>NC_141695.1:1336716900-1337975196 GCF_964263255.1 Lissotriton vulgaris
GCAGTGAAATGTAAATTTCACTGTGTCAGTTCTACATGGCATTTTGCGCGGGAACGCCCACCCTGCATAAATTATAACTGACGCAGGTATAATGTGGTGCAGGTCTTTACAACATGACGCATTTCCCTAGATGCGTCACGTTGTAAATGGGCTGCAATCTGGTGCATTGTTTACGCCGCTGCTGCATCACAAAAAGTGACGCAACAGCGGTGCAAAAGTGTTGTAAGGGGCTTGTAAATCTGCCCCTCTGAATGTAAATTCTGGTAACAATAAAGAAAAGCCATTTGCTCAACTATTTTGCATTATATTGCTATGACACAAGCTCTTTGGAGGAGGGTGGTGATGCACCAAGGTGATCCCTCTTGAGTACTCAATCCTCAGAATATGGCCGTTCTGAAACTGAGAGTCCGGTGAACTGGTGTGGTGATGGCCATAGGGAATTACAATTGCTATTGAAGAGCATCTCCATGTGACTCAGATTTCACAAGGTTACTCATTAAACGACATAAGAGGTGCACTAAGTCCACCTAGATGTGTCCCAGCTCTGATTGCTTCCAGAAAGCTTAAGTGAGTACTGGCTAGCTATTTTGAATCTAGCAGGGAAGGCAAACCTCATTCCCAGTTCCTTAAAAAGAACATGAGCTCCCTGGGGCGAGCACAGCAAAATGACCTTTAAATGAAGATGCCAGGGAAAGAGGGTCTTTTGCTAACAATATTATTTGTTTTGAATCGTACTGACGTTTAAGGAAAAAATGAGTGTTGCAGTGTGCATTTGTGACACAGGCTAGACAGGATGCTGAAAACATGCAGTTAGTTACCTGGTGGTGACTGGATGGGGTGGCATCGTAACACGTCATGTTGTTTGTGGCTGACCACAGATATCCTCTGGACTGTGAAAGGTGCCTTTGGCATCTTGCTCTGGATCCAGTTGGCATAGGCCGCCACCTCTGTGAATACAGGTGGTGCGTTTGGGACACCACAATCCTCGATGAATGGACTGGCAATGCCCACAAGGAACCAGGTGCCCTTCAGGTTGCAGACAAGCGGTGCTCCGGGCTCACCCTGGGAATGCAGAGAAGAATTCATTCTTTCACAAGTTGGTAACACATGCAGCTATATGCACATTGTACACATTGGTTCTATTAAACCTGCTAATCACTTCACAAAGCTGTTAACAAAACTAATATCCCCCAGCAGAAGGTGGAGGCACACTGCTTCTCATCCAATCACTCTATTTGCCCCAATGCATCATGGTAAATACAGTACATGATCACCTTTATTTCAGTAATTGTCTTTAATGCGTTACCCTTGTTGTGCTGTGTATCTCTAGACAGATGTTTCTGGATTCATTGCTTCATCAGTAGAGAGCAACAAGTCATTTTTGGGGGGTGCTGGAAATGCTGCACAGTCTCTTCTCAGGTCTGTGTACGACTCACTGGGCGCAGTTGCATCAATGCAAGCTGATCAGTGCAGTAGCTCAAAGGAGCCTTTTAAAACAGGAGGGTGGGAGCACACTGCCTCAGATCCCAGCACTCAATTTGCTTCAATGCATCATGGTAAATGCACTGCGTGATAACACTTACTTCAGTAGTAGGCACATTGAGTGCTGGGATGTGTGGCAGTGTGCTTCCACCCTGCTTCTGTTTTTGTAAGGAGGAAGGTGGCTTAGGGAAAATAATATAAAAAAGGCACAGCAGCAATATGACAGGAACAAAATCATATGTCAATCTCAAAAATGTTCAAATACTAGCGAATAGTATTCAAAATCTAAACATTTAATGCCCAGGGTTGGAATTGCCTGTCAAAACATTCAAATGTGTGTGTATGTAAAACTTGAAAAGTTAAAGCCAGAAATTGTCCTACCACAGGAAACACACAAGAAGAAAGGAGAATCTGAGAGTATAGGATCATGCCACTATGATGTACTAATTCATGAGACTGCAGACACTAAAATAATGGGTGTGCTAATGTTACTCATAAACCTATAAGGAGTAATAGTACAGGATATGCTATTGAAATATAAGTGTAGATATGTATTTACAAAATGCAGATGGAGACAAGAGATTATTTACTGAACTTTCCATAAATGCTTTAAATCAGGGTTTAAACACCTTCACACAGAACATACTTAGGAAACTACAGTTTGCAGAAGGTTTGTTAGAGACCTTAACCAAGAAGTAGGAAGAGAATTAAAACTGAGATGGACAGAGGGGCACAAGGAGTGATGGCACTTGCCAGACCCTGTTCAGTGGGCAAAGGGCAAATAGGGGCTACAGGGTTCAAACGAACAAGTTACTTACCTTCGGTAACGCTTTTTCTGGTGGATACAGTATCTGCTTGTGGTTTCCTCACCTTGTGAATATCCCCTGCGCAGCAGCCAATCAGAAACTTTTGTAGCTCTCCACGCCAGCGAGGTCATGGACGACGTCACAGAGAGTACGACTCCGCTCGCGACCCCACTGACGTCACTGGATCCATATTAGGGCCTTGTTGGCGTGACGACGTCAGTTCCGCCCTTTTTTCCGTGCCCCTGAGGCACACGGACAGACCGACATAAATAGGCACAGTATACATAGTACACAGTGTTCAAACCAACACATACAGTGTGAAATCAATGCAATAAGCAAGAACAATTAAACACTTCCATTGAAAATTTAAAAAATACACTTATTAGGTATAGAAGTGTGGACAACGGGGAGGTGGGTGGGTCAGTGAGGAATCCACAGGGAGATACTGTATCCACCAGAAAAAGCGTTACCGAAGGTAAGTAACTTGTTCTTCTGATGGATACATCTGCCAGTGGATTCCTTACCTTGTGAATAGAATTCCACAGCAGTCCCCACTCCCGGAGGAGGGTGTCCACTCTTCTATACCAGAAAATCCTGAAGAACAGAACGAGCAAAATGGCCGTCCCTCCTCACTTCGGAATCTAAGCAGTAATGCTTTGCGAAAGTGTGGAGGGACGCCCAAGTTGCCGCTCTGCAAATGTCCTCTGCAGGAACACCCCTAGACAAAGCAGGTGTAAAAGACTTTGCTCTAGTAGAGTGAGCTCTTATACTGTCTGGAGGCCCCTTACCAGCCAGGGTGTAGCAGATCTTAATACACAGGATAATCCAACTTGATAGCGTGCGCTTGTGCACCGCTCTTCCTTTATTGCAGCCAGCAAATCCAACAAAGAGCTGGTCATCCACACAATAGTCCTTAGTCCTATCGAGATAAAAGCTCACCGCCCTCTTAGGGTCTAAACGGTGAAGCCGCTCCTCCTCCTTGGAAGGGTGAGGGGGAGGATAGAAGGTAGGAAGGGTAATAGACTGTCCTAGATGGAAGGGAGCTACCACCTTAGGCAGAAAAGCACCCCTGGTCCTGAGAACCATTCATTCAGCATGAATGGTCAAGAATGGGGGCTTTGAACTAAGAGCTTGAAGCTCACTTACCCCCTTGCCGAGGTAATTGCAACTAGGAAAACCGTCTTAAAAGACAACAACCTCAAGGGACAACTATGTAAAGGTTCGAAAGGGGAACCCATTAGATAAGTAAGCACCAGATTCAAGTCCCATTGAGGCAAAATAAAAGGAGTAGGAGGAAATTTATTTGTAAGGCCCTTCAGAAATCTCAAAACAATAGGAGATTTAAATAAGGACGGCTGATCCGGCAGGCAGAGAAACGCCGACAACGCCGAAAGATAACCTTTAACTGTAGCCACAGCAAACCCTTGCTGCGCTAAAGAAAGAGCAAATAGAAGTATATCTGACAAACGAGCCCTCAAAGGGTCAATGGACTTCTCCCCACACCAAGTCACAAATTTAGACCATCTGTATGAATAGATTGACTTGGTAGAATCACGCCTGGCCAATAGAATGACATCCACCACATCGTGTTGGAGAGAAAAGTAATTCAGGTCAGGTTGCCCCGTTCAATCTCCAGGCATGAAGGTGTAAGGTCTGGAGGTGGGGGTGTAGAACCTGCCCCTCCATCTGAGAGAGGAGATCTGCCCTTATAGGGAGATGGAGCGGCGGGCATGAGGAGAGGTGGAGAAGATCTGTGTACCACACCCTTCTTGGTCAATCCAGGTGAGGTTCCGTGACAATTGTAAGTGATGTTTTTGACTCGCACGAATATGGTCGAGTCTGGTATCTATGAACCGCAAATAACGAGTTTAGTGGATATGTGCAGTTTCGCTGTGCTAACCTAAACCGTTCATTTGTTACGTGGGTTTGTCTATCTGTACCCACGGGTTCCATCTTAGATACGGCATCCATTTTGTCTCTTGCCCTCAAGTAGCCAGCGAACGGACGTTGTCCGCTTCGCGACCCTGGGACTCCCAAGATACTTGCAGAAGCCACATGTCCTTTGAAACTGTCTTTATGACGAGGGGGATGATACTGTAAGGCAGATGGCCCCGCTCGAGGCTCATCTTGCCGTGCCGGTTTATTGTCTCAGCCGTGCATCTCATTAGGCACGTCCTTTTGATGCCTGTAGCTCGCGTTTCCTGATACCTCCCTTTTTACACCCTTTCCAATCCCCCACTGTCTCCACCTTCCTCCACACCTGTTCTTGTTCCTTCTTCGATCCGTTTTACTGCTGATTGGAATGTACAAATGGTGGGAAGATGGGTTTTTACAGTTGGGAACCGCCAAATGTTTCCGCACTTATGTTCCGGACCTTGTGTGTATCAAAGTGACCAAAACGACCCCTCTGGGGGATAACTATGGGAACCAAGCCATAAACCTTTGTGTACCATGTAAACTTATGGGTGAATTGCGTATAAAAGGAGCGATCCACAGAACCAATTTGAAGCAGTCTCCACAAGTAGCACATGTTGTACTTGCCGTGATTTCTGTGTTCCCTGCAGTAAATAAAGCTCGAATCATTGACGCCGAAGGAAGTGTCCCGTGTCTCTGTCACTTGTACGCCGGAGCAGGTTACCCACGAAGGTTTCAGGTGTTGTTCCCTGGCACCGCTGGGTCTTAAATAACCCAGTCCTTCAGTTGGCGCCCAACGTGGGGCTACATCAGTGGTACCGGTCCAAGCCCGACGATCGTGAGGAACTTCGTGTGAAATCTCCGAGGGAAGGTGCACTCCGCTTCATCGATCCTGTTGTCGAAATAAGTGGCCCGAAGACTTTTCCCGCGAAGATTCCCGCCTCCTGACGGCTGCGACGGACTGCTGCCCTGACTGTAGACCTGTTTTGGCGCCTGGAGTAGACCTTGGTATAGCGAGACGATTGACGGGCCTTCCTGGTGACGCCATCGATCTTTGAGTTAAGTATTTGTGGGTCGCTCCCAGTGTTCTTGGTTGTGGTTTTTAGTTGTTGAATGGTTCCATTGCATTTGTGGTTCTTGGTACTTTGTTGTGATATTTGACGACTACAGACGCCAAAAACCGAGGGTTTTCGCTCTTTGCTGGGACTTGGTAAATCCTGTAACCCTTGAAGTTTGTGAAACTCGGCTAGTGTGCAAGATGCCTGGTCGTAGTACTTTGTTTAGTTGTTTCAGACGTTGTGGCACGGATTCCCGACTGGAGGACTCGTGCCCGATACCTCCGGTTGGAACTCCCACTTATGAGCTCTATAGTAAACACGGGCTAGGCCCGATTACCTTTAATGATTACTGGATTCGGTATACTAAGAAGGATGGTGTCCTTAGTTGGCCACCTCATGGTAGCTTTGAGACTCCAATCTTAGATAATCTAGAAGTTAAATTATTTGCGAAAAAGTCAAGGCCGGCCATGTTTGATGCCTTTCGGTTGTGGCGTAAAGAAGCCCGACAGAAAGAAATCAGACAGACTAAACGAAATCAGAGAGATGGTGTTGCTACCATTGTAAAGAAAGCAGAGCAGTTTCAGCGTGATAAGGAGGATAAGGAAAAGGAAGTGTTCGATAGGCTACAGCGTATGTCCATAGATAAATGCTATCCTGCTTCGCCTACGGAGTCGGATAAGAAGGAAGAACCAGTTGAGGATCCTTTAATGTCTTATCTTCTGATGTTACCAACTCCATATGTACAGGGTACCGCAGCTCCTGTGGTTCCCCCTGTACCTATTCTTCCACCTATTCCTCAGCCTGTGCCTCAACCTGCACCTGTTCTTCCGACTGTTCCTGCTCCTTTGTCTGTTGCTATCCCTACTGCTCCTCCACTTCCACATACTCCTGCTCCCGCTACTGCTCCTGTTTTGTTAACTCCTGTTGTTGCCTCTGTTTCTACCTCTTCCCTTGTCAGTCCTGTGTCCTATACTTCTCCCTCTGTTCGTAGTCGTACTTCTCCTGTTGCGGCTAACTTCTTTCATTCTCTCGGACCTGTTCTTGGGTCCGCTGGTTCAGATGGTCCTCAGAGACGTAGTTAGCTTCCCGGTAATAGGGAACGCGCTTCGTTATATAATATGGCGATGGGTTGGATGACACATCCTCTTAGAAATCCACCACGTGTTGTACTCGATACGTTCTGTCAATTCAATATACCAACCCAAAGATTTGTGTTCGAAGAAATGTGTAAGGTCCTTCGTGATCAGATATCTGCTGATGCACCTGACGAGGTGCTGTCCGCTTTGTCCGATCTACAGCTCCAGTTCTCGAATGGACTGATAGTGGATACCAACGTTCGACGTGCTGTTGAGCGGTTGCTATCTTTCCGTCCTACTCCTATACCTCAAGCCTTGTTTGTTGAGGATGTTGAAAGGCAGCCAGATGAGTCTGGTCAATTTCCTATGCGCAAAGTTCCACCGGTATGGATGCCAGGTAATCCTGCAGCTGCTCCACCGATCTTGCCATATTTCCAGAGAGTGTGGATACACCTCCCATGGAAACGTTCAGAGGTGTTACAGGTGAAGCAATCATTGCCTGACCCTCGCAAAAATCCTACAGGGTACTACAAGGAATTATCGCAGCTCGTAGATGCTACGATAATGAACCTTGCTGATATCGATATGCTGTTCGGCAATGTCGTACCGCAACCAGTATGGGCTAAAATCCGTCAGGAAAATCATCCGTATGAACTAGGTGGTGATTGGGCTGCCATTGTAGCGGCAGATGGTCGACAAACTGGTGGTGCTAAACCCGAGCAGTTGATTGCTGCTCTCCCTCAACGAATAATTACGCTAATGAAAACTCTTATGCCAGCTATGAGGGTGAATTGGGACAAATTGTCGGCTTGTAAACAGAAGAAGGACGAGAGTGTCTCCGACTTCTTTACGAGATTCGAGGAGGCATTCATCGACCATAGTGGTCAGGATATGGGTACTGAGGGTGGCCAACGGTTGTTTGTGGATAAATTTGTCTCTAACTTATTGCCCGATTTGAGCAATAAATTGAAGAATTCAGAAAGTGCATGGGCCGTTTCTACCTCAGCTCAGATATTGGCCACAGCACAATATTATGAGAATAGAGAGAAAGAAGAGAATGACCGCGCCGATAAAAAGACGAAAGAGCTTAAAACTAAAGTATTGTTACAGCAAGCGTATCCTCCACGTTCGAATCAGAATGCTTCGCAACAAAATAGATCGCAGTCGCAATCTAACCGACCACAATCTAGAAATGACTCCTCTTCCCAAAGATCCTCTTTAGGGTACAATCAGTGTGCCTATTGTAGACAGGAGGGTCATATAAAATTCAATTGTCCTGTTTTGAACGACCGTAATAGTGGTAATTCATCTAGAGGAGGTCGTGGTGGTTCCCAACAGACATCACGCGGTAGGGGTCGTTGTGCTCAAAATGATCGTTCAGATAACCAATCGAATTCTAATAACTGTTTTGATCAACGTGGATCATCGCAAGGACGATCTGCGCAGTACAATGTAGATGATTATTACGTCGATCAGGGAACTGACGACAGTAATTACTAGGACAGCCATAGACAAGGAGAGGGAGTGGTATCAGTTCCGGTTGATCAGAGAGGGCCTTACGTCGCAGTTGCTACATCGGGCGTCGTTGAGCCTTTTCTGTTGGACACTGGTGCAGCGAAAAGTTCCATTATGCATTCGAAACTCCCTGGCGCACCTTTGTCTGGCTTAACCAATGTTTCCGTTGGATTCTCTGGCGCCCCCGTTAGCAATCCAGTTTCACGCCCTTTGCCTCTTACAATTGGGCCACGTGAGCTTGAAGCTCCGTTGATTTTGACTACTGGTTGTGGTGAAAATCTCTTGGGTCTGGATTTGCTAAAACGTTTGTATGCAACTCTATATTGTTCTCCTGCGGGTGTAAAGCTTACGTTGGGAGAGAAGGTTGTCTCTCCTATGTACTTGTCTCTTGATAAGCTTCCACCGGAATTGAGCTCCCTTCCTGCATCTTTGTGGGCAACAGGTCCCAATGATGTGGGCCTGCTTGACATCTCCCCTTATGTTGTTCAGTTGAAATCCAATGTGCGATTGCCACGTATTCCCCAATATCGTATTTCCCTTGATGGTGAACGAGCACTGTTAGCGATCATCTATGATTTGATCGACAAAGACGTTATTGAAGAGACTCGGGGAAACGTGTGCAACAGCCCTGTACTGCCTATTTTAAAACGTACTGATCCTTCGAAACCACCTGTTTATCGTTTTGTTATCGATTTACGGGAGGTTAATAAAATTGTGATTCCTCAGTTCCCTGTTGTGCCTGACATCACGGCGCTACTGACTCTGATTCCAGCATCTGCGTCTTGGTTATCGGTGATCGATCTGAAGAATGCGTTCTTCAGCATCCCGATCGCAAAGGAGAGCAGAGACCTTTTCGGTTTCTCTCTTGGTGGGCGCAGCTTCCGGTTTAAACGCGCTCCTCAAGGCTACTGTGAGAGTCCATCGATTTACAGCCAAGCCTTGAAGGGTCAACTGGATGCGTTTATGTTGCCGGCTGGTGCGTCCTTAATCCAATATGTCGACGACTTATTGGTAGCTGCAGATACTCAGGACATTTGCAAAATTGCTACGGTGTCGTTGCTGCAACATCTCTGCGAGTTAAATCACAAGGTGTCACCTTCTAAACTCCAATATTGTTGTCAAGAAGTAACATATCTAGGTCACTTATTGTCAAAGGAGGGAAGGCGGTTGACCCCAGAAAGAATTGCAGCAATTGCGCGAATGACTGTGCCAGCAACACAAAGAGATGTGCGTGCCTTTCGAGGTATCACGTCGTACTGCAGGCAATGGATTCCAAATTTTTCATTGCTAGCGAAACCATTGGTGGCTCTTACGTGCAAGGATGTTTCTACTCCTTTACCATGGACGGAAGAATGTTAGAAAAGTTTTTCTGAACTGCGTGACTCATTGTGCTCGGCTCCTGTGTTAGGCACTCCTGACTACAGTAAGCCATTCACATTATATGTTCACGAGAGGGAAGGTTGTGCTTTGAGTGTCTTAACGCAACCTTTTGGTGGTAAGCAACGTCCATGTGCATATTTTTCCTCGACCTTGGACCCGGTAGCTAGAGCGTTGCCGAGTTGTCTGAGAGCAACAGCGGCAGCGGCGGTGTCCATTCGACAATCAGCAGGATTGGTCATGGATAATATGCTTACGGTGATGGTTCCGCATGCAGTCGACACTCTTTTAAATCGTACGAAAACTCAGCACTTGACAAGTGCGAGGTTGTCCGGATACGAGTTGACGCTTCTGGCAAGTCATATTCAGATAAAACGTTGCAATGTTTTGAATCCGGCAACTTTGTTACCCATTAGTACAGAGTCAGATGAAATAGCAGCCCATGACTGCTATTTGCGAACAGAGGAGGAAACAAAAGGTCGAGTGGACCTTAAAAACACTCCTTTAGAAGATCCAGATGGAACACTGTATGTAGATGGTTCGTGTTTTAAATTATCGAACGGTGATGTGACCACTGCGTATGCTGTTGTAACTTTGAGTACTGTTGTGGAAGCTGCGAGATTGAATCAGAATTCTGCCCAGGCTGCGGAGCTGATTGCCTTAACTAGAGCGTGTGTGTTAGCAAAAGATAAACGTGTGAATGTGTATACTGACAGTCAGTATGCATTTGGCGTCGCTCATAGCTTTGGACGATTGTGGAGAGAGAGAGGTTTTCTGACATCGCATGGTACGAAGATTCAGCATGGCCAGCTTGTGAATGATCTTTTGGATGCACTTACGTTGCCTAAGCAGGTAGCGATTGTTAAATGTAGTGCACATCGTAAGGTGACGGATGATGTCGGTCGTGGTAATGCGTTTGCGGATGAGACTGCTAAGGAGACTGCCCGGAACCTTAGCACTCGAATGTATGTGACGAGTTCAGTTAGGTGGCCTACAGAGTCGAGTATGTGTGAAGACACTATTGAGAGCGTGAAGGCGATACAAAATGAGGCCACTGAGACTGAAAAGAAGAAGTGGAATGAAAGTACGGGAAAGTTAGATGCGAATGGTTGTTGGATTGATTTGTCGGAGCAGAAAAGATGGATGTTACCAGATGCGTATGTGCTGGCTGTTGTGACGATGGCACATGGGTTAGCACATATTAGCGTGAAAGGTATTTGCAAGTTGTTATCTCCTGTGTGGAAGAATGATGGTATCACGAAATGTGCTGAACGCTTGGTTAAGAACTGTATGGTATGTATGTTGTACAATCCTGGTAAGGGAACCCCAACTCCTCCTGGTAGTTTTGCTCCCCCTTCATGTCCCTTTGAGGTGATTCAATTAGACTTCATCCATATGGAGAGATGCAATAACTTGAAATACGCTTTAGTTGTGGTTTGCGCGTTCTCCCGATGGATTGAAGCCTATCCTCTCAAGGACAACACTGCTTTGTCAACGGCAAAAATCCTACTGAAGGAATACTTTCCTCGGTACGGAATGCCTCGGGTTGTATGGTCTGATAACGGAAGTGAGTTTGTGGGAAGTGTGATGAAGAGTGTGTGCAAAGGCCTTGGAATCAATCAAAAATTCCACAGCGCCAATCATCCCCAGTCAGCTGGTTTGGTTGAAGGGTATAATGGCACCCTTAAACTAAAATTAGCGAAGATTCAGGCTACGACTGGTCTTTCGTGGCCTGACGCTTTACCCTTAGCCTTATTGTCAACAAGGGCAACCGTACACTCCCGAGTAGGGCTCAGTCCCTATGAAATAGTGTTCGGTCGTCCTGCAAATGTTTGGGGGGTCCCTAGACCGGGTGTGTTCTGTGATCTTGAGTATCCGATGTTGATTGACTATCTTCATGACTTGACTGCTAAACTGAGGTTAATTCACCAACAGGTTAACGAAGCACTGCCGACGCAGACTGAGGGTCCAGGCCACCAGCTCCAGCCTGGAGACTGGGTGGTTACCAGAAATTTTTCTCGGAAGAAGAACTTGGAGCCCAGGTTCACCGGACCCTACCAGGTCCTCCTTGCCACGAGAACTGCTGTTCGTCTTGAGGGACGGAAAAACTGGGTGCACGCCACCCATACGAAGAAAGTCCCTATTCCGTTGCCGGCAGACTCATGGGTGAGGAGAGGCATTGCATCAACTGAAACCGAAGGGTTGTCGGCGTTTGTTCCTTTCAGCGACGCACAACCTGTCGGAGAATCCTCAGTGCAGCAGGAAGACACTGTTGAACATTTGTCATCAAAAGACTCAAGACCAGAACATTCGACTGATCAGCAGGACTCTGTCTCTTCAACGGATCCTTTGTTTGACGAGCAGACACGTCCTGGGAAAACCCGATACTTTTTGCGATCCCGCACTAAAGACTAATAAAAAGATCCTGTTCTGTCCCTTGACAACTGCATTATCCCGTTTTCCACGATCAATCTGAACACCTGTATCATTGTAATTATTCTTGTACATATTGAAAGTTTTTTCCCTACGTATTTTTGCTTCCACAGCTGAGAGACATTGATTATAAATAAAGGCCGTAGGGCCGCGCTCGTACTTCTTTCTGGTTAGTAGGTCTTGACACTAGGTTAAAGACCGTCGGTTCCTGGAAACTCCTGGGAATTGACTACTGCTACACAGAACGAAGTGCGTCAAGAAACGTTGCGGACGGTCATAGGGGATGGCGTTTTCAAAGCTGATGGATGTGGAAAGAGCACAGGCACAAAGATTTGAGCTGCAGCGACTTAGTCGTACGAAATATTTTATGTTTCAGATATTTGTATTGTTTTTGATTGTTTCTGCATTTTTTGCGGGTGGGGTGTACTATATGATGTCGTACTTCTTACCTTCTGCCATACCTACACCTATTCCTACTTCTGACTCTAAATTCACCTCTACCGTGTCTCCTCATTCCTTCCATATCTTACCCGAACACGAGCAGGCTAGACGTGCAGAATTTCGCAACAATTCCTTTATTCAGCTCCTTCACCAGCACCAGTTAGTGGTTAACACTACTAATTGTTGGGTGTGTGGGTTAATGCCACATACCACAGATAAGGGAATTCCATATTTGGTTTTACCGTATAGTTCCCAGGGTTCTGCTCGAGCATTCCAAACAATGTTCCGAAGCGCACTAGGTTTCCACCCCATTCGAGAACCACGTTCTCCCTACTCTGGCCCTGGCTCGTATCAGAAGCCTTTGTCTATAGCGATAGAGGATTTAGATAGCGATATCTATGATCCCTCGCTTATTCCCGAAGAAGAGGTACAAGCCTATAGGGTCCTGAGTAGAGGCGAGTATAGTGTGTTCACTAGTGAGAAACAGCTTAAAAGCTCACCCCCGATATGGGTCGTACCCCACATTGGTAATTTTTGTCTCATAGGTCGTGGCCGAAGATCGAAAGCCCGACTTGGAGAGAGTGCTTGCACTGAAAATTACATATTGCCGATGGTATCGTCCCCTGTGTTTCTGGCTGCCAAGGGTAAATACTTTATCTGCCATGATCGTGCGTATGCATGGTTGCCCTTCGACTTTGTGGGCTCATGTTTTATCGCAAATTTGTTGCCTCCGACGTTTACTGTAGATGCAGATTATCACAAGACTAGAGTTGTGAGAGGCGTAATTAGCGAAGAGGACACTGCCGGTCAAGAGGCAGGAGACTTTTTCAAGGGTTTCCTCCCGTTTTGGGGGCCTATGGTTAATAGTAGGAACCTGAGACAGTTGACTCGAGTGGTGGAATCGACAGCTAATATTACTGCCAGTGCCCTTGGTAATATCACCACAGAACTTCAGGCGGATAGACTTATGACGTTACAAAACCGTATGGTTTTAGACGTGATCTTAGCAGATCGAGGTGGGGTATGCAAGGTGATCCATTCGAGCTGCTGTATTTTCATTCCAGATAACGCTCCGACTGTTTATCAAGCCATCTCAAAGTTGCATAAGATCTCTGAGTCCATACACGTGGACGTAGGGGATTGGACGCTGCTTGGGTGGTTTTGGGGCCTGATGTCGACTTGGGGTTGGAAGATTCTGATGATTATCGGAGTTGTTGTGGTGTTCCTGTTCACGTGCTGCCTTTGCGTGCAGTGTGGTCCTGCCTTATGTGGCCTCTGTGCTACAACGTGTATAAGACAGCCGCCTGTTACCAAAGAAGCTCGATTGGACAGAGCTATGTTACAGCAACATCTAGATGGTCTGATGAATATCGAGTATGATTCCGACTAGTGCTTGCCTACATGAGGGCAAAAGGAGCGTCTGAGGTTCCGTGACAATTGTAAGTGATGTTTTTGACTCGCACGAATATGGTCGAGTCTGGTATCTATGAACCGCAAATAACGAGTTTAGTGGATATGTGCAGTTTCGCTGTGCTAACCTAAACCGTTCGTTTGTTACGTGGGTTTGTCTATCTGTACCCACGGGTTCCATCTTAGATACGGCATCCATTTTGTCTCTTGCCCTCAAGTAGCCAGCGAACGGACGTTGTCCGCTTCGCGACCCTGGGACTCCCAAGATACTTGCAGAAGCCACATGTCCTTTGAAACTGTCTTTATGACGAGGGGGATGATACTGTAAGGCAGATGGCCCCGCTCGAGGCTCATCTTGCCGTGCCGGTTTATTGTCTCAGCCGTGCATCTCATTAGGCACGTCCTTTTGATGCCTGTAGCTCGCGTTTCCTGATACCTCCCTTTTTACACCCTTTCCAATCCCCCACTGTCTCCACCTTCCTCCACACCTGTTCTTGTTCCTTCTTCGATCTGTTTTACTGCTGATTGGAATGTACAAATGGTGGGAAGATGGGTTTTTACAGTTGGGAACCGCCAAATGTTTCCGCACTTATGTTCCGGACCTTGTGTGTATCAAAGTGACCAAAACGACCCCTCTGGGGGATAACTATGGGAACCAAGCCATAAACCTTTGTGTACCATGTAAACTTATGGGTGAATTGCGTATAAAAGGAGCGATCCACAGAACCAATTTGAAGCAGTCTCCACAAGTAGCACATGTTGTACTTGCCGTGATTTCTGTGTTCCCTGCAGTAAATAAAGCTCGAATCTTTGACGCCGAAGGAAGTGTCCCGTGTCTCTGTCACTTGTACGCCGGAGCAGGTTACCCACGAAGGTTTCAGGTGTTGTTCCCTGGCACCGCTGGGTCTTAAATAACCCAGTCCTTCACAGGGCGATCAATATAACTTGGGCCCAGTCTTGGCGAATCTTCCTCAGAACCCGAGGAATCAAGGGTATGGGAGGAAGTGCGTGAAGGAGCTGTGAGTCCCAACTCAACTGAAACACGTCCCCCAAGGTTCCTGGTACTGGAAACTGGAGACTGCAGAATGACGGGCAGTGAGCATTCTCGTGAGTGGCAAACAGGTCCACCTGAGGAGTTCCCCACATACGGAAGACGTGACGAACCACCTCTGGATAAAGCCTCCACTCGTGGTCCGCTGAGAACTGCCAACTGAGACTGTCTGCACGCACGTTCAGAACTCGGGCCAGATGATTTGCCTTCAGACAAATCTGATGGTCCTGAACCCAGGACCAGAGACGCAGAGCCTCTCTGCAGAGACACTGCAACCCCACTCCTTCCTGTTAGTTGACGTACCACATTGCGGTGGTGTTGTCCGTCAGGACTTGAACCAACCGCCCACGAAGGGAAGGGAGAAAGGCCTTGAGTGCTAGACGTATTACCCTCAATTCTAGAAGGTTGATGTGAAGCAACCTTTCCTCTGGTGACCAAAGACCCTTGATCTCCAGATCCCCCAGATGAGCACCCCACCCTAGAGTGGATGCATCCGTTATCACTGTGGCAACTGATGGAGGTAGATGGAAAGGCTTTCCTTGAGACAGATTGCCTTCCACACCCCACCAAGATACATCCGCAGCAGCTTCTCTGGAGATCCTCACAGACTACCTGAGATCTCCGTTGTGTTGATACAATGCCAGCGGAGACACCACTGGAGTACCCTCATGTGCCAGCGTGCATGGTTGACCAACAGAATGCAGGAAGCCATCAGACCGAGCAGCCGAAGGACCTTCAAGACTGGAACGACCGCTCCATTGTGAAACAAAGGAATCATTTCCTGTATGTCGCAAATCCGTTGTGGAGGAGGGAATGCCCGAAATACAGTTGTATCCAGTACTGCACCAATGAACAGGTTGCGCTGGGAGGGCACCAGGTGAGATTTGGGTACATTTATCAAAAAACACAACCTGTACAACAACTGAGTTGTGTCTTGCAGATGATGGAACACTTTCTCTGGAGATTCCGCCTTGATCAGCCAATCATCCAGATAAGGGAATACTGGAATCCCTGATCTTCTGAGATGTGCTGCCACCACAGCCATCACCTTGGTGAAGACTTGAGGCGCAGTAGTAAGACCAAACGGAAGGACCACAAACTGGTAATGCTGTGATCCCACCGTAAAAAGGAGATACTTCCTGTGTGACCTCAGGATTGGGATGTGAAAATATGCATCCTGCAAGTCGATCGACACCATCCAGTCTTCTTTTAGCAGCGCTTGAAGAACCTGTGCAAGGGTGAGCATCTTGAACTTCTCCTGCTTCAGATAAAGGTTCAAGATCCTGAGATCCAGGATTGGACGAAGTCTGCCATCCTTCTTGGGGATCAGGAAATACCGGGAGTAGCATCCCTGACCCCTTTCCTGGTCCGGAACCATCTCTATCGCACCTTTTCGTAACAGTGACAGAAGTAGGTGGTCCTCCGAGCAAAAACCTTGGCAAGGAATGTAATCCGGAGGAAATTCTCGAAAGGGAAGAGCATACCCATTCTCTACGAGATTGAGAACCCAAAGATCTGATGTAACCGATTCCCAGTCCCGTAGAAAATGGGTAAGCCGACCCCCTACAGGACCCACATGATCCGGAATGGTGGATGTAGGGCTGCTTTGCTGATGATGGAGCGGGTTGGGAAGCGGAGGAGGAAGAGGAGGAGGAGGCTTGACGTCCTTGAGGACGAGCTCTTTGTCTGCCCCTGTGGGATTTATATAGTGGATTTTGCTGTTGCTGCTGCTGTTGTACTTGACGGTAAGGCCGAAAGGATGCACGCCCAAAACCTCTAAACCTCTTAGTCGCAGAGCCTCTGGACTGCAGCCCCAAAGATCTGGCAGTAGCCCTACTGTCCTTAAATCTTTCTAAACCTGCATCAGCTTTTTTCCAAAGAATCCAGTATCATCAAATGGTAAATCCAACAAAGCTGCCTGAACGTCCGCTGAAAAGTCAGATGACTTCAGCCAAGCAGCCCTTCTAGAGGCAACAGAAGTTCCCATAATGCGAACAACTGAATCAGCAGTGTCAAGTCCACTTTGAATCACTTGATGTGCAGCTGCCTGTGTATCAGCCAACACCTCATTAAAAATCCTTCCTGCTGTCCTCAGTAATCTTTGGAGCCAACTGCCGTACAGACTCCATCAGAGCATGTATATATCTCCCCATGAGACATTTGGCATTAGTTGATTTTAGAGCCATACTCCCAGAAGAGAAAATCTTCTTCGCAGTCTGATCCTGTTTCTTGGACTCCTTATCCCCAGGCACTTGAGGGAAAGCACCAACAGACTTCTTCGAACAGGCTGCCTGTATAACCAGACTTTCAGGCAAAGGATGTGAGGATAGAAACTCAGGATCACCAGGAGCTACCCATACCTCCTTCCAACACCCTTAGCCACTGCAGGAGCTGTAAGAGGCCTGTTCCAAACCTCCAATATAGGCTCAGTCGAAGCCTTATTAAAGGGAAGCAATGGTTCTACAATCGAAGATGGGGAATGAAGGACCTCAGTCAATATATTAGCCTTGAATTCAGCTGTAGGCAAAGTCAAATTTAAAAGAGCCGCAGCCTTTTTAATGACCACATGGTATGGTGCAACGTCCTTTGAAGGAGCATCAGAAACAGAGTGTGGTAAATATTTAATTACCGTCCTAATTTCTATGCAGGTAAGTACTTAAAATAAAATAACTCAATCGGAAAGAAAGACGCAGAGTCCGTGGTGTTAGAGTTCTTAGGGGTTTTATTCCTTAAAAAGGAATGGTTCTCGAACCGGATATCGGGTTCCTGACACCACTGGGGTTCAGGAAGGGATAGAGCATACTTTATTGACAATACATAACTTTTATACTTAAAGCACATAATGGAAACCAATACAGAAGGCGTAACAGCTGAGAGAAACAAGATAAGAGCACACACGTGTTAGCAATACGTAATCAGAAGGCGTGAACTAGGCGTGAACACAGGGGTGTGTGCTAGAAACGTCACATGAAAGTGTCACAAGTGGGGGGGTACATAGCTGAATCTTGCAATGTCAGCAGAAATCTGAGGTCCGGATGCGTGCGCAGCTGCATGACGTGTGATTGACGTGAGGCTGGAGGGTGCAGGGGACTTGACATTTACACTAGAGGAAAGAGACAGAAGTCTGGCATGTCAGATCAACTCGTTCCTATATCATATCTGATATCTGATGTTTGGGAACCATATTATCTAGAAGAAAAGGTCTCTTGGGCAGAGGCTATCCTATACTTGACTATGAATGCGTGCATATGTGCCTACGTGTCTGAGTGTAAAGCGAGGGGGCCATGGGCCTACCATGGTAACGGGAGCGGAGCTATGAATTACTTGCATGGAGACAGAAAGGCCGGGCCCTTTTCTCTGCAGCTGAGGGGTTGTTTATCTATTCTGCTGGACTGGAATGTGTTTTCGGGAAGCTAAGCTTGGCTATACTGATAACGTGAAGGTAAAATACTGTCTTTGGCAGGCAGGCAGGCCGAGCCAGGCTCCGCTCGCCTCGCAGGAAGTAGGACAGAGTTCACGGGGGGGCATCCCACGTTGCAGTTTCAGGAGGCAGAGATGACTTTGAAAGGAGGCTCGATGACAGAAAACAGGGCCTAGCTCGCACAGAGCCAGAAATACGTGAAAGTGCACCATACAAAGACGGTGGCAAGGCATACTTAGGAACAGAATATCCGACCCATTCAGGGTGGATCTGAAAGAGGACACGTTAACGTTGAACGCAAATGTATTTGCGTCTTCATAGCTGGCACAGGAGGGAAGTTACATGCACTTTAAGCTCGTACATGGAGACGGTGGGGTACACGTTAGGGAACATTTCTTGACCATAAAATTTATATTTCCTCATTCCCTCCTTGTTCCCTACGGACTCTTCATGATACATCAATCTTCATTAATCCATTTATCTGTGTAGTTAATATCATCTGCTCATCCTTTTTCACATGGGATTTAGAACGTTGACTTGAATGGGGAGTGCAGGATGTGGCGCACAAGCCGCAAATCGCTGGCCCACATTGTAAACATAGACAGCAACTGAATACTATAAGTAGTATTGTTCCAAGGAGTGACAGTATTTTCCATCCCCAAGCTGAAATAGTAGTCCAGAGCCAACCGGACCAAGTCCAAGTGCCTGGATTCTGATGTATCTGACTGGCTATCTTATGGAGACGTGTAATAGCCTTATATACGGACGGAGCATTATCTGGAATGAAAACACAGCAAGCTGACCAGAGGACCTTACAGGCTCCTCCTCGATCGGCTAGTATCACGTCAATAATGAGACGATTTTGAAGAACGACAAGTCTCATAGCAGACTGTTCCTCAGTCAAGTTACCTAGGGCGGAAGTAGTCTCTTTCACTACTGCTTCGAGAGTTCTGGTCAAGTGACGGATAGACTTACTATTAAAAATAGCTCCTAAATAGGGAAAGAAACCTTTATTGAAATCTGTGTACTGTTCCCATGCTGTCTCAGTATAGTCGACAATTGGGAGATCTCTTTTTGGTCTGTGAACTAGACGGGAATTTCTATGATAATCAGGTGGAGCTAGGAAAACAGGTGGCAGTAAGAATCCAATGTAACAGGTCCCATCCCAATCTAGTGGCAAACGTATGTATGCTGTCTGACCACAAATGAAATAGGAATGACGTTGAGGAAATATAAATTCTGGTCAAGTTGTGTTCCCTAGCGCGTACCCCACCGACTCTATGTACGAGTTAAAGTGCATGTAACTTCCCTCCTGTACCAGCTATGAAGACGCAAATACAGTTGCGTCCAACATCAACATGTCCTCTTTCAGACCCACCCTGAATGGGTTGGATAGCCCGTTCCTAAGTATACTATGCCAACGTCTTTTTGTAGTGTACTCTACATGTTTTTCAGCTCTGGCAAAGTAGGCCCAGAATATCTGCCATCGAGCCTTTTCTCCTTTCTGACTCTGGGAGCCTCAGGCTGCCCAGGCTGCCCAGGCTGCCCCCGTACCCGTGAACTCTGCCTTACTTCTAGCGCGGCCCAGCGCGTTCAGCTCAGCCTGCTGCCTGCCAAGATTGACTATAACCTTCGAGTTATCTGTTCTGCTCCTCGAAAATACATTCCTGCCTGCTAGCTTCAGTAAACATCCTCCTCAGCTACAGGGCCAAAGGGCCGACCTGTCTCCGTGCCAGTAATTCATAGCTTCTGTTACCATGCTCCCATGGAAGGCCCATGCCCCCACGCTTCTCATACAGACACTCAGGCGCTTATACACGCACTCACAGTCAGTATAGAATAGCTTCTGCCCTAGAGACCTTTCTGCCCAGATAGCTCAGTTCCTAAACATCAGATATCAGATATGATAGAAGCACAAGTTGATCTGACATGCCAGACTTCTGTCTCTTTCCGTCGGTGCAAATGTCAAGCCCCCTGCACCCTCCAGTTTCACGTCCATCACACGTCATGCAGCTGCGCGCGCATCCAAGCTTCCGATTTCTGCTGACATTGCAACATTTCTGTTAGTGCCACCCCTTTTGTGACACCTACCTGTGACGTTTCTAGCACACACCTCCAGTTCACGCCTAGTCCACGCCTTCTGATTACGTACTAGTAACACATGGCTACTGTTATCTTGTCTTCTCTCAGCTGTTACGCCTACTATAACTGTTTCCTATGACATGAATTAAGTATATAAGCTATGTACTGTCAATGAAATGTAGCGCTCTATCCCTTCTTCCACCCCTGCGGTGGGAAGAACATGATATTATGGTCCTGACCATTCCTTTTTGAGGAATAAAACCCCTAAGAACTCTAACACCACGGACTCTGGTTCTTTCTTTCCGACTTGAGTTATTATTGATTAAGTACTTACCTGCATAGAAATTAAGAGAGTAAATTAATTATTTACGTCAACGTGTAGCTTTGAATGTGGACTTGCCCTTATCACTAAATTCGACCACAGTAGTACATTTACTATGACCCAGGTGTACGGAACCATTCTTTCTGACACATAATTCACCTTTGACTGGTAGTACTGACATAGTGGGCAAGTCTGGCTCAGTTTCGGATTCAACATTCAGAATCATGAGGTTAAGTGTAAAATTTCCTAATCCATATACTTCATTTTCTAGATCAGTCCCTGTCCTTTTGGGAAGTCCCTCTTTGTCAGGATAACATATTCTTTGCAAAACTATATTCAGGTTTCCCCATACCCAGTTACCCTGATAAACTACGGAATTTGAATCTAAGGAATTAATCAAACTAAACCAGGCGCCACATGAACCATTGTGTGTGAACGGGTATGGGAAGAGGGGCAGAACTCCCCTGTATTTCTGGTAGGGAGGGAGTCGGCCACATATCCAACAATTAGTAGCGTTGCTGGTCTGATGAGAGTGGTGTAACATACTAATGAATGTATTGTTGCGCAGCGCAAGTCGGTAAGACAACTCGTGAGGGGGTAACTCACTGAAAGAATGCTCGGCAGTGTTATTAGAAGAAGAATGTGCACGTGTGGCAATAGGAAAATAGATATGCAAAATTACACTTGTGACAATAATAGTGAGACTTAAAGAAAACATAATCCATAAGGTAACAATACAGTAACTTTTGAGAGATTTGCAATATCGTTGCTTCTTGATCTGTTTCTCTCTATCTCTCTCTCTATTGGGGTCTAGGGGATACATGTCAGAAACTGTTTAACCGATTCACCTAGGGGAGGACTTAAACAATTAAACTGTCTGACTTGCTAGACCGCAACTTTAATTTATACTCTTCTTGCAGAGTTTTCTCTACCATGGGAAGTTTAGAGTCACTAGAATCTGGGCAGTCCTTTGAGGGGGTGGAAGAGTCAGTCTCTGGCAACAGTTCATTACATTTTTTAATATGACTCGTATGGATCCACCCCTTGCGGCCCTCAACCTTGATTGCAGTCCTCGTGGTCAGAAGGACGAGCTTCGGCTCCTGCCAACGGGGCTCCAGCGGACTCCTCCTGTCGAAATTGCGTATCAGGACAGTATCTCCGGGACGGACATCGTGTGGCTTCACATCAGTGTTGTCGGGAAAGGCTGCGGCAACCTGTGAACGACATGATTGGAGTGCAGACATCAAGGAGGCAAGGTAATCTGTCAGCATATTACAGTCAACATCGGTTATTTTCTTAGGCATGGGCGTCCCCCACATATTTGGTGGCCGGCCAAAGACCACCTCATACGGGGATAGTCCTGATCTCGAATGTGGGACCATTCTCATATAGAATAGTGCAACTGGCAGGGCGACTATCCAGTCGACCCCTTTCTCTTTACATATTTTAGCAAGACGGGTTTTCAGTGTCTGATTGTGCCTCTCTACAAGGCCAGCTGCCTCGGGATGTCGGACGCAATGGAATTTCCACTGATATCCTAGCAGGAGTGAAACCTGCTTCATGAGCTCGGATGAGAATGGCTGTCCGTTATCTGAGTACACGATACGAGGCAAGCCGTACCGTGGGAAGAATTCTCGAACCAGCTGCTTGGCAGTGGTCGGGCAGTGTAATCTGGGACTGGATATGCTTCGGTCCAACGGGAAAGTGCACAAACAACTACGAGGACGTACTTGAATCCTCGACAACGTTCCATCTGGATATAATCCATCTGGAGGACTTCAAAAGGGTGATCGGGAGGATGAAATCCACCTTGCTCTACAGGGACGCTTTTACCTGGATTGAACTGACAACAGATCATGCAAGTACGCACTTTCTGTTTTGCTGCTGCTCGTAAATGTTTGTTGAACCAGAGATTCTGTAAACTGTCTAACATAGCTTTTTCTCCCAGGTGTGCTGGACTATGTGCTGTATTTATTATGACTTGAACCATAGAGTCGGGGAGAAACCATGTAGATTTTCCCTTCGTCATCCATCCCTGATCTGTCTGGATCCCTCCTAGTTCAGTCCATTTCTTGATTTCATCTGGAGTAGCATGTGTCTGAATATCGATTACATCTAGTGTGGGATCCCTAACTGTCATACAATGTGTCGGTACTATTGTCTTTGTCACATCAGTTGTCTGCGTGTGAGTCAATGCTGTATGTTTTGCTGTTTGGTCTGCCAGGTCGTTACCCTGGGAAATAGAGTCTGTAACTTTAGCATGTGCTTTACACTTCATGATGGATATGCCTGAAGGCAAATGTATTGCTTCTAGCAGTGCTTGAATGAGGGGACCGTGTTGTATCTTGGCACCGTGAGAGGTCAAGAAACCTCGTTCTTGCCATAACACTCCGAAGTCGTGTACAACTCCGAAAGCATAACGTGAATCTGTATATATGTTAACATTCCTGTTCTTGGCTAGTATACAGGCTCGGGTCAGAGCGATAAGCTCTGCTGCTTGAGCAGACAGTGTATCAATACGGTGTGTTTCTTTGACTCCAGTTTCAGTGGTCACTGCATATGCGGCCACTAATTCTCCTGTGCTTGTTCTCATACATGAACCGTCCACGTAAAGTGTCAGGTCTGGATTAGTCAGTGCAACATCTGTTAAGTCTCGTCGAGGCTTTGTTACTGCATTAAGGATCTCTATACAATCATGCGGGGCTGAATCTGTCATAACCGAGGGTAACAATGTTGCAGGATTTAGAATGTTACAGCGTCTGATTTCTATGTGTGGCTGGAATAGCGTCAATTCATAACCTGTCAGTCGTGCTATAGTCAGGTGTTGAGTCTGTGTTCGGTTTAGAAGGACCTCTACAGAATGTGGAACTTGTACTGTCAATTGGTGTCCTAATACTATTGAGTCGCTTTGTCTGATTGCTAGGGCTGTCGCTGCAACTGATTTTAAGCACGCAGGCAGAGCCTGGGCCACTGGATCCAATGTACTTGAAAAATAAGCGCAAGGCTTATGTGAACCTGCTTGATCTTGTGTGAGGACAGACAACGCTGTACCATCACGTTCTGTAACAAAAAGTGTAAAAGGTTTGCTGTAACATGGTGTCGCTAAAACTGGTGCTTGGCATAAAGCTTTCTTTAATTCCTCAAAAGCCTGTGTATGTTCCTGAGTCCAAGGGAGGGCAGTCGAAGTCGCTGCCTCCTGTGTTGTCAACTGTATCAGTGGTTTAGCTAGAAATGCATACTGAGGAATCCATTGTCTGCAGTACGAGGTGAGGCCTATAAAGGCCCGCACTTCCTTTTGTGTCTTCGGTTGTGGTAACTGTGCAATTAACTGAACTCGATCAGGTGTGAGCTGTCTTCCCCACTTGGACAGCAAGTGCCCAAGGTACACCACTTGCTGAACACAGAATTGCAGCTTCGAAGGAGACACCTTGTGTCCCTTGTCAGCCAGAAAATGTAAAACTGTCAGTGATGCTTGTTCACATTCGGGTTCACTTCGTGCGGTGATCAGCAGATCATCGACGTACTGGAGTAAGGCAGTGTTAACTGGCATTTGGATACAGTCAAGTTGTCTTTTCAGTGCTTGGCTATAGATGCTGGGGCTTTCTGTGAATCCTTGAGGTGCGCGTGAAAATTTGAAGCTTCGGCCATTTAAACTGAATCCGAAGAGATATTGGCTCTCTGGATCAATGGGTACACAGAAGAAGGCGTTCTTGAGGTCGATTACAGTAAAGAACGTCGCTTCTGAATCAATAGCAGTCAATAAGGATGAGATGTCGGGAACCACAGGATACTGTGGTACAATGCATTTATTCAGTTCTCGTAAACCAATCACCAGCCGATATACTGGCGGTGCATTGGGATCAGTACGTTTAAGAATCGGAATGATAGGGGAATTACAGATATTGGAGTCGGTTTCTACGACCACTCCTTGGGCAATGAGCTCTTCAATGATTTCCAGTAAAGCCACTACAGCATCGGGTGGTAACTTGTATTGTCTGATTCGGGGTAATACAACTCCTGGTTTGAGTGTAACACGGTATGGTGTGATGTGCATACAACCTACATCGGTTGGGCCTTGTGCCCACAGGTGTTTCGGTACATTCTTCAATCTGACATCAAACTCTCGTAGTACATAGTGACCCTTAAAGTCACGTAGAAAGAGTCTAACTCCCTCCGGAGAACAACATATCACTGCTCCTAGAGCCTTCAGTGTCTTGATACCTAACAAGTTTTCTGGACATGACTTCGTGAGTAACAGGTCTGTAACACGTGATAATGGACCTACTGCTAGGGGAACAGGTTTCGATACTTCATTTACAATAGGTTGTCCTGAAAAACCAAGGGAAACATTCTGTGAGCCTGAGAGGGGTGCCCCTGGAACTTCGTCGTGACTGATCGTGGTGCGACTTGCCCCTGTGTCAATTAGAAACTTTCTGTCTTTTCCTAATACTTGACTATGTACATAAGGACCCTCTTGATCTACAGGAATCTCAATAAGAGGCAAGCCAACCTCCCTCTCTAGGCTGTTTCATGTGTATAGCTGATAATCGGGATAATCAGATTGGGCATACTGGTACATCTGCTGTGAAACTTGCTGCGTCGCGGCAATGGGCTGTGGCTGTGATACCGCTACGGTCTGTACTGTATCTGGTGGATCATGCATAGGCTGTATATTCTGTGAAGTCTGTTGCTGGACCTGGTCTTGTCTAGGCTGACGTGGTCTTTCTTTAGTTTTACCTGTTGATATATTGTGTTTCAGGACTGGACATTCGTTTACGTAGTGGCCTGGTTATTTGCAATAGTTGCATGTCCCTTTAACAGGAGCTGCTGAATTACTTGTCTGGGTCACACCCTTTTTCTGACCGTCGGCTGAAACCGACTGGGCCACTAACATTTTCATTTTCGTGTCTTTCATACGTCTCTGCTCGTGATCTTGTTCTTCTCTAATTCTGTTCTGGTGATATTGTAACATTTGTAACATCTGGGATGGCGTATTTGCTTGCCATGTACTTTCGACTTTATATACACGGTTCTTAACTTGTGTCAGGGAATTCTCGACTAATTTTGTTACAAAAAGGTGCGGGTATGACTCGCTACCTGGTTTCAGGCCACTATTAATAATGAAACATTTCTCGAATCTTGAATAGAAGTCACTAGTATCTTCATCGTGTTTCTGTTTACAGGCTGAGATTGCGTCCCAGTCTTCCTTTTTAGTTGTCAATAATCTTGGCAAAACCTGTACTATTAAACCTGGTAATGCTTTAGCTTTGTCCCCAAGGCCTAGCCCTGGAGTGCGGGTTTTTTCCTCGTCCTCTATTTCAGTCCAAATAATCTTTTTATCTCCCACCTCCCATTCTTTTTCCTTGAGTTTCTCGTAAATGCCTGTGGGCAGCAGTACCTTTAATAATTTCATAATATCCGTATACGTGTAATCTCCCATGAGTAACATGTCCTTAAGTTCTCGGTGAAAACCTGCAGGGTCTTTATCGTGACAGGGTACTAGTTTCTTCATTTCTAACAATTCCAACTTTGTTAAAGGTGTGTACACGAACACACGTCTTAGGGTATTATCGTTATTCATAACTGGGTGTACTTCTCGTAAAGGATTCTGCCTGTCAAAATGAAACATTTTTCTTTCTGGGGGCGGAGCTGAAACATATTGTGGGCCTAAGAAAGCGTTATATCTGTGCCGTTGTTCTAGAATTATTTGAATTAACTTGGTACTTAGGCCTCTCCATCTATTCATAAGTAGTGCTTCTAATGTATCCGGTAGGGGACCTGGATCAGAATGCTGATTTCTGTATAACGTAATGAGATGCTGAATCATGTACACACCAGCTAACTTCTGCTCGTCTGGGGAAAGGTTCAAAAATGTCTGTGCTACTGTATCATCATTATATGTGCTAGGATTGTCAGCCCATTGTACTGCTGACCGGGCTAGTTCTTGTTCGTCCATAGAATTGAGTACATGGTACCCCATTCGTTCTTGAAGAATTTTATCGGTAACTTGAAACAGATATTCAGGAGAACTCGTTTTTGTTATGCCAGAGAGAAAAACTCTCTTGCTTTCTGGACGAATGCCTTTCTTAAGGTAATTTCCCTTACCTACATACGCTATCATTTCTTTAGCCGCGTCATGTTCCTCTGGTTCGTCCTCCTCGGAGGAGTTATTCCTGTCGCTATCTCTTTCCTTTTCTTGTTCTTTTTCGTGTATTTCTATTACTGCTTTTCTGATTCTTTTGTACATACTTGCTATACAACTCTGTTTATCATGGTTTCCATCGGCTATGTTCTGACCCCACTTGTTTAGTGCGTCCATCTCGTCCTTCAATCAATCAATCAGTGACACTTATAAAGCGCGCTACATACCCGTAGGGTCTCAAGGCGCTGGGGAGGGGGGGTGCCGCTACTGCTCGAACAGCCAGGTCTTCAGCTTCTTCCTGAAGGAGAGGTGGTCTTGGGTCAGGCGCAGGTCGGACGGGAGGGAGTTCCAGGTCTTGGCGGCCAGGTAGGAGAAGGACCTTCCTCCTGTAGTCGCTCTTCGGATGCGGGGGACGGCGGCGAGGGCGAGGTTGGCTGATCGGAGGTGGCGTTTGGGCGCGTAGAAGTTGACTCGGCTGTTGAGGTAGCTCGGGCCTTGGTCGTGTAGGGCTTTGTGTGCGTGGGTGAGGAGGCGGAAGGTTATTCTCTTGTTGATGGGGAGCCAGTGAAGGTCTCTCAGATGTCCGGAGATGTGGCTGGATCGTGGGATGTCGAGGATGAGTCTGGCTGAGGCGTTTTGGATCCGCTGGAGTCTCTTCTGGAGCTTGGCGGTGGTCCCGGCGTAGAGGGCGTTGCCGTAGTCCAGTCGGCTGGTGACGAGGGCCTGGGTGACGGTCTTCCTGGTCTCTGAGTCCTTGTCTACTCCAGGCCTGTCTCGTTCTCTTATTAAACAATTTATGAAGAAACGTAATATACAACCTTGAGTGTCAGCTTTCTGGTGCGCCAGGGCCTCTTTAATACTGTCAGGATCTTCCCCAGTCTGGACAAAATGATATATTCTATCTAGGTGTTCAGTCATTCCTGGAAATAACACTAGGTAATCTGTAACTTTTCGTAAGCGTAGTGATGCTAACAACATTCTATCGTCTTTACCGGGTACTGGATCGTATCTGCAAATTGAAAGGGGTTCTTTAAGCATGTCGTAACTTGGTGTTCGAGGTGTACGTTGCTTTAATACGTCCCTAAGGTTTAATCTGTGTGTTTGTGGCGGGGTCTGGTAACCTCCTGTCGCACCTCCTGAGGCGGGGACTTGAGCATTGTTTGTCTGTGGAGTCTGTATGTGTAACTGAACTTGTCTTTTACCAGGATCAGGCCCAAACGGATTCAGTGTATTAATCTTAGGTGTGGGAAGTGGTGGAGGAACAGGTGGTACAGGTTGTCGAACGGGTGAACTTTGTTGCGGTACGGGCTGGGCATTGTCTGGGAGTGGATTGCCACCACCGTCACCGTCAGTAGGCGGTACGTTGGTACGTGAATTGGTGTAAGCGGGAGCTACATCGTCTAGATAGGAAGCAAGGAATATGTCTTTGGTGGTCCTGTGACTTACTTTAGTTGGAACCAATGGTGGCGGCAGATCTTTCGGTATTTCTGGAGTGGCCTTAGGCAAACCCTCGGCCACTAAATACATGCCATTTGCAAGAGTGTTTCGCATGCGGTCTACTTGTTCTGCTTTTACTCGGATACCTTCAGTAACTAATTCGTTTTCTCGGACCTCATCTGACTCTTCTCTATGTTTTTCTGCTTTTCGGAATGCTTTTTCTGTACGTTTATGCGATTCTTTACGCCACAATTCTATGGCATCTTTCTGGGATTGTCTGGCTTTCTTTTTCCATAGCGCTTCCTCTACTCTCATGATGCACTCGGCATCCCATGTTCCTGTAGCAGGCCACCTGTGTCTCTCTTCTAGGTGCTTGGTATAATCGGCCCATAAATCTAGATACAGTATGGCATCTAAGCCATGCTTATGGTACATAAAATTTCCAGGAGTGTCCCTAGGTGGGACAGGAATTTCTTCCTCTAGTATACCTTTCCTTGTTCCTATCTGCCTTAATTTATTGAAAAACGGCATCTTGTTACTTGGTACTGGATTCTCGATACTTGTTACTTACTCTGAACACAGCTAGTTATACAAAAACACAGTAATGTACATCAAACAGTCACTCATACCACGACATTAACCCCTTCCATGCTCATGACGAGCTCAGCTCGTCATGCAGTACACTGCTTGTGTGCTAATGACGAGCTGAGCTCGTCATGATCCATGGAATATAGGAACTTCCAGCACAAGAGGGGAATTGCTGTAGCAGTCAAGGTGTTAATCACATGACACATTTTGAACACATATGGACTACCCTTGATACTAGATGTACTGCTAAACAGTACAGATACACTGCCAAGAACAGTGCAAGAACTTGAATGCCTGATGTACTGCTAAACAGTACAGATACACTGTCTAAAACAGTGCAGACCGTGTTTGTGTACCCAAACCCGTCTTTACCGGATACATAATAATGCACCCGTCTAGATGCGTCCCCAGCAACGGTACTCACCGGGAAGCACGGAACAGAAGGCCTCGGAAAACTCGACTGGACTGGACCGGACTGGACTCGACTCGACTCGATACGTGAATACTTCGGAACTGGTGGGCCTCTTGACACCTCGGACCTTGCTTCTTTCGGCTAGGCTCTGGTCGGGATCCTCCGCACTCCTCACCGCCTCGTCTGGGTGCTGATCGCAGTCTCCGTCACCTCCGTAGGCCTGAGGGAGATTCAGGAAATCCTGCGGGTACGCGTAGTTGTCCGTCTTGACTATGGTAGGGGGCAAAGGTTGCAACGCACCAACCGGCGGGTGGGGTGGGGGAGGGGTCCCTATTCGGGCGCCAAATTAATGTGGTAAATATTTAATTACCGTCCTAATTTCTATGCAGGTAAGTACTTAAAATAAAATAACTCAATCGGAAAGAAAGACGCAGAGTCCGTGGTGTTAGAGTTCTTAGGGGTTTTATTCCTTAAAAAGGAATGGTTCTCGAACCGGATATCGGGTTCCTGACACCACTGGGGTTCAGGAAGGGATAGAGCATACTTTATTGACAATACATAACTTTTATACTTAAAGCACATAATGGAAACCAATACAGAAGGCGTAACAGCTGAGAGAAACAAGATAAGAGCACACACGTGTTAGCAATACGTAATCAGAAGGCGTGAACTAGGCGTGAACACAGGGGTGTGTGCTAGAAACGTCACATGAAAGTGTCACAAGTGGGTGGGTACATAGCTGAATCTTGCAATGTCAGCAGAAATCTGAGGTCCGGATGCGCGCGCAGCTGCATGACGTGTGATTGACGTGAGGCTGGAGGGTGCAGGGGACTTGACATTTACACTAGAGGAAAGAGACAGAAGTCTGGCATGTCAGATCAACTCGTTCCTATATCATATCTGATATCTGATGTTTGGGAACCATATTATCTAGAAGAAAAGGTCTCTTGGGCAGAGGCTATCCTATACTTGACTATGAATGCGTGCATATGTGCCTACGTGTCTGAGTGTAAAGCGAGGGGGCCATGGGCCTACCATGGTAACGGGAGCGGAGCTATGAATTACTTGCATGGAGACAGAAAGGCCGGGCCCTTTACTCTGCAGCTGAGGGGTTGTTTATCTATTCTGCTGGACTGGAATGTGTTTTCGGGAAACTAAGCTTGGCTATACTGATAACGTGAAGGTAAAATACTGTCTTTGGCAGGCAGGCAGGCCGAGCCAGGCTCCGCTCGCCTCGCAGGAAGTAGGACAGAGTTCACGGGGGGCATCCCACGTTGCAGTTTCAGGAGGCAGAGATGACTTTGAAAGGAGGCTCGATGACAGAAAACAGGGCCTAGCTCGCACAGAGCCAGAAATACGTGAAAGTGCACCATACAAAGACGGTGGCAAGGCATACTTAGGAACAGAATATCCGACCCATTCAGGGTGGATCGGAAAGAGGACACGTTAACGTTGAACGCAAATGTATTTGCGTCTTCATAGCTGGCACAGGAGGGAAGTTACATGCACTTTAAGCTCGTACATGGAGACGGTGGGGTACACGTTAGGGAACATTTCTTGACCATAAAATTTATATTTCCTCAAGAGGACAACTCCCATTCAGGGGAAAGCTCTAAGCCACTAGCTTCCCTCAAATCATCAAAATAGTCCTCCTGAAGCTCACCTTCTTCCATCTCAGCCTCAGCCTCTCTATATCTTTGCTCCTCTATAAGACGCTGAGCTTCACGCCTCGATCTTTCCTTCACGAGCCGCTCCGTGGGATCCGTGACCGACTCCGACGGAGCCGGAGCCGGAGCCGGCATCGAGATTGAACCCGGAAGCACAAGCTGCTGCTCACGAGGTCGAGTCGGAGCCGGTGTCGATGGAATTAGCGTCGATGACTTTGGCGGCGCAGAGAAAAGCCAAGGCGAAGCCTGCGCCGGTATAAATGGCATAAAAGGAGCCGGAGCATAGGAATGAGGAACTCCTAAATTATATGCCAAAGGACCCATGGGACCCGAAGGTGCACCAGAGGGGTACAAAGCTCATGAGTAGACTCCATACATCGCGTTTAAAAACGAGTAGGGTCTTGACCTGGAGCTGGGGAGGGTGGGTAAGAACCCATAGGATGCCCTCTCGGAGGTTCCGAATTCGCCTCCTCTTCCACAAGCGGATTGACTGGAGACACCGAGCCCTCTTGTAAAGGACCCTCTTCTTCCTCTCGAGCCGGCGACGGGGCCGTAGAGGGAACCAACACCGGAACCGGAGAATGCACCGGCGACTCCAAGGGCGAAGCCTCACCTTCTGGAACACCAAGCGAAGGAGACACCTCATCTTTTCTATGCCTCCTCTTAGGCGACTTCGGCCTCGACTCCGAGTCCTTACCGGAGTGATGACGAGATTCATGCCTTCGCTTCTTATGCTTTTTCTTCGCTGACCTCGAAGCATGACCAGAAGACGACTTCGAAGGCGACGCCATGCGGGACCTCGACCTCGACTTCGACTTCGACCTCGCCCTACTCGAACGCGATCTCGAAGTCTTCTTCTCTTTTCTACCTTTCAACTTTGCCACCAGAAGTTTCGCTTCCCTCTCTCGAAGAGCCTTCGGGTTCATCTTCTTACATGAAGAACAGCCTTTGACATCGTGGTCCGAACTCAGGCACCAGATACAAACTTCATGCAGGTCCGTAATTGACATCATCTTGCCGCACTCCCCACAAGGCTTGAACCCGATCTTCTTAGTCGACATCCTCTGCGAGAAACAAAGAAGCAAGAAGCAAGAAGCCAAACAGAGAAAAACAGTAATAAAGTTACCAACAGCTACAGAGGTTCCCCGAAACTGTTAGCGTCGACGAAGTGGAAAAAAGGGAACTGATGTCATCACGCCGACGTAGACCTAATAAGGAGTCAGTGATGTCAGTCGGAGTCGCGCGCGATGTCGTGCTCCTATGACGTTGTCCACGCCGGCGTGCTACAAAAGAATTTTCCGAACATTGGTGACGCAGGGGGATATTCACAAGGGGAGGAATCCACTGGCAGATGTATCCATCAGAAATTATTATTATTGTCTAAGAAAATAACAATAGTGATTTGTATTATTTTCACTACAACAAGCACTTTGGAAACATAATCTTGCATAGTAAAAATAACAGTAGAGCTGCAGTGAGGACGACGGACAGCGCAGCTGCACAATACAGGCCCTGTTTCTCGAATCTTGGGCGTCTGTGCCCAGGCCGGTAAACTTGCAACTCCGCCAGCAGAGGTGTGCACGAAACGAACCTTGCCCGTGGAGGAAGTGCCGAGCAAATAGTTGTGCCTGGCCGGCTCACCTTGTGTCGTTAATCATTTGCCATGTGCATATGCATGGGCGCTCTCTGGTAAGGCCTGCCCTCTCTGTTCCCAGGGCCGTGCAGGGCACTGCACGGCCCGGGTACAGCTTCACTGAAACTAAGTGCAGCACCCTGGCTATTCATGGGCCTGCCGGAACTAAGTTCTGACTGTACAGTTCCTGTGTGACCTCACGAAGAGTTTGTTTGTTAGAAATGTGTGTCTAAGATCAAGGCAGCCCATTTAGTATTACTAACCAGCTGGCCATCATATAGAAGGCTTCTGGCCTTTGACAAGGGAAAGGGTGATTCAGAACTTAAAATAACCCTTAATCTAAAGAGAAACCGAATTCTCACAAGGAAACCCTCTACCAGTTAATTGTTAATTAGAGTTAACTGAAAGCAGTGATGCCTAAATAAGCGCAAATAATATAAGTTATAGTAAGTCACTTTTGCATATGAATGCAAATGCACACTACCAGACTTATCAGGGAACAAACTTCTCTTCTGACTGCTGCAACTTTACACTATCAGCTGCCAAAGGAAAGTGGCCAAACTCAACGACGATTAAAGTAGCACTAATCACAAGAAACACGGAAACAAACTGCACGTCACTGTAATACAAATGAAAATCAAGACATGTTATGGAGTTAACAAAGAACTCCAAGGTAAAAATTGGTATGTATAATTACACAAGATACAAATCAAATTGTATAAATGGGTTCAAGATACGTTGCGCGATGCATTGCACAGGCACAAATAATGACCACAGATCCTACCGAAAGAGAAGCTTTCCACTTCCACCAAAAAACTCAATTGTCAATTACGTAGCGTGATGTATTGCGCATACACAATGAACTTTTTCACTCTTCACTGCCTCAAGCAGGATAGTAATACACTCATTCCATGAGTGACAAACGTGTAACTATAAATTATTTATGCAATCGAGGCAGAGCAGGCATGAAGGTGGGGCGGGGGTCGCGCAGGTTCGGGGGTGGGGGGTGGGGTGGTCGCAGGGGTGTCGGGTGGGAGGAAGCGGGACAGATTAATTGCAATTTAAAAGAAAACTTACCTTGCACCAGTCCCACGTTTTCCTGCTGCTGCCGGCCCGGGTCGGCGTTTTCTACAGGTATCCTCGCTGTCCTCCCCAAAGCCAATCACAACGCTGCAATGGCAGTGTTGTGATTGGTGCGGACGATGCCCAGCCGGGAGCCTGAAGGGAGGCCCTTTTCTCTATGTTCCTGCATGCAGCCTACATAGAGAAAAGGGGGAGTGTGCATGACTGCTTTGGTCGGCCCAAACAGTCACGGCCCATAACAGTGGGCGAGCCACTCCCCCCTGCCCTCGAGCAGGACAGCCTACCCGCCAGCCCCAAACCAGGCACTTCTGCTTTCTCGCTGTGCGAGAAGCAGAAACATAACATGGTAGTTTTACCATGTTATGTTTCTGCTTCTCGCACTGCGAGAAAGCAGTTGGGCGACGCCCCTCTGTCCTAATGGTGGAACCGCCAGTGCATTCGCACTCTCCCTTTTCTCTATGTAGGCTGCATGCAGCCTACATAGAGAAAATGACCATCCCATAGGCGCCCGGCTGGGCTCCGTCCTCACCAATCACAATGCTGCCATTGCAGCGTTGTGATTAGCTTAGGGGAAGGGAGGGAGGCTGCCTGTGGCTGCTTCCTGTTCAGGAGAGCAGTAGGAAAACACGGGACCCGGCAAGGAGCTGAGGCGGTGCGGGTCCCTGGAAGGTACGTTTATATTTTATTTTAATTAAACCCATCCCGCCTCCCAACCTGCGAACCTGTGTGACCCCCAGCCAACCCCACCCGCGAGTCATGCCGGCCGTGACTGGTGCTACCTTGGACATTGAAACAACTCACATCCCCATTTAGTTTTACCAAGGAGACAAAACCCCCGGGCACCAGCATTTTCACAGTTAATATTTTATAGTGGGTGTTTAAAGCAGGAAGCTAACAGGGGACGCTAAAATTGAACACTGCAAGCAAAATGGTGTGTGCCAGGAGATGGTGTCAATGACAGTCCAAGGTTTAAGCATTACATATTAGCTTTTTTGTTTTTTTGTGTTTTTTTAAAGGTGAGGACAGAAAAGAGCTGTTGATCTCTGAGATCACACAGAGGGGTTATACAAACCGAGGTTGTAAGCACAGATTTGCTAGGAAAGGAGCAAATAAACATAAAGGGACCCCAGGACAGGAGGTTGTCACTGGGTGAAAGATGGTGAGGAAAGAGCCAACGGGGCATGTGTGGGCAAAATAATTTCAAACCGCTCCCCACACACAAGCAACAAAACAGCATCAGACATGGTGCAAAGGGTGTCTGGGAGGCCCGGACAACAGATGGAAACAAAGCACAACAACACTTCAACTTGACATAGCCCAGGATGTCAGGAGGGGTGTAGAAAACAGAAATGCAGAAAGACTCACATATTTCTTTTTTTTTTTACCAACATAGCAGTGCCAGCAAAGACTTGGTAGCGGGTGCAAGGAACAACATGGTTATATTCCATCAAAGAATCTATTTGAAAAGACAAACACGCACAAACGCAACCTTACATTAAACAAAAGAAAAAAAGGGTGCTCTCCCTTTCACATCCATCAACTGTCAACACAGTAAACAACTGCACGCGAAGAACCTGTCTCACAAATGTTGGGGTAGTCAACAAGATAAAGCCACGTAGCTATTCCAAAGATGATCTCATGTGCGAAGAGCTTTTCAGGTTATAAAAAATAGTTCTTGATCAAAAGCAAAATAGAAAAAAGTTGAAGCCTACAAGAAATGGGGCACTGCTCTAGGGGAGTGAACGAGTTACAAAAAGGAGGGACCAGGAAGACAAATTACCCAATGGCAAGCAAGGAATTTTAAAAGACAAGTAATTTGAGAAATGAAAAATGATAGGCAGAGTTTAAGCCCACAAAGAACATACAACAGATAATTCTGACAGTACAAACACTGTCTAGGCTTGACCTAAAAATTGATGTATAAATGAAGATCTGTGGGCTAATCCGTCAGCTATAAATTCATCCCCGAAAGCTCGCTTGAAGAAATCCTTTTGGGGGTTTATAAAAACGAACTACATACAGAATGCTGATAGTAATACCCTTACAGGTAGGTTCCTGCCCATGAAACCCTTTCTAAGGTTTGAACTGTATCGTGACAAGATCATGCCACAGTGAGACAAAACATTTGTTATTACGTTTAGGCTTGGCACCCTAGCCCTGAATACATTTTACTCATAAATGGAGTAAGGAGAATACATTTCTAATGCCAATGAAGTGTGCCCAAAATGTAGAAAGCATCAAAGATGTTTTGTTCAATTGCCCATTGTATTCGCGGGCCAGAGCAAAATGGCTCAAACCCTATTGCCAGAATTTGGGGATCCAGCACTATTTGCCCGCTTTTCCAATTATGAGATCATACACAAGCTATTTTGTTTGAGTACATTTTTGCTAGAAGTGGGTGTAATCAGGAGTCAAATGTGCCTTGTGATGTAGTGAAACTGTATGATATTGCAAGCTACTAGAAACGTGAACTTGGGTTGTTTATTGTTTTATGCACATCATAGGCATCTTGGTTAATTTTAAATCGTAATGAAATATAACGGAAATGGGCAGTTGGAGATATTTTTATTTTAGTATGGCAGCTTATAGTTTTATATATATTTTTTCCTTCAGTGCCAAAAGTTTTATTTAATTGACACCTTAAATTGGGCAACAGGTGTCAACCTCATTTGATTTGGCATGGATTGCATTTTCACTTTAGAAGATTCGGCTTACTCGTGAGATGGTTTGATGCATATTTGATGCATATTCACTTAGGGTAATGGAATAAATCTGCTTGACAGACTGCCCCATTGAGGGAGGGCTTTCCTATCCATTGTAATGTTTACGCACTGAGAGTTTTGAATTGTAAATGTAACAAGTGCTGTCGGCCTTAGGATTTTAATGACAATGCAATGAGTGTCATCGTCCATTGTATATTTGTAGCTACTTTTGCCCATCCCACAGATTGTTATCTTTTTAAATCGGAAATGTAATTAGTGTACTGGCTTTAGGAATACTATGACAACATAATGAATGGCTATCGCTCCCTGTATACTTGTACATATTCACTGCTTTTTCAAACGATTCGCTGCATATGGATAATGTTGTGTAAAGTAATGAATATTTTAAATGAGCAACCACAAATGTTTTTTGGTTTTAGCATGGGTTGCACTTTTCTACGTTTGACAAATTAGGTTGTTTAACGGTACAAAGTGGGATGACCATGAGGTGTAAGTCATACTGGAGGTTTAACATGTGTTTTAATTGATGGTATAATGTATTTTACAGTTAAACTGCTTTTATGGTCTGTGACCGAAATAAAGTATTTATACCTACCAACCACTAGGTTTGCAGCATCACATTAGGACGGGCCCCAGAGCATTAATGTACCCCTGTGTGCCACCCCTCCTCTGCCCCTCCCCTTTCCCTGAACAGGTTCTGACAACCCAAAACTTAAGATCAGAGCTTAATGAAGGCAGGACATGAGATCCACACTATATGCATATTGACCAATCCCCTTAACCATAATTACATGCATTCTGTGCTTCATGTGGGGCATAACATAAATGTATGCAGACTCAGAAAGTCTTTGTACTCACTTGGCACACCACATGTCCTCCCTCCTGTGCCGTGGCACAGATCATTCCTTGCTGGATCACATCGTTGCGGTCCTGCATCTCTGACAAGTTGTACATGCAGTTGCAGGTCTTCTTCCCGATCAGCTGAAGCTGCACCTCCTGCAGGACATCTGAGTACAGCCCTCCTGAAAAAGCATACAAAGAAGACACGTCTGAATCCACGAATGTGAGTAATTGCTACCAAAATGGTGTCACAACATTCTCCCTTGAAAGAACAGACCACTAAAGTAGAACCCTTGGTTTATCAGGACGGTAACGTTTTTTAAAATCATCTATTATGGAATCCAGACAGACGCTGCCGGGACACGCGATTGTCTTCGATTTTGCTATTGGCAGCGGTGCAAGAAGAGAAGCGGAAACTCATAAGCGGGACGAGAAGGCAGAGATATATGACTGCACAGAAAATCCTAGAGCTGTAAATTGTGGCTGCTTCCCCTCAGAGAGACTAACTGCTCATATTCACTGGAGATGGACATCCTGTAACTCTGTTACCTCATGACAGAAGTTTCTTCGCCTCATCAGCAGGAGTAAGTGTCAACCGAAGTGACTGGCAAATTAGTCTTTTGGTGAATAGTGATTCCCTAACAAACAAATCCTTGTGTTTCGGATGACTCTTCAACAATAAAGCATCGCTTTTCCTCCCCTCTGTGGACTGGGTAGTCGTGGAACCATGCCACCTGCACCTATATTTCTCATCCTCAATTGGCCTAACTCCGTGATTTTCTTTATCTAACTGTGCCCCAATTCACTTGTGTGAAAATAAAGTGCTTAGAAGCAAAACATTGCTGAATGCTATTTAAAATACTGGACATATAGCCGGAATTGCCATGCGATGGCAGCTCAGCAAGATGTTCAGCCTTACATCTAGCATTAAAGGCTGTGACACCTACTGGGAGTGCCCTCTCTCCTCTGCAACCATATCTGGCCAGTCTGAATGTGTCTAGTTGTGGGAACCGTGAGACTTAACTTTAGCTTAGGAGGTCTTGACTGGCACATTCTCACTGAACGCTGCTCTAACAGCACATGTAAAGGTCTTGCTGCTGGTTGCAGTCTTGGTACCAAACTCACTCTTGTTTTCCCTGGTACTTTTAGATACAATCTGAAACAAACTCACTTCTGCAAGCTACGCCTACTAATGCATGCCCACTGGGTCTCAGGCTATCTCCAGGAGCCTGTTTTTACAAGCATAGAGGGTCTAAGGTTGCCTTTACAAGCACACTGCATCTCAAGCTATCGTAAGGACCCTGTACTTTCATGCTCACTGACCTCTCAAACTGTCTCAAGAGTTTTGCTCTAAAGGATAGAAAGAGACTTTAACTACTTTTCAACATGTTTCCTGCCGTACATGCCTCGTGCATGTAAAGTCTGTAGGAGAGTAGGGTCTGCTTCTTATGGTTAACCCCACTTTTTGCTGATGTATCACTGTTTTCGACTTAGAATGACTGGGATTCTGCTATTCAAGACCCCAGTCTAGCTGATTTCTCCTCTAAATTGATTGCATGTACTTTAGCTACACTCCAGATTGGATACTGGGGTACCCTTGTTATATAAACCCCTCAGTCACCCCTATGGCAGACCTTATCAATCCTGAAGGCAGGGTGCTGGGTTTTATGTGAGAAGGTGCTCCTGCATGAGCAGAGCCCCTCTGCAGCCTTCGGAACCTATTTTCCGGGGTTGTTTGTGATGAAACCAACCATATATATTTAAGTGCATTATAACCTCGCGGTAAATGCTAACTTTAAAACTGCTGCTTAGAAACATGTTGTGTTTGATGTCAAATACCTTGGAATCATACCTCCCCACCAGTAACTTGTGGGGAAGGTATGATTCCACCCTTCTAGATGGACTTATGTGAAACACCGTAACTCCCGGTACCAGCTTTCTCGACCTGGGCATCACAAAATGGATGCTGCCAGCCACAGACACAAGTCTGCTCTCTTACTGCTGAGCTGAGCTTGAGCAGGGGAAGGCTTGACAATAGGTTTCCTGTCACAGGGAGGTGTGACCACCTTCCAGACAGAATTTAGTGTATTGGGGCTGGGTCAGTGCACTCTGAGAGTGCCTGAAAGTCTGCACTGGGGGCACATTTGGTGTCCCTGTGCATAGTCTAGATCAAACCGGTTGCAGGAGCCATTTGCTCCTGCTCTGGCGTGAAACTGGACAAAGGACATTGGTGTAGCCAGCCCTCTGTCCTGGCCCTCCCATAGGTGGGTCCCCAGGCTTTGTCCCACCCTTTCCTTCGGAATAAAGTAGGAACCCTGACTACAGGACTTTAGATTTTATCTGGACTAAACTCAGCAAGCAGAAACCAAGTACTTTGACGATCTACACTTTTCTGGATGACAGAAGAATCTCCCTTGGAGTAAAGGAGTTACTCCCCTGCTGAAGCAGGCACCTTAAAGCATCTGACCGTATTGCATCTCCCAAGCTCCTGAGGACTCCGAAGATTTCTGCAACACGGGAGGTGGGTTCGTGAGCGTCCCTGAGGTTGAGCTGACCTCTCAGCAATTCTGATATCAGTATCCCTCGTGGGAACCGTGCAACCCGAACCCCTGTGCACCGTGTACTATTGCAGCAGTATATGTTTTTTGGTAATCCCTGAGGCTGTGCTTTGGGCTACGTGTAGTCCTCACCCAAAGCAGCAATTCCAACAAAGATTTCTGGCTTACACTCCACGAGTGTTATATGGGCTGGTATTTCGTGATTCAGCTCAAAATCCCTTCGCAATCCCTGGTCTGTTGTCCTGTGGCTCCCTGTGAAGGTAACTTTGACTTTCCGTGGGCTTCCCTGGTTGCTCCAGATGTGCCCTGACTCTCCATTGCTTGGAGAGTCCCCAGGAAGTTGCTGGTCCTCACTGTAACCTGTTTCTTCTGCCCGCGTGGGTTTGCCGTTGCCAATGCTTTTTGGTGTTCAATCCAGACACTGACCCCCCAGCACTCGACATCCTTCATGGGACGGCTCACCTCCGGACTTTGGTTGTCGTCGACGTCCCTGGTCCCAGTGGCTGCAGAGTCAAGCTTCCAATCTCGTCTCCTGAAACACCTGACATCAGTGGACATTCGTCTACTGCGCCCCTGGTCACCCTGAAGTGACCCAGACTATGTCCCCTCTGCTTTCAGGTTCTTCTCACCTTGGATCCAGGCTTGGATCCCACCGGACACTTCTCATCTTCCCGGCAGCAGCACTTCTTCGCATCACACCATTGAAAACAACGAGGGTTTCTGACACCACTCGACCCCAATGCACCTGGCTCCTCCGGCATAGGTAACACGGGTACCTCAGTACTCACAAGGGTGCTGGCCTTAGAACCTTCTATGTTCCAAAGGGTTCTCTCTGAAGTGTCCTTAAACTGTAATTTTCCGACCTCGACTTTCCCATAGAGTTGTACGGAGCTCCCGTCTGTGTTCTCACACTGCACCCGTCCTCCTTGGGTCCCCTGTGTCATTACTATGGGTGGTTCCTTGGGGTCCCAGAGATTCTATGTGTCTAGGCACTGTGTCTGCTTAAGTCGTTGTTGTTATACCATTTCTTTAGTATATGGTTCGGTCTCCCCCTGGAGCCCGCTGTGTATTCTGCTATTTACTATCGTTCTATTGATTCAGTATTGTGTATCTTGTGCTCTAATCTCATAAAGAGGTTAGTAGAGAGTGTTTAGTAATAACTACATATATTTTATATAACTCTTGTGTGGTTCTCCTTTCATTTGGTCATTCAGGAGGTTCTGATCTGTTAAAACACTTGCTTTACATTCCTTCGAGACTTAGCCTAAAGGCTGCTCTCCACAGCTACCACTCCACTAGGATAGCTTTCTATAAAGGTTGTCTTGAACCTAATCATCAATAAGGGTTGTTTGGACTGGTACAAGGTGCCCACTTTAATTAGTGGATAGTATATACCAGGCCAACTTCTCACAAAGTCACAGTAACAAATTTGCATAAAAAGAATATCACAAATGCAAGACCGCAAAATAAAGACCTAACACTTAATCAATACAAATTTCACAGACACTTCTGGGTTCTCACGAAGTAAGGTGCTACCCATCGGTAAATCGCTTCACACCTCTCCAGGGTTATAATTACTATATAAACAATCATACCACACAATACCATACTAGGAGAGGGGTCTCATAAGGAGGCTGCAAAGCTTATTCGCAAAAAAAGGGGTAAAAGCCATAGACTCTAGGGCACAGTGGCAAATGTTACGTAGCACTTACTTTGGCTCTCTCAGACACTATACTTTTGGATGATCCTACCGAATTCTAGTTATCCTTCGAATAACCCTGTGTATCTCCCCAGACTTAAAGTAATGTATCCCAGATGCATGAGAGAATGCCTGCTGCTGAGTGAATGAGTGGCTGTCTGAAAATGGCTTCTAGCTGACCCAGCTTCCAGTGACAGAAACAGCTGTTTGCATACTGAGTTGCTCACAATCGTACATACTAGTGCTGTTGCATAAACTAAGACTCTGGCTTAGCTCTTCAAGGTTTGTTTTCATATCCACAGGTGTAACGAGTGAACTTAGTTCAATGCACCAATATTTGAATCCGAAAGACAGGTTATGTAGCACCACAAATCCCCATCCAATACATAGTTGAAGTAGCGTCAATACTGTTGGGTTACAAATAGTCCATAAACTGGAATCCAGGGAAGCCAAGGTGGTGGGAAATAAACTTAATTTGTTTGTTACAATACTTCGCATTGAAACTATACTAAGGAAAAGACACTTTAACTAAAAAAGGTTCATTACAATAGTCTCAACTTGTCGCGTAGTACATCTACAATAACCACACGGAACATGATTAAAACAACACAAATGTATGCTGTGAACAGCGAGTTTAAAACAAACAAATTTACCATAGTTAAAATGTCATCTAATACCCTTAAATTAGGGGTGGGCGGAACTCACAGAGTTGTACTCAGCGGAATTACGCAGATTTGCATAAAAACTCCATGTCATTCTGCAGTGTTCCAGGCACTGGCAAAGCTCAGCAGCGCACCACTCACCAACGTAAATAAATTATTTAAATCAAAGCCTTGTTCACCTGTACGGAATGTCTGAGACTTACTACTGTGGAAAGAGCATCCTATGCCTGGAGCAGGCGAGGTCTTTCAGAGGAAAGCCTCTGCTGCAGTGAGTTCTCTCCTCATGAAGTACTTTAAAACAGCACCTGTTTCTCCACTTTAATAAAGATACAGGGCTCGAGGTTGGTGTTCCCTACTGAAAAGTGGGAGCACTTTTATCACTATGCATTGGGGTTTGAAAAAATGATTTCTTTATATCTTCTTCTCAAAAATAAACCCCTAATCGCCCTCTCCCTTTGATTCCCTGTAATTGATTATTGCCATGTGTCTGAGTTTTATGTTGTTAGTTCAGTTCATCAAAATTTCAGAACTAAACCTACAAAACTTGTCTTTTGATTCTGCATCATGTACAGGAATATATTGCGGGTCGCTTAACTCCCAAACAAGGTACCGGGGGACCTGACTGTGAGACGTCATAATGTTCAAATGTCATAGCGGCCAGCCCGCTGGGTTGTAGGCTGACAGCTGAGTATTGTGCATAAATATAATAAAGGTTTAAAAAAAAAACCCTACAGTGCGGTTGGACCTTGTTAACTAGAGAAATTGTGTGGTACAAGGGAGTCCTAACCGTACAAATAAAAGCCATTGCAAAAGCACTTTAAAAAGAAACTTAAATATCTGCATGCACATTGTAAGCACTGAAAATCAGATCCTGACATTGTTTTCGGCTGCTCCTAGAGAGATGGCTTGGGAGTACGAAAGGCATCTGAATAATTAATGCATTTGCCATAACTTGAGCGCTGCCCGCATCATTTTAAATATTGCAAGGTTTGTCTCTCTGCCTGCTTGATTTACAGGACAGTAACAAATGCCCTCCTTCCATAATATAAACACACATTTTCTCATTTGTATATTGCCTAAATTGAGGTGTGGTATCTCGTTTGATTCAATGTGATAAAGTCTGCCAAAGACTCTGCTGTTCTGCGTGCTTGCATTTACATTTTGAGGGCAATGATGAATAGCTGTAATAACAAGCATTTGCAATGCAATAGGTCTCGCATTTACACAAGTTTGAGCTATTCACATTGCAAATAACAATGCCTTTTATTTTTGTTTTCGTTTTTAAAACTTAAATCAAAGGCTTTGTCATTTACAATGTTAATAGCTTAAACTTGCGTAAATGTGATACCTATTGCATTGTAAATGCTTGTTTTAAAGAGCGGTATATGCAGTTTGTTATTTGAGCGAGTCCTATATAGAAGAAATCAAAGTTGGCCTCTCTTCAGACGGAGGAACAGAAAGATTGTGGAACGATGTAGAGCACTGTTGTGTGCTGAGAGACACTCTTGCTTTTAGAGTTCTCTATGATTCCTTTAAAGTGTGTTGCTGTGTAAAAGAGGTCTTAAAAGAGTTATGCATAATGCTAGGCTCTGTTTCTTCAATTTAACCTAGATTCCCCTAACATATAGGTGAAGGATCGTCATTCCCTGCATCTGTGTGACTCAGACCTGGAAAGACAGCATGGTTGGACCTCGGACTTCCCACATCTCTATGGTTCAGGCCTTGGATTGCCTGTATCTCTATGGCCTGTGCCTGGTAAGGAGAGTCAGGTTGGGCCCTCTATCTGTTCCCTGGCATCCTTCCGCCACAACCTATCCCCAGCCCCCTTTGACCTCCTCATGCTACATCGGAGCTGGAAGCCCCGCCCATGCATGTAGCACAGCAAAGTCCGTCAATGTCTATTACTCGCATTGTCAAATTGGCGGTGTCAGCATCTCGCCCCTTCCCTCCCCCAATACATGCAATATGGACCCCTCTGTATTATTCACAGCCTCTGACAACACACTGGCTGCTCCAAGACAAAGGGACCAAGGGACACAGACTTTATCTTCTCACCGCGAGTCACACACCCCCAAAAAAACCCTCAAGCGGTCCCCCTCTGGCTACCCCCCCTCCTTTTGCAGGCTGCCTGCACCTCAGTTTCTCTCACTCCTTCCGTTTACCCCCTCCCTCCCCACGCTTCAATTCCGTTCTCCTCCCCCATCGACCCCTCACTTAAAGCACTCAAACGGTGTCCTTGAAAAGAGTGGGGCGAATGTAAGGGGCAATTGGGCACAATAACGGCAATGCTGGTGAAAATAATTTTAATGTATAAACAGCAAACTCTGACAACTGGACTGTATGCGGGCGCAAATAACAGGTGTCCTTACTGCCAAAAACATTACGGAGGGGGGCGGTTTAACGCGGGTGTTTAAGATTCAGTGCAAACCCCTTTGGGGGCGAGTAGCATAAAGTGCTTCGTCTTTTCAGACAGAAAGATTTGACGACAATTGCTGTCGAGTGGAGCAGTGTGGCAAGTAATTACAGTCCTGTCCTTTTTTCGTACGCAATTCCTAAATATCGTTGATTATATTCTATAATTAGTTTAATCTTTAAAAAAAAAAAAGGCATTCGGCTAGATGCTATTATATTCCCAGAACGTCCCACTGTATAGTGGTTTTAGGAAACCGTGTACTTATTGTCTCTCCGCAGCATTTTTAGATGATGATGCTGATAATAATAATTTATTATTATTATAGTTGTCATTCATAGGAATGGTGCATACTTCATTTTGTATTTTATCTCTGTTTAATATTTTTAATTTACTATTTTTCTATCCTGATGATATTTATAAATATTTCATCGGAATAATACAATTGAAAGCATCCAAAATAATAACTGGAAATCTATTACTGCCACTGATAACAATAAGGATAATAATAGCAATAATAAAAATAATTCGAGTTAACAATAATTGCAATAATAATATGATTAATACTCAAGATACAAACAATTTTAACACCTAAATAATAACAAGTCACGTATTGAGAAACTCACCGCCGCAACCCGGCTTTGACAGAAAGCCAGGCAACCTGTGTTGGGACGGGGCCGCAAAAAGACAGGAAGCAGACAGGAACCTAACGGGAACCCACTCCGCGCTCCTGTGCCCGTGAAGCCAGCCGGAAGTGAGCGTGTGAGCTAGCGGGGCTCCCGTGCTCATGGAGAGCCCCGCCTGCTCCCGAGACTGACCCACTGCCGAGGGAGAGAGGGACACGCGGAAAGAGCCTGGTGAGTGCGGGGGTGCGTGCGTGTGTCTGTGTGCGTGTGTCTGTGTGTGCGTGTGTCTGTCTGTGTGGGTGCATGTGTGTGTGCGCGCGTGTGTCTGTGTGTGCGTGTGTCTGTCTGTTTGTGTGTGTGCGTGCGCGTGTGTCTGTGTGTCTGCGCGCGTCATGATCCATTGTGACTGTGAACAGCATGCCGGAATCGGAGCGCGACCTGATCCGATTCCGGCATGCTGCGCGTGCCCATCTCCTGTCTCCTTGAAAGCATAGCCGGTGACTATAGGACTCGTGGCAAGACAGAGCTTCGCGCTGTAATCGCCAGGTGCGAGACCTACAAATGTCAACATCCTTAACTTCCTGATATTTTTGGACGCAGCAGTAAGTGATAGAAGGACACTAATTTCACATAAGTCATAATTGATGCAGACCCCAAGCATTTATGGAAGAGCTGTGGTGGGGGTACAGGAAACAGGCATAGCTTTCATAAAGTGGTCTAAGGTCACGTGCAGCTGTGTACCTTCTTAGCCATGCCACACTTTCTTGCTACACACAAGTTGCAGTCTGGAACTTCAGAGATGTGAAATTCCTATAGCCCGATGCCCGGGACATATTGTTTGGGGTCAAGGGCAACTAGTTTTCATGTGTATTTTGTTTTTGGGACAAGTAGGCCCAACCCCCTACAGCACAAACCCTTTGACTGCTAGTTTTCAGTACCACATTATGAATCAGGGAAAGGCATTCCCTGCAGATAAGGTCATGGTCATCTTTATGTCCATGAGCTAATGCTGTTCAAACTTTTATTAATGGTTCATTAATCCAAAGTCTTTATTATTAGGGTGATTGCTCTGAGTAAATGTGTGCACACTTTTTCAATGTTTAGCAATATGAGACTATGTATAATGCTAACAGAATGCTCTCTGATTAGGTGCAAATATTTGCAGAAGCTTGAAAGCAAGATTCATGATTCTTTGTTCAAAATACAATTTTCACAAAGAAATGCAAAAACATTTAGCTAAACTACTGTTTAATTTTAGGTACAATTCCTATGCAGCACAATTTAGTAAAATGTGTTGATGTATGCTAGAATTTTCCAAAAATATTCATAATGGAAAATCAGTTTTACCAGTTTTAATAAAATTATGAAAAAATACAAATAAACAGGCAATGGTAAGGCCAGGAGGTCTGAAATTGCTGTTCAGCCTTTTAATTTTGTCAATGCATAACTTGTTTTGGCATGGTTTTTGTAAAACCTTATGGGTGTAGGAGCTGCCAGGCCCCCACCATTACAACCAACACTGGCAAAAGCAAAAAATGTTTTTTGGTCTCAAAATGTTAACATTGCCACAGTGGTTCCTGGCACTGAACAAAACGACTTTGTGTCTATATGCTTCTTGTGAAAGAACAGAATGCTGTCACTCACAGTAAAGCTGGCCGATAGACTGAGATAGAGAGACACATAATTTTAATAAAGACACAAGGTCATGGTTAATGCCAGACCTGATTAGGGTCCTAATTAATAAATAAAATCTCAAAGGTGCACCCATGTACTTGTATTAAGTGCAGATGTATGTTTTTTGTGAATTCACAAGCCTTTACAGAAGTAGGCCAAGAAATAGTACTCCTAGAAAATATTTGTGAACTGCATTTTAGCATGAGCAAATATGCAGATGTAGATTTGCTCATGCGCAAGTGAGTGTTTGCAAGTTCACTTTAACCACTTTTTTCCCAACCCTGGAAGAAGTTTTATGTTTGCCATTGTTAGGAGTAAATTTCCAATCTTTCTCAGTATGGGAAAAGATTAGAGAGGAGTTGGTGAAAACTCTTAAAACATGCAAGTTAGTAGATTTGCACAGACTCAAAAGGGCATTCCAATCCTGGAACTATTGCTTACCCTACCTTCAGCCCCAGTATGTAGATCTACGGAAATGTGGAAACATAAGGGAATTGCTACTATTCAAACCCTACTACGGAAGGAGCCTGGCATGATGAAAGAGGCTATTGCTTGCCATAATTTGTCACGGTATTACATGGCACAGAACGGACAAGTGGATTTTGGCAAAGGGCAAGTAGATTTATGGAGCAGCCTGTCCCATGGACAAGTAGATATTTTATTAAATTCCACACCCCTGCGTACTTGTAGTAATGGCTTGCCTGCAGAACCACATATTCCAGCATGTCACACAGAAGATAAAGCAAGGATTTGGCAATGGGATTTTGCGAGACACAAAAGTCCACTTGGAAGCGGAAAAGCAGCTCAGGTAGCGGGGAGGGTTAAGCAAAGCTAGGGGCGCCAGCACAAGCTCAAACAGTCACACTCATCCTCCCAGCAGGGACCGCTTGCGTGGTTGAAGAAGTAGGAGATGACCAGTCGATGCAGAATCCTTGCAGTGCATGCACATTTGTCTCTCTGACAATGCGGTATCTAATCAATTCGGGCAGTTCCGTAAGCCCAGTGCCCGAGGCGAAGGGAACCAATGGGAAAGATACAGTGGTAAGGCTGGGTAGTGCTCGGATGCGGAAGGCGCTTAGGACACATTCAGAATGTACTCTGAAGCACAGGTTCTCAGCAATTACTTCTAATAATACATAAAAAAAATATTTGACTTTATCTCTTACATTTCCATGTAAAGCTAGGGGCGAACAGTAAACACGGCCACGCGTTGTTGGCAGAGTTATTGCAGCGCTAAGCAAAACTTCACCAGCTGAGTTTACCCCTCACCACTACCTAATACCTACTTCTATGCACCACACCAGGGGAGAATCGAGCAGCATAACTTGCTTCTAGATTTTCTTAGGGAGAATCAACGCACTGCATACCTGTTTACAGAAAAGCACTGTAGTAATTAGAAATCGGGGAGGAAGTGTTCCCTATGAAAGATAAACACATGTTGAAGAAGCTCCTCTTCTCCTTAACTTGGCTTTGTATCAACTTTCAGCAGACAGTGCAATGCAGAAGCATCTCTGACAGTCAAGACCTTCTCTGTCAGTATACTGTGCGATAATGTAGGGCAAAGGACCTTTCTTGACAAATGGTTATTGTCAACTTTTTATATTGTATCTTATCTGAGATGGGAATTTCTGACATAACCTTAGGAATATCTGACTTAACCTATGTGCATTAAGATGCTAGTCTAAGAGGCATTCTTATAAACAAATAAGGTAAAAACGTGTCAATTCAGACTACACAGTTTAGGTTCCTATTCTAGTCTGACCTTGATATAGAGATAAAAAAGCACTTGTCCCAGAGTAATGTTACATTAGATGTCTTATCAATGTCATTGTCTGAGTATCAGGTGTCCTAGCAGTGTCAATGTCTGAGTGAATCAATCAGGATTTATAAAGCGCTGCAAATCAGAATTTATCAATCAATCACTGAAACTTTTACAGGTTCTAGGAAAGATTGGGACAGACGTCATCTGAACAAAAGATAACAACATACAATGGTCCGAGACCTATAACTTGATATAAATGAAATGAATCAAACCATAATTGATTAGAGAGCATATACAATTTGTCGCTACTCAACCCAACTAATGAAGAAACATAAGAATTGACAACAACAGCACCACGGTCCAAGAATATATGCAATATTTTAATCTATTGTCATATATAGCATTTGTATTGCAAATTACAAATTTTTATGTATTTTTAAGTGTTTATATATACATCTAGAATTATAATAGTAGTTGCCCCGTATAGAGCGTGCAGTAGAAAAGGGGTGTCAAAGAAAGTGCCAGTGATAGGGTGAAAAGGAAAGAAATCACACAAAATTGATAAAAACAACAACAATTTCTGCTTTTCAAAAGAATACCAGCCAGTAAATGCTGGATCAGAGAACCTGACCACATTCAAATAGTCCAAAAAGACTTCTTAATCATTGTTAACAGACATAAGATGTAACCATTGTCTGCACTATATCACAAGGGGAGGATATAGGTAGTGGTCCAGGTATTAAACAAAGTGTCGACGTTTCGACTCGTCTTGCGGCCTTGCGGTCAGTTGTGCCTGGGCCATGCGAGTCTTCTTCAGGACATAAGAGACGGGGCAAAGCAGGGTTATCTTGTTGACCCCTGTTGTAGAATGTCCCAATCCAGTTAGCTACTAACGCGGGCTGAGGATTATGGCGCCTCGGTGAGACGCTAGCGATCGGAGTGAGCCGCTGCCACTCTAACGCTTGGAGGCGTTTTGGCGATTAGGAAGCCCTGACAGTTACACCGCTTAACCCAAGGGAGTTGAGGATTGCGATTAAATCGGCCAAGGGTTTTAAGCCTGATCATTCAACCACTGGATTGGGATGTCATTATTAGGCCAAACACCCATGGAACAAGTTTGAGGAATTCTAACAATCACTGCACACAGTATCCACTTGATTGAATCTTTGGACTCGGACACTGCCTCGTGTTTCCATTGAAATTCACCTGGGAACATAAACCCATCAGATTCACTGTGCAGGTTTTGGTATCTGGGCTTAGAATACAAGCCATTGGACTACATGAATTAATCCCCATTTGAGTAAAAAACGACTACTACTTCTACAACAGGGGTCAACAAGATAACCCTGCTTTGCCCCGTCTCTTATGTCCTGAAGAAGACTCGCATGGCCCAGGCACAACTGACCGCAAGGCCGCAAGACGAGTCGAAACGTCGACACTTTGTTTAATACCTGGACCACTACCTATATCCTCCCCTTGTGATATAGTGCAGACAATGGTTACATCTTATGTCTGTTAACAATGATTAAGAAGTCTTTTTGGACTATTTGAATGTGGTCAGGTTCTCTGATCCAGCATTTACTGGCTGGTATTCTTTTGAAAAGCAGAAATTGTTGTTGTTTTTATCAATTTTGTGTGATTTCTTTCCTTTTCACCCTATCACTGGCACTTTCTTTGACACCCCTTTTCTACTGCACGCTCTATACGGGGCAACTACTAATATAATTCTAGATGTATATATAAACACTTAAAAATACATAAAAATTTGTAATTTGCAATACAAATGCTATATATGACAATAGATTAAAATATTGCATATATTCTTGGACCGTGGTGCTGTTGTTGTCAATTCTTATGTTTCTTCATTAGTTGGGTTGAGTAGCGACAAATTGTATATGCTCTCTAATCAATTATGGTTTGATTCATTTCATTTATATCAAGTTATAGGTCTCGGACCATTGTATGTTGTTATCAATTGATACCCAGGTCCAGTACTTTTGGGTTACCCCATTTCTTTAATGGTCATCTGAACAAAAGCAGACAATTCAGTGATTCTGCACAAATAGAGAAAATTGAGTCTCGGCCTGCTGAAGATGTAATCTGGCCTTATAGGGCTCGATGTATCAAGATACCCTTTAGCGAATCTCAAATAGCGATTTTTAAGGAATCGCTATTTGAGATTTGCAAAATGGTATGTATGTAGAAATTCGCTAATTTTTAGCGATTTCTTAAAATTCCTTAATTGCGATTAGCAAATTGCTAATCGCAAATAAGAAATTATTTCCCATTCATTTCTATGGGCCAGGAGGGAAATTATTCTCAATTTGCGATTCGCAATTAGATAATCGCAAATTGAGAATAATTTCAAGGGTGCAAGGGTGTCTTAAGGACACCCTGCTGCACCCCAGAAATTGACATGTGTGCGCATATAGCGTACATACATGCCCTAAGGGCATGTATGAGCGTCACATGCCACCTTTACAAATTGCAAAAAGTGCATTTGTAAAAGAAATCGCAAATTACCACCAACTACAAGTTGGTGGTAATTTGCGATTTCTTAAGGGAAAATCGCTAATTGGAAATGCTTGGTGCATAGCATTTAAGGAATCGCAATTTGCGATTCCTTAAATGCTGACGCAAAGTTAAAGAATCGCAAACTTTTCGATTCCTTAACTTTGCGATGCGATTTTTTCATACATCGCATTTCCCGTTTTTTTTGTCGCAAATGCTTCTATTTTGCAATTCACCGCGTTTGCGACAAAAAAAAGCTTGATACATCTAGCCCATAATCTTTTCCTCAATGTTGTACACAAATAATGGAATTGTGCAATGGCGCTAAATATATGAACTCAACTTTAGCTCCCTTGAACTCAATTGCACCGGATTATCGATCTCAGAATGATGAAAAGCCAAGTGAAACCTTTGGGATCCCAACTTGTAACCATGAGGTCACATATAGAATCTCTGCAGTAGACACTTTAGTCTTCTGACCCATCAGGTGCATAAGAAAAAGTTACTTACCTTCAGTAAAGTTCTTTCTGATAGGTTTTTTTACCTGCAGATTCTTCACATTTGAATATCCCAACTGCAAGTCTTGAAACTTTAGACACAGTTTTTGGCCCTGGTAGAATACGCTGGCTCTGACTCAACAGAAACAGTGTTGTGATAACATACTGGAGTTATATATCAGCAATCTCTGATAGCAGTTCTCATCTGTTTTTACTGAGTTTCTTAAGGCGGGAAAGAGAATAACATTTAGAACAAAACAGGTACAGTACATCAAACTCAGGGGCTTGGTCATACAGGTAAACTTATACATGAGTAAATATATAAGTGCAAATTTAATCTTAAACTTTGATGTAAATTTACTTCTTTAAACTTAGTACTTTAGACTTACATATCTCCACCCTATCATTTTAGGGGGTGGAGTCTGTATAAACATGATTTACAACTGTAAAGTTCCTACAAGTGTTTTTATACATGAATTTTACCTTCCACTTATGTGCACTTGGCGGGAGCTCCACATCCAGGATGGGAACTAACTAGATCCCATCTCTGTCCCCCTGAGGAGGCTGTCCTCCTTACGAGAATATTAATGTGATGCCTCCTAAGATTGTTAACCGCTTTTTCTTTTTCACTAAAAACAAACCTACACCAACTCATATCTGTCCTTTAACAATACTTACACTGTCTAGATTTAGTTTAAATTATTTTCTGTTATTTCTACGCTTTTCATATAGCCACTCTTTAGAGTACATTGGTTGCTTTAGATGGAACGGGGTCCTTACAAGTGCAAAAGGGTGACACACATTGCAGGTCTGGCAACACAACCCACCTAGACACACAGTGATGTTCCTCTGTTAACAATCTCACCAGTACACTATAGGTGATTACTATCACTTGCATTTGTTAAACTTTAACTATATTATACCATTTGTTTTGTAATATCTTATAATTGTAGTAAAATCTAACATCGACATTTATAGTGTTATACTAGTACATACTCAGACTTTTATTTTAACCTTTTTAAAGCCTTGTGTTATTGTACTATCCTCCACCTTCTACAACACTGACTTCTGCTCCTAGCACTGCACCAGAACCTCTTTATGTATTGTTGACTGACACAAAACTATTGGTACTCTGCTCAATATGTAATGCAATTGTTACCTTCAGTTAAGTTCTTTCTGGTGGATACTATATCCATCTGCTCACCGTTTGAATATCCTGGGTGCCAGCCTTGATCCAAAAACTCTTCAATAGCTCTCCTATGCTGGTAAGGGCATAGACTCCTTTATGGTACCACATGTGACACTTCATGATGCCGCTGGAGCCACAAAGTGCACTCTTTGGCATGATGACATAATTTACTATCCATTCTTTTTAAAGTGCATTTGAGGTGATCGAATGAACCCAACATCCATAAGGTAGGTAAACTTTTATATAATATGTTGAAGCCACATCAAGAGAACATGTGGTATAACAGCCATGCAACAGGGAGGTGGGCATATCAGTGAGGAATCTGTAGATAAATATTGTACCCATCAGAAAGGTTGCTACCAAGGGTAAGTAACTTTTTCTTCTTATGGATACATCTACCTGCCCATTCCTTCCCTTTTGAATAGATTAGCATAGCAGTCACCCCACCAGCAGATGAGTATATGGTTGGTTAGCTCAAGGAATCTGAAAGGACTGTGCCGGTAAAGCAACTTTGCCTCCTGGTTTCGGAGTCCAGACTATAATGCTTTGCAAGAGTGTTGAGAGATGCCCTGGTTGCTGCTTTGCAAATGGCTGCCACTGGCACACCTCTTACCACTGTCGAAGTGGAAAACCCTGCAATGGTGTAATGAAAAAGAATACATTTGGTGGTTCCTTTTGTGTCATGGCGTAGCATATTTTGATGCATAGAATTATCTATTTTGAAAAGGGTGTCCTCTGCATTGCCTTGCCCTTGATCCTTCCAATATATCCCACAAAGAGCTGATTGTCCAGTCCGAATTCACTTGTCCTATCCATGTAAAAGTTGACCATCCTCTTAGGATCAACACAGTGGAGTATTTCTTCCTCCTTCATTGGAAGCGGAGGACGGCAGAAGGTTGGGAGGGTAATGGACGGAGCTAGGTGGAAGGGGGTAACCACATTAGGTAGGAAGGCAGTCCTGGTTCCTAACACCAATGTGTCTGAAAAGAAAGTGGTAATTAGAGATTTTGGAAAATAAGGCTTGCAAATCTCTGGCATGATACTGTCACAAAGGGCAAAGGTGCAATGGTACAATTGGGGAACACTTAAGAGATGTAAGAACAAGACTGAGTTCCATTGATGTATAATAAAGGAAGTTGGGGAAAACCTGTTGATGAGTGCCTTTAAGAAACTCAATACAATGGGTGATTTAAAGGCGGACAGCTGATCAGGCAAACAAAGAATGTCTGATACAGCTGATAAGTATCCCTTAACAGTGTCAACTGCACATACCTCCCGGGCCAGTGAGAGGGCCAACAGTGGAATGTCAGCCAGGTGAACTTGAAGAGGGTCGATTAAGTTGTCAGCACATTCTGAGACAAACTTGCATCATGTGCCTGAATATAACACCTTGGTGGAGTGCATTTGTTAACACAGGAGAATATGCATCACTTTGGGGTGAGTGTGTAAGGAAAGGAACTCAGGTTGCCCTACTCAATCTCTGGGGTCTACCCTGGGAAGGAGATGGAGCAGAGAGCACTGGGAAAAGTGAATGAGGTCTACATACTACACCCTTCGTGGCCAATCAAGGGCAATCAGAATTACTTGGGTCCAGTCAAGTCCAATCTTACTGATAACGAGAGGTAGCTAGGTTATGGAAGGAAAAGTTTCATGAAGCAGAAACTTCCACTTAAAGAGAATGCATCCTACAATGCTCCCTGCATCAGATTCTGCAAGGTACAACTTTGGGGGCAGTGAGCATACCCATTAGTGGCACACAGGTCTATAAGGAGAGTCTCCCATAGATAGAAAATGTTCTGGACTACCTGAAGATGAAGTTGCCTCTAGTGGCCAAAAATGATGACCTACGCGGAGACTGTCCACTCGCATGTTAGCACTCTGGCCAGGTGATTTGCTACCAAGCAGATCTATTAGTCCTGAGCCAAGGACTGGAATTGCAAAGCTTTTCGGCAGAGGAGACACAACCCTATTCTCCCTTGATTGTTGATGTAACACATCAGGGATATATTTTCCATCAAGATCTGGTCAGACTGAGATTGAATAGAAGAGATGAAGGCCTTGAAAGATAGACATATTACCAGAAATTCCAACCGAGTGATGTGCAATATGAGATCTTCCGGAGACCAAAGGCCTCTGATCTATTCCTCCGTGATTAACGATGTCACCAGAGGGAGAGTTTTTGATACAGCTTAGAAGATCTCCATTGTGCTGGAACCATTGGAGGGAACTCATGTGCCAGTGTGTATGGTTGAACATCAGGAGGTTAGCAGACTGAGCAGGCATTATACCATCAGGACTGGAATGATCATTCCATTCTGAAACATCAGAATCACAGCCTGAATATCTTGAACACTCTGAGGAGGATGGAAGGCTCGACTCAATGTGGTTTCCAGTACTGCCCATATGAACAGGATGTGCTAACATGGTACTAGGTGAGATATGGGCTTGTTTATTGAAAGGCTCAGGTCGAACAGCAACGTGACTGTCTCCTGAGAAAACAAATGTGTAGAGCTGTCTTTGATGAGCCAGTTGTCCAAGTAAGTGAATTCTGAGATTCTTGTAGTCTTAACCAATGCCATCACCTTTGTAAGACTCAAGTAGTGGAGGTTGAACCAAACAGAAGTAACACAGTTTTTGTACACGACCATGAAGTGAAGATACCTCCTGTGTTACTGCACAATTGGGATGTGAAAATAGGTGTCCTGCCTGTTGAAAGACACTATCCAGTCTTCTGCTTCCAGCACGGGCAGAACCTCAGACAGGGACAGCATTTTGAACTTTTTATTTTTGAGAAACCAGTTAAGAACCCTGAGGTCTATAATCGGGCATAGACCTCCATTCTGTTTAGAGACCAGGAGGTATCAGGAGTAGCAAGCCTAATCTTGTTGCTGCTCTGGAACAAACTCCACTGCCCCCATTAGGAGTAAGGTTGACCCTCTTGCTGAAGGACCCGCAGAGTTTGGTGGGAGTGCATCTAGAAGGGGGTTAAAAAGAGCGGGCATTTGTTAAAAGGCTAGGACAAACGTCCTCTCCGCAATTTGCAAGACCCAAAGGTCTGAAGTGATGGCCACCCAAGCTTGTGGAAATGAGGAGACCAGCAGGCTATGCATGTTCAGGTAAAGTGGAGTTAGGGTTGCTCCCCTGCCTGCTGTGGCTGGGAAAGAGGAAGAAGAGGAGGAGGCAGGGTGAGGGAGAGCCTTTTTTTTTGTCCTCATTTTCCATCATGTTTTCAAAGAAGACAGGTACCAATGGACTCAGATACTGCCTCAGTATACTACTGGTAGAGCTTACGCGATCTTCCTGTACCACCCTTCAGCATACAAGAGCCATTCAGGACCCATACATTGAATCCAATAAAAACGTGGAAAGTGCTGCCATCGTAGCTAGGGAGCTGACCCTGAGCCAAGCACGTACTAAGGGTGAAAACCACAGCAGCTTAATCATTGGACCGGGGGAAAAAAATCTGGTTAGTTAATTCCATCTAAGCATATGCCAAAAAGCCCTTTTATTCCGGTTCCCGGTTCTGACCAAGTCAAGTTTGGATACTTGTAGAACTGACACTCTCCAATCTGAGAATGTAGGTGGATGGTGATCTTTCCACTTTTTGAAGATTTCTCTCCTAGCCAATAAAATTGAGTAAAAGAGTAGATTTTTCACAGGACTCCGCACTTCATCCATTACTCCCATAATTGCTAGAGGAAGATCGATCGAGATTTGCTGGCCCAGAGATGATGTAAGTACTTTACTAATGGCGTCCCAGAAAGCGCTGATAGAGGGGCATTCAAAGAACATATGGGCATCATTGGCATTTACTAAGCTGCATCTAGCACATGCCACAGAGGAACCTTGAACAAATTTTGCCAACCTATTTGGAGAATAGTATGCTCTGTGAAGCATGTACAGATGATTCCTGCGCAACCATGCGGGTTTCACAATATCCCATAAGTCCTTGAATGAGATGGACTATAAATCTACCAAATTGCCACAGGCTAAACAGCTCGGGTAGTTGGAATTCCCCTTCAGACTCCTCTAGTATCAGATTGTACCACAGCGATATTTCTTTTTTGCCTGGTGGTGTGTCCAAAAGTAAAGTTTCCAGTTGGTTGCCACCCCCAAATGGAGCTCCCCTTCGACCTAAAGCCTGCATAGAATGGGACTGTGTCCAACTGGCTATCTGGATGTATTTAAATTTAGAGAGATTAGATCCTGTTTTATCTTTTAGGGTTTCCCAAGGTAGTAAATTACCCTCCACAAAGATGTCTCCCCATGTCTCAAGCCCACCATCTCGCAAGGGTGCAGCTAAACTATCTTCCAGCCAGCCAGGAATCCCCGGGGAACCCCATAATGGGGTTCTACTAGAAAAATATCCCAGTTTTGTCAGATTCCTCACCTTGCACTATACTCTTGCCATCCCCTGTAGAACCTTCAATTTGATTTTTTTTAAAGAACTTTGGGTCTCCGAACTTAAATAGAAAACCTGACTGTGCTGCTGCTTCCCCCCTAAGCATGGCTGAAAACATATAGCCAACCCCTTGACCTGTCGGCATCTTTAATAACATTCGAGCATGGCTCAGTTGGAACGCCCACGCATATGTTTGCAAATCAGGGGCAGCCAACCCCCCCTTTTCCCTCCTGCGCCTAAGCTTTTTCCAGGCAATCCTTGGGATATGTTTTGCCCAAATGAAAGACGTTATATCTCCCTGTAACTTAGAAAATACCTACAGAATCAAAAAAAAGAGGAATGGTATTAAGAAGAAAAGATACCTTCGGCAAAATAGTCATTTTAACCAAATTAACCCGACCCAGCAAAGATAGTGGAAGATAGAGGGAGAGGCTTGTTAATTCTTTGCCTCGACCTCTATATTGTTTGTAAAGGGGGTTTGCCTGTTGCTGATTGGTGAACTGCTGACAGCCCTGAAGTGGGAAGCCAGTGCAGTAAGGCACACAACTTCTGAAACTGACTGCAGTCACTAAATAGGGTTTGGAGACCAAGGGATCTGGCTATGGCTTTGTTGTCACTGCATCTCTTCAGTGCAGTGACGACCTTTGCACCAAAGAGATTAGATCCAATGAACCGAAGATCTATCATTGTAGTCTGGATTTCTTGCAAAAGCCCCAAGCTTCGTAAGCAGGTATGATGACATAACAATATGGATGTCTCCATGGCTCTTGCTATGGAATCAGCAGTATCTATATCACTTGCTTTGCAGAATCCTCACCATCCCCGATCAGTTCTGTAAAGTGTGCTTGCAGGTCATCCAAAAGAATAGGAATGACTACTTGTGCTGAATACATAACAGCATGTAGACAGGTGGCATTATCACACTTGTGAGCCACAATCTCCACCAAAATTATCTTCTTGACAAACTGTTCCACATTCTCTAATTCCCTGACAGGTAGAGTAGAGGGAAAGTAACCTGGTATCCTTTGAGGAATAAGAAGCCTGCAACACAAGACTTTCTAGAGATGGTTGAGCTGAAAGGAAAGTAGGATCTCTGGGAGCTGATTTATATGACCAGGCAATTGGTCTTGAAGCGGCAGTAGAAGTAATTTGCTTCTCCAGTATGGCCGGTATGGGCTCTGTCAGTGCTTCATTGAAAAGAAGCAATGGTTCTGCCATGTGGGACAAATGTTTGATTTGACTTCTGTGGATGGTAGCTGCAGGTTCAACATGTCCATTGCCCTCCTGATGACCATGTTATAGGAGTTCATCTCTGGTGGGAAGTCCCGTTAGAGATAGCAGTTATCATCCTGGAGAGGCATCAAGCACCCACTGCAGGAAATTTTATAAACTTAAATGCAGGGACTTATCTGCCCCTGCGGGTCATAGAAGCATGCAGAAACTACAGTGCGCTCTCATCAATGCATGCTCGTTGATTAAACACAAGTTCACATATGAGAACTTTGTTGATGAGCAGGCTCTCGACATAATATTCGTCATGGAAACTTGGGCCGATGAGACCTCGGGGCCTGATCTGTTGATGGCTGATCTGCCAGGCTTTTCTATTACTAGAAAAGATCACATAGGTAAAAAAGGGGGAGGACTAGCTATTGTCTTTTATGACTATTTGAAATCATCCTTGAAAGAGATTTCTACTGGCATGGATTGTGAAGTGCTCTCTTTTAAGATTACCGTCAATCCTACATACTCTTTTAACGGAATGCTGATTTAATGTCCTTCCGGACCTAAGGCCAATTTTCACATACTGCAGTTACCCGAATATGAAGTCAACTCCCAAGATTATACTATTCTTGGGGACTTTAACTTTCATCTAGATAATCAGCTTAACAAGGACTCGATTGCCCTCATGGACCTATTAATCAATGTAGGTCTTGATCACATTATAAAAGGCTCCACCCATAGAGCTGGTCGCCTCTTAGACATTGTCTTTTCAGATTGTCCTTTTCTTGAATATAAAAGCATCTTGTAGCTCTTGTGGTCCGACCAGGCAGCAGTTATGCTAACTCTCACCTTGCCTGCCATAGATGGCAAAAGACCCCTCCTACTAGAAGTCTTAGAGGTTATCTATGGAATCGCCTGGATAAAACTAAGTTCATGTTTCAACTAGGCTTGAGCGGACCCATCCTATCCCAAGTTCCAGAGACAGCCTCCTTAGACTATCACAACTGGATTGGGTCAGCAGTCCATGCAACCATTCCTCAAAAAGCAGGGAAAATTACAAGGACGGCTCCCTCCGAACCTTGGTTTTCAGAACATCTTAGAATTCTTAAGAGGCATTGCCGTTCACAAGAAAGGAGCTGGAGACACTCATATGATATAAAAGAAAAAGAACGGTACAAGGAATTATTAACCCACTACACAGCATGATCCGTAATACCAAGATTAACTACTTCTCTGAGAAAATTTGAAAAGCAAAGAACAACTCCAGAGAATTGTTTATTACAGTTCAAAAACTCAGTAGAGTTCAAGAAGCTAGACAGACTATACCAGACCAAGCCTTTTGTAATACCTTAGCATTCACCTTTTGTAGTAAGGTCATGAGTGTATATGATTTGTTTGCAGCTAAACCAGTATTGGTCAATTTTTCTCAGCCCACACCCCCTGATATTGGAAAATAGTATTTTCAGGATGCCAGTATCCTTGCAATCTCCCATCCTCTTTTCATCTGACTGTAGAACGAATGGGTATTTATGACCCCAACATTCCCTACCCCTCACATATCTTCTAGTTTCCACCAATAACAAGTGAGCAAGTCATGAAATATCTTTCCAGTATCAATTACGGCTTGCAATTGGACCAGTGCCCCCTTAAGATTATTAATTCCGCAAATGATTAGTCGTGTGTCATCTTACTGAGCTATACAACCTTGTCTTTAAAACTGATATTGTCCCTAAAATGTAGAAAAAGACTTCCATTTGACCACTTCTAAAGAAGCCGAACATGGACAAATCTGATCCAGGCAACTTTTAATTGCTCAACTGCCTCTACCTGCTAAGCTCCTGGAAAAATAAATAAATAAAATATTGGCTTCTTTCATCACCCAAAATCATAATCTGGACCCTTCACAGTATGGTTTCTGGAATGGTCATAGCACTGAGCTTGCTCTGATCATTGTATCAGAAGAAACCAGGGGCTCGGTGGATAAAGGGGGATGGCGGCCTTGATATTACTGGATCTTTCGGTGGCGTTTGATACGGTAGATCATAACCTTCTACTACATCGCCTCCATGAAATAGGTATAGCAGGCTCTGCTATATCTCTTTTTAAATCCTTTCTTACAGACCGGGAACAATTTGTGGAAGTGGTCGGTCTAAGGTCCCAAAGTTTTAAACTTCCATGTGGGTTCCCCCAGGGCTCATCCTTAAGCCCAGCTCTCTTTAATATATATATATGGTTCCCCTGGCTAGACTGATTAAATCTTATGGCTTTGCCATGGTGTCATATGCAGACGACACCCAGATTATAGTCTCCATCTCAAACAATACTGGGGACACTGCTCACAACTTTCATGCCTTTATGCGGCAGGTGAGCAGTTAGAAGTCGGAGAACTGCCTTAAGTTGAACTCAAATAAGACAGAGGTTCTTCTTTTTGGCAGAAATCCATTTATCTGGTCCTCTGACTGGTGGCCCACGGAGTTGGGCCCCCTTCCTATCCCAGCCACGAAGGCAAAGAATCTGGGAGTCATTTTTGACATCACCTTGTCCTTCTCCCACCATGTGAAAGCTGCTACCTCTTCCATCTGCTATAGACTTAAGATTCCGCCAGACTTACAGAAAACTGTGGTTTCTGCATTAGTCTTGTCATGGCTAGACTACTGTAACAGCCTTCTGATTGGTATAAATAAAGTACTTCTAGTAAAATTGCAGATTTTGCAGAATTCTGCTGCCCGTTTGCTCTTTGGCATCCCAAAATATTCTTTGGCTAAGCTGGTCCTCAAAGCTCTACATTGGCTTCCAGTTGAAAAGCCCATTAATTTAAAGGCCCTCTGCATCGCCTTTAAGGCACTGCATAATCAGGGGCCTGCTTACCTGGTTTACCCCAACTAGAAATTTGAGATCCTCTTCACACATGTTAGCGGAGGTCTCCAACCCCTGTTTATCAAGCTGGGGTGGTAAAAGTTTCTTAAACATCACAACCAGACTTTGGAATTGTCTGCCCAACAAACTTAAAAACTCGTCGGACTTGATGTTTTTTAGGAAGGGCTTTAAGACCTGGCTATTTACTGCATAATGTCTGGATTTTGTAGCTCTAGCCTTTAATTTAATGATGGTCAGATGTTGGTTGGCAAGTGCCTGGATGCCCCATGGTATTAGCTGCGCTATATAAATAAATAAATTAATGAATAAATCTATCAAGCTCCAAAATTTCGGTCCAATGTGCCCTCCCCCTCATCGTACGGACTGAGATCACCTTGAGGGTCTGTTTCTCCAAAGAAGTCTCTGCCTTCATCTATTAGTCTCTCTACCTTTCTTCTGAAGTTGTTCGGCACCAGTGCCAGAATCTCAGGCTGAATTGGATGAGCTTCCACCTAAGGTGAAGGCAGTTGTTGGGGTGGAGGTGGTAACACAGGTGGCATCATCTGCAGCACCTTTTGCTGCCCTGAAGAGACGTTGGAGTTTGGCTCCAGTATAGGAGAATGTGCAACCAATGAGGGTGGCGTCACACTCGGCATCAATCCTGCTAGTAGCAATACTTTCACATGTTGCCGAGTAAGAGGCCCACTTTCTGAAGCAGCTCTTGGAACTCACCAATTCCTTCCGCTGCCATCCGTACAGTTTTCCGTCAGCCATAAAATGAAAGTTGCCTAAATTATCATGCTTTAAACAGGTGTGGATACAAAATGGCGGCCCACGCAGGCGCCACCAAGGGTTCTAGAGGGGTGGGAATCCTTCTATGTAAATACCTGCCATGAACCATACAGAACAGCTGGATGTGCCTAGCTGAGCCCTAAATACAAACTGATAGACTAACACACCCGCACACATCCGCCTAAGCTTATTCTGGGATTCCAGGATTCCGGAGTGCCCTTGAGGTTGAAATAGACTCAGGGGCATATGTACAAGGACTTAACACTGCCGTAGCGTCACTTTTTTGACGTTATAGCAGCTTTTTTTAATCACCATATATACAAGTTGCCGCTAGCCGCAGTGAGCGGTCCCAGAAAGTGACAATACATTGTGAGGAATCAAAACAAATATTCAAAGCATGGAACACAGGGTATTTGTTATGCTCAGTGTTTAATTTACACTGGGCTACAGTCTCTTAATACACAGAAATGTTCTATTATTGCATGAAACAATGTCCCAAGAAGGGAACATGGTGAAGGGGAGGGGGAGAAAAGGAGGGAATTGTGTTTTGTGAGGATAGGAGAGTGATTGAAAGTTATAGTGTCAATTAAAAACAGTACATTCTTTAGAACACAAGAGGCTCATCCATTAAGTCAATGAATCTCAAATCTAGTAAAAATAGTATACAGCCATGTTAACAACAGTAACACACAATGGAATATCTGTTGTCTGTGCTGGCTACGCAGTACAGTGTCAACGTTTTGACCCCAAGGAAAGTGTAGGGAGATGTATCCCTTACGCCAGGGTCTTCATCAGGACAAGGTGCGGGGGTGAGGAAGGGCGTGATCATAGAACCACCGCAAGATTGATAGAGGTGTAGGGGGCGTGCAGGCTCCTGTGGCTGGAGAGTGAACAAAGCACTTAGAACTTAGAACATGCCGGGTGAGTCGGGTGCATCGTTCGAAGAATCAGAAAAATCTCCATACAATGGTGCGGGCCTGATAACTTCTGTAATTCTTGAAATCTTAGAGAATGATAAAGCCTCTGGCAAAGCCTCCGTTCGAATGATGCAATACACAGGATCCAGACAATGCCACCATGGTGATGTATAGGCTGTCAAGTATAGGAAATTTAATTTGCACTGATGCTGGTCAATTGTCTGAATCTACACATGACCAATATGAATATCCAAACTAGCACACATCGCACACACCAAAATAGACACTCTGCAAACACAGCAGGCACAAATAATAATGGACACATCTATATATTATATGTTTCAGGTGATCAACGATATGCACTCACTCCATGGCTGATGACAGCCCTCAGAACAACACACACACAGGCAGAGAGAGTACAATGCTGCCCTTGGACGCACCAGGCTCATTGTTGAAAGGACATTTGGAGTGCTCAAGTCAATGTTTCGGTGCCTCGATGACCCAGGTGGCAGACTGTTGTACAGCCCTGAACTTTTCTGCAAAATCATCATGGCATGTTGCCTTTTGCACAACATATGTGTACGCACAAACACGAGTTAGGCTGAAGGGCCGGAGGATCCAGACAAACTAGAGGATGACTAGGAAGAAGCGGCAGATGCTGCACACACCACAGCTTCTGCTGCTGGAACAGCATGGAGGGATCTAATAATCACAAATTTCTTCACCTAATCACAATGTCCAAAAATGCAGATATGTACATTTGCTTATAAAAAGCACACAAGCCTAGTTTGTGCAATAAAATATCACTACACAAAAATCTTGCGTGTATGTTTATTCTCAGCATAAGTTCATATATCTGACAAGTGAAAGGTAAACACTGAGGTAAGTAAGGGAGCTTTTTTAAGCTTTAGGATGTGTTTAGGGGGCCTGAGTTGAACTCTAGTGTGTGTTTTGGGGTCAGTGATGATTTTTAGGGTGTGTTTGGGGGTCAGAGATGAAGTTTAGGGTGTCTTTGGGGGTCAAAGATGAATTTTAGGTGTGTTTTGGGGGTCAGCGATGAATTCCATGAAATCATGTTCATCTGAGAAACAACTTGCACTTAGCGTCCAGATTTTTTCCACTTTAACACAAAAGCAATATTATTTTTCAGAATCGCAAAATACATGTAAAAACAGGAAATATTACCTCTAAAGCCAATTTGCGTGCAGATTCTGACTGCATAATCAAAAAAACGGTCCGCAAACACACAGGAAGTGATGTCAGCATGCATCCTGTGTACTGGAGGAGTACTGTAGACTTTCACTTTCTCTTTTGAGCACACTGCTAGTGAATGTGGAGAGTGTTGGAGGCGTTTGGAGTTGTGTGCTGGTGTTTTTGGAAGTAGAGAGTGTTGTTGTGTCCTGTGAACTGTCCCTAGTGTCTCTGTGAAGTCTTATGTACTTGTCCTTACAAGTTTTTTGTGTCTGGTACCAAATCTTGTTGGGTGTCTGTCCAAGGGATACATTTACATTATTAATAGTGTGTTCTGGAGATGCTGGGTGTGGGTAGAGAGGGCAGGATGTCAGAGGGCGCATTGGGGTGCTTCCTCTGGCTGGTAAAATTGTACCTGCCCTTGATGGTTAAGAGTGGAGGTAGGATCCTGCAGGGATATTCCGTACATGTGTAAGGTGAGCTGAGAGCATGTAAGGAGTCAGATACTGAGAATCCTCGGTGCGGACAGGACTGGCCGACAATGGAAGCACCGATGGCAAGATTGCGTGGACCTTGAGGGTGACAAGGTGGACCACCTAGGAGTCATCATCAGCCTACAAGGTGGTAAGTACAACCTTATAATTGTTAAATGAGCACTTTTGTAACATATCCTAAAATGCAGTCTGTAACACAATGGGGCATATGTTCAAGAAAGTGGTGAAGTGAGGCGCTAGCCGTCATGGCTTAACACCTCACTTTGCCACTTCAGAAACGCAAGGCTGCACCATATACACAACGATATGGTGCAGCCTTGCGTTTCCTCCTGCACTGGCGCTACACTTAGTAGTGTAGTGCCAAGGAAGACACTGTTGCACCAAAGGGTAAGGGTGTCTGCGTGCAAGGGAAAGATTGCATATGTACAGGAAGGGTGACCTTCCTGTATGTACAGGAAGGGTGACCTTCCTGTACATAAACAATCAAAGGAATTGAGCTTTTTCCAAGTGTGCCCCACAAGGCAGCACACGTGGAAAAAGGAAAAACAAGGAGACATAATGCATTTGTCCTTGTTTCGCTAAGTTAAGATCAGGTTGTCCATGATCTTAACTTATGGGGCAGCCTCCTATGTACGCTGTCCTTGTTTTGTGTAAAGTATGATGATATAAGTAAAATTGGTCATTTAAAATAGGTCATCTCCGGGGTGTTATTCTGCCTCATACAGAAGGTGTGATCATACACCATCAACGTTTGTGACACACCCTTGTGAGATCTGCAGCAATGCTGATGTGTACAGACCATGGAGAACATGATGTGACCTTGGGAATGCGTCACACAAGCAGTGTGTGCAAAATGTGCAAATTTGCAAGCAGCTTGTCTTGTGTTGCCAAACTCAGTATTGGTCATGTCTTGTGGGAACAATAGCCAAGTAGACCCAATCATGTATGAAAACTGAACTGCAACAGTACAGTTACAGGGCATTGTCATTGATGTAGATGTATATGATGATGAATAGGACACACGTGTGAATTTACGTCTGATACAGACACACGTTTTTTTTCATGTCCCACAGCTGGCAGACCACTCATCACTCAGGAGGACATCAACACCTTCCGGAACCTACATGCCACTAGTGAGTTCATCCATTAAATATTGTCATTGTGAGATGTGATGAATATCTGGGTGAAATCCTGTATGTAGTAGTATGCAGTATGGGTGTGTATCACATGTACCGTGCCTCCAGTGTGAAGTGTGAACAAATCAGTAAGTGAAGACGGAGCTTACACATGTCTTCCGAATGTAACTTTGCACATCCCCAGTCTGTGACACCCATGCAAGAAATATCAATGGGTTATGTCACTCTAGCACTGGAGAGGAGAAATGTGAGTGGTTTTGGTGATGACTATGACCAGTACTGGAATGCGTGTACATCCTTGACTAAGATGACTGTCAATGATGTTCAAATCTTTGTTGCACCAGTGTCATTCACAGAAACCACTACAAAAAGTCTGTCACAGCCACAATATGTAAGCTTGGGTCAGTGATAATACATTTATTGCAGCAGGATCCTGAGTCACACTTGCTTTGTATGAGTTGACATCACCGTAATGTAAAGTAAGGTCACAAGCTAGGATTTCTGGCAATAGTGATTGTCTTTTAGCTGATGTGTCTTATTTTTGCCATGTTGGTGCATATCACAAGCACAACATTTAATCAATGTCACATTGTACAGCATTATGGGAACACGATTGCCTTAGCCACAATGCAGGGTTTTGTTGGCTGCCTGAGAATGAAGCACAAAAGGGCTCCACACCATCTTTTCACATCATATATTGTGTGCCAAGGTTGGGCGCTGAATACATGCACAAACAAACCTTCGGAGGTCTGGACGCTCTCTCCAAGGCCAGCAAGAATGTTTTGAAGGGCGTAATGTTTGATACCCTTGGCATATTGGATCAGTTTATGCACAATGGTGAGATGTCTTGATTTGGTTCACAAGCATGCTAGTCGAAAGTGTTCTGCATTGTGCGGTGCACTTAGCGAGAACAGGACACAATTGATTGTTCAAGTGCATGAAGGTGCAACTTACATCACATGAACAATCAGTGCTGAGAATTACATCGTGTGAATTCAGCATGTGCTGCATGAGGCAGCACACATTGATTTGTCTGTACATATTGTAAAGAATGGTCATGTGCAGGAAGGACCACTCTGTGGCCCTTTCTAATCCTTCACATCAACACAGAGACACTTGAAGAATTGTGCAAGTGGGCCATATTATGCCCAAGGAGGTAGTGTTTTTCAGGTCGTGCGGGGTCAGACACAGATCTGCACAGTACTATTGTAGGTCTGCTGCATACCAGCTTTCCAGAAGTTGCAGGGCATAGCGTTAAGCCAAGGATAAAAATGGCACGCTCACCAACAACCTAGCAAAGATGGCCATATGTATCTAATTGCCAAATGTTGGTTCTGCAATGGTGTTGTCAAGCTGTCTCCTTGGGCTCATTCTAATGGTAGACTCAGGGGCAAACGTACGTGCCCCTCTTGCTACCAGAACGTTACCGATTGTGAAGTTATGGTGGCGAGAGGGTCTGCGCCTTGTAGTGTAGTTCCTATATTCCCAATAGGCTCTGCGCATTTGAATAATATAAACAGCAGTGTAGACGTAGGACTGAGGTCGACTAGGTCTCTACTGACTATATTAGACTTAATTAGTTTTGCCAGCTAGCTCAGAGATCACTAGAAACTTTCTTGAATGTTCAGGAAAGAGTTAACCCTTCGGATTTAGACAAGAAGGGATTAGCTTCTGACAACCATACAAACATGATAACTTTGCTCCCTCAGAAAAAGAGTGTATCTCTAGAGTCGTGTGAAAACAATAGGCAGCTATTTCTCTCAGTCAACCGTGCATACTTAGTTTCACCAGAGTGCAGAGAAATAGAGAGACGGCGTTTTCAATAAAAGGTGTTATTTATTGAGCAGTCTTCTTTCTCATGCAAGAGAAATGAATTGCTACAATTGCAATACTTATCATAAAGTAAAGTGCGTACAGTAAAAGTAGTATTATGAAATAATACTGTAAAAGCATTGATATGGTTTCTTAGCCATATGGTACTTTAAAATGGATACAATATATACGTATATAAAAACATTGACTAACGTACTCAACTGGTACTTCTAACTACGCCTACCCCGGTGTACCTGACCTAAGCCTAATACTTGGGAAGGAGTAAGTAAGTAGCAGTTTAAGTTAAGTTGGTTAAGATTGTTTTGCCAAGAATCTGCATCAAGAATTCTCTTAAGGGTTTAGTCAGCTCCGTACCTTGGTAATAGAATGTGGGAGGTCTGGTATCTCTTTCTTCAGGACTCGATCTCCCAGCAACCCGCAAGGGTAGCTGGAAACACCTGAGCTGGATTTTCTCGGCTGGAGAAAAAGACAGCGCCTCTCTCAGTGTGTCAAACGGGAGGGACGGCTTCCGTGGGCTCTCGCATCAGCTGGGCTCTCGGGCAAGTAGATAGCCGCTCTGCTCCAAACCACCGTGTGTTTGCTTAAGGCAACGGTTGGTATATTTATACCTAAAAGGTGCTGAGTTTGACGTAAGGTTGGACATAAGACGTTACTAAGAACTAACAGTTCTTTCTGGACTCCAGGAGTTCTTGTTCAAATCAAAACAAAAGCAGGGGGGGATTTCCCGGGGTGCTGGAGGCTTGGTTTGTTTAAAGAACGCGTTGTGCTTTCTAGGAGTCGATGGGAGTAGCCTTGCTGTGCTTTGGACTGCATGGGCTATTACTGAATATGGATATGATTCTTATGCCTTTATAAGGATATTATTAATTATAACCACATAAGGGCATGAATCGGGAATATCGAATGAGGGTCCTAGATAGAAATACAATACCCACTCCAGGGATTAATGTCCATCATTATTAAAAAACTAAGCAATAGTAAACATATATCGATGCATGTGTGTTTTCCAACCCACCCTAAAATACATATTTCTAATTTGAAATGGTATATGGTAAATGCACGAAAATGAGTGTTGGTACTGTACACTTTTCAAGCGTTGTCATCATTCAGTTAAATGAACATATATATCAGCTGAATGAATTGCGAAAATTACACATGAAAAGGCTCTGAATACAGAAAAGAAGGTTGAGACCATTCCATCACATATTTCTACAAAATGCAGTATATGTGCTAGAGGCTGAGCTAAAATATTGTCTCTAGTATCTTAAAAATAGAAGCTCTGTTCTCTAAGAATAGTTCTACTTTAAGCAGAGTACCATGTGCCAAAAAAAAGTAAATATTTTGGAAAATCAAAAAAATAATTTCGCTTTCAGGGGAAAAAATAGTTCTAAATATTTTCGGTAGCTTTGTTTATCAAAACTGAAGGCCGAATTCAGAGTTCAGGGAACGCTGTGTGCTTGTTAAAAAAAATGTCATTCTCGTTGCTCAGGGGAGAACATCATTTCAGACAGACTTGCAAAAAATTGGTCTACAACATCAGGTGAAAGTTCGACCAAGTTTGAAAACGCTGCAACTGTGCAGTTCTCTGCGTGATTGCTATCATCGATGTTAGGCTCAGCAATGCTCACAGAAGGTTGTACCTGTTGGGTGCTGCTTTCCTCTCGTACTTCACCGCCACCTACTCGTAGTGGTGAAGTCTCAACGAATGCCGTCATCAAAATAGGTAGCCGCTTGGGACAAAACGATGCATGAGTCGTTACAGGACCTAGCAAAGTATCGATATCCATTGGTACTGCTGATGGTAGTGTAAGACAGATGTCCAACACGCATTCTTCTCCGCATAGCAGACATCGAAGCACAGGTAAGATACAATCCTGCCAGATTGGTCTGAATGAAAGAAACCAGGTTGTACTCAGATCTCTTAGCCAGGCCAATCCGAGGACCTTAGTGTTACAGTCTCGGTATCGTATTGCTAGGATCGTTTCTTCCATCGTTGCTGGAGTCTTGTCTGTGGATTGGCTTGCAATATCGGAGCAGAAGGAGCAAAAATAAAATTCCTGCCACGAGTCCCAAGATTAAGGGTAGGCCGCCAAAGACAGAATGGACAAAACTCGGGAAGATGCCCAGAACTGTTTCAAAGGGTGCTAACAGTCCCGAAAAAACTGTCTTAAATACATGTGCGATGCCACTGGTATCAGACATGTTTAAGATTTGGCGTAATATTTCTACGAAATGCACGGGGCATTTTGTCGATAAAAGGGAATGTATCTCTGCTGATGTCCTTGCCACTTGAAGATCATACGTTTCTTTGGATGACGTTAAAGGCACAGTTGTCTGTAAAAGAATAGACTTCATTCTGCTTAAAGTATCAATTCGAATAGAAGAGATATTCAAGGAAGGCCATAACGCAGCCCCCATATCTGGATTGCTGTGTGGATGCAATACTTGCATACAGCAAATGACCCTGGAAGTTACGGTCATGAGATAGGCTTTTCCTTGCACCATGGCACAACAGCTGTGGTCACTTATTAAAACGTATCTGCAGTTATAAAGTTGTCTAAAAAATGGCTCTATCTGTTTTGCAGGCGTGCCATGCAGGTGACATGAAAGGTTATTTGAAGACCCTTCGCATGCTCCATGCAAATTAATACCTTGACACAGAAGTGTACCGCTTAGTGATTTTTTACAATTTGTACCACTAAGGAATACCTCCTTTTTCCCTTCACTATAACATCTGTGTGTATAAGGTAAACCCCAGGTTGATTTGATGTATTCTTTACCCAACCTTTCATACTGGCCCGCAGGTATGTACTCTTGGCAGTATTTAAACTGGAAAGTTGTTATTGGAATTGCAATTGTTCTATGTATTATCCATTCAATGACAGGTCTCTCTGACATTGTCAATGGTAATCTCTCAAGTTTTTCAATGCTCAAAATCGTATAGTCTGCTCCTTTTTGTGCCAAACTGATTTGTTTATCAGTAAGGTTAAAGATACCGAAAAATGACGTTGTGTTGATTAAACGCCATGGTACATAGCCTGAACGCAGATTTTGCAACGTCCAACCAAGCTGTATAATAGAATGTAATTGAGACTGACCATGTTGTAACATTAGTAAGTCCTGCTCTATTATATCAAAAGCAGATGATACAATGCTGTCCAGTGAATATATTCTGGAGGACAGAGTCGTTAACCCATTGTCCACTACAGAAAGTGATTTTTCCAAATTTATACGATCAATTTCTCGTATTTTTTCTGCTGTTTCAATTTGCATTACTTTCCAAGCTTCGTTGTATGCAGCGTATATACCGGCCGCTATGAAACGTTTTTGACGCTGTTTGTGTGGTCCCAGTATGAAATCACGCAAGTCAGCACCGTCTTTAAGTAAAGTCAAGTGTTGCTTAATTTCAGCCAGTGTGGATTTCTCTAGCCACTCAAGGCATAGTTTCCCTACACTGTATGTTGTAACTATCCCTGGATGTTGTCTCTGGGAGTATCTTGGGTCTGGCCTGCTCATTTTGAACCCCTGTGTTTTGTTCAGGAATCTATCTTGACAGTTATTTGTGTCTGTTGGCCAGATCAACCACTTTTTCCAACCAGGATGTGTTCTGTTTTGGTGTAAAATATGGGATACGTCTATCTCCATATCTGTAGTGCTATCACTATCAGTTATGGGTTTCGGAATAGACGGTGTATTTAAGTCTTTTATCTTAGCTAGGCCAAGACAAGTAGTTTGTTGAATTGTGTCATTCAAGAATATCATTTGTTCTGGGATCATGCAGGCCCTAAATAATGCTTCTAGGCCTTGTACTTGCCAATCTTTGGTACCCCAGATCGTTTTTGTTTCAATTGTGTTTTTCCAAAATTCAAAACCAAATGTAGACATTTTGTCATAAAATGTTTCAGAATAAATCAATTTAGTATTTGTCAACATTGTTTTCATTCCTGTCCTAATTAACATTTTAAAATAAAACGTTTCTGGATCACTGTTATTAAACCCTGAGAAGTACTGGAATTTCTCATAAAATGTTTTCGAGCTGCCTTTTGGCGGAGTTGGACAGTGTTCCCATTGGTTATACAATAAAACATTTCTAGGCTGAGCAGTTTTATGCAAATAGTGATCACCAAAATGATTATAACAGTATAACTCTTCATAATTCGATTAACCCTGTAAGTAATCATGTTCTGTAAATTTGGCTGACATTACCTAATCTGACATCATATTATTAATGTTTTCAAAGTCCCAATCATCGGAGAAGGTACTGGGTGTCACAAAGTCACTTAATGAAACCTTGAACTGGTGTGGATATTTCAAGAGCTCACCCGGGCCAAAAATGTCATAATCAGTTCTGTCCCATGCTACCCCACCGGGTATTGGATTGGCTGAGATGTTTACTGTTGACAGTTCTCTTTTCTCGATGTGGGAGGATGTGTGAGGCTTTAGGACCAAGTTGATGTTCTGACTTGCTGTGTCCATTGTACTATATTTTCCATCTATGAAGTTTCCCAAACATAGAACCATGATGAGCCAAAGCAGGAGAGTAAGTACACCTAACACAATTCAAAATTCCATCCATGGTGAAATCAGATATGTTTCTTTTAGTTGGTGAAAAAGTTCAATTACTTTGTCTTTGAAAGTTTTTGTTGCAGGAGTTTCTTCATGCTCGCTTGGATATTCAGAAAAGTCGTCGAAGTTGATGAAGTAGCCAGATGCAGTTCTGTCAATTGTTGGAATTATTTCCGGATTTTCATTTGCCTTTGCATTTTTCTTTGTTTCATTAGCATAGTCAGAGGCTACATCATAGTAGACTGGTGTTTCTTGACGAACTGTTGCAATTTGGGTTTCAAGAGGCACAAGTTCCATGGCATTATTGCATAGTCCTGTGTTATTCACTGCAGGTTTACCAAATGTGATTAGTCTCTCAGTTTGAGCCTCTTGGATTGTAGCAAATCTCGGTATTCTGCTATTTCTTGGGAGTCCACTGGACCTAATACTTATTATTGGGCACATGATTGTGGTTTTACCAGGTCGATGGATACAACTCTGTTCTCCTTTTTACCAGCAAGAGGCGGTAGTACAACTGATCTTGTTCCGCTGACAGCTAAGACAGGTACTGCTTTTCTGTAAGAAGGCCCAAATTCCTTCTTCACCGCGATCTACTCTCTGACCAGATCCCCAATCTTTGGAATCCAGACAGGTCTTGCTGGGACAGGTGTTTTTTCTTCAGTGGCTGTCAGCTGTCATTTCAACTTTATGTTACTCAGGTTTTTTCTTGTTTCATTTAAATCCTGTAAAACAGCCACACGGTCTTTGATATCAAAGGATTTTTCTTCTACCACTGAAGTGTGACAATCAAGATCCTGAATGTGCATTCTAGTACCGAACAATAGTTCGTATGGAGTGAGACCTTTTAGAGAATTTCTTGGCAGATTATTAAGACTACGTTGGACACTTGTTAAATGTTTGACCCACCCAACACCCGAACCTAATACCCTCACCGTTCAAGATTGCTTTATGTCCCGTTTTTTTCTTTCCACTACCGCATTTCCCTCAGGATGGAAGGGAGAAGAGTACCGCAATGCAATGCCCATGCTGTTCATGGCCCATTTGTAAGCTCGAGAGCTAAACGCAGGACCCTGATCAGAATGTAGCATGCCAATTGCGTATGTGCCGATAAAGACTCGCAAATTTTTTATAACAGTTCTGGCATCAGCCGAGAGCTGGGGCCACATCCAAATGAATCTCGTGCAGGAATCCACTGCGAGCATGATATATTTGTAGTTCCCATCCCTTTGTAAGGGACAACAGTGGTCCAGGTAAACACATGCTAAGGGTTTATCTGAGATTAGAAGGGGCGTCTGTGCTGGTCGTCTCACTGTTGATACTTTCATTCTTTGGCAAATTTCACATTCTAGAACATAGTTCCTAGTTTGTTTTCTCATGCGCGGCCACCAATATCTTTGTTTTAATAACGATATTGTGGCGGAAACCCCAGCATGTGCAGAAGCGAGCCCTTCGTGTGCCACTAGAATTAGTCATAACCTATGTTCCATGTTTGGAATTGCCCTATCCCCAATCCAGGGATTCGAGCAAAAGGAACATCATTTGCATCAGTTATGTATGAGTACTTTACAGGAAAGCCTTTCAGGAGTGTTTTTCTATCATCTTTTACTGAAGCACTGACAGCTTGCATTATATTGCTGTCTGTTTTTGTTTTTGACCGGGTGATAGCAGCTACGGAAGCCGTTTGCACAGCTGCCTTCACTGCTTCATCAGCCAATGAATTCCCCGCAACGTGAACGCCATCACGTTGATGACTCAGTGTATGTATCACGTGAGTCTTTTGTAGTTCTTTCTGTAAAAGAACTACTTGTTCCCACATTTTATGCTTGATTGTGCCACCTTTTGCATCTTTGAAGCCATTTTGAACCCAGTTCTGCAAGTATTCATTATAAGACTGAACGCAGTAATATGAATCGCACACTATTAGTGTGGGGAACTCGCGATCGGTATTTGCAAGCGCATTCTTAAATGCTAGTAGTTCAGCTCACTGAGCTGTACAATCTCCTAGAGATTGAGTTTTAGTGACCATTGGTCTAAATTTCCCTTCATGCCAACGACCTTTAACGATCGCTCATGCAGCACTATATGCTTGTTTACCCCCAACTGCGGGCTGTGCTGATCCGTCTGTATATATCATACAACCGTAATGTTCCAGAGGTAAGATTTCAGTCGGCAGAGTACATTCATATTCATATTCGAGAAATTCTTGTGTTTTTAAATTAGGATCAAATTTGTATACTACGTCTGTTGCAGCAAGAGAATTAACCCATTGTATCCATCTCGGATGTAATGCTTTAGCATTTGGAATGCTTGCTTTTGTTACTGCTTCTAAGGCAGGTACTGGTGTAAAGATTCTTATTCGTTTACCTTGTGCTAGGGGTCTTTCTTTTCATACAGCAGTTTGAATCACAGTCCGAATTTTTTCTGTAGAGCTGAATTTTATTTCAGCTTGAGTGTACAAATGTGATTTGTAAGCTTTAGGTACCGTTTCTCCCTCATTAGAGGTCAGGTATGTGAATCCGCATCTTCCTGGGATGACTCGGATTACAAGATTGCGTATGTTTTCGCGAGTTTGTAATTTTGTTTCAGTTAACATGTCTGTTTGCAATGATCTCAAAATCTCTGTGTGTTTCTGAGTCCAATTGATTGGTTTGAAATCTGGTTTTATCAATTCATAGAGAGGTTTAACCCTCTCTGCATAATTTAGAATGTATGTTCTTCCGAAATTCAGGAAACCTAGTATTGATTGTAAATTCTTCAGCGTTTTTGGTGCTTGGAGTACAGCACATTTCTCTAAGAAATTGTCAGTTAGGCTCTTGCCTTCACTTGATAATTCATATCCTAAAAACAGGACAGTTAGATGGGCAATTCATGACTTTTTAAAGTTGAATTTGTAACCCTCTGATGCGAACCCAAGTACTATGGTGTTCACTCTTTTTAAGTGAGTCTCCAGGTCATCATCTGTGAGATAGATGTCATCGATATATGATAATATGATAATGCCTCATCATCATATATTTGTAGTAACTCTGTTACCCTTGCTGAGAATAATCCTGGGCTATTCTTGAATCTCTGTGGGAGTCGGCAAAATTGTTTTTGCGATCCCATTATTGAGAAAGCGGTCAAATACCTGCTTTCAGGTGCAATGTTTTGACAGAAGAATCCATTAGAGATATCTAATGTTTTATATTTTTGGCTCACAATGTTATTCATTAGTGCTGCACTATTTGATTACAACAGGAGTTAAGGTGTCTGTAGTCCAAAACTAGACAATATGAATCGTCTGGCTTGGAGACAGGAAACAAAGGATTGTTCATTTGTGAGTTGCATGTTTCAATCACCCCTTGATATTCAAGTTGATCTAAGATCTCCCTGACTTGCTTTTTAGCTTCTTGTTTAACTGGGTACTGCCTTTGTGCAGTGGGCTGATTTTTTAACTGGATTTTGTGGTGAGGAGAGTCCTCATCCCATCCTATATGATTTTTGTATAAAGCAGGAGCCTGGGCCAATGCCCATTTTCTTGCCAATGTGTATTTTTTATGAATCGTAATATGATTTGAGAAGGCAGGCATAATAATTTCTTCGCCATGAGGGCACTCCCTGACAAACTCTGGTGGCCAGTCTTTTTCAGCTAACAGGATGTCATAGCCTTTAGAAAGTTTTTCCCAAAAGAGACCTTTTATTTTCCTAGTTTTATCTCCCTCTATACGTAATGTTATTACATATAGTTTATGGGGCACACTAACTCATGTGTCTGCAGTTTCCACCTGAATGTATTCATTCGTGGCCACTGTCTCCAGAAGATTCATCAGGATCTTGCGAGCTATGGTCACTTCTGCTGCGCTGTCTAGCATTGTCTGGGCCCACTCTCCGTTTTTCAGTTGTGTCCTCAGAATTCTCTGCATGTTTAATTTTAATACTTGCTACCTTCTTTCTGGGAAATTGTAATTTTTTACTTTGATGAGCAGGTTCCTTGTCTTTGGACTTGACGTGCTCTTCTCTGTGTTCTGACTGTCCTCTTCTTTCCGATTTCTGTGAGGAAGTCTGAAAAGATCGAGAGGGACGTGTATCTACATCTTGATATCTATCAGTTTTTTTCAAATTATCCCTATTTCTAAGGTTGTTTCTTTTCTCAGAGGGCTCCCTTTGGGGAGACTTGTTTCCTCGGTCTGGAGAATTTTCTCTCCGTTGAGAAGACCTTCCTCTGGACTGGAATCGTTTTTCCCTGGGAGTGGATTGTTTATTACCATCCCAACTCTTTTTTTGGAGTATTTAAATTATTTTTAATAAATGTTTTTTCAGGATTTTCAGTTAGTTGGGGTTTTACCGGTTTCCCACCCAAACTATCTCTTCCTAGTTCTTCATAGGATTTTTCTATGATTCTGGCAAGTTCAAAAGGTTGGTCTGCTATATCTGTTTCCTTCAATTTCTGGAGGTACTTTATATCGTCCCTTGCCAATTGAACTAATTCTCTATATGCCTTTGTTAATTCTTTTAGTTTAACTAGGAGTTCTTCACTTGACATTGTTTCAATGTATGGGTGTGTTGCGTAGCTGGCTAGAACCGGCCCGTGGCTCCTGGTCTACCTAGTGGACCGTGCCTGGTGATGTGATTTTGATATTTTAGGGCGCCATTAAACCAGAGCAGGTGCTCTTGGTAATTTAGTGGGATTTCAACGTCCTCGAAAGGAGTGTATATATCCGGAGGTTCCTCTATTTTGTAATAGTGGAAATCTTTTGTCACAGCGTGTGCTGCTGGAAAATGTATCCATGAATAGAATACCTATGTCTGCCTATATTCATGGGCCTCTACCACGAATATGACTGTACCACCTCGTGATGTCAGTCCATTTTCGATAAGTTTAAGAGTTATAGTTCTCCTTACGTTGACTGGAATGAGTATAGCATTCGGGTCATTTTCTCGGAGACTTGTGTCTTCCTCTATTAAGCTGCTATTCTACCTCTTTCCCTTTCGTCGTCACTTTCGGACATTTTTATTGACTGAAAGTTTTTTGTTGCAGATCGAGTTTCAAGGAAACAAAGATTAGGTGCACAATATTTTGAAACACTGTATATTTCAACGTTGACTAAACCAAAAACTAATACATAGGATTTTCATCCTACTAAGTTCCGGCGGATATTAACCTTTCACCCACTCCAGATGTCTTTTGGAGTTTTTACGGGAAAAAAGGGTTCTGTGTGAAAAAGCACGACTGAGTTACTCTAGTGTCTTGCGTTAGATTATCGCCTTACCAAATGTTGGGCGCCATGTAGTGTAGTTCCTGTATTCCCAATAGGCTCTGCGCATTCGAATAATATAAACAGCAGTGTAGACGAAGGACTGAGGTCGACTAGGTCTCTACTGACTATATTAGACTTAATTAGTTTTGCCAGCTAGCTCAGAGGTCACTAGAAACTTTCTCGAATGTTCAGGAAAGAGTTAACTCTCTGAATTTAGACAAGAAGGGATTAGCTTCTGACAACCATACAAACATGACAACTTTGCTCCCTCAGAAAAAGAGTATATCTCTAGAGTCGTGTGAAAACAATAGGCAGCTATTTCACTCAGTCAACCGTGCATACTTAGTTTCACCAGAGTGCAGAGAAATAGAGAGACGGTGTTTTCAATAAAAGGTGTTATTTATTGAGCAGTCTTCTTTCTCATGCAAGAGAAATGAATTGCCACAATTGCAATACTTAAAGTAAAGTAAAGTGCGTACAGTAAAAGTAGTATTATGAAATAATACTGTAAAAGCATTCATATGGTTTCTTAGCCATATGGTACTTTAAAATGGATAAAATATATACATACATAAAAACATTGACTAACGTACTCAACTGGTGCTTCTAACTACGCCTACCCCGGTGTACCTGACCTAAGCCTAATACTTGGGAAGGAGTAAGTAAGTAGCAGTTTAAGTTAAGTTGGTTAAGATTGTTTTGCCAAGAATCTGCATCAAGAATTCTCTTAAGGGTTTAGTCAGCTCCGTACCTTGGTAATAGAATGTGGGAGGTCTGGTATCTCTTTCTTCAGGACTCTATCTCCCAGCAACCCGCAAGGGTAGCTGGAAACACCGGAGCTGGATTTTCTCGGCTGCAGAAAAAGACAGCATCTCTCTCAGTCAGTCAAACGGGAGGGGCGGCTTCCGTGGGCTCTCGCATCAGCTCGGCTCCTAGATAGAAATACAACAGCCTCATGCACAAGTCAGTGTTCAGCCACCGAAAGTTGTTTTTCCATGTGTGCTTCATTGTGCAGCACACATTGAAAAAGACCAATTGCATTATTTGTTTCTGTACAGGTAGGTGTCTCATCCTGTGCATGTCCATATAATATGGAAAATGCAATTTTGTCACTTCTATGTGTGCTGCATGATACTGCAGGCATGAAAGTGACAGAATGGCTTTTCCAGGATTGTTCATGTGCATGAAGGGACACCTTTCTGCTCTTGAACAATCCTCCCCTGCACACAGACACCCATGCACTCTTGTGCAAGGGTGCCTGTTTTGGTGCTGAGTTGATAAGCTCAGCGCCATGGCAGGGGGACATGTAGGGCTGCACTACATTATTGTACCTATGGTGCAGCCTTGTGTTTCAGAGGTGGAGGAGTGAGGTGCCACGCCAAGAGGGCTAATGCCTCTCTCCTCCAGTTCCTTGTACATGTCCCCCTCTGTTAGGGTATGTGACAACAGCTTCATTTGACACTGACAGTCTCATTGTGTTGTGACACTACATGTCACATGCCATGCACTGTCATGTCAGTGTCACCATCTTGTTGTAACTGATCCTTAATTCATTATTGCATTGTCCATGTCACTTTTGAACTTCACAATCATTTGTTGGAGTGTAGGCTCACATGTTTACCTGACCTTGTGTTTCAGATTTAAATGGAGAACATCGACATAGTCATCTGGACTCAGATATTGTCATTGCTCTTACAGGTATCATGCCACTAGAGGAGGCCCACGTCTTTCAGGTCTGGAAAGAAAGACACCTGTACATACACCGGATGGCCAAGGGTTATTGTACCATGGCTAGGAGGTACAGAGCTGACCAGGCAGCTGGGAGACGGAAGTCCCTGCCCCAAGTTGCACTACAAAGTTTGCAGAGGGACACACATGCCATACATGGCCCTTCAAACGACAGGCGTGGGTCCAAATATGGCCAAAGACCTGCTCATTAGAAAGAGACACCACACAGCCAATCTGCTGCTACAGGATCCAGGACACAGGCAGGTGCCAGCTCACAGCTAAGCGGACAGGGGACTCCCACACTGCCATCTGCAGCGCACTGACTCATGCTGTGGGATTCACAATAAGGGACCGTCGGTGCATGATGGACATGAATGTCAAAGCGATACCAAAGGAGATAATGGACGGAGCGTTTAAACAAATCAAACACTACCCCCCAGTCAACTGATCTGGGTTTAATCCATCATGATTCTTTAGCTCACTCCACCACACCAGTTCCCACACGGCCATATGCAAATCAGTCTGACCCTGTGTCTTATGGGAACAGTCCAGCCCGAACTGCCAAGCCATGTCTTCCCTGGACCGGAAACAAGCATCCTGGGACCGGTTTCTGGCTAATCAGCCGTCATCAGCCAGGCTAGCTTGAATCCAGTGGCAAAGTGAGCAAGGGACCCTCGCCTGGGAATACCCTGCCAACTTAGGGCGAACAAAGCGATACCAAAGGGGATGATAGACGGAGCGTTTGAGCAAATCAAATTCTCAACCCCAGTCAACTGATCTGACATGAATGTCAGACTGGCCCGAATAGAAAGGGAAATGTCGGAGCAAAGCACCCACTACCAGTACATCAAGCCACCCTGGGTCTCCCATTTTGATATGGACAATTAGTGATCCATCCCCCATGGAGGTAATAAAGATATTGCCACTTTTTAACCCTTTATTTATACTTATTGATTAAATGTGATGTGTTACATATTGTGTTTCATTTTTTAAATGTTTTGTATAAATATAATTTGTTTAGATAATATGAGAAGAAATTATTAAAACAGTAACAACTTCGAATATATTTTTTCCGTCTTCCTTGGTCTTCCTAATCTCATAGATACTGTGTATACTGTTTGCTTTATTGACATTGACTAGGAGTTTTAGTCACTACCATCCCCCATTTCGCCAGTCCCCCAATGTTTTTTTATATTTCTAATTATTATTTGTGAAATTTTTTAAGTGTTAGGTAGTGTAGATGTGGTGTAGGACTAGGTAGTGTTAAGATTTTTTTTTGTCAAAAATATTTTTATTAAGGTATACAGGGCAAACAGTGTATCGATAATCATAGTCAGAGCCAAAGATCCCTCTCAGGGGAGTATGCAAGCAAGATGAAGACATGACAATCTGGGAAGGCAACAATAAGTAGCAACAACAAGACATCGAAAGGGGAAGGCACCCCGCTGCAGGTCGTTAGTTATTGAAGGGCCTCAGATGCTTAAACAGCAGGGGAGGCCACTCCACAAGGAGCCTAGTCCCATAAACAAGCAGCGCATCATCCTAGTGGAAGCGACAGTTGAGAAAATCCCCTGGAACTGCTAGTTGATGCATGAAAAAACTGGCAGTGACTGAGTTGCCTCAACAGGAGGCAAGAATTGCACCTTGAATAAGAAAACAAAACCCCACCCGTATCCTCCAACCCACCCGCCTCCCCATGGTGGCGGCAGCGACTATAACAAATGGCAGCGAGCAAGGAAAAAGGAAACAAAACTAGAAGGGGTTATAGAAACGGGCGTTGGGGCACCACTCAAATTTGGAAAAGATGTAGAGCCCTAATGTTGAGAGGGCAAACCGCAGAAGGGAGGCCCCGGGAAAGGAAAACAACCAGCGGACCCCATCTGATTTCAAAGTTTTTAAAATCATCTCCGAAGATGTCTGCCACGCGCTCTAAGCTCAGGAGTTGCCAGAGGCGTGCATGCCAGAGGGAGATAGCTGGGGCCTCCTTCTTCTTCCAAGCAACCGCCAATGTGACCTTGGCTGCCCCAATGCACAGCCACATGATCATTTTGTCTGCCTGAGTTTGATGTAGTAGAGACGGGTCGCGCAGCCCCAGAAGTATCCCCGCCATGTCAGTAGGAATAGGGTAACCTAGCATCTCCTTTATGTGCGCTAAGATCTCTTCCCAATAAGGTCTAATAGAGGGACAGTCCCACCATATATGTTGAAAATCACCTAGCTGTCCGCACCCACTCCAGCATCTGTCTGAGGTGGTGGGGAAGATCCGCTGCAGTTTGGAAGGATATAGATAGCAGTCCATTATAGTTTTGAGGTGGGCCTCTCTGAGGGCAATGGAGTAATTGAAGGGATTGGTATCCGCCCAAAGGTGAGCCCACTCCTCGTCTGAGATGGGGCGTTGCAGTAGGTCTTCCCACATTCCCATATATCTGGGCCTTGGAGAGGTGGTGGTTTTGAGCAGCAGGGCGTATACAAAGGAGATCACTCCCTTCATTGAGGAGGATTTAGTGGGAAAAGCTTCAAATTTGGTCAGAGGACGTGTAGCAGCTTCCCTGACGAGGGAGTGAAGTGCCCAGTTCATGAGTTGGGTGTAATGGTAGGATTCTGTATCTGGCAAATTAAATTCGTCCTGGCATTCTTAGAAAGTGAGAGGTTCGCCATCCCGGAACAGGTGGATCAGCGTTAGACAGCCGCCAAGTTTCCAGGAGTCAAAGGGGCCCTCATGGAGCGCTGGTGGAAAGGAGGACATGTGGTGGACCGGGGTGTATGGAGAGGGGAAGGTAGTCCACCTATCATCGCCTGAAACCGTGTCCCATACCTTTAGTGTAGTGTGTGTAGTCGTGCTCAGGTAAGTGTTCGGAGGCCTATCTCTGCGTGGGCGCCAGACCAAATCCCATATGGTCCGACCCGTCACGCTTCTATCCATGTGGAGCCAATGTTCCTCAGAGTCCTTCTGGGACCACTCGACCAGTACACGCAGTTGGGCCACTTTATAATACATCTGAACGTCCGGTAGCCCTACCCCACCCTCCGAGTGGGGCGACGAAGGAGGGAGAAGGAAAAGCGTGCCCGACCTCCTTGCCAGATAAAGTGTAGAATCATGGTCTTGAGCTTCTGAAAAAACTCAGAGTCCAAGCCAATAGGCAGAGCTTGAAAAAGGTAGAGGAGTTTAGGCAGAAGAGTCATTTTGATTGCAAGGACACGGCCCTGCCAGGAAAGGAAGATGGGCTTCCGTTTCGCCAAATCTGCCTGAATTTGAGCGAGTAGGGGGGGAAAATTGGCTCTAAAGAGCCCCTGGAGCGTTGGGGTCAGGGACACCCCGAGATACTGGAGCGACTTAGAGGCCCAAGCGAGCGGTGTTGATGAGCGAAGTGGAACAGCTCTCTCCGAAGGGAGGGAGAGGTTAAGAATGAAGGATTTCCCAGAGTTTACCTTGAAGCTGGACAGTAACTCGAAACGGGTTAGCTCTGTATGGAGGTTTGGTAGAGAGCTCTCTGGTTCCGTAAGGGACAAAAGGATGTCATCGGCAAAAAGGGAGATTGTATGGGGGTCCCCTGTGAATGGAATGCCTCTGATACCTGGATTCTGCCGTACAGCTACTGCCAAGGGTTCAATGCTGAGGGCGAAGAGTAGTGGGGAAAGGGGGGAAACCCTGCCGGGTCCCCCGTGAATGCATGAAGGAGTCCGAGCGAACCTCGTTGACCACCACTCTAGAGGTGGGGGCGCGTTAGTTCACCTGCACCATGTCAATGAATTTGGATGGAAAACCAAAGGCGGTCAGTGTCCGGAACAAGAAAGACCAGTTGACCCGGTCAAAAGCCTTCTCCGCGTCGAGGCCCACCAGGATCGCCGGAATATGGAGTTTGTTGGCTTTTTCTATGAGGTGTACAATTCGTTGTGTGTTGTCGTGTGTCTGTCTCCCTTTGATAAAACCTGACTGGTCTGGGTGGATGAGGAGCGGCCTGAGGTCGTTCAGTCTTTTGGCGATGATAGAAGAGTAAAATTTGGCATCTAAGTTGAGCAGTGCGATCGGCTTGTAGGAGGCGCAGCATTGTGGGTCCTTCCCTGGCTTAGGTATGACTGAGATCACCGCCTCTGCCATGGTGCTAGTCGTCCTACTCTCGACGGCCATCGCATTGAAAAGAGAGACCAGTTGTGAAGAAAGCTCAGGGGCAAACGTTTTATAAAAGAGTGCCGTATAGCCGTGGTGACCAGGGGCCTGGTTAGTTTTCAGTGAGGAGATCGCCAAGGTGACCTCAGCGAGGGTGATGGGAGCTGTGAGCAGGTCACTCCATGCTTCAGAGACCTGTGGAAGCGCCAGGGAGTCGAGGAAAGCCTGTTGGGCGTCGCCATTCAGGGAGTCCCCTGCGTAGAGGTTCTGATACAAGGAACCTAACAGAGCTGCCTTCTCCTCATCCCTGTGGGTGATCTGGCCAGAGGGGTCAAGTATCCCACCAATATTTTCTCTTTCCCTTTTATCCCTTAGTTGGCGCGCTAAATGTTTGCCTATTTTATTGCCCTTTGTGTACGAAAGCTGCCGCAGCTTAAGGAGGGTGGGTTCTGTCCTGTTGGAATAAATAGCCCGGAGTTTGCCTCTAAGAGCAGTAAGGTGTCGTTGCTTTTAGCAAGTGTGATCTGCCTTATGGAAGAGCTCCACAGCAGCAAGCTCAGCCTCAAGCGCCTCGGGTTCACGGGTGCGATGCTTATTGAGAGCGGAATTGAGGGCGATGCACTCGCCCCGAATCACCGCTTTCAGGGTATCCCAGTTAGTAAATTTTGATGTGTTCTCTGGGGAGTTATTTTCAAAGAAACTAGAAATGGCAGTGTGAAGCTTAGTGCATGACTCTTTGTCGCGTATGAGGGAGGGTGGGAAGTACCACTTAGGGGCAGCCGGCGCAGGTCCTCGCCATTGCAGGCAGATCGAGTAAAGGCTGTGGTCAGAAACTGAGAGAGGAACATTTTTGGCCTCCTGGAGAGTGCCCCGCAGAGACTGGCTGATGAAAATGTAATCTAGGCGGGGGTATGTTCTGTGGACGTGGGAAAAGAATGTGAAATCTCGTGTCTGTGGGTAAAGTGCCCGCCAAGTGTCCAAGAGTCCCAAGTCCTGAAAGTGTTGTTGTGTCTTTCCTGTGAAAGTCCCCGCATCTGATCTGTGTGTGTGTGTGTGATGTCAGGCTCTTTTTGCCGAATGAGATTGAAGTCGCCCAGGAGGATGAGTGGGCCTTCTACAAAATCAGCTATGTTCCCTAATAAGCTGAAAAGAAAGGGTGTTTGACAAGTGTTGGGAGCATAAATGGCTACAAAAGAGCAGACCCTCCCCCTCAGAAACCCTTTTACCATGATCCAACGGCCCTCCTTATCCCCCTGGACCCCTAGTGGTTGAAACTGAATCGCAGCGCGGAAGATCGGGGCCACCCCCCGGTTTTTCGTGGCAGCTGAGGATCGATAAATAAGTGGGAATAGTTTATGCTAGAGGCGTGATTCGTCTGCCCTGGCTAAGTGGGTTTCCTGTAAGGCGATCACATCCAGATGATGGTCTACGATATACTTCCACACCTTCATCCACTTCTGCGGCAAGTTTAGGCCCTTGACGTTCCACGTGGCTATTGAAATAGGTGCCATGACATTAACAGAGAAACGTCAGTCTCAGCAAGGCTAAAGGGGACCAACTAACCAGTGTCCGGCCACTACACTTGAATGCACATCGGAAGTAGCATACACCCCAGGGCATAAAGAAATAAAAGCCCCAAGTCGAAAAGCCGCCGCCATGACCAAACCCAACCCACCGCACCCCAAACAAACAGAACACCAGCCCCCCCGAAACCCCCCCAAAACCCCCACAGCATAACAGTGCAAGAAGAGTGAACATACGGCAGCACCCACAGTTCCACACCCAACCCTGTTGCAGGGCACCTTCCAACACTAGGAACGAGGAAGATGAATACCACAGTCACATCTCCCGCCAGCCCCTCCCGGCATCCCCTTGCAACTCAAACCTGGCCATACATATTATTGTAATGGAGCTGTTTCACTGTCGGTCACCAGCGCCACAGAGGAGACGGCTGCCTCTCTTTCCATGAGGCTCGCGGAAGGGTCAGGCTTCCCCATCTGTGGCGACCCCCCTACTCTCTGCCATTCATTGGAACGCCTGCGTAGTCGGTGCTGGGAGTTGGCTGTTCTCGCTGCAGGTTGCGAACTCTCCAGGCCCAACGCCTCAAATGCTGCATCCAGTGAGCGTAGCTGCAGGAGCTTCCCCTTAAACTTAAAGATGATGCGGAATGGATGGCCCCAAGAATAAGGGATGCCCTGCTCCCTCAGATACGAGGTGATTGGCTTGAAGCTGCGGCGCTTGATAAGTGTGGAGGCCGCCAGGTCTTGGAAGAGGGCAGGTTGGTGCCCACGGAACTGGACGGTGGCAAGGCCTCGCGCCTTATGTAGGATCTGTTCCTTTATCTGGAAATCGTGGACAGACTAAGATGTCTGGCGCCGGAGCCCATGCACCCCTCGGTAGACCAACTCTATGCACCCTGTCCAGTTGGACATCGAAGTCTTCCCCTTCACCCAGAATCTGTCTGAACAACGCCATCACATATTCACGGAGACTCTCACCCTCACCCTTCCAAGGCACCGCCCGGATCCTGATGTTATTTCTCCTCTAGCGATTTTCCAGGTCTTCTGTATGCGCCTGCAGGTCCAGATTCTGCTCCGTTAGTCGGAAAACATCCTGTTGGAGTTGATGAAGCTCGTCGGCCGTGCCTACATCATGCTCCTCTAGGGTCACCACCTGCTCTCCGATGGAGTCGAGATCCTGTCTCATTTTGCGCATGTCTGAGGAGAGCTGAGAGCGTACCTCTAGGATGTCCTCTTTGATGGCAACTAAGAGCTCCAGCATGAAGGCCTTTGAGTCGCCGACGGCGGGGGACTCCTACTCCCTGGTTTTGGCAGCGGGTCCTTGGGGACCTTGTCTTTCTGGCCCCTGTTGGAGGCCATAGTGGGGGCACTTCGGGTCCTCAGCCCAAACACAGACCATCTCAGGGAGGGGCCCCCGTCAATGGGCAGAGGTCCAGCAACCGCTCTCTGCCTCCGCTCTCTCGCCTCACTCCTGGCCGCCCCGCGGACCGCGCTGCCAATCTACAATCCCACTGCAGTCAGGCGCGGGCTCCACAACGTCTCCACCGGGGGGGGGGGAGCACAAGCGTACTCAAGTCTCTAGGCGCTGCCCACAGAAGTACCAGGCCACAGGAGGCCCCCGTGGGGATGCCGCCAGGCCCTCGCAGTGCCCTCGCGGCCCCCTTCTCGCCTTGCCCGCCGATCCCCGGGCCGATATATAGCGCCCCACACTTGACACCCGCATGTCCAGCGGGGAGGCGTCTCAATCGCTTTCCGAAGCGAGGCCCCCTCCAGGCAGCAGCCGCCGGGGCACCCGCACCACCACCAAACCTCGGGCCCACTCCTGGGCCGTCACCGCCGCCGGGGGGGAAGCCGGCCAGGTCCCACCAGCGTGCCGCTCCTCCGCCCCTCACCCCCCCACAGCGGTGACCACACCTCAGGCTGCTCGACCGGCCCTCGCTCCGTTGGGGCCCCTGCCCAGTCCGAGGATCCCAAGAGTGGCCACCTTACATGCAGGACTCCAGCTTAGGGCGCCTCACACTGCTGTAGTCAGGCCTCCCGCAGGCCACGGGAATCTTCGGGCCTAGTTAGGGCACCGCCGGTCCCTGGGCCCCAGGCGCTGTCTTCCGGTGTCTAACCCCGGGGAGGGGGGTCACAGTTGCTGGTGCGGCCGGCGTCTGCTCCCGTCAGCCGTCTCGAGTGTCCCTACATTGGAGGCGCAACACGGGCCCAGCTTAGGTCGCATTAGCAGCAAAGGGCGGGTGGGCAGAGGTCCCCCGCGGGTCCGGGGCGCCCCACAACGCGCCACCGGCCGACAAGGAACCCTAGCACCGCAGGCGCGGTTGCTGGGGGGGGTCGCACTCATCTCCAACCAGTGCCACAGGGGGCGCGGGCCTCGCCCTGTCTGCTGAGCCGCAGACCGATCCCCAGTCGCTAGGCTGCAGCCCCACATCTCCTCACCTCAGCGTCCTGCACAGCGGGAGCCCTCCGGCAACACCCAGTCCTCCGGTGGCCGATCGCAGCCCGGGGCGGCTGCCCAGTACCTTCCAGGTTGCACTGGCGGCGCCAGCACAGCTCTGCAGCCCCAGGGCTGGCGGCACTCAGCCCGGCATGCGCTGTACCACCACCCCAGCCTCTGCCTCGCCTCACACGCGGCCGGCCGGACTTCAGGCCACTTCGCTGGCAAAGGGCAGGTAGTCGTCCGCAAACACCAAAATAGCTGCACCGCTGGATGCAGGACCATACGGGGGCCTCGGTGGCTACCGCGAACAGCGTGGATGGGCACCGGTAAAGGCGATATACAAAGCTTTATACGAGGCGGCGCCGGAGGAACTGGGATTCATGTTCTACACCACCGCCATCTTCAGTGTTAAGATTTTAACAATATTTTACATTTTTTATTCTCTTTAGGCAGTATTCTAAGCTAAGGTTCCTTTTCCTTTGGGTGGGGGTTGATGTATTTGTTGTTATATAAAAAGATAAAAATATATATATTTGTGTAGGATATATGTGCAGTTAGATTATGTTTAGCTAAGATGTATTTATCCTGTCCGCTGATGTACTTTAAGAGTGGGAGGGGAGCTGATGTCTCAGATATGTTGTTGCATGTTTAGGATTGTTTAAGGTAGATAGTTTAGAGTAGCATCCACTTAGTTCCAGTGAGTTAAGATTAGGTTATTTGTAGTAGTGCATAGTGTTAGTATAGGGTAGTTGATTTTGTGAAGTTCTAATACATTTTTGCTGTTTTTGATTTGTGGTTGCACTTATGTCAGAAGTGCATTGGTGGAGGGGTGCTTTTTGACTTGTATCCAACTTTTTCAATCACAGTACAATCTTTTGAATGTGTATGTGGTGTAATGACATGAAATTTAGCTGGACGGATAGTGTCAGGATCCAGTTGATTTGTGTACGGGAAACCTGCATGGATCACAGGATGGCAAATAGGAGTTATGCCCTCGGCTAGGGACACTTGTTTATTAATTTGTACATCCTTTGTGTGACTCACAGAGTTGTACACCACATTTTTGCACATTTGCAACACAATTTATGAACATGGGCATGAGCAAACATTGACATTGCAGCTCTTATCCGTCATTAAAATGGATGTGTGTGCTGTGTTCCCCAGATTATGGCCCCACCCTGCATTTCACATGAGCCTGGCGCAGAGTCCAACTACAAGCACAGACACAGGCACACTTGATACGTAGTGCAAGTGTTGCAGCATTATTGAAATAGGATGTTCCTGTGCAGGAAGGCTCACCTTCCGGACCATACACAATGTTGTCATTTTGCTGATCATATGTGTACGGCACAAGGCAGAACACAGTTCTACAGCAAACAGGAAGGCAAATAAAGCATTACTCTCTGTTGTGCCAGTGATATACCCACTTTTACCAGCTGTTAGTGTTGGCATTGCCTCATAGTGATGCCACCCTTGAAATAGTGGTACAGCATCTCACTATATGCAAATTGCAGTGCACTGCACACCACTAGACACATTGCCCTCTCCTTTCACAGTGAACACCGCATGAGAGGGTTCCTTATTTCCAAGACATTGTCAAGCCACAGAAGGGCCTGACTGAGACTTGCACTTTAGGATGAGTCCCTATTGCCAACACAACTTCACTGAAACAGACATTGTGGTTCCAATACCGGGTGTTAGATATGTGCCATTATAATTCATCATCTATGTGAATCTGGTGTGTGCTCTCTCTTTAAAAGTGACATGCCATGACCCCATCACAACAAGCTTTTTTCACCCCATTGAGTATGAGTAGATCTGCCAAGTGAGACATTTTAGCAATGCTAAATGAAGACACTACTTGTTGCATGACACTGACTTTGACATATTTCCGCACATGCCTATTCCCATCATGTACGTAGGGCAATGTTGGTATCTTGCAAGCATGTAGTATTTGAGCAATGAGGGCACAGCTAGTTCATACATACCCGGTCACCTCACTGCCTATGCAGGACACAGATTCAACATGACCATTCATCATATGTCCCTAGGTGTGAGTTTAGATGGATTCACTGGCCCAACATTTTTAAGACGTCTATACTTGAATGATCATTGGCAACACAAGTCTGTGTTACTAAACTTGTTTCATTGGCATGTGCAGTTACATTGGTAGAAGACTGGCACAGTACTTGTTCAAACAAACCCCACATTCTTTAGATGACCAGTGGAGGGCCTGACAGAGTCTTTTGAGGTTAACATGTCCAGAGACATGTTGAGGAAGAGGCAGAGTTCAGTCAGCAGGCTGATTGCAGTGTAATTAGGAAGAACACAAATTATGGCAGTCCATATAGATTTCCAAGGTGAGTGTTGCAGAGTGAATCAGGCTAGAGTGGAAGCTGATAGTCTGGGGCATGATGCTAAGCACAGATCCAAGCAGAAACAGTCCATTTGGCATAGAGGAATGCTACTGCGTTCTACTTTGCAAGAATGTTGAATTGTCCACATCGTCATTCTCTGATGTGTCTTGTGCCTCCTGTGTGAGTGATGTTAGACTGTCTGGGGCACTGTGATGCACTGACACATCAAGGCACTGAGATGTGGATGTTGAAGCTGCATTCATCTGTGCCAAACCTTGAGGCAGCACTGCTGTGAGGAGCAGCTTCAGGGCTTAGAAGATTCCATCAACATCTCTGTGGTGTGCAGCCGTGGCAGCCAAGCGTGGCTTGCATCCGCTCCATGCTCTCCATGATCATTCGCATGTGACCGCAACTCCCTGGGAACATCGCCGGAGCCACTCTGACTGGACAGTTGTTCTTGTTGCTGAGTCAGTACTCCACCAATGTCAGCCATGGAATGCTGGAGAGCAGGGTGCAGACTGTGGGTGTCTGTGAAGAGCTGTAGGTGGTCCCGAATGGGGCTGAGACACCCATGTACCCCATCTAATTTGGCAACCAAGCTGTCAAACCCCACCCGCACCTGAGCAGCCATCCCCTGCTGGACCTCTACCAACGACGTTGAAATGGCAGAAGTGGGTCCTCAAGGTCCTGGGAGACAGCTGTGGTGGTAGGTACTTGCTGCTGGGTGTTTTGGGCAGAGGGTGGAGTGTGCACAATGCTGCTGGATGGCCCTGCTTCCAGGGAGATGGGCTTCCAATGGAGTTTAACAGCTCTTGGAGGGTGTCCTGGTCGATGGCTGCAATGTCTTTATCTTTATCATTGAAGAGTGGGAAAGGCTTCTGTACAGGTGATATTTCTCCCTCTGTAATGTAAAGGAGAAATGCAGTTGTATGTATGTTTCAAGTATGATCATGCACTGGATTAGTTTACAAGCAGACAGCATGACAATGTCCATTCAGAATGTTTAGGAGGAGATGCCTATTACGTGCCGGATAGTAATTCATTGTACAACATCACGGATGTGACATTTTTGTTGTACATTATCATCTCACAGTTTACAAGTATGCCAAATGTGAGTGCCCAATTTCCACACACATGCAGCACCAGTTGTGTCTTCTGTTCAATAGTGACAATGATGCAGTGTATACAACATTGTTGTCAATATTGATCAGCTAAGATTGGTGTGTCTGGGCACTGCATTGTGGAAGAGTCACCCCAACTGAGTATATCATGATATTTTTAAAGATTGTTATTTTTAGGAGGGATGGATTGCATGGTGCCACACTTTGCTGTTGGCAATGCAACATGATTGTTGTTGTGCCATGATTAGGGCTATCCCACTGTTGTGATCCGGGTTGATGTGATATGCCATATGATATGGGCAGGGAGGTATGCTTGATGTACCATGATACACACAGTGTAGATACTTGTTCATTTTGTTTAGTCAAAGGGAGTAAGGCCATCTTAATTGATGCATGTTGATCTGCAGGTATGGCGCAGCTTTGGTTTTACTGCCCCCTATCTCTTTCACACAGAGACCCTTTCACTTATGTGCATTTCCAATGGTGAGGAGTTGCAAGTTTGAGGAAATATGGGTCTTGGTCAAAGTTGGGACACTTGTGCATTGTTGGCCAGCAGATGTCTTTCTTACATCAGAGGATGTGTGAATATGAGGAAGTGACAGAGTGAGACCTGCTTCTTTGAAGATGAAATCCACACTCAGCCGCTTCAGGGACCGGGGTCTGCACCATGTTAACATGTTCATGGTGCTGGCATGCGTTTCATCATGCACTGTGACTTGCTTTGTCAGTGTGGCACACAGACAGGCAGCTTTGCTGTGTAGTGCACATGTGAATGGGTTTATGGCGAGAATGTTTATGTGGGACGAGGGACTCCTTCAGGCACATTCTCAATGATGAATTAATTGCTGTTTCTATGTGTTCTGCCAATGTAGTACACATGTACATCAAAATTGTTTTGGCTATTGTGAGTTTTCTTGTATGCATGTAGTCGGTCATGGGTTTCCTTGCATGCATTGATTACTGCCCTCCTGTTGGCTTAACCATTGTGAGTATAGTGCAGCTTGACTTTCTATGGTTGTTGCAGGGTGAACAGACAGAAACAACATCCATTACCCTCAACATTGACACCACGTGCAGTGTTTAAGTGGGCCTAGATTTCATGGCTGTGGATTCCTAAAAGGACTTAATAGTGGTGCTCAGGCCCTATCAACCCCCAACATCACATCAGGTTAGATTGGCAGGGTGATGTGTGTTTGGGAATATGCCATGCAGATGGTCACATGGATGATACATGCTGTTATGTCAAGGATGATTGGATGCCGGTGTTTGTGTGCAGATGTTGACAGACATGACTGCATATTTGCTCACTGACAATATCGACTTTCCCCAAATACTTGTTTCCATGCACATCAAGGTGTAATGGGCAACTCACACCAGGACTAATGTAGGATACTGTTTTATGTATGGCACATGTGTTCACTGGAGAGTAGAGGAGTGCATTTTGACCTGAGGGGTGATGGTGCCATTTGCAAGTTGACATGCTTTGGTGCTAAATTACTATTATTGCTTGGTATCATACTTAACTTGTCATGCTTCTTTACAGGGACATTTGAGTTCTGTGAGTATGTTACACAGACACGACATGTGGTGAATTATATGGTGACACATTCCTGATATGCATAGTCCATGCACTGTACTGTTGAAGGCCTACCCCCTGCTCACAGCATGACATCACATTATGACTCAACTGTGTTAAATGTGTTAATTGTGGGATATGCACAATGTATACAGAAGGCTTCATTATCACTATGTTATGACAATGCATGTGTTCATGGTATGCAGACTCACTAGATGCTTTCTCACTTGGTGGACACAGGGCAGTGTCACAGGAACAAGCAAAGGTGCACATTGCCTGGAAATGCGGCAGGATGTCAAAATGGTGCCCTTGCCTCAACACCATGCACATACAAATTGTCTGCACAGGGCTGCATCTCTGTGACAACAATATGATGATGTACTGTGTCTGAGACTGATCACGGGCAGAAGTGAGCATGCTGCTACAATGGCAGCACACATGCACCATTGTGCAAGGGTGTCTGAGTTGATTTGAAGATTGTACATGTGCATGAAGGAGGACCTTTCTGCACATACAAATTCTTGCACACTACTCAGACACCCTTGCACAATGGTGCATGTGTGCTCCCATCTGTGGTGGCATGCTCACTTCTGCCCATTGATCAGTCTCGGACACAGTGCATCATCATATTGTTGTCACTGAGATGCAGCCCTAAGCAGACAATTTGTATGGGTGTGGTCTTGAGGCAAGGGCACCATTTTGACACCCTGCTGCATCTCCAGGCAATGTGACCCTTTGCTTGATCATTTTTGCCTTATTTTGTGGTCTGGTGTAAATATATTTTCTTGTCTGAATTTTGGATTACATTTCTGTGCTGATTTCCAAGTCTGTGACACCACCAATATGTGTATTGCAATATGTTCATTGACTAGGGTGATATGTGGCTATACCCCCAGTGACAGGAGATATTTATTTGGGCATTAGTGACATTGGTTCCATCCACCCCGTCCCCCCGGTCCCTGGTTGGTAAACACCCTGTTGCTGATGTAGCTGTTCTTTTTCAGCACTACCCAGTCCCTGGACTCCAACCACTGACTTCTCACAGATGACTGAGGACAGCTGTTCCTCACAGGCATCCAGATCCTCCTGTGGCGCTGGACTCCCACCTCCGGTCTGCAGTGCGGCCTGGCAATTATTGGCCAGTTTCTGCTTGGTTTTATGCTTAGCATTATGCTAGCGCTTTTTGCAGTTGGTCACTGTCCTCCTCACCTCTGCGGCAGCATTCACCTTGGCTGCAATGGACTGCCATATTGCATTTTTGGCCCCCAATGGCACAGAGGAGCTAAAAAAGAGCTGGTGTTGTTTCTCTGTCACCTCCGAAATCAGGATCTGATTTCCCTACTGGCTGAACCTGTTTTTCCTCTTCCTCTTCCTCTTCTTCTTCTCCTGGGTCTTTGGCTGGTCCCCTGGCTATTTGTGGTGTTAGGGGGGCTGTTCTCTTCTGCAGTACTGGGTCCAGCTTGCTTGATATTTCGTCTATTTTTTTTGGGGTGTTTGGGATGCTTCTCGGGCATTTTGTAGTTGAATCTTGCTGCTAAAATGAAAAAAAGTGGTGTCACGCGGATTAGCTTGCAGTGCCTGGCTGCTGACTGGCCTGCTGCCATTTTTTCCACGTTAGCGGCAAGATTTTTATCGCTGTAACTTTGTGGTTCATGTGGACAAATACCGCTGTGATGAGAAACTATCCCCATGTAGCGACGTGTTGTACATACATCAGTACCATGGCGATAGTTTTTAGTGGTACAGATCAGAAAACAAATTGCCACTAACCAAGGATAGCTTTAAATATTGCCCGGCATTGTAAATATGGCCCTCAGTCTCTGTCTCTACAGCAGTTACATTAACCAGAGCTGATCTCTGAAAATTGGGGGATTGAATCAAAGAAAAGGAGGACTCGATTGTCACCCTCAGGCTGAAACGGCAACCCTGAAGGGCCAAGTTAAAGTCCTAAAAGCTACTACCACTGTCATGAAAGCTATCCCGGAACACTTTGAAGGACGTTCAAGACGGATAAATGTCCACATAATAGGGTTCCCTGAGAGATCAGAGGTGCCTGTCATAAACCCCTTCATAGAAGATCTTATACTTAAGCACTACAGCCCTGTGGCCTCTCCAACCACTTCTCCGTTGAACAGGGCCACCGTGTACCGGGGTCCGAGCCAAAGCCAGGCGTACCTCCCCACCCTATAATAGCATGCATCTGCAACTACTGTGATATAATTCTGCAGGCTTCTCATAGTGTGCCAACAGTCCATTATGAAAATGTCATTATCACCTTCTTCCCGGACTTCACACTGCGAGTTAAAAGACTACACCACAGTTTTCTGGAGGTGAAGTGGGTCTTAAGAGAACATGAGAATAAATACTCTATGATCTTTCTTGCAAAACTACGAGTTGCTTCAGAGGGCAAGACCTGGTACTTCACAGCTCCTGATGAGGTCTAACATTGGCTAGAGGACTGGAGGATCGCTGGGAAAACCGAAGCCCAAACAAGATCCAGAAGACGACAACATGAATCTAGTACACTGGACAGGACACAGGAATCGGATAACCAGTGAGAAATACTTGCTTCATTAGACCATGAGGCACCTTGCTCGGCACTTCCACAAGACTCCAGAAGAGACTGGGGTGAGGGTTTCAAGGGCTGCCTGCAGATCTGATACTGGTGTCCCAAAACATTGCTGCAGTGGCAGAGCAGGTGCTTGCCGCCTGCTTGCCATTTAGCTGTTCTCCAGATTGGCAACAAACGGACTTTGATAGATGGCGTAAAACTTTGGTAACATCTTTTATTTTCTGAAAGTGTGGAGAGATGGGTTGGTGGCCACTTGGTGACAACCACAGCCTCCTAAAGTTTGTACTATGTTTTGGGGCAACAGGAACACTGCAGAGTTAGTGGGCGGACAGTTCTGAGTCCCTCAAGCATGGAGGCAGGGACAGGTTTTGGCCTGGGATTCCAATTGCACTTTTCTTTGTATGTTTTTCATTTGACATTTCTTTGCAGCATACTACCATTGGCACAACAACAGCATGATCAGCCAATTCCCCCGTACGGACCACCAGTCTGTTCCTTGATTAAATGAGATCCCACACTATCCACGCTCAAGTACACTTGAAAACACCACAACGCTTTCAACATCTGGTACATTGCCCCAAGGAGACGTCCACACCCATGGATGTGGCTTCCAGTCCCTGGGCCCCTCCACTATGCTTGGTTACCAGGGATCCATGGATGACCCATTGACTGCTTTAAGCATTAAAGTGCTCAACTGAAATGCCAATGGGCTGGGAAGACAAGATTAAAAGAGGGGTGGTACTGCAATACCTTAAGAAGCACTCTCCTGGTGTGGTTCTCCTTCAGGAGACACACCTCCAGGGCAACAATTATCATGCTTTAGAAAGGTGCGGATATAAAAAGGTGGCCCAAGCAGGCTACACCAAGGACTCTAGAGGTTTGGGAGTCCTTCCATGTAAATCATTGCTGTTCACCGTACAGAACACCTGGACCGACACACACAGGAGGTATGTGGTGCTCTCTAATCAATGGGAGGGCAAAGCGCTCAAAATTATCTCAGTATATTGGACCCGAGTCTACACAATGCTGCATTCTCAGACCTCAGGGAATTTTTACTCCATCTCCCTGAGCTAGGGTTGGTGCTAGGTGGTGATTTCAATATGGCCCTTTGTGACATCAAAGACCAATGGCCTTTCAAACGGGCAAGCTCCCCCTGATGCCCACTAGCTGACTTCTTGCTGGCTCTGGGTTTGGTCAATGTATGGCGAGCCTACAATCCATCAAAACAGCAAGCCACATTCCACTAATGGACCCATGGTAGTCTCTCACACATCGATTACATCCTTAACCTGTCCCACCAACTTCCTCATGTCAGAGAGGTTCGCCATTTAGCCAGAGGTATTTTTGATCATTCCCCAGTCTGGGCCTTTTACTGGCTGCTGGGCCGAGGTGGGCATTGATGAATGGCCCTTATTCCACGGTACTTGTAAGTGCCCCATATCCGTGTAGGCCTCCAGGAAGCCACTTAGCAATATTTTGATGAGAATGCGGGCATGGCTGATTCAGCGCAGACTATGTGGAAGGCATACAAAGCAGACATACGGGGTCAGGGTCTCTCATTGATAGCAGGACACAAAAAGGATAAGAGGGCCCATTTAGAGATACTTGAACAAGACCTGATGGAAGATGAGGTAACATAGGCAATCCATATATTTAAACTCTGGCCAGGTGGTGGGTCAAAATGGCTTACCCATTGAGCTATATACAGTTACAGACTCTAGAGTCACTTCCTACCTCTTGCAAATGTTTAAGGAAAGCTATGAGTTGGGTGTCCTGCCCAGAGACCAGAGGTTGGCCACTATAGTGGTCATACATTAAGAGGGCAAGCCGCCAAACAACTGTGCCTCCTACCGGCCTATTTCTTTACTCAACACAGAGGTTAAAATTCTGGCTAAATTACTGGCCTCCTGGCTGATTCGGATGATCCAGTCACTGATCCACCCTGACCAATCTGGCTTCATGCCAGGAAGGAACACCTTTCTCAACTTACGGTGCCTACATGGTGTCCTTGCCCATGCAGAAATTATTCGAGAGGACGCTGATGTGCTCTCGCTTGATGCACGAATGGCTTTTGACAAAACTGAATGGCCCTAACTGTTTGAGGTCATAGCCAAGCTGGACTTCGGCTCGTGGTTGATGGCCTGGATGAGACTCCTCTATGCTGATCCTCTCACCCCAGTGACGGTTAACGGAGGTACATACTCAGTGTTCCAGCTTTGGCGTGGCACACAACAGGGTTTCCCACTTTACCCTTCCATCTTTGCTCTGGTTCTGGAGACCCTGGCTGCCTGGATCAGAAGTGACTCCTGATTAGAGGAATGCAGTGAATGGTGGACTGGGAGGATAGAATTTCCCTTTATGCAGATGGAACATTGATCTACATGGCAGATCAAGACTTCACACTTGACAGAATAATGAATATACTCACTATGTTCTGCTGATATTTGGGATACACCATTAATTGGAATAAATCCCAGCTTTATCTCCTTCACTTACAGGTACCACGACTGCCCAGTGAATGTGAAGCTAGCATGTCCATGGACAGGTTTCGATACCTGGGGATCTTCGTCACCAGAGACCGAGGTGTCTTCTACTCTTGAAACCTGGAGCCACCACTGGCGCGTCTGCAGAGTGATGTCCAACCCTGGAGAGCTCTTCCTCTCTTGCTTCTTGGGAAGGCTCCCCTTTTTAACATGATGACCCTACCCCAGTGCCTGTATGCGCTTCAGAATACGCCCTATTCAATGAACGTGAGTGAAACTTGTACACTACTCTGTCATGGGGACCCTGCGTGTATAGCTATTAAAAAGTTGACATGGAGCAAGTACGATGGGGGGATTGCCTTGCCCAATATACAAAAATATCAATGAGTGGCTCAGCTTATCACCATTAACCAGTGGGTTCACCTCCCTCAGGTGGCGCCAGCTTACAGGCTAGATAGGTTGGTCATGCAACTGGGAAGTCACCTCATGGGCATCTATTGAGGCACGCATCCCTCGACCGTCCTGAATTCAACTGCAGTCACACTTACCCTCTAGCACACAACACTGATTGCATTAAGTTGGCAAGGCAGAATCTTGCAGGCCACACTCCTGTGGGACACTTTACAGTTGGAATTACTGGGTAACCAAAAGGGCTTTGATAAATGGGACCTTTTTGGTCTCTCTAGGGTGAGAGGCCTGTGGACAAGGGGAGCAGTGGTACATTTCAAAGACTTACTCTTACAGGACGAATATCAACTGGCCCTCGCTGAAACTTTCCGCTATTTGCAAATTTGACACGCATGGCAAAAAGCGCTGCCAAAGAGAGAAGACCCCTCTGAATCTTCACAACTTGTGGTAAATAAAATTACTGGGACTATTTTTCTATACATTAAATGACAATAGGAATAGCTCAATAAATTGAGAGGCCGAGTCCGTGGTATCTGAGTCATACGGGCTTTATTTAAGTGGCTCGAGACACTGGACATCGGGTTCCATCACCACTAAGGTTCAGGAAGGGATATTCAACATTTTATTAACATCACACATTATATATAGTAAAACTGTATAATGGAAATGAATACAGTTGGCGTAACGAGTGAAAAAGAGAGAAGATAAGAACACATGTGCGTAAAAGAAGGCGTGTACAGGGGCGTACACGGAGGTGTGTACTGGAAGCGTCACAGAAGTGTCATAGGTGGGTGGATGCATAGAGAAATTCTGCAGGGTCAGCAGAAACCTTTACCCTGGATGCGTGCGCAACTGAGCATGACGTGTAACTGGGGAGAGCTGGGGGCTTGACTTTAGCACTAGTAGAGGAGTCTGGTGTCTGGGGTGTCAGAACGACCTGCACCTATAGCATATCTAGTATCTTATGTTTGGAGGATGTGTTGTCTGAAGTAAAAGGTCTCTCGGGCAGAGGCCGTTCAATACTGAATGCTAGTGCGTGCCTATAGTTCTTCATGCAATGCGCGGGGGCCAGGGGCCTACCATGGTAACGGGTGCAGTAAATTACGTGCAAGGAGACAGGAAGGCCGGGCCCTTTGCTCTGCAGGCTGGAAAATGTGTACCTATTTCACTGAACTGGAATGTGTTTTTGCGGAGGCTGAACAGATAACTGTAGGCAAAATACCGTCTTGGCAGGCAGGCCAGGCCGAGCCGGGCACCGCTCGTCTGAGCAGGAAGTAAGGTAGAGGTCAGGGATGCATACCTAAACTGCAGCTTTCAGAGACAGAAGAGACTCGGAGCCTCAATTAAGGGCCTGGCTCGACTGAGCCAGAAAAACGTGTGCTTCGCGTTATTTTAATATGCACCATGTAAATGCATTGGAAACGTAGGCCTAAAAGCCAAATTAACGTTGCTATCATGGAGGACTGAATAACTGACATGTTAACGTTAGACGGAAATGCAAATGCGTCTTCATTGCAGGCACGGAAAGGAAATTACATGACATACATGGGGCACGGGTGCATGGTTAGGGTGCGAGTGGGGGTCACACTGACTACCTAATAATTTCTATTTCCTCATTCCCTCCTTGGCCCCTACTGCGCCCTTCAGGATATATCTATTATCATGAGACCATCTATCTGTTCATATAACATCATTTGCTCATCCTTCTTCATTCGGGAACGGGAACGTGGACTTGGACGGGGAATACAAGACGTGGCGCACAAGCCGCAAATCGCTGGCCCACATTGCAGACAGAGACAACAACTGAATACTATGAGCAGTATTATTCCTAGGAATGACAGTACTTTCCATCCCCAGGCGGATATCACACTCCAGAGCCAACCGGACCATGTCCAGGAGCCAGGATTCTGGTGCATCTGTAGAGCAATCTTATGGAGTCTTGTTATTGCTTTGTACACTGCCGGTGCGTTATTAGGAATAAACACACAACAACTGGAGCCGATCACTCTACAAGCCCCGCCCCTATCGGCCAGGATGACGTCAAGGACAAGGCGGTTTTGAAGAACAACAAGTCTCATAGCAGACTGTTCTTCCGTTAAGTTACCTAAGGCAAAAGTAGTTTCGTTCACTACTGCCTCAAGAGTTCTGGTTAGTCTACGTATTATTTTACTGTTCTGGACCGGACCTATGAACCAGAAATATCCTTTAATGTAATCCTTATACTGATCCCATGCTGACTCGGAGTAATCGATAACGGGAGGAAGATCTCTCTTGTGTCTTACTACATGAGTGAGATGGGAATTCCGATGATAATCGGATGGGGCTAGAAAAACAGGTGGTAATAGGAATGCGATGTAACATGTTCCATCCCAATCTAAGGGCAGACGTACATAAGCTGTCTAACCACAAATAAAATAAGAATGGCGGGAAGCTTTGAAAGTAGACTTTCCTTTATCACTGAATTCGACCACAGTATTACAATCACTGTGTCCTAGATGTACTGAACCATTTTTCCTAACGCATAATTCACCTTTCACTGGTAAAACTGTTATAAACGGCAAGTCCGAATTAGTCTCGGACTGAACGTTCAGAATCATGAGGTTAAGGGTAAAATTTCCTAATCCATACACATCATTTTCTAGATCGGTCCCTGTCCTTTGGGAAGGCCGTCCTTGTCTGGAAAACATGCTTTATTCATAACTGTATTCAGGTTCCCCATATCCAATTGCCTTGGGAAACTTTGGACTCACTGTCTAAGGAGGACATTAAAGTAAACCATGCACCGCACGAACCATTATGTGTAAACGGATAGGGAAAGAGGGGCAAAGCTCCCTTGTATTTCTGATAAGGAGGGAGTCGGCCGCATACCCAGCAATTCGTGGCATTGCTGGTCTGGTGAGAATGGTGTAACATACGGATAAAAGTGTTGTTGCGCAGTGCTAGACGATAGGACAATTCGTGTGGTGGCAGGTCACTGAAAGTATGCTCTATGGTGTCATTGGAAGAAGAATGTACATGTGAACCAAGAGGAGGAAAGAAAACATGTAACGTCCAGCTTATACATATGATCGTAATACTCAGAAAAAACATAAAAAGCAATGTTATGATGCATCTACTACGTAGATTTTTACAGTATTTTATTTTCTTGACTTTCTGTCTATATCTCTCACTATTTGGGTCTATCTCATACATGTCAGAAACCTGTCTAACCGCTTCACCCGAGGGGGACTTAAACAATTAAACGCTGTCTGACTTACTAGACCTCAACTTTGTTTTATACTCCTGCTGCAGAGTTTTCTCTAACAGAGGGAGTTTAGAGTCTGTATCGGAAACGGGGCAGTCCTTGGGTAAAGTCTCTGGACTCAGTCCATGAAAGCGCTTGATGTGGCTGGAATGGATCCAGCCTTTCCTTCCCTCTATTTTTACTGCGGTCCTCGTGGTCATCAACACCAGTTTCGGTTCCTTCCACCTGGGCTCCAGAGGGCTTGAACGGTCGAAATTTCTTATATGTACTAGATCTCCCGGAACGATTTCATGCGGTTTCACTTGGGTGTTGTCCGGGAAGGCAGCCGCGACCTGTGAACGACAAGATAGTAGTGCAGACATCAAGGAAGCCAGGTAATCTGTCAGCATATTACTGTCAACATCTGTGATCTTACGCGGCATAGGCGTCCCCCACATATTCGGTGGTCTGCCAAAGACCACTTCGTACGGGGATAGCCCTGTTCTGGAATGTGCTACCATACGCATGTAAAAGAGGGCAACCGGCAAGGCTACCATCCAATGTATGTAAATGTAAATGTATAGGCATTTATATAGTGCACTACTTACCCGGAGGGTCCCAAGGCGCTTCGACCGCTGCGAAACCCTTCCTGGCTTCCCTGAGAGATGGTCCCTTAATGGGTATCTCCAGGGTGAGACCAGGCATCCCCGGCGGTCTGGTGGGGCCGTTAGTGAAGATGAGGCAAGCTAATGCCCAGAGTTGCCGAGTGTGATCGCTGATCAGAGTGGGCACCGAGGCGAGAGAATTATCGAGTCCGCTGACCCTGGTCCAGAAACCTGCCGCGCCGGGAATCGAACCCTGGTCCCGGGCCGTCCTCTGCTCTCGGGTCTGCCGCCTCTAACCAGTGAGCCACACTACCTCTACACCTTATTCTGCACAGACTTTCGCTAACCGTGTTTTCAGGGTCTGATTATGTCTCTCGACGAGACCAGCTGCTTCGGGGTGTCGTACACAATGAAATTTCCACTGATATGCTAACAGGAGTGATACCTGTTTCATGAGTTCGGACGAGAATGGCTGTCCATTATCTGAGTACACGACACGGGGCAAGCCGTATCGCGGGAAGAATTCACGAACCAACTGCTTGGCAGTGGTTACAGCAGTGTAATCTGGGACTGGGTACGCTTCTGTCCATCTGGAAAGGGCACATACAACTACGAGGACATACTTGAATCCTCGGCATCTGTCCATCTGGATATAATCCATCTGGAGGACTTCAAAAGGATGGTCAGGAGGATGGAATCCACCTTGTTCCACGGGAATGCCTTTGCCTGGATTAAACTGACAACAGATCATGCAGGTACGTACTTTCTGTTTTGCTGCTGCACGTAAATGCTTGTTGAACCAAATATTCTGGATGCTATCTAGCATGGCTTTCTCTCCTAAGTGTGCTGGACTATGTGCTGTATTAATGATAACTTGAACCATAGAGTCGGGGAGAAACCATGTGGCTTTTCCTTTCGTCAACCATCCCTGATCTGTCTGGATCCCTCCTTGTTCAGTCCATTTCTTGATTTCGTCCGGAGTGGCATGTGTCTGTATGTCGAGTACATCTTGTGTGGGATCCCTGACTGTCATGCAATGCGTCAGTGAAGTTACTTCTGTCTTTTTCATGTCAGTCGATATGTCTGTTTGAGTCTGAGCTGTAAGCTTGGCTGTTCGATCTGCCAGGTCGTTACCCTGGGAAATAGTGTCAGTAACTTTAGTATGTGCTTTGCACTTCATGATGGCTATGGCTGTAGGCAAATGTATTGCTTCTAACAGAGCTTGAATGAGGGGACCATGCTGGATCTTGGCTCCATGGGAGGTCAAAAAACCTCTCTCTTGCCAGAGAACACCGAAGTCGTGTACGACTCCGAATGCATACTGTGAATCTGTGTATATGTTTACTTTCAGGTTCTTGGCTCGTATACAGGCTTGGGTCAGAGCAATGAGCTCTACTGCTTGAGCAGACAGTGTGTCAATACGATGTGTTTCTATGACTTCAGTTTCAGTAGTCACTGCATATGCGGCCACTAACTCTCCTGTGCTTGTTCTCATACATGAACCATCCACATAAAGTGTCAGGTCCGGGTCGGGTAATGCAATGTCTGTCAAGTCTTGTCTTGGTTTCGTAATTGTGTTAATGACTTCCACACAGTCATGTGGTGTAGGGTCTGCTGTGCTCGACGGTAAAAGTGTAGCAGGGTTTAATGTGTTGCAACGTCTGATCTCTATGTGTGGCTGAAACAGTGTCAGTTCATAACTTGTCAATCGTGCTATGATCAAGTGCTGAGTCTGTGTCCTGTTTAGGAGAACTTCCACGGAATGGGAAACTTGTACTGTCAGGGGATGTCCTAACACTATGGAATCACTTTGTCTGATTGCTAGAGCTGTTGCTGCAACTGATTTTAGGCATGCAGGCAGAGCCTGGGCTACTGGATCCAATGTACTAGAAAAATAAGCACAAGGCTTGTGTTTTCCTGCTTGATCTTGTGTCAGAACAGATAATGCTGTGCCATCGCGTTCAGTAACAAAAAGTGTAAAAGGTTTGCTGTAACATTGTGTCGCTAAAACAGGTGCTTGACACAGGGCTTTCTTCAATTCATCAAAAGCAAGTGTATGTTCCTGAGTCCAAGGGAGGACAGTCGAAGTCGCTGCCTCCTGTGTTGTCAACTGTATGAGTGGCTTTGCTAGATATGCATACTGAGGAATCCATTGTCTGCAGTAAGAAGTGAGGCCAATGAAGGCCCGCACTTCCTTTTGTGTCTTGGGCTGTGGAAGATGTGCAATTAACTGGATACGGTCAGGTGTCAGCTGTCTACCCCTCTTGGACAGCAAGTGTCCAAGGTAAACCACTTGCTGGGCACAGAATTGTAACTTTGAAGGGGACACTTTGTGCCCTTTTTCTGCCAGAAAATATAGGACTGTCAGTGATGCACGTTCACAATCTCGTTCTGTTCGTGCGGTGATCAGCAGATCATCAACATACTGGAGTAGGGCAGTGTCAGTAGGCATGTGAATACTGTCAAGTTGTCGTTTTAAAGCTTGGCTGTAGATACTAGGGCTTTCTGCGAATCCTTGAGGAGCACGTGCAATTTTGAAGCTTCGGCCATTTAAACAGAATCCGAAAAGATATTGGCTTTCCGGGTGAATGGGGACACTAAAGAAGGCATTCTTGAGATCGATTACAGTGAAGAACGCAGCTTCTGAGTCAATAGCAGTCAATAGTGACAAAATGTGTGGGACCACAGGGTACTGCGGTATTATGCACTTGTTTAATTCTCGGAGATCAATCACCAATCTGTAGACCGGTGGTGCATTCGGATCAGTTCGTTTAAGAATAGGAATGATAGGGGAATTACATACATTGGAGTCAGTTTCTACAACCACTCCTTGTGCAATGAGCTCGTCAACAATTTTCAGTAAGGCCTCTACAGCATCAGGTGGTAACTTGTATTGCCGGATTCGGGGTAGTACAACTCCTTGTTTGAGAGTGACACGGTATGGTGTAATGTGCATACAACCTACATCAGTTGGGCCTTGTGCCCATAAATGCTGTGGAACATTCTGCAGTCTGGGATCAAAATCTCTCAAAACATAATGACCTTTAAAATCACGTAAAAACAATCTCACTCCTTCCGGAGAACAACAAATCACTGCTCCTAGTGCTTTCAATGTGTTAATACCAAGCAAGTTTTCAGGACATGATTTCGTAAGCAACAAGTCTGTAGTTCGAGATAACGGACCAACTTCTAGGGGAACTGGTTTTGACACTTCATTAACAATAGGCTTTCCTGAAAATCCCAGGGAAACATTCTGTGAGCCTGAGAGGGGTGCCCCTGGCACCTCGTCATGACTGATGGTAGTTCTGCTCGCCCCTGTGTCAATCAAAAATTTTCTGTCTTTCCCTAATACCTGACTATGTACATAGGGACCCTCTTGATCTACAGGAACCTCGATAAGGGGCAAGCCAACCTCCCTCTGTAGGCTGTTTCATGAGTACTGTTGATAATCGGGGTAGTCTGACTGTGCATACTGGTACATTTGTTGCGTGACATGCTGTGTGGCAGCTATGGGTTGGGGCTGGGGTACTGCTACTGTCTGTTGTGGATTCTGTGGAGGTTGCGTGTTCTGCGGAATATTTTGTGGAACATGTTCTTGTCTAGGTGGACGCGGTCTTTCTTTCGTTTTGCCAGTAGCTATATTATGTCTCAGAACGGCACATCCATTTATATAGTGACCTGGCTGTTTACAGTAGTTGCAGTTCCCTTTAACAGGAGCTGCAGAATGACTGGTCGGTGTCGTACCTCTCTTCTGACCATCAGCTGGGACAGACTGAGCAACTAATACTTTCATTTTCGTGTCTTTCATGCGTCTCTGTTCGTGCTCATGTTCTTCTCTAATTCGGTTTTGATGGTACTGTAACATTTGCAACATTTGGGAAGGGGTATTAGCTTGCCAGGTACTCTCTACTTTTAGTACTCTATTTTTAACCTGTGGTAAGGAATTCTCTACTAATTTGGTCACAAAAAGATGTGGGTACGATTCACTACTTGTTTTCAGGCCGCTATTAATAATAAAACATTTCTCGAATCTGGAATAAAAATCGCTAGTGTCTTCGTCTTGTTTCTGTTTGCAGGCTGAGATAGCATCCCAGTCTTCCTTTTTAGTTGTCAATAACTTCGGCAAGACCTGTACTAATAATTCTGGTAAACCTTTAGCTTTTTCCCCAAGACCAGTACCAGGGACTCGCGTATTTTCTTCGTGTTCTAATTCTGCCCAATCAATCTTTTTCTCTCCCACCTCCCATTCCTTTTCTTTAAGTTTTTCGTAAATCCCTGCAGGCAACAGAACTTTCAGCATTTTAATGATATCGGGATACGTATACTCCCCCATGCGGAGCATGTCTTTTAATTCACGGTGAAACCCTGCTGGATCTTTATCGTGACAGGGCACTAATTTTTTCATTTCCAATAATTCCATTTTCGTTAAGGGTGTGTATACGAATACTCGTTCAAGCTCACCATCCGTCCTCCGGACTGGATGAACTTCTCGTAAGGGGTTCTGTCTGTCTATGTAAAATGGTTTCCGTACTGGGGGTGGAACGGGAACAAAATGTGGAGTCAGGAAAGTCCTGTATTTGTGTCGCTGTTCTAGAATGATATTAATTAAATCGGTACCTAGGCCTCTCCATCTACCTAGGAGTAACTCTTCCAATATATTATATAGGGGACCTGGATCAGAATGCTGACTTTCATATAATGTAATGAGATGTTGAATCATGTACATACCAGCTAATCGCTGTTCGTCTGGGGAAAGGTTCAAAAATGTTTGCGCTACTGAATCATCTTTATATACACTAGTGTTGCCAGCCCATTGTACTGCTGACCGTGCTAGTTCCTGTTCATGCATGGAGCTAAGTTCACTGTAACCTATTCGTTGTTTCAGTACTTTATCAGTAGCTTGGAATAGATGCTCAAGAGAACATTGTTCTGGTATGGGAGAAAGAAAACGTTTCTTGCATTCTAGGCGTATGGGTTTGTCAAAGGGTCTCGCCCTACCCACGTACGCTATTCTATTTGGGGTTTCAGTTTCTATATCATCGTCTTCTGAGACTTCATCCTCCGCTTTATCGGCTTCTCTCGCTTCTTTTTCTCTCTCGTGTATTTCTACAATTACTTTACGAATCTTTCTGTACATGGCTTCTATACAAGCCTGTCTACTATGTTTACCATCAGCTATGTTATCACTCCATTTTGTCAGGACATCCATCTCTTCTTTATTATAACCGGGCTGGTCTTGTTCCCTTATCAAACAATTTATCAGAAACTGTAAGATCATATTTTGAGTCTCCACCTTCCGGTGTGCCATGGCCTCGTGAATACTTTCTGGTCTCTCCCCCGTTCTAATAAAATGATATATGTTGTCTAAATGTTCTCGCATATCTGGTAAAATAGCCAAATAGTTTGTAACACGTCGTAGACGTATTGAATATAGAATCATATGGTCTTCGCCTGGTACTAGATCATATCTGCAATCAGTGAGGTACTGTTTAAGGGCTGCGTATTTAGTTACTTTTGGTGTACGTTGTAATGCTGCTTCTCTTAATGTTGTTCGTTTTACTTGAGGCGGGGTGATAGGGGTACCTCCTACTGCTCCTCCTGAAGTGTGATCGTCAAGTATTACTGGTTGTGCTGTCGCTGGTGGTAGTGTAGCTGGTAAAGTAGGTGTAGTAGAAGTAGGTGTAGGCAATGTAGGTTGGCCCTGGGTTGCTGGCGCATTAAAGGGATTACCAGGACCAGTGGCAGGAGGGACAGAGGGGGGAGTCGTGTCATGAACAGGGTTGGGAGGATTAATATTTCGAGGAGGATTTGTATTTGCATATTCTGGGACAGTGTCATCTAAGTAAGAAGAAAGGAAAATTTCCGCTGCGGTCTGTTTATGATGGAGTTTAGTTGGAACCAGTGGTGGCGGTAAATTACTGGGTCCTTCCGAGGTGGCCTTAGGTAGGCCCTCGGCGAGAAGGGGGTACATGCCTTTCATAAGGGCATTTCTTTGTCGGTCTAATTGTTCTGCTCTAACTCGTTCACCTTCTTCTAGTAATTCTTTTTCTTGGGCTTTTTCTGAATCCTCTCTATTTTTCTCTGCTTTTCTAAGTTCTTTCTCTGTTCTTCTATGCGCTTCTTTACGCCATAATTCTATGGCATCTTTCTGGGATTGTCTGGCTTTCTTTTTCCACAATGCTTCTTCTACTCTCATGATGCAATCAGCATCCCATGTCCCTGAGACAGGCCATCTATATTTCTCTTCCAGATCTTTGGTATAATCAACCCATAAGGCTAAGTACAGTATGGCATCTAAGCCATGCTTATGGTACATAAAATGTCCGGGAGTGTCCCTAGGCGGGACGGGAACTGCTTCTTCGAGTATCCCTTTCCTGGTTCCTATCTGACGTAATTTCGAAAACAGCGGCATATTTGAACTTTACTTGAGCGTTAACACAATAAACACAGTAATGAATAGCAAACAATCATTCATACCACGACATTAAACACATTAAAACATTTCAGACTGATACTACCTGGTACATAGAAAAACATAAATTCTGAAAATCTCGAGAAACAATACTAGAATACTGGATTACTAGAATACTGGATTACTAGACGCACTGCTAAAACAGTACAGACATACCGGTCCCATAAAGAGACACGTCATACCGTATCCACCTAAGTGAACACGTCTTGACCGGGTCTGTGTACCCAGACCCGTCTTGACCGGGCACTAATTAATGAACCCGTCTAGATGCGCCCCAACAACGGTACTCACCGGGAAGCAGAACTGAAGGCCTCGGAAACTCGATACTGGACTGGACTGGACTGCTACGGCGTCTGGCTGCTACTACGCATGCGCTTCGGAACAGGTGGGCTTCCAGATACCTCGGACCTTTCTCTCTCGGCTTGGGCTCTGGTCGGGACTCTCCGCATTCCTCACCATGTCGTCTGGATGCCGGACCGCAGTCTCCGTCTCCTCCGTGGACCTGAGGGAGATAGCAGGAAAACCCGCAGGTGTGCACAGGAGTCGGTCACAGCTGTAGAAGGGGTCAAAGGCCTGCGTTACATCGCCGGCGCGTGGGGAAGGGGAGGAGTCCCCATTCGGGCGCAAGATTATGTGGTAAATAAAATTACCGGGACTATTTTTCTATACATTAAATGACAATAGGAATAGCTCAATAAATTGAGAGGCAGAGTCCGTGGTATCTGAGTCATACGGGCTTTATTTAAGTGGCTCGAGACACTGGACATCGGGTTCCATCACCACTAAGGTTCAGGAAGGGATATTCAACATTTTATTAACATCACAGATTATATATAGTAAAACTGTATAATGGAAATGAATACAGTAGGCGTAACGAGTGAAAAAGAGAGAAGATAAGAACACATGTGCGTAAAAGAAGGCGTGTACAGGGTCGTACACGGAGGTGTGTACTGGAAGCGTCACAGAAGTGTCATAGGTGGGTGGATGCATAGAGAAATTCTGCAGGGTCAGCAGAAACCTTTACCCTGGATGCGTGCGCAACTGAGCATGACGTGTAACTGGGGAGAGCTGGGGGCTTGACTTTAGCACTAGCAGAGGAGTCTGGTGTCTGGGGTGTCAGAACGACCTGCACCTATAGCATATCTAGTATCTTATGTTTGGAGGATGTGTTGTCTGAAGTAAAAGGTCTCTCGGGCAGAGGCCGTTCAATACTGAATTCTAGTGCGTGCCTATAGTTCTTCATGCAATGCGCGGGGGCCAGGGGCCTACCATGGTAACGGGTTCAGTAAATTACGTGCAAGGAGACAGGAAGGCCGGGCCCTTTGCTCTGCAGGCTGGAAAATGTGTACCTATTTCACTGAACTGGAATGTGTTTTTGCGGAGGCTGAACAGATAACTGTAGGCAAAATACCGTCTTGGCAGGCAGGCCAGGCCGAGCCGGGCACCGCTCGTCTGAGCAGGAAGTAAGGTAGAGGTCAGGGATGCATACCTAAACTGCAGCTTTCAGAGACAGAAGAGACTCGGAGCCTCAATTAAGGGCCTGGCTCGACTGAGCCAGAAAAACGTGTGCTTCGCGTTATTTTAATATGCACCATGTAAATGCATTGGAAACGTAGGCCTAAAAGCCAAATTAACGTTGCTATCATGGAGGACTGAATAACTGACATGTTAACGTTAGACGGAAATGCAAATGCGTCTTCATTGCAGGCACGGAAAGGAAATTACATGACATACATGGGGCACGGGTGCATGGTTAGGGTGCGAGTGGGGGTCACACTGACTACCTAATAATTTCTATTTCCTCAAACTCAAGGACAGGCTACTGGAATATCAAATGCCCTTACTTACCGTGTATTGATTAATGACTCACCTGATATCCTGATTCGGTTGCGAGCGCACTGGGAGCAAGATCTGGGGGGCCTGGAGGAAGACAAGTGGCCGGAGGCCTTGGCATCCCCCAAGAGGTTGCAATAAGATCTAGGTTACACCTTTTACAATTAAAAATCCTACACAGGTGGTATTACGCTTGCACTATCAGGGTGAAGATAAGCAGGGTAACAACTACATTGTGTCTCAGAAACTGCACCTTAAAGGACAAGATCTTCCATATGTTATGGAACTGCCCAGTAATCAAACTCTATTGGGAATCAGTCATTGCTTTCCTCAACTATGTGTGCGGCTGCAACATAGAGGTCTCCGTGAAGTGCAGTCTCCGGAATGTTTGGGAGGCGGCTGATCCTACACGTATGGACCAGATCTGGATAATGTTGGGGATGATGGATGCCAACCGCAATTTTGACTGTATGTAGAGAGCGTTAATAAGCACCGCAGCTCAGTGAGTGGATGCAGGACATTGACTGGTGCATGTATGTGGAGAGAATAGTTTACGAAAGCAGAGGATGTCCCCAAAAATCAGCTAAGAAATGGCAGGAATGGAATGATCACTGAGGTGGGTTATGTGCCCTAATTGGCAGCACTGGTTTTAATCCTATAGATCTGGAGCGCCCAGATGCTAATGCTACCTTGAGATTTGATTGAGGGGAATGGGGAGATCGGAGGGCTTTAGGGACTGATGGGGTTTCGACCTTGCTGAATTGTATCTTGATGCTACATTGTGTAATGCTTACTATCACTGTTCTTTTGTTTGCTTTACTTGCAAAAAAAGGTTCTTTAAAAAACAGAAATCCTGCTGGTAGCATTGGATTAAAAAAAAATAGTTTTATATAGCGCAAACTCAGAGCGCTTTACATGAGCAGTGCACCAGTTACGTTACAGAAGGCCACATTCATTTTGTTAAGCAGAGGGAGATAAAGTTATTTGCCCAGAATCACAGGATGTTTAGAGTCCTTCTGAGACTTGAACCCGGTTCCCCACCTTTGAGGTCAACCGCTCTAGCCATTAGGCCACATCCTCACAATACTGGAGGCAATGGTGTGAAGGGCTCTGAATGGTAGGGCATTGGCAAACCTTGCAATGAGTAGCCCAACAAACCTAGTGGGCCACTTGGCTCTCAAGAGGGGATCATGGCTCTGCTCAACATGCTGAACATTGCATTCAGAAACATTGATGGATCCATCCCAGAAGTTAGAAACCCTGGGTACGGTTGATAAGGCTGAGGCCTTGAAGACGTTCCCACAGGCGGAAGAGGTTCGGGACCAGTGCTGGGTTGAATGCGACCGTAGGGGCTGCATTCTCCTTGTGCTCCTCCATTCACTCTTGATCCATGCTGGGTGAGGTGAAGTAGGAGGTCGTAGGGCCATGCTCATGGACGAGTACCTGCGAGATTTGTGTCTTTCTTTTTTTTAAAATATCTTTTAATTCACAAAACAACAAAGAAATACATCAGGTGACATAAGCAGCTCTTAGACTTGTCTATGGTACATTTCCATACGTTAGGATAATAAATACATATTATCGGTGTTAGATCACGGGGACTCATGAGCCTCCACTGCCTCTAGACATATCGGGGGGTACAGATATCTCCACGGTATCGATTCCATGTCCCCCATACCTTCCCCCATTTTTAAGGGCAAACCCTGGCCACATAGACTGACCTCTCCCTGAACATGCACCAATCCAAGTCTTCTACCCACTTCACAACCCGAGGCGGCTGACTGGCTTCCCACAGCTGAGCAATGTTACATTTAGCTACCATACACACCAACGTTACCCATTGCCTCTCATACACATTCAGTTCTGTGGGTCCCCAGATGTTTAATTTGCACCTACGGACCTCCGGCCTTATCTCACCCACTAGGACCTCTCGCAGCATATCGTGAATCCTCAACCAATACTCCTGTACCGCCGTAGAGTGCCACAAGATATGCATGAAAGTCCCAAGCTCTCTGCACCCCCTACGACACTCCCCACTCTCCACGTGACCCATTCGAACCAGACGAGGCCCTGTGACATATGACCTCTATAGAATCTTCAGTTGCACTAATCTGAGCCTCATCTGTATCGCTACTACCTTTGGAGAGGAGACCGCCTCCCGCCAATCTTCGTCATCTAGCTCCAATCCATCTGTACTCCAGTGCGTCCGGAAAAGTACCAATGGCTCCTCCATATTATTTATGAACTTTTTATATATTAATGAGATAGTCTTTTCTGGGAGGTGCCCGTCCAACACTCGGTCTTCGAGAAGGGAAGCGTCAGGGAGTGTCGTGTCTCTGGGGATATGAGCAAGCAGAGCATGTCTCAACTGGAGGTAACGGTAGAGCTCTCTGCCGTGTAGTTGATATTGTTGCTTGAGGGAATCAAATGATTGAACCATGCCCTCCCTCCAAACATCTTTGATCTGCGTGATCCCGATGAGATCCAATTTTCAAACCCCTTGGATTTCCATAAACTTCCAAGCTTCTCCGAACTCCATAAGGGGGAGGCAAGTGTGAGCCTCCCCTCCCACTTGAGCTGTCTATTGGCCGCGTGCCACACCTGCACGGCGTGCGCCATTGGTCACACAAGGGGAAACCGGCAAGGTCTGGCATAGAGCGCCCTAGTAAAGTCACCCCCAGGCACCTGCCAGCGGTCCATAGCATATCCCGGATCCCCGGGGGGTCCGTACATGACATGATTCACTGCCGCCAACTGGGAGGCCCAATAGTATTTTTGTAGATCCAACAATTCTATCCCCCCGTCATATCAGGGGAGAATGAGCTTAGAAAACGCTATTCGGGGCCTACCGTCCCATAGAAGCTGCCTCTGGAGGGCCTCTATCTTCCTGAAATAGGCTGACGGTACTGGGTCCATTGTGTTCTGGAGTGCGTATAAGAGTCGGGGAAGAGCCATCATCTTAAAAAGCACCGCTCTGCCAAATAGGGAGAAGGGGAGAGCCTTCCAACGCGCCACTTCCCCCTTAAATTGAGTCAAAGGGGGCCCAGATTGTTGGCATACCGCAACTTCGGGTCAAGCGTGACATAGATACCGAGGTATCAAAGCCCAATCGGCTCAATTTGTATCGGGCAGGTCTGCGGGATTACCGGCGGGTCGCCTCTGAGAACGAAGAACACTGATTTTGACCAGTTAATTGCAAAACCGGAGTACCTCCTGAATATCGCAATCATTTTAGTTTCAGCATTAAGCAATGAGATAGGTCTTTATGATGAACAGAGCGTCTTGGGCTTACCCTCTTTGTGGATAACCACAATGTTTGCCACCCGCTGATCATAAGGGAGCTGACCCCTCTCTCTACTCTCTTCAAGCATGGACCGAGCAAACGGAGCCAGCTTATTAGCACTCAGTTTATACAGTTCTATGGGAATTCTGTTCGGGCCAGTGGCCTTCCCGGAGTGTACTCCTCTGATAGCCAGAGCCACCTCATCATTTGTAAGGGATGAGTCTAAATATTCCCTGTTGTCATTCGATAGCGTAGGCATCTGGATGTCCTTGGTCATTGCGCTGTTTTCCTCTTCCGTGTACCCCCTGACTGAGGTATACACCCTGCCGTAATATTCAGAGAATTCATCCTCTACTGCTTGTGTGTCTATGACTATATTGGAGTTTACTCCCTGCAATTCCGGTACCAACTGCGAAGCCCACTTCCCCTTCTCAAGCCACGCTATTAGTTTACCAGCTTTATCTCGGTGCTCGTATACCCTGCTTTGAGTATCCTCGTCCTGCGCTCTAACCTTGTCCCTAGCGAGGCCTCTATATTTATCTTGTTGCAATTTTAAATGGGGTATACCTTCCGGGGTTGCTGCCCTGGACACCTCCAATTCCAACCTTGTCACTTCTGCCTCCATTTTCGCCTGATGTTTCTTGTTGTTTCCCTGCAACCAGCGATAAAACCTCCCCCCGAATAACAGTTTTATATGCCTCCCACAGGGTCTGTGCAGAGTCCACTGTATTCCTATTCTCTTGGAAGTATCTCTCCGTGATCTTGACAACCTCTTTCTTGGTGGCAGGGTCATTTAAGTGCCACGCGCTGATAGGGGCCAACCTACCAACATCATTCTGACTAGTTTCCAACCGGAGCCAAACGGGAGAGTGGTCAGAGATCCCTCTTCCCAGATGTCGCACCACCCGAACCGCGGCAGCCTGGGCTGCCGGTACCAGTATATAGTGTATTCTAGACAGGCTGTGATGTGCGGCGGACACGTGTGTATAATGCATCCCAGACGGATTACGTAACCTCCAACCATCTACAAGTCCCGTTGTTTCTAAAAAGTCGGGAAGTCACTTCTGCGCCGGTCTCATTGCTCGGGCCGGGTGTCTGTCCGTCTCCCTGTCCTTCACCGCACTAAAGTCTCCCCCCAACACCTGGAGGCCCAACGGCAAAGTGAGGAAGATAGTGCCCAGGTCGCGGAATGTATCGGACTGGAGCCCGGGTGGGACAAAAATGAACACAAAAGCAACTGTCTTCCCTTCCCACTGCCCTGATACTCCAACATAACGACCTCGCTGGTCAGACCATGTGGCCTGAATGGTTAGGGGAAAAGAGTTTTTCACCAAGACCCCAACCCCCCTGAACCCCGCGGTGCACCCAGCATGTGCTACCAACTTGTAACCCCCTTTGTGTAGGGCCATGCAACGATTGCCAATGAGATGAGTCTCTTGCAGTATGTCAGGGGAATGTCGTCTAATCAACTGGTTGACCATGCCCCTCTTGATTCTGTCCCCTAGGCCGTTCACATTCCAACTAAGCACATTTATCCCCGATCCCCATCTAACATTTGACATTAAACCGGTATGGACACAATACAGTCATAGCATATTCACCTGATGCGAAAAGGAAGAAAAAAGGGAAAAAACAAATTCCAAGCGATTCAGTATACAGTATAATCTCAAAACCAAAAAACGCCATCTGCCCCGACCCCCGACCCCTGCCCCCTCTCCCTGCACCCCTGCATACGGCTAACGCCCATCTCCAACTAGCAGTATGCCTGTCGCCCAAAACCTAACCTACGCACTAACTAAAGGAGATAAATGAGGAGGAGAACAAATGCCCCACCCCCCTCCTCCAGCCCTCCAGAACACATCCCCAAACTCTGGGGTAGTCCTCAGCAATCGTACAGTTAACTAGGTCTAATGGAGGAAATAACTGCTGGACCTCCCCACTACCTGACACTCCCAAACAACATAAAAGTTCCTACAGCCTTCCTCATTCCTGCTCCTGCGTTTCCTCTCATCTTAAGCATTCTTACTAGAAGATGTAAACTAAAATGGAAAGACTGGGGACTTCAATCTCGGTCGAGACTTACGGTGCCTACGTAATTCTTCCTGCGCTTCAGACCATAAACTTCCCAGCCTCTCATTCTTTGAGAGTATTTCTGGTAAGACACACAGGCACCAACTTTGTGCTCAGATCCAAGGCACCAAATGCAGATGGTGTGTAGGTCTGTGATAGACATCTAGCCATCACAGTCAACATGGGCTAAATCCAGGCTGCTTAGGCAGCAACATTTTGAAGGAAAACTGCACCTAAGAGGTACATTTTGAAGGAAAAACATTAACGAACAAGTTACTTACCTTCGGTAACAATATATCTGTAAGAGACATATATTAGTTATAGATTCCTTACCTTAGAAAACCCCCAGACGTCAGATTGGAACCAGAACATTTTTCTTCAGCAGTACCTGTACTCATTTGTAGGTGGCAACGGTCGACTCTGCGTTCACCTTTGGCCTCTTGATCACCAGAAGGACATTGCGGTAACTACTTATTTGCCGCACCTGCGCGCTGACATCAGTTATTTACATGACATTCCATGCCAGAAGTGCAGAATGTCATGCAATACACTGACCACTAAAGCACAAAATTAGGGCCCTGAAAGTGAGTCCCTTACCCTAGAAGTCAGTTCGCAGAACGGGGAGGTTGGGTGGGTGGTAAAGAATATATAACTAATATATGTCTCTTACAGATATATTGTTACCAAAGTTAAGTAACTTGTTTATCTGAAAGAGACTATTATTTATAGATTCCTTACCTTAGAATAGATACCCCAGCAATACCAACCCCGGAGGTGGGTCTGCAAACTAAGTTCACAACAGAAAGTCCTGGGGAACTGAATAGCCAAAGAAGCTGTCTCTCCGGAATTAACTATCCAGGCAATAGTGCTTAGTGAATGTGTGCAATGATGCCCACGTCTCTGTCTGGTAGATGTCATGAAGGGGGACTCCACGTCCCAAAGCAGTAGTGGCTGTCGTCGCCCTGGTGGAATGGGTGTGCAACCCTACCAGAGGCTCCTTTTTTGCCATGGAATAACACATTTTAAAGCAAAGAACGACTAATCGGGAGATGGTTTGTTTTTGCACAGCCAGACATTTCTTGGCGCCCACATAGCCAAAAAAAGTTGATCTTTCACCCCAAATAGTTTTGTGCGATCCAGATAAAATGATAGCGCACGTTTTGGATCCAGATACTGGAGCCTCTCCTTCTCTTTAGAAGGATGTGGGGTGGTAAGAAGGTGGGCAAAGTGATGGTCTGTCCTATGTGGAAAGAGGTAACCACTTTGGGAAGGAAAGAAGGTTGAGTCTGAAGGACAACCTTGTCCCTATGAACAGCAAGGAAAGGAGGTTTAAAAGAAAGGGCCTGAAGCTCACTCAGCCTGCAAGCAGATGTGATGGCAACCAGAAAAGCACTCTTCAAGGTCAAGAGTCTGAGAGGATAATTATGAGGTGGCTCGAAAGAAGCACACATAAGGTAGGTTAAGACCAGATTCAAATCCCACTGGGGCATTACGAACGGAATAGGAGGAAAGAGGTGAGTAATGCTCTTAAGAAATCTATTTACAATTGGGGACTTGAAAAGAGTAGGCGAAGAAAGGCCGAAATGGCCGATAGATAGCCTTCAAGGGTGCCCAGATCAGAGGCCTGCTGGCCCAAGGAAGGAAGGAAGAGGAGAACCTCTGAAAGAGGGGCAGAAAGATGATCCGCAGTCTGTGCTGTGCACCAAGCCCCAAATTTGTTCCATCTATAGTCGTATACCGTTTTAGTGGCGGGACACCTGGCTACAAAGATGGTATTACAGACTTTGGGAAGAAGGTCAAAAGCTGTGAACTGTTGCCGCTCAATCTCCATGCAAGGAGGTGGAGGCTGAACAGGTTTGGGTGGAAGAATATCCCCTCCTGCTGCGACAGAAGATCCTCCCGAAGAGGCAGTCTGATCGTAGAATCAATGGCCATGTTCAAGAGCTCGGGATACCAGACTCTTTGTTCCCAATCTGGAGCCACAAGAATGACTTGGGCCTGGTCGTGTTTGATCTTCTTCAGGACCCTGGGCAGAAGTGGTATAGGCGGAAAGGCGCATCGAAGACCGCAATTCTACTCACAACGAAAAGCGTTGCAGAGCGAGTTCTGCCTTGGAAATTCCAACATGCAGAACTGCTGACATTGCATGTTCTCTTTGGTGGCAAACAGATATAACCAAGGCTCTCCCCACTGCTGAAAGAGATCTTGCAACACCTGCAAGTGAAAACGCCATTCGTGATCCATCATGCACTGGCAGCTGAGTTTGTCCACCCTGGCCTTCAGGGAACCTGCCAGGTGTTGAACCACCAAGGACATGCCCTGATGTTCCAGCCACATCCAGAGACCTCTTGACGTAGGGTCCACAACCCCAACTCGCCCTGTTTGTTTCAGTACCACATGGCAGTGGTGTTGTCCGTGAACATCAGCACTACTCTTCCTTCGATAGAAGGAAGGAATGCTTTCAGTGCAAGACGGAACGCCTGGAGCTCCAGTAGGTTGATGTGGGGCCTGGACTCCGCCGGAGACCAAGGCCTCTTTTCTCTGCCTCTCCCATGTGGCTGCCTCATCCCAAAAGTGACGCATCTTTCACCAATGTGAAGTCTGGTTGGGGAAGGAAGAGAGACCTGCCTTTGAACTAATCCTGGTTTGTGACCCACCACTGCAATTGGTGTGCAGTGCCCTCCGAGATGTGGACAACAGCGGTAAGATTGCCCTGATGCTGCGCCCACTGGAACTTAAGGTCCCACTGCAGAGCCCACATAGGCTACCTGGCATAGTCCACCAGCAGGATGCAGGAGGCCATGAGGCCCAGAAGCCCCAGTATCATCCTCACCAAAACCCGGGATAGAGGCTGACACATCGGTATCATAGCTCAAATATCCAGGACTCGCTTCTCTGCAGGATAGGCCCAAACTGGCTGTATCCAGAACTGCTCCGATGAATAGGAGCTTCTGAGAGGGAACCAAGTGTGACTTTAACATATAGATAGTGAACCCCAGAGTGCAGGAGGTCCGGCGTAGTATGAAGGTGGGAAACGACAGCCTGGGGCGAACTTGCCTTCAACAGCTAGTCGTCGAGATAGGGGAAGACTGGACCCCCTGATCTGCGTAGAAAAGCTGTGCCCACCGCCATCACTTTTTTGAACACCCGAGGGGCACTGGTAGGCCAAAGGAGAGCACAGGAAACTGAAAATGCTTGTGTCCTACTGTGATCCGTAGGTAACGCCTGTGGACTGGCAGAACGGGGATGTGAAAATAAGCATCCTGCAAGTCCAACGCTACCATCCAGTCTCCAGGGTCGACGGCAGACAAGACCTGAACCAATGTCAACATTCTGAACTCCTTCCAGAGGAAGCGGTTGACGTCCCTGAGGTCTAAGATAGGATGAAGGCCTTTGTCCTTCTTGGGTTTCAGAAAGTATTGGGAGTAGTAACTACAACCTACTTCTGGGACAGAGACGAGCTCAAAAGCTCCCTTGGCAAGGAGAGCCATAACTTCCTGACGTAGAAGGGCCAAGTGATCCTCCAACATGCGAAGGAATGTAGGTGGCATAGATGGAGGGGTAGTCTCAAAGGGGAGGGAGTAGCTCCTTCGGACAGTCTGTAAAACCCACCTATCCGACGTGATGTTGTGCCAGTGGGGGAGGTAATGGTGGACCCTGCCGCCCACTGGCAACTGGTAGCCCTGAAAGGTCGGACTAGGAAGGTTTGGAAGCTGCTGCAGAAGGGGCACTGATGGACTGGCCCGCCCGCTGGGCCCCAGAACCACAGCGTTGGGTCCCACATCCCCGGTCATGCAGAGACTGAGCAGCTTGCGCCAGCCTGTGGCCCTGGACGGAACATGGTGGGGCACCCCTGCCGTAGACACGAAAGAGACAAAAGGCAGACTGCACGGGGCAAGGTTGTACCGAGGCCCAAGGATCTGGCCGAAGCCCTAGAGTCCTTGAAGTGCTCGAGCGCGTTGTCTGCCTTGTCGTCAACAGGCAATGGCCATCTTAGGGCATATCAAAAGAGTCGATTGGGTATCCCCAGAAGGTAGGCATAGCGTCTCAGGGCTATGGCTGTAGAAATCATCCTACCCAGCGTGTCGGTGGTGTTCAACCCATATCGACCCAAGAGACATGCGGTGTTCACTAACCATGGTCCTAAGCTGGCAGAAGAAAACATCTTTTTCCCAAGATAGTCCAGCTTCTTGGATTCCCTATCTGGGGAGAAGTAAGGAAAGCACCTGTTGAGGTTCAGGCTTGGACCACCAAGCTCTCATGGGCAGGGTGCTGGGAGAGGAAATGTGGGTCAGATGGAGCCGGGCGGTGGCGTTGGGCAATCATCCTGTCCACAGGAGCCCCTGTGCTGGGCTTGGACGGAGTGCACAGTACGATGTCTGTATGGCTTCATTGAAAGGCAGCATGGGTTCTGAAGAGGCTGCTGCCGGATGAAGCACCTCAGTCAGGAGGTTAGTCCTGACTGCCACCGTAGGAAGCTCAAGGCCTCAGACGCCCAACGCAACACCACAGCGTAGGAAGCTCCCTCCTCCGTTGCGACGTCAGGGGGAGAAAGCATACCAGGGTCTGGGGATGTATCAAGATCACTGGCTTCACCCATTCACCCAACTCCTCTCTCCAGTCCGGCTCCTCTAGCTGGTTTGCCAAAGGGTCAACAGAACCCTCCCAGTCCTCCTCATCCTCTCCTGGCTGCCACTCAGGGTGAAAGGAACACCAGGGATGAACAACGGTACAAAAGTACACTCTGTCGCCGGTACCGGCATCAGTCGATGCCGGTCCGGCTCTGTATTAATGTCGAGGGGGAGGCCAGGGTTGACGCCGGCCAGGGGACACAATCGGCGACAGAAGCGCCAGAGGTGTTGACAAAGGAATTTGCGCTGGGGGAGGTGTTGTAAGGTCAACCAGTGCTGATCTGGATGTAGGCCTGGATCCCTGGGGGCTCTGCGGCGCCATGGCGGGTGCCACCGGCATTGAAGGCCTAGAGTCCGCAGTGCCTTAAGGCGGGCCAGTGGAGTTGGGCTGCCCAAAGATGGAATGGAGAGCTTCGTAAAATGCACAAACCTGGGCAGGTGATGCTCCAGCTCACAGGAAAGGAAGGAAGCTCGGAGCCGCCCCGGCTGGCTCCGTGGGTGGAGCTGAAGGACAATTACCTTCCGTGTCCCACGTCGCACCGGGCGCTTCTTCGCCTTCTTCTTGTGTTTCGACTTACCCAAAGACAAATACTTCGATAATGAATAGTGGTGGTGACTCCTCAACCAGTCCCACGACCTCCCTCTCGATGGGGACCTCAAGCGGCACGAAGCCCTCCGGATCTGCGCTGGCTGGTGTGGAAAAAGAAAGAACTGACGTCAGCACGCAGGGGCAGCTTCTAAGTAGATACTGCGAGGTCATTCCGGTGATCACAACGCCAACGATGAATGCGGAGTCCACCAACGCGCAAGGTTACTGTTGAAGAAAAGTTCTCTGGATCAAGTCTGACACCTGGGGGTAATTCTAAGATAAGGGGTCTATAACTAATAGTCTCTTTCAGATAATGTTGATACTCTTGAGTAAAAAATTGGAGAGCTCTGGAACTCGTTGATGGCATGGAATAAAGGGAACTGACAAGATCATACCAATGAGGACACTTCATACCTTCAGTGACATCTCAAAGTGTGTGCCCGGTGCTGAAGTGCAGCCAGCACACACTACTGGTGTTGGAGAGCTATTTAAGAGTTTCTGGATCCCGACTGGTGATTGGGATATTCAGAATTGAAGGAAATTGGGGGTTGAAGTATCCATCAGAATTATAAATGATACGTTGTCTTATAAAATGCCCTTAGCCCGTAGTTATGTAAGATATCAATTAGGCTTTGTCTTAACTTGCAGGATATCACTCTTTGATGGTCAACAAAAATGACTACTGAATATATATAAATAGCATCTTCTTGGATGATTTAAGTGACTTACTACCCTATGTATGTCTCTCTAATTCTGTGATACAACTGCCCCTGGTGTCCACCTTGACAACTTAAACACCAATGACACCAGAAGACATTCTGGCAGCAGCAATTAAGCCTCCTACCATTCATTAGCAAGGGTTGAAATTTAGACACAAACTGGGTTTGATGTACTTCAACTATTTATATCTTCTTCCAGGTATGTGGCATCATTGCCCTGGACAATGATGATCTCCAAGCAGAGGACGGTTGGCAAATTGAGGAGGGAGTACAATCTTCCTACAAGCAACAATATCAGCAGCAAACACTGCTTGACACAGGAAGGGGCAGGTGCAGGAGGAGGGCCTGGGGGAGGAGAAAGACATTGCTGACCCCAGACAAAACATCTCCAAGAAGAACTTTAATGGCCAAGCAGCAGTCTTCACCCTAAAACTCTTCTGAGGATTGCCAATCCCTAACCATTAGCTAAGCAGCCACAGATGCTTAATCTACATAAAAGGGACTCAGCGCTCACTGTGCCACTGGATTCAAGTTAGCCTGGCTGATGAAGGGTGACATACCCTGAAATCGGTCCAGGATGCTTGTTTCTGGTCCAGGGAGGACCTGGGTTGGCAGTTCAGTCTGGACTGTTCCCATGAGGCACAAGGTCAAGACTGATTTTTATATGGCTGGTTCCAAACTGGGATGGCGTAGTGGGCAAAAGAACAATGGATTTAACCCAGATCTCTTGATTGGGGGAGAATATTTGAATCATTCAGCATTCGTCTATCATTTGTTACAGTTACACTTTTCACCCTAAGTGGGATGGGTATGCCCAGACATGGTTCCCTTGCTCACTGTGCCACTGGATTCAAGCTAGCCTGGCTGATGAAAGGTGACATACTCTGAAACCGGTCCCAGGATGCTTGTTTCCGGTCCAGGGAGGACCTGGCTTGGCAGTTTGGTCTGAACTGTTCCCATGAGGCACAGGGTCAAGATTGCTTTGCAGATGGCTGGGTGGCATATTGGCGAAAGAACGATGGATTTAACCCAGATCTCTTGACTGGGGGAGAATGTTTGAATTGTTTAGCATTCCGTCCATCATTTGTTGCAGTTACACTTTTCGCCCTAAGTGCGATGGGTATGTCAGACGTGGGTCCCTGGCTCACTGTGCCACTGGATTCAAGCAAGCCTAGGTGATGAAGTGTACTGATTCCTAGGATGCTTGTTTCCTGGCCAAGGAGAACCTGGCTTGGCAGTTCAGTCTGGATTGTTCCCATGAGACACAGGGTCAAGACTGATTTTCATATGGCTGAGTCCAAACTGGGGTGGTGTAGAGGGCAAAAGTATGATGGATTTAACCCACATGTTTTGAGTTGGGGAGAGTGTTTTAATCACTCAGCATTCCGTCCATCATTTTCTGTAATTACACTTTTTGCCCTAAGTGGGATGGGTATGCCCAGATGTGGGTCCCTTGCTCACCCTGCCACTACATTCAAGCTAGCCTGGCTGATGAAGGGTGACATACCCCAAAATCCGTCCCAGGATGCTTGTTTCTGGACCAGGGAGGACCTGGCTTGGCAGTTCGGGCTGGACTGTTCCCATGAGAGACAGGATCAAGACTGATTTGCATATGTCTGGGTCCAAACTGGGGTGGCGCGGTGAGCATAAGAACAATGGATTAAACCCAGATCTTTGTGACTTGGGGTGAATGTTTCCATTGTTCAGCATTCCGTCCATTGTTTCTTACTCTTGCTTTTCTATAGTGGGAGTCTGGACACCAAAGCAAAAGCATAAGGTGCCTTCCCAAAGGAGCATGGATGCTTTTACTTGCCTTGTCATGACTTTATGTGTGACAGCCGAGTTGAGGCGCCAGCAAGCAGATTTAATCCTGGTGACTCCCTTTTGGAGAACTAAGGTTTCATTTTCAATGTTATTGGAACTGTCTGTAGCATCTCCAATTCTTTTCACTATACTCCCCATCTTCTAAAGAATCCCCAGGGACAGTTTAATCCCCGATCACCTCAGGTCAATTCAGTCTAGAAAGTATCTGGAGATGAGGGCAAGTTCCAAACGTTTCACAATCAACTGCTCTCTATATCCATTAGGCAATGGCTCCAGGAAGAGATCCAATTTAGTGTGAACAAGATAGTCCATTTGTTGTATGGATCAGGATCTCGATCCTGTGAGGACAGTTTTCATCAATATTATCAATTTCTCTTGGAGCTGGCACTAGCAGGTTTAGTCTACGGAATCTTTATCGCTTACAGATTTGTTATTTCAGTGGGTCATGAGATGATTTCCAATATGGGAGCTCATCCTTTGGTGATGAAGCTTGTACAAGTTATTTCTTTATCACTTTTTTTATATCCCCAACATACCACTCTGTGGGTTGTTAATATGTAACTAAAATGCTGCAAAGATTGAAAAAACAACATTGACTTGACTCGTAAACAACTTTCAGCTAAACTGACCAAACTTTTGTTTCACATGTAAAAGTTCTGCTTATTTCTGAAGGATTTACCTTTGTCATTAGAGGAAGAATCAAGGTCTCTTACGAAGACAGACTTCTGTGAAAGACCCACAAAAACTAAAAGTTGTTAATATCTCCTGTATGTACTGCCATATTAGCAACCATGGTAAAATGGATCAAGTCAGAGGCTGGAATCATCCTTGACCATTTTGGTGTCTACTAATTCAGAGAGCAATGATCACTAGATCATACCTGTACTCATTTACAAAATATAATGGAGATTTCAGACTGGGCTTCAGACTCAAGTTTTCTTTTCACAAAGCTTTGAACTATCATAATACTCTCTTCTGGCCCTGTCATGGAATGCACAATTTCCGAACTTTTGCATCTAAAAGGTTTTTCATATTAGCTACTGTGTACGTAGTGTCAGAGAAGCAAGCATAACACTTCCTTCCATTTCCTTAATAGATTTAAAACATTTCACATTTGAAAGTTAGGAAATTTAAACAGATCTAAAGCTCCACTAGGCAGTTTTACCAGACCAGTACTATTGCTGTATAGAAACTACCATCAAACAGAACCATGGGCAAGAAAACAGAGCTATTTGAACTAATGTCAGGTCAAGCCCCACACTTCTGAGAAATCATATAAGGAAGGCAAGTTTGTCTTTTTTTTCCTTCTCAGTTGGCCCAGGATAATTAAGATTGCCATAGGTCTGAAGGAAACCTTCTGCAAAGCTGCCATTCTAGCTTGCAGCCAACCTCAAATATGTAAATTAATTCAAAATACAAAATGGGCGGGGGGGGGCGTGGCCAACTGCCGAACATGGCGGCAGCTTAACCCGGGAGCTCCGCGAGGCAATCCGGCCCGCACAATAATCCGCATGCACATCCGTATATTGACCTGCCTGAAGGGGTGAAATCGGCCCCGGGAACCGAGCGGCACATAACGAGCCGCTCCCAGCGAAAATCCGACGCCGGGAAGTGCTCCATCCGTCGAAAGTGAGACGAGGCCTACAGCGACTCGGCAGCACCGGCCCTGAGTTCGGGGGCGTGCCGAACGGAAGCGCACCTTCTCCGGCCGGGAGGGGTCGGCATTGGCCGGCGACCGCTCCTCCTTGCTTGGCACCGAGCTCCACCACGGCGCTCCCTTAACGTTGCACTTGGGAACACCGTTAAGCCAAGACTCCAGTGATAGCAGGGACGGTGGAGGCCCCGCACAGCGCCCCGACCACTACGGCGCAAATAGGCAGACGGCGCCTGGGTCGGCGCGGTCCCCCCACAGCACTGAACATTACTCCGAACTGCCGTTGGACAGGAGGGCGGCCTTCACCGTAGTGGCACCAGTCCCCGGCGGCCCACGGTGACCGTAACGCGCGGCGGCGCGACCCACGTGGAGGAGAGAACTTGTACGGAATCCAGGACCTGTGCACGCCGCCATCAACACAGCGACAACCTCTCCACTGAATCCAACGGCAGCCACAGTCCGGCTGCACTACAGGCAGGGGCGGATCTGGACCCTGGGGTCCCTGCACCTTTTACCGGCTGCCTCGACGACACACATCGGGAGGAAGGCCTACACGGACACTTGCAGCTCAAGCACGCCATCATGACGGGCAAGAACACGAGGAGCATGACTGCGACGCAATCAAAGCTTGACAAGTTTGCTTATGCCCATAACAGCCACTCACAAGGACCTGGTCGGCACTCAGCCGGTGCTTCCTCTGACACCAACGGGACTGGAAAAGTCACACTGGAGGCCATCATGAGAACTCTCACAGACGTCCAGGCGACGGTTGGCACAATCTCCACGGAGGTGAACCTGATGCGAGCAGATTTCAAGAAAATGTCGGAGAGGGTGTCGCAAGTAGAGGTGGTCACGAAATCCCTTATTGAGGACACTTCTGACCTTCAGGTGGCGATGGAACGACTGGAAAAGACAACCAAACAACTACAAGAAAAGCTGGACGACCAGGAAGGACGCTCGAGAAGAAACAACGTCCGTATTCTAGGCCTTCCGGAATCGGAGGGAAAAGGTGCCATGGACCTGTACATAGAGGACCTTATCATGACAAAATTGCAACCTAAAGGACTATCAGCCTTCTTCTCCGTTGAAAGGGCTCATCGAGCCCCCGGGGGTACGCCCCAACCAGGGGCCACACCGCGACCGGTGCTGGCCAGACTCTTTAACTATAGAGACAGGGACGCCATTTTGCAGGCGGCCAGGGTGGCGCCGCCGGTGAAGATCCTGAACTCCACGCTGGCGTTCTTCCCAGACTACACGGCCGAGGTGGCCAGGCGTCGAAAATCCTTCAATGCGGTCAAAAAGACTTTGTGAGACAGGGAACTACCCTACTCGATGCTCTTCCCCGCCAAACTGCGGATTGTGGCCGAGGGAAGGACGTGGTTCTTCGACAATCCTGAAGTAGCACGAGAATGGTTGGATGGCTGGAGACCGGCGGGCAAGCCTCAACGCCCGCGCAAGGACCGCCAGGATCACCGTAAGGAGAAAACGCCAGAGCGCCGCGAGCCCAGCCCAGCCACTGAACAGGGCGCAACCGGGGGCCTAGACTCCGATCTTGAAAGGGATCCCCTTGATTCGGGACAACCTAGCAGGGGATGAATGACTACGCTGGAAGCATCAAGCACTGAACACTACACTTGGGACCTTGGGCCGATGGAACTGAGTAGGGCGGGTTATGGCCGGTGCCTGTAGGGGACTCACCAACCCCACAAGCAAGTAAGACTAGATAGGGGGGGAAGACAAGCACTCTGCCAAGTTGGGGATGCGGGCGGGAACTCGTCCGTGGTGCAGGGGAGCAGGGAGGGGGTGGAGGGATGGGAGTTACGAAGTTAAAGTTAAAGTTAAGTTTCACGGTCATCGTCATCATTATTGCAATCTCACAGGGCATGAATACACTGCACTCTATGGGCGGCGTGCACCGCCTCCACATTCTGACACCCTTCTCCTCCTGATAATGGGGAACACGATTCATAACTACACATGGCACGGCATGATCAAGCTACACCCGAGATGGGTACCCCTGTAACGACGGTAGTGCCCCCACTGAAGCTCCTTACCTGGAATGTCAGAGGGTTGGGAGATAAAATAAAAAGGGGTTTGATGCTGCAAACTGTTAAGCGTGCTCGGTCAGACCTAGTACTGCTGCAAGAAACACATTTGGCGGGAACCACCTGTAAGGCCCTGAACAGGCGTGGGTACACCATGGCGGTACACTCCGAATTCACCTCGGGTTCCAGGGGCACAGGGATACTCCTCAGAAACAACTCCCCCTTCCTGGTCACTAGCCACAAGACGGATGACCAAGGCCGGTTTGCAGCACTCTCAGGCCAGTGGGAAGGAAGGGCCTTGAATGTGGTGTCTGTTTACATCCCCCCCGCCCTGCACGCTATAGCCCTACCGGCGCTTAGCCGATTCCTTATTGATCTCCCCGAGGGAGATGTGATCATGGGGGGCGATTTCAATGCCATCACAAACCCTCTACTGGATACTTTTCCCCAGCGAGCTCGCCAGAGAGGAGCCGCAGCACTCCCGGGCTTCTTATCTGCTATGGGCCTCACGGATGTTTGGCGTCACCTGAACCCTGCTGCGCAGCAATACACACACTACTCCGCACCCCATAACACCCTCTCCCGAATCGACTACTTTTTCATTCTGGGGGTTGGACTGAGCTCTGTAGATAGTATTGACATTCTACCGCGAGGAATTTCTGATCACTCCCCGGTCTCCCTTCACATTTCCACCAAGGATTGTAAGCGGGGTAGGCTATACCCGATCTATCCCAACTATTTGCAGGTCCCTGGCATCAAGAAGAAGCTCAAGTTAACCACCACACACTATTTCACTGAGAACACTGGGTCGGTCGCCTCACCTTCAATTCTGTGGGAGGCGTATAAGACGGTCCTCAGAGGGGCATCCATATCAGCCATTACTGGGCATAAGAGGGAATCGAGGGCCACACTGGCCAATTTGGAAGTAGCCTTGCACACGGCGAACACGGCACATATGGCAGACCCCACTCCTGAGACGCTCCATGAACTGCAGCTCCGCCAGCAGCAACATCAGGCACACCTTACCGTGATCACTAAAGGGCACCTTGCGAGTACAGCACACAGAATCTATGATGTGGGCGATAAGGCCGGGAAGATGCTAGCGTGGCTAGACAAGCGGGGTGGCAGCAACAAAGGGATTCGTGGACTCTACGATACGAACGGCACACTGCAAACTCACCCAGAGCACATAATTCAGACTCTAGCATGCCACTTCCAGAACATCTACACGCCGACACGGCCAGTCACCGAGCGGGAGGCCATGGACTCCCTTAGCAACATCCATGTCCCTGTGCTCTCACCAGAAGCGCAGCAGGAACTTGAGGCAGACCTCACTGTGGGAGAGGTCCAATTGGCAATACAGGCGCTACAATCCGGCAAAGCCCTAGGCCCGAACGGGATTCCTGTGGAGTGGTATAAGGCGATGGACTCAATCCTGGCCAAGCCCCTCCTAGACATGTTCAACGACAGCCTACAAAAGGCGCTGCTCCCACTCGATCAACGCACGGCCACTATTGTGGCTATCCCAAAACCGTCTAAGCCACCAACCGCTTGTACCTCATACCGACCCATCTCACTGCTCAACACAGAAGCGAAGGTCCTGGCGAAGCTACTGGCCAGCCTCCTCACCAAACATCTCACTACCCTAATCCACCCTGACCAATCGGGCTTTATGCCACATAGAAGCACAGCACTTAATCTACGAAGGGTGCACGGGGTGTTGGCAAAGGCGCATCTACTTCAGGAACAGGCTGTGATACTTTCTTTAGATGCTAAAATGGCATTTGATTTGGTTGAGTGGGAATACCTCTTTGCTGTACTAACCCGCATGGGCTTCGGGCCCCTGTATATGGCGTGGGTGCGACTGCTCTACACCCGGCCGATGGCGCAGGTGGTAGCGAACGGACGTATATCCTCGACCTTTCCACTAGGGAGAGGAACGAGACAAGGGTGCCCGCTATCGCCCCTGTTGTTTGCGATAGTGCTGGAGCCGCTGGCAATCCTGCTACGTGCGACGCCGTTATTTAGAGGAATCGCATGGAGCGACGGGTGGGAAGACAAGGTCTCCCTCTACGCCGACGACATGTTGGTATACATGACTGGCCCGACTGAAGGGGTACCCGCCCTATTGGCGATCTGCGATGAGCATGGTAAAGCGTCCGGGTATACCCTGAACTGGGCCAAGTCTACACTATATGTACTTGCCGGCCCGGCTCCGGTGTTGCCGCCTACCTGCCCTCTTACAGTGACCGCCTCTTCTTTCAAGTACTTGGGTATTTATGTGACGAAAGAGGCTAAACAGTTCTATGTCGAAAACTTGCAGCCGCCTCTGCAGAGGTTGCGTGCAGATGTCCAGTATTGGGCTTCGCTGCCACTGACCCTCCTAGGGCGCGCAGCTCTTTACAAAATGATGGCTCTCCCGAGGTTTCTGTATGTCCTAGAGAACTCCCCTTATATGGTTAGCCCGCAGTATTTCCGACGAGTAGCAGCGTTGGTCTCCAGTCTGTTGTGGAGTAACGGGCCGGCACGTATAGCGCAGGCAAAACTAGTGAAGAGTTGGTACGAGGGAGGAATCGCACTACCCAATCTCCAATTGTATTACTGGGCGTCACAGCTTAAAGTAATTAATCACTGGATTCACGTTTCCAGAGAAGACCCCGCATACAAGGCAGACTGGTCACAACTGGGGACTGAGGGCATGCTCTCAGTACTGTATAATTACCCGAAGGTCAAGACCCTGCTAGGCCCAACATTCCACACAGTGACACTCTGGCACACGGCGCAGGCACGCCTAGGATGGAAGGGGAAAATCACTAGGCTGACGCCCCTTTGGGACACCAAGGCACTGGGCACCCTTAGGGCCTGTAAAGGCTTTACGAGATGGGACGACATAGGGATCTCGGTGGTTGGGGACCTCTGGGACAAAGGCACGGTTGTTCCCTTCCAGCATCTTCAGCAACAATACGGCCTAGGGCCCACTGAAACATACCGCTATGTACAGATTCGACATGCACTTCTGCGCGCAATCCCACCAGACACGACACTCCCAGAGTCCTCGCCCCTTGAGGATAGACTGCTTACCGAATACATGGAGCAAAAAGCAACCTCGCTCACATACAAGAAATTAATTAATAACACGCCAGATCCCACGCACAAACTTAAGGAGAAATGGGTGGCCGAGCTAGACGATATGGATGAATCGGAGTGGAATGAGGCATTGGCCTCCCCGAGGGAGGTGGGCATATCAGCCAGGTTCCGCCTGACACAGCTCAAGGTGCTACACCGCACCTACTACACTCGCACACTGCTCCACAGAATACAAAGGGCGCAGCACCCATACTGCCTTAGGGGATGCGGGGAGGAGGGGACTCTCCTACACACGTTTTGGGAATGTCCACAAATAAGGGAACTATGGCGTCAAATTATGCGAACAGTCTCTCAAGCCATGAATGTGTCTGTACTTCCGGAACCTCGCAGGTGCCTACTGAACATTTGGGAACCAACGGACTTGAACAGGTATGAACAGTTGTGGGTCACCCTAGCAATGACGGTGGCCAAACGAGACATTGCACAGAGATGGGGAGCTCCGGAGTTACCAACGGTGGCAGGGTGGATAAGAAATATGGACCTTCTCATGGTTAAGGAAAGAGCAGTGTATGTATTGAGAGCCTGTCCCCGCAAATGGAACCGGGTGTGGCTGAAATGGAACGCATATAGAGGTGACCCTTGTGAAGCTTTGCCAGAGGGTGAGGACTCAGACTCGGAGGAGGAGGATGACTAGTGGCTATAGAGGGCTACTGTGCACAGGGGAGGGGCCGGGAGGCGTAATGCACGCACTGCCACTCTAAACGCAATGCTAATTTTGTAAGCATGTGAGAAGGTATAGATGAACGTACGCAGACTCTGATATCATGATGACGGTTGTTTGGTTTTTTGATTGGTTTTCTTTATTTTTATGGGTCCCCGCTCATGCTCTGTAAGAGAAAACTCAGCCTTCTGCCCTGGAATTATGTGGGCGGGATAGGGTTTCGAGGAAGGGGAGACACTGGGCCTTGTGCTACATATATCTGTTTATTAACTTCAACTATTAGGCCCTGCATGAACACGGTAACTGTTACTATACTCTATGTTGCGTACTATCCCCACTTGGGGAACAAGCTACTGTTATGTTACTGCAATGCCATAATGTCGTACTGCTATCTCTTCTGAATTCCTGACAATAAAGAATTTTCAAAAAAAAAATACAAAATGGGCAAATAGAGCAGCCATTTCCAGGAATATTGTTGACAATTGTACAAATGTAAAATTCAAAATCAACTCCCGATCTAGGTTAAAGAAATAGCTGTAGGGCAGTTTGATATGACCCTTGCCCCCCCCCCTCCCACACCACACATACTTCAAGAAGCCCCCCTCCCTCTTCGGTATTTGCGAAGTCCAGCTCACCTGTTGTGCCCCACCTGGTAGTCCAACAAAAGGAGCTTAGCGGGAACTGCTGAGAAGTATAGGGCAGGCAGATGGGCTGGATATTTGGGCCATGAGAGATGGCTGAGGCCAGTTGCAAAAGTGCGATGTCGTAGCCGGAGAAGGCAGCTTCATAGTTCTCATGGATAAGGATTTCATTCACACTGCGTGCAACAGAGGAGTCGGGCTTATAAAGTTGGTTGATTCCGAGTAGAACCTGCCAGCAGCCAAGATCCATGCTTTTGTTCCTGAAAGAGAGGACCATTTGCTATAAATCATACACTCTATAGACCCCCCTCTATACCTCCACCACGTCTATGCAGTACATCATGCCCTCCTTTTCCATGGCTTCCCCATTCAAGATCACTACATAACTTTCACCAGTTTCTTATTGTCTTCAACGTCTTATGTACACTGTCCACCCCCTGCGACTTCCTCACCCTGAACTACCCTGAACTACCCTCATCCACCATCACCAAAAACAGGTGATGGATAGGAAGCTTCAGACCCACATAAACACTACTTTGAAGCATTCAGTCCATTCGTTCTATTGGTTATATTCATATCCCTGTCAATTTAGAAGTAGACAACAATAAGCAAGTCAGTTTTCAACCTAATTCAAAAGAATTCTGAACTGCTAGGCTTAATCTCATTTGAGCAGAAACATAAGCAGCTTTATGCCTGTTTTGCCATTTTTGGCATCATCTCTGAGGTGCCACAGCCTCAGAACCCGTGTGAACTTTTGCCAGAAAAGTAATGGCTAGAAATCCTCAGATTAGCTATTGCCACTGGGAATTCTTCTGGGAAGCATTCAGTTTCATTATGTTCAAAGAAGCAGTCTGTGCGCCCTTATAGCCAGAGGCCAGACAGCTGTAAAATGGGCAGGGCTCTGCCCGAAAGGCAGTAGTCAAGCCCAAACAGTTAAGCTACGTCACTTTTGAATAGGACCAAAAGCAACAACATATGGGTTTTAACCTAATTAGGGCATTGCAGTGAGGTGCAACATGTGTTTTGATACACTGTATGCTCAGGGCTCATATCTGGACACACCCTTCAAACCTAGGGACACCGTCTTCAAGAGTAAAACGTGATTGATGTTAATGCTCGTCATCTATATCATTAGGCAAGGTAACTAACCGTAAACCAGTTCTGCCTTAACCTGCCCAAACTGGTCTCTAAACCATGAATCAATGAGAGGAAAATAAAATGAAAGTACAGAGATTTATCCAAAGACAACTTTAAACAGAAGAGCCTTATATGAATAAAGATATGTTCATTACAAAAAGGATCAATAGATCAACTACTTTATTCTTAAAAGCAGTAGAGTGACAATAACACTGTTAGTGGACAAAAAAAAGAAACATTTTTGGGAGAAAATGTCCTCATGGATAGTTGATTGTGACATCCTATCTCCATTTTTGTATGTTCAGTCAGTCACTTTAATTTTCTATGGCAATAGTATAGAATATCACGGTCAGTTAAGAGTGATTTTGTTGCTCCCTCAGAGAGCTAGACTCTCCTGGACTGGAGGCAGACTTACTGCCACCAGCCCAGGAGAGTTCTGGGCTAGACCATTCACTAAAAAGGATGAAGTAAATTCTGTAAGACAATTAGCTGGAGTGCACTAATGACAAAAATAGAGAAGCACCATATATAAAAATCATCATATTCCAATGATGTGATCAGCAACACATATGCAAATTATGCAGTTGTCTCATGGTGCTAAATAGGGCTTAGCTTACTTCTAGGGTGCACATGCTTAAGATAAAAACACTTACCTTTAGTAACGATATTTCTGGTAGAAACACCATCTTCCTGCAGATTCCTTCCTAAAGAAAATTTGTGTTATCGATGTAATCACCCCAGATTTTTCACCTTTGTTTGGAACCAATATTTTTGTTGGCTTTAGACCTCTGTGCACTCTACCCTTACTAGCCAGTAGTTAAGTATCTGTGCTCTGCCCTTAAACATGGTTGAATTGGCACACTCTTAAATGACATACTTAATTTGCCAGTATGTCCAGAATATGGTGCACCATGGGCCTGGACATTAAATGACACTAGAGAACTGCAGCCCCTACTGGGCCATCCACTGCAGAGTCAGTGCATGCATGGTTTCAGGTCTACAATTGTAGGTAGGCTGTAGTAGTGTAAAAACTCCAGTTCTACTTGACAAAATAAACCCTTCTGACAGGTCAAAACCTCCCTTTTAAATATTAATGAGTCACCCATATGTAGGTCTTGTAACCCACAAGGCTGGGTGCATTATATTTACACGTATGGCATATATAAATGTAATGTTATCTTGTTCTTACAGTGAAAGGCACCCCAGAAATATTTTTCACTGTGGCAGGCCTAGCTGTCCTATGTAGAAAAACAGAGTATAGCTTAGAATCCTAATACTGTATCCCGCAAAAGGGACCAACTAGAAAAATAATGAGACAACTATTTGTAATAGTTATTTATAGACCATTTCAATAGTGCAGTCAGAGTTTTGTTTAATATTAAGGAAAATTAACCTCTAGAACGTAATTTTTTCCCAGCTGACATTCCAGGAGGCTAATTTCCATTGGCTCCCCAGATTCTCCCAGCTAGTAATTAGCTTTGAATGGATGTAAAATGCCTCCCTGGATCAAACAATAGGCTAACATGACTAGGCAGAGGTGACTCCTCTGAACTGCACAGAAGATGCAGGGTTGGGCTGTGAGCATCCTTTTTGACACTAAAGTGTAAAATCCTACTTGAGTGTCAAATCGTGGATAATATGCCTGCTTAGTTTATATAAAACACTTGGGGCCCACTTTAAAAAAGAGAAAACAGAATGGCAAGACAATTCTTGTGGCTCCCTGTCTGGTTGCTGAAGGATTCTGCTTTTCTCATACCAGACGCCTGTCTCTATGTTTGCTGTGGGTACCATGGCTGCCTGAAACTTGTTTCTAATATTAGATGTGTGAGGATACTAGGATTACCACAGTACACTCCCCCTTACACCACCAGCCACCAGAGTCCACATTTACTGTGGCCGAAGACTTTTGCCATCTAGAAAATTCCCAAAGTGGGTATGTTTGGCAGAGGAAAATTTGACTCCATTGGTTACGGCGTGGCCCGGAGTCATTGCAACCCATTAGCTAGTGCCAGGCTTAAAACAGGCACTCAATTAAGAATACTTTCTGGACCTGCAGCATATCAGAAGAAAACTGAACCTGCAGACAACAGGTTCAGTTTTCTTCTGATATGACAGGAACTCTGAAGGACTGGGCTTGCTCTTTCATGTACCCAAGACAGAGAATTGGACTACAAGGGTCAGTTGGCTAACCTCCAGTGTGGTGAGAGGGAGACACGCTTCTTGAAATGGATGGGAGAAAACATTCATGGCACGTCAGGTGAAGCACATTAATGTCGAGGTGCAGCTTCAACACACATCAACTGCCCTATTATGTGATACAGCCAAGTTGGGCAGCCCAATGAGGAAGAGCATTTGTGACCACAGTAACCAGTACCTGTGGAGGCCAGGCGGGGCAAGCCATCAGCAGATTGGACGGGTACAGCCACCAATTAAGATCCGGGACGACCGATTCCAATATCTGCACTTGAAATGAGAAGCTCCCTTGGTGTTAGAACCACAGCATTCTCAGGCACTGCGGAAGGGCTCTCAGCTACCATCTATCATGCAATACCAGCAAGATGCATAAGGCATCAGACCCAGCATTTAGAGGAGTTGCAGAAGCAAGATCTATGTCTGAGTCAGAAACATCAGAATCATATTCTGAATATCTGCAATCCTTTGGGGAGGAGAAAGAGCCTTCATGCAGTTTGTATTAAGTACTCCCCTGTGGGCCATACTCTTCTTTCTTAATGATTCCCTGGAGAGATAAATCCTTTGGGCATTAATCATAATGTTAAAAATCTAAAGAAGGGTTATCATACCATAACATTTTTTCTTGATTAGCACAGGGCACAGTGCTTTCACCAGCCAGTCATTTAAGTAGAGAACTACATGGCCTCTTGACCTCCACAGCTACAACTGCAAAGACCTTTGTGAGAAAACATGGATTAGTCATCAGTCCAAGCGGTAGGACCCTGAACTGAGTGGTGGGACCCCATAGTGAACCTAAAGTAACGTCTGTAGCTAGAGAGGACCGGGAAAAAGAAATTGGCATTCTGGAGGTCCGGAGGCATCAACCAATTCCTCCCATTGAGGATGACACATTGAAGTATAGCAAAAAGTGATGGATGGAATACTTGAATTTATCTCACCCCTGGTAATTACTCGAGCCGCAACCCAGTCCATCATTATTTTGCACACAAGTTTCGAAGCAGCTAAATGCAATTCAGTCTTGAGGCTGCTCCAATGGAACAGTCCAGCCCAAACCACCATGCCAGGTCTTCCCTGAACCGGAACACAAGCAACCCATTGTTTTCGGAAGGGAGGAGGTTATCAGCATCCAGATTCTTTTTACTCAGCGCACACACAATCTTTATTAGACATGGCAAGAGCACTGAGGGCTGACTGGAAAAGTTATTTCATACAAACAAATCCCAGGTGCACAGAAGGGGACTCAGCCAATGGCTCATTACCTCTTTACTTTCTCTTTTGTCACACAAATGATGCCAGCCAACTTAGACAACTACGAATACGGCACTAAAAGCAGCATCATAGGTAGTGATGAAAACATAGGGTATCGTGACTTATAGAAAATTGACTTAGTTGGCATTGCCAACACTGGATCCTGTGGAGGCACGGGGTCAGGAAGTGTTGGGGGTGGAGCCATCTGAACTGTCAACCCCACAGGATCAGGCCCACCCTTGGGCAGTGGCAAAAGTGCCATGAAGCAATCCTGAAAAGATTCAACATGGCAAGCTGGAAGGACATGAACTTTGCAAATCAGATGATGGAGTCAGAAATTCCAGCTTCATATTTTTTAATGTCATGATCAGTTCCAGCAGCAAGGAAGAGCCTGACATTGCTTGAAATGTGTCAAGAGTCAGAACGGTCCCAGGAGAGGGACTCTTACCTCAAGCAAGAAAAATATGTTTTCTTTCTATTGCGCTTTTCGGGGGGGGGGAGTTGTATGAATGTCTATTGATAGATCGCTCCCAGTTGGAGCCCTTTTCTGGAGGAAAGGGAGAATGCTGTGGTGTATCACTGTAGCCATTAAGCAAAAACATCATGGCACCCCATTTCCTGATGACCGTATGATGTATTAAGGAACAAGAGTTTCAGACAAATGGACTGTGCTCATTTCCAAGACACCACATGGGTTTGTCACATGGGACCGACAAGGACACCTTCTTATGGCATCTGCAACCGAGTTTCAACTCTGAAATCTTAGCAGGAGACAATTAATCTACTTACTGTTGAAGAGCTGATGAATTTTGCTCATGAAGCATTGTGAAGAGCTTCAGACATGTATTATTGAGATATACGAAATAATGCCAGCGACAGCTAGAGTTTTATGTACTCTGATATTGTCACATCTATGGTGGGAGTCATGTCAGAAGCTGCATGGCACCATCTGGTGAGGCTGGAAAGTTATTGTTGGGGAAAAAGCTTTAAGATCCAGTTTGGTGCCTGGGTGATGTCTGTATGGAACTTTATCAGGTGAGGAGAAATCAGCATGAAACGTTAAATATTAGAACTAGGAGGGACCCCTACTTGGGAATCTGAAATCAGTCATAGAATATACTTCCCTGGAGACAGTTAGTGACAGCCTCTTCCATTCCCTTACTTGAATAGTGGAAATTATCATTTTTGAAGGTGACATCATCGTTTTCATGGGCCCTGGCCTTGCCAACAATAGTCCCAGAGCTGGACAGAAACTAGCCCTCCAGACTCAGTTCTTTCAATTCACTTCAGACTCAAAATGAGCTCTTCTGACCAATTTTGAGACAATACCTGACCAGAACACTCAGGTCCCCTTTAATAGTTGCTCTGAGTGTTATCACCAGGGAGGGGACTACCGCTCCATTCAGTTATCTCTTTCCCTTTGTGCCTAGCCCCAGAATACTTTATCTACAAAAGCTGAACCCAATTAATACGAGCAATGAAGCAGTTGTTTTTCTTTTGTTCTGCATTTAAAATAAACATATACAATTAATTTACAGTAATATTTGACATAAAATACACTTTTTACTAAGTTATTATAAAGTTTAATAAACGTTTTCGATATTTCCTATACTTTTGTCATAGGGAGATCTACCCCCTGACTGTGGAGACAACCTCTAGTAAAAAATAAAGGAAAAGAAAAAATGTTTAACTTAAAAAAAAATAGCAAAAAATATTTGTATTTTAAATATTCATGTAAAACTAATTGTTTATACTTATTTCAAATGTAGAATAAAAACTTAATTTTGAATTACCTGTTTAAAGAATTTAAATATAATAAACTACATACAAACTAATATTTAGAAGTTTAAATGAAAAAAATAAATGTTCTAACTAACTTAAATTTTTTTTTTATTATGCATATATTCTATTTTGGCATTTTATTAAACATAAACACATCCGTTTTGTATTTTTAACTATTCAACTATTTTAAATATTTAATTAAGGTCAACATTGTTTCCTACAGACTTTTAGTTTAAGTCCTACCTGCTTAATTTTTCTATGTGAGGGTGTTGTGATACCAGTGTTTGGCCATGTATGGGGCTGGACTTACTACAACACTGAGATTGAGTCATTTACTTCAATTTGGTCCCTTTATGTCTGCAGTAACTTTAGAAGTGCAGCTTCTGAGTAGCAATGGGTTTACACTTTTGTGAGTGGGTGCCTATCTCCGTACTCCCTTCTTTAAATCCCTCTGACCTGGTCCCTCCCACATTTATTACTATGTAGTAAGGTTACATGTGTGAGCATCTCCCATAAAAAGGATAAGAACGGTAGAGGTGGAGATTTACACTGATAGGTCTACGAATAGCAATAGTACTTTAGGTGTACTATTTCAGTAGTACTAAACATACTGCAAAATGCTGTTTGTAAATAGGCCTCTAGGTGCTGAAAAGATGTTTGTGCCTTGTTACATATATGTTTAAAGAAGAATGGTGAACCCAATGTACCCTTGAAGGCTTGGGCAATAAAATCAATCAAAGTAAAAATGTCTACAGGAATTTCACTTGTTTTCAAAATATTTAAAGTTCCAAATTATTTGTAAGTCAGTTAAATGTAAGATACCAGTGTCAAGAGATCACATTTGTGAATAGCCCAAGGAAGTGCAGGTAAATCAACATGATTTGCCTGCACTTTCTTGGGCTATGCACAAATGTGATCTCTTGACACTGGTATCTTCCTTTGCCCATTTCACTATTGTCCCCATTGCACAAGGTCAGTCTCTAGTTCAGTTAAATTGATTTTGTTTTAATACTATGTAATGTGATAACATATTAATATATCTGTTTAGGGTTGTATATCCTGCATAAAGTTATTTGTCCTGAGGATGGTCTAATGGACTGAAGCCACAAAGACCGAAACGTCGACAGTCCCGCCAACTCCAAGAGAATTTTCTTTCTCAAAGCAATATTTATTGATGTTTCAATAATATTTGCTGTGTTATATTTAGGATCTGATGTAGGTTATGAATTGTGTGTCCAAATTCATTTGTACACTTTTGTCATAACTTTATTTGCTGATATCTACTTTGTTCAACTGTACCCTTCTCAATTTTAAAATATGCCAAAATCAGATAAATTCATTTTCGACAACTAGAATCTTCCATGTGCTTTGTTTTTCTTCGTGCTTTGTTAATTACATTTACTTTGGTTGTCTTAGTGGGACACCTAGGAGTCTGATTACGTTTAACTGACTCACAAATAATTTGGAACTTTAAATATTTTGAAAACAAGTGAAATCCCTGGTAGACATTTTTACTTTGATTGTTACATATATGGCAAATTCTGGGTTCCCTTTCGCAAAATCCACTGCCATGACATATAATCAAAATCATAGATTTTCCAAAGAGAAACAAAACCCACCAAAAGATTTTATCTTCAGAAAACTAAGGAAATCATGTAGAAACGCAAAGACAACATTAAATTTTGAATGAAAAGGAAAGGTGGTCTAAATAGAAGTGAGCCTCTACAAAAAAGGACCTCTAAGCAATAGAGATCATCTGAAGAAAGGGCCACGGAAAGCAAACCTGGATCATGCAAAAAAGAGGGATTATCCAAAGACTAGACTGACAAATTCAAGGATCAGTCATCTATGTAAATAAAGAGAAATAATCATCTGAAATCAAACAGTATGTCAAAAGATAAAAATGCCCAAATATGGGAGGTATGGCCAATAGGCCAAAAGGGCGGACGCTTGAATAAGCAACTTTTCACCATCCCCATCATCTGTTCTGATCCTGTTTGATTTCACATGCCATTAAGATCTGTAAGCAAAGGTAGGGCTGATGCAGCTGGTGAGAAGGGGCAGACAATCCAAGGAAGTATGCTATGGCCCTGCTCTTATTGAACCACTGCATGGCGGAGTCTGCCTTGTCCCCAAAGAGGCGAACCCCATCAAAGGGCATTTCTATAACAGATGACTAGACATCGCCTGAAAAATCTGTTGACTGCAGTCATGCATGGAGACGAATTGCGACACCGGCTTTCCCAATGGAATCAGTGGTATCTAGGCCAAAAAGAATTGTAAATTTGGCTGTATCACGACTGTCCTGCATAGTTTGGGTTAGGATGAGGAAAACCGGGATGGCTTGAGCCGCTGAATCCCAATGGGAGTGGGAACAGCAACCCGACAGGCAACTGACATTGGTGGACCTGAGGGACAAAGTTGTGGAAGAAAATAGTAATACCCTCTTGCAAGAGATATCCACACTTTTGGATTCACTATCGAGCCACTAGTAAAAAAAGTAAATTTGTGTTTGTCCGACTGGTAGATGCCTGCACCACTAAGCTCTCAGTAGAGGGGTGCTGAGACAAAAATGCAGGATTGCCCATGAGAAGTTGGTGGCGTCTCACAGTTTGGCAGTTAACTAGGCGGCCAGACCAAGGCTTGGCTCAAGCTCCAAGCAGACTATCAGTGACTGCCTTGTTGAAAGGTAGTAGTGGATCATTTGAGAATTGCCCCAGCTAGAGCACTTTTGCCAGGACATTGGTTTTGACTTCTAAGGTGAGGATGTGCAGGCTTAGAAATTGGACGATCCTTTGCATAACCACAGAAAAGAAAATAATCTCTAAAGTGGCAGGACCTTGTGGTATTTACAGGTTAGAAACAGGAGAGGTGTCAAGGCCACAGGCCTCTTGTAGTTCATCATACCATTTCTCTTCATGGTAAAATTGATTGGATTCATCACCTGGGTCATAATCATTGTTGGAATCTGTACTAAACAAGTAATGCAATGTATGGGACCTCCCTTCTGTAGGTGAGACTTCAAACAGTGGGAGTTGCGGTTCGATGGAAACAAAGTGTGGCCTTGGTTGAGGTCATAGTGGCACTGACCCAGAGTTAGAGGAACACAATGGGCACCTCATTCTCCCGCACTGATTGTGGAGCTGGAGGCAGAGTCAATACAGGAGTCAGGAGAGGCTCAGTGGTGGTTTTGAAGGGTCTAACAGGCACCAAGGGTGGACCCATAGCAGTATCCCATATAGAAGCCCTCTCTGCTTCTTGGGGCCTGCAGGCATGCCAGCAGGAGTCGAAAGGGATGCGAAGAGGCTGAGCATGCCTTGTGGAACTCTTAGATCGGCCTAAGTGTCGCAGATGGCACAGGAAACTCAGGTTATGCCAGAACAAGTTGCAGGATTAGCTCCAAAGTCGACTGACTTCAGGAGCGTGGTTGAGAGGTATGGTGACGCCTTCACCCCTTCTCAGGAGTATGAGTGGCAGGATGGGGCCAAGTAACATTTGGAATTTTTATGTTGTTTATTTACTTACCCAAAGATCCAGATTGCAACTACGATAGCCATTGGAATCGAATCCTGTGACCTGTGTACCGGGAACGGGACCAAGACCAACATTTGGAGTTGGACAGATCTCAACGAGTAGTCTTTTAGTGCATGGTGACGTACGCACGCCTCGTGGTCCCATATGGTATTCACGTTCATCGGTGCACATTAACTGCAGGCCTTGGAGAAGTGACTTAAGCCCAAGCACCACGGGAAAACCTGATGACGATCTGTTGCATACATCCGCTTGCTCCAGTCCTTAAAGGGTTTAAAACCTGTTGTCTTGGGAGGTGAACATTTTGAGGTAAAGATGGCATCAAAGAGACAATAGGCACTTCCAGATCCATGTAGCATGGCATAGAAAGAAAGAAGCTGGTGTCAGCACACAGGAGAGGCACCTAAATAGGCGTTCTACTTAATCTCTGGAGCAGTACAGCATCAGTTTAAAGCCGCACGGTGCTACCTACAGGAACACAGAGGTAAAGGTAAAAGGTTTCCGGGTATTCAGACAAAATATTGACACAAATATATCCTCATACCAAAATATTGTGTCTAAAATATCGTTGACAAGAATATTGATTTTAAGGTAATTAAAATTGATTTAGCCAGTATCAAAATCATTAACAGCATTTACAAAAATATAGTTGTGTATAATATTGTTTTTAAATAATTGCTATGGTTGTTTGTATTTATTTTAAATGTGTTTGTTATACATGTTTTGCATAATTATTATTTATTTTAAAAATACTTGTTTTATTTTTAGCAGTTATTACATTTAGTCTAACACTTTTTGGGATTTTAGTAACACAGCAGTTGTGGGATTTATTGGGGTACAGGGTGGGAAGTACATTTATTATAATTAATTATCCATTAATGTTTTATAAATAAAAATAATTTAATTGATCATTAATTATGTTAATTCTGTAATTCTTTTTTAATGTACAGGGTGGGGAGTAAATTAATTAGAATTAATTATTAATTAATTTGCCATTATTATTAATTACTTAATTGATACATATTTATGTAAATTTTGTTTTTTTAAGATATGTTTCAGGTGGGGCTTTTCTAGAGGTATAAGGTGGGTAGTAAATTATTTTAGTTAATATTTACTTTTAAATAAATATAAATTATATAATTGATAATTAGTTATTTTAATAGTGTGATTATTTTTTTATAAATGTTAAGTTTAAGGTGTGGGTTGTAGGTTTTGTAGGGGTATAGGTGTTGCACTGACCGGAGTAGGAATCGTACATTTTACCCCTCTGCAAAATACAACTCTTTCCCTACTGTTGCATAGACTGGAGTGGGAATAGTACATTTTAACCCTCCGAAATCCAACACTTATACTACTGTTGCAATCACTGGAGTGGGAATAGTTAATTTTACTGCTTCGCAATCTAACACTTTCTCTACTGTTGCATTGCCTGGAGTGGGAATAGTACATTTTACACCTCCAGAATCCAATAATGTTCCAATTGTTGCATAGGTTGGTTTGGGAATAATAAAGTTTACCCCTCCGCAATCTAACACTTTCACTACTGTTGCACTGACTGTAGTGGAAATAGTACAATTTCTTCCTCCGCAATCCAACACTTTCCCTACTGTTGCACTGACTGGAGTGAGAATAATAAATTTTACCACTCCGCAATCCAAAACTTTTACTACTGTTGCAATCACTGGAGTGGGAATAGAACATTTTACCCCTCTGTAATCCAACACTTTCACTACTGTTCAACTGACTGGAGTGGGAATAGTAAATGTTACCCCTTTGCAATTCAACACTTTCCCTACTGTTGCACTGCCTGAAGTGAGAATAGTAAATGTTACCCCTTAGTAATCAAACACTTGCACTACGGTTGTAATGACTGGAGTGGGAATAGTAAATTTTACCCCTACGCAATCCAACACTTTCCCTACTGTTGCATAGACTGTAGTGGGAATAGTAAATATTTCCCCTCCAGAATCTAACACTTTTCCTACTGTGGCATAGTTTGGAGAGGGAATAATAAAGTTTACCCATTTGCAATCCAACACTTTTCCGACTGTTGCACTGTGTGCAGTGAAAATAGTTAAATTTACCCCTCGTGAGTCCAACAATTTCCCTACTCTTTCACTGACTAGAGTGGGAATAGAAAATATTACCCCTCTGCAATTAAATTTTTTCCATATTGTTGCACTGCATGGAATGGGAGTAATACATTTTACACCTCCCGATCCAACATTTTTCATACTGTTCTATAAATTGGAGCGGGAATGGTATATGTATTATTTACAGAATAATTGTATAGTTTACTTTACTTTATTTAAACCTAAATTATTATGTTTTTGTGTACATAAAAATATAAAATGTATCATTATAATATTTTTTACTATTTGTATATTTTTTAGTAAATTGCTAATTTTTTATGTTTACTTTTTTAATTGTAATTAAATTGGTATTTTTTAAATGCTATTATGTGATGGGTATATATACATTCCGTATATTTATGGGTATTTTGTTTTTTTCACTGTTGAATGCCGGCCAATTGTAAATGCGCTGTCCACTTTCTATGTTTCACTGCATTCCACTGCATTCCACAGTATTTATCTTTGCCGGTAATGGTGTTTTCTCTGACATGTGATTAAGCCCATTGGCGAAACGCGTTGTGTAAATAAACAGAAGTTTATCTAATACCTCGTTGGGTCTCTGATTCCTAACAGCGCGCAGATTGGAAAAGTAAGCTAAGGATATATATATATATATATATATATATATATATATATATATATATATATATATATACACATACACATATACATATATATATATATATATATATATATATATATATATTTTTTTTTTTTATGAATCTGTGAGGCGAAACGCGTCTGTTGGAGGGGTAGGGGGTCTGTAATAAACACTTTGAGATCGGAGACCTGCGTGCTTTCCTTTTTGATATCGGAATGGATGGAAACGTGTCTGAAATATATATATATATATATATATATATATATATATATATATGCAAAAACTCCACAGACGCCACTTCCTGATCCACCCAGGACCGGCGAGGCAAAGTAGGAGACGGACCACGTAGTTCACAGGTTCTTCACTTTATTGCAGCTGGTAAAAACAGGAGGGCAATACGCGTTTCGGGCTTCAAGAGCCCTTGTTCACATGCAAAGAACTAGTGCAGCTTTTTGATTTTTATAATGCTCAAGTGACCAGTTTAAACACCGCCCTACTCCTGGTCACATGACCATAGATATAGACAAAATCTTCTATGAAGTAAAGGTTAATCACTGTGCAAATACGCAAAAAAACGTTCTGGCATGGTTAAACTTTTGTCAGTTGATTCTTGACAGATATCATTTATCATTTCATTCATAAAAATAGTTTTATATACACTATTTTAAAGTGCAATTTCATATATATATATAAAATTCATATATATATATATATATATATATATATATATATATATATATATATATATATATATATATATATATATATATATATATATATATATATATATATATATTCTCAGGAAGTCAGCCTTACGACGTGCAGAAGGACGACAGCGGACCCAGGAATTTCAGGTGCCAATTTTATTAAGTGCAAAAGCGCCCCCGCACCATAGCCATGACGCGTTTCGGGTCTTCCTCGACACTTGATCACATATATAAATACACATCTGAAAAATGCAATATACCTGGATAAATCCAAAAACAGAAGCCAAAAGACCGTTTAAACTCTATAGTAAGATTTCACAATATTGTTTAGGGCGAGTTCAGAATAAAGTGCAAAATACAGTGCTGGACTAGATCAGTGTCTAACTGTGCAAGAGGTGCAAACATACGTGCTATAGGAAATTATAATATTTAAATTCTAAAAAGTACATGATAAAGTGACATGTGTGAAAAAGTTTATAAATGCTTAAATAGACAATTGGAAGTCCTCATAATTTTGTCATTTATAAAAAGCATCAATATAAAATATTTAATACGGGTTAAAAAACATTATCATGTTAAAAAGTGATAAAAACACCCAAATGTACAAAGTGCTAAAAAAATCCTGAATAGTGATAAATATAAATAACTATCTAGAGGTGAGGAGTTGGTGATTACAATTCGCCGTGGCTAACAAGGAACTTGACTACCCACGGCGTATAGACAAAATTAGAAGAAATAGAATAGTACCATAGAGAATTGGATTACATGAATCTGTAAGGCAGATAATCAACTCTAGGTAACAGGGAACCTGACTACCTGAGGATAAAGAATATGGAGTTATGGGATGCAGTTATTACAGAAAATTACGCAAATCTTCAGTGTTATTAAGTCCGTTAAGCCACTTACTGTCGTATTCTAGAATAAATCGAGATTCTAGTTGCCTTAGTTTTAATTCTCGATTACCACCCCTTCTAAGGGGTGGTACTGAAGCTACCACATAATACGATAGGCAGTTAACATCTTTATCATGTGTGCTCTGGAGGTGACGGGCCACCGGATAAGATTGATCACAATGCAGAACAGCTCTGATATGCTGTAATATTCTGACGTGCACCTGCTGCTTAGTACTGCCAATATAATTGAGGCCACAGGTGCACGTCAGAACATATACAGCATAATCAGTCTTGCTTGTGTGATTTCCAATAATAGGCGTTTCCTCTGTTTTAAAAGGGGTACTGTAATGTGTTTTGTTGCAGCCAAATTGGCACGCTCTACAAGTAGAGCATTTGCGAAACCCCGAAGTTGGTTGTAACCAGATGGCCTTTTGCTTCAATTCTGGACTGCTTTTGTCAAGTATAGTTCCCATGCTCTGTGCTCTCCAGAATGTTACCAAAGGTTTAGTTGGCAACATACTGCCTAGTACTGTATCAGTCAAGATGGTGGGCCAGTTACGATTGATTATTTGTTTGATCTTTTTTTCTTGGTTACTGAATGCAGTGACAAATCTCGGACAATTATTAGGGGTTTCTTCCTCAGGGGTACAGACTGCAATGTGTTTTCAGAACTATTAGGGAAAAGTGAGGATCTGGAACGTTTATCTGCTCTAGCCAGAGCACGATTAAACACCATATCAGAATATCCTCGAGCTTTTAGTCGTAGCCGTAGATCTTTAACACATTTCAGAAAGTCAGATTGGGTGCTACAGATTCTTTTGATCCTGAGAATTTCCCCCAATGGTATATTGTCAATGATGTGCATAGGGTGGAGACTGGACGCATGCAAGGTTGTATTGCCTGCAGTGGCATTTCTATGTAGGGTTGTTTGTAACTTATTATCTTTATCAACATATACAGTGACATCTAGAAATTCGATCTGTTTGGCATTTATGTGGGACGTAAAATTTAGATTAAGTGTGTTATTATTAATCTCATTGATTAACTGATGGGCTTCCATTATGTCTCCCTGCCAAACTATAAAGATGTCATCTATATATCGTAGGTATTTTACAATATTTTCTCTGACCCATACTTGGTGTGTGGCGTTGAGGACCCGCTCCTCCCACCAGCCCACGTGTAAACATGCGTAGCGTATACATATACATATACATATATATATAGTATGCTCCACAGTTCTCCTTCCTCCTTACAGTGAAAAAGTTCACTGCACCATAGACAAGTGGTACTTCTTTTAGGTATTTATTAATCACACCAAAGTGCAAACAAAGTTGGACGGTCTACATGTTTCAGCTCCCAGCCTTCTACTGGACCATAGAGTCCTTGCGTCTACAGCATCCTAAAAAGTGCTCATGTGTATTAACTCCTCATTACTTTTCCTTACAATATGTTACTAGACTGCCATCTTTCATATTCAATCAGTGGTAACATCTGTAAGCCATTTCGAAGTATAATTGTAGAGTACATATAAATCATTTCAATATATTCCTTCTTATGGCACTAAAAAGTTGGCATAAAGTGCAGGTGCATATGTCTTCCAATGGTTATAAGAAACTGACACATTGATTGATGAAGTAAAAACAGATAACTCTATGAACTTTCCTTAAAAATGTAATGTAAAGTTGTTAAAAGTAAGAATACAATAAAGTTATAAAAATTACAGATCTTTTTAAATAAAGTTCAATTCATAATTGAATTCTATGTTAAAGTGATCCGTGCAATTGAATAATCATAGATAAGAGAGGTTTCTGTTGCATTTTGTTAAATATCAACAATCTCTTCTCTAGTTAACAGTAAAGTACATTATATTTGTTTTTTTACCATTAAATTGCCATAATTCCCAAAAAGTATCAACTTAAGCTTCTTTTTACCATATTTTGTTTTGTTTGTAATAACGATCAATTCATCTATGTATATAAACAAAGTGCTGGTGTGATTGTGCAGACATGATTTAAAACTAACACAGCACTATAGAAATGTTACTAATTCTACATCATCCTATTATTGTGATTCCTACAATTTTAGATATTCTTGTCTTTAAAACTAATGTGAAAGAGTGGTTATTTATGCAGTGACAAGTAAAAGTTCAATTTCTTGGATTGATTAAACTCCTATAAATGTATATACAATTCTGCATCCAAGTTATGTCCATATGGGTTTTCTGTTCCAATTGCTAAAATAAAGCAAGATTATGTCAGTTTTAGGCTTGAATTCTGTCACCTCCGCATTATTTGGCTTTCACAAGTTTTATTCCAAAGTACTTCAGTTGCTGGCTATCACTTGTGTGAGGTCAAAATAAATGTTTGGCGATTGGATAGGAAAAGTCTTTACTTTTATGGCACGCAGATGCTGAAGAATTCATAATTTCAGCTTATTACATATTGTTTCCCGCAGGGACATTCCAATATGTGTACTATATACTTTGACTCACAGGTGATATGTTCTTTAATTTGCTCAGTCTTTCCCTTTCGAAGTCTGTATGTTAATGAGTTTTGACCATACTCGCATGCTTGACATTTTGAACATTAGAAGATTGGTACAGGTGGGCGCAAAAGATGTTCCCATTGTGGTCCCCAGATTTTGTTGAAAAAGCTCTCCTTTGAAAATAAATATTTTATGGGTCAGGCAGTATGTCAACATTTTCCTTAGCATTTCTGAATGTTTCAATAAACTGATTGACCTTGTTTCTAGGAAGTGTTTTACAGCTGATATTCCTTCCTCATGGAGCATTGATGTGTATAGAGATGTTGCTATTACAAATTCCTTTTCCCATGGGATTTTATTGAGAAAGTCCATTGTATCTTGTAGATAAGATGGGAAAGAAGAAATATAATCCATAAAAAACACATCAATGAATCTAGTTGTTTTTTTCTAGAAGAGGGCCAATTGAACTCACTATTTGTCTTCCCGGTGGATTTGTTAATGATTTGTGCACTTTCAGTACAAAGTATATAGTCTGGATAGTGGGATGGTCAATCTTCAGGTAAATGTACTCTTCAAAGTCAGTCAGATATTTCCATTCTTGTAGTTTGAGATGGTATTCTTGAGTCAAAGCTTCCATGGGATTATTCTTAAGTCTTTCATAATGATCTTCTTTTCTCAATTGTTGGTTGGCTTTCTTTATGTAATCATCAAGATTCTGGATTACGATATTGCCACCTTTATCTGAGGCTTTGATAATGACGTTGAGGTCTTCCTTTAACTCCTTTACGGCTCTGTATTCTCCTTGGGTTAGATTCCATGATTTTTTGTGTTTCTTACTTCTCTTATTCTGAGAGTTAATTTGCCTTTGTTGATTGATATCCTCTAAGATGATCTCATGAAAGAGGTAAATCTTGTTCCCAGGTGGTAGTTGTGGACAGAAGGTTGGTTGCTCTTTTAGACCACTATTATGGTTGTTATACTATGCACTTATCTTCCTTTCATTGTTTTGGGTACACACATATAAGGCAGGCTACTGTTAATGGGACAGGCTGTCCTTCAGGTTTGTCAGTGGCCACTTGCACTTGGCTCATTAACTTCACTTCAGCCGTCTGACCACTCAGCTACATTATCTGTTGCAATACATTGTGGAGTACAGGCTCAGCTATGATTCCATTACTGGATAGTTTAATAACCCTATTTTGTTTTGTCTGTTCTCTGACTTTGGCAGGCACTGTGTTGTCGTCATTTGTCACTAGCGCTCCATCAATTATATGCATTCAGGTGACATCAATGTAGAAAGGGTTTTTGGTATATGCCAAGTGAGAGTAATCCCTTTCCATGTAGGATCAATATTTGTACCATTGGCTGTATTATTACTGCATGTTTTCTCCGCATGGTCAGCATTATATTTGGGATCTCATTACTTCCAAAACATGTTATAAGATGGCCGACACCTGACTTGTATTTATCATCTACACTCAGCTGTAGTTCTTTGTTTATGTCTGGACCAGGCTTTGTATTGTACCTTCAAGTATAGTCTATGTGTGATCAAGACAGCTTGTCTGTCAAAACGTGTTACTACTGGACTAATAAACCAGCACTTGGCGGTACCACCTGAGCGGCACTTTATTTGCTGGACTTTGTGTGAGATATATATATATATATATATATATATAAAAGTTATTATTATATAATGTCATAATTTAAATTTAAAATATATATGGTGTGTTTTTATTAAATTATTACATTTAAAATGCATTCTTAAATTAGAATATAAATTGAAAATATTAGTTTATTAACGTTTTCTATTTTATATATGTAACTAAGCATATATGTGTTAATTTTTAATAAGTATAATAGTTATATTTATTTCAAAATTAAATAAATATATTTAATTTGTATTATATTAGTGTTATCTTTTCATATATTCAATGTTTAATACTTATATATATATTTTAAAAAACTATATTTCGGACAATGATATTAATGACAACGATATTTTTAATTCAATATTTCTGTCATTTACATTATAAAGACAGCATGACAATATTTTTGACAACAATATTTTTGTGACAATATTTTGTTATGGCAATATAACCAGAGGCAATATTTTGTCAGTGATCCAAGTTTCCAGAACCAGTCTTCCACAGCATCAGTGCAGAGCCACACTGTGCTACCTACTGGCACAAAGAGGTAATGGTAAAATAATTCCAGATTCAGACCTGCATCTGGGGAATATTCAAAGGGTGAGGAATCTGTGGTAAGAGATCCCTATTAGAAGCGGTTGTAGGTGGGTGCATCCTTTCTTACTATTAAGGCAAGGATAGGGAGAGAGAGCATAAGCAGAGCAGATCCTGCACCTGGGGATGCATCCCAGACACTTACAAAATTCCCTGAAGAGAAAGATTTAAGACTGGGCTCATTACGCCTGACTACACTATCAACACAGAATATGCAAATAGGTAGATAAAGTGGAGAAAATGCTCTATTGGTACGCTAACAGGAAAGCAGATAAAGCCTGTACCCTCAAATTGGAAGCCTCACACAGGGTTACAGTGTGCCACCAAGAGAAAACTGAAGCAGCTTGAAGACCACAGGACCTGGGGACTGGGACGTATGATGCCCTTGATAACCTGCGCATTGTCTATTTGATCTTCTCTTCTGACCTTGAAAGGACTAAGAGGGCTGTGGCAGGGAAGGTGGACCTTGATATTGTTGGTACACCAACTCTTTGTAGTAGCCTTAAAAGGGGTAAAACTATTGAGGCCATTGTCTTGCAGATGCGGAAGGCCTACGCAAAGTACCATGGTTCAGCTTTCATTAAAGCATTCCAAAGCTGAATTAGCCTTTTCATCAAAAAGGCAAGAATCATTGAAAGGCATGTCCATTAAAGAGGCTTGCATGCCCCTGAGAAGCCAATGAAATGCATCCAAGTGTGTCACCGAACACCGCACTAGTGCCAACCGCTTTTCCCTAATAGTCAGTGGTGTTCAGCTCTGAGAGGATGACATACTCTGGGGCATCCTGACCATCCAGGATGGTTTAAGCCACTTTGGCCCAAAATTCCTCAGGGACTGCAGGCAAGATCTTGCCAGCCATGTCCTATAAAGCATGGGCATAGTCCCCAGCAAATGGCTGGCATTGACTGACCGTGACCGAAGAAAACCTCCACTTCCGAATGCCTCAATACACTTCAAATCTCAGTCAGGAGAAATCATGGGGAAAAATGTGTTGTTCTCCCTACTGATGGAAGAGTGCACCATCAAAGTATATGTTATAGGGTGCTGTGTAATAAATTGGGGTCACTTGACACAAGTCTGTGGCTGCCTGTCTGTTTACTGGTAGGCATGAACCGGGGTTGGACTAGGTCTATATGGATTTCAGAGATCACTGATACAACATCGACAAAAACAATATCGTATGACGCAAATATTGTGTCAAAAATATGGTTTACCAAAATATTGTGCCCCTATACTTATAATGATATGTACAAGAATAACAGCAATAAAATATTGTTTAATACTAATATTTTCCAAAAATATACAAAAATATTTTTCTTTTAATATATGTACAGTTTAAAGAAGTAAACCTTAAATATTGTAATAAATATCATTAATATAATGTAAATTAACTAAATTCCACTAATACTTAATACTGTATATAAATATGTAACTGGGTTCCGTCTGGGCTGGGCACATTTGAGCAGACCCTGAATTCAACATTCATTGTGCAGAAAGTACACAAAAGCAAAAAAAAGAGTGTATCCACCTTGCCTTTATGGACCTCACCAGTGCATTTGACACAGTAAATTGGTCAAAACCTTGGGCCAACATGAAAATCTGGGTGTTGATACTTCAATTATAATTATGCTTTCCTGTTTTCAGTTTCTATTTGTAGTACATTCTGGTGTTTGTTTTCCACTGCTTTCAATACCTTATAAAAAAAGTGGTTATCAGTAGTTACACATTTTCACACAATTAAACACAACAACAACAGTGTTTTCCAGTGTTTATGAAATGCTTTGCTTTTATTATTGCTTGCTTTCTGCACTGATTGTGCACATGTATAGGCGGTCTGCAGTGCATACATGGTATATGAGGTCCAAATATATTTTTACAAATCAAACTTACAGTAATACACTATGCAGTACTTCTTTAGTGAGTCTTTGGTCATGCGCTCTCACTCTTACCTTCCCATGTAAAAATATATCTGTGAAAAGACTCTGTCAACATTGGCACTTGAGACAAGCAACACCAAAACAGCCAGTACGCAATTTGCAAACAATGGTCTCTGACATAGCTTTCCATGCCAATATTGGTGCACCTGAAGACTGCAAGTCTCTGGGACAGGTTCTGAAACATATGCGTTGAACTGGGTGCAGTTGCCTCATTTATTGAAGCAGTCAAAAATTAAGCAGTACTTTTCAAAGTCCGGAGCAAATTACCCTTTACGGAAGGAATCTAGAACTTGTGCAGAGTACCTCAGTGAAGCTTCATTGACTTCAAATGCTATGGCTGGTTAAGGGAAATTTCTATGCATCATTGCTAGCCATTTCTCATGCACTGTAAAATAAATCTCCTGAATTGCTCCTCAATATTTCTTTGATTTCCATGTTGCTGTGCCAAAGTCACTAAAAGTGTTGCCCAGCCTACTCTCAAGGAGATGTCTCACATCTACACCAATTACGATGAACACTTGGTAGACAAGGGTGTTTTCAGCCTCTTGTTTTTTGATTATGTCCACCACAGCAGTGATGTTTTCTTTTAAAAATCCATGAAAGCAGGAGAGTGTGCTTTTTTCCACATCACTATCAATATGTGACCAATGATCCTCACATTTCTTGTCTTTGGTATCATCAAGAAGCAGAAATTCTGTAAACGATTGCCACCTGGATAATGTAGCATTCACAGCCTCTACGTCTGAGAACCACCAGCTAAATGAAGCAGTTGGGATGACTCTTTTTTTGATGCCACACAGCACAAAATGAGAAATAATCGCGTTTTACTTCCTGCGCACAATGAAACAGTGCATCAGAATGGACTACAAAGTCAATAGCATTCTTCATTAACTCTAAAGATTGTAAAGATGCTTTTAGCATACAATTTAATAAGTGGCAAGGATCTCTTACAGGAAAGCATTTCAGCTCAGGTATCAATTTTGACAGGTCATCACACAACTTTTGCACATGCGTAGCTGAATTTCTGCAAATACAAACAATATCACTCCAATCTTTGTTGAACTTGGTAATCACTTTTTGCAGCAGCATTCCAAGTGACACTGCATTCCTTGTTTTCCGAACACATGGTGTCATGTTTTCACCACTATCTCAGATGCTTGGTTACAGCACTCTTTTCACATATACCTGTCACTATCCCTTGCATTGAAAGTTTAAAGCCTGTGGTGTTTGGAAATTAATCTGCCATCAAGTATGACTCACTAGAAAAGGGGCCTGATGTATGAAAGGGTTTAACCTAGTCCCTGTCTGTGGGTAAATGTGATGCCACATATTGAGAAAGATTCTTATGAAACCAGCCATTTTACATATCAGTAAAAGAATCAAACTTAGCAAAAATATCCTTATCATCTACAGTTTATAAAATAACTAGATAAGACACAAAACATGCTTCTAAACCCAGCATCATAAGACCAAAAATAACAAAACTGACAAAAAGGAACAAGAAACAAAATTTTATTAATCACGGAGAACAAGTTCTTGAGACAGGTAGCTGCCCTCCCCCAGAGCACCCCACTACTACCACTCAGGTTGGACTTGGGAATCAGACCCATCACAGAGGAGCTAGGACTAAAACCCTTAAAATTCTGGAGGCGCTTGTGGTCCAGCCCAGATCTTGTAACCTATAGAGAAGAACTACAAGAATTCCTGGAACTACGAAGCATAAAAAGGATTCCTTGGTTGATTTACGTCAAGGGAAGGTGCGAGGAAATGGGATTCTCGGAACTATGGACTGATCCTCTAAATTCCTGCACCAAGATCCCAAAAAAGACACTCGCGGACACCTACTACGCCATGATGCTCACCAGAGCCTCCAATGACATTCGCGAGGGGTCTCTGACAAATTTATTTTTGAAAATAAAAGATACCTATTCCCTTGAAAAAACATTAGATGAGATTTCCCCTGCATTAACCAGGAAACTGTTTTTACAATGGCGTTATGGATGCCTTCCTCTAGCTTCGTTTACAGCATCTTGGTCAGTCTGCTCCACTACATCAATTTGCCCAATGTGTGCACACCCTAAAGAGGACGACATGCACGCGGTACTTTTTTGCAAAGGCTACGAGCGGAGCAGGAAATATTGGCTTGTCCCGATGCTCAGGAACTTGGGTTTTAGATCCCATCAAATTGCCTACAGAGTGCTAAAATCCGATCTTTCCCCCCCTATTGTTTTTGCACTGTCAAAATTTTTAACCTCCCTGTGGTTTACCCGTAGCCGAATGATGAAATGCCTGCCATAAATGGACATTACCAGCGCCTGCCCACCCATGTCTTATTTATATTTTAACCACTTTTTAGAAATTTGGATCACACTATGTTTAATAAGTTTTTAAATGTATGTACTGTTTTGCATCTTTTATGATCTGTGATCGAAATAAAGATTAATGAAATGAAAAATGAAAATTTTATTAACATCCCTAAATAACAAAACTCCAGCAGAATAACGGTACCTCAGTCTTTCTTGCTACAGCCTTGTGTTAGAAAGTTGCATTGTATTTGCCCCTTCAGGAAGAAATTAAAATGATTCTTTCACTCACCTTTTCCTTTCTTTGAATTGCTTGTGGTTTTGAAGGTGTTTTTTCAGTGTTTATATTTTTTAACTGGTGAGGGCTATTCTCCTTTCGGTGGGGTTTTATCAGTTATTATAGGGTTAAACCTAAAACAGGACAGCCTAATTATAATGGTGCTTCGTAGGCTTCACACCCATACCTCAACAAAAGTCAGATATAGCAGAGTTGGGAAGCTTACAGAGGATTTTCAGTCAGTAATTTGGGTAAGGCAAGGCTGTGTCCTTGCTCCCTTCTTTTTCCTTCCATATATTAATGGCCTTGAGGACTTTCTCTGTTGCACAGGTAAAGATTTATGAAAAAGTGTACTGTGTCAGGTCCCTGTTCTACTCTATGACGATGACACAGTCCTCATAGCCAGAACAGCCAATGGTCTTCAAACTTTACTGGATGTCTTTAACACCTTCATGACTAATCTGAACCTTGGGACAGATAGAAAAAAGGGGCTTATTTTGATGTCGGGCGGAATTACTTCCACCCGACACCGACTCGGTCTGCAGTCCCGACCGACTCATTTCAATGTGCGTTCAATCACGAGCTCCATTTCCTTAATGGGAGCTCATGTTACAGCCTTAAACAGTCCATAACACAAGCTCACAATATGGAAAGGGAGGTGCATTGATCAAAAAGGGAGCAACATAGGTGCCCCCTCTGCCTCCAACCATGGGCCTTGAACTAAAGGAGGCCCTACTGGGGGTCCCCGAAGTTTCTTCCCGACAATCATTTCCATGTAAGATAGGTCGGCATGGAAACGATGTCGGAAAGAGTGCATTGTAATCTCATGGCAGAAAGGCCAGCCCATGTGAGATACATCAGAGATACTTTTGCCATGTTAGGCATTCAAATTGTTTTCACTTGTCACATACCCTCACCATCAGACTCGAACCGAAAGTAAAAGAGCTCTACTCCTGATACATTAACACTATCCGTATAACAGATAGGGTAGTCAGGACAGTAGAGGACCTGCAAGACCCCTTATATGCCAAATTACATCCTGCACTTTATCTTCAAATAATTTCACAAGAGCAATATACATTTCTAATGATCAGATTCCACCTAAATACCATACATTGGGGGCGTGGCCAAGATGGCGGCAGCGTAGGACGTCTTTCTCGGTCCCTCCGCTGCCGCTTCTGCAAAGCTTTGAATCAGCCCTGCAGGGGACCTTGCTGCTGTCTCCGAAGCATCACCGGCAGCCTAAGAGACGATCCGGCAGCCGCGGGTGCGGTTCCTGGCGCTCCAGCCCCGGAGAGGCGGACGCGGCGCTGGGTGGCGGTGGAGCCCGGCTCAGCGGCCTGCACTGGTGCCGCATCGCACGAGCCGCCATTGCTGTGGCGCCGCATCGCGACGGAGGTTCGCCGGCGCCCGACAGAGACACCCGCTGAGGCACTCTGCGCTGCAGCTGGTGGGGCGGACCCGGCGCGAAGAGGGCGTTTGCGTGCCTGAGCCCCGGCCAGAGTGAAGAGGCCCGCGTGGCACCGTCCTGCAACCCCTCCCCACTCCCGCCTAGGACGGCGGTGGAAGGCACCCGACAGAGGCGCCCAGCAGGGGGCACAGCGCTGGACCCGGTGAGACAGAGGCGGCACTAAGGGAGCATTGGCGTGCCTGGGTCCTGGCCGGTAAGGAGAGGCCCGCGTGGCGCCGTCCAGCATCCCCTCCCCCCTCCCGCCTGGGCCGGCGGTCGTGGGCGCCTGACGAGGACACCCAGCGTGGTGCACCGTGCTGCACCCAGTGAAGCAGAGCCAGCACTGTGGGGACACTTGTGTGCCTGGGCCCTGACCGGGGAGAAGAAGCCCGCGTGGCGCCATTCTGCATCCCCTCCCCCCTCCCGCCTGGGCCGGCGGTGGAAGAGGCGCAAACACAGCATGTGGGGGCGGTAGTCCCTCCCCTCACCCCCGGCTCCATCAGCCTGATCAGAGCCTCCGGGTGGTGAGCCCTTACCGAGGACAGCGGAATTGGCGCTCGCTGGCCCCTGGACTGCACTGTTGCCCGGGACCCCGGGCGCACTACGCTTGCGGAACCTGCTACCCGCCCGGCGACTGCACGGAGGCGCGCTTTTGGCATCTGAGGGCCCACCGCCGCCATGACGGCCAACAGAACCAAAAAGGACAAGGAGAGGGAGAAAGCCCTGAAGGAGGCCTCGCAGAAATGCTCTCCACTGCGGTCGTCGACGGCGCCTGACAAAGCGGCGGCGCCGGAAGAGGGTGAGGCGCCGGCCACCAAGGCCTTTATGCGTGACCTCTTTGCGGCCATCAAGGAGGACATACAGGAACTCCGGGCGCAGCTAGCCTCGGACCTCCGGGAGGTACGCCGAGACGTCGACGCCATCGGGGAGAGGGTGGCGACCCTCGAGGATCACGACGTGGACACGGCGGGGGACATCCATAGGCTCCAGCAGGAGATCCTTCGCCTTAACACCCAGCACCTCGACCTGCAATCGCATACGGAGGATCTAGAGAACAGATCCAGGCGCAATAACATTCGTATTCGTGCGGTACCTTGGAAAGGTGAGGGGCCGGACCTGTGCGAGTACGTCGACGGCTTGTTCCGCCACATCTTACAAGACGAGGAGCTCGGCGAGATTCAACTGGACAGGGCCCATAGAGTCGGCTTACCCCGAGGCTCCAACGCACCCCCCCTCCCCCGGACATCCTGGTGTGCGTCCACAACTTCCAACTCAAAGAGAGGATCTTGAAGAAAGCCCGTGAGCATGACCCCCTCCTGTTTCGTGACCATCGCCCTGTGCTCTACCAGGACTTGGCGGCCACCACCCTGGCCAAGCGACGGGGCTTCCGGGAGGTCACGGCTTTTCTGAAGGAACAGGGTGTCCCCTACTCCTGGGGGCACCCCTTCAGGCTAGTCTTCCGCTGGAAGGGGAAGCTGATTCAGGTGCGCTCAGTGGAGGTTGCCCGTGACCTGCTGGGAATGGAGCAGGCTGACCCCGCCGCTGAGCACCCATCGCCCTCTTCGAGGTCTCGTCGCCGCTCCGAGGAATGGCACACCGTGGGTAGGTCGTCCAAGACATCGGGCCCGGATTTGTCCGTCAGCGTGCAGGAGCGTGACGCCGCAGTGGCCTCGGTGTCGAAGGTGACTGTTTCGCCCGAAAGGCCCTGAATGGTTCGGCTGAACTTCTTCCCCTGTGCATCTTGGCTGGCTGGCAGTGGAGGGACCGAACTACTGGACACTGATGGGTAATGTACTGACACGTTCCCCGTGTGTATTGTCCTGTATCAGGATCTGGGTGGCTGGTGGGAGTAAGTCCATGCCCCCAGCCCTTGGGACTTCACTGACAGACTCTTGTTCCCCCTTGGTAGTTCGCTCCTGGGGACCATGTCGGGGTTTGTTGTTGTTGGGGAGGGTATGTTTTGGGGGGTTTGACTTGGAAGGTTTTGGGGTGGTTGAGGGTCAGGGGAGGGGAGGGAGGGGAGGGGGAGGGAGGGTTCTCCGCATCAGCCGCTAGTTTCTCTCAGCAAAGTGCTTCTCTTGCTTGCTAGATGGGGAGAGATTTGAAGGTGGTTAGCTTAAATGTGCGAGGTCTCAACAGCCCTGTCAAGAGAGCGGCGATCCTCTCCCTGTTGGAGGGGTGGAGGGGTCAGGTGGCGACATCTGTCTCCTGCAAGAGACACACCTACTCGCCAAAGACACGAGGCGGGTGAAGGACATGCGCTTCCCCACCCAGATATGGTCCTCCTGTGGCACAAAGAGACAGGGGGTGGCGATATTGATCAGTGCGAAAGCCCATTGTAAAGTGCTATCCCAGGTGGTTGATATTAGAGGGCGCTTTCTGGCGGTTAGGATCCAATGGGGGGGACTCCCAACTCACGGTAGGCTCCATCTATGCCCCCAATCTGCAACAGGAGGCCTTTTTGACCTCAGCGCTCGCGGATGTGTTGGCTTCTCCTGATCCCGGGATCCTGGTGGGTGGTGATTTGAATGTGGTGATGGATCCGGCGCTTGATAGGTCTGAGGCGCGCTCTCACGCGTCTGGCGCGCTTTCCAAAGGGGGTCTCCTTTGGTTGCAAGAGGGGGGACTCCATGATGTGTGGCGGCATTTGCACCCGGCTGAGCGCGATTTCACCTATTACTCTGCTGCGCACAAGTCCTATGTGCGCCTTGATCACTTCCTTGCCTCCTCTTCCCTGCTTTCCCAGCTCTCTTCTGCGGAGATAGCGCCGCGCTCCCTCTCTGACCATGCGCTTATCTCGGTTATGCTGTCGGGAGGGTCCGGGACGCGGGCGCGCGGGAGCTGGCGGTTGCGCGACTCTCTGCTTAACGCCGCCTCGGTAGTGGATCGTTTGCAGGACACGATCAAACATTACTTTGACACCAACGAGACCGACGGGATGTCGCTTAGTTCGGTTTGGGAAGCTCTTAAACTGGTGGTGCGGGGGGAATGCATCGCGATTTCGGCCTCGTTGGGGAAGGCGCGCAAAGAGAAGCGCGAGGAGCTCGAGAGGGACGTTCACGGGCTGGAAGCGATACATAAACGGACCGGGGCGCAAAGGGTCTGGAGGGAACTGGAAACGAAGCGGCGCATGCTGAAACACCTTGACCTTGACAGGGCCGAATACGCGCTCCTCCGACTGCGGCATAAATTTTATCTTAGTGGCGACAAAGGGGGTAAGATGCTGGCGCAACGTCTGAGGGCGCAAACGCAACAAACGATGGTGTCATCCGTCAAGGACGAACATGGGGTGGTACAGGTGGCTGACGCACGCGTGGCGAACAGCTTCCAGCGTTTCTACCAAGCTCTCTACTCTGCTGACCCCCCGGACCCGGACAAGGTGCAAGCATACTTGGAGTCTTGTGACATCACTCCCCTGTCGCAGACCTCGGCTGCGTCTCTAGACGCCGAGATATGCATCGAGGAGGTCATCTCAGCGATTGCGCGCCTGAAGGTGGCGAAATCGCCTGGCCCTGACGGCTTTACGGCCGCCTTCTACAAGAAGTTTTGTCCCGCACTGGCCCCCTTCCTGACGCGTCTCTTCAATTCCTTCCGAGAGTCTGGGAACGTGACGCCGTCCATGGCCGAGGCCGTGGTCACTGTTATTCATAAGGCAGGCAAGGATGCACAGGAGTGTGGCTCCTACCGCCCCATTTCGCTTCTGAATATAGATATGAAGTTATTTTCGGGCATCCTGGCCGCTCGCCTCAGCCCGTTTATGGACGGTATCATTGAACCCGACCAGGTGGGCTTTGTGCCGACGCGTCAAGGCAGAGAGAACACCAAACGCCTCCTGCATCTGATGGACTTGATTCGCCGGTCACGTACACAAGCATGCTTCCTCTCCATCGATGCCGAGAAGGCTTTCGACCGCGTTGACTGGTCGTACATGTTTGCGGTCCTGCGTAAGTTCGGGCTGGGGGACTCGTTTGTTAGCTGGGTCCGCTGCCTCTACGCCGCCCCCCGAGCCGCTGTTTGTGTGAACGGTTGTCGGTCTGATTATTTTCCGATTACCCGGGGGACGAGGCAGGGGTGCCCTCTCTCGCCCCTGTTATTCGCGCTCTATATGGAGCCTTTTGCGCAACGCCTCCGGGACAATGCGGACGTACAGGGGGTGCGCTTTGGGGCAGAGGAGCACAAGGTGAGCCTCTATGCGGATGATGTCATCCTATCCCTCACACACCCGCGCTCCTCACTGAGGCATCTCTCCCGGGAGCTGGAAGACTTCGGCCTGGTGGCCGGCTTCAAGGTCAATTTCTCGAAGTCCCAAATCCTGAACCTCTCGGTGCCGGAGGAGGAGGTCCGGGACCTCGGTGCCGATTTCGCGTTTCAATGGGTCCAGTCGGCCATCCCGTACCTCGGGATCCAGCTGGCGCTCACGCAAATGGTTGCTCTCAACTACAGGCTCCTCATTGACCAAACGGCTAAGTCCGTCTCGGACTGGTCCCGGCTGCAGCTGGCCTGGTTTGGCCGCCTCGCGGCGATCAAAATGACGATCCTTCCCCGCATCCTCTATCTCTTCCAGATGCTGCCCTTGCGCCCCCCCCCCGGAACCCTACGAAAGCTCCAGCGGTTGCTGACCACTTTTTTGTGGAACCATAAGCGCCCTCGCATTGCTATTGACCGCCTCATGGCGGCGCGCGATGACGGCGGCCTTAACTTCCCGTGCGTGGAGGCGTACTACCAAGCGGCGTGCCTGCGTTTCATTCTGGAATGGAATAGGCCGCTGTCCAGCAAGCACTGGCTCTTCATGGACCAGACTGTGGCCGGGCGCAACATCTGGCGCGAGCTATGGCTCCCACGCAAGCACAGATCCTGGGGCCTTTACTCCTCCCCGGTGACCTCCCCGACCCTGGCGGTGTGGGATCGTCTAGCTCTCAGGCGCGGCTGGACCACTTTCCCATCCCCACTGACGCCTATCGTTGACAACCCGGACTTCCCCCCCGGGTGCGACTCGCCGGTCTTCCAGCGTTGGAGGGAGTTGAGCTGTAAGAGAGTGGGTCACCTCTTTCAGCCGGAGGGACTGATACCGTTCACCACTCTGCGCCGGGAGTACTTTGAGCTGACCGTGGCTGACGCCTTCCACTACTCGCAGGTAGCGCATTGGGTGACGCTTCCTGATAACATCGCGGACATGTCATGTAGATGACATAGACAATGCTTTCGGTATCACCTTTCCCAGGGCTCCGGAATATGTACAACTGGGCCTCCCTCACCCTAAGGCGTTTCCCTTGCGCTCCCCTCGAGGTAGACAGATTGCGCTGGCGCTCCTGGCGGCGCGCCTGGTGATCCTTTCGAAGTGGCGCTCACTGGACGCCCCTGACCCCAGGGACTGGATTAGGCACCTGTGGCTGCTTCTGGGGATGGAGAGGCTTTCCCTGTGTGTGGATGGTAAAAGGGACACATATGCCAAGCTTTGGGCACCCTTCATACACTTGTTGTCCCGGGACTTGCGTGAGGTCACGTGCCCCAAATTCCTCCAGATTTTACAACTTATTCCCTTGGAACCGCCCGGGCTGTGGCATGATGGCATGATTGCTGCTAGGTCGTCTTAGGGCAGCAACGGGGTCTCTGACCCTTGGACTCTGAGGGTTCTCTGAACTATGCTGATGCGGAGGGGGTGGGAGGGATGGGGGGGGGGAGCTGGAGTTGGTTGGGTACTGGGGGGGGCGGGAGGGTACGGTTTCTTTCGGGTTGTTTTCTTTTCTGGTTTTGACAAAAAGCAGCCTCGCCTCCCTACATGGACTCACCGCATGGCTGTTAGCCCACCTTCGCCGGGTCGCCCTCCGGGTTGTAGACCCTATGGCTGTGTTACTGTGTTATGTGCAATTTGACTCCGCTCTGCCGGCCTGTGGATGTAGGCAGCCCAGCTGTGTTCACTGCTACGTGTCTGCTGAATAAAATTGTTTGATTCTAAATACCATACATTTTCTGGCTGCATTCCCTATCCAGGGTACTTGGTTCTCCTCACTCTCCCACTGCCCCTTCGATGGGCTTACACTCCAAAACACAAAGCCCGTTACCCTTCTCTGCACTCTATATATGACACAAAGGAGGCAGTTTCTATGGCCAGTCTTAAATGTATTAGGAATCAGAACCCAAAAACTAGCTTTCGATTATCTGCATAGTTTGAGAAGTGAAGAGGTAATTTATGCAGTGCTGAATTTTATTCTGAGAGCCCTGCAGGTCCATCGAAATTACTGACCAAGCGGTACACTTTTTGTTTTATCATGTCTGCCCCATTTTTGAAGAATACTACAAATTTGTTCCAGGACCTTATAAAAGCTCCCACTAGCTCAGACCCCTTAAATGGCATAACAGGTCCCTTTAGGTCAAACTTTAGCACCTTCTGAGGTTTTTGCTGTTTTGTGGTCTTTGTTATTAGCAGGCAATATCTCAAATATTTATCAGGTGTTTTCTTGATGCATGTTTTTTCATGATCTTTTTCAAAATTTGTACTGCACACTTTTATGGTTCATTTGAACCGAAATTAAGTTATTTATTTATTGATTGATTGATTGAACTAAACTCAACTAATACTATATATACATATTCACCTATGCAAACACACACATACACATGTTTGTGCATGTTTATCTAGTGTAGCACAATTATTAAATATATATATATATTACATTATTAAATTAAATTAATGTTTTTGATTGTTTAAACTAACTACTATAAAAAACATATTTATATAAAAGTAATAACCTAAAAAAGACCTTCATAAAAATATTATAAAAAGATTAAAAAGTAAAAAATATATACAAATAATATAAAATTAAAAAAATAGCAGAGTGAGTGTAGGGCTTCAGAGGGGTTACATTTACTATTACCAATCCATTCTAATTAACAGTAGGGAAAGTACTTAACTTCAAGCAAATTACATATATGAAAAATATATATTAAAAAACAATAACAAAATGTATATTATTAATAATCAATCAAGTAATTAAATATTTATTCATAATGAATTGGTAATAAATTATAACTTAATTAACCTCTCACTCTAAACCCCTACAAACCTAGCACCCCTTACCTAGCATACAGCTAAAATGTATATGTATTACACAATGTACACAATTAATAATCAAATAAATATTTATATATGAATTCATAAATAACTGTTAATTATTAGTTAATTAATGTCCCACCCTATACCCATACAAACCTCACAAACCACATCTAAAATAAGAGTAAAATAAATCAGTATTGCATAATTTACATAATTAATATCAATGACTTAATTAATTATAATTATTAATCAATAAATGAATAATTAATTGTTACTTAATTAACTTCCCACCTATCCCCTTACAAACCAAACAACCTACTACAATACTTTAAATTACTATTAACAATTAAATTTAAAAAAATCTAAATTACTTAAAGTTACAAACTATATTTAATAAATATAATAACAATTACAAAAACAATAATAACACAGAAAATTATTGTATGAACTAAAATATTTAAAAAAAATTGAAAATGATATTTTGTACAACTGTATTCCTGAAATCGATTTTAAAAACAATATTCTTTAAAATGATAAGACCCACCTAAAAAAAAGCTATTCTTGAGAATGATTTTTTGTATCATGACATTTTTGTGTCATGATATTTTTTTCTTTAATTTCTGTCTCACAATATTTACAACTCAATATTTTGTCCAAACAAGGGGTGTCATACATGGCATCATCAAACTTACAATAGTTGCCAGCTGAAAATCCAGCACCTCTGCTGCACGCCTCATAATGACAGCAAATGAGGCATTTTTTCTTCCATTGGTTGTCTGGAGGAGAACAAATCTCAATGTGAGGGGAAGTGCCCAGCTCACTAGCCTCCCGCAAGTCCATACAGAAATTGTCATCATCATATTATTGAGGATAATAACCACTTCATCTTAACTGTCATCAGTGAAGGCAGGTAAGCTGTGGTTAGAGTGCTAACTGAAAGGTTGCTGGAGGGTGGTCTGGCTCTGAGATAAAGGCATTGGTCTGCATGAGTCAGATTGAACTGAGGCCAAGTGCATTAGTATGGCTTGGGGTGTGACCTTGGCTGGGGTGAGATGAATTCAGCTTAGAGTTGACAAAGACTATAGGAACAGGGTCTTCCTTTGACAGTGGCAGTGCCTGTGTCGATGCCAAAGAGACCTTGCGGATTTCAGTGTAAGAAGTTGGTTCTGGAGTTGGACTGGAAAATAAGGTGGGCTAAGGAGGCACAAACTGTGTCACAGGTGGAACCGCTGGCAGTAACCCAACTAGAGTCTTCCTTAGGGCCTAAAGGTGTGCTATAAAGATATGGAAGAGTACCAAAATATCACTTCCAGGCCTCTCCAAAGATCTCAATCTGTTGCGATGGTGCCAATACACCCAGAAACTCAGGGTGCACTGGCATCACTTGATGCATCGGCTCCTTTGTGGGGGACCGGAATCGGGACAATGTTGCAACCTGACATCCATGTGTCTTCTCAGGTTGAGAGAGGCGAGCATGAGATGAATCCCACTTGACCTTCTTTTATATCCACCTCAACTTTGACTTACAGGGAGACTTGGACTGTGACGAGGCCCTATTGTAGGAAAAGCCTCAAATGCAAAACAGGTCTACACCCTCAGCTCCGACCAAGAGCTTGACTTCCAGGTCTTCTTTCAGTTTTCATAGACATACAGCTTTGCCCTCCTGAGTTGCCTTTAGGTTCAGAGGGGCACACTCCTTGTAGGACTTGGAGTTCTGCACTGAACGCAGACACTAAAGGCACACCTTGTGAGGATCTGACACAGGCATCTGTTTGCAACAGTTCACAGAGGCTAAACCCCAGTTGTTTTAGGGGCAGATATAGTTCTCTTGCATGTTGGAAAAAGCTAATTTAGCAAGGAAAAACTTGTCAAGAGATTAGAAAAAGTAGGGATCTGTGTACATAGCAACAGAAAGAAAGGATCTAAATGTCGACATGTGTGGGTGGCACAGATATGTGTCTCCATCATCAAATCTGAAGTGGAACAAAGCCAACGCAAAGTTGCTCTGTGCCTATTACCAGTGCACATAAGCATTGCTGCTAAAATATTACAGATTGAGTCTGACACCTATGGATATCCCAATGGTGAGAAATTTGAGGTTAAAGGTACACATCAGACATCTCTTTCTGTTACCATCATGTCAAAATTCCAATATAACTTTTGATATAACCTTTATATATAATTTTTGTTTGAGATGCTCAGAAAATAAATTAATACTAATGCATATTAAAAGTAAGAAAAAAACTAAAGCCAAGAAATATCCAAAGACATGAGAGCAAAAATCAATAGAAGACAAACAAATGCAGCCAAAGAAGAAAAGCCACAATGAATAGCCCATTCAAGTAGAAGAGAGATTAATTTAAAAATAGAAAAATATCCAAAGAAAAAAGGATGAAAAAAGACAAGAGGGATCCACTAAAAGTTAAACATCCTTAAATTGAGAGAGTAACCATTTCCAGCTTGTTTGTGCTTCTAGTGATAGAGGTATGGATCTTGATGGAAGGGTCATTGTATTGTGTGCTTGGTCCAAGAAAGGAGATTGCCCTGAATTACGGGAAAAAAGCTTTGAGAGCTAGGAGAACTGCTTTTAAATTCAGTAGGTTGATGTGGTAAGATTGTTCCTTTGAAGACAACGTTCCTTGAATTTGAAGATGGCATATGTGAGCAAACCAACTTGACAGACAAGCATCGAACTCTATCATTTGTGGGGGGGATGTCTTAATGGAAATGCATGCCCCTCAAAAGTTTCTTAGAGCAACCCCACCGGTTTAGTGATTGTTGCATATGGGATGTATGAATCACTTTGTCCTCCCATCTTCCTGAGAGTTGATCTCATTGATATTCCAGACCCTGTTGCAGTGGCCTCATGTGGGGATGTGCATGTGGAACCAGAAAAATGCATGGCGCCATTTAGCATATTAGCCTTACCATTAGACTGTGCCATTTCTTGAGGATAGATAATTGTCTCCCCTCCGAATGAAACACTCTTGTGTGCACTGTGTTTAGGACTGCACCCATATAATGGAGGGATTGAACTGGCAGCCCTAGTCAATTGAGGGTCAAGACAGTTGTTTAATAATGTTCGCTCGTTTGCTGATACAAAAACGACTTGACGAGCCAGTAATCAAGTTATGGATAAACAAACAATTACATTTTTTTGTGTTGAGCTGCCAAAACCGTCAAACATTTGGTGAAAGTGCGCAGTGTAGATTTGTGACTTAAAGGAAGAATTTTGTATTGGTAATAGTCTCTTCCTTAAGTGAACCTTAGAACTGTTTGATTTGTCTTGCCCATTGGAATGTGAAAATAGGCATCTTGCAAATCTACTGAACATAGCCAGTCCCCATGATGAAGTTCAGGGTAGCTTTGATGAAGACCCAACATTCTGATCTTTTCTTTGCAAATCCACTTGTTCCCTTTCTTTCAGGTATAAAATGGGACTATTCTCATTTATGGTCCCTTCTTCACCAGAAAGTAACAGGAATACATTTCGATTCCTTTGAGAAGAGCGGGGATCTCTGCCCCTGAACCGATGTCTGTGCTGTTGATGAAGTCATTTGCAAAAACAACAGTTTATGGACAGAATGCAGAACAATGTCATACATTCACCCCAGTACAGAGATCTGTGCCTAAATCCATCGTGTTTTTGCTCACCACACCACCCCAGTTCAGACATGGCCATATGCAAATCAGCCTTGACCCTGTGCCTTGTGGGAACAGTCCAGCCCGAACTGCCAAGCCATGTCTTCTCTGGACCGGAATCAAGCATCCTAGGGCCGGTTTCTGGCTATCAGCCGTCATCAGCCAGGATAGCTTGACTCCAGTGGCGTGGAGAGCACAGGACTCACGTCTGAGCAGATCCGTCCCACTCGGGGTGACAAATGCAAAAACAACATTTGATGGACAGAATGCAGAAAAATGTCAATTGCAGTTGATGAAGTCATGGCAGTCAATGTTGCTCTTGCCCTTGAGGCCAATGAGTGGTTTGAATCCTTTGATGGGCTACAGAAGTATTAAAGCTTATAGGAATGCCTCTTATATCCCTTCTTTTCTGCAATCCAACAGCTCTCATTGTGCTCAGTTCAGCCTTCAAGCAAGCCATCTCATCATCCTTATGAGAAACAAATAAAGTATACTCTGAAAAAGGAAAATGTTAAATTTAGTGTTATGCTTCAGGTTTCAAATCTGTGTGTCTGAGTAAAGATGTGTGACGGAGAGCGAGACCATGACAATATCCATGTACTGCTAGTTTGGAGATATCAGCTTCAGTACAGATTATCTGATTTGACACTATCACGCCCTCATTGACGATTTCCTGAAAGTCTTGACATCTGCCTCTGGGAAGGTCCTCTACGAATTGCTGAATAGAATCCCAAAGAGATCTAGAATGTTGCCCAAAGAGGAAAGAAACAATACCAGCCTTCATAGTGACAGCAGCAGTACTGCAAACTTTCATGCACACAGAATCTATTTTTTTTACTTTTGTTGTGAGGAGGAATAGTAGATGAAAGGTCAGCGGCATGCAATTTTTGGGTAGGAGAGATGATGATGGAGTCTGGTCTGTAGGATAAATGCGAAGAAAAGAGGGATCCTGAATTGGAAGTTTATATTTTTCTGTAGGCAGGATGAAGTAGCCTTAGCAGAAGCCAGTGTCAAAAATAGTTCCATTACTGGTTCTAAAAGACTTGGAACCAAAGGTAGCAATGATCAAGAAGTGGACCTTTGATGAAGCATTTCAAAGATTACCGGTGTGGTGGCATTGGTAGTCGGTAAATCAATATAAATAAAAAATCAATAAAGAAATATCCTTGCTGGGGGTGAGTCTGGTAAAGTAGGTGAACACAGACCCAAAGAGAAAGTCATGAGATGAGATCGTAAAGATCTCAATCTCAATGAAGAATCCCAATTTCATCTCAAGTGTAATCTGACGGTGAGATCTTAATCTTATCCATGACCTAAACTTGTAGCTCTGAGGTCTATTATTATGGAGGCAAGATCTATGATGCCCTGATGGAGATGCCACTGGTAAAGGAGGCTGTGGTGCTCGAAAAGAGTGGTTGGTACGTATTTCTGACTCGGGTTGATGGAGAAATCATAACAGGGGATTTAGAGAACAGTGATTCGATTTCGTTTTTTATACATACACTTATTGTTGGGTACATCAATATCAATATTAACATTACCCCCTATAGATGAATTTTTAACCACCTAATTTAACCATATTTCATGACAGTCACATTGTTACGGGTTTGTTGTGTTCTAGTTTTAACTATTACTACTTCCCTAGTTACTTGCATTCCACCCAATTTGAGGACTGCGTTTTTACAGCAGAAAATAAACAGTACAAAAATGAGAATAGGCAGCAATGAAGTGCACAGTCCTGTTACCCACTGGGGGAGCTAGGAAGTAGAGTACAAGTCTGGCTCAGGGGCACCTCCCTCCTTTCGCGAGTTGGTTTGTAAATGATGCAGAGGTTGGATGGCACGAGTCAGAGTCCCATTGTTCATGTTGTTGCCTGGGATGAACGTACAACAGGATGCACAAATCTTGGCCCACACCCCTCTCTCTATTGCAGTCATCAACACATACCGATGTTGCATCTCCATGATACGGATGGCTCTTAGGGCCATATGTACGAACACATTTTCGCATAGGCACAGAATGGGTAAAAACCTTTGATACATCTGGCCCTTAGTTCTTCTTCGATTGCATTAAGGCCGAACTCAGTACTGCTCATCATTTTTATGATCTCCCATCTGGTTATCTGCAACCAGCAGGCATTTGCTTTCATCTGCGTTGTGCAGAAGGTTGTAGGCCCTCCTGCATTGACCTGTGTGTCAGAAAACAGGGTGAATTATTCTGGAATGTGTTTGAATTGAGCCCAGTCAAAATAATCAGCTATTTTTTTTCTCAAACCTGATGCAATAGAGTTGTTTTCTTCTGTAGCAGATGTTGGTCTACTCTGACAGATATTTTCCAGGAATGACTAGGGTAGGGATGTGTATGGTGACCAGAGAGCACAGTGTCTCGCCATCTGGGGACAAGCTAGGTGTAGGTAAATTCACCCTACTGCCAGTATGTATCCATCACTGTGGGGGTGCCCCATTGCATGTCCGGTACATGCAGTATTGTGCCACAGTTCTCATTAGTGCCGAGTGGAATCTTTCCTTTATCTCCAAAGCACAAGGAATACAGTGAAAGTTTCCATTTAATTAGGGGTTGCCTCTTCCCTTCCAACCAAGTGTACCTATCTATCTCAGTGTCCCATGTTTCCTGACAGGGGTTATCTTTGCTGGTATTCAACCCTTCCCTACAAGACTAATTTCCCTTCATGTCATTAAGGAAGATGGCCCTACACTGGAACTCCAAATCTGGCGTTCATTTGTAATCAAAGAAGACTGCACCAGACATGCTAAGGGCCACCCTGGGGCCACAGACAGAAACAAGAGTGGACGCTTTTGGCTTTGCTACCATCAAGATTCACTTTTATTTAAAGTCTTTTGGCCAAACAGTATCGCCTGCGTATCCTATCTAACTCTGTTTGAATCTCGCTAGGATCAGTAAGAGTTACAGTACTATGGGATTATTTTCCTATTAGGTAACATTTACTTCTGTTCTATGGGATTCTACTCTGTTGGGTTGTATCTTGGCACTAATCCTACTTAGGTACACGTGGAGTAGGCATTTAGCTTTTTTGGGGGGGCTACCTCTTGGGACACATAAAGCCTGTCTGTGTCTACTACATGCAGTTTCAGCAAACAAAAAAAGCATGACCTGGCTGAAGTCTGGGCGCCCACTGTAGTCATGTGCTGATACCATGTGTTGTGTAAGAGTGTGTTGTGTAGTGCGTGTGGAATACCAGTGTTGTGTTCAGTGTATTTATAGGTGACATGGGAGAGGTCCCTACAAAAGAGCTGTGCAAATGTCAGGGCGGAAATCATTTGACTAGGCAGATCTTTGGCAACATGTGTAAGCGTCAACACTCACAGTAAATTGATGCTATACAATTGTACAATAATACATAACTTGTGAAACATTGCAGATCTTGGGGATGGATCCAGGAAAGATGTCTGTGGTCCTCAAGTGGTCGGGAGATATCTTTACTTTGGGAAATGTGTCCCTAGTGCCTGTGAGCATGTCTCAGTGCTTAATTAGGTCCGTATTTCTGGGATGGGGTTCCCATCCGTCTATTGGTTACAATTTGGTGTGGTGTGAGATGGTGATCGCTGCTGGGTTTTTTCCATAATGCAAACAAGGCTAGGGGCAGACAGTTGAGCCACTTATTAAGGATGGCATATATTTTGCTAAATGTATTTTTTAGCAGGCTGTTTAGTCTCTCAATGACACCACTGCTTTGGGGGTGATATACTGAGGCTAGTTTGTGTGTTATATGTAAAAGGGTGCAGATGTGACTGAACATGGAGTTGAAAAAGTGTATTCTGTTGTCTGATCGGATGAAGTCTAGTATCACCACCTAGGTATTACTTCCCTGGCGATGAATTTCGCTGTTGCCTTGGCGTCCCAGTTTCTGCAAAGGCCAGCTTCAATCAACCTGGAGTACAAATAGGCTACAACAATTAGATGTTGATAGTTAGCACAACAATAGATCCTGTTGATAAAATCAACATGTAACGCCTTAAAGGGCCCTGTTGGTCTGGGGATAGCAGATGACAGAACCTTTAGTGTAGGTTTGGTTGAGTACAATTGGCAGATGGTGCATGGTTACTGCTTCGGTAAGGTTAGGGATGAACCAGTCACTATGGACTTCTGCTATCATGTTGTCTTTTGCTCTGTGTGTCTCGGTAGGTGCAATTGGGGTAAGGTTATGTTAACTAAGCTCTGTGGTAGGACAGGTCAAGAAAAAGTCAACAAATACGAGAGCGTGAGAGAAACATTCAGCCGCCCTCACGTTTTCAGAGGGATTAGTGGCAAACAGAAAAGGTCTGACTGGGTGGTATATTTTGTCTTGAGGAGGACTAGAACTTAAGTCAACATTCTGAACCTATGAGACACTAGAATAATTATAAACAGCATTTCAAAGTTTACCTCCAGTGTCCTTGAAGTAATTCCTTCATAGTTTGGTACCTAAGATTGTGGCAACACCACAATGGAGAAACAGAGCTTGCTCTGTGTGGCTAGGGCTTCCTTTAGAGTTTAGTGGATAAGTTATTCTGCCTGCCTTATTACAAGTACATTATAGCCATTAAACTAGGCCTATAGTACCTTTCTCACATTGTGTATGTTTATTGAAATCCTAGCTATTTACATCTTCTTGTGAGAGAAGAGGAATGATGGGAAAACATTAAAAGTGGACTAATATACTCAGTTGTGAGCCACAGCACAGAGACTGAAGTCACAATATTGCACTTGAAATACCAATCTGCAACAATATTGAATCCAAAATATCGACTAACACCTTATGATCAAGGTCAGCTGCTGTGGAGTTAAGAATGATAAATCAATACTTCCCTAAGCATAGTTACCATGACATTACAGTGGTGGTCAACAAGTTACATCGAATATTCATGCTATTTAATATTATTGACCTTCCTATTGTGACAGGTACTATGATATACAACCGACTCGTCCTTCAATCTATATTTCTAAATCATATTATTTATAATTTTAACATATCCAAATTACAGTGTTAAATTACATTTCAGGTTTTCTTCCTGTACTGGCTTTTCATATTCCATTGAAAGACTGTTGAGAATGCACCAAATGCTACATCATATTATTCCTTCTAAAATAAAGTAGCCAAAATTCTTCCCCCAAAACTCACTCCCCTGACAGCATGATTTCCTGTACTTACTGAAAGCAGCTGGCCGCTGAGACAACCCATCTCTGTGAGACCAGAGACCCTCCGCACATGTGGACTTCAAAGTACTGTAGACTGACCTCCCAAGGCCACTTTCCTGGGTGGAAATTACTTCTGCTTGAAATACTATCCTTCGGTTCAGGAACACCACAGACTGAAGATAGGAAAAGATAACACAGGTAAGGAGAGAGCTTATAGGAGGATCTTAATACCTATGTTGTCAGTACAGATTTTAATCTGAAAGGCCTGAATCTTGTGTTTGTTGGGTTTAGTCATCGCTCATGTATGGTAGTTGTGCCATGGTATATAAAGAGTAGCAAGCTAGGAAAGCATATTTCAACCAAGATGCACTGATAAAAATCCTAAACTTCCTGTAGATGCTCAATTTGATATATTTGTGCGATTTTCATAGAAAGAATTTAAGCAAAAATTGATTTTAATTGCAAATGCCACTTTTCTTCCCCTCCCATTGGTTTTGAGTATTTTAACTCATATGATTAACCCTGTCTGTTTTCTAAATAGCTTTGACCACTTTTTCATCAGCTTCTTAAAACATTTTAACAATTCAAATTCTTTGTTTGTGTTTTTTAACTTTCTAAACACATTCTCTAATCTTGAAATGACCAGTCCTTAACAGCATGTTTTGCTTTATAAATAGCACTCCAAACGTGTAAAACAATCATGCAAAGTCTTTAACCCCTTCGATGCGGATGACTGCCCCCAGCCATCATGCATCACGGTGGGCGTGTGCTGATGACAGCTGGGGGCCGTCATGAACCCGCCCACTCGCAATTCTGCCGCACAGGCGCAGAATTGCGGCCGCGCCCAAGGGGTTAATGAACCATTTCAACATTTCAGCACTTCGAAAACTTTTAAATCTTGCTATAAACAATTCAGACTTTTTCAGAACTCTAAATAACTTTTTTGACTTTTTACCACAAAACTATGACTGGAGTAGAGTGGTAAACATTTAGAAAACTCTACAATGCAACAAAATTACTGTGTTGTTATTTCTGTAGGTTTCGGCTACAGACAGCTTTAGCAGTCTCCTGGCAGGTCTACTGTTTCCGGTACAGAATGTATAGTTACAGTAGACTTGAGGACAGAACCTTGCTCATGACCAGAAGGCTTTGTTGTCTATCTAATTTGTCCAATATTAATTCAATGCACTTCTTCCTTTTTCCTTTCCTTCCTTATTCTTTCTTGTGTTTGTGCTGCACTGGAGCGTTTTTGCCTCACAGTGTTGTGACTGGATTAGTTGTATCTTCCCACCCCTATATTATGGGGACTATTTTTAGGGTTCGCCTGCACTGCGCTTGAGTTGTGCTTGAGAAATCTATTGTTTTTACTATAAACTTTAAGGGGACTTACATCCCAACCCCTCTCTTTCCTGGCTTCTCATTGGTTCCTGTGTGTGCCACTTACATTTTCTCCATTTCTATTGGCTGTAGCATATTTTCCTGCATTTACCAATACTTGTACCTCTCGTCTGCTTCTCTTATCAGTTTCCTGACACTGAAATACTGTTAATATTCGCTTGGTGGAACTATATTTTCATAAAGGTTTGCCTTTTACTATTGCAGCATGTTTACTTTACAATGTATTACCAGGAGAGATTAAGTGATTTGCATAGAATCACAGGATATTGTGTAGTGCCACCAAGACTTTAACCAGGATCCCGAGCTCTCCCGTCAGCAGCTCTGGCTGCTGCGCTACATCTTCTCCACTCCCTTGTTATCTGTCTGGGAGCTCTTTCCCTTCTCATCGACGATGATTAATGAAAATAGCCCTTTATTCCTTACATAGGCAAAACAAATGCATTACCAGTGTCCATCTGCTATAAAATGCTCCCATGACCCCCAGTAATTGTCTTCTGCCAAGTCACACTCTTAATTTATAGTTTTAATTGTGTTGTCCGCCTTCTTCGAAAGGTACATTAAAAAAAGCGGTTGTGCTTTGCGATGCATGTACATGGACAAACCACGACCCTCAATCTGGCCTGTATCATCATGGCGCATGCATATATTCCCGGGATAACAAACAGAACTAATCCATAAATATTTAAGAGAGGTAATTCAGGTGACCCACAAAAGTTCAGGGGTCAATTGAGGCTCCAAAATTCCAACCAGGAGTGAAAAGATTTAATTTACGATATGACTCAAAAAGATCTCAATTGAGACCTATTGTATTTGTTGATTCTTTTAATTTAATCTACTCTTAACTGATTTATCAATTTGGGCAAAAGTGCTCTAGTCGCAAGCGGCGTAAAAAAAACTTGAGGGGGGATGCCTGCAAAGTATATAGAGGGGGCCTCCTTCCCTGGCACACCACCTAGTACTTTTGCTGAGGGGGGCCCCTGGAGCTCGCCCCCCCACCACCACTACTGGGGCTTATGTTACACCACTGCGTGCATCTCCCCAGAATATAGTTCAGTCATTTCGATACTTCCTTTCCGTTCATACTGATGGATCGTCTTGGTTGGGCCCGCACATGAAGCCGACTGTATAACGCTGGAGGGTCCAACCTAAGGTGTTGGTGAGGCCTACCTGTAAAGTCAATCAGCTTTAGATGTTACGACGGATATATGGGTTATTCCTGGTCCTTAACGGAAAAAAACACTTTTAATAATTGTTTCCTGGTGGGAAACAGAGGGTATCGATGCCCAGATCAGTATAATAGGAGTTTCTTACGTCGAAATTACATCTCATAAGTCCAGGGTCACGTATAACTTGAAAAATTGTCCTATCTGTACATTTATTATGCAATAAACAAACAATATTGTAGAAACCAATGGTAAAAACGAGCTATCCCTCTAATAAGTTCCTAGATTTATTAAAAGGTAGGGGAGGATGTAGGAACTCTTCTCTTGTACTCATGTTTTACCTTTTTAGCACAAGTCTGCGCCACCCAGTGGGCACCCTCCCTCACAGTTCTGTCAGTCCCACCACCATGCCCACATCCTAGGATCCTCTCCGGGGAACCTCCCTACACTGCATATACTACTGGCATGTGCCTGCCCAACCATAAGAACCAAAAATGTGCATAAAGTGGAAGAATACAAGCAAACTGGTAAAGATGGGGAGTAGCCGCTCATTACCTTGAGTTTAAGGGAAGTAGCAGAAATGTTTCCTATCCACCTAGTTTAAATTTAGAAAAATATTGATGAAGATCCCACTTTCGTTAGTCTGTGTGTTAGTCTGTGTGTTTGGAGATATCAGGCCGAATCGGAATGTTCGAGGTCTGGTATTGGTGGTCTGTATAAATGTGTAAGGATTGTCACCAACACAGAGTATGTTAGAAAGTTAATTTTCTCGCCTTGAAGGAGTCTCTCGAGTATTGAAGAATGCCTCATGGTGGATCTGTTGAATTTCAGCATTCAATTTTATATTAGCACTGCGAGTTTTGATATCACATATGAGCTAAGCCACAAGAGCTTTTAAAGCTGCGTTGGTAGCGCTTGATTTTAGAACTCCCATGAACTGAATAATGATTTTTGGAAGACACATTTTCTAAATGCTCTGCAACGGCCATATATTTTGTTTCTAGTGTTCGTGCTTTGTATTCCCGCCACTTGTTCTGATGGGGTCGGAATGAACAATGATCATGTCCGAGCCGATTTTTTCATTGATATTCTTAACGTCTTCAGTGGGGAGGACGAGATGTTCATATCCTCCACACTACCTTGTCAGTGCGAAGGATGCACAGATTGCGTCCTCCAAATGAAGTCACAAAATGATTCTGGAGCTCTCACAAAAGGATGCCTCGCCCTCGTAGGTCCCTGCTCTAGGATGTAGCAGGACGCAAGGGACAGTGGGGGAGGGTAGGCCCATTGTGGTTTTGGGGCACACTCCTACCTCTAATGCGCCAGTGGTCTCTCTGTTCCCAGGGCAGAGATATTTACCCAAATCAGTAAGCCCCCTGATTGGGGTTGGTGGTAAAAGCCCCCTGGATGCCAGGAATAGATTAATTTCATTTTTATTTTAAACTAGAAGCCCGTCCCGACGTTGTCCGGGGGCAATCAGGCTTGCTCCCTAACACTGTGGCGACGCAAACAACCTTTGTCTGTGCGCTGCAAAACAAAACCCCGTTCATAACCTGCCATGGCGATTCAACCCCCAGTACACAAAGGCAGTATGTACCCATTCCACACGCCCCGCTGCAGCAGTCCGCCAAAGTTTACTGCTCAGCCCGCTGTAGTCCGCCTTAGTTCACCGCAGTCGCCCAAACACAGGCCCCAACCACCTCCTCAGCCCAAGTTCACCGCCACCTTCAGTGCCCCCAAACAGCCACACACGCCATGCTCCCTAACACTTTTGCCACGCATCCGACGCTGCAAACGACCTTTCTCTGTGCGCTGCAAAAGCAAACCCCGTTCATAACCTGCCATGGCGACTCAACCCCCACTACACAAAGCCAGTATGTAACCATTTCACACGGGGCTGCAGTCCCCCAAAGTTTACCCGTCAGCCTGCTCCAGTCCGCCTTAGTTCACCGCTCCTCCCAGCGCTTGACGTACCTCAGCCTGCTCCTGACGTACCTCAGCCTGCTCCAGTCTGGCAAAGTTCTCCGCTCCTCCCCGCGCTCCGCCAAAGTTTACCGGTCAGTCCGCCTTAGTTCACCGCTCCTCCCCGCGCTTGACGTACCTGAGCCCGCTCCAGTCTGGCAAAGTTCTCCGCTCCTCCCGCGCTGATCTCCGCCGCTCCTCCTCGCGCTCCTGTACGCCACTTCTCCCCGCGCTCCTTATGTCAGCACGCAGGTCGCGGCGGCGCTACTTTCAAGGGACTACTTTTTTTTATCTTTAATTTTTTAAACAACGTATATATTATATTTTAATATAGCCTATGTCCATCTGCACACCCTGACAATTACAATGATGTATCAGGTGTTTGAATTGGCGCTGTGGTTCCCGAGTTTACCCGCCTCAAAGGTTCACAGCTCTTACTTTATAATAGTAGTATAGATAAAGATATAGATGGGTGGGAGTCGAACAGTCCTGGCATCAGGCTATGCTCTCTCACCTATAAAGCAGCAACAGCCTTGCTAAAGAAAGGCAGGCTTGGAAAAGTACTCCCAATCAGCCCTCTCTGCGGGGAAAGAAACACCGCTAGACACCAGGATGGGATAGATTTAAAAAACAGGGTGGGAGTATGCCCAGTCTGTCAACAGGCTGCACCGCCACACTTAAAGCTGCAGCAGTCTTTTTTGTCCCCCTGGGGCCTACAACAACCACATCCCCCTGACAAGGAGAGGCCATTTAGAGTGTTTTGAACATAGGTTTTGATATATGGGCTGACAGAGAGGGGGTTGATCCACCTCATTCTCCCTCCTCCAGGTGGCAAAGAGATACTCGGGGGTGGTGGGTGAAGTGCCGTGTCTGGATGACCAAACACCCCAAACCCAGTCTGTTTCTCACATCTTTCCCTGATGATCTGGGGGGATTTCTGACCCCCCCCCCCTCCCCCCAGGAGTGGGTAGATTGGTGGCTAACATCCATTCCTATCTGCCCAGCCTGGGAGCAGACCCCACCAGAAAATAAGTGAAAACGTGAGAAAAACAATGCCATGGAGTGCTGGACCATTTGGACATCAGGCCCCAGATGTATTTCTGCGCCCATCACTCCAACCTTCAGGAGGTAGAATAGGTTTTCAACCCTTCTCTGACAGCCCATATTTCAAAGCTACATTTGAAGAAATCCAATTTCCTCTTACTTTAAATGATGATCGGCTGCGCTATTTGTGATCTGGATCAGCCAGCAACCAGGGAACCCTACCAACTCAGGGAATTCTGAAACCTAGAGATACAGGGAACGCCAGGGTGGCTTAGCTTGCATGGAGTGCGTGTATCAAGAGGGAGAGAGAGGACCAGAAAGCTAGTCCAGATCCCCAGTTTATATGTCAAGTTATCAAAAAGAGACTAGCTATGGATGGGGTTGGTATGATGTTTATTTTATAAAAATCATGGTGACTCAGTTGAGTTTTGTCGATTGGGGGTGGCACCTGTTGGGTGTCTTTAGAAAGCCCTCACCCACCAACCTAGTTGGTGGCATGCTTCATCATCGGGCCCACCCAGTGACACCTAGCGTGTCCCGGGTGTGCTACGACGCCTGATTACAGCGGAGCAGGTATGTCACTGTGTGTGCGGTGAAAGGTGGTGAGATAGTGAGTTTAAAACGGCTTGGCGGGGGTCCCAGTCCTTGAAAACTTTAATAGTTGGGCCTCCGTCAGCGGTTAAAAATAAGGCTGTTGGACGTTGGGGGCGGGTTACGACCTCCCACGTCCTTTAAAGTGTCAACATGTTTCAGCCAGTGCCTTATCAATATGCTGGCTTTCTTCAGGACTAAAATGTGGGTGTGAATTAAAAATTAAAAAATATATAAACTAGTGGGTGTGTAGTGTGGACTATGTGTCTACACGCCCTAAAGTGTATCTAACTGTGAGAGGGGGGGATTCCCTTCTCAAGATCACCTGTACACATAACATAAAGGACAAGGACAAAACATACAGGGAAAGAAAGAGTCACAAAACGATATGGGTCATATATATCATGGCAGCCGGCTTAATAGCGATGAGGTGCAGGCTATCAGCGGCTCAAGTGTAATGGTATTGGTGGTACCATTATGGTGGAAGATCGCACTAGAACTTCGAGGTGAAGTGGTTTAAAAAAACGGAGTATTGCAACAGTGGTGAAAAAAGTGAGAAGAATGAGGCGTAAGGCTTATGGCTTACGCTAGTTTTAAGTAGTGTCCTCTTCAAGGTTTGTAGAGGTGGCAAGGGGTTGACCCTAGGGGGGAGAATAAAGGGTGGACCACTGGAGTTAGGAACCTGTAGGGAGAAAAGAGCGGTAGCGCTTACCCATGGTCGAGGTGGTAGTTACTGCATACTCACAGGATTTCTGGTCAGCGCCGGCTTTGGACCTGTTGTGCCTCCTTCGAGAAACCGGTAAAGTGTGGCCTGAGTCGCCGGTTTAAATACTGAGGCTAATTGGTAAATCGAGCGCACCTGGAGATTGGAAAAAATGGTGAAAAGACTCGTGTTTGCCGAGTCATTATTGTGCCCAGGTGAGTGCCGGTTCTTCCGCGTAGTGACGCGGTGTAGCGTGCGAAGTCTGCGCATGAGCGGCGGCTCTAACATCCAGCGCGTGTACCCCGGGCGCTATCTAGCGGAATACTATCGGTGTGCGCTGGGGGCATCCGCTTAAATTATAAGTGTGTAAAGGGTATGCATATCTATATGGTGAAGGCGCTCCTGAGGTTAAAGGCGCCCCTGGCACGTTACTTTTACCGTGAGCATGTCTTTTCTACATTTTTCTTTCGCACCATCACCATTGCCTATGGTTTTCACTTTCTTTGGAGCCTCGTTCACCATCCATATTGTGATTTTTTAACCATCCACCCTTATAATTCACACTGGGCAGCATGAGGTCGCACAATTCAGTCACCCTTGTTTAGTAACAATGTTACTTAACCGTTTCATTGATTTGGGTTATTTTTTAATATTCTGTTGTAGTGCTCCTCGATAAAGGACTTGGTTAGTCCGAAATGCATCAGAGCTTTCTCAATATCTGATGTTTGAAAAGAAATAAGAAAATCATGGATTGATAAATCATCTAATAAACTTGCACAAATTGCACTTTTGGAACTATTTATTGAAACTCTTTGGAATCTACGGTGTCATCAACACACAGAACCTGAATAAGTGTGCCCAATACAGGGATGCGCCTACATTTCTGTAGCGCACTTACCCTCATTGACAATTCCAGACGCACTGGAACAGTTGCGTCACCTGTAGGAGCACCTTGAAATCCACAAACCTCAATTACTCTTCTCTTGAATTTCAGCCTTCAAACTTTAGTAGTGCGCCGTGCCCACTTCCCTTTTCATTCGCCCCTGGTGCTGGTGTCATTGGTATGCACTATCCAGGCAAATGTCATGGGCGAGGCAACAAGCCATGTAATATCCAGGCTAATCACGAGGGCAGGGCGACCCGGCATCTAGGACCATAGGCTCAGGGAGTTGTTAAATTTAATTTAGAAAAATAAATTAATACAAATTAAATTTAAATTAATAGGGGACAGATAGATGAGCCCTGGAGTCACAGGGAAGTCAAGGGATTGCCTCTAAGGCAAGAAGCGCTCAGGGGATGGTACGGTTAACGGTGGGCAGGAAGATGGGCCCTGGACTACAGATTGGTCAAGGAGTTCCAGGGGATCGCATCGTTCAGACCCTGTGTTGCGGTAGACAGGCGGTATATCCATCTTTGTTCTTTGCTGAGAAGTTTCTTGTCATTGTTGATGGGACTTTCAGGGATTTGTTCAATGACTGTCCAGGTAAAGTCATTGGGTGTGTGACAGTGGGTGATGAAGTGGTTAGTCAGTTTACTGATGTTTTTCTTACATCGCATAGTACTACGATGCTCAGTAATTCTGGTTCTGACCTTACGTGTGGTCATCCCCACGTATCTGAGGCCACACGTGCATGTGAGTAGGTAAATCACATTCCGGGAGTTACAGTTGGTGTGGTTCCTTTGGGACCAGGTTTTGTTAGGTTCGAGGTTTAGGGTTTTGGTGTGCGATGTAAGGTGGCACACCCTGCAGTCATTGCAGGGGTAGTGTCCTGTGACCCTTGGCAGGCCCCATGCATTAAGTATTGTGTTCTCTGGTGGTTGTGGTGGTGGTTTAGGTCGGGTGCTGACTAGTTGGTCTCGCAGGTTATGGCACCTCTTATACGCAAACCTAGGAAGTTCCCAATTCCTGTCTCCTGAATTGATAATCCTCCAGTGTTTCTTGATTATTTTCGTAACCTCATTGGAGGCAGTGTTGTAAGTAGTGACACATGTAGTTGGTTGTTCCTCATCTTCTTTGGCGATGTCCTCAAGCAGTGCCTCTCGGTTTTGGTTCCTGGCTCTCTTCTGCGTTTTTTTAATGATGGGTTTTGGGTAACCACGGTTGCCTAGTTTGGTAGCTAGGTCTGCTGATTGTGATTTGTAGTCATTCACATTCGTGCAGTTTCTTCTAATCCGGAGAAACTGGCCATAAGGTAAGTTTTCTCTGAGAGGGCGAGGGTGGAAGCTGGTAAAATGAAGCAGTGAGTTCCTCGCTGTCAGTTTGTAACAAGTGGTGGTTACAAGGGTTCCGTCTTTAGCTGTGATTTCCAGGTCTAGGAAGGGGAGTTGGTGGTTACTGGCTGTGCTTGTGAAATTCAGGTATGGGTCTCTATTGTTTAGCCAGTTCAAAAAGTTGTCTAGCTCGTGCTGAGTGCCTTGCCATATGACCAATATATCATCAATATACCTGTGCCACTTCAGGATATGATGTCTGAACGGGTTGGATGCCGCAGTGATGTTAATGCTTTCGAAGTGGTGTACATACAATCCAGCCACACTTGGCGCGAAAACACTGCCCATAGATGTTCCGTTTGTTTGTAGGTAAAACGTGCCTTCGTATTCAAAGTAATTCTCTTTGAGCGCGAGGGTTGCGCAGGCCAGAACAAAGCTCCTTGGGGTATGGTACGGCCAGGGAGAGTTTTCCAGGATGTCATGTAGAACCTGTAGGGTGGCGTCTTGTGGAAGGCTGGTGTAAAGGCTTTCCACATCAAGCCCTACCAGCAGCTGGTTATCAGGGTCAAAGGCGATGTTGTTGATAACCTGTAGCAGATGTTTGGTGTCCTTGATGTAGGTGGGGGTCTTTTGTACCAAGGGATTCAGAAAAAAGTCGCAGTATCTAGAGAGTGGTTCTAGTACAGAATTGATACCCGATACTATCGGTCTACCCGGGGGGGGGTTGCCCCTTTATGTACTTTGGGTACCGTGTAGAAGTATGGAGTTCTAGTATGTATAGGGCAGAGGTATTCAGCTTCCTGCTTGGAGATATGTTCTGCGTCTGCTGCCCTCTTGACCAGTGCGTTGATGGTGGTACGCAACTCTTCTGTTGGGTCATGATCAAGTCTGCGATAATTCCTGTTGTCGCTGAGTAGTCTGCGGCATTCAGTGTCATAGTCAGTTTTGTCAAGGAGGACAATTCCTCCCCCTTTATCTGCTGGTTTTATTATTAACGTTGGGTTGTTTTGGAGACTTTGTATTGTTTGTCTGTCCTCCCATGATAGGTTATTGAAGTGTTCAGTTGGGTTGAGATTTTCAACATCATGGTATACTGCTTGTTCAAATGTTGTGATCTCAGCAGGGATGGAAGAGGGTGGCGGGACAAAGGTAGATTTGACTCTGAGGCCTGTTGTATTAGGGTTAGTGTCAGGTTGTGCTGTGTCGGTGGTTGGTTTCTCAAAGAAAGACTTGAGTTTCAACTTTCTAAAAAATTGTGCTAATTCAGCATGTAACTTAAATTTGTCAAGTCTAGTGGTAGGCACAAATGACAATGACACATCAAGTCTTAAGTTGCCCTGTATCGCCACACATAAGAAGAAAAATTGTATTCGATCTACACATACAGTGGTCATCCCTGGTACAGCCAAACATTGAATGTACATAAGTGTTTCTCAACTGGTGGAATAATTGCCAAAACATTCCCTTGTGAGAGAAAAAATATTAAGATATACAGCCCAATGAATGAAAAGCGGCAGTACCAAGATATCTTTTTTTGGTTTGAACCCCTCTAAGTTTTGAGAGAGTTTAAAAAAAAAAACGTCCTGAAGAAGGTGTTGCCATCAAAACAAGACACCGAAACGCCGCATCGACTTTTGTTTTTTTTTATTGATTACAGATTGTAATTTTATGTATTGCTATACTTGATGATGTTATTAATTATGAACAATAAATTGATGATTTTAAATATTGATACATGTTAGAGTGTTTTTAAAGATTGTTGAATCTCTTTTAAAGTTTTTGTTGTGGACAGAGTTCATGTACTGACTGCTAGCCACTATTGAGTGATAATTACATTGTTACTTGGGATTGCTAGGATACCTTTCCCTCTAGGTCGAATATAGCCCCCATAGATACCTTAGGGGGGCTATTTTACGATATAAGGTATATCCTTTAAGCGCAGGGACTTTTTTCTTGTTGCATACTGTTCTACCCTGTCCCTTATGGTTTACAAGGGTAACTCCCTCCTTGTGTTTTGAAATGGAAATAACACAGGTCCGATACTTCCAGGTTATGCGTTCCTTGAGTTTTTATGGGATTTTTTTGTATTGCGCATGCAGGTCTCCCCTGTTGTTCATTGTCATGGGGTACGGGAAAGCTAGACTTGAGGAACTCTTTTAAACCGGTCTGGTGTCGCATGTATTACTTATGCAGAGGCCTCCAAGCGATGGATGAATGGGGACTAACACAAGTATTGATGAGGAAAAGTACAATTTAAAATAAATTAAAATGGGGGGCGTGGCCAAGATGGCGTCGGAGTAAGACGTGCTTTCGAGTCGCTCTGGCGCCCGACCTGCTAAGCATTGTACAGCGACGGCCTCAGGGTGCCAATCGGCTCTGAAACTATTGCAGGGGCCAGCGGCATCGAGCGGAGTGGTCTGGTGTCCCCGGCGAGTCCCTGAGTGACCGTGCAACGCCGCTGGGTGCACTTCGCCATTGGGCCTGTTACGCACCGACCTTGCGTAAGGGAGCAGCCGCCTTGGAGTGCAGCGACACGGCGCCGGCTGGGCGTGGCATCGAGGTGCGGCAGTCGCCCTCTGCCTCTCTTCGCTACTGTGATCCCTCCTCTCCACCGGGACACTGGCTTGAGTGTGAGCACTTTGCTGTACAGGACCGAGGAGCTCGGCGGACGGCCGACCTCGTGGAGGGTGGACCCCGGATCCTTAGCGGGGCCGTGTGACCTGCTCGCGACTGCTTCTGGAAACGCGGCGCCGACCCTCGGCACCCACTGCTGACACGGAGGGTCTTCATCGCCCCTGGGTGCGACTTGCTACCTGGTGTGGACCCGTGCCCTGCGCCGAGTGCGCCTCGGACTTGCTGGCCTTGCGCGGAGCACCCGGGTCTGGCCTTTGGCTCTGGCGGGAAGCTCCTACGCCGCCATCTTACTCGGGCAGCAACCGCCCGTGCCGCAGGAACATCGGAGCGGCCTTCGTCCCCAATAGCCTTGACTCTACGGCTTCACCGCGATGTCGAATTTGCCACGCAAGGGGAGGACGGTGAAAGATGGAGCATCTAAAACGTCGCAGCCGCCATCTTCCCCCGGAGCTAGTGGTTCGACTAGGCAATCAGACGAGGAGGCGCCCGCCACCAAGGCATTCATGACGGAGCTGTTTGCTTCTATCAAGGAGGATATCTCCGAGCTTCGCGCCCAGCTGGCGTCGGACCTGCGAGAGGTCCGGAGAGATGTGGACGGCATTGGTGAGCGGGTGGCCACCTTAGAAGATCATGACTTAAGTATGGCGAACGATGTTCACCAGTTGCAACAAGATGTTCTTCGCCTTACCGATCAGAACCTGAACCTGCAGGCTTACGCTGAGGACCTGGAAAACCGCTCCAGGAGAAACAACATCCGCATCAGAGCGGTACCTTGGGATGGTGAGGCTGGGGACTTGAGAGAATACGTGCAGGCCTTATTCCTGCAAGTGCTGGATGAGGAGGACGTTCGGGAGATCAGGATGGACAGGGTGCACAGAGTTGGCCTGCCTAGGCGAGGAGGGGGCCCCCCCCCCGGACATACTCGCGTGTGTACATGACTTTCAGACGAAGGAACGCATCCTGCGGAAAGCTAGGGCTATCACCGCCTTGCAATTCCGAGGCCATCGGCCGCAGTTGTTCCAGGATCTGGCGGCGTCCACGCTTCAAAAGAGGAGAGAATTCCGGCCTGTGACTGCCTTTCTGAAAGAGCGCAACATCTCGTACTCCTGGGGGCACCCCTTCCGTATCATATTCCGGTGGCAGAACAGGCTAGCTCAGATCCGCTCCCTGCAGGCCGCGAAGGAGCTGTTGGGGCTAGAGGACGATCCATCCTCCCAGGCGGCACAATCCTCACCATCACGACGACGGCGTCGATCTTCTTCATGGCACCGGGTTGGCTCTTCCCCGGATCGGCTGCGTCCGGACCACTCTGTTAGCTTGCAGGAGAGAGGTTCGGCAGTGGCGTCGGTGGCCTCGGCCACGCTTGCGGACACTCAGCAGAGCTCTGGAGCGGCATGATCCCTGACTTTTTCGATGGTCGGGCGCCGGGGAGTCTCTGTCCCTACGGCCCTGGGGTATTATGGTACTTTTGGAGAAGACACCCCGGGCCATGGCCCTGGGGGCCCCCGGACTAGTGCCCCCACCCCGATTCCAGTCTGATGTGGACCTTGTGACCTGTGGGCCATTGGAACTGCTGAGTGCTTGGTTCAGGTTACGGGCCTTGTGCTCTGTTTTCTTGTTTCTCTGGTTGTTGAAAGGGGGGGGGCAGGGGGTGCTTTGAATGTGGTTCTTGTTGTAGGGAGGTTGGGGTTGGGGTTGGGGGGGTGGGGTAGTGTGGTGGCGATCTTGTGTGGTGCATGTGTTCTGCTGTTGTCCTTGGTGCGGTCATTCTTTGCATTTTTTCCTTTGCTCTATAGTGGTGTTTCTTCGGCCCTTGTGCTTTATGGGGGAGAGACCCTTCTGGGGTGCTGGGGGAAAGTGCGTGTGGTAACTCCGGTACGGATGTGGCTGGGGACCTTCCCTTGGTTATCTATGCGTGATTGTCCTCGATGTGATTGGGTTCCGGCATGCGGCGAGGTCCTGAGGTTGGAGTGTGGATGTTTTGGCACATACATGCCGTGGATTCTTAAGTCCCCATTATGCCTGTTAGTATAGGCACCTGGAACGTGAAAGGCCTCAATTCACCACATAAGCGGCAGAAGCTTTGGAAGTACATTTCGGACCATCACCTAGATGTGGTTGCTCTTCAGGAGACCCACCTGGCTAGGAGGGACGAAATGAGACTTCGCCATAGGCACTTCCCCCTTATCTACAGGGCGTCCGCACCCACGAAGCATAGAGGAGTGGCCCTCCTCTTCCGGGCCTCCCTCCACTTTTAACCCCTGGGGGTGAGCGCTGATAGGGAGGGTCGTTGGCTAATGGTGAAGGGGACGCTGTATGGCCGTTTGTGTACCTTTGTTGTGGTGTATGCTCCGAATGCGGGTCAAAATGGCTTCCTGCAATGTTTGATGGATAAGATGGGGGACTTTGTGGATGGACACTTGATACTGCTGGGGGATTTCAATATGGTGTGGGACAGGGACTTGGATAGTTCTGGGGCGCGCAGGGCTGACACGGGGGTCTTCTCGGAGGAAACACGGCGGCAAGTGGGTGAGCTGGGGCTGGTGGATAGCTGGCGCTTTGTCCCCGCGCAGGCCAGGGACTATACTTTCTTCTCTCACGTCCATCGCTCGTACTCCCGCATAGACTACATCTTAGTTAGCCAAGCCCTCAGGGGGGATATTCGTATGACTGATGTCTTCCCGCTCTCGCTGTCGGACCATAGTTTGGTGGTACTGGGGTTGCATTGGGCCGCGGGGGGAGACGGCTGGCGAAGGTGGTACTTCCCGGCCGCGCTGGTACGAGATGAGGTGTCCTGTAGGGCGCTGAGGAAGGCTATTGGTGACTTTTTTGTCCTCAATCCGCCTTCTGACACGTCGGTGTATAACACGTGGGATGCATGCAAGGCCTCCTTGCGGGGCACGTGCCTCGCCCTTAACGCGAGCCTTAATAAACTTCGGCGGGAAGAGAGGGAGGCTCTGGAAACGGAGCTTGCCACTTTGGAGCAGGCGCACAAGGCGAATCCCTCCAGGGTGACCCTGCGCCCCCTGACGGCGGTGCGAGGGACACTGAAGGCCCATTATAACAACAGGGCGGAATTCACCCTGTTGCGCCTTCGTCGTGTCTCCTATTCCCAGGGCAATAAGGTTGGGCGTCACCTTGCTCGGCAACTTCGTGACAAGCGGGAGAGGGATTACATCGGAGGTGTGAGAGACCATACGGGCTCTGTTCAGCACAAAGACGCAGACAAAGCGGCCATATTCGGTCGCTTCTATGAGGAGCTCTATTCGGGCGAGGCTCTCAATCCGGAGGCTCAGTCCGAATTCTTGGGTGGTCTGCCTCTTCCGAGAGTTTCCAGAGAATGGAATGATTTGTTGTCCTCCCCCATCTCTAGGGAGGAGGTATTAGACGCCATCAAGGCCTTGAAACTGCATAAGGCCCCCGGGCCTGACGGCTATACGGCCTTATTCTACAAGACGTTTGCGTCTGACATCTGCGACTACTTAGTCTCCCTCTTCTATGCGATGGCCACTGAAGGTAGGACCTCGGACACCATGGCCGAGGCCTTAATTACTATTCTCCCCAAGGCGGGTAAGGACCCTACCTACTGTGCATCATATCGTCCGATAGCACTCCTTAACCTGGACGCCAAATTGTACTCCTCCATCCTGGCGGGCAGACTGCAAGACTTGATGCCTGCTCTGATCCACCCAGATCAATCTGGATTCATTAAAGGTAGACAAACCCATGACAACCTGCGGCGTGTCGTCCATTTAATCGAAAAAGCAGAGCGGTTCCGCATACCGGCAGTGTTGGTAGGGCTTGACGATGAGAAGGCCTTTGACCGCGTTGATTGGGGGTTCCTGCATCGAACGCTGGTGGCCTTCGGGTTCTCGGACCAATTTATTAGAATGCTTGAGGCCAACTACAATAACCCTGCCTCTCGAGTGCTGGTTAATGGCCATAGGTCCGGGAGTTTTCGTCATTCCCGAGGGACGCGCCAGGGCTGCCCACTCTCGCCCCTTCTCTTTGCCCTTAGCATAGAACCATTGGCGCTGGCGATCCGGGAGAATGAGCGGATCTTGGGACTCCCCTTTATGGGTGAGCAGCATAAGATCTCACTTTTCGCCGATGACGTCCTGTTGTCCCTCCGAGACCCGGCGCTGTCACTACCCCATGTTCACTCGGTGCTCTCCGAGTATGAAACGGTGGCGGGATTCAAGGTGAACTTCGACAAGTCCTACATCTTGAATTTGACCCTGTCACAGGGGGAGGTGCAACAGATCCAGTTGCTTACTCCGCTCTCGTGGACGTCTTCCTCCTTGCCCTACCTGGGCGTGCGGCTGACCCCTACCATAGGCGCCTTGTTCCAAGCTAATTTCCTCCCGATGCTGACGTCGATTCGTTCGAAGCTGGACAGGTGGAAGCCCAAATTTATCTCATGGCTGGGTAGGATTCATGCACTCAAAATGGTTCTCTTGCCCAAGCTCCTTTACCTCTTCCAGGCCTTGCCTATCCCGATAGGCCTAGATTACTTCCGTCGGCTTAAAACCCTGATGCTGAAGAATGTCTGGCAAGGCGGTCGGGCGCGGCTTCCGTTTACGGTTCTCCGACGCCCGCGGTTGGAGGGGGGAGTGGGCTTTCCGGACATGCATTTGTATTACAAGGCTGCCCAAATGAGAGTCCTCGTGGAGTGATCCCAACAGCTCTCGGAGAAGCACTGGCTCCACATGGATCGGAGCGTTGCAGGTTGTTCCATCTGGGACCTGGCTTGGAAGCCTAAGGTGGACCGGCCCAGAAACGCGTACATTAGCACTCCTACCAGCACGGTGCTAAAGGTCTGGGACATGGTTAGTAGCGATGACCGGTGGACCACGTTCCCGTCCCCGTTCACCCCGATCCACTTTAATCCGGCCTTTCCTCCGGCGTTGACGGAGGGTCCCTTTGAGACCTGGAGGGAAGGTGGCTGTAGGGCCCTCACCCACCTGTTCCATAGTGCCGAACCCCTCACATTCCATAATTGTATGAGGGATTATGGGGTTCTGCCGACGGAACGCTTTCGACACCTCCAACTCTTGCATTGGGCGACATCGCCTGGAGTGGTGGATGACGCTACCAGACCCCTGACGAAATTCGAAAATTTTATCCTTCACGCATCCACCATGAAGGGGGCGATCTCCTTTCTGTACAAGCTGCTCTTAGAAACTACGATATCCCCCCGGCCTCGGTATCAAGATCACTGGGAGCATACACTGGGGAGGGACATTTCCGACAGCGAGTGGAAGGGCTTGTGGCGGGACGTGACAGCACATAACCATTCCACCGACCTCAGGGAGGCCCATATGAAGCTTCTGTTCGACTGGTACTTGTATCCGTCTAAACTACACCGAATATTTCCAACTACCTCAGACAGGTGCTGGCGGGGCTGCGGGATGTTGGGAGACTTCAGCCATATATGGTGGGACTGTCCAACCATCCGACCATTCTGGGCAGAAATTCTCTCCCACGTTAAAGAGGTGCTGGGTTACCCACTTCCGAACTCCATGGACTTTGTTTTACTAGGCCTTAGAGACCCATTGCTTGAACACCAAACCAGGACTGATAAGCGCATTATGTGGCTATGCTTAGGGGCGGCCAAGCTGACTTTGGCAGCTGCTTGGAAAAGCCCGTCCGCCCCTGCCGTCTCGCTGTGGCATGCACGGCTATGGCGCCTTTTGAGTATGGAGCGGCTCTCAGATATTTTCCTGGGGAAATTTAAAAACTTTATGTTTAATTGGGGCCCCTTGGTGAGGTTTCTGTCCCGAGGCCTGCCTTCAGCTGTGTGCCCATCGGCCCTGCGGGCGCTTCATCTCTTCCAAATTTGATTACCGGTATGACTGTTGTCGATTGTATGGATGCTGGTCGCCACCACTAGGTGGGGGGTGGGTGATGGGAAGGGGCGGAGCGGGGGTAGTTGGGGAAGTTGTTTTTCTCTTGTTGCGACTTGCTGTGCTTCCAAAACAGTACGCTATGATTGTAGAGGAGCTTGGGTTGCTCTTTCCGGGCCGAGAACATTGCACTGATCGTTGGATCTTCCAGGCACACTTTGGACTTTGTGATGGGCAGGCCTTATCGTTTGGACTTTTGCTGCCTTACACTGGTTGCCGGCCGCCCCCTTTTGATGCAGGCTCTGGATCCCTATTGCCCTTTCATTTGCGAGAATAATTTTTTAGCACCCCCTGTGTGGGGTTATGTGGCGGAATGTCGCCTGTTTCTTTCTCTCCTTTCTCCTTTTTTTCGCTCCCCTTGCACTATTCCCCTCCCCCTTCTATTTTTCACCTTGCATACTTTAAATAAAAATTTTACAAAAAAAAAAAAAAAAAATTAAAATACATCTGTGGTGTTTTTTTTAATAACCACTTGAATATCCACAGTTTGTTAACTCAGACATTTCATTGAGGCCATTTTCAGTAGTGCCCAGAAACATAATCGTTTTCGCTTCTATTTTGGATAGAAGATTCTCAATATTGTTCCCAGTCACGTGCCTTAGCACTGTCCATTTTATTTAATTCGGGCCATGTCCCTTTTCTATGCAGTGGGAAACCATTGGTGCATTGGGAGTCTTACATCTAATGCGTGATGGATGTTGTGTAATTTATGGGCTGGCTGGTTTTCGCAATATACGCTTTGGCACACGGGCAAAGGGCGCAGTAGATAATGTTGTGAGTGTTACAATTTGTGAATTCCCCTTTCATGGGGTGTCTCTCTGGGCACAGGTTGAAATGCTGTGTCTACATCCAAGATAAATACTCTCTTCATGTCTTTTCCTGTGTTTTTCTTTGTATTTTAATGCTTTAGTTTCACACTTGTGTTCAATTGCATCCGAAATGAAACTTCATATCCCACAATGCATCATCTCTGCATCATACAATGCGGCAACATTTCCTTTCTCCCTATGCATTTCAGCAATTTGCCTTCTTCAGGGCAATGTCTAGGATAAGTAAACATAACATTGCTTTAATTCTGGGGGTTATCAACCAAAACTACATAAACACACCATTATATTAGTTGTGGTTTGTTAAAAATAGTTTCTACCATTATGTGCTCACTATTAACAGTTGCATTGGCTGTTACGTGAATAGGTCGTTATGCGACTTCTTCGCGTGCCTCATAAAATACATGCATTATGCTATGGCAGTGGTTGTGCTCTTTACACGCGTGCCACTTTAAATGTTAATCTCGGCATGTGAAAAGTGCCTCGATGCTGTTGTTAAAATAACAAGTGGTATAGAATGCTGCGCCACTATTTATTTTCCCTGTTCAACCATCTTAACTACCTCACATGCCTTCTCATGCAGGAAGTTTCTTGGCTCCTTAACTAAATCACTTACCGGTTTGTTAGAAATAACACGCTCCTCTCTGCTGAAGCTGCCCCGTGTGGTTGTGTTAGTTTGCTTCCACCGGTTAAGTTTAAATTGCGTGAGACGTCTTTACATCATATCGTGAGTTAGAAGGGTGACGGGTGTTAGTGTTACGAGCTGCTGATGGTCAATAAAGCTTTTACTTCAGGAGGTAAAGGTATATCCTGCTGCCGGCAATGCGCTAAACTCCACATTTTAATGCCCTGATAGATTGTGATATATCTAAATGAAATATAACCTATGGGTGATAGCACTCATGCGCGCATTGATTCCAAGAACGCTATACATTAAATCCATGATTCTATCTACCTAATATGTGCCATTAGTCAGTCAATCGCTAGCAGTTTGATAGGTGCTATATAAACAATAATTATACTCAATATTAAAGTCAATTGCAAATTGGAATTCTCAGCATGGCGCCCTTTGTTCGTGTGCTTATCTGGTTCATATTTAAAGGTAACATTGAAATTCAACTCTTTCGTTCATACCATTCGGCTTAAGAGTGTTCAAATAATAAATCTAATGGTTTTCTCTTCAAAGTAAGGTGTTCCTATTATCTTTTCCTTCTGCTTTTTCCACTATTTCCAGTACACAGGCTTTCAATTGGGTGATATGATGTTGTGCTTCAATAAAATGGGTAGCTACCGCTGACTTCATTAATTTGGTCCGAATATTACTTTTATGCTCATTCATACGAGTCTTCAATTTACGTTCTGATTGTCCTATGTAGGCTTTCCCACATGGACATTTGAGCATATAAATAATGTTGGAAGTGTCACATGTTGCCTTCACTTGTAATTTGATTTTATACCCTTTCATGGGGTGGGCGATGAGAGCTCCTCGAATTATATTATTACAATTGTTACAGTTCCAAAATGGGGTCGTACCACTGTATGAAGTTTTACCAATGATTTTTGTAGGGCGCCTGATGATCTCTCCTATATTTTTAGCCCTGGTGTATTCGAAAATTGGTTCTTGCTCAAAAATATTCCTGAAATCCTCTTCCATTTTTAAAAGAACCCAATGTTTCTTGACTATTTTCTGATAGTGCCGGCTCCTCATGGAATATTTACATACACATGTCATTCTATCTTCCTTTGTTTTGGCTGGTAAGGTTAGTAGGTCTGATCTTCTTTTATTTGTTACTCGGTTTGAAGCTCCTGTCAAAAGGTCTTTCGGGTATCCTTTCTGTCTAAATCGTTGTATCATGTTTTTAGACTGTTCCACTTCCTTGGTGAAGAGGAGCGAGTTATTTCTAACAAACAGGTAAGCAATATAGTTAAGGAGCCGAGAAACTCCCTGCATGAGAAGGCATGTGAGATAGTAAAGACGAACGAACGGGGAAAATAAATAGTGGCGCAGCATTCTATACCACTTGGTCTTTTAACAACAGCATTGAGGCACCGTTCACATGCCGAGATTAACGTTTAAAGAGGCACGCGTGTAAAGAGCACAACCACTGCCATAGCATAATGCATGTATTTTATGAGGCACGCTAAGAACTTGCATAACAACCTTTTCACGTAACAGTCAATGCAACTGTAAAATAGTGAGCACATAATGGTAGAAATAATTTTTAACAAGCCACAACTAATGTGGTGGTGTATGTATAGTTTTGGTGGATAACCCCCAGAATTAAAGCAATGCTATGTTTACTCATCCTAGACATTCCCCTGAAGAAGGCAAACTTCCGACATGCATAAGGAGAAAGGAAATGCTACCGCATTGTATGATGCAGAGATGATGCATTGTGGGATATGAAGTTTCATTTCGGATGCAATTGAACACAAGTGTGAAATTAAAGCATTAAAATACACACACAAAACGCAAGAAAAGACTTGAAGAGAGTATTTATTTTGGCTGTAGACACAGCACTTCAACCTGTGCCCAGGAAGACACCCCATGGAGATGGGGTTGCAACCATATTGTTAGTTCCTTACACTCCCGAGCGGGGAGTGATTCCCAGGAGCACGGTTTAGCAGTATAATCCACACCAAACCACTAGCGGTGCACGATCTAATCAACTAGTGATAATTTGTGAATGTTTTATGTACTTGTTGCCATATGTAAATTTTGTGCCTTCAATTGTACTGTCACATGATACGCAGTTGCCACATTTTCTGTGTCCTTTAATTGGTGGTAGGGACAACATTGTTCGTAAAGAAGTATCCTGTTTTTTTGCTGTAGTGTCTGCACGCACAAGCTTATCCTTTATGCGTCTTCAAAGCGAATATTGGTATCTGTATAAATAGTTCGAGACCTTTCACCATATTCCAATTTTTGCGGACAATTTTATGCACAACATTGGAGAGACGCGAAAAAGTTGTAACACAGACTAAGGCCATACTCTCTGTCTTCTTTTGTGGTGTTAGAAGAGAATCGCGGGCGGTGTCCCATGCCCATTTCATAGCCCTTTTGAGCAATTTTTTGGGATAGTTCCTCTCTAGGAGTTTATTCAGAAGTACTGCAGCATTTTCAAAGTAGTCCTCCTTCTTGGTACATATTTCGCCTTATTCTGAGGAACTGGCTTAGTGGTAAGTTCTCACGTAAGTTGCGCTGGTGGAGACTTGTAAAGTGCAAAAAATTATTCCTGTTGATTTTCTTTGTATATTGGGTGGTATAATGGTGCCCTTCTTCATGTCTAATCAAGAGGTCCAGGATATTCATTTCTGATTTGCTAAAGTTCAGGGTATACTGGATGTCCAGATTCTGGTTCTTCAGCCAGGTTACAAATGCTTTGAGCTGTTCTGCCTTTCCTCTCCAGAGCATGAACACATCATTGATATAGCAACACCATATTTTAAACAGCTCAAAGCATTTGTTCCAAATGTCTCGTAACCTTAAGTTTTTGGGAGACATTGGATAAGAAAGATGTGATAAAAATGAATGTTGAACCAAAACTGAGTGAAATGTCAATACAGGATGTGAAAGAAATTCACATGGTAATGTCAATAAATGAAAATGAATTGGAAATCACTGAAGTATGTGATCAATTGGACATTGATACAGATCAGTTTAGGGACAGTGGTCTACGACCAAACTCAAAATTCACACCGCCAGGCAAACAGTTTTCAGGGATAGATCTGTTCTCATTAAAAGGGACAGAGGACCTGAACAGACTAGAGGATAAGAGTTTCCACAAAAATCAGAATGGAACATACACTAAGTCTAACCTGTCTAGGGACGAAAGAAGGGTGACTGATCAACTCAGAAGAGATGAGAGCCTACTGATACGAGAGGCAGACAAAGTTGGCAACATTGTCATTATGAACCAGGCGGTTTATGATGACAAAATAGCCAGACAATTGGGGGTCACTGATTGTTACCAAGAGATTTAGGGCAGCCCATTAGAGAGATTGAACAGATCTCTGTTCTCTAAATTAAGTGAATGGAAGGACCAGGAACTTATAATTGATTTAGAGAATAGATACCTAAAGGTGACTTATCCCTCAAGTCCCTTTGTATACATCCTACCAAAAGTACACAGCGGGCTTCCTTCCGGGGAGACCAATAATATCAGGAATTGGAGACCCAACAGAAAGACTATCAGAGTCTGTTGATCAATACTTAAAACCCCTAGAAACGAACCGCACTGCTTATGTCCGGAATATGATGGACATACTTAACTAACTGGATGATGTTGTGTGGGATGAGACCAGGTCATTTATATTGCTAGATGTGGTAGGACTATAAACACGCATACAGAAAAGTGTGGACTATTGGCAAATAATTTTTTTCTAAGTTCCAGAAGTGTGCGTTTCTGGGTGCACACAGAGATGTTATTGGAGAAGGTGTTGTTTATCTTGGAGAATAACCTTTTCTATTCAAGGGGGCTTGGTTTCAGCAGCTAAAAGGGCCTGCGATGGGGTCCAGATTTGGTGCCTCCTACACAAACCTCTTTATGGGGTGGTCCACAGGGTGCACGTTTGGGCCTCATCGGCCAACAAATGGACACTGTTTTTTTTGGGGGGGGAAGGTTCATAGATGATATCCTGTTGATATGGACTGGATCACAGGATGAATGGAAAGAGTACTTTACATACCTGTACGAAAATCCATACAATGTGAAATTCACCATGATATATGATAAAAAACCACTTACATTCCTGTATGTAGAACTATCTGGAGGAGGAAGAAAAATTTGCAGCAGACTTTTCTGGAAAGCTACTAACACAAACAGTATACTGAGAGCAGAGAGTGCACATCCCAAACATGTCATTGAAAGCATACCATATAGCGAAATGGTGAGAATACGATGAAATTGTAGTGTGGATAGCGAATTCAGAGAGGAACTTAATGGTTTGAAACAAAGTCTACGTTGTAGGGGCTGCAGTGACCAGTAGAGACATCACACTGAGGATAAAGACATGTAAAGTAGAGAGAAGGAAGTTGGTTTTTGTAACCACATACAATGCTGGACACAATTAGGCATCTAGGATTCTAAGAAAGCCTTGGGGACTGTTCTAGGGAGAACCTGGTCTGGCAGACTGGGTAACAGGAAAACCAAGGGTGACCTACATAAGAGGGGCTACGGTTAGGCATCTAGTCACATACAGCTACACGGGAAACAGTGTTTACAGCACTGTTTCCACAACGCATGGCTTCACAACGCAGTTACAACGACTGCTTTGTTACCACGCGTGCCATTACATTGCAAGTCGTATTAAGGACTTGCTGTAGAGGGCATGCAACACCAGGGAATGTGTTGGATTTTAAATCCAACACCTTCCCTACTGTTGCACAAACTGGAGTAGTAATAGTAATTAATACAATTCCTAAGTCTAGCGCGCCCCCTGACAGCAAGTCGTTGATACGACTTGCGATGTAATGTCACGTGTGGAAACAACCCGGTCGTTGTAATGACCGCGTTGTAAAGGCATGCGCTGTGAATGCATGTGTTGAAATGTCATATATTGAGCTAAACACCACCAATTAGGAACAGCAGAAAGAATTGGTTGGCTATTCAACCCAAGGGGAATTATATCTGTTCCGAATGTAACATTTGTCGTATGGAGGTAAACAAATTAAAAATCTTCAAATACAATGTAACAAGAATGTATTAAATCAATGAATTCATAAACTGTAATAGTACATATGTGATTTATGCAATAGTGTGCCATTGTCAGAAAATCTATGTGGGCAGCATGCTTAAGATGCTAAAACAACGAATTCAGGAGCATCAGAGAGATGTGAAAAACAAACACATTGAAAATTCCAACTTCCAGCATATGAGAGAGAATCACACCATGAACCTAGAGTTTACCTTTCATGGGATTCAAAAAATCAATGCTCGACCTAGTGAAAGGGATGGAGAACTGGCACTGAGACAAGCGGAAGCTAAATGGATAAATTGATAGCAAGATGGTAGAAGAAGACTTAAACACAGAGCAGGAACTCCGTTACTTCTCATAGGATCACAATATGGGGAAGACCAAACCCAGGCTTATAAGACGCTTAGTATTACATGAACTGGGTCACATCTTTTGTTCATACAAGACTGATTGATTTGATGAAAACAAAACCTTGGCTTAAAAATCAAGGTGCAATCTAATAAACCTAAATGGTGCAGTGTGAGAATGGAGAAAGGCAGTCCATGAGCGGATTATGACTGATGTAGACACAAGTCAAGTATGATCTAAATATGATGTGGAAATGTCTGAATTGACCCCAGAATGAAGGTGATAAAAAGATTCCCACTGCATCGTTACGGTATGGCAATGAGTGGGTTTGGAAGATGAAGAATGACTGAGGTGGCCCCTTTAATATAGGAGGAAAGAACTTAGAGGGTGTGAATGCAGTTTAAAATAAAAGTAGAGGTTTGGATTGCAAAGGGAAAGGAAAAACCAAAAGAGCAATGTGGCATACAATTTGATACAAAATGAGAGCACCTGACATTAGGAAAGATATATGTATTGATCTCTAATGTGTAAAGAGAAATCAAAGGAAGGATTTATTTAGAGATAGAACTGAATTTGCGTGGCAATCGTGAACAATGAGTGACACCTGGTATAATCAAGAAAAATAATGTCTGTGACAGTATTGAAAGATATGGCATTACAAAAGGTAAGTAACTTGTTCCTTTGAGAAAGACTTCTAACCACAGATTCCTCACCTTGTGAACAGATACCAAAGCAGTACCTCCCCAGGTTGTGGGTCTATGGAATGGTTCAGACCAAGAAATCCTAAAGGACAGATTGGGCAAAATACCCATCCCACTGGACCTTACTTTATAGGCAGTCGTACTATGTGAACGTGTAAAGGGACACCCATGTAAGAGCCTGGCATACGTCCAGACTGGGACTCTTCACACAAGCAACATAGTACCAGCTTTTGATCTGGTAGAATAAGAAAGTAAACCTTCTGGGGCCTGTTTCCTGGCTAGCCTATACCAGATCTTGATGCATAACTCAATTCATCGGAAGGTGGTCTTCTTTTGCACTGCTTTACCTTTTTGTGCTCCTTAGAGGTTGATGAAAAGTTGGTCATTCTGTCACACTCCTTGCTCCGATAAACAAGTGCCCTCTTGGGTCCAGATGGTGCAATTCATTCTTCCTTCTTGGAGAAGCGAGGCGGTGTACAGAATGCTAGCAAGGTGATATGTGAAAGGGCGTGACTACCTTGAGCAGTACGGTTGATTTCGTCCAGAAGACTAGTATGTCTGGGAAGAACAAAGTATATAGTGATGCCACATACAGCCCTGTTGCTAGTTAGGACAATGAGGAATGCAATCTTGATAGTTAGCAGGTGAAGCAGACAACTGGGTATCGGTTTGAAGGGCACGTACATCAGGTAGGTAACAACCAAACTAAGGACCCACTGGGGCATCACATTAAGTGTTGGCAGGAACAAGTTGGTCAGTACCTTCAAAAGATGCATCAAAACAGGTGTTTTCGAAGAGGGATGACTGTTTTGGTCAGCATAAGAAGGCTGAAAGGACAGAAAGACTACTTTTTAACTGTTATCACAGCAAGACAGTGCTGTGCTAAAGATAAATAAAACAGAAGAACATCTTAAAATTGGGCATTCATGTCAACCATCTGTCACAACTTTTAGTACTGGGTGGAGATGGGAAAGGTGTTTGCTGCCAGTCCAACTGCTTTTGAGCAACAACCACTGCAGGTCTTTTGCAGTCTCCTTGAACACCGGTAGGGACTCTGGGCAGTCCGCTTGGTGCTAAGCCACTGAGATTTCAGATCCCACTGCAGAACCCACATATTCCACCTGCTGTGGTCCACAAGCAGGATGCAGGAGGCCAAAAGGCACAAAGGTCTCACAGGTGCATAGGGATGAAGTGGTGTCGGGAAATCCCATAGACGCCAATGGAGGTTCGTGGAAGATCAGCAGCTACAGAGTCTTGTGGAACAGGCCGATGGAACCAGGACAAGGAAATCAGATGAGAAGAACCTGAAAGCAGAGGGGACATAGCCCAAACCACTGGGAGTTGACCAGGAGGTACAGCAGCACAATATCCGCCCTTGTTGGAGGTTCTTGCTGTAGCACGGTGAGGTTGAGACAGCAGTTGTGGCGCCCAAATGATGATGCAGTAGCCCAGCAGCTGTCCACAAAGAATATACCTCAATATCCCGCATTCTTTTACACAGCATGGAATCCCAACACAGTCGTTATAACGACCGCGTTGTGATTCCGCATACCTTTTCTCCGCAAGTCGGAACACCGACTTGCGGAGGGGGGGTGCTGGAAGTTGGAATAGTATAGTTTACTATTCCAACTCCAGTCAGTGCGGACACTAGGGAAGGTGTTGGATTTTAAATCCAACACCCCCCCCCGCCCCGCCCCTGCAAGTCTTTCTTCCGACTTGCGGAGTAAAGGTATGCAGAATTCCATCCATCTTCTGATTTCTGAATGTCAGTGCAATAAAGCCGATAAAACAGTAACATGGTCGAAACGTACACTTTTTTGTAAATAACAGTGTCATTCTTTAGGAAAACACTTTAACCCTCCTAAATATAAGTGAACTGGATGTGGACATATATGCATACTCTTACCTGCTGGCTCAATAACATTTGCACATTCCTCACTATCCACGTCATCTGAAACTTGGATTGTCTGGTTGGCAAAGTATATCCCGGAAACCTTTTCTTGGATCCAGTCAGCATAGGCTGAAACCTCAGTGAACGCGGCTGGCTTATCAGGTCCCGAACTGACGGTGGCGACTCCTGTTAGGAACCAGACCCCATTCTCCTGGCAGACAAGCGGCCTCCCGATATCACCCTGGAAATAATAATAATGAGTGGGCCATCAGAATGTGAAATTTAGTGTAACAGCATATAAAAGTGGATCTTACTACAGTGGCCCAACAGAAATGCTGCTACCTAAGTTATGTAACTTTTTCTTCTGATGGATACTTCTACCTGCTGATTCCTCCCCTCATGAATAGATTTACAAGCAATACTATCCTGGGGATGGAAGGCTTGATGGATGGGAGCACCAGGAAATCCAGAAGTAGAGATATGGCGAAATGCCCATCCCTCCTTCCCTCTGAATCCAGACAATAATAACTGGCAAAGGTTGTGGCGGAGTGACCAAAAGGCTGCTCTGTAAATGCTGCCTACATGAACCCATTCTGCCAGAGCACATTTTGAAGCTTTGGCCCTCATAGAGTTGCCCTAATCCTCTTCAAGAGCTTCTTTGGGGCCATTGTGTACCAAATCATTATGCAAACGGTAAGGTTGTTTTCTGCATCACTTTACCCTTCCTGTTTCCCACATAACCAATGTAGAGTTAGTCTTACACTTAGAATCCCTTTGTCCAGTCGATTTAAAAAACTCGCTGCCATGTTCGGATCTAACCTATTCAACTTCTCTTTCTCATTAATGGGATAAAGAGGGGGAAAAAAGGAGCGGAATGAGAAGGACTAAGCCAAATGGAAGGGGTCACCAACTTAGGAAGGAAAGCAGCGAGCAAGCGCGCAAACATAGACCCCATTAAAAACGTAAACAAAAAATGTATATCCCACTGGGGCATAATAAACGAAGTGGAAGCACACATGTTGGTTGGTCAGACCTTTCAAGAACCTTAAGACACTGAGCGAATCGAAAAGGAGCTATGGTTCAGATGGCAAAGGAAAGAGGCAAAGGCTGGTAGATACCTCTTCATTGGACCCACAGCACATCCTTCCTGGGCCAATGTAATTGGGAATTGGAGGTTTTGGCGGATGTTAGATAGCCATGCTTTCATGGGGTCATTCTGGTGAAATATGCACAAAGTGACAGACCTGTGCCACCTCCCGGATTAAACGGGTTTGGTGGGGAAATGAAGGCCAGATAAGATCACATCCACCATGTCAGTAGGCAGCTGGAATGCTGTCAAATGTCCCCACTGAATTCCCATGCATGAAGGTATAAACTCTGGAGATTCGGGTGAAGGACTTGACTAGGCCTGAAGATCCAACTTTACAGGAAGGAGAAGCAGGGAATGTCTGCATACCATAACCTTCTTGGTCACTCGGGAGCCAAATTACTTGCGCCCAGTCTTTGCAGATGCTGTGGAGCATTCAAGGGTATGGGAAAGAAATGTGTCATGAAGAGGAAAGCTCCACTTCAACCCAAATGCGGCCCCCAAGGTTCCTGTTGGTGGGAACAGAAAGCCAGGCAATGTGAAGCGGAACAAGTGAGAAGGGGTTCTACGTGTGGCATGTCTCATTGAACAAAGATTCTCTTCACAGCCTCTGAGTGTAGATGCTACTAGTGGTCAACTAGGTGATGCATACTCAGGTCATCTACTCAAGTGTTCAGCAAAATTTGCCAGGTGATTCGCCACCAGCTACATTTCGTGTTTTGGTGCTCAGGATCAGAGGTTCTCATATGAGAGATTGGGACCCTACTCCTCATGACTTCTTTTGGAGACCAAAGGCCTATCATCTCTAGTTCCTTCAGGTGAACCCCCAACCTAGATTAAAGCATCTGCCACAGTCACAGCCAGAAGGGGCTGGAGGGCAGGTTCTCCTACCACACCATGCAAGCTCCACTGCAGCATCCCTGGATAGCAATTTGGAGTCTGATAGAGCCACTGCCTGTGGTGGTACTGCTGAAGAGTCTTCATGTACCAGTGGGCATGGGTGAGCAGAAAAATGCAAGATGGTAGCAGACCAAGCAGGCAGCATACACACAGAATAAGAATAAAAGCATACAAACACAGGTGCAATGCTTGGATGTCCTGTATCTGCTGGATAGGATGAAAGATCCACATCAGGATATCCAGTACTGCCCTTATGAACATTTCGTGGTGGAATGGCTTGAGGTGAGATGTGGGCACATTGATGAAGAAGCCCAGGTCATGAAGCAGAGATTTTGCCAACTGCATATGTGATATACCATCTGTGAAGTCCTGGCTTTTAGGAGCCAGTCGTTCAAGAAGAGAAAAACTCGAATTCCCAACCATTTGAGATGCGTTGACACTGCCATCACCTTTGTGAAGACCTGTGGTGCTGATGTCAGTCCAAAGGGAAGTACTGATATTGAACTGTACCTACCACAAATCACAAGTACTTCCTGTTGGACTTCGGGTTCGGTATGTAGAAATACATGCCTTTCTTGTCGAGTGACACCATGCAGTCTCTCACTTCCGGCATCAGAAGAACCTGAGATAGGGATAACTTCTTGAACTTCTGTTCCACAGGAATAAGTTCAAGGCCCTGAGGCCTGTCAAGGGCTGGACACTGGATTCTTGAGTTCTTCCTCCACATAAACTCACTGCGATATGGGTAACCCTTTCCAGTAGCCACAGAGACGCTCAGGGTAAAACATCACTGGACAAGTGGTGCATCCCAGAATAAGCCCCCGAGTAGGAAAAAGTAACAAGGACATAAAAAACCTCCTGGTGTCACTGGGACTGCAGATACCAGGAGAATAACCTAGAAGAAGGGAATATGACAGGAGCAGAGATAACGAAGAATGAAACAAAAGAAATCCCAACACGTTGCAGTGCACCATTTTTCAGGTTTCTGCTGCTTAAATACTCCTGAGCCTGTAAGCCATTCCAGAATCCCATTGGGATTCCTGAAGGGAAAACGCAGGACAGCATCCATCTTGGATAGGTACATATGCATCACTTCCTGTAGTTAAGCTCGGGAGAAGAGAAAGACACAATACCAGGAAGCCCAGGAGAGGGTAAGAATTCATGCCCAAAATGTTGCAGAGTGCTGCCAGACAACATGCTGGAATTGTGCGGGACCTTTAATACAAGAAAAAACGCAAGAGGTTTTTGCACAGTGGGTAAGTACCGCTGGACCCACAGATCTCTGACACCCTTGCAGTCTTGATCTTCAACATTTAATAGGGGCAGGAATGACAGAAATGACCGTATACCCACCTCCAGATGCTCCTTGTTTAATTGGGTGTCATCTAAAAAAAAATGATGGCTCAAGACTGGAGCATAAACATTAGAAGCATCTTCCTAAGATTGGTCACTGGTAGGGTAACCTTTGCAAATTATCAAAAACTGCAATTTCTCTTGTAAAATCTGTGAATCACAAATGTCCTGTAGCTTATATTGAGGCAAATGTTTTAAGAAGATTGCTGATGGCAAAGATGGAGTGCATAGACATAAATCAAGACAAACAGGTTTTAGCTGAGATGGATGAAAAACTCAATGAATCTTCCACCTCTGTAGTGCTAAAGGCTTTCCCATGTATTGAAACCATGTGATGACCTTTGACTACCATTATTTTAATTGACTTTTAGGGGCCGATTCTGATCCTGGATTTTTATTTTCCATACAAATCGGATCCGTATTTTTTTCCATACAAATTGTATAAGTCACTTCCAACCTGTGTAGTACGATTCATACAGGAAAAATACATACAGATCGGCCCGATCCTTACAAATCGGATCGGGAAAAGCTGTACGACACGGACTTGTAAAAAAGATCATACAATTTGTAAAAAGGCTGTCCAACCCGTCAAGTACGATTCGTACCGGGTTGTCAGCATACGATTTGTATGGTAAATGGCCTGTATACGGGGAATGACTCATATCGGGCAACGAAGCGAACCCCTATACACCTCGTACCCTGGTATGACTCGTTCTGGGGGTACAACTCATACCGGTCTACGGGTCGTATAGGGGTATGAGGCGTACAGGGGTCTCCCCACATGTGAGGTGTGTGTATGGTGCGTACCCCAACATCGCGCATGTACTCACCGTACATACACGATTTTGGGGTACGGTGCGTACACAGGCGATTTTGGGGTACGTGCGTACATACGCGATTTTGGGGTATTGTGCTTGTACGGTGCGTACACGACCAGTATCCCTTCATCGCGTATATACGCACCATACCCCACTTTCTGTGTCATCTGTACGCACCGTACATACGCACCGTACCCCTGTATTCATGGGGTGTACGACGCGTACATGTGGGGGTCTGTCTTGTACTGTTTTCGGGGCGTACAAGGTTTTCCCGGGACTTTTTGGCTCCTGTAAAAAAAGAGCCGTACAGATTGCTGTTTGTACAAATCGTACTTGACGGGTTGTAAACTGCTGCCGGGAATACATGGGGACGTCGTGTGCAGAGCAATCCGAATCAGAATCGCTTGTATATACGAGTTGTATGGTCTTTTTTACAATTTGTATGGAGTGCGTCTATTTGTACGGATCGTACTTCCTAGGTTGTAGGGGAATCCTTACAAGTACGAGTTGTATGGCGAAAACGCTCCATACCACGATTTGTACAGCGTTTTTCCAGGATCAGAATCGGCCCCTTGGTGTTTTACTTCATCCTAACTTGAATGTTGACATCATTTTTCCTGCATGTGCAAGATTTCTTTCGTGTCTCTTTGTAGTTTTAGAGTGGGTGAGCTTTCACCAAATAGAACAGCCTTGCCAGGAACAGAACGGGTGGGATGTGCATTTGAAAGCATGAGAGAGAGAGAGAGAGAGGTGTGAAATGTACTTCTTGGTCTCAAAGGGCAGTGTTGTATGCAGTGGTCCTCAAATGTGCATTATGTCGTACATTGGGAGATGAAGTGTGCAGTGCTATCGGCAGTGATGCACAAATGTGCATTGTGTTGTACATTGGGAAGTTATTGATATGTTTTGTAATATATATATTAAATAGATGTATATGATGTAATTGTTTTGTATAATTATTGTTTATGTTTTTTAATATATTTGTAACATTTTTAGTAGTTATTTAATTTAATAAAATTTGGTGTTTTTCAGTTCCATAGCGGGTTGTAGGTTTATAGGGTATAGGTTGGGAAGTAATTTAATAATGAGAAATGTATGAATGTTTTCTATTTAATAATATTTATTTAATTATGTTAATTGTGCTATTCATGTTTTTAATGTAAATTGTATGTGCGTGTTGTGGGGTCTATAGGGGTCAAAGGTGGGGAGTAATTTATTTTTATTGAATTAATTGATTGTTGATTAATATTTATTATTGTATTGATAATTATTTATGTTAGAAAAATTAGGTGCAGGTTGTGGGGTTTCAGGGCTAAAGGGTGGGAAGTAATGTATTTGTAAATAATAATAAGTTGTTAATTATTATTCATTTATTAATTGATAATTCATTATGTTAATAGTTAAATTCATTTTTTTAGGTGATGGTTGTGGGGTTTATAAGGGTAAACGGTGGGGAGTACATTAATTTAAATTAAATATTAATTATTTGTTGATTACTTTAAATTATTTAATTGACAATTAATTATAATTCGTTTTAAATTTTATTTTAGGTGTGGGTTGTGGGGTTTATAGGGGTGAATGGTAGAAAGTCAATTAATTTGAATGAATTAATATTTAGGACCTAATTTGAATGTCGGTTGGAAAGCCTCAGACCGCCGGTCGAAGGCTTTCTGACTGACATCCAAGGTTTCAAATCTGACCACCGTATTACAATGACGGCTGTCGAATTTGAAACTGCCCAGTCAATCCAGCTGGCTTCCAACAGAAACTGCCACATAATATTGTAAGGGCGGAGTTTCAGACTGCCGACCCGAGGTGGGTCGGTTCCGAAACTGCAAGTATGTCGGTCGGAGGCAACTCCAACCGACATCCTAATCAGGCCCTACGTTTTTTATAAATAATATTTATTTATTTGATAATTAATTACATTAATTGTGCAAGATTATTTCTTTTTTTAATATGTGAGTTGTGTTTTTTAGAGGTATGGGTTAGGAAGCCAATTAATTTCGAGTAATTAATAATTGTTCTTCTTAATTCATATTATTTGTTAAATCGAAAATTATTTATGTCAATTGTATAAATTATTTTCTGTTAAACTTTAAGAGGGTGTTGTGTGCTTTGTGGGGGTATATTTGGGGAAGTACATTAATAAAATGTAATTAATAATTAATATTTAAATAATGATAAATGGTGTGTTGATAACTATTCATATTAATAGTATTTTATTTATAATAATATTTGTAGGTATTTGTGATATATATTTAACATTGTGATATGTGTTTATTTTTTATTTTTATTTTTTTTAACCTATTTTTTTATTTAAATGATTTTATTTTGTTCAAGATATTTGGATTGTTTTTATTGTTGCACTGATTAAAGTGGGGATAGTAAAATGTACCGTTCCGCAATCCAACACTTTACCCTACTGTTGCACTGAGGGGAAGTAGTACATTTTACCCCTCCATAGTTCATCAAATTCCCTACTGTTGTACTGGTTGAAACACTTTTACTACTGTTGCATTTACTGTACTGGAGGGAGATTTGGAAAATGTAACAAGTTTTATTATTTTTGCGCTGCATGAAGTGGGTGTTGTACATTTTTTATATATTCATTATAAGTTTATATAAATTGTAGTAGGAATAGTACATCAATGACAGTTTATAATGTATATTTCATTTTATATTGTTATAATGTATATTAATATGTTTTTGTTTATTCAAAATTATATTGTTTTTAATTACTGTTTTTAATGTGTAAAATATTTTTGTACATTTTAAGAATTTTAATGTGTTTACTTTTTTAATTTAATCAGAATGGTTTCTTTTTTAAACATTGTATTTATTGATATATATATATAAATGTATTGGATATATTTATAGTATTGAATTTTTTTAAATTATAATATAAATTAAAATTATTGGTTTAATAATTGTTTTTTAAGTACATTTAAGTAAATGTATACATTAATTATTATATGTTTGTCTTTACCCTTTTTCTAACTAAGCTTATTTGTAATATTTGTAAAAATATATATTACATCTATAAAAAAATTCAGAATTAATGTTAGTATTTAATATATTTATTTTATATATATTAAAACATTATATTTAATACAACAATATTAAAGACATCTATATTTATTTTCAATATTTTTGTACTTGCCATAGGATGACAATGTTTTTGACATCGAGATTTTGGTCAAGATATTTTTGTATGAAGATATTTTGGGGGTCCATATTTCTGTCAGTGAACAATTCTTGGACTTGTGGGCAGGAGAGGGGCAGGACCATTCATAGGTTCCATTGCAGGAGTAGAAGCAGTGTTGGCAGGCACTTTGGTGGATCGTGGGGAGGAGAAGACACAGCTCTTGTTTGGGCGTCAGGGTTCCAGGTCCAGGAGTTTCTTGGCGGCGTACTGTCGGGTTGTAGGAGGGTCAGAGGTCCAGGCACTGGGCGTTGTCCAACCAGTGTTACATTGGCAATGCATCTGTTGAGCGAGTCTGCTGCATGGTCATGCATCGGCATCCATTAGTGATCCTGGTAGGTGGCCCGAGTGCAGGTAGTGCAGGGACAGCAGGTAGCACAGGGACAGCAGGCAGCGCAGGGGCGGCAGGCAGCGCAGGGGCAGCAGGAAGTGCAGGGGCACCAGGTGGGACTGGGGCAGCAGGCAACGCAAGGGCAGGGACAGCAGGTGGTACAGGGGCAGCAGGTGATGCAGTGGGGTACAGCAAAGTCTGGTGGCGGGAGGGGATCTTTGGGTGCTCTGTGCGCCGGAGCAGGAGCAGGCAGGAACATGAGGGGAGACTCCTCCTGCTACGAAGATTGAAAGGCGGGGCAAGGGTGTTAGCAATGTTGGGGTGATTGTTTCTGTGCAGGAAGTGGCACCTTCCTGCACAAAAACAATCACAAGAGATATTTTTCTCTTTCTATGTGTGCTGCAGAATGCAGCACAAATAGAAAAAGGAAAAATATTGTGTTTACCTTATGCCTCCCCTGGGGAGGCGTAGGAATCATGCAATTTCAGGTTTACAAAACCTTGTAAATCTGGGAATGCGTCAGGTTCCATGGATGTTTTGTGGATACACCCACGGCAACATCCATTGAATGCCCCTTTCATGCAAAGTAATGCTTGAAAGGGGGCTATAATTACAAGGCCATAAAAAGCCACGCAGGGTGGCTTTACGTGGCCTTGTAAATATGGTCAGGCGCACTGCGCCACCGGTGCATCATAAAAGTGACACACCGGTGGTGCAATAGGCTTGCTTATTTTATTTTAGACATTTGTAGAGCGCACTGTCACCCGGAGGTGTCCTGGCGCTGTTGAAATGCTCCAGAAGGGTATGAGCCGAACGAGATTACTGTGTGAATAGCCAACTTTTAATGCCTTTTCCTAAATGTCATAAGATCTGTGGTGTTTCTCATAGCAAAAGGCAGGGCGTTCCAGGCCTTTGTGGCCCCCAACACAAAACCCTTACCCCCCCATTGTGCTTTCCTTATGCTAGGAACCCTGACCAGACGCAAGCTCGATGATCTTAGCAGTCTGCGGGGGTTGTACCAATGAAAATAATCTTTCAAACAGGCCGGTCCGAGGCCTTGGAGGACCTTAAAAACCAGACACAAGGCCTTAAAAGCAATCCGCTTACGGACCGGCAGCCAGTGTAGTTTCGTAAGTTGGCCCGACATGGATGCGTATTTCGGAATGCCAGTCAGGAGTCTGGCTGCTGCATTTTGCAGGACCTGCATCTTGTTCAGAAGTCCCTGTTGAGCGTTCAGCAACAAGCTATTGCAGTAATCCAGCCGAGGTAAGACCAGGGCTGTAACCACTGTCTTTTTACTGCTTTCGGGGAGAAACGTAAGTATCTTCCATACCATTTTCAAAAGAAAATAAATAGAAGATGTTAGAGCATTGACCTGGGGCCTGAATGAGAGTTGGCCATCTATGAGAACCCCTAGATTCTTCACCTTGGCCACTGGAAGAGAGGGGATCCCCAACTCTTCAGGCCACCATTTCAGGCAACAAAAGTCCTTATTGAGGCCAAAGATCATGACTTCCGTTTTTGCTGTGTTCAACTTCAGGCAGTTTTCGCCCATCCCCCTATCCACCGCCAGCATGCATTCCTGGAATTGTAAAGCCACTCCATCTTGCCTTCCTGGCAACACTGACACCACAATCTGTGTGTCGTCTACATAGGAGGTTAGATTAAAACTGTGTAAATTAGCCCCCAAATGTTTAGGCTACCATCTTTCTGCTTCTGTAAAACCATAGCACCGACATCTCTGTCTGAGGCATCTGTCTTTACATTATTTTTTTTGTTTGGGTCTGCCTGACCCAGAATTGGGGCCCAAATTAAAGCTGCCTTTAATTTGCAGACAGCTTGGTCATTGCTGGAATCCCAGAAACTCCGGTCCTTAAGTTACTTGTTTCTTAGGATCCATGTTATATCACAGGTTCGGTCAAGGTATTGAGCCTTCTGGCAGCAGCAAGGTCTTGGAAACCATCAGGGACATCACAAGGGTCTCCAGTCTTGTCTGGTCTAAATACATTCCAAAAAGGTACTTTAAGGAGTATATCTTCTCCTTATGTTGCTTCTACTCTGGGAAGCGCTGGTCCTTCCTACCAGACCTCCAAATAGCCTCTGAAGGTTGTGAAGTTATAGGGGCTGGTCTTGGCATTAGTATCGGAGCCAGTAGCATTGGAGCTACGACTGGGACCAGCAGCACCGGAGGTGGCTCAGGTTTAGCTGGAGTCAGTGTTGGCGTTATCCATGGTGTCATGGGGACCAACAACGTTGACTAGGGCATGAAAGGTGCAAATGGCACCATGGGAAGACCCTGTAAACCAGATAACAGATGCAATAACATTAGGGAGAAATGCAAGGAACTAAGCACAGATAAATTTAATGGGTCTTCGCTGAGTGTAGATAATGCATCCTTTGTTTATCGAAAACATTATCATACCCTTTCCATCACATTAAATGTAAGGAACTAAGCTCGGACAAACTTATTTGGTCTTCGCTTAGTGTAGATAATGCATCCTTATATATGTACTTTTCGCCATTGTTTATCGATAACATTACTATCCTAGCAAACCCTGCCTACGGAATTCCTAGAGAAAATTGGAGAAATGCTCTAATTGTCACAAGACCTTGTCTCATTAATATATGCTACACTACTGCTCAAATATAATATCGTAGAGTTTGTACCTTGTGTAGCCTCATATTTGGCTACATGAGTAGGGAGTTGGCGATATATAAAGCTGTTCATATGTTTGTGTGTATGGAGGTACCGATTAAAAGGTTAATATAATTTACCTAGAAAGAGAATCTGAATTGCTGTACATGTTTTTCAGATTGTATATGTGGCTCCTAAAGAAGGCGTTCCTGTGAAAACGCCGAAACGCGCGTCGAGAAGAGGATTGATATTGTCCGCCATTGTCTTAGGAATCAAGAATTTATGATGTTATTTGTAATGCTGTATTGTGTTGATGCTTCATAATAGGTCAAAAGTCTTATTATTTTTACATGTCAGAAATTTTATGTTTTTAATCTGAGTATATATACTTAATAATAAACAAAATGTTGTACTTTTTAATTGTTTGTTTTGCTTGTTACTTGTTGTTTTCTCCCTAATGTTATTGCATCTGTTATCTGGTTTACATTGTCTAAATTTCCCTGTCAAACATATTCTGTTACTCAAACAGGGGGTCCTTCTTATTTACACCAATTCTCCCACAGCTTGTCTGTGCAGGGCTTAATGCTTCAATTTAGTTGACTGTTATTGATTGTAATATATTTGCGCAGTGTGTAGTAAAATCTTTCTCCCCCAACTTTTCATCCACTTCCTAGAGTCATGGCCAATATGAAAACCTTCGGATTTACTGATGAAGAATTCGAAACGTTAGTAGGTACAACAATTCCAACCACTAACACCAATATATCTAATAGAGGCCAAGACGAAGGTAAGAAGTTAGTAGATCTTAAAAAGAAACTTATCCGCATGGAAGCTCATGGGGAGTTCATGTTGGCATACTTGAAAACAGGAATTATCCCCAATGGATTGCGTGTACGTAATATACCAGGTCTTTTTGTACACCATAGACCATTTTTAGAAAAATGGAGCCAAATAGCAAACCGTTGCTCTCGCGACCTAATGATATTAATTGTAGCAACATCAAAAGAACTAGCCCTAAAAATAAAAAAATAAAAAAAATAAAATAAAAATAAAAAAAGAAATCGATGAATTGGAAGAAAAACTAAAACAAATGACTGGAGTTGATGACGCCATCAAAAAAATAGAGGAATATAATAGAGATCTAGAGTCATTCAGTAATTATCTAAACAAACGAAAGACAGATAAACTTAATAAGGATAAGAGATTCTATTCAGAAGAAGTAGCGTATCCCTTCCTACGCAAAGATTTTTATCAACAAAATCATTATACTGATGAGTCTCGCAATACACAACAAAGAATCAATAATTTTACTGACTCGTCAGACTCAGAAGGAGAAGGCAATAGTAATACCTACTATGAATCTGATGGTGGCTTCAATACATATCATAACTCCAGACCTCAGCGACGCCCTTTTTTATCAAACAGGGGGCCTCGCAGGGGCCGCCCCAGGGTAAGATTTCAGAATCAGGGACAAACTTGCGGGAATTTCCATCAGAACCAACATCAACAACAAACTGCACACCAACAAATCCAACACCAACAACATCAACAGCAGGAACCGCAGTTTATCAGGGAAACACGCAACAGACAATATTGGGGACAGGGGATATAATCCTCATCTTTAATCTGTCCTCCAAAGAACTAGATAGTTACAGTGAAACTGTATTATCAAAGGGATTATCTTTTGTCCCCCACTCGTTTGTCAATACCTTTGAGCTACATAAAGACATAATTGCTCTCTTTAGGAAAATCAGACTTAAAAAATTCTTTGCAAATAAAGAAGATGATGTAGATAATTTAACGGTGGGTAAACAAGCTGCGATTTCACTTCCCTCGACTTTCACACCTGGGTTAGATCAATTGGGACCTGAAGTCGCAGCTTTCGAGCTCGTTGTTATGAAAAAATTGGAGAAAACATTAAAATACATCCCCAAACCTAAATATAACCTCACTGTAAATGAATCTCGTGCCCTTAAGGATCTATCTGTAAATAAAGAACTAACAATTAAAAGTGCAGATAAGGGAGGAGGCATTGTGGTACTCAACTCCAAGGACTATGAACATAACATGAAAATAATGTTAAGTGACAGTACTACCTATTCGCAAATGAGATGCAATCCCATACAGACTACTATTAAGAAACTTAGGACTCTGACAGATGGAGCCTTATCGGATGGCGAAATCAGTGTTAAAGACCATGAATTCTTAAATACAAATAAATTAAAACTGCATGCATTTATGGTCTACCAAAGATTCATAAGAACTCAACAAATCCCCCCTACAGACCAATAGTGTCTACCATAGGCACCCCTACGGAACCCCTATCCAAGTTTGTAGATCACTTTTTACGCCCCCATATTTCAAAAATTGATTCTTACGTCAAGGATACCTGCCACATGATCAACATGGTAGAAAATCTTAACATCATCCCAGAAAGAGATATTCTTGTAACTCTAGACATAGAATCCCTTTACAGCAATATTCCCATCGATGAAGCCATTAGGGCTACAGACTGGTTTATAGAGAAACATAACATCACATGCCCCAAAAAATTCTTATAAGATTGTCTTTACATAGTCCTAACAGATAATTTTTTTGAATTCGGTGAGAATATCTATCGTCAACTGAAAGGCGTCAGTATGGGTGCTTCAGTTGCCCCATCGATAGCAAATATATATATGTCCAGATTTGAAGAACGTTTTATATACAACAAAATGGTGCCCTTTTTCGAGTCTATTTCCCATTGGTCCAGATACATTGATGACATCTTTTTTATCTGGACCAATGGGAAAGAAACACTCCTAGAGTTCTTGGAGTGGATTAATTTGACAGATGACAATCTGAAATTCACTGCACATTACAGTGAAAATCAAGTGGAATTTTTGGATCTCCTCATCAGAGTTAATGTTGATAAATTAGAGGTGGATCTTTTCGTGAAAAAGACAGCACGAAACACTTTACTACATTTCAATAGTTTTCATCCAAAATGTCAAAGAGAGAGCATTCCGTTCTCGCAATTCCTTAGGGTTCGCAGGAACTGTACTAATTTACAAGATTACGACAAACAAGCTGCAATTATGCGCACGAAATTCTGTGAACGCGGTTACCCACATAGGTTAATAAGGAATTCATACAAACGTGCAAGATTTTTTGATCGGGACTCGTTACTCATCTCCAAAGAGAAGACAGAAAATGATCGAATTGTGTGTGTCACCACCCATTCGACAATGAATGAACGGATTAGACAAGTAATTAATGCCAATTGGCATATCCTAAATTGCAATCCTTCCTCTACTGCTAATCTGTCCAAACCCCTGTTTGCGCACAGGAGAAATCGGAATCTTAAAGACAAAATAGTTCACTCCAAATTTAATTCTAAGCAACAGAATAGTGATCAAACCCAAAGATCACTATTAAATAATCTACCGGTACGAGGCACGGTTCCATGCTCCTCCTGCAAATCTTGTAAAAACATCCTAAGTGGTGAAACATTTAACTATAATGGTACAACATTCAAGGCACATGACTTATGGAACTGTAAAACCACTAATGTGGTTTATTTCATTAGTTGCCCGTGTGGTATGGGCTATGTCGGTGAGACATGTAGGGCAATCCAGACGCGCCTCACCGAACATAGATCAGCTATTAAGACTCGAAAACTGGCCGCACCCCTAGTGAAGCACTTCCTGGATTTAAACCATACACCAGAAGACATACACTGGCGCATCCTGGAAAAGATCATGACCCCAGATACCAAAGGAGGATGCGCTATAAGAAAAAAACGAGAAGTTTTTTGGATCTTTATCCTCGATACCCACAAGAAGGGATTAAACAACGAGATCCCTTGGGAAAATGCAATCTGTCTCTAAGATGGTAGAATCACCCTGGATGTATCTTTATATCTCCAAGATCTGTTATGGTTCTAATATTTCTTCCCTTTTGGAAGATCCCAATACGTAAATTTATCATCCTACCTACTAGAACACATGGGTTGTGATATCTAATAATATGCAGTAAAAATTAGATCCCAATACGTAAATTTATCATCCTACCTACTAGAACGCATGGGTTGTGATGTCTAATAATACGCAGTAAAAATTATTGCATTCATTATGTAAATAACAAGAAGGTGGATATTTAAAATTCTATTGGCATTCTATTACATCCCACACGCGTGAATATGCACTACCAACTCTACTCATTAGAGTGACTCCTAGTTGTTTACAAATGTAGTTCCTAACTTGTAGAATAAAGAACGAGATATTCGTCAATAGTTACCACGGTGTAACACTGTTGACACCGCTAACCTTCCTGCAACATTGTAATTTACGAAAATGAAGTCTGTTTTCGACATTTAATATCTCTACTATTACGGTGCAACACTGATATCATCACGAATCTACTTGCAACATTGTAACTTGCGAAAATATAGTCCGTTTTCGACATTCACTTTCATCTAGTTATTTACTAACAATAGTGAAGTCCGTTGTTTGTATCATTTCGACACCAGCTTTCGTTTCGCGGGCTTTCTGTGCATCCAATCGCCTTAGACTTGTAATTAAGTCGTGTCCGTCTTAAAAGGAAGGAAGTCACGTTACTACGCTGATTTCCTTTTCCCAACGGCTGCGGGACGCCACTGGACCTATCGATCGTGACGCCCGCGGGTTGATGCACCAGCGGTATTCATTTTAATTACCGGTAAGCTTCGGACTCCGTCCCCCGCTGCAAACCCTTTGTATTGTTTTTCAATTCCCTAAAAGAAAAAGATTGTCGGGTCCTTAGCATAATACCCAATTGTGTTGTATTTTTATTTTCCAGCATTACAACACGACGTTAAGAGAACGGATTTGGCGATTGCGTTCCAAAAGTCTTTTTGCACGTGTAAAACCGTTTACCATTATCGGTAAGCAATCAGCACTGCCGCTACTCGTTAACCAGCCTTAACGCATTCCATGTGTATTTCGGCTCAGCCACATAGATTAACATCTTGATTTTATCTTCTGTTTACCCCCTAGTGCTGCAATATAATACGAAGGGAGCAGACATATCAGCTGCGGTCCCTGTGCATTCTAACAGGCAGTATTCATTGATTTCTCGGTAAGATATCTACGCTGCCGTTTTTTGCTGACTTGTTTCAATGTATTTCACTCTGTGAATTTCGGTTGCCTAGAGTAATATCCCTTTTTGCATTCTTGTTGCATTTTCCAGGATTAATCGAATCACACAAAGAGAGCAGATAAATCTACTGTTATCTACTGTTGTCCTGGGCTATCTGAACACTACAAATTATATAATATAACCAATGTAAGTCGACTCGAATGTTAAAAATTCTCACAATTAGTTTCGAGATAAAAACAGTTCTAAAGGTAGAGGCTTTGATTAATAACAACCGTTTTCCTAACCTACTACGGTAATAAATACTAATATTATAAAAACAAATGTAAGTTATTCGTACCTTTGCCTTCGCAGTGTTAAACAGATCTTACACAGAAAATAAAGCTAGATCAACAGCTGCTGCCCCGTTTTCGGCAAATACAAACCTCTGCCGACTTAGGTAAGAAATGTGGCACTTTTGTTTAATAATCTGGAAGTCCTATTCACTAAGTATTCGAGTGAAATAATCAGGCCTTTCTATCAATATTGTGTAGTCAAAGATACAAAGACCCACTGGCGGACACCACTTCATTCAATAGATTGGATGTACCGACCGACCAGCACATATCTGGGTAAAATCTATCATACCCTTTCCACCATATCAAATGCAAGGAACTAAGCACAGATAAATTTAATGGGTCTTCGCTGAGTGTAGATAATGCATCCTTTGTTTATCGAAAACATTATCATACCCTTTCCATCACATTAAATGTAAGGAACTAAGCTCGGACAAACTTATTTGGTCTTCGCTTAGTGTAGATAATGCATCCTTATATATGTACTTTTCGCCATTGTTTATCGATAACATTACTATCCTAGCAAACCCTGCCTACGGAATTCCTAGAGAAAATTGGAGAAATGCTCTAATTGTCACAAGACCTTGTCTCATTAATATATGCTACACTACTGCTCAAATATAATATCGTAGAGTTTGTACCTTGTGTAGCCTTATATTTGGCTACATGAGTAGGGAGTTGGCGATATGTAAAGCTGTTCATATGTTTGTGTGTATGGAGGTACCGATTAAAAGGTTAATATAATTTACCTAGAAAGAGAATCTGAATTGCTGTACATGTTTTTCAGATTGTATATGTGTCTCCTGAAGAAGGCGTTCCTGTGAAAACACCGAAACGCGCGTCGAGAAGAGGATTGATATTGTCCGCCATTGTCTTAGGAATCAAGAATTTATTATGTTATTTGTAATGCTGTATTGTGTTGATGCTTCATAATAGGTCAAAAGTCTTATTATTTTTACATGTCAGAAATTTTATGTTTTTAATCCGAGTATATATACTTAATAATAAACAAAATTTTGTACTTTTTAATTGTTTGTTTTGCTTGTTACTTGTCGTTTTCTCCCTAATGTTATTGCATCTGTTATCTGGTTTACATTGTCTAAATTTCCCTGTCAAACATATTCTGTTACTCAAACAGGGGGTCCTTCTTATTTACACCAACCATGGGAAGACCCAACAGCTGTATTCCGCAGGACAACCCAAAAGGGCCCATGGGACCCGAAGGTACCTCAGAGGAGGCCAAGGCCCACCTGGAAATGTCAAACATGGATTTTAGGTATAGACCCTGCGCCAGCACTGTCACTGGATCCATATTGGGCATTGGGAAGTCGGGCTGTGTGCTGGTCACTGGAGGTAGAGGCGGTACTGGGAACTCCACTGGCACTGGGGCTTTGACTCTGAAGCAGCCTATATGCCATCCAGCTATGGTTCCAAAAAGAATCATGAAGGGAGAGGAGAACCCCTCTAAGACTTACCTCTATTTTTCTTGTTGCTGAGCTTACTGTAGTGCTTGTGTTTATGACGGGAAGACCTGGACGTTGATGACCCAGTAATCTTGGTGGTGATTGAGGCCTTGACTTCCATCTCCCCCTCCTACCATCATGAGCACATACCAAAAAGAGTTTGGCCTCCCTCTCTTTAATGGCCTTTGGATGCATAATGGCATGCATAGTAGGTATGCAAGTCATGATCAGACCCTAGACACCAACATCATGGGGTGAATAACCTGACATCTGCCCCCCTCAGTCCTAACATGGCTTGAACTATGACTGTTTTTGGAGTAATATTTTGCTGGTACAGTTAAAAGTATTTCTGAGAGAGAAACGTGTCTGAAGAGCTCCGGACCATGTTGATGGCCCAGAAAAAAAGGGAACTGACATTGTCTCAGTGGTGGGGGTGCTTTAATGCTCCAGTGATGTCACATGACATCACTTTCGGTTTCCAAATTCTGGGGCCAAAATAACCTTAGGCAAGGGCAGCATCTTGAATGTCTACTTGTGCAGGAAGAGGGTTAAGATCCAGAGGTCGAGGATCAGATGAAGACCGCCATTCCTTCTTTGAACAAGGTAGTACTGGTCATCCTTGCCCAAGTTCTTGCTCTAGAACCAGATCCACCGCCCCCTTCTGAGCAAGACTGCAGTTTCTTGTTACACAATAAGGAGATGATCTTCTGTGGGGCTGGATGACTAGGGAGGAATTTGAGGAGAGGCCTATTGAAAGGATAGGTAAATCCCTTTTTTACAATTTTTAGGACTCATTGGACTGAATTATTGCCTTTCCAGGCTTGTACGAAGGAGGACACTCAGCCTCCCATTGGTGATGTTCAGGCAAGGCTGCACTAGAGTTGCTTGCCTGGTGGCGAAGTGGAAGATGAGGAGGAGGATATGTTTGTTTGCTGGGCGTAATGTCTTTTGCCTCTGCCTCAGCATCATGAGAAAATTAGATCCAGAGAACGTACAGTAGCTTTACTATCCTTGAAACGTAGATTGTACAATCAGCTTTATCGCCCAAAAAAGTTTTGCACCATTGAAAGGTAAGTTCATCAATTTTGCCTGCACATTTGAGGAAAAACCAGATAAACATAACCAGGTATGGTGACAGAGAGAAACAGAACATCCCATGGCACGTGCACCTCTGTCAGAGATGTTCAAGCCTGCTTTATTGACATTCCTGGAAGTGTCCTGCTCGTCCCAGACCACCTCAGTAAACTGTTTTTTACATGATCTAGTTTGTAGATTCTAGTAAGATAACCAACAGAGCCCTGTCTCAAAGGGTATAAGTGTATCTCCTCAAGAAGCATGTGGCTTGGAAAGATTTTAAGGCCATTCTCCCAGCCGAAAACATTTCGTAAGCAATGCTTACAATTATTTGGACTCCCTGTTCACAGGAATAGTTGGAAACCCCCATAACTTGTTTTGGACAACAGGATGCCTGTACCACCAAAAGTTTAGAAGAAGGATTGGTAGAAAGGAAAGCCGTGTGTCCTGGGGAGGTGTGATATCTGCATGTCACTAGTCTGTTGACTGAAGGGGTCACAGTTAGTTTTTCACAGGCAGCCATATTGGATTCTGTAAAGCTTCATTAAAAGGCAGTGGGGCGTGTCTAATATGGTGCTAGAGTGAACGCTCTCTCCAGCAGCTCTGCTCCCCACCAATCTATGTTTCCATTTACAGTGAGCCCATCAGCTGAAAAAAGGGTGCCTGACAGAAAAGAAGCACACTGAGCTGACAGGTATCAGGTTTGAACAGTGCAGCAGTCTGACAGATCCCAGCGAAGAATGAATGGGTCTCCCGTGCCTGCACAGAAGCAGACAAAATGTGGCTCCATGGGCCAGATGAGCATGTGACTGGCTTTCGCAGAACTAAACAACATTACAAGTTGGAATCGTCACTTACAGACAAACAAGCAGTATTAACAAGACAGCGAGGATCATCCCGTAGACTCGAATGAGCCAACACAAGGCAAAGCGCTGGATGTGGCCCTCTGCACATTGAAGCACCCAGGCCATGACTTAGCCAGTGGGGGGCCTAATAAGGACCTGGTCAGCGCCCACCATGCAGGAGCGTGACAAAGTGAGAATCCTCCGCCTGAAAGTAATGAGCATGGGGACTGGTGACCCAGATAGACCCCACTAAATGTGAATCTTGTAGCAGACCCCAGTGCAAGGGGTGGTCTCCTTTGAGGGGTCAGGGCGTGAGGACAAGGACTAGCAGGTTCAAAATACCTCGAAGAGGGCTCATCCCTTGGGTAATATCATGTGAGAATTTACCCTCTAAAATAAAAGAGCTGGTGGCAGTATGTGATACAGCCCTCACACGCACAAGAGGGCAGCAACTTTCCCCCGAGCTGGATATTGCACCCTGCATGCTTTCTCACTATGGTCGCAACCCAAGTTCAGAACTTCCCTAGCTCACCTGCACACATTTGGTGAGCATGGGGCTGGTGAACTCACATAACAACACATTTACACCCCTCTCAGGGCAACAACTGAGCCCTCCTGAAGGTCAACTGCAAAGCAGTTTAAAGGACGAAGGCTTTTACATTGCTGGAGGACAGAGAATGGTCAAGCACTTACAGAATGGTGCAATATCTTCAACTGTGCTAGGTCTGCTGGGGGTCTCCAAACAACACCCCCACACTAAAATGGCAGTAATCAAAAATAAAAGGAACATTAGCCTGTAGGACATGATCTCGAAATCTGCAGCAAAGAAGCAGGTCCCATTTAAGGACCCAGAGGTGGACTGAGGAGAGAACCCCGAAGTCTCCCCATAGACATACTCACAGGAAGCCAGTGAGGAGTCACTTACATGCTCCTTCATGGAGAATCTTTTCAGCAAACTCAGCTTAAAGACCCTAACTGCCACATGTGCCTTCTACAAGAGACCCACCTTTTCAAATGCGACTAGTGCCACTTGACATCTAAATGGGATTCCAAACAATATCTTTCCTCTGTTCCCAGCAAGACAGTGGTAGTAGCCATATAATTAACCAATAAGTGCAAGGGGATTATCCTAAACAAGGTCACAGAACCTGCAGATGACTCCTAGTCATACTTGTATTGCTAAAAGGCCACATACTCATCCTAGTGATAATCTATACCATCAAAAAGAATCAGGAGAGGTTCATCAAAGAGGCCCTCTAACAACTCATAACCTCCTCAGATCAGGAAATGTTGGTAGGGAGGACCTGAATATTGTGTCAAACTCCAATGGACAGCTTGGTGCAGAGCATAGGCCATCAAGATGCACTATCCAACAGTGTTAGGTGGTGGCTCAAGGATCTAGACCTGATTGACATGTGGTGCATCATGAATTCCACTGGTAGAGGCTACACCTTTCACTTGCCGATCCCTTCCTAGGAGCATTACTTGTAAAATCTTGGGGCAAGATGGCGGACGCAGTGGCGTCCGAGTGAGCAGCAGCAGTGGTGCTCTCGCCGAGCTTGCTTCCCTTTGCTGTTTGCTTTTCTTTTTCCAGTTTTTAATATGGAATTACGCTACGCTACATGGAGTTAAGCGGAGCCCTGCAGGAGTATTATTGGAAATAATTTCATTTTGTGGAGAACTCACTCGATCCTGCTAACATCCTGCCTTTCCTGCTGTTCCTGGAATGAGGCTGGACTTGTGGTGTAGTCTTCGGCGCTCATTACAGCTTGCGTGGCGTTTTCCAACCGTTGCTTCCACTCGGCATTGACGGCATTGGAGGACGGAGCAGACTACAGCGGCTCAGAGCCACGAGAGGAGCCGCGAAAGGAGCCGCGAATGGAGCTGCGAACGGCTTACAGATTGTCATCAATCACCTTTCAGGGGAGCGCGGTCCCATTCACGGCTGTATCAGGGAAGGAGCGGTCGAGACAGGATGGCTCCCAAGTACCCGACCTCCGGAATAACCTCCAAGACCCAGAAGCCAAAGACCCGAGCAGCCACGGCAGCCGCGGAGGTGGATCCAAGGCAGAATCCGGGGCTGATTGAACTCAGCACTATTCCCACTCCAGGTGACACTTTGAATAATCAAAATCAAACCTCTGCACCCAATGCATCCGATGCAGGCGCAAATTCTTTTTCTGAATCTATTGAACTCGCTCCAACACAAACAGTGCTAGTGGATTCTGGGACATGTAGGACTGGCGCGATCCCCAAAATACCGGGGATGTTTAAAAAGAAAATTAACCGAAACACAGATAAAGGCAACCAAGTAACTGGCGACAATGTGTTAACTATTGACAATGCAAATGTGTCTCAGATGAGCGCATCTACCCAGGTCTCCGTCTCTCCGGACATAGGGAATGTTGGCAATGCTGGTAATTCTGATAGTGTGGGGAGTTCTGGTATTTCAATTGAAAGATCAAAACCAGTTCATGGAAAAGCTTTTTTAGAACGGCCCCTTCCTTCTACAGCCTTGGTCTCTGGTTCTCCAACTTTGTAAGATCTTCCTGAGTTGCTACCTGCTGGGCTCAACTTACAGAAGGCGCCGACTCCCTTGGGTGATACGGATTCCGTTGATTTGGCCGGGAATTTTTACTCCATGTCGGATTTGTCTACCCCCCTCGAGTCAGAGAGTTTAGATGGAGATGCGGAGTGGAGGGATGATGTGAGCATCAATAGTATGAATAGCTCAACACAGGAATTACGCATCTCTGTCGGAGAAGAGGATGTTGATACAGATGGGTCACCTGAGAGGCCAGAATGGGGTGCGGGGGAAAATACAATAGTCACGATACAAGGTGACAGTGTTGGCTCTCAACAAATCATGCCTTAAGGCATTACAGACACTACAGAGAGCCCTCAGATTCCTGAAGTTACATTGGGCACGTTATATCAGGTTATGCTTCACCATCGGGAGGAAAACAACTTAAGACGTGTGGCTAAATCTTGCAATGAAATGTCTGCTAGAGCTGTAGAGGCTAAAGGCAGGATCTCGGCGATCGAAGATACGATGATCCAGCAAAACTCACAACTGTCCTCCTTGGAAGGTCTAAGGGATGAGATCAACTGGAAGCTTGTAGACTTGGAAAATAGATCCTGGCGTAATAACCTACGAATCCTGGGCATTCCCGAGGGGAGTGAGGGAGGGAATGTCAGGCAGTATGTCAGCAAGCTTTTCTCGGAGGCCTTTCCAGAGCGATGTGGAACTTCCAACGGGCCCATAGATTTCCCTTTCAGAAAAACACTAGGCTTGATACAAATCCCAAACCGAGAGCCATACTGATCTCTTTAAACAACTTTCTGGCTAGAGAGGCTCTCTATGATCTTGCCAGACCGGATCGAAAACGGAGGGGGAAAGGCCTGGAAATATTTGTTCGCCCTGATTACTGTCATGTTACCGTTCAACAGCGCTGGCAATTTCGCCAGCTAATTTCATCTTTTCAGGCCAAGGGGGCTCAGGCCTTTCTCCTTAACCCCGCAAAATTGACAGTGATTTATAAAGAGAGATCATATTTTCTAACATCTGAAGGGGCTGCTAAAGAGTTACTAGCCTCATTATGATTCTTATTTATCCTATCTCTGGTTGGGGTTGACGCTCTGTTCCTTTTTGATGTTTCTATGTGTTTGTTTTCATTAGGGAAAATTAATCAGACGTATATTTAATACTTTTTGTTTTTCTGATCATGATACATTGTGTGAGTGTAAAAATCTTAAGGCAAGAGGAAGCGACCCGCGTGGCACAAGATGCTTCTCACTTCATCAATGTCAGGAACTATTCAGTCCCTTTGCCCTTTTTGGGTTGGGGTCAGGGAGGGGGGGAGAGAGGGTAAAGGGGGGCACTAGGTGGCAGGGGACGGGTGAGGGAGGGCAAGCAAGGTCAGAAATGTAAACTTGAAGACGATTTTCAAGCTGAAACTGAATCATAAAACATTTTTTTTTCTAAAGGGGAATCACTAATGAATATAGAGTCACCAGAGGGATTAATGCTATTTTTGTTGAATAAACCATCAAGATGGGTAAATTGAGGATCTGTTCCTGGAATATTTGTGGTCTCAATAATAAGAAAAAGAGGGGGACCTGTGCACAAATTATACAGAATATGCGGATAGACTTATTGTGTCTCCAGGAAACGCACCTCACATGGAATGATAGGCAGCTATTTAACGATCTCTGTCTGCAATTACTAGGTTGTACTCACCAAGGGACCACTACAAATGGGGTGGCCATTCTCATGAGAAGAGGATGGGGGTGTCTCAAACGTACTAAAGTAGATCAGTATGGTAGATGGATGATTCTTGAGATCAGTATTGATAGTAAAGTTTGGACCATCTGTTCAATCTACGCCCCAAATTCGGATGATCCGGATATTCAGAATTGTTTAAGTCTAGAATTAGCTGATTGGCCATCCCCTTTAATTATTTGCGGTGACCTAAATATTCATCTGGAAGGTGGGCTGGAATAGGCCTAAAAAAAGACATTTAAGGCATTAAGAGGTCTAATAGTGGAAATTGGTTTGTGTGATATGGGGATTGAGAAAAATCCTTTGTCACCGGGTTTTACATTCTTTTCCGCCCCACATCAGAAGTTTGTCCGGCTGGACTATTTTTTTGTTTCTGCTGGCCTTATTCATAATACTTTATTTGAGACATACCCTCGAAAAATCTCAGACCACAATCCGGTGCTAATAGAGGTGAAAACAGAGGTTATTGGTATAGCAGCGGTGAGACCTTGGTCCTTCGAGCGGAAATTGTTGGCAGATCAATCATATCTAGCTAAGTGGATCAGGGATTTTATTGAGTTTAACAGAGGAAGTGCTTCTATTCAAAATGTCTGGGACGCTTTTAAAGTCAGGGTGCGGGGAGAGACATTAGCATACTCGATCAAGAAGCAAAAAAATATTCAGAATAAACTTAATGTATATTATCAAGTGATAAAGGAATGGGAGGAAAAGTTAGTTACTGCTATTAGTTTATCACAAGATGCAGAGCATATTAAAACGTCTCTTGCTATACACAAAGCAAGGCTATATGAGATATTTGCAACCTAACTGGCGGAACAGGCGGCAATATTTAAATCACAGATTTATGAAATGGGGGAAAACTCAGGTAGGATTTTGGTGAAAAAGATAAAACAAAAAGTGGTCCTCAATTCTCTGAACGCAATTCATGGTGAATCAGGTCAGATCCATAAAAATCCTGAGGAAATTCTTGAGGTCTTCCGGCAGTTCTACTCTAAGCTTTATGAGCAGGATAACCTAACATACTCTAGCGAATCTATTTTGAATTTTACCACCTTAGATAGCACCCTGAAATTAACCACCGCTCAGGCACAGACTTTGGACGCTGATATCACATGGGATGAAATCGAGACCGTCTTGCTCTCTCTCGCTGTTGGCAAAGCCATGGGACCAGAAGGTATCCCTCTGGAGTTTTTCAGACTATTCAAGCACATATTAAAACAAGACCTGTTGGCTACTATTCTGGAAGCACAGAAGGGGGTCGCTCCAACTTCTTGGAGACAATCGACAATAATGGCATTTCTTAAAAAAGATAAATCTCCCCTCAACCCGGCCTCTTATAGGCCGATCTCGTTAATTAATGCCGACAGCAAAGTCTTCTAATTGATAATTCCTTCTATAGTGTCACGTTGGAAACATGGGTTTATTCCCGAGCGGGACACCACGGACCATGTCCGTAGGGTTATTGCCCTAATGGACTGGGCACAAGGTACTAATACTTCCATAGGAATCACCCTGTTGGATGCAGAGAAGGCATTCGACAGGGTGGCCTGGCCCTATCTCTGGGATCTGCTCATTCTGAAAGGGTTCGGCCCACGTATGATAGTGGCTTTGAAAGCTCTGTATGTATCACCTATGTCCTGTATCAAAATTGGGGCTAACAAATCTGGCTTGTTTCCTATCCATCGTGGTACAAGACAGGGATGCCCGTCTTCTCCGCTCCTGTTTGCCATCTATATCGACCTCTTTCTCATCGAACTGAATCAAGCGGCGGATATACCCCCAGTGGAGGTCGCTGGTACCAGCTATAGAGCTCTTGCCTATGCAGATGATGTGGTGGTGATCACCACAGACATTGCAAGGGCAATGCCAAAGATTGAAGAGCTTGCAACCCAGTTTGGCGCTTTTTCGGGGTACAAACTGAATTTATTTAAAACCCAAACATTATTCGTGGGCCAGAATCCCCCGGCACATATTAACACCGTGTCTGTGGCGACATATCTGGGTATTAAGATCACAACCCCAGTGTCGGCTATCCCAGAACTTAATTTCAGTCCAGTTCTTAAAAAGGCTAACTCCACCATGGAGCGTATTGATCACTTGCATCTGTCTTTATATGGCAGGAATAACGTGTTAAAAATGGTAATATTGCCGAAATTCTTATATTTATTTAGAACTGTGCCGCTTGAATTCCCTCTTAATTTTTTTTAACAACTGGAGAGAATGGCCTCGAGGTTCTTATGGGGCTATAAGCACCAGCGCAGAGCCTACAAGAAGATGATTCTTCCTAAGGGAAGGGGAGGGTGGGGTATTCCACATTTTTTGTTCTATTACTTTGCACCGCATTACAGTTTACTACTCCCTTGATAATTGAAGCCAAGGCACAAATGTTACAATCTCATGCTCCATCCATATACGAGTTTGGTCTAGGGGTTGAGTCTCGCGGATGTCTGCTAAAAAACATTGAACCCAGCTACTACAAAAAAAACTAAATTTAAGACCCTGCAAGCAGCGTTTCGTGTTTGGCAGTTAATTAGGCGCCATGTAGGGATCCTAAAAATTCTGAGATATACTCCTTTGACATCATCACATATTTTCCCCTCCGTCTTTAGAGACCATACTATGACGAGATGGCAGAATTGTGGAATTAACTTCCTTGGTGACATATGGCAGAATAATCATATTATATCTTTCCCAGAACTTCAAGTTAGGTTTAATCTTACAAATATTGATTATTTAAAGTATTTACAGTTACACAGTTTTTTCAACACTCTAACCCCTCTTGAACGTTCTGGATTACAGAAGATTCCTCTGATTGAGAGCTTTTACAGCAAAAAAAATGATTTTTTTTTTTTTACAATTTAATGATTTCATAATGCCCAGATGATATATTGAGTGTTCAAGAAAGATGGGCCGCGAAGCTGGGATCTGACAATATTATGATAGAGGACTCTATCTCCTTGGCTAATTCAATTTTGCTGTCAGGCAGAACCCGTACACAACATTATATGGTCCTTTTCGATCTATATTATACCCCAGCAAAAATTTTGAAATGGGGCTCAACACTTGGTACATCATGTAGTAGATGTGGGATGGTAGCTGCTGATACAGTTCATATGTTTTTCCTCTGTCCACAACAAATTTCATTACTTTCTGCAATTCAATCTTTTCTTGCTGTATTACTTGGTTTTTCATTAAAATTAACAGCGGAGTTAGTATTAATAGGGGTGTCTCCTGATATATTGGCAGTGGAAAAGAGAAATGTTATATTTATCCTTTGGCAACTTTGCGGGGCTGTATCACTCAAGAATGGATTAGTCCTGAATCCCCATCCTTTTCTACCTGGAGGGCTCGCTTACTAGCTATGTATAATGTAGAAAATGCCATCTATAGAACAAAGGGGACGAAAAAAAGAGCCTTAGGAATGAAAATCTGGGCGCCAGTCCAGCAGTGGATTCAGGGAGAATTGGGGTAATCTTTTTGTCTGAGTTGGTTTATTCAATTAATTTTCATTAATTGTAAAAACTGTCTTTCTATCCTGAGTTCTTTTGATATTGATATTTTATGTTGAACTACTATGCTATGCTATCCTTTTTCTTATGCATTCGGTTGTCCTAAAATGTATTCTGATTTGTATATATAGCTCTCTGTTAATTTGAATTTGATTGAAATATATATGTATTCTGACTGGCTTGCATTAAAAATAAAATGTAATTTAAAAAAAAAAGGAGCATTACATGTTCTGGCTTGGATAGTATTGGCTGAAATTTATGTGTCAGCCCTCTTGGATCATTTGCCAATTTTTCGTAACAGTCAGAAACTCCAAACCATACATCCCAGGCCATAATATTAACTTATCCAAACTGAAATATGATTGTTGATCCAAAACTTTATAAAAGATAACAACAAGTTACTTACCATTGGTAACACTCTCTCTGGTAGAGACTCAATATAGCCGCAGCTTCATCACCTTTTAAATATTCAGACTGGATCTTGAAACTTTTCAGAAGTACCTCTCTGTGCCAGTAGGTGATGCTATGCAGCTCTGCACTGAAGCTAGTCCACTTCAGAAATGACGTGCAGCACCTATGTAGGTGCAACTCCTGCATTCTGAAATCGAGTGCTTTCAGGAGTGCCTGCACATGTATACACAAAGCCCCAATAGCAAATCGTGTAACCAGTGTGCAGTTTCCTAGGCTTAGGATCTATTAATAGATAGAGTCCAACCACAGAGTAGGGAGGATTATTGCAAAATTCACAAGTTACTTACCTTCGGTAACGATATATCTGTAAGAAACAGTAGTTAGTATTAGATTCCTTACCTTAGAAAATCCCCAGGCGTCAGACTGGATCCGGAAACTTGCGTAGCAGTACCCTTGCGCGTCGGTAGGCATCGTCTGCGGCTCCGCGTCCGTCGTCGGCGTAGTTGGCGCCGGGATGACGTCGCCGGAGTACTTAGACGCCGCCCTCGCGCGCTGACGTCAGTTCTTATACATAGCTTTTCCGTGCCAGAAACGCAGAGCCTTGATAAAAACCAGCACTGGTGCCATGAAACTAGGGCCCTGAAAGGGGATGACCTTAACCCTAGATATCGGATCCCAGAAGGGGGAGGATGGGTGGGGCGGGAATGAATCTAATACTACCTACTGTTTCTTACAGATATATCGTTACCGAAGGTAAGTAACTTGTGCATCTGAAAGAAACAGGTTAGTATTAGACTCCTTACCTTAGAATAGATACCCCAGCAATACCAACCCCGGTGGTGGGTCTGCGAACCAATGATCACACCAGAAAGTCCTGGAGAACGGAACGGCCAAAGAAGCCATCTCTCGGGACTTGGCTGTCCAGGCAGTAGTGTCTTGCGAACGTGTGCAGGGAGGCCCACGTAGCTGCCTGACAGATGTCCTGCAAGCGGACTCCCCAACCCAGGGCAGTAGTAGCCGCCGTGGCCCGAGTGGAATGGGCCCTCAGCCCAACAGGAGGCTCCTTTTTAGCCAGAGAATAGCACGCTTTGATGCACAAGATGACCCAATGAGAGATTGTTCGTTTGTGCACCGCCCGACCGTTCTTAGCGCCCACGTACCCAACAAAAAGTTGGTCGTCAACCCGGAACTGGCGTGTGCGATCCAGATAGAATGAGAGCGCACGTTTTGGGTCCAGACGGTGGAGCCTCTCTTCCTCTTTCGAGGGATGCGGAGGCGGAAAGAAGGTGAGCAAGGTGATGGACTGCCCAATTTGGAAGGCTGTGACTACATTGGGCAGGAAAGAGGGTCGCGTCCGCAACACAACTTTGTCCGGATGGACAGAAAGGAAAGGAGGTTTAGAGGAAAGAGCCTGGAGCTCACTCACTCTCCTGGCAGAGGTGATGGCAACCAGGAATGCAGTCTTCAGAGTAAGGAAACGAAGAGGACAGTTATGAAGTGGCTCGAAAGGAGCGCACATCAGATAGGTCAGAACAAGGTTCAAGTCCCACTGAGGCATATCGAAAGGAACAGGAGGAAACAAATGAGTAATGCCCTTCAAAAACATATTTACAACTGGGGACTTGAACAAAGAGGGCTGACGACGGAGCCTTAAGAAGGCGGAAATGGCAGAAAGGTAGCCCTTTAGAGTGCCCAGACCAGAGCCCTGCTGGGCAAGAGAAAGAAGAAAGAGGAGAACCTCTGAAAGAGAGGCAGAAAGGGGATCCACAGCCTTTGCTGTGCACCATGCCACAAATTTGTTCCACCTGCAGGCATATACCGATTTTGTGGAGGGACGCCTGGCTGCCAGAATCACATTACAGACTTCAGGAGGCATGTCAAATGGCCTCAACTGCCACCACTCTATCTCCACGCATGTAAGTGGAGACTGGACAGGTTTGGGTGGAGGACCGTCCCCTGCTGCTGAGACAGAAGGTCCTCCTGAAGAGGCAGACGAATCAGGGGATCGACTGACATACTGAGTAGCTCAGGATACCAGTACCTTCGCGCCCAGTCCGGAGCCACAAGGATGACTTGGGCCCGGTCGCGCTTGATTTTCTTCAGCACTCTTGGCAGAAATGGTATAGGCTGAAAGGAGTACAACAGATCGCAACTCCACTTGCGATGAAAAGCGTCCCAGAGCGAGTGCCGCCTTGGAAATTCCAACGCGCAGAACTGATGACATTGCGCGTTCTCTTCGGTGGTGAATAGATCTAACCAAGGCTCTCCCCACTGCAGAAAGAGGCCTTGCGCCACGTCCGAGTTCAGACGCCATTCGTGATCCATCATGCACCACCGGCTGAGTTCGTCCGACCTGGCATTCAGGGAACCTGCCAGGTGTAGAACCACCAGGGTCACGCCCTGATGTTCCAGCCACTGCCAGAGGTGCAGAGCCTCCTAGCATAGGGTCCACGACCCCACCCCGCCCTGTTTGTTGCAGTACCACATGGCGGTGGTGTTGTCCGTGAACACCTGCACTACACTCCCCTGGACAGAGGGGAGGAATGCTTTCAGAGCAAGCCAGATCGCCCGCAGCTCCAGAAGGTTGATGTGGAGCCGGGACTCCGCCGGAGACCAGAGGCCTCTGATCTCCACCTTTCCCATGTGGCCCCCCCAGCCCTGGAGGGACGCGGCCGTCACAACTACGTGCTCCAGTTGAGGTAGGGAGAGGGATCTGCCGCTGACCCAATTGCGGTCCATGAGCCACCACTGCAACTTTCTTGAAGTGCCCTCCGAGATCAAGACATGGTCGGACAAGTTGCCCTGATGCTGGGCCCACTGAAACTTCAGGTCCCACTGCAGAGCTCACGTCTGTCATCTGGCGTGATGCACCAGAAGGATGCAGGAGGCCATCAGCCCCAGAAGCCGCAGCATCAACCTGACCAAGACTCGGGATAACAGCTGAAAGATCGGAATCAGAGACTGAATATCCCAAACCCGCTGTTCGGGAGGATAAACCACTCCAAAGAAGAGGAGCTTATGAGAGGGACACAGGTGCGACTTCGGTACATTGATGGAGAACCCAAGCAGGTGCAAGAGGTCAGCCGTAGTCTGGAGGTTGCTGACGACTGTTTGGGGCGAGCCCGCCTTCAACAACCAGTCGTCGAGGTAGGGGAAGACTGAAACCCCTAATCTGCGCAGATGAGCTGCAACCACCGCCATCACTTTCGTGGTAAGGCTGAAGGGGAGCACGGTAAACTGAAAGTGCTCGTGGCCTACCATGAACCGCAGGTAGCGCCGATGGGCCGGCAGGACGGGGATGTCAAAATAAGCGTCCTGCAAGTCCAACGCTACCATCCAGTCTCCTGGGTCCAGGGCAGCTAAGACCTGAGCCAGTGTCAGCATCTTGAACTTCTCCTTCCGGAGGAATCCGTTGACATTCCGCAGGTCCAAGACATGGTGTAGGCCCCCTTTGCCCTTCTTGGGAACCAGAAAGTAGTGGGAATAACAACCACACACTACTTCTGGCCCAGGAACGCTCTCGATGGCCCCCTTGGCCAAGAGGGTTGTAACTTCCTCTCGCAGAAGATTCAAGTGGTCCTCCGACACGCGGTGGTACTGCAGTGGCATGGCTGGAGGGGTTGCCTCGAAGGGGAGGGAGTAGCCTCTTCGGACAATTTGCAGCACCCACCTGTTCAAAGTGATGGTGCAGGAGTGAAGGAGGTGATGGCGAACCCTGCCACCCACTGGTGTCATGTGGGCCTGAAAGCTCGGACTAGGAGGGCTTTGAAGTGGATGCTGCGGTGGTGGATGTGGACTGGCCTCGCCGTTGTCCCCGGGCACCGCCATGGCAGTTACCACGTCCGCCATCGCGTTGGATGTTAGTCTGCGGCCCGTGGCTGGCAGGACATGTGGGGGCACCTCTTCCTTGGCCACGAAAGGAGCGAAAGGCAGCAGGTTGCCGGCGCGGGGCCGACAGGCCCAAGGACTTGGCCGTAGCCCTGGAGTCCTTAAAGCGCTCAAGCGCCCTGTCTGCCTTGTCGCCAAAGAGGCGACGGCCATCAAACGGCATATCCATAAGGGTGTTTTGGACATCAGCCGAAAAGTTGGCGGACCTCAGCCAGGCGTGGGGACGAATCGCCACCGTCGTTGCCATCGCTCTGGCTAGCGAGTCCGTTGTATCCAGCCCACATCGGATGGAATACCGTGCCCCATCTCTACTCTCCGCAAGGGCTTGGGCGAGTTTAGTCCGGGCCTCCTCCGGACATTGTGGCAAAGAGAAAGGTCCCAGCCAACAAAGTTTTGAAAAACAGCAATTATTCAACAATCGTGTACATATAACTCATAACACAACTGGAGTGAGTGATGTTGTTTATTCACATCCTCACTTGTATATACTTCATGTATATATGCTCTTAATAAATTAAGGTTGTGCCCAAAGTGAGGCGAAAAAGAAGAGGGAGGGGAAGAGGTAAGTGATTGTGAGGATTTGGGTTGTGTGGATCAGTTTCAAAAGGCAAAAGTGGTCACAGACAAACATTTGTTGTTGACTTCACATGGGCGATTGAATATGGCCCCAAACATTTCTAACAATTATGTAATCCTATCCCATCCAATGGAAACACCGTAAATATGGTCTGTTAATTGTGTGTAGGTATCATAAAAGATGGAAAGTTGACGTTTCGACCCCTTGGTCAGTGTAGGTTGATTGGCACTTTACTCTGGGGTCTTCATCAGGAAGGGGAGTGTGTTGTGGGGGATCGGGCAGCTGAAATAGGAAGAAATTCAGCCTCAGGGGTGCCAGGAATATCTCACTGGTAACTACTGATTTACGGGCATGGAACGGGTTTCAATCGCTGTGCGCTCCATCCAAACCTCACCTAACCTGTTTCTTTCAGATGTATGACTAGATAGAATCTCTATCAGAAAAAGCGTTACCAAAGGTAAGTAATTTGTTATTTGGATAAAAATCTCCAGCCACTGATTCCTCACTTTTTCAATGGATACAAAAGCAGTACCTATTTCGAGGTGGGTTGACTCAAACCAGAAAGTCCAGCAGGACCGAGCGGGCAAAATGCCCCTCTCAGAGAACCTGACTGTCCAGACAATAGTACTTCGTTAAAGTATAGAGGAGCACCCACATAGCTGCCTGGCAAATGCGAAGGTCAGGAACTCCATTTGCCATTGCAGTAGTACCAGCTTTGACCCCAGTTGAATGAGCAAGTATTTTTTCAAGAGGCTGGTTTTTAGCCAATGTATAGCAAATCTTAATGCAGAGCACAATGCAGCAAAAGATTGTTCTCTTCTGCACAGCCTTGCCTTTTTTTGCTCCAGAGATCCCCATAAAGAGGTGATCATCCACCCGATGTTCTTTGATACAAACTATGTAAAACCTCATTGCTCTTTTGGGGACCAAGCAATGGAGTCTCTCCGCCTCCTTAGAGGGGTGAGTCAGAGCATAGAACACTGGCAAGGTGATCTGACCGACGTGGTGTGAGGAAATGGGGTGTATTATATGGTGTGGTTGTTAGACCTAAAGCTCAACCATATGTAGCTGTGGCTCTGAGCAGTCAGGCTTACAGACAGGAACTAGTGTTAAGCATTTCAACAGCACCAAAACAAGTGAAGAAGAAATAGATTACTGGTTCAACCTAAAGAATGTCAAGTAATGGGATGTTGGCTTGCTGTCAAGTATGATGCGACCAAATCATCACTGAAAGCACTTCTTGTACTTCTTTAACCCCAAGCAGTTTATGGTATGTGCACCACATTACCTGTGTGCTCAGGATATAAAACCTTGAGATGAGGATGTGGAAGTAGACTAACTTCTTCAGTGCCTGTGTACCTTTACCCCAAAAAGTTTGTTCTAGAATGGTGTTCATCCCATCCACTCCTGTCCAGTTAATAGTGTTGTCCTGGTGGTACAGTAGTATGGCCCTGGGAATGTGTTTGAAGGTGGCTTATGTAAACATATTCTTAATCGACCACCTCCTTTGCAGTCAGAGGGTTTGATATGCAGCAAAGTCTACCCCTGTCTAAATCATCTTTCAGGGGACTTGTTTGCCTGCAAATAATCCAGTTTATATACATATAGGTCAACAACGTCAATCTTTGTGTCCCCAGCAACCAGTAAATTTAAGAGGTTCCTTCGAGATGCTGGTACAGGGAACATACCAGTATGTTAGAAAGTAGTTGTGGAAACCGCAAGGGTTGTGAAAAATTGGAACCCTTCAGGATTCCTAGAGTACAGAATCTGTGTCATTCAAACTCACAAGCAAAATTCAAAATAACTTGTAGGAATTTTGACTGACCAGTCAGGATTTCATGAATCCTAATACATGGGAGCTTATGGTGCATTTTGAATGCGTACATACCTCTTTGCAGCTTCAATTAATATTCGAATGATCAGTGGGAATTGTGTTATGTATACCAATTTTAAACTACAAAAACCTTATAAGGAATGTATATGAAATGTCCCTCTGAGCAGCATTGCGTGTGCATTGTGATGGTAGGCAACAGACTGTCACAATTTCAGCTGAAAATACCAGAACACATCTTTTTTCTGAAATGATATCAAATAGCATTTAGAACTCATTTGTGATTGGCTATAGAAATATTTGGTGACTTTAGAATTTCAATTATGGTATTGGTATATTGAAGGGTATATTAAGCAATGGTTGCATACCAGACATGTACTTAGTGTGGCTTTCTTCACAGTACCACAGACCATCCCTGGCTGGATAAGATCTGGCCGATCTTGGGAACCATACATGCAGCTACATGCCTTCCAACCTATCAGCTTCAGCTCCACCTCCTGCAGAGTCCTGGGATATGGAAGGGTCTCTAGAAATAAAAGATACAAAGTATTTTGGTATACTTCATTGGTTTTTGGGAGTTGCATGATTGTGGGCGTCCTGTGCAATACTTGTTACATGTGAATGTCACATCATTAAGAACGACTCTCTAGGTATCATATTTAGCGGTGTAAGTAAAGTTATGCATAAATACTTGAATATGGTACATTGTGGCCTTTGAAGTCATACGATTAGAGATTCATGTTATTGCTTCTTTCTAGCAAACGTTACTTCATACTGTTTGGTGCCCTAAGTACTCATTTAAAAAGGGTAGGACTGAGGTGTTTCCACAAATGTTGAATATTAAGAAGGAATGTATGGTTGTGTCACAGTGTGCACTGAAGTGACTGGACCTACGCATAGGTAACAGATCTCTAGCAGTAATAACACTGTACATGTGACTAAATTAGATTGGCAGATTGCAACAAAGAAAATACCTAGAAATGTATACACATACTTGAAAGATGCTTGACATTAGGGCCTGATTGCGTTGTCGGGCGGAAATTCGGCGGTCTTGACACCGCTATTACAATGCGACACCAATATATAATACTCCCATTTCTCTATAGAGAAATGGGAGTTTCTGTAAATCTCTAGACTGTGTGGAAGGCACCTCATGGTGCCTGCCACACGGTGCACAGGTTAACAGGGGGCCACTATAGGAGCCCCCTCGGCCTCTAACCAGAGGCCACAGGGTGAAGGGTGCCCTGCTAGGGGCCCCCCAAAGTCGCTCTCTGACAGGCTTTCCATGTCTGAAAGCCCGACATGGAAAGCCTGTAAGAAAACAACATCGTAATCCCAGTGGTGGAAATGCCATCTTTAAGGAATTACGTGCCGGTTTTGACAGGCTGACGGGTTGCTTGAGCCCATCGGAAGCCAGCCGGAATGACCAGCCCACTTCACTTCTGACCTCCGTCACTGTAATATGGTGGTTGAAAGGGAAACCTAGGATGTCGATCGGAAAGCCTCCAACTGCAGGTCAGATGCTTTCTGACCGACATCATAATAGGGCCCTAAGCTGTAGGTCTATTGATATAGTCAATTGTCATGTTCTCGGATTGATGGTAGAGTGAGTAAGTAAGTTTGATGGGTTAAAATAAATAATGGTCTGTTATTATGTTCAAGGACTGAAAATACCGTATGATGTCTGATTCTTTGGTGAGAGTGAGCACAGAAGATGGGTTCCTGGATGCATGCTCCAGGAAGAATGGAACAGATTGAATTCAAGTTTTGAAGTTTTGCCAGTCTGCACACATTTGGCAGAGGAAAAGAGCATATTTTGTCATCTTCTAAAAGAAAAAAAGAGTATGGCATGACAAACGTGTCTTTTATGGAAGCAAGCAAGAAGGAATGGTTAAACATTTATATTTGTCAGTACGCAAGTATATCCGGAATCGAGAACTTTTATTTGTATACTTGTCTGGTGCTTGGAAACTTGCAAACAAAACCGTTACTTCATTAAAAATAGTACTATTAATCATTACAAATTACCTAAAAAATATGAACTACACAGTAAGGGTGGGCATTGTTGCAAGCCCTATTTTCAGTAAACTTCAAAAAGTTTTGGGAAAACTATTATAAACATCATGAAATTTGCTGAGGAAAACAAAGCATTAATATGTCTTGCAGTAGAGCTTTCAATATAGTAACATTTTGCAGCCTTATTGTTCACCAAAATTAGTGAGAGTTTCCAAGAGAATTTTCAATTATTATCATAAAAAATAAAACCCACCAATCAAGATCTGAAGGAGCATTAAAAGCAGCAACATGTTTTTAGTAAAAACCTATCACAAGTATTGTTGGGAAACATTGCGAACTTCTCCTGCTTCATAAAAAGCAAAATTATTAACTTCCCAAATTCGGTCAAAGGATTAACAACTTTATCTATCACTATTATAAAATATTCTTGATCAATTTAGAAACAAGCAATGAATGGATATATTTTAAGTTTTGAATTTAATTTTTCTAATCTCACCCTCAGAAACTACATGTAAAGTAATAAGTGGCGCGCTCTCTGGGACCATGCATTCCACTTGTAGTAGATTGGACAATATTATACCACAGAGTTTGTTTTCGAGTAAACAAACAGTACAAACATTTTAACAGTTTAAGCTTTGTGTTCTGGCGAAAAAGGTTTTTATTTGTATGTACAATGTGACAAGAACAGAGGAAATTGAAAACTATTTCCAGGGATGTGCTATCACAACTGGAGTAAAACATCAATATAGCACAAGTTCCCATTGTAAAATGGAAGTTTTTCTCATCCCTGCATGCTGCAGTTGCAGGAATGTGAACAGGGGCCTCAATCGTAGGGCCAGGGGAGAAGGGGGCCCTGATAGGGACACCCAAATTCGCTCTACGATAGCCTTTCCATGTCGGAAAGGCCGACATGGGAAGGCTGGTGGAAACCAACATTATAATCCTGACTGAGTAAGTAATACTTTATTTGATTTGGTTTAAATCATACAAAGAGCGGATTAACCGCTAAAAACACGTAAACACTTGCGATTTAAAGTTCATGTATAAACACTAGTTAGTTGATAAAATTCAATTTAAAACATTTGATTATTAAAACATGGATAAGTAAAGGAAGATAGTACGGTTGATGCCTTTTAGTATTATAGAGTTGATCTGGCTTGAGGAGTCTGATTCTTTTACTTGTGTTTGCTTTGAAGTGAATGTTTAAGCATGTTCTGAATCAAGTTCTATATCTTTCCTTTCTAGTGCTTTTGCAGCGAGTCTTAAAAACGTTAGTGATTTACATGCCAATTGCACTGTTGACCCTCCTAAACATTTTATTACTGTGGATCTACATGTCCTTATCTGCTCTTTTGTCAGCAACGGCCGCAGGAGTTTTTTCCGTTCGGATAATAGTGCCGGGCAAATACAGAGTAGGTGGAGCACTGTTTCATCACCGTGTCCGCAAAGGCGACAATCCATTGAGAGCCAGGTGCGTTTCCATTTAGGAGTTAAATCTTTGGTAGGATACACTTCCAGTCTCAGTAGAATTAATTGCTGTTTCATTCGGTTTGCGAAGTGTTCCAGAAGGTATGGTTGGGGCTTTAGCTTTTTATATGTCGGGAGCACCGTCCATGCATTTGTTTTCTTGGATAACGTGGCTTTATCCTGGTCTTGGGACATTTGGTTAACTGTTTTGTTGACCAATTGTTTAAACTCCGAGTAGGACGGTGTTGTTTGCCATACTTCCTCTAACTTTAAAGCCTCAATTGATTTTTTTAGGAACGAATGAATCGAGTTGGTCAGTTTTGATTGCTTTTCGACTTCCAGCCAACAGCAATGTACCAGGGAGTTGTCCTCTGCTGCTCGCATTCTCCAATAATATTTGACCAGTGCTCCCTGTCTTGCCATGATCTGTTTCTTTAGCCCGAATTCAAGTCTTAACCGGTCTTGGGAGATATGGCGCGGGATGTTGAACAGTTTTTTGAAGAGACTTGTTTGGGCGATATTCAAGGATGTTGCATCCTTTGCATTTAATAGTTCAGAGCCGTATGTATCTGCAGGTAAAAATTTTGATGCCACAACCTTTAATAAGTGAGTAGAGGAACTGTCACAGAGTTTTTTTTTGCAAGATTTTAAATGCAAACGAACAAGTTACTTACCTTCGGTAACGCTTTTTCTGGTAGATACTATATCTGCCTGTGGATTCCTCACTTTGTGAATATCCCCCTTGCGTCAGCAAAATTCGGAAATTCTTTTCGTAGCCTCGCGCCGACGTGGATAGGACGTCACAGAGACACGGCTCCGCTCGCGACTCCGCTGACGTCACCGACGCCTATAATAGGCCCACGCCGGCGTGATGACATCAGTTCCGCCCTTTTTTCCGTGCCATCGAGGCACACGGACGGACCAATGACAGTAGCAATATACATAGTATACACAATACACAATTGCCAAGGAGAAACACACATAGTGTGAAGCAAATGCAAGAAAGCAAATAAAACAACTCCTTAACAATACAAAATATATAAACAATACAATACAGTAACTCTGGTAAAGAAGAGTGGACAACGGGGAGGCGGGTGGGTCAGTGAGGAATCCACAGGCAGATATAGTATCTACCAGAAAAAGCGTTACCGAAGGTAAGTAACTTGTCCTTCTGATAGATACATCTGCCGTGTGGATTCCTCACCTTGTGAATAGAGTCCAACAGCAGTCCCCACTCCCGGAGGAGGGTGTCCACTCTTCTAAACCAGGAAATCCTGAAGGACAGAGCGCGCAAAGCGACCGTCCCTCCTCACTTCGGTATCCAAACAGTAATGCTTTGCGAAAGTGTGGAGGGAAGACCAAGTTGCCGCCCTACAAATGTCCTCCACAGGAACACCTCTAGCCAAAGCAGAGGTTGACGACTTAGCTCTAGTGGAATGAGCCCTAATACCCTCTGGAGGTTCCTTACCGGCAAAAGAGTAGCAGATCTTTATACACAGAACGATCCATCTTGACACGGTTCTCTTATGGACCGCTCTCCCCCTCTTGCAGCCAGCAAATCCAACGAAGAGCTGGTCATCTAAGCGACAGTCTTTAGTTCTGTCCAAATAAAAAGACACCGCCCTTTTGGGGTCCAGACGGTGCAACCTCTCCTCCTCCTTGGAAGGGTGCGGGGGAGGATAAAAGGTAGGGAGGGTAATGGATTGACCAAGGTGGAAAGGAGTCACCACCTTAGGAAGAAAAGCAGCCCTGGTCCTTAGAACCATCCGATCAGCATGAATGGTCAGGAACGGGGGCTTGGAACTAAGAGCTTGAAGCTCACACACCCTCCTTGCCGAGGTTATTGCAACGAGGAAAACTGCCTTAAAGGTTAAAAGCCTCATAGGACATTTATGAAGAGGCTCAAAGGGAGCACCCATCAGAAAGGTCAAGACAAGATTCAAGTCCCACTGAGGCACAATAAAAGGAGTAGGAGGGAACTTTTTAGTAAGACCCTTCAAAAACCTTAAAAAGAGAGGGCTGGTCAGGCAAACAAATAAAAGCCGACAGCGCTGAAAGATAGCCCTTAACCATGGCAACAGCAAGCCCTTGCTGCGCCAAAGAAAGAGCAAACCGGAGAACATCAGACAAACGGGCTCTTAAAGGGTCAATATCATTCTCACCACACCAAGCGACAAATCTTGACCATCTATATGAATAGACAGTCTTAGTGGAGTCTCGCCTGGCTGACAAGATGACATCCACCACGTCAGGCGAGAGAGAATAGGAAATCAGGTTGCCCCGTTCAATCTCCAGGCATGAAGGAGCAATGTCTGGAGGTGGGGGTGTTGACCCTGCCCCTCCATCTGAGAGAGGAGGTCTGCCCTGAGAGGGAGACGGAGCGGCGGGTGAGAGGAGAGGTGGAGTAGATCTGTATACCACACCCTTCTTGGCCAGTCCGGGGCGACCAATATAACTTGGGCTCGGTCTTGGCGAATCTTCCTCAGAACCCAAGGAATCAAGGGTATGGGAGGAAACGCGTAAAGGAGTTGAATTCCCCAACTCAACTGAAACGCGTCCCCCAAGGCTCCTTGCATTGGATACTGGAGGCTGCAGAATGACGGGCAGAGAGCATTCTCGCGAGTGGCAAACAGGTCCACCTGAGGAATCCCCCACATCTGAAAGACATGACGAACCACCTCCGGGTGAAGCCTCCACTCGTGGTCGGCAGAGAACTGCCGACTGAGACTGTCTGCACGCACGTTCAGAACTTCGGCCAGATGATTTGCCATCAGACAAATCTAGTGGTCCTGAGCCCAGGACCAGAGACGTAGAGCCTCTCTGCAGAGACACTGCGACCCCACTCCTCCCTGCTTGTTGATGTACCACATCGCGGTCGTGTTGTCCGTCAGGACTTGGATCGACTGACCGCGAAGGGAAGGGAGGAAGGCCTTGAACGCCAAACGTATCGCCCGCAACTCTAGTAGGTTGATGTGAAGCAACCTTTTCTCTGGAGACCAAAGACCCTTGACCTCCAGATCCCCCAGATGAGCACCCCACCCTAGAGTTAATGCATCCGCTATCACCGTGGACACCAATGGAGGTAGATGAAAAGGCTTTCCTTGCGACAGGTTGCCTTACACGCTCCACCAAGACAGATCCGCAGCAGTTTCTCTGGAGATCCTCACTGACTCCCCGAGATCTCCGTTGTGCTGATACCACTGCCTGCTGAGACACCACTGGAGTGCCCTCATGTGCCAGCGTGCATGGTTGACCAACAGAATGCAAGAAGCCATCAGACCGAGCAGGCGGAGGACCTTCAGAACTGGAACGACAGCTCCATTGAAAAATAAAGGAATCATTTCCTGAATGTCGCGAATCCTTTGAGGAGGAGGGAATGCACGACAAACAGTAGTGTCCAGTACCGCACCTATGCACAGGTTGCGCTGGGAGGGCACCAGGTGAGACTTGGGTACATTTATTGAAAAACCCAACCTGAACAACAACTGAGTTGTCTCTTGCAGATGATGGAGCACCTTCTCTGACGACTCCGCTTTGATCAGCCAGTCGTCCAAATAAGGGAACACAGGTATCCCCGACCTCCTGAGATGGGCTGCCACCACCGCCATCACCTTGGTGAAGACTCGAGGCGCAGTAGTAAGACCAAACGGAAGGACCGCAAACTGGTAGTGTTGCGATCCCACCGTAAAACGGAGATACTTCCTGTGCGACTTCTTGATAGGGATGTGGAAATACGCATCCTGCAAGTCGAGCGACACCATCCAGTCTCCTTCCAGCAGCGCTTGAAGAACCTGAACAAGGGTGAGCATCTTGAATTTCTCCTGCTTCAGATAGAGATTCAAGATCCTGAGATCCAGGATTGGACGTAGCCTGCCATCCTTCTAGGGAATCAGGAAATACCGGGAGTAGCATCCCTGACCCCTTTCCTGCTCTGGGACCACCTCTATCGCACCCTTTCGTAACAGAGTTAGCACCTCCTCCCGCAGAAGAGACAGATGTTCCTCGGTGCAAAAGCCTTGACAAGGAGGGTAATTGGGAGGGAATTCCCGAAAGGGAAGGGCATACCCATTTTCTACAAGATTGAGAACCCAAAGATCTGATGTAACCGATTCCCAATCCTGTAGAAAATGGGTAAGCCGACCCCCAACCGGACCCACATGATCCTGAACAGCGGATTTAGGGCTGCTTTTCTGTGGCAGGGGGGTTGGAAGAGTTGGAGGAGGAAGAGGCCTGACGTCCACGAGGAGGCGCTCTTTGCTTTCCCCTGTACGATCTGTACATAGAATTCTGCTGCTGCTGCTGTTGCTGCTGCTGCTGTTGGCCTTGCCGGAAATTCTGAAAGGAGCGACCAAAGCCCCTGAACCTTCTGTTGGTCGAAGAGCCTCTGATCTGAAGACCTAAAGACTTTGCTGTCTCCCTGCAATCCTTAAATCTCTCAAGGGCCGCATCCGCTTTCTTCCCAAAGAATCCAGAACCATCAAAATGAAGATCCATCAAAGTCGCCTGAACATCAGCCGAAAAGTCTGAGGACTTCAACCAGGCTGACCTCCTAGTGGCGACAGCAGTGCCCATGATACGAGCCACAGAGTCGGCAGTGTCCAGACCACTTTGAATAACCTGGTGAGCCGCCGCCTGAGTATCAGAGATCACTTCCTCAAAATCCTTCCTGCTGGCATCAGGAACTTTTGGAACCAGGACACGCAAAGAATCCATCAGGGCATGGACATATCTCCCCATCAGACAAGTGGCATTAGTTGACTTCAACGCCATGCTTGCCGAAGAAAAGGTCTTTTTCGCGACCTGGTCTTGTTTCTTTGCTTCCTTTTCACAAGGAACCTGAGGAAAGGCACTAAGACTCTTCTTAGAACAGGCAGCCTGAATGACCAGGCTCTCTGGTGAAGGATGAGAAGACAGAAAAGCCGGGTCCTCTGGTGCAGCCCTGTGTCTTCTCGCAACACTCTTAGAAACCACAGGAGCCGACAATGGTTTCTTCCACACCTCCATAATGGGATCCGTTAAGGCATCATTAAATGGAAGCAAAGGCTCAACCACGGAATTCGGAGAATGCAAGACCTCAGTGAGGATATTGGATTCAAACTCCACCGTTGGCAAAGCCAATTGAAGAAGTTCAGCAGCCTTCCTCATAACCAGATGGTAAGGTTGGATATCCTTAGAAGAAGCACCAGAGCCTGAGGGCAACTCCCACTCAGGAGAGAAATCAAGACTTCCTGAATCTGCCAACTCCTCAAAACAGCTCTCCTCCAATTCACCTTCCTCCACATCTGAATGTGAATCCAGGTACCTTTGCTCTTCCAAAAGGCGTTGAGCTTCCCTTCTGGACCTCTCCTTCACACGCCTCACAGCCGGATCCACCTGCGGCTCCGACAGATTCGGGGCCGACGCCAGTATCGAATCCGATGGCACAGAGGAATGCCCTCGATGACGATCTGGAACGGAAGACGCCGGAATCGGCGTCGCCGACTTCGGCTGAGCCGGGAATTGCCAATGCGGCATCGGAGCCGGCATGTAAGGCATGAACGGAGCCGGAGGATAGGAGTGTGGAACTCCGAGGCTGAAAGCCAAAGGACCCATGGGACCCGAAGGTGCACCAGAGTGGTACCACGCCCTTGAGAAAACGCCATACATAGCGTTAAGAAACGCTGAAGGGTCCTGGCCTGGGGCAGGAAAGGGCGGTTGAAAACCATCAGGCCGGTCCTGAGGAGGGATCGGATTCGGCTCTTCAATAGGCGCAGAACCCACATCCTCCCGAGCCTCTTCCTCTTCACGGGCTGGGGACGGCGCCGGGGACGGATTCGGACTTCGACCTCGCCCCTTGAGAACGAGACCTCGACGATTTCTACTTCCCAGCCTTCATCTTCGCAACCAGGAGTTTGGCCTCTCTTTCCCTCAGGGCCTTCGGGTTCATCTTCCGACAAGAAGAACAATCTTCCACATCATGGTCGGAACTCAAACACCAGATGCAGTCATCATGCGGGTCGGTAATCGACATCATTTTACCGCACTCCCTGCAGGGCTTGAAGCCGGTCTTCTTGGATGACATCGTCGAAGAGTCAGTATACAAAGAAGCAGAAATTTGCAACAAAATGGCAACAAAGTACCTGTTGGCTACAGAGATTCCCGATAACCGTTAGCGTCGATGAAGTGGAAAAAAGGGAACTGATGTCATCACGCCGGCGTGGGCCTATTATAGGCATCGGTGACGTCAGCGGAGTCGCGAGCGGAGCCTTGTCTCTGTGACGTCTTATCCACGCCGGCGCGAGGCTACGAAAAGAATTTCAGAATGTTGCTGACGCAAGGGGGATATTCACAAGGTGAGGAATCCACACGGCAGATGTATCTATCAGAAAATAATTGTTTAGCTTTTGTTTTCCGATGTTCTTGGTGTTGCTTGTAATTAAGATGGCTATCCAAAGTCAATCCCAAATACTTGTATCTCTCCTCGCGATCCAAACTGCTGCTGTTAATTGTCCAAATGAATTTTGGTATTTTTTTCTTTGGACTGAAAAAACACATGACCTTTGTTTTTTTAAGGTTTATCTGTAGTTGGTTTACGTCTATGTATTCTGCCAATTTGTTTATTAGTCGTTGTAGGCCGCGGGCGTTTAGGAGTGCAACACTAAGTCATCTGCATATTGTAAACTTACTATTCTCACATTCCCCAGTTTGGGAGGATCGCCTAATGTTGAACGTAGGTAGTTGTCTAGGTCGGCTGTGTATATATTAAATAAACAGGGGGCCAGAACACACCCTTGTTTTAGGCCGTTGATGGTAGTGATTTTGTTTGTTAGGCTTCGACCGTCTCCCATTTTTATTTGAACCCATGTTTCCGAATAGAGGTCAATGATTGCATTCAATAAATTTGTAGGTACGCCCCAAGATTCCATTTTTGCCCACAAGGCTTGTCTAGGTACCTTATCGAAGGCCGCCTTGAGGTCCACGTAACATGCAAACAATACTTTGGAATTTGTGATGGATTGACTGGCCAGAAGTGTGATGGCGGAAATGTTTGCTAAAGTGCCCATTCCGTCTCGAAAACCTGTCTGTGTGTTGGGGATCAGCTTGATGTTATCTACCCAATCTTCTAGGTCCTTAAGCAAGTTTGCTGTGTAGATTTTTGCCTCAACATCTATAAGGGCTATCAGCCTGTAAATTGAGGGATTTGCACGAGCCCCTGATTTAAATATTGGGTGCAATATACTTCCTCGCCAGGAGTCGGGGATAGTGTGGGATTTCAAAATGTTGTCGAATAGTATAGCCAGGTGTTTGGACCAAAATTGTGAGCCTTTTTTAAATAGGGCGTTTGACAGACCATTGGGTCCCGGCGCCCCGTCTGATCTCTGCTTTTTTATAATACACATAATTTGTTTTTGTGAGATCTGGCTGTCGACAACTGATTGGTCTGACCTTGATGTTTCCAGATGTTTTTGCTGCAATTTTCCTTCCTTTTGTTTTTCTTATGGGTTGCTATGATGTTTCTGGTACAGGTTGCTGGTCGTATAATGTGGGGCCTGCAAGGTTCGTTGCGGTATCTTTACCTTCCTCTGCTATCTTGTTGGGATCTCGCTGATGGTACTATGGTGTTTTTGTATCGCCTTCCCTGTTTCGTTTTCTGTGATTATTCTAGGGGCCGTTTGTGAATTATATATATTTTCAATGTGATCTCGCCATGCATGCTCGGTTATATCAGAGTTGAAGTGCCGATTTTTTCCGTTAGATAGAATATTAATCTGGGCCCAGAAATGCTTCGAATTTTGTTGTTGGCTTGCATAGAGCATTTTGGTCCAGAGCTGCTCGTTGTATTTGCGTTTGGCTTCTCAAGTCTCTTTTTTCAGGTCATGTTTCATTTGTTTAATTGTTGTCAGGGCCTCCCGGGGAGGTTGTTGACCGTGAGTTCGCAGTTGTCTCAATGCTTTATTTAATTTTTGTTTTTTTGTCCTTAGCGCTTTTGTGTACCATTCTGACACGTTGATCCAGGCCGCTTTTTGATTTTTGGAGCTGTGTATAAACGTTCTGTGCAAGCTGTCAATTAAGGACTCCTAAGTCTCTATCCCCATTGGTTTTGCGCCAGTAGTTGTCAGGTAATGTATGCAAGACTCCATGATTTTATCAACACTGTTTTCATTCTATGTTAGCCGATTTAAATTATACAGTCGAGTAAAATGCATCAGCGCATGTGGTGGCAAAGACTTTTCCCTGAAATCAATTAGTGTGAATGATTGGGGATAGTGGTTGCTTTCTACTCTTTCTATTATGTGAAAGTTTGTAATACTGCAGAATAAATCTGGGTCGGCTAAGGTGAAGTCGATGGTTGCTGCTGATTTTGCCGTCACTCTTGTGAAAGCTGCGGGGCTATCTTGCGGGCCTCGACCGTTTAAGGTGTATAGTGCATGTTTGTCTAACAATGCAGCGCATTTCTTACCCAGTGTGTCACGTCTTGTTGTGTTATTGCTCCTGGTTGTTATTCCATTTGAAAGGTTTTTCTCGTGGGCTTGCATCAAGTTCATATTAAAGTCACCGGACAATATTAATTTGGCGTGCGGTTGTGTTGTTTTTAGGATTTTGATGGCGGCGGCCAGTTGTTAGATGTGTCTCCCCTTATGCTTGTGGGCTGGGTGGATGTAGATGTTCATTATTATCAAAGTGCATGTGATGTTAACTTCGAATTTAATGCATTGCATCCAGCTCGAGTCTAAGTCGATGTTTTCTTCTTTCCATCGGATTTCTGTGGCCGTATATATTGATAAACCACCCTTGGCTCTACCGTGTGCTGACTCCTTTTTAGCTGGGTTTAAATGTTCTTTATAGCCTATGATCGGAGTACGTGTTGTCTGCCAGGTTTCTTGCAGCAGCAGTATGTCATACTTTAAAATAAAGTCTGCAAAGTCAGTTTCCCCTATTTTAGATGCTAGGCCGTTCACATTCCAGGAACAGATATTAATGTCCTGCACTGAGTTTGATTTTATTTGGGATTTTGTTCATGCGGCTCCTTGTTGTGTACTTGGTGATCTCCAGTATTGATTAACCTCTTGTCTGGTTTTGTTTGGGTGTGAGATTGTAATTGTGATTTGTCATGTGAATTTAATATCGTCCTTTATTTGATCATGAGTCTCTGGGCCTTTTGCACCCTTTAGCATGCCCCCTGTACGGTGATGGTGTTGTAGGGGACTTGGGTAACGGAGAGGTTCCACCACTTTTAGTTCTATAACCCATTCTGCAAATACCTCCTTATGCCTCAGAATCTGTTAAGCGACTGAATAGTTTATCCAAGTGGCTATTGTTTTTTCGACCCCTATTTGACTAATGGTAGGTTTGAATTCAATTCTTTCCAGGTCACTGGATTTTAAATGACTCAGGGCTGGTACGGATTTGAATAGCTTTAGAATTGTGCTTCGATTTAGTATGTCGAGGGTTCCTCTCGATTTGTAGTGTGGAATCAATTCTATCTGACTTTGAGCCATGAATGATTGTTCTTTATTATTATAGATCGGAATCCCATATAATGGTCTGTTAGGTCTTGTTGATGTATATTATCGAGCTGGGCTGGTTTGACATGATCTTGTTGTATCTTTTCAATGTGCTCTGTTGTGCTTTGAAGCTTTGCGTTTTTTTGCGTTTCGTTATTGTGATTTCGTGTCCGCATTTCACCTTTCCCACTTGTTATTTTATCCTGTACCTTGGCTTCTTTTTCTTTTATAGTTTGGTTCTTTGAGGGTTGCGTTGTATCGGATTTTGCGAGTTCTTTGTTTTTTTCTTTGTCCTTTTCCTTCTCAGCCGATGACTTAAATATGTCATAAATTTTGTTAGTTGTCAAATTTCCATTTTTTGTTTTATTTTTACCGTCATGATTTCTTGTGGTTGCGGATTCTTTTAATGCCAAGTTTTTGTGATTCGTCGTGCTGATTGACTCACTGCCACTTTCGTTATTTTCGTCAAGTCTTTTCTGGGGTGGTGTCAGCAAAGCTTGTGTGGTGACTTTATTTTTTTTGCTTTTCCTTGCTTTCCTCAAGCGTTTGCTTTCCCGTTTTGAAAGGGATTTTGCAAAGCTTTCTTGTTCCTTGCTTTGTATTGGTTCCTTCTTTGAAATACTTTGATTTGGGGAAGGTGTTGGGCTTTCTGGTTGTGGATGTTCCTCTGTTCGTTCCCAGTCTTTCTCTATGGCTGGCGGGTTATTTCCCTCTTTTAATGGTTTAGTATTAAGAATTAGAGTGTCCTTTTTAGTTCCGTCTACCTCCTTAAACTCTCCTTCCGTTGAAGTTGTGGAATTTAATTGAGTGTCCCTTACTGCCCCCAGCAACTCTGACATTATGGTTGGGACGGTTGCAAGCTTGTCTATTATTTGGTGGCAATGGCACGTGTAATAAGTGAAATCCCGAGATTGTTGTACCTTTGTTATCATGGCATTTAAATCGTGTAGTTTTTAATCTATTCCCTGCACGTGTAAAGCTAGTGCATTTAGTAGCTCAACTTGAGTGTCCAGCTTGTCAGCATGATAAGTTGCTGCTGATCCTATTGTTTGCATGGTGCCAAGTAACTGATCCCAAAAAGGTCCTGTTGATGGGCTTTCTCGATGTTTCTTGGGGTATTGTCCCTCTTGTTTCTTAGTGCATCGTCCTGGTGAGGGTGGTTTTTGGGGTTTTGGGTGAGTAAGTAGTTTGGTTGGTTCAGTTTCGTAGGGTGGTCTAAAAGGTGATCCGTTTATCTTGCTTTGAGGTTGCTTGCTTGGTTGTTTCGGACTTGTGGCAAGTTGATCCTGTACGTTGGTTATTAGGCCCGTGATCTGGACAGGTGATGGATCTAGTTGTGGGTCAGCGGGTTTGTTTGGCGTTGCGTGCGAGCTTTCAAGGCTGTCATCACTGTCCTGCTCAAGCGTCGGATTACCATCCTGGCTCTGTTCTTCATGAGGCTGCCAAGTAATTTGTTGGACTATTTGGAGCTGTTGGTTTTGCTGCCTTAGTTGGTTTGTTTGTGCTTGGCAGGTCCATTATTTGGGAGTAAGTTCCGACTCCAGTTTAAATTCCTGTTTGTTGTGTACTACGGCCTGAATGGCCTGTTGGCGGAGGCCATGATGAACGGGTGAGGGGCTCTTGATAGGATTAGTACAACTTCCATCCTCTGGTTTGGACAACTTAGGGAACTTATGCTCTGTGTCCTCAGTGTTTGTTGACCTACTGACTTCGTCCTTATGTGTCTCGTTGTCTGCGCTGACCCACCTGTGCTTGTATTCCTTGGCTTCTTTTGCCTCCTGTTTGCCTCCATTGCTTCGTTGGCTGCCTTGCGCGTCTTTTGCTTCCCTGGGGATAAACTGCAACATACTTTTAAAAAATCAGTAATAAGAGCCCGTTTGCTGCTTTTGATGTCTGTTTTAATAGTTTTGGTAGGGGAGCCGGTTGCCCTGGTGGGGGTCTGAGTATTGTTGTTTGTTTGTGTTTGATTCTTTTTTGTTTTGCCCCCGTGTCCTGTTTGTAGTCTAGATCCAAGAGCTGTTCCTGCTCCCTTTCTCTTGGCTTAGTGGGCTTTTCTGATTCTAGTTTGTACTCGGTTGAGTCTTCTATTAAGTCCTCTCCTACCTCTCCCTCTTTTTCAGGTTTCGGGTGTTAGCCCCCCGGTGCCCTCCTTATTTTCCCTGATCTCATGATGGTCTGTTGCGTGTTCTTGCGCAACACATTTTCTGATTCAGGGGCGCTAGGCGGGTGGCGTGTAACTGCTACTTCCAGGGGTCTCCTGGTCCTCTGGTGCACACCCTGGGGGCAACGGCGTGGCCTGGGGTGACCAGCGTGCCTTACCTTGACTTATGCGGGGAGATTGCTCGGAGGTTGCTGGTGCTCGTGCTGGAGCTGGGGTGCTGGGGTGTCTTACTGTGTTTGCTGTCTCTGCTCCGTGCAGTGTGAGGGTGTCTCATGTGGCCATTTCTTCCGCCACTCCCGCCGACGCTGACAAGGGCTGCAGCTCTGTTATTCTTGCCTCTTCTTCTGCAGAGGCTCCTCACACTGCTTCTGTCGCTGCACTCTCATTAAGGATCTCGCTGTTGAAGTCGCTGGCGCTGGTGCTGGCGAGTGTGAAGGTTTGTGGCTCCTGCCGCTATGAAGACCTCACCATGAGGGCCTGTGAAGCCCTCCTGTCGCTGTGGGACGCTCCCAGTTAGAAGGAAGTGAGGAGTATTTTTGCGGGTGTTTTTTTCGCGGCTCCTACCGCTATGGACCCCCGCTGTGTGACGCTTGTGGTGCGCCTGCGGCTCCCTGCTGTGTGAGGCAGCTGCCGGAGGGCTTGCCTGTCGCCCTTAGCCTGCCGCTGTTTTTCTTTGGGAGCCTGTGGCTAAGGCTGCAGACTGCAGGCTGCAGGAACACGGAGCACAGAGGTTCCCCCGCCGCCGAATACACGCAGGCAGGCAGCAGGAGTCTGGAGTCTGGAGGCTAAAGGCTGGATGCTGAGTCGCTTCTCGCTAAAAGCGAAGGTGAGTGAGATGGTGTCCTCCTCTCCCCACCTCTCCTCGGCTCCTCAGCTCCTTGCCTCAGCTCCTCTGCTCCTCTGCTCGCCTTTGCTCCCCTGCTCCTCGCCTCTGCCTCCTCGCTCCTTGCTCCTCGCTCGTTCGATGCTCTGACCCTGCACAGCAAGTGTTGAAGAAAACAAGGGCTACCGACTGCTCTCTATAATAATCCTGACTGAAGAAACGCTGTCCTTGCGGAATTATGAGCAGCTTCTAACTGGCCGAAGGGCCCCTTGAGCCCGTCGGAACACAGTCACTTTTACCGGCCGGTTTATACTCCAACTGCCCACATTATAATTTGGGGGTCGAAATGTAAACCTACCATGTTGGTCGGTAAGCCTCTGACAAGCGGTTGGAGGCTTACAGCCTGATTCATCAAGCTGATATGCGCTCGCAAAGGGCCAGTTTCTGAGAATCTGGCCCTTTGCGAGTGCGATTTTTGCATTTGGGATTCATCATCCCAAATGCAAAAATCGGTAATAGCGATTTCGCTATTTTGTGAGGAATTACATTTAAGGAATCTCTATTTGAGATTCCTTAAATGCAATTCATCATCCATTTAAAAATTGCGAATTCGCAATTTCGGCCCGCTAATAACCGCGAGGTCAAACCTCGTGGTAAATAGCGAAAACTCAGAAAAATGCTTTTAAAAGCATTTTTCTAAGTTGCATGTTGCACACACACATGTCCTTTGGACATGTGTGTGCGCAACACCTGTTTCAATTTGCATTTAAGGGGTGCTACAGGGTGTCCTTTGGACACCCCTGGCACCCTTTAAATCGCTATCTTATTTGCGATTAGCAAATTGCTAATCGCAAATAAGGAATACTCCCCATTCATTCCTATGGACCTTTTGGCCCACAGGAATGAATGGGGAGTTATTCCTTATTTGCGAATAGCAATTTGCTAATCGCAAATAAGGATTGTGTAGGAATAGCAAATCTTTTTGAGATTCCTACATGAATCCCGTTTTGCGAGTCTGTAATAGCGATTCCTTATGAATCGCTATTATAGACTCGCAAAACGGGTCTATGATGAATCAGGCTGTTACTGACCGACATGGCAATTAGGCCTTTTATCCTTGACCTATTCATTTGTCTATAGGTGTTAAACACATTGTAAACTAGTTAAAAAGCATACTCATTTACACAAGTCTAGAAATAATAAGAGAGTATTTCAGTACTGAAATATCTTCCGTGGCACACCCAGCTAAGTCTCCAATATCTGGCAAGGCCCTCTTAGTCATTTTCTAGAGGCTATACTCTAATTTCCATATTCCATATCCTGTTTTACATTGGTTTTTTAGTTGCAACATAATCTGCTCATATCCAATTGATTTATTTTTAAAATCAATCAAGTTTTGAAATTCAAAACAAAACAAGACTAACATGATCTTTCTTTTGAAATCACAAACATAATGGAAGTGCTCCGCTGCAAATTGAGAAAAAAATTATTTGAGATATAAACTATACTCTTCTTGAAAAGCACCGAATTTCTCATCATTATTTTCCATGATTATTACTGAGTTTATAGCTCCTGTCATACTTTTCTTACAACGCATGCCCATTTTATACAAAGTTTCCATTAATCTATTTTACACTGGTGCCCTATACATATACATATTTTACCACCAATAACCTTACTAGCCAAACAAACAAACATGAAGAAAAAGTTACTTAATTTAAGTAACAATATTCCTGTTGGTTACTATATCCTCTCTGAGATTCCTCTACTTATGAATGTCCCAAGCACCAGACTGGATCCAGAAAGTTACTCCTTTTCCAATAGGTCTTCAGTGCCTCCGGGTGGCACCAGGGGCCTTATTACCTCTCTGTTCATTAGCCTAGAAAGTACCAACGCCAGCCTATTTTATATCATACTGCCTGGTGCACTGGGTTCAGGTCCTTTTTAGGTCAAGCGTGAGCTAGCGCACAAGTGCTGCTCTGTAAAGAGCTGTGGTAATTGAGTACGGAGGGTAGCTTCGCCCACTTCCCCTTTCCCCTTTTTTAGGTCGAGCGACCTATCTCAATGCGCACATGCGCATTGAGAGCGGGAGCTCGATATAAAGGGGCTTAAACAGATGTTTAACTAGCTGGCGATTTGGTGCTGTGCCCGTGAAATGCTCGTGCACAGCATCAAATCGCCAGCCATCTGCCATCTGTTCCCCAGCAGCTCCGCCCCACAAGCTTCCCCCAGCGTGCGCTCTGGCTCAGTCGAGCCACACTCCTCCCACACCTCTCACACACAAGTGAAGCTTCACTTCAAAGGCCCCCGCATTTACATTTCACTCGTCTCTTGTATTCTCTCACTTGCACGCTCAAACACACACACATTTACTCTTAGCCTCCATGGCACTCTCGTTCTCCCTTTTGCATGCACATTTTTTTTTGCTCTCAGCTTTCATTACTCTCTCTGCTGTTCCCCTTCTTTTACTCTTTTTCTTTCAGTCACTCTTTCCGCAGCCTATCTGTCTTCATGACTGTCTCTGTTTCTCTCTCATATTATGCCCCTCTCTCTCTCTCGCTCTGTTTTTCTCTCTCAAACACACACGTACACGCTCAGAAAGATGCTTGTAAGCACACGTGTAACTGCAGCCTGGACAACGAAAAACTTCTGAGTGTGGCCAGACTATGCAAACTTTGTACAAGTGCAGTGAATTTTGCATGAGCTTTTTTATAATATTTTCACAGATGGATGGCTGCACAAAACGGGCTTCTGCAGCAATCCGTGCAAATGTGTTTGCATTGCTCATTCTGTGCAGATTTTGGTGCAAGCATTGCAGTGCACGAGTGCCATGGTACTATGTTGGTTGTTCAAGGGTAGATGGGTTCAGATCTTCGTTTCGGTCTGCCCTTTAGTTTTCACAACAAAGCAAAGACAACCCTGAAAATGTCCATGAAGTATAAAACATCTTAATGTAAATTGTCCGGCAAATTCCCACTGAACACCACCACATCCACCATCACCACCACATCCACCCCCACATCCACCGCATCCACCACCGCATCCACCACAACCACATCCACTGCATCCACCACCGCATCCACCACCACATCCACCATCACCTCCACATCCACCATGACATCCACCGCCACATCCACCACCCCATCCACCACCACCACCGCATCCACCACCACCACTGCATCCACCACCACCCCATCCACCACCACCACCGCATCCACCACCACCACTGCATCCACCACCACATCCACCGCCACCACATCCACCGCATCCACCACCGCATCCACCACCACATCCACCACCACATCCACCATCACCACCACATCCACCATCACCACCACATCCACCACCACATCCACCACACCCACCACCACTACATCCACCACCCCATCCACCACCACCACCACCCCATCCACCACCACCACCACATCCACCACCACCCCATCCACCAACACCACCACCACCACCCCATCCACCACCACCACTGCATCCACCATCACCACATCCACCACCACCGCATCCACCACCGCATCCACCACTGCATCCACCATCACCACATCCACCATCACCTCCACATCCACCATGACATCCACCATGACATCCACCACCACATCCACCACCACCACCACCCCATCCACCACAACCACCCCATCCACCACCACCACCGCATCCACCACCACCACCGCATCCACCATCAACACCACATCCACCATCACATCCACCACCACATCCACCACCCCATCCACCACCACCACATCCACCACCACCACATCCACCACCGCCACATCCACCACCGCCACATCCACCACCGCCACATCCACCACCGCCACATCCACCACCTCCACATCCACCACCTCCACATCCACCACCGCCACATCCACCACCACCGCCACATCCACCACCGCCACATCCACCACCGCCACATCCCCCACCGTCACATCCACCACCACCACATCCACCACCACCACCACATCCACCACCACATCCACCGCATCCACCACCACCATCCCATCCACCACCACCACCCCATCCACCACCACATCCACCACCACATCCACCACCTTCACCCCATCCACCACCACCACCCCATCCACCACCACCACAGCATCCACCACCACCGCATCCACCACCACATCCACCATCACCACCACATCCACCATCACATCCACCACCACATCCACCATCACATCCACCACCACCACCACCACATCCACCATCACCTCCACATCCACCATGACATCCACATCCACCACCACCATCCACCACATCCACCACCACCCCATCCACCACCACCCCATCCACCACCACCCCATCCACCACCACCGCATCCACCACCACTACCCCATCCACCACCGCTTCCACCACCACCACCGCATCCAGCATCACCACATCCACCACCACCGCATCCACCACCACATCCACCGCATCAACACCACATCCACTACCACATCCACTACCACATCCACCACCACATCCACCACCACATCCACCACCACATCCACCACCACATCCACCACCACATACACCACCACATACACCACCACATACACCACCACATCCACCACCACATCCACCACCACCACATCCACCACCACCACCACATCCACCACCACCACCACATCCACCAACACATACACCACCACATCCACCACCACCACATCCACCACCACCACCACATCCACCACCGCCACATCCACCACCACCACCACATCCACCACAACCACCACATCCACCACATCTACCACCGCCACATCCACCACATCCACCACCACATCCACCACCACATCCACCACTTCCACCGCATCCACCACCACATCCACCACCACCGCATCCACCACCACCACCACATTCACCACCACCACCTCATCCATCACCGCATCCACCACCACCACATCCACCACCACATCCACCACCACATCCACCACCACATCCACCACCACATCCACCACCTCATCCACCACCACCACACCCACCACCATCACTTCCACCACCACATCCACCATGACATCCACTGCCACATCCACCACCACATCCACCACCGCCACATCCACCACCGCCACATCCACCACCACCACCTCAACCACCACCACCACCACATCCACCACCACATCCACCACCACATCCACCACCAAATCCACCACCACCACATCCACCACCACCACATCCACCACCACCTCCACCACCGCCACATCCACCACCACCACCACAACCACATCCACCGCATCCACCACCACCACATCCACCACCACATCCACCACCACCGCATCCACCACCACCACCATTCACCACCACCACCACATCCATCACCGCATCCACCACCACCACATCCACCACCACATCCACCACCACATCCACCACCTCATCCACCACCACATCCACCGCATCCACCACCACCACATCCACCACCACCACATCCACCACCACATCCACCACCACATCCACCACCGCATCCACCACCTCATCCACCACCGCATCCACCACCACCACACCACCATTCCTTCCACCACCACTTTCACCACCATTCCTTCCACCACCACTTTCACCACATCCACAACCACCACATCCACCACCACCACATCCACCACCACATCCACCGCATCCACCACCACCGCATCCACCACCACTGCATCCACCACCACCACATTCACCACCACCACCACATCCATCACCGCATCCACCACCACCACATCCACCACCACATCCACCACCACCACATCCACCACCACATCCACCACCTCATCCACCACCTCATCCACCACCGCCACACCCACCACCATCACTTCCACCACCACTTTCACCACATCCACAACCACCACATCCACCACCACCACATCACCACCACATCGACCACCTCCACCACCACCACATCCACCACCACCACATCCACCACCACCACCACATCCACCACCACATCCACCACATCCACCACCACATCCACCACATCCACCACCACATCCACCACATCCACCACCATCACATCCACCACCACCCCATCCACCAACACCACCACATCCACCACCACCACCCCATCCACCACCACCACCACATCCACCACCACATCCACCACCACCACCACATCCACCACTGCATCTACCATCACCAAATCCACCACCACCGCATCCACCATCACATCCACCACCACATCCACCACCACATCCACCATCACATCCACCATCACATCCACATCCACCATGACATCCACCATGACATCCACATCCACCACCACATCCACCACCACCCCATCCACCACCACCACCACCCCATCCACCACGACCACCACCGCATCCACCACCACCACCACCGCATCCACCACCACCGCATCCACCATCACCACATCCACCACCACATCCACCACCACATCCACCACCACATCCACCACCACCTCCACCATCAACACCACCACATCCACCATCACATCCACCATCACATCCACCATCACATCCACCATATCACATCCACCACCACATCCACCATCACATCCACCACGACATCCACCACCACATCCACCACCAAATCTACCACCACATCCACCACCACATCCACCACCGCCACATCCACCACCGCCACATCCACCACCGCCACATCCACCACCACCACATCCACCATGACATCCACCACCACATCCGCCACCGCCACATCCACCACCACCACCATATCCACCACCGCCACATCCACCACAACCACCACATCCACCACATCCACCACCACATCCACCACCACATCCACCACCACATCCACCACCACATCCACCAACACATCCACCACCACATCCACCAACACATCCACCACATCCACCACCACCACATCCACCACCACACCCACCACCACCACCACATCCACCACCACCACCACATCCACCACCACCACCACATCCACCACTTCCACCGCATCCACCACCACCACATCCACCACCACCGCATCCACCACCACCACCACCACATTCACCACCACCACCACATCCATCACCGCATCCACCACCACCACATCCACCACCACATCCACCACCTCATCCACCACCTCATCCACCACCTCATCCACCACCGCATCCACCACACCCACCACCATCACTTCCACCACCACATCCACCATCACCACATCCACCATGACATCCACCGCCACATCCACCATCACCACATCCGCCACCGCCACATCCACCACCACATCCACCACAACCACCACATCCACCACAACCACCACATCCACCACCGCCACATCCACCAAAACCACCACATCCACCACCACATCCACCACCACATCCACCACCACATCCACCACCACATCCACCACCACATCCACCACCACATCCACCACCACATCCACCACTTCTACCGCATCCACCACCACCACATCCACCACCACCACATCCACCACCACCGCATCCACCACCACCACATCCACCACCACCACATCCACCACCACCGCATCCACCACCACATTCACCACCACCACCACATCCATCACCGCATCCACCACATCCACCACCACCACATCCACCACCTCATCCACCACCGCATCCACCACCACCACACCCACCACTATCACTTCCACCACCACTTTCACCAACACATCCACCACCACATCCACCACCACATCCACCAACACATCCACCACCACATCCACCACCACATCCACCACCACATCCACCAACACATCCACCAACACATCCACCAACACATCCACCACCACATCCACCACCACATCCACCACCACATCCACCACTTCTACTGCATCCACCACCACCACATCCACCACCACCACATCCACCACCACCCTATCCACCACCACCGCATCCACCACCACCACCACATTCACCACCACCACCACATCCATCACCGCATCCACCACATCCACCACCACCACATCCACCACCTCATCCACCACCGCATCCACCACCACCACACCCACCACCATCACTTCCACCACCACTTTCACCACATCCACAACCACCACATCCACCACCACCACATCCACCACCACCACATCCACCACCACCACATCCACCACCACCACATCCACCACATCACCACCACATCGACCAACTCCACCTCCACCACATCTACCACCACCACCACATCCACCACCACCACCACATCCACCACCACCACCACATCGATAACCTCCACCAACACCACCAACACATCCACCACCACCACCACATCCACCACCACCACCACATCCATCACCGCATCCACCACCACCACATCCACCACCACCACATCCACCACCACATCCACCACCTCATCCACCACCTCATCCACCACCGCCACACCCACCACCATCACTTCCACCACCACTTTCACCACAACCACCACATCCACCACCACCACATCACCACCACATCCACCACCACATCCACCACCACATCCACCACCACATCCACCACTTCTACCACATCCACCACCACCACATCCACCACCACCACATCCACCACCACCGCATCCACCACCACCGCATCCACCACCACCACCACATTCACCACCACCACCACATCCATCACCGCATCCACCATATCCACCACCACCACATCCACCACCTCATCCACCACCGCATCCACCACCACCACACCCACCACCATCACTTCCACCACCACTTTCACCAACACATCCACCACCACATCCACCACCACATCCACCAACACATCCACCACCACATCCACCACCACATCCACCACCACATCCACCACCACATCCACCAACATATCCACCAACACATCCACCAACACATCCACCACCACATCCACCACCACATCCACCACCACATCCACCACTTCTACTGCATCCACCACCACCACATCCACCACCACCACATCCACCACCACCCCATCCACCACCACCGCATCCACCACCACCACCACATTCACCACCACCACCACATCCATCACCGCATCCACCACATCCACCACCACCACATCCACCACCTCATCCACCACCGCATCCACCACCACCACATCCACCACCACATCCACCACCACATCCACCAACATATCCACCAACACATCCACCAACACATCCACCACCACATCCACCACCACATCCACCACCACATCCACCACTTCTACTGCATCCACCACCACCACATCCACCACCACCACATCCACCACCACCCCATCCACCACCACCGCATCCACCACCACCACCACATTCACCACCACCACCACATCCATCACCGCATCCACCACATCCACCACCACCACATCCACCACCTCATCCACCACCGCATCCACCACCACCACACCCACCACCATCACTTCCACCACCACTTTCACCACATCCACAACCACCACATCCACCACCACCACATCCACCACCACCACATCCACCACCACCACATCCACCACCACCACATCCACCACATCACCACCACATCGACCAACTCCACCTCCACCACATCCACCACCACCACCACATCCACCACCACCACCACCACCACATCGATAACCTCCACCAACACCACCAACACATCCACCACCACCACCACATCCACCACCACCACCACATCCATCACCGCATCCACCACCACCACATCCACCACCACATCCACCACCACCACATCCACCACCACATCCACCACCACATCCACCACCTCATCCACCACCGCCACACCCACCACCATCACTTCCACCACCACTTTCACCACATCCACAACCACCACATCCACCACCACCACATCACCACCACATCCACCACCTCCACCACCACCACATCCACCACCACCACATCCACCACCACCACCACATCCACCACCACATCCACCACATCCACCACCACATCCACCACATCCACCACATCCACCACCACCATCGCATCCACCACCACCCCATCCACCAACACCACCACATCCACCACCACCACCCCATCCACCACCACCACCCCATCCACCACCACATCCACCACCACCACCACATCCACCACTGCATCTACCATCACCAAATCCACCACCACCGCATCCACCATCACATCCACCACCACATCCACCACCACACCCACCATCACATCCACCATCACATCCACATCCACCATGACATCCACATCCACCATGACATCCACATCCACCACCACATCCACCACCACCCCATCCACCACCACCACCACCCCATCCACCACGATCACCACCGCATCCACCACCACCACCACCGCATCCACCACCACCGCATCCACCATCACCACATCCACCACCACATCCACCACCACCTCCACCATCAACACCACATCCACCATCACATCCACCATCACATCCACCATCACATCCACCACCACATCCACCATCACATCCACCACCACATCCACCACCACATCCACCACCACATCCACCACCACATCCACCACCGCCACATCCACCACCGCCACATCCACCACCGCCACATCCACCACCACCACATCCACCATGACATCCACCACCACATCCGCCACCGCCACATCCACCACCACCACCACATCCACCACCGCCACATCCACCACAACCACCACATCCACCACCACATCCACCACCACATCCACCACCACATCCACCACCACATCCACCAACACATCCACCACCACATCCAACAACACATCCACCACATCCACCACCACCACCACCACATCCACCACCACATCCACCACCACCACCACATCCACCACCACCACCACATCCACCACCACCACCACATCCACCACTTCCACCGCATCCACCACCACCACATCCACCACCACCGCATCCACCACCACCACATTCACCACCACCACCACATCCATCACCGCATCCACCACCACCACATCCACCACCACATCCACCACCTCATCCACCACCTCATCCACCACCTCATCCACCACCGCATCCACCACCACCACACCCACCACCATCACTTCCACCACCACATCCACCATCACCACATCCACCATGACATCCACCGCCACATCCACCACCACCACATCCGCCACCGCCACATCCACCACCACCACCACATCCACCACAACCACCACATCCACCACAACCACCACATCCACCACAACCACCACATCCACCACCGCCACATCCACCACAACCACCACATCCACCACCACATCCACCACCACATCCACCACCACATCCACCAACACATTCACCACCACATCCACCACCACATCCACCACCACATCCACCACTTCTACCGCATCCACCACCACCACATCCACCACCACCGCATCCACCACCACCGCATCCACCACCACCACCACATTCACCACCACCACCACATCCATCACCGCATGCACCACATCCACCACCACCACATCCACCACCTCATCCACCACCCTATCCACCACCACCACACCCACCACCATCACTTCCACCACCACTTTCACCAACACATCCGCCATCACATCCACCACCACATCCACCAACACATCCACCAACACATCCACCACCACATCCACCACCACATCCACCACCACATCCACAACCACATCCACCACCACATCCACCAACACATCCACCAACACATCCACCACCACATCCACCACCACATCCACCACTACACCCACCACTTCTACCGCATCCACCACCACCACATCCACCACCACCACATCCACCACCACCGCATCCACCACCACCGCATCCACCACCACCACCACATTCACCACCACCACCACATCCATCACCGCATCCACCACATCCACCACCACCACATCCACCACCTCATCCACCACCGCATCCACCACCACCACACCCACCACCATCACTTCCACCACCACTTTCACCACATCCACAACCACCACATCCACCACCACCACATCCACCACCACCACATCCACCACCACCACATCCACCACATCACCACCACATCGACCACCTCCACCTCCACCACATCCACCACCACCACCACATCCACCACCACCACCACATCGATAACCTCCACCAACACCACCACCACATCCACCACCACCACCACATCCACCACCACCACCACATCCACCACCACATCCACCACCACCATATCCCCCACATCCACCACCACCACCACATCTACATGTGTGTGGCTCTGTGTGTGTGTGTAGGTGCAAATGCAATGTTCTTGGATTGTCGTCACAATAAAATACACTGAACATAATCTTCACAAAATTTATTTACAAACGTTTAAGCTATTGCCATTATAAATTACAATAACTTTTATTTAAGTATTAATTATTTACAAAATTAAAAGCCATTGTTATTTGTAATATCAATACATCTAAGTCACGTAAATACAACACACATTGCATTACAAATGCTATAGGTGTCACATTTGCAAAAGTTAAAACTATTGACATTGTAACTGACAAAGCTATTAATTTTGCTACTTTCAAAACCAACACATAAATAAAAAAAGTGTCATTTACAATACCAATAGCTCAAACTTTCCTAATGCGAGACCTATTGCATTTCCAATGCTTGTTTCATTGGCTTGTGTGTTTGTCCTTTGTAAATGATGGCCTCTCATTCATTATGAGGCTTGTTGGTCCCTCCTTAGTAATAGTACAGCCATGTCGTCATCTGTATCCTCCCATGGCTCTTGGTCCCTTTACTTTGTTGTTACACAGAGCATGTACTATTTCCTTCATGCACACTTAGTGTCACATAGCTTTGTCTGTGCCTTCTCCTCTCCTTCCCCACCGCCCCTCCACCCACTCCCATGTTATCCGTGCCTTCTCCGCCCGTGCTCCCTACCAATGTCCGTGCCTTCTCCCCCGCCCTCCTGTTACCTGTGATGCCAAGTTGTCAACCATTTGCAATGCAATAGGTCTCGTGTAAACTGGAGATCTATTGCATTGCAAATGCTTGCTTTTTTTGCTTGTGACCCTTTCAAAAGCGGATCCGAGATAATGTCTTTGTAGTCAGAGCACGAACCTGGCCCAGAAGTCGGCCTGTTTCATCTTTTGAAGTCAGCGACTGATTTGAAACCTGTGGGTTTCAGAGCGCTGTACATGCAGTGAAGTCTGGGGGTCAGCACTTTCCGAAAAAGAAAAGGTGAGGGGCAATAGGTTGAGGGTGGGAGAGTGTCCTTGGGAGGTTAGTTGTAAGCAAAGAAGAGGCGATTCATCTCCCTATGCCAAGACTTGGGCTCATAGGTTGGGGGAGGGCTATGAATTATTGTAATCTGAGATTCGGAAAAGAGCTTGTATTAACAAGGAGTGTGGTGAAGGACATTCATAGGTGTGTGACTGCATACCTGATTCTGGTGGCAGCATAGTCTCTCCATTTTCACTAGGATTCCTGCAGCTTCTTTAGTCATTGCCTTGTCATTCTGTATGTAAGCAAGTTAAACTCCCGGAAGTCTCTTAGGGGTGCAATGGGACATGCAGGACCAATTCACAGACTAGAATACATGTGTTTGGAGGACAGCTGGGATAAAACTTGGCAACTTGTCAGAAAATGATCGCTTTGTAATGTTTTTGCAAATTAGTACTTTGTTTGTGAAACACTGTCCCAGTCTAGATACTTTAATGTGGTAGCTGCCCCATTAAATCATGCCACCCCACCTTCTGGTCCAATAATGGCAATACAATTTTCCCTTTGTCTAAGCTACCCTCACTCGTGTTTTTGAAAAGGAAAAATATAATAGCCCTCTCTTTAGCAAACTGCAAGTTCGCTATATGTTATCTCTTCTGCATTCCATAAACTGCATATTAGCAAAAGCACAGCTAAGACATTTAGCATGTGCCTGTGGTATACAGGTCAGACAAAAGGAGATGATGGACGGAGCGCTGAATCGTCACTCACCCCCAGTCACAGATCTGGGTTGAATCCATAATCATTCTTTAGCTCACTTCGCCACCTCAGTTCAGAACCCAGCTATATGCAAATCAGTCAAAGGTAGCCCTTGCTAAACGGAAGGGAGCATGGAAGGCATCACAGGATTATCTGTTGGTAAAGCGCCCGGCCCTGACGGGATCCTTCCAGATTTATTCAAGTCAGACCCCTCCTTTTGGGCGCCGATACTAGAGTCAGTTTTTAATGCAGAGGCAAAGTATGGGTGTCCCCAGTCCTGGGCACCCTTTACTATAGTTCCTGTTTTTAAAAAAGGCGATAGAAATAGTTCCCACTGTTATAGACCTATTTCGCATATTGACTCAGTGGTAAATGTGGTGGGACAGGTCCTCCTTCAGAGACTATCATCCTGGGCAGAGGACAATAATAAGATTCTCTCAGACGTCCAGTATGGGTTTCGACAGGGACGCTCCACCATTGCTCAGTGTCTCAATTTATTTCTGATATTAAGCAAATATACTGTTGCTCGCTCTGGGACCATTCACCTTGCCTTCATGGATCTGTCGTCAGCATTTGACTGTTTTAACAAGAATAAGCTCTGGCAGTCCCTGAGGGCAATAGGAGTGGAGAATAGTGTTGTTAATTTTCTTGAGGACCTGCACATGTCAACTAAAGCTAATGTCAGGTTCTCACATGATTTGCAGGTCACGAGGGATTTTAACATTAAAAAGGAAGTCTGGCAGGGTTGCATTTTGGCCCCTTTTTTATTAAATTTTTATATTAATGAACTGGACAGCATATTAAGGGCAACAGGTCTTGATTACCCAAGTGTAGGACGGCGAGGGATCCCCATCATGTTATATCCGGACGACGCCGTTCTCATATTCAGGACAGAAGTGGGGTTACAATCGCTGTCAGACAGGGATTTGGCAATTAATAATTCCACATTGTATGTCATGCAAGTGGGGCACTCTGGGAAGAAGAATTTTCAATTTAGAGTGGGTGACTCTAAGATCCCTCGGACAAATGTATTTTCCTATTTAGGGGTTCTCTTTGACGATAAGCTCCAGTGGGGCCCCCTATTACAGAAAAAGGGGATCTGGTTAGGGTGAACTCAGCAATCTTTAACTTTGCATCTAAATTAGGGAAGAAACCTACAGGAGCTAACGTTAGGGATGTATCTATGGACCGGAGCATCCCGTCTCTGTTACATTTACAAAATGATCAGAATATTTTAACATGTAAGCCAAATGGGTTAATACTTGCTTTTAAATGTTCAAGGTGAACATGCCCATGAAATTCAGTTTTTGTATGCTTCTTCTTAATTCTGGAGAATGTATCTGCTTGGTTTCGTTTTTTGGATGCAGCTGAAGGCTTTGTGGTGGGGAAAAAAGGGAGTGGCCAGTAGTTTTTTATATGATCTTCACTTTATGATAGTGTATTTTTTCTGACATTTCATGGGAAGGTAAATAGTGCTCTCTCTTTCTATGATAGAAGATACATTTTACAAGATACCTTTTACTGATCAGAGAACTGCCTGAGGTTACTGGGGACGACTGAGCAGCCTACAAGGAATGCCTTTGTGTGTAATAACTTGCCCTTTAAATCCCATAGAAGATCCAGGTTTGGCATGTCTGAGCCTACGTCATATAGTTAATACATATGAACGTTTAAGCTCTAGCTGGAGACTCTCACTAAAAGGAAGATTTTACCTACAACTTAGCCACCCTCATAATTTTCTTTTTTTAGGATGGATGAGGCAGAACCAAGCAGTGTCTGATACAACATCAGAAGCAACGTTTACGATAATAGCATCAGACCTTGGATAGAGGCATTTTCTACAAAGGTCCAAGGACAATTCAAATGGGCCTGTGAAGGCATGGAGATTGGGGGGTTGGGGGTAGTGCTGGTCCAACAGCTGGGACCAAAGGTTCTGGCCCACCCCTGGGAGCCAGAAGGTTAAGGAGTGAGGAAGGATAGCTTGAAATGTTCTGAATGGCCTATCTCAATTTGCGACTGGTCTGTGGACAGAGCTCAAAACTCTTATCGAAGTTTCTTGCGAACAGGAATCAGCTCTGATGAAGAAGAGAACAAAGTGACATTGAGTAATGTCACAGCTGGCTCTCTGAATGGTCATGTAACCGGCAACAATGAAGAGGTGTTCTTTCTATGGTGACTCTTGTGTTTTTGAGGAAATACCATATAGAGGATTGCTTCCTGGAACAAGATTCACCTGTTGAAAAGGAAGAGGAACTATTTATTTATCTCCATCTAAACCCAGGTCAATTACAACTAGGCTTGCCGCTCCTGATGCCTTTGGATGTGTGGAGTTATAGGAGGCACATACTGGCATATAGTGATCAGGCATACAATGCGGATGTGTTCGAGTTCTAACAAGGCATCTGCTAGTGACAATGTCAGTAGGGTTTTAACCCAAGGCATCAGGGTGTGACATTAGACCTAGTGTGCTGAAGCATTGTTATAATCATTGCGGGATCTGGTAAAAACCAAAGAAGAGCTACAGACCCATGTTGATAAGGTGCAGAAAAAACAGAAACTGATTCCAATGTGCCAGATGCTGCCAAAAAGTGTCTTCACTTACTTGGATCACTAGGGCACAACTTGAACGTGCTTAAGAGCTATTGTTTGGGAAAAAAAGATTCTGGGTCACAGCTAGGGAGATGTTTCACATTGTAAAGCCCTGCACTACATTATACCTGCGTCAGGTATAATGTATGCAGGGTGGGCATTCCCACACAAGAAAGCCTCATAAAAGGGACGCAGCGAAATCTACACTGAGCCACTTTTACGATGCCACTGCACCAAAAACCTACTCCTGCTTGAAGCAGGCGTACGGAGTGACGCAGCACAATAATTATAGGCCGCCACTGAGCATTGCTGGAGTTGTGTCGCGCCTGCGACACACTCCAGCAATGCATTGCCTTTTCACCAATAGATGCGTCACACATCTATCAATCCTTGCGCCACGGTGCGCCGCATTGTTAATGAGACGCATCCATGGTGGCGCAAGGGATTTTATCCGTGACGCAAATTAACTGGCGCATCTCTACTGATATGCAGAGATGCGTCAGTTCTTGAAAATCCACCCCTAAATAAACAATTTACTTACCTTCTATTATATTCTTTCTGATGTCCATGAGAGTTCACACAGATTCTATAAGTGCAGGAAGGTGTCCCATCCTGTACAACAACAATCATCCCTGCAACACAGGCACCCTTGTACCAAGGTGCAAGGGTGTCTGTGTTGGAGCACGGCTGCTGTTGGTGCGCCACTTAAGGGGTGAATACAGGAATGTACTGTATTCTGGTAAATGCAGTGCATTCCTGCACTTAAACAATGACTCAGCTTAGCGCAGCAAAATTGCTTGCAGCACTGCGCTATTGTCTTGTAAATGTGCCCCTAACTTTGCTTCTTGATTTAAAAGCTGACCATCTACCAAACAGAACTTTCCAAGTGGTAGGCCACTTGGCAGTAAGCAAAATGCCTACCAATTCCACCTCCTCAAAGAACGTGGCAAACATTAAAAGTGCAAGAGCCATGCATGATGGTTTCGGGACTTCAAGTTTGGATGAAAAAATTGTCTACTCTTGAAGTGGAGATTTTCCTTGTGTGGAAAATGCCAATGAGCCAACCCCAACAGACTGCAATACCTTGGTCTCCTGGCCCATTTGAGGACCACCTGAATGACCATGGCCTTCTGATACCTGGTATTCCGAAAGACCTCCTGAATCAATGGTACTGATGGAAAAGCTAATGAATGGAGTAAATCGCTGGAGCCATACAGATTTCCCTTAGTTATTGGGACAAAATAATTTTAAAGAAAAACAGATGTATACAGGTGTAAAAAGATCCGCATCTCATTCTCTATAACATGTGATAACTTGATCTACTACTTGTTGATGGTGCTCCCAATTTCAATTTGCTAACAGAAAGTGACTCAGAAACTATGACTTCTGATTTTCTTTCCTTACTTGATGAACTGCTGAAAGCTCAATTTGCATGTCCACAGTCCATATCCAAAGAGGTATAGCTTATTTTTCTGTCAAAGAGGTAGAAAGCCCAGTTTTCCCTGTTTCTTTAACCCCTTAAGCGCTGCCGGGCAGTGCTACCTCCCCAGTGTTGGTCACGTTCATTGAATGTCCGGTCAGCACCGGACTCAATGGACAGCGCAGCACTGGGGAGGAATTCGGGCCGCATTAAAGGGGTTAAATAAAACATTGCACGAGTATGGTAAGAGAAAATCTGAACTTTCTTGCCAATCAAATCGCCCTCCAATCCAATATGTTTATGTGTAAGCTGCTTCCTTCTGAGAATGGAGAGCTCCGAAGGCTGAAGAACAGGTTTATTAAATGAGCAGCCCACGAAGACAAGGAAGTGTCCTCCATCATTGTTACCTGGTACCAAGGAGGGCGAAATGACAGACCCATTAAAAGACTTTCTTGAGATGTCCACTTCTCCAAAGAACAAATTGTCTGACAATGTAAATGTTCCACACCCTGAAGATTGCCACGGAACTGATTTCACTTGCTGCTCACTGCCAACTGGTTTTACTTGCTGCTCACTGCCTATTGAACAGGATGCATACTTATCTGGGCATGATAAACTACAAACCCACAATGCCATAATTCCCAGCTGTAGGAAAGTGCCCCTTTTTTGAATCGTTACCCCCCACTTTTTGCCTAACACTTGATGCATTTTGACTTGATGTGCCCTGGGTCTCTGCCAATGAGGTTCTTTCCCAAAACTGTACAAACAATTTGCGACTACAAAATTTTTACCCAAATAATGGCAAAAATACTTGGTTGTGTGATCGGTTCCCTAATTAACTCTAATCAAAAAGGCTTTGAGACAGGTAGAAATTTACACGAATTAACTCACGAGCTCATTGGAGCTATAGACATTGCTATCTGCGAGAAGCTGCCCCTCTCTATAATCACTATCGATGCAGCAAAAGCCTTTGATAGAGTCAATTGGCTCTACCTGAGTGAAGTATTAAAAAAATTTGACCTAGGGACCAACATCTTGAATATGGTTAAAAACATCTACAATACTCCGAAGGCCAGAATTTTAATTAATAGGGAGCTAACGGATCAATTCTTAATACAAAGAGGTACTCGCCAGGGATGCCCCCTATCCCCGCTGTTATTCAACTTATATATGGAACCAGCAGCAGAGTGTCTTAGAAACCATCTAGCCATTGTCCCCTTTTCACATCAAGGCTGGCATAAAAAAGTAGCATTATATGCAGACGACCTAATGATATTTACATCTCATCTTCAAGAAGCTCTTGAAGCAGCAGAAGAGACTCTAAATAACTTTGGGAAAATCTCGGGTTATCAAATCAACAAATCTAAAACAGAGACTATGACTTAGAACAAGGTCTTCTTGAGCCCATATAACAAAGAAAAAATTAGATACCTGGGTATAGACGTAGTTAAAGATATAGATAATGTTCCACAGATTAATTTTCATAGAGTCCAGGTTGAAGTTAAAAGATTGCTGAAAGTATGGAGTAGTCTGCCGTTGTCTATATTGGGTAAATCAAACATCCTTAAAATGTCAGTCCTACCGAAGTTTACGTTTATCTTCGGAGCTATCCCGCTTGAGTTCAACAGAGAGTCTATTAAGAAAATCCAGGGAGAGTTATCAAGTTTCATTTGGTCATCGAAAAAACCCAGAATAGCTTGGACTAAAATAAGGAGAAGAAAAAACCAGGGAGGATTAGCAACCCCAGACATTTTAGAATATTGTAGAGCTTTTCAATTTAAAAATAACAGAATCTTGTTAGGTGCATATGAAAATGATCCATTATATATGCAAATAATGACAAATAACACCAGTCACTTCCTCTTTAAATTCGGTCACCCGAACATTTTCAAAAAAGTTAAGCTGAAGACTCTAAGAGCAGCTGCAAAATTATGGTACTGCATTAGATCGACTGTGAATATCCCTCTTCATAGCGATAAAGCCCCTATTTGGGACTCACCTAGTACTCCGGAGTGTCTTAAAGATTCTTTGTCGCTCCCCCTAAAATCAGCAGGAGTAGTAGTATGGGGGCAAATTCTATACCAGAATAAAATCTTAGACTGGGAAACATTAAATGAAATCACAAACCTTTCTCTAGCTAAGTTTAAATATTATCAACTCTCAAGTTGGGCAAAATCAGTGAAAGAAACCAGAACAGGCAATACAACCCTAGAAAGCAAAATGTTGGAGAAGCCCTTCAAGAAAGAGATATAATTCTGGTACTGGGCCCTCATAACATCAGGGGAGGAAGAATTTCGGATTCCGGAGAAAATTTGGTGGAAAGATCTGCCAACGCTCTATACAAACCTCTTATGGCAAGTATCTATGAGCAAATGCTGGTCAATAGTAACTTCTGCGGCTTTAAAAAGAAACCACTTATGTACAACCCACAGGGCTTACTGGACGCCGGAAAAACTGTCAAAATTCAGCAGATCTACGGTGAAGTCCTGTCCAAAATGCGGCTTACCAAAGGCCAATGACCTGCATATGTTCTGGCAGTGCCCCCATCTCGAGGATTTCTGGAAGGCGGTGGGTAAGACCATAGAAGAGGTTTTGGGAAAACAGCTAACAGTGAGTATGGAGGTGGTCTTTTTTGGGGTTTCCGGGTCTACATGAGAAACCAGATTCCCAGACCTGAGGCGGAAGCCGGGTTCTGGAGGTACGCTATTTCGTTTTAAAATTGTGTAAACTGCTTTTAAATTGTTGAATCGATAACTTGTAAAAGCATACCTGATCATTGTATTTCGCCTTCTTACCACGCAGCCGATTGAGCGCTGCTGCGGTAATTGTTTGTTGTCATTTCAGCGGCCGCCATCGCAGGCGTGCTCGCTAGCCACGCCCCCTTGAGGCCCCGCCCCTTCCTTTTCCCTCATCATGTGCCTGGGCAGGAAGCGCAGCGGACGAGCGCAGCGGGAGCGCCTAAGGCAAGCCCGTCTGCGCCCGGACGGGCCCAGGGACCAGGCATAATGAAGAATTCATCAGGTACTCCTCCCTAGAGTTGCATTCTCTTCACAATCCCGCTCTTCAACCCCTCGACCCGACCACTCACGCCCGCCTTAAGGCAAGCAATATCCTTTCTCACCATCACTTACAAGAACCGGCCCCTATCTTATCTCTAAGCTCTAAAAACAATAAGCCCCTCCATAAACCTAATCTCCGGACCCTCCGATGTCTCTATCTTAACACCAGATCCCTGGTCAAACACCAACTAGATATATTCCTGCTCCTGAAAGCGGATAGCCCTGACATACTTTTTGTCACTGAGACATGGCTCACTACAGACTCCCTGCCAGATATACTCTCGGCCTTACCATCAGATTATTACATCCTGTCTGCAAATAGAAAATCAGGAAAAGCCGGAGGAGGTGTTGCCGCTATCATTCATAAAGACCTCACGTTTACCACCTTGCCTCCCCTAGACTTACCAGATACGGATAACCTAGTCATCAAATCTGACACCGAGACAGGCACCATGGCGCTAGCATTGATATACCGACCACCTACATCTATGCCTTCCTTCCCTGCCTCCCTGTCTGAGCAAATAGCAGGTCTAGTCGTCGACTATGACAAGGTCATGGTCATAGGAGATTTCAATTACTGGTACAATAGCTCGGAAGCTGGACCTCATGCCACAGAACTTTTCGAACTCCTCTCCAATTTAAACCTTCACCAACATGTCTTGATCCCCACCCATGAAAAAGGACATATCCTAGACCACATCTGGTCTCGCAACATCTCTACCTCCTGTCCCACGGCCTCACCATGCATATGGTCTGACCACTACTTATTGCAATTCTCTATTACCATTCAGGGTCACCAAAAAAACCAAGCGCCCCCGGGAGGGTTAGTCAGGAAATGGAGATCCCTAAACCTCCAAGATTTCCTCTCCACCCTGACCAACACCATCCCTACCCAGGGACCAGACATCAATCTGATGGACAAAGCGCACACCGAGTGGCTCTCCTCTGCATGCAATGAACATGCACCCCTCACCAAGTTCTCCCGCGCCCGTCGCATGGACGCCCACAAATGGTTTTCCGCTGACCTAAAAAAGCAGAAACTAGAACTCCGTCAACTAGAAAGGAAGTGGAGACATGGCTACCACGCCACAGACAGAGCACTATACAAGACAGCCCGCAAAAATTATAACGACTCCATCTTATCTGCCAAAGCTACTTTCTTTTCAGATAAAATCTCCAACGCCAAAAACAAATCACGGGAAATCTTCAGAGTCGTCAACGACCTATGCAATGACGCCAGAACCTCTCCCTCTCAACCTGCTTCACAAACGATGTGCAACTGACTCAACGACTTCTTCAAGGAGAAGATTGACATCATAAAAAACAGCATTCAAACCAACCATGCTGCAGCAGACGACCCGGACATCTGTAGAAATCCTAACACCCTTCAGGACATCCCCCCCATTGACCCACCCAAATTACTGGAACTAATGAACCGAGTAAAATCGGGCTCACCCAACGATCCCTGCCCCCCGCATATTCTGAAAGAAGTCTATGCCGCACTCCCCCAGGGCATACTCCCCATTCTGAACACCTCCCTATCACGAGGAATAGTACCCGATTCCTTCAAAAATGCCACCCTGGTCCCTCTTATCAAGAAACCAGGTGCCGATCCCTCCAACCTCTCTAACTATTGCCCCATTTCCCTTCTCCCTTACTGCTCAAAGCTACTGGAAGCCTACGTAACCAGCTGCTTATCCAACTTCATCGAAACATCAGATTATTTGGAACCCAACCAAGCGGGATTCCGCCAGGCACACTCCACCGAGGCGGTGATCCTCGCCGTGCAGAACACCCTAAGGACCAACGCCGACAATGGAATTCATCAGGCCCTCGTACTACTCGACCTATCGGCCGCGTTCGACACAGTGGACCATACCATACTATTACACCGTGTCGAACAAGCCGGCCTCAGCGGCGCGGCTCTCTCTTGGATCAAGTCCTTCCTGACGGACAGATCCCAGGCTGTAAAGCTGGAGAACTTCACAGCCCCCACACTCCCAACCACTTGCGGTGTCCCACAGGGCTCCTCACTGTCTCCCCTACTTTTTAATCTCTACCTTAAACCCCTACTGCACTCCCTGAAAAACAGAAAAGTCATTATATTTAATTATGCAGACGATTTGCAGCTGGTATTCCCCCATAACTCCCCGGACTACGTCGAGGATTTTCAAAAGACCATGCTGCACATTCAGAGCTGGATGGATCGGAACCACCTTAAGCTAAACCCAGGAAAGACTGAGTTAGTACTCCCTAGCAACAGCGCACTCAGTTGGGGGCCCCACTTCTGGCCACCCTCATTGGGCACACCCCCATCTCCCTCCCAGTCAGCTAAAAGCCTCGGGGTCACTCTTAGCGCCGATCTCTCACTGAAAACCCAGGTCGGAACTGTGATCTCCTCCTCCTTCTTTCAGCTAAGAAAGATTTAAAAAATCGCTCATCTGCTGACCCATTCTGCTCTCATCCAGGTAGTACTCGCACTGGTTCTCTCGCGGTTAGACTTCTCCAACTCTACCTACCTGGGCCTTCCCCTCACCATCGCTAAACGCCTGCAGATTGCTCAAAATCAAGCAGCCAGATTAATATTCAAGAGCAATCGCAGGAAGTCAGCCAAACCTTTGTTGGCCTCCTTCCATTGGCTTCCCATTACCCATCGGATCACCTTTAAGACAGGCTGCATAATTTTCAAGGCTCTTCACGGAAAAAGCCCCAGGTTCGTCAACCAACTCATTAACAAACATGAACCTACCCGCGAGCTTCGTTCTGCCCATCTGTCCCACCTCACGGTGCCGACTTTCAAAAATAAACGACTCGGAGGATCCAGCTTCGCATACCTCGCCCCAAAAACCTGGAACTCATTGCCCTTGTCTATCCGGAGCTGTACCAAGCTGACAGAGTTCAGGCGAGCTTTGAAGACCTGGCTATTCAAACAAGCGTACGGTTAGAGCACTACACCATCTGCCCCCTCACTTACCATCTACCATCTGGTTTTTTTCAGCGCCATGAAACCCCTGGGTGACCGCGCGCTTAACAAATTCCGCATAGAAATAGAAATAGAAACATCAGCAAACAGATTAACAAAACGGGAAGAGAGTCTGGTGTTTCTTTTAATCTTATTAGCCAGAAGAGAGATATGTGTAAAATGGATCATACCAATAGCTCCGCTTCATGAGGAGTGGCTATCTTCAGTGCTTAGAACCTATAACTTAGATAAAAAAAAGAAACCATTTTCAAAAAAAATTATTTTCTGGGAACTGTGGGAAAATCACTTTCGGGGTATATAAGTTAAGAATGTCTGATGGTTTTATTCTGTTCTTTCTCCTGGTCTTGTCTTCCTTATAAGTACGTCCTATGATTAAGTGCAAGCAACACATAATAGGATTGAAGGCCTATTAGAGTAGCCATGATGGCTAGCTCAACCCACCCAGAATTAAAACCTTCTACAATAGTAATGGGAAGTAAGGGGCCCCCAAATTCTTTCCCATAAGGTCCACATATGGTGATAGGTACAGATTACTTTTCGAAGGGAAAAAAGGGGCAACCCCGATAAACCCTTACTATAAGTGATGCGCAATGAGGAAAAAAAATTAACAATCTATGGCCACATGTAAGATCCTTTATAATAGGTACCAGGGCTACCAAGGGTACTGTTACCAGGGAAGGCCTCTAAGGGCTGAAGCAGCTATTGTGCCATCCTTAGGGCCTCTGCACCTTAACACCTGCACCTTAACACCCACACCCTGCCATTGCAGGCGGCATGTTTTGGTGCAGCAACAAGTGAAGAGTCTACATGGCTCACATTCCTGTATGCTATGCCTGCAATCCACTACCTATGGCCTAGGTGAGTCACCCCCTCTAGTGTGGTGCACTAGACCACAGGTGAGAGTGCAGTTGCAGGAGCACTGTACCCCAACAGTGTCTAAGTCCATTCTCAGACATTGAAAGTGCAGTAAAGCCATAAAGAAAATATGGTCTGGGAGTTGGTCACTACAAACTCCACAGCTCCATAAGGGTTTTACTGAATCCTAGGACGTTTGGTAGCAAACCTCTCAGCACATTAAACCCACACTGATGCTAGTGTAGGCTTTAATGTAAAATGCACTCACAGGGCATCTTAGAGATGCCACCTGAAAAACTACCTGCCCTGGTGTGGTTCCTAAATGGCTACCTGCCATTTGCCACCACCAACTAGGTTTCTGGACCCCTGGGTAGGGAGCCTCCGGTCTCTGGGTCGAGAAACAAAGCCCATCCTGGGCAGAGATGTCATGCATACTACCCAAGGATGGTCTGGTTCTACAAAGGGGAAGCTTCAAAGGTCTGCCACCTTTGTGAGTGGTCCCTGTCGTTTGCTGCCCCCAGCAACTGACTCCTACCAGTACTGACCCCCACTTTGGGCAGAAGAATTGGTGGGAAAACGAAGTGAGGAAGAGAGGTGTGCCTACCTTTGCCAATCCCACCCCTCAGGTGGGGGAGGCCAGGTGAAGCACACATCTCAGTACCCTCCATCTTAAAGATGGAGGGACACAGCCAATTAGAGAGAGGCTCATGCCCCCTCCCACTGGAGGGCAGCATAATAGGGAGTGTACTCACCCCAAGGAAGGTACCGTTTGGTCCCAACCAAAACACCCCTGTAACGCCCATACATTTTGTATTTAGAATCAATAATTGTTATTGTGTGGTATCTTAGAGCACGCTCACATTTTTAATCTTCACTTGTATATTTGCTTATCTGCTTTTAAAAGACTGCTAATTTCCACCCAATCTCTTGTGCACTCGTGACAGACCGTTCAGCCGATCCAGGGCTGACACGGCATCCTGTTGCTAGGGCAACGCCGCGTCACAGCAGCGGACACGCCCAATCACGTGACCTATCACGTAACCACGTGACCACGCCACTTCCTATGCCAGCACATAGACATAAAAATGTGCTGTAACAGGAAGCGCAGCGGACGAGCGCAGCGGGCGCGACGAATGCGCGCCGAAGGCGCGCATAAGGCAAGCTCATCTGCGCTCGTCCGCGCCGAGGACGGGCCAACGGCCACCCCCCTGCAACTCCAGACCCACGGCCTCCTCCACTTACGGTGAGATTAACCTATTCCGCCGGCGAATTACGACAACTGAGACATCTAGCGGATCAACCGCATACACTTCCTATTTTAAGACACTCCAATCATATCTTAGGCCCATTGTCATGTCCATCTTGCATCAAACCTTCCAGTAAATCTTCAATAAATAACATACCTTCTATACAAGCGGCATTAATAAACGCCAGATCCCTCCCCAAACATAAAACGGAAATAGCCGACTTGATCGATGCGTATAAACTTGACCTACTGTTTATCACCGAGACCTGGGGCGACGAGGCCTCAGGACCCGATTTTGCAGAAGCCACTCCTAATAATTTCAATGTTTGTAGACTCGATAGACCAATAAAAACAGGTGGCGGCATTGCCATCATTTATAAAAGCCACTTCAAACTCGCGACCAAACCACATATATGTTCAGAATACGAGTCACTTACATTCACTTTAGGCTTATCAGCAAAGTCATCCTTCAAGGGAATGCTGATTTACCGCCCTCCTGGCTCTAGAGCTAAGTTTTTATCTAACATAGGTAATTTACTGGAAGCAGTTGTTGACACCCCCCAGTTTACGCTACTAGGTGACTTTAATTTTCACCTTGAGATTTCAAACAACCATGATACCATGCAACTTATCTCAGATCTTGAAGCTGCGGGACTAATACAGCTCATTAACTCTCCGACTCACCAGGCCGGTCACACATTAGACGGCATATTTACAAACAGTCCTCTTGTAAATATTACCCAGATAATCCCTTTGATCTGGTCAGACCATTCAGCTATTTGCTTCACAATACAAACAACTGCTACTAAATCGAACACTGCTGTACCAGCCCGTTCAACATACAGAGACTGGAAAAATATTGATATATCTCAATTAGCAGAGATGATACAGGATACATATATCCCCATTGAGCAAGACCCTACCAAAGCATCTTTAAACTACCTGACCAACCTGGACTTGGCCTGTAACAAACTAGCCCCTCCCAAATCTACACACCGAAACAGAACAACACCTTCAGCCCCAGGGTTCACGGAGGCCCTACGCATGCAGAAACAACACTGCAGGAACCTGGAAAGACAATGGCGTCGCAACTACAGCCCGGCAGACAAATCCAACTATAAAAATGCCCTCGCTATCTACAAAAGAGCGATAACTACCGAGAAAAGTCACTATTTTATCACTCAGATCAATCAGTCAAAAAATTCGTCAGGAGAATTATTCAGGGTAGTCACCACCTTATCCAACCCCCCGACGCCGCCCTTAGAGACTTCTCAATCACTGACCGATGCCTTGGCCAGCTTCTTCGAGGAAAAAGTCAGTTCCATCTTCCAGACTTTTTCGCGATCTACCCCTCTACAATCTGTGATTTCTCCCTCTACTAGCAATTCACCAGCTTTTTTATCCTTTAACCCGGTAGATAAAGATCATATTCAACGTCTAGTGGCTAGCACCAAATCCGGCTCCCCCCTGGACCCTTGTCCCCCTTCCATTCTTAACCGCATACCGGAAGCAATTTCCCCCTCACTATCCACAATATGTAATGCCATGTTTACTACGGGAACATATCCTTCAGTCTGGAAAGAAGCGATCATAAAACCATTGCTGAAAAAGCCCACGCTAGACCCTCTTCTTCCAGCAAGCTATAGACCTATCGCTTGTCTCCCATTTCCAGCAAAGATTTTTGAAAAATCCATGAACTTGCAGCTGTCAAAATACATCAACGACAACAATCTGCTAGACGACACACAGTTCGGTTTTAGGCAGGGACACGGGACTGAGACGGCACTACTGAAAGCCGCGGACGAAATCAGAACAACTATGGACAAGGGAGGATCAGCTGTCTTGATACTCCTAGATCTCTCCGCTGCATTTGACACGGTCGATCATATCACTTTGATCGACCGTGTCGCAGCCCTGGGAATAGAAGGAACAGCTAAAGACCTGATTGCTTCATTCCTCGCCAACCGGCCACAGATTGTCAAAATGGGTAATTTCACCTCCCAGACCTTCTCTCTCCCCTGTGGCGTCCCACAAGGCTCCTCGCTAAGTCCGACGCTTTTTAATATCTATGTATCGGACTTGGCGAGGGTGATAAAATCCTACGGCATTGCACTGACCACATACGCCGATGACACGCAATTAGTGCTATCGGTGTATGATAACGGAGCTAGCGTAGCAGCCAACTTCCAGGAGGGTATGAAGGCAATAAGCTCCTGGATGTCATCAAACTGCCTCAAGCTTAACTCTGATAAAACAGAGGTGATGACATTCGGGAGCTTGAAACCAGCATGGTCCCCACAATGGTGGCCACCGGAGCTGGGATCCCCCCCCGAACCGGTGACTAAGGTTCGCAACCTGGGAGTTATCTTCGATAACAAACTGACCTTCCACCACCACGCCAATGCCGTGGTATCATCTGCATTCTATATACTCAAAAAAATCAAGAAACTTCTTCCATATCTACCTCAGTCAGCTGGCAAAACTCTCATTAGTACTCTTGTGTTCTCAAAAACGGACTATTGCAACTCTCTGCTTCTGAATGCGCAAGAAGGAGTCCTTAACAAATTCCAGACCGTTCAAAACGCGGCTGCAAGAATTTTACTTTCAATTCCCAAATTCACATCAGTATCCCACCGCATCAAAGAGCTCCACTGGCTCCCAATCAGGAGCCGAATAAAATTCAAGGCTCTTTGTATAGCTTACAAGACCCTTAATTATCCAGGGCCTAAGTTCCTAAAAATAGCTCTTCATCCTCTGGAGCATCGCAGAACACTTCGATCCTCTACTACCTGCATGCTGTCTGTACCTCGGACAAAAAAAGCCACTTGGGGAGACAGGTGCTTCACTACAGCTACTGCCAAATTATGGAATACCCTCCCACTGCATATCAAAACTGCCCCCACCCTCATTAAATTCCGAAAGAGCCCCAAGACATGGCTTTTCTCCTCTGTTTAACTACCCTCAAAGAGTAAGGAGTTCTCTGATCACTAGCGCCGAGACACCCGTATGGGTATTTGCACGCTTTAAAAATAGCAAAAATAAAATAAAATAAATAAATAAAATAGAGGTGTATACACAGCTTGGCTGCCTACATCAGGGTGCCGGCAGAGCATAGGATGAGAGAGAAACACAGCGTTCAAGTCTACAACCCAGAGGGCTACACTGCGGTAAATTCAAGCATAAGTTATGGCGTAGCACACCCAGCAATGACTACCACTTTTAAAAAATCAAGAACAAATAAAACAATTAAACAGCCCCACCCACCCACACCCACCCCACCACCCTCTCTCTGCATCAGTTCCAGCACGTGCATGCATGACCTCTCATCAACCGGCTACAACATTGGTAAATTACCCCATATCCCTATCTTTGGATGACCCGGGAGGTTCTAATGGAATGAGCTGTAGAATTTGCAAGTATTTAGGACAAGTCACTTCTCTCATATCCTTGGTAAGTATCTGCAAGTAAGGGGCCCACAATTTCCCAAACTCGTTGCCTTTCCCTTCTACGCTGAGCAAAAGGTGCTCCATGGCCAAAAGCTGCAAAAGAGGATGGATCCAATCGATGGGTTCAGGTAATGACAAAGACCCCCAGAGCGCTAAAATCACCTGTCGCGCAGCAATCAGTGCCATCGTGATCTGTCTGCCTCTCAACGATTTCAGTGGGAAGGATCTAGGATGGGAAAGACCCAGCAATGTATATTCAGGGGTCCATGGCAATGTAATCTGAAATATAGCGTCGATGTCATCAATAACCGCTGTCCAGTAACGCACCAGTTTCGGACAGTGCCAGAGTAAATTAACTAGGGTACCCGTTAAGCCAAACCCCCGCCAGCAGAGGTCTGCCTTGGACTTATCCCAGCAATGTACGTGCGCCGTTGTGTAATACCAGTATGTAAACACTTTATAGGTGGATTCCTCTACTGCTGTGTTATATGCAGTGTGATGTGCTCGGAATAGTCTATGGTCTCATTCCTTAAACAATAAGGGCCTCCCCAACTCACTCTCCCACTACTCTTGCGCTTTTGTATGGTGCCCCTTTGGGCGTGTAGTAATCATGGCATATAATACAGATATGAGTTTATGATCATCTTTTTTTTTGCATACTAGCCATTTATCGAAGGGAGTCAGAGGCCGGGACATTCGGGCAAAGTTTGTGGGTTATGTAACCCAGTGTGCGACTTGTTGGTAGTGGAATGCATCAGAAGCCAGTAAGTCATAGTATTTACGCAGTTGAGTAAAAGGGATAAAACCTTCGCTGTCAAAAAGGGAGCCCACCCTCCTGCATCCCTCTTCCCTCCAATGGTGAAATACCGGAGACGCCTGCCCCGGCTGGAAGTCGGGATTGTCTACAATGGGGGACATGGGTGAGGGAAATGTGGTCCAGCCCTTCGTCACTGCCAGCCGGTCCCAAACCCTGAGGGTTAAAGAGGTAACCGGTGACGAGTATAGTCCCCATACTCTGTGTTTGCGTGGAAGCCACAGCTCCAGCCAAATATTTACTGATTGGTCCATGAAGTTCCAATGTTTACTGGATAGGGGCCTGTTCCATTCAACAAGGTAGCACAGGCACGCTGCTTGGTAATAAGCGCCCACCAGTGGGAGGCCAAACCCTCCCTGTGTTTACGTGGAAGAAATGTGTGGAAGCGAGAGGCACGGCTTCTTTCCCTCCCATATAAATCTATTGAGAAGCGCTTGTAGTTTCTAAATTCTGCCCGGCGATGGGGATAAGGGTAACATCTGGAAGATGTAAAGGATGCCCGGGAGCACCGTCATTCTCAACGCCGCTATTCTCCCGTACCATGCCAACTTGAGACGCGACCAGGCGTCCAGCGCCTTGACCGTTTGTTCCAGTAATACAGTGTAATTGAGGGAGACCGTTTTATCAATGGTCGAGGTTAGTCGAAGACCAAGATAGGTAATGTCTGTGGGCGCCCAGTGGAATGCAAAATCTTGCTGTAAGTCCGGAACCTCACTCGCAGATACCAAGATATTGAGAATATGTGACTTTTACGAAATTGACCTTGAACCCTGCAACGTTTCCAAAGGCGGTAAGTTCGTGGGTCAGGGACTGCAGAGTTAGCCGGGGTTGAGTAAACGAAAGTATTACATCGTCGGCATACATGCTGATTTTATGCACTTCAGCCCCAAATTTTAAACTTACGATGTCAGGATTTAACCGAATCTGCTGGGAGAACGACTCAATATAGAGCGCAAATAAAATCGGGGATAGGGGACAGCCCTGGCATGTTCCCCGAAGCCATACTTATGCAGCGTCGTGAACAAGTATCCCCAGTCAACGAGGCAAATATCGCTATTGGTTTTTTCCAGGAGGGAGAGGATCACTGAGCATTTCACTGGATTGTTCAACCCTCGAACATTCAAGCGAATGACTTCCAAATCTACCCATCGTAATGCCAGGGGGAATATGGAGCTGAGCAAAAACACAAACCTAAGTAGCACTAATGCCGCGAGGACCAGCCTGCGTAGCCTAATCGCCTGCCAATCCCATTTAGGAACTGTTGTGGAGACCCAAAACAAAGCCAAATAACTCCCATCCCCAAACAATAAGAAACAACAAAGCAATGAGAGGGAGAGGGGTAAACTAGGAACCATGACAAAAGTTTGTCTTAGTAGTTAAAGTCCAGGGGGCCGTGGCAAGTAAGCAGTCAGATCAACAGTTAGTACTCTCTGACCACTCCGATGCCAGGGGAAAGGCAACCTCTTCTCACAATCGGTCTCTTCCATCCCTCCGGTGCACGTTGGTGACCCCAGTTGGATGCCATGAATTAGGAAGATCAAGGGGATTCTGGGTACTCTGTAACTTGCGTCAGTGTGGAAAGGACTGCCTCCCTTTCTAATTTGCTAGAAGCCATGTCAGGTTTTGAGATTGATGGAAGTTTTCCAACCCGTCGCCACTCGGTGGAGCATCAGCGTCGTCGAGGGGTTGGCTTGGCGTCCCCTTCCGAGACAGGGGCACTCTCGAGACCCAAGGTGTCAAATGCTTCATCCAAGAACCTAATCTGAAGGTGCTTTCCCTGGTATTTGAAGATTAGATGAAACAGGTGGCCCAAGAGTAGAGAATGCTCTTTTCATGGTGGTGGTTGGTGATAGGTTTGAACTCTCTGCGTTTAACTCGTGTGGAGGCTGCCAGATCTTGGAAGAGGGCAGGGTGGTGCCCACGGAACTGTACGGGGTTTCGGTTGCGTGCCCTCCGGAGAATGCATTCTTTTAATTGGAAGTCATGCACACAGACAAGTATATCTGGAGGGGGGCTTTAGCACCACGCATGAGACCCACCCGGTGGGACCGGTCCATTTGAATATCTTGAGCCTCTTCATCCCGAGGATTAGGTGAAACAAGGCGCTGACGTAGGCACGAAGGTCGTCACCTTCCTCCTTCCAAGGGATCGCTCGAATCCGAATGTTATTCCACCTGGAGCTGTTTTCCAGGTCTTCCGCGTGAGCCTGTAGATCAAGATTCTGCTCCCGCAGGTGTAACATCTCTTGTTGTAGTTGGTGGAGGTCCTCTTCCCTACCAAAGTCGTGGTCCTCCAGGGTCACCACCCTTTCACCAATGCTATCTACATTGCGCCTAACCTCCCTCAGGTCAGCATATAGTTGGGAGTGCAGTTCCTGAATGTCTTCTTTGATAGCCAAGAAGAGCTTGACCATAAAAGCTTTGGTCGCTGGCTCATCATCACCCTCCATGTGGCTTGCCTTTGGATCAGTCTGTGGGTTTGAGAGACCCGCTACTTTCAGGAGGAGCTCTTTCAGTGATTTCTCTCTACGACCCCTGGCTGACGTCATGATGAGTCAGCCGGTCCACTGCCTTCTTTGCTGACCCCCACCACTCTAGCTTCAGGGGAGGGGCAATTTGCTAGACTCCTGAGTGGGTCTCTGCACCCGCCGGCAGGAACGGGTCTTCACAGTCAGAGCCCCACTCTGGCATAGGGATCCACGAAAATTATCTTCTCGCAGCGTGGGCCAAAGCTGGTGCCTGTATCTCTCCGAGCGAAGGCAGCCCTGCGGTCACCACCAGCAGCTGCACTGTCTGCTGAACTGCGGACCGACCAACGCCCTCAGTTGATCTGACCCACAACATCGTCCCGGCCCCGGCCTTTTAGGGAAGGATTTCGTTAGGGCCCTCGGCGAGGTCTCTCTAGGCAAGGGAGCATGCCCACGCACTCTCTCACTGTTGCTCTTCCTTCCCCTGCGGGGGACACCAGTTGCACACCTCTCCTGGGGTGCACTGAGTCACCACCCAGCCTCGACACACCAAGTCCCACTTGAGCAGATCCCTGGACGGGGTAGATCCCAGATTCAGAAAGGCAACAGTAGCCCTCAACTGAGCCCACGGTACCTCCCAAGATGCCCAGATGCACCGCGGACTGCCCAGAGAGAAGCACTGCCTCGATGCGCAGAGTATCGCCTGTAGGTGGCCGCAGGCGTCAGAAGGCGCTGTCCATCGGTCCGCGGACTGTAGTCAGCCCACTAAAGCAGCGTCACACAGCACTGACTGCCGCTCCTCGCCCCTGGCCTTCTTCAAAGTCGCACGGTTTGCAGGCAGGGATTCAGTGTCACTCGGGCCTACAGGCCAGGTCTGCAATATTGGATGCCCCACTCTTCCAGCAGTCAAGCAGATCTCAGTGCAGGGGCCTCCTCTCGCGCCAGCCGCAGATGCAGATTACGATCGGGCCATGGCTGCCCGGCAAAGCGCTACACTCAGTCAAGGGCCACTATAGGGGTAGCGCAGCAGTCGCCGTAGCTCACAGGGGGAGGGAACAGCTCCAACCAGCCATATCCGCCATCCGTCGATCCGCAGACAGAAACTAGCCTCACTAGGCCGCACCACACGTACCAGGCTCACCACTACTCACCTCTCTGAGTCGTAGGGGCTGTCGAAGGTTCCGCCCACCACTGCAGGGCTCCACCACAGTCCGTAGCTCTCCAATGCTCATCTTACAGAACAGGGCAGAGGCGTAGGGCACAAGCAAGCCCACTTCCCGCTAGGCCCAATCATCCGCAGTCCGCAGGTCGCGCCAGCTGCTAGGTCAGATTGTGGCGAAGGAGCCCAAAATGGCACCGGACCCAGCTCAGCGATCACCCGGCAGAGCCCTCCTCCTTTCTCCTTCATGATTCTGGGCACCGGTAAAGGCAAGCGCCCTGATGCAGAACGGCTCCGCTGTTCTCTTAAGCCCGACTTTCCTGTCCGTCACATCCGGAACTTCCCGGGACCGCAGACCAGCCTGAGCCCGCTAGGCCGCTACCACACAGCAGGCTGAAAGCCTCTGAAATGAAGGTATCAGTGTTGGGTGCCCCACAAGACTCACCTGGGCTTGTGAAGCAATTCCGCAGAGACGACAAGGACCACCGCCCCTGTGCCCACCTGACCCGTGCAGGGAGTGAACCCAGCAAGGACGAGATGGAACCAGGGAAGAGAGCCAAAAAGGAACGGAGAAGACTTGGTGGAAGAGGAGTAGGTTAGGGTCTGGGCACGTCTGAGAAAACAAGAAAAGGAACCAATTAGGATAACGCACTACTCCTATTACAGACAGAAACCACGAAACACATGCAGGAATGAGCCCCTGTTCTCTGACTTACCACGGCGTGCTATACGTGCAGGACCAAGGAAGAAAGGTCATCAAGTTAAGCGTTCATGCGCTTCTGTAACCCACCAAAGTAAAGCGCTCCTGCGCAACAAAAAATGAAAGTAAGATAAACCACCATTGTACAACTGCTCCTGTGTGTAAAAGAACAACCAAGGAAATAGCGCTCCTGCGCGATGTATGCAAACCAATGAAATAGCACTCCTGCGCGGTGATTGAAAACCAAGAAAACAGCGCTCCTGTGCGGTGTGTCCCAAATACCAAGCTCCAGGGTAAGCGCTATAGCGCGGCCCAGTATCTGTTCAATAGTGCTCCTGTGCACCATAAACATGAGCAGCAGCGCTCCTGCGCGGCTGTAAGAACAAAGGAATATCCTGGAAAATGCCCAGAGGCCAACGCGAAAGGAATATGAAAAGCGCTCCTGCGCGGCACGAAAATACCAGGGGAAATAAGACAAGTAACGCCAAAAGCGGCGAAAGGAAAAGTTACCAACAGCGCAGTTGCACCGTTAGTTTTACCGGGACTCGCTTCCAGGCGGGAACTGCAAAGTAGTCACGGAGTGAAGCTGGAAACGGACTGCTGTGACCTGCTGGGCTCCGGACGGGTTCAGCAATAATCAGAAGCACCGATCCGGCGGGACATTACGCGTTTAAGCGTTTTCCCCCGGAAGTGCTTGTTGGTGGCAGAGAACTAGACCGGGACTTCACTTCCGCCCGGAAGTGAGGGTTTCCGATGCCTGCATGTGTTTTGCGGCGCACCGGAATGGCAAAAAAGCCGCGAAATGACAGTACCCCCCCCCCCCCCAAGACAGAAACCCCTCCCCGGGAGTCAGAAAGAGGAAGCAGGGCGAGGGCTAAGAGGGTGACTCAGATGGAAAGCACGGATCAAAACAGGAGCATGGCAAACACGGGACAAGGGTTCCCAGGAGCGCTCATCGGGACCGTACCCCTTCCAGTCCACCAGGTAGTAGAGCTTCCCTCTGGTACGACGTGACCCCAAGATGGCCCTGACCTCGTACTCCACATGGCCCTCCACCACCACAGGGGAAGGAGGAGAGGAAATGGTGCACCCGGTGTGGACCGCATGCAGAAGGGAGACATCAAAGACCGGGTGTATCCTCATGTGAGCAGGGAGAGACAGTCTCATAGCCACTTGGTTGACCACCTTCTCGATGACAAAAGGACCCACAAAACGAGGCAATAGTTTTTTGGGGCCATGCACATTGAGGTGCCGTATGGAAAGCCACACTCTGTCGCCCTTGCAATACTCGGGTTCCTTCTGTCTATGAGCGTCGGCGTGCAACTTGAAGGTGTCCTTCGCTTTGGCCAGCTCGAACCGGGCTGGTTGCCATAGGCCACACAGGGTGTTGTGATAAGCCTGTACCTTTGGTAATGGGCTGTTCAATGGTTTCTCCCAAACAGAGGTGTGGGGTGTCATCCCTGGAGGCAAAAGAAAGGAGACATGCCGATGGCCGAATGCCTGCTGTTGTTGTATGCGTATTCCGCCATCCACAATACGTCCGACCACTCCTTCTCTACCACAAGCAACAAGCAACGGAGGTACTGCTCCATGGTATGGTTTGTTCTTTCTGCTTGTCTGACCGTCTGGGGGTGGTATGCGGAGGAGAGGCGCACGTTCAGCTCCATTATCCTGCAGACTTCCTTCCAGAAGCGGGACACAAACTGTAACTCCCTGTCCGTTATCACCACAGAGGGGATGCCGTGGAGGCAAACTACATTGTTTACGAAGATCAGGGCTAGTTTGGCTGCCGTGGGTATCTTCTCCAAAGGAACGAAATGGGCCATCTTGGAGAGGTGGTCTACCACTGTGAGCACCGTGGTATGGCCGGTCTTGGTGAGAGGGAGTTCGACCACGAAGTCCATGGAAATGGTGTACCACGGATAGGGTGGTACCGGAATGGGACGTAGCAGGCCTACTGGGGGTTCCAACCTGTTCTTGCCCTGCAGGCAAACGGCACAGCTGGATACGTGGTTTTTAGTGTCAGCCTCCATAGCCGGCCACCAGAACTGTCTCTGTATCAGGTTGAGAGTCTTGTGGTAACCAGGATGGCCTGAGAGGACATGATCATGACACATACATATTGATTGTTGTTGACAAGGAGCCCCAGGCAGGTACAGCTTGTCTCCTTTGTACAGGAAACCGTTCTCACGGGTCACATCCTTGTGTCCTTTCGCTAAGGCGGCGGAATCAGTCAGGTTCGTATCCTTTTGTACTTGAGTCATGAACTCCGAGGATGCTACGACGCCCTGGAAGTGTTGTCCGGATATGATGGGAACAGGCTCGGTGCTTTCAGTAGCGTCAACGGTTTCCTCCAGACGTGAAAGGGCATCTGCCTTGGCGTTTTCTTTTCCGGGTCGGTATGTGATTGTGAAATTGTATTCGTTAAAGAACAGGGTCCATCTAAGCTGTCGGGCTGTGAGAGCACGTGCTGAGCGGAGGAACTGGAGGTTCCGGTGATCCGTGTAGTTGGTGACAGTGTGTTTGGCGTCTTTCAAGTAGTGGCGCCATTCTTCGAACGCCGTTTTGATTGCCAGGAGCTCTCGATCAGAGACAGTGTAGTTGCGTTCCGCGGGTTGGATCTTCTTGGAATAGAAACCCACTGGGTGTAGCTCTCCTGTGTTGGCGTTCCTTTGGGACAACACGCCCCCTAATGCGTCCTTTGAGGCGTCTGCCTCAGCTATGAAGGGCTGTTCGGTGTCCGGATGTACCAGAACAGGGGCTGTGGTGAACCTCCTCTTTAGTTCTTGGAATGCATTGTCTGCTTTCTGGTCCCAACCAAAGCGTACCCCTTTGCGCAGCATGCGTGTGATAGGAGACACTATCTCCGAGAATCCCGTGATGAATCGACTGTAGTAGTTGGAAAACCCTAGGAACCTCTGGACTCCTTTTACGGACTCCGGAGTGGGCCATAACAAGATGGCCTCCACCTTCTTGTTATCCATGTGGATGCCAGCCGGAGTGATGATATGCCCCAGGAACTCAACAGTGTTAACGTGGAATACACTATTCTCCAGCTTTACGTACAATCAATGCTTTCCCAGCTGTTGGAGGACAGCACGCACGTGCTGTACGTGTTCGGTGAGTGCTGCGAAAAAATCAGGATATCATCGATGTAGACTATACAGAAGATATCGATGTAGTCTCTTAACACCTCATCGATGAAGTACTGGAACGCTGCAGGAGCGTTGCAGAGTCCGAAAGGCATGACCTGGTACTCGAACAAGTCGAACCTAGTCCGAAAGGCGGGCTTCCATTCATCACCCTTCCGGACTCTGACTAGGTGGTAGGCTCCCCGTAGGTCCAGTTTGGTGTATATGGAGGCGTTCTTGACTTGATCCAAGAGGTTGGAGATGAGCGGTAGAGGGTACCGGTTTTTCACCGTGATGGCGTTCATCGCTCTAAAGTCGATACAAGTCCTCAGATCACCTTCCTTCTTCGACACAAAGAAAAGGGCGGAGGATACCGGGGACCTGGAATGTCTGATGAACCCGTTGTCAAGGTACTCATCCAGATAGGAGCTTAGATGGACATTCTCCTTTTCAGTGAGGGAATATATTCTGCTGCATGGCAACGTGGAGCCGGGTATCAAGTCAATCCTGCAGTCGAAGGACCGGTGTGGGGGCAAGGTGTTGGCTCCTTTCTTATCGAAAACATCCGCCAGGTCCTGATAGACCTCGGGTACTTCTGCTTGGGTAACCATCCCCATGCCTTGTACGGGCAATGAGTGCGCTTGTATGGTACGTATACCCGGTAGGCCGTCCTTGGTGTAACAGTTCCTGCAGCAGTGTTCTGAATCCAGGTTGATAACCCTAGACACCCAGTCGATTCGGGGATTGTGGTGTACCAACCAGGGCAGGCCCAAAATGACCCTGAACTGCGGTGCGTCGATTACATCAAAGCTGACGGATTCAGCATGGTGATTCGAGAGGATCATGGTCATGTCCTCCGTTTGATGCCTAATAAGGCCGGAAGTCAGGTCCGTTCCGTCAACTGCCTTGACTGTTTCTGGTTGTGCTTTCGGCACCGTGCTCATGCCCAGGGTTTGCAAGTAGACAGTATCAATGAAGTTGCCGGTTGCACCGGAGTCCAACATGGCGGTCACCAACCAAGTCTCGCCTGTCTGATTCTTCAAGGTCACTTCCACTTTGATGTGGTGGTTGCCGTCGAAAACAGCAGGGCTCGCTTTGCTGTAGGAATAAAAACCCAGAGGACCGACCCCTTTGTCTACTGGGTTGTCTCGTTTCCCGTCTTGTTTCCTTTGTCTATGGGTAACTCGAAGGGCCTTCTGTTCCGTGTGTGTGTAGGTTTCACCGGACACTCCCTGACGAAATGTCCGCTCTTGCCACAATACAGGCACTGGTTTTGCTTCCTCCTCTTTTCTCTTTCTTGGTTGGTCAAGGGTCCTCTGATGCCACCTATTTGCATAGGTTCCGGATTATCGCCTGGGGGAGTGGTTTCTTCCTGGCTTTTTTCCGTGCCCTTGTCCCCGAAGGATAGGAAGCGGTTGTCACTGTTTTTTCCCTTTTCGGTTCTCAGTTCCTGCAAACGGAAGTTCATTTTAACTACCAGGTCTATGAAGGGGCCTATTTCGTCAGGCAGATTGGGTAGCTGTGAAATGAGATCCTTAAGATCATCGCGCAGTCCTCGGTAGAACACTGATACCTTCTTGGACTCTGGCCAATGGGCCTCGATGACTAGTCGACTGAACATTGTGATGTAGTGCAGCAAGTCGTTGGTACCTTGCTTTAGGTTAAGCAACTCGTTGTCTGCGGCTTGCACAAAGGTGTGACGGGCGAACATCCGTCGCATGGCTTCCTTAAACGTTGGCAGGACGTTAAGCATGGGGTCGTCGTTTTCAACCAGCGAGATGGACCATTGAGCGGCGTCACCACCCATGTACGACAATATGTATGCGACCTTGGATGCATCATCAGGAGAAGCTGACGATCTGGCCATGAAGTGCAGATGGCACTGATGCATGAAGACTCCATATTTGGTACTGTTGCCGTAGAAGCGTTCGGGTGGAGCCAGCTGCACCGGGTGGGGTGTGACTACTTGTATGGCTGTATCCTGATTGGTGGAGGTGGAGGACCCCCCAAAAGTGAACGTAGGCTGACGTAACAACCCTTCTTGTCTGACTCAGGGGCTAGGAGTGGTACCCCAAGGGCTGGTGATACCGGCCGCCAACTGGCCCTGTAGAGCAGTCATGTCATGGCGTAAACTGAGGTTCTCTGCTTGCATGGCAGCCAGCAAGGTTGCGATGTATTGCAGGGTTACCTCTGGTTCGCCCATGTCGTCTGGGCAGAATGAATAACGTGGGCTTCTGATTTTGTCGGGTGCCCCACAAGACTCATCTGGGCTTGTGAAGCAATTCTGCAGAGACGACAAGGACCACCGCCCCTGTACCCACCTGACCTGTGCGGGGAGTGAACCCAGCAAGGAGAGATGGAACCAGGGAAGGGAGCCAAAAAGGAACGGAGAAGACTTGGTGGAAGAGGAGTAGGTTAGGGTCTGGGCACGTCTGAGGAAACAAGAAAAGGACCCAATTAGGATAACGCACTACTCCTATTACAGAGAGAAACCACAAAACACATGCAGGAATGAGCCCCTGTTCTCTGACTTACCACGGCGTGCTATACGTGCAGGACCAGGGAAGAAAGGTCATCAAGTTAAGCGTCCATGCGCTTCTGTAACCCACCAAAGTAAAGCGCTCCTGCGCAACAAATAATGAAAGTAAGATAAACCACCAATGTACAACTGCTCCTGTGTGTAAAAGAACAACCAATGAAATAGCGCTCCTGCACGATGTATGCAAACCAAGGAAATAGCGCTCCTGCGCGGTGATTGAAAACCAAGAAAACAGCGCTCCTGCGCCGTGTGTCCCAAATACCAAGCTCCAGGGTAGGCGCTATAGCGCGGCCCAGTATCTGTTCAATAGTGCTCCTGTGCACCATAAACATGAGCAGCAGTGCTCCTGCGTGGCTGCAAGAACAAAGGAATATCCTGGAAAATGCTCAGAGGCCAAAGCGAAAGGAATATGGACAGCGCTCCTGCGCGGCACAAAAATACCAGGGGAAACAAGACAAGTAAGGCCAAAAGCGGTAAAAGGAAAGGTACCAACAGCGCAGTTGCACCGTTAGTTTTACCGGGACTCGCTTCCAGGCGGTAACTGCAAAGTAGTCACGAAGTGAAGCTGGAAACGGACTGCTGTGACCTGCTGGTCTCTGGACGGGTTCAGCAATAATCAGAAGCACTGATCCGGCGGGACATTACGCGTTTAAGCGTTTTCCCCCGGAAGTGCTTGTTGGTGGCAGAGAACTAGACCGGGACTTCACTTCCGCCCGGAAGTGAGGGTTTCCAATGCCTGCATGTGTTTTGCGGCGCATCGGAACGGCGAAAAAGCCGCGACATGACAATCAGCCAAAAAGAAGGGAGCGGCCGTTGCGGGGGTCTCAGCCAGGGCCACTCCGCCTGTGGGGGCTCTCAGATGGGCACCAATTTGGGTGATATATCAAGGCTAAAGTGTGGCGGCGCTGGAGGGACAGGAATCCACGTCCTATCTTGCCGCAATCCGGGCCACGCCCTCTACATTTTGTATTTATGGGCAACCCTGAACCTTGTCTCCTCAGATTTAAAGAAGAAAGAAGAAGGACTGAAGAGCTGTGTTGACCCAGGAAGAAGAGAACACCCACTGCTTTGGCCCCAGGCCTCCTGGCCTGTCCCGACCTGCTCACAGCGAAACCCTGGCATGTCCAGCAGCCAGCATCCATCCAGAACCCAGGGGACCTGCCCTGCCTTCATCTCAAAGACTCTGTCCCCTGTGAGCACCGGATTTCCTCAACCAAAGACTTCAACACAGAACCCAGATCCAGGCAGCTCTGCAGTTCTGCACCACTCGGAACCTGAGCTTGAGTGGTCCAACACCACAAGAAGGTCTCCCCAGCAATCCTGACCTGGGATCTGGTGATCCCTGACTTACCTTGAGCTTTAGACCGACGCCTGCAGCCTCAACCTGAGGGGCCCCTGACTGTGACTTGAGCTGGTAAGAAGATCCGGCGCCTAAAGATACCCCTCACCTTACACCACATGGCCTTGGGAAGCCCAAACAACGGTGTCCAGGCATCCCCCAAAGACCCCAACTTACCTCTCCTGACGATGGTTGCCTTCAGGAAACCTGATTGCTCGTGCCTGCAGCTTTTCTTCCAAACAGGAGATCTACATTGAAAACCACAGGGTTCTCGACGTCCTTTTGGTACTCTGCATCTGTCTGCCTCGATGCCGCTGGAGGTTCAACTACCATGCTGATTGTTGGCCCCTGCAGTGCTGATCTTAACCCCAGGAGCTTTGCTCCTACAATCAACTGTCTTGCTCATAAGCAGCCCCTGACTAAAGGCACCCTTAGCCCTATATGCTAACATGTGGCCCAAGCACTCTGCACCCAGCTGCCCTAGTGCCACTGGTGGTGCGATTTGCATGCCTAACTGAACCTTGAAAAACCTTGGTTCTAACCCCCAAAAACTATTCTTGCAGGTCATTTACTTACCTGCAAACTAATTACCTTCTTTTCTCCCATAGGAACCAATGGTCTTATTTTTGTTCCAAAAATGTTGTGTTGAACTGACTTTTAGTAACTTTGCTTTTAACCCCAAACTGTCAGACTTACCTGTATTTTGTACGACCAAACGTGTGATATCTCAGCATATCACCTAAAGTAGTCAAAGTAATTGAAAAGTAATCAAAAATAATTTCTGTGTATTAGAAACTGTTTTAAAAGCACATACAAACCTGTAATGATTCCAATTCTATTCACAATCGCATTTCCTTGTATACTTTTGCATTTGAAAGTATATTCTACTTGCCTGTGCCACACCCTGCTTGGTTCTAGAAATAAAAACATAATTATACTTTTTTTACTTACCTGATAGGCCTGGATTCTGTCTCTGGGTGTGTGCCATCAGTCTTGATTGAGTGAATACAATAAATGCTTAACACCCCCCCCAGATATGCCTAACTGCTCCACCACACTACCACAAAGAGAGCTGTTAGTGATGGTCTAATTTAGCCTCTGCTATACCTCTGGGGATCCACTTGACTCTGTGGACACTATACCTTACTTTGGTACAGTATATAGGGAGCCAGCTTCCTCACCAGCAATATGAGAATCATCTAAGGTGTCTGATTTCAATATAGGGAAAATGAAGTTTTCATCTCATGAACTAAGCACGGGCGAATTTTGCGAATCTCGCGTTCGCGAATTTTGCGGATTTGCGAACTCGCAATCCGCAAAATCTGCGAATTCTCGCGAATTTGCGGATTTTTTTTTTGTGTTTGCGCGGGTTTCTGCCAGTTCGCGAGGGTTTTGTACAATGTCGCAAATTGCGAACTTACCTGTCGGGTCGCAAGTTTCGCGAACTTGTTGTTTCTACGTGTCCAGCCTGTTTGGGACACTCTTCTTCATCACTGCCACTCTCTGTCACCACTGCCACTCTCTGACTACTCATGCCACCCTCTGGCCCACCCATGCCACCCTCTGTTTCATCACAGCACCCTCTGGTTGTCCAGTCAGTGTACATTATTGTGGCAACGCAAGCACACCTTCCCTGCCTCAAGTGACCTGAAATAATTTGGGGCTGATTAATGTGTCACAGAATATTTTTTTAGCTGGCACCTGCTTCCTTAGTGCTTCCTGATTAGTGATCTTTTGCACTTGCTAAGTGCTTTCATTGTTGCAAAATTAGTTACAACACCTGCCCTGCCCCAACTGACAATAATGAATTAGGGGCTGATTAATGGATTTGAACTTCCAGCCTGGCTCCTGCTTGTCTCCCTTAGCTGCAATTCAGGACCTTTGTGGCATATGTGTAACTATTCTGAGGTTCAGAGCAGGGTCACATAATAGTTTCAACTGGCAACTGAACTCTGGAGGGGCCCCTCAGGAAGCACTACAGGAAATGGCTACTAATGATGAGCCTGAACTTTTGAACCTGGTAAGTAGTTTCAGTTTTGCTAAGATCGTATTTCTGCAATTTTGCACTTATTCGCGGGGCGCGAACTCACGCGAACAGTGCGAACAGTGCGAGCAAAATCCGCTGCTCGCGGATTTGCGGATTTTGCGGGAGATTCGCAAATCTCGCGGATTGCGAATTTACCGAAAATCCGCAAAATCCGCGAGCGAAACGGATTTTCCGCCCATGCTTATCATGAACATTACAAAATCGCTTCTCTAGGGGAAAAGCTTTCATCTGCTCAGTGCCTAGAACAGCACCAATAAGGCTGATTTACTGAATTTGTACATCTCCCAATTTATAGAGAAGCCCAAATTGTGCAAAAAAGTGACCATAGTACCCAAACTGCTCAACTCACTTTGTTGGTTCTGTAGGGAGTTCAGAGCAAGAACCTTTGTTAATACCCTTGGCATCATCCCACAAAATTAGAACATTTTAATCTGCATGTACAAATCCTTTACCACTAACCACACTTATAGTGTGTATCGATGAACCAGAATATGAGACATGCATATACACTACACTGTATACACTGTAGTGCGGAGACAGTGTCTATATGAATTCTATTTTGAATTTTTCCTTTTTAAGAAAATCTTTCAAAATCATAAGATAAACCAAAGATCTTCCGCTTTTTATGAGATCAAGGATCCTTTCAGTATCTTTCTCCCCCACCCCTCTTCTGATTCAAATGTACTATCTTCCCAGCACCCTTGACTAATAAAGAAATAAACTCCATCAACATTTTTGGGGCGTTCTGTTGGAAGAAAGGTTATAAAAGAGGGAGAAGTCACTGAAAAAAGCAGTGCTTAACCTAATTGTTACCAAAGGGGATGATGGACGGAGCGTTTGAGCAAATCAAACACTCACCCCAGTCAACTAATCTGTGTTTAATCCATCATCATTCTTTAGCTCACTCCACCACCCCAGTTCAGACATGGCCATATGCAAATCAGTCTGACCCTGTGCCTCATGGGAACTATGAATAAACTAGTTAACCAGTTTTTGCATGTAGTTAGTGCTGCATGACTGCCTGTTCCCTTGACTCAGTGAGACAGTCAGAAGAATTTGGTTCTGAGGCACATTTTTTGTCTTGATTAAAAGCCCCCTTGATCCTATTCAGCCACCTTTTTAGGGGCTAAACATGCTGACGGATTGTTAGTGTAAAAGGATCGTTATGCCCCAACTTTACCCCCACATTTGGCTTTCAACCATACCCAAGCAACGGCTAGTAAGGAGATGCCTTGGTTGATCAAGGGTTTTTAATTCTAAGAAGACCTCTGCTGGAATATATATCCAACGTCCTCTCTGGAATATATTCAAGCTCTTCCTGTGTCTTTGGGGCCAGGATGAGACCTGATGATGAAGCATGCCATTTCTAGATTGGGTGAGGTCTAAAAAATATATATTTGTTTATTTCCAGTGAATAGGGTGATACTCATGAAATATGACTCTGTTAAGAGTATTCGGGTATGGGATATCCATTAGTGTTTGTTAATTCGTTACTTTACCCCTTCAATGTCAAACGCCTTCCCCAATGTACCTCTGACTGGAGTGGAAATAATAAATCTATCCATTTTAAGATACAGCACCTTCCACAACGTAGCTTAGATTGGGATGGGAATAGTACATTTAACACATTTACTACCCAACACCTTCCTCAATGTACCTTAGATTGGGATGGGAATAGTACCGTTAACACTTTTAATGTCCAACACATTCCTCAATGTACCTTTGATTGGAGTGGAAATAGTATTTCTAAACCCTTCAATGTCTGACACATTCCCCAATGTAGCTTAGATTTGAATGGGAATAGTACATTAACCACTTCAATGCCCAATGCCTTCTCCTAGGGGGAGCTCCCTGAACCCCTGCACACCAGTTTCTGCTTTATTGATTGGCTAACAGGGCATCTGGCCAGGCCTCTGCCCCCCAACACCTGCACAGCCCCTTAAGTTTGTGGAGGGAAGTTAAAAGCAGACACCTCAATTTTGTAGTCCCAGATTCAGTGAGGCCCAAAGAGCCCAGAGAGCCAACTCAAAGCAAAAGTGGTAAGAGCACAAACACTGTGCAGTGCAACTTTACTTTAAAACTGCTAATTTATTTCTGCAGGTTTGTTCAAATATCCTTCCTTGTTTTCCCTAAACTATTATAAAGCTACTAGAAAGCAAAGCCTGCTTTACTATCCACCCCTGCCTTCTACAATCCAAAAAGGCAAAAACACCCCTAAACAGTAAATGGAGAGTATAAGAGATTGTGTGTGTTTGTGTATGAAGCACAATTATTGAGTAGAAAAGCAAGGTTTTTAAGTAGGGGAAAAGACGAATTTAGTAGTTTTACATTTGCACCGTACTTACAGGAGTGAACAGGCCTTGCAAAGTGTGTATTGGACTTGTCTGTATCCAGAGGATGTGCTCAGGAGCAGCTCACTGCTGCAAGCCCCTCTGCACACCAGTTTCTACTTTACTGACCAGGCTTCTGCCCTCCCCTCACACTTGCACAGCCCCTTAAGTTTAAGGTGGCATGTTCTTTAAATAGGCTACATTGGTTGTTGCATCTGTGTTCTGTTTGGTCCCTAGAGCTAGGGTTTCTATTAAACCTAGAGCTTAGGGATTTCATTTCTGATTGGCTGATAGGTCTAGGGTTCTGACTGGCTTCTAGGGCAAGGGTTTCTTTTGGACTTAAGGCTTTTGGTTTGAGTTCTAACAGCCTGATAGGACTAGGGTTCTGATTAGTTTCTAGGGTCAGGTTTTCTATTGGACCGAGGGCATATGGTTTGCGTATTGATTGGTTGATGGGGCTATGGTTCTGATAGGTTTCTAGGGCTTGAGTTTTATTGGACTTAGGGCTTAGGGTCTGAGTTTTGATAGAAATAGGGTTTTCATCAGTGTAGAGTACCTTTGCTCCACTTACAGTTCCTAAACTCCCATGTAACCACTAACTTTGTTTGTAATTATCTAAAAGCAGCCACCTGGGTTTGAAAACCTATGGAAGGCGAACCTTCTGATTTATATCTAGGTCTGGGCTTGCTTAACATGCATTGGATAGCGAAGTTAGGCAGAGGTCTGCCATTTGCAGTTTTGTTTTAATGGGAGTGCATGGCGGACCCGTTTTGTGGTTTTTGTTCTCTTCTACTGCACTATTCCAGTTCAACCTCTGTCAACTGTGACATGTGAGAAGTTGATATTAATGATCATTTTATGGAAAATAATGTTATGCTCTTTTTAATTGATGAATCAACTTAGATTACATGAACACATTTTTATTTGTTTTGACCAAAAATCATCTATTATTTACACTTTTGATACTATGGATTTGTATTTGATTTTTATGTGCCTTTATGGTCTATTTGTATTAGCCAACATAGAGATATTGAATGATTGATTGACTAGAGTTATGATTGGTTTCTAAGGCTTCCGTTGGATTTAGGGCATAGGATTTGGGTTTTATTTGGGTACTAGTGCTAGGACTTTGGTTGATTAATAAGGCCAGTGTTCCCATTTACTCTAGGGTTTAGGGCTATGGTTCTGATTAGTGAGGATTAGGGCTAGGATTCCATTTGGTGCAAGGTCACCTGATCTAGGGTTATCTAACTTAGGACCCATGGATTCTCAGCCTGGGGGTCAATGCTAAGGGCGGAAAGTACAAGGGCTTAGGGCCAGAGATGTTGCCCTTTTTTGCAATTACTAGCCACCACAATAACACATCCATATCCTTAAATATACAAACACATTCTCATGAAATGCACAACACTCGTTCACAACAAACATACACATTTTTCATTTTCAATATCTTTATTGGACTATCAAAAGGTAGTCACAAAAGTGCAATCCTATTACATTTAAAACACACTATGACAAATAAGATCAGAGTTATTAAAATTCAATTTCTTGAGTTATGACCATACACAATCTCATATTAGGTCGTCAAAAAGGGGAGACATAATATTATTGTTACGTATAAAAAAATCAGCTATAGATGTGATAGAATCCTATCCGTTCCATTCTACAATATTTAATTGTTTCCTCAGGTTAATTGCTTTCAGGATGAACAGGGCAACACTATAACAAGTCAGGGGGTCACCTAATGTCACCAAAAATGTCATAGCAGCTTCATGTGACTTGATATTGTGGGTGACAAACAATGGTTTTAAATAAAAACATCTACAATTCCGATAAAAATGACAAAACAACATAAAGTGCAATGTGCTTTCTTTTCTTTTGTTATCGCACTGGCATAAAAACTCTTCCGTTGGATGAAACCTCATTTTAGGGAAGGCTACAAGATCGTGAACTATGTTGCATCTCAGTCTAATTAGCTCATAGCAGTGCTGGGCATAAGACACATATGTCAAATAGTTACTAGTACGCACATCTAAGCTGTATGATATATACAGGGCGACAGTAGATTTATCCTTCTCAGCCTTAGATCTCAAATGCAACCTATGTTGTAAAAAAGTATCTCTAATCTCCTTCTTGGTCTTCTTGGTATAGGACAAGGTTTTTTATGTTTCTGACCATATTGATGTTCTATACAGATTTTCTAGGTCAGAATTATTATGTAGCAACCATGGGATTTTAAGTGCATTGTGCAATTTAAGACAGTCTACAATAATCGATTTAGTAAAATCAGTTTCTTCCCTTTCCCAAATAGAGTCCCACAGTAACAGTGGTTTGGCCAGTAGGAGGTCTTCTAAAAACTGGAGACCCACCTCATAATGTGCAATAGTATTCGAAACAGATGGTGGCAAGTATAACAGGTGTTTCAGGAAAAGATTTTCAAGTGTTTGCAGGTCCTTGCTTTTTACATGGCCCCAAAGCCCTGCCCCATAAGGGCTAGACTTGCTACATAGGCTTTGTATAGGGCCACCATCTCATTTGTTGGCCTGTTCCCTAATTTGACAAAAACAATCCCGGAGTTGTCCTGCTCATTTTTGCTCTAGTATTTGAAATGTGTTGTGTTCAAGAGCCATTATCCGTGAAAGAAATACCAAAATAGCAAAAGGAATTAACAGTCTTAATAGGGCTTTTTTCAATAAGAAAGGTTTTAGGAAGTTTTGGTTTGGGCCCACAAATCATAGTGTATGTTTTGGATTTGCTTATAACCTTTTTCTTCTGTACCATAAAAGCTGAAAATGCATCCATCAATCTCTGAAGACCTATTGGGATTCTTGCTAAAACTACGGCTTCGTCCGCGTATAATAACACAGGTATCAGACGGCCTATCACCATAGGGGCATCAGACGGTATCATCCGCAGATAATCATCTATCCTATTAATATATAGGGAGAATAATATTGGTGCCAGGACGCATCCTTGCCATATCCCCGTCCCACTTTAAATTTAGATGTACATTCCCCCTGTGGGCTGAAGCGAACTTGACTAAATACATTCTCATACAGACGGGAGAGGAACCCAATATTAGTTATACAACAAGGAGATTTTTACATTTACCAGGGAGGTTGGGCGCACACCTGTATATCCGCAAAGTAGAGAGCACGGTGAAGTGGTTGGTACAGGTAAAAGGGCGAGCGGTAATCTCACACAACCGCTCAAGGTTGGACCAAGAAGATCCACACAAATAACAATAGAACAACAATGCCCTTGCACTATACAAATTTAGAACATTTAAGTAATGATATTGTTGAAAGAGATGATCAGTTAGTATACATCCACACTTTCGGAGTGACTTCGAGAGAATCAATTATCCAAGTTCAGGTACAAGAGTTCAAAAAAGAAATGTTCTGTTCCTGGTGTTAAGTAAATGTTTTAACCACGCAGGCTGCGTGCCACAGATCTCGAACCACCCGGAATACTTAACCAAAGCATTGTCCGGAAACTGACATTTCCAACACTTTTGTCATACTTTCTTCAAGAAGCCCTGAAGATTCGCAGTGTGTTCCCTGCGATGAAACACGTGTTGGCATTATCAAAGGAACAATAAAACATTTACTTAACACCAGGAACAGAACATTTCTTTTTTGAACTCTTGTACCTGAACTTGGATAATTGATTCTCTTAAAGTCACTCCGAAAGTGTGGATGTATACTAACTGATCATCTCTTTCAACAATATCATTACTTAAATGTTCTAAATTTGTATAGTGCAAGGGCATTGTTGTTCTATAGGAACCCAATATTAGCCCTTGGTGTTCCCATCAAAATTAAGGTTGACCAGCGCAATTTATGGTCCACCAGGTCAAAAGCACTACTTAGATTGGCAAAGCATAAATATAGAGAGCCTGCCTTTGCCCTGGTATACTTGCCGATAAGTAGTGCTAAATTTGTGCATTGCTCAACGGTCCCTATTCGCTTTCTGAACCCATGCTGCACCGGGGTTAAAACAGAGTATTTAGTTGCCCATTCCTCCAGTCTTAACAACCAGACCCTACTCATCACTTTCATGGCAGTATCTAAAAGCGAGATCGGACACTAATTTCTAGGGTCCTCGTTATCCGTCTTTTTGAACATTGGTATAGTAATAGAATCTCCCCATGCCTTCGGGATTATATCTATGGCAGCTGTTTTAAACACTCTAGTTAGGATAGGTCCCCATAAAGTAGGGGCAGATTTGAACACGTCCACTGGGACCCCATCCGGCCCTGTGGCCCAACCCCCGGCACTTCCATGAATTGCCTTGATGACTTCCTCATTAGTGAAGTTCATGGGGAGGTTTCTTCCCTCTTCTAACATCACTTCCTGCGCCTCTGTAGTTTACCCTTTACTATTAAAAATTTCAGAGAAATGGTTCACCCACTTATCTGTTGAGACAAAAAAGCTGAATTATGGGATATTGTCACTCTTCAGGAATGGGACATTTACTGTTTCCCAAAAGAGTTTGTTGTTTTTAGTTTTTGCAGCAGTAACCAAGTTTTCCCATGCCTCATCCTTTAGTGTCTTCTTCCAGGCTGATAAAGCTAATTTATACTTGACGGTAAGGATTGAATAAGTAATAGGTCTTGTGGTGATTTAGACAGGGCATGCTTCAAGTCCCGTAGGGCTTTCGTGCAGGCGCTGTCAACCCACCCCCACTTTTTATTGCATGAATATCCAGGGATCTGTGTCAAAATTGATTTAATCGATTTTGTAATGGTACCAAAATACTTTACCACTCACAGTGGGGTAATTTCGCCCTGGAGACAGTATGTAATTTCCCATTGATTAGAGACTACTATTTTCCTCATTATCAAACCTGGGTCAACACCCGACCATTTAATTCTGACCCTGTTTGTTCCAGCCGGGTTTATATAATTTGCTGTATCAAATACATCATTCCTTTTCCCCCAAAAGAAAAATGATAATTTTAGCAAATTATGATCACTAAATAAAGAGGGTACAACAGTAAGATTGCCACATAGACAGATAGCGGAGCAGATACTAGTATGTGGTCTATAACAGAATATGAATTTCTTCCTATGAATGTCGATTCAAGAGCCCCATTCAGACCACAGGCCCCTCTAAGAAGTTGGAAATCATATTTGGCAATCATCTGGTTGAGTGCCTCCCCGTAATCATTGTGACAAAAATTGCCTGTTTCCTCTCCCTCATCTATGTGACCACAGGACTTCAGATTGGGTGCTCCACGCGCCTATAAATTAAAATTATCTGCCCAAAATATAACATACGCTGTGTTCATTGAGGATAGAAACATTTCCAGACCCTGACCGAGAGCTGCTACCGCATCACCTCATGAAGAGTCCAAAACATTATTGTAAATATTTGCAATTATTACATCTTTCGCCCCTTTTTACTTAACCACAGCAGTTGTTCATGGGGACCCAGATCTGCAGCGTTTTTAAATTTGACAGAGTGTTTATTGGAGATAAGTACTTGTAAACCCCCTTTGCTCGTCCTGCTTGTGAACTTATAGCTGCTAAGAAATAAGAGGAATACCCTTACACGTGAACCGGACTAACACACCAGGGTGTCCATTAGGATGTCGGGCGGTGGCACCACCGCTGTGCTGGCGAGGCGGAAAAACACCTTTTTCTGCCCGTGAGCAGCGTGAATCACGTCTGCCATATTTGTAAAGGAAAACATAGGCCATTTCCCGTCCGCCGCGGAGCGACCTGTACCACCATCAAAGTGCGCCCGCCACCGCGGCGGTGTGAGCCAATGGAGAATCACCGCCATGCGGAATGACGTCTGCCCCGCTCCACAAATTAGGATGGCCCAAACAAGCAGACGCACCACTGCGGAGACACCACCTAACCTGACACGGCGGAAACTCAACAGCGGAGCGCGATAGCACAGACCTGGTCCTCTCCATCCGGTCATGAACGCCATGGACCCAGCCCTACATGTGTTTCCAGTGCTGTACCTGCTACACCACTATCATCAAATGGGCCACCGCGAACACCGTCGCAGGTACGCAAATACACAAACACTACACACAACACATGGGCTGACACAGGGTACAATTCCACCACAGACACCCTGCTGGGGGTCACAACACATCCACAAGGGCACCCACACATGACCCACCTGCCAACAAGTCACCCCACTGCAGTCGGGACACACATCGACCGCGAACTTGCAGCAACATCCCGGTCACGTCACCGCAGCGGTCCACACATGCTCACAATGCAGAAGGCAGGGCCACTCCAAGGCATAGACAAGGCACAAAGACCACATGGACACACCCCCCAACCACACATCAACACATACCATCAAGTCACAGGCAAGGTGCCCATCCTGTGCACCCCCATGCACAGCAACAAGCAACAAGCAACAAGCACTGCAACAAGCAAGCTCAATACACACCCTGCACCACACATCACACAACCAGGGAGACAGCCACTGCAGGAGTGGCTGACAAGGAACACACAACAACAGTGCCACACACACTGAAGGCGGACAAAACTTGCCAGCACATACACACACAAACAAACACACACCCTGGGTCTAGCCACAACCAGGACACACACACAGGGAAGCCTGAACAGATGCCTGCACAAAAACCACACACAAGCACCACAGGAACACACACACACCACCAACAGAAACACACATACCCTGTCAGCCAAACTGTGGAAAGGCAATGGGAGCACAAACACAACATGAGTGCACAACCTCATCACTCGGGAACAAAACACACACAACAAAACACAAATCACACAAGAAATGCACCAGCATATAACTACACTGCCACCTCAAACCAACCACAGATGCACATGAAATTTAAATCAACAAACACCACAGGACATCAGGGGATGCACATCAGGCAATGCCAAACCACATGCACACAGCACTGTATGCACAATAAGCAGTGTGTGCACACAAGCACAACAGCCACATACAGACATGAATGACACAACCTCAACACACACACCACAAATCAGCACAACACAAATACAACAGCACATCCAGGAAGTGAAGCGATACATCAGCCAACACACATACATCCAACACAACAAAAACAGATGCACCACGCTGGGATACAAGAGCAGAACCATCTTCACCTGAGCACTGGGCAGCACACACAGCTGAAGTGCACATGAGCAATCCTGAATGACTAATTGCACAAGAACAGCACACATAAACCATTGGGGCAATGTCAAGAGTGGGACATCACTCTTCACCCAAGAACTGCACCACAAAGCACAGTGTCACAAATGAAGTGATGGGGAGGCACACACAAATGGAAACTAAGGGGACAGCTGGCATCAAAGTGAACTGACTTGCATGTCAGTAATAGACATGTAAGAGGTCTACCATACACAAATAGAGGGAGTGCAGACCCACAACGCGTAGGCATAAGTGGCACACATAGAGGATGGCATTACACCACACACACCATGCCATACAGGAGGAGAAAAGGCACCATGTGCCTGCAATGCATGAGAAACACAACTGCAATACCAGTGTTGAGCAGCAGGGCCACAGAGTCTACACAAACACACCCAGGACACACTGCACAGTGCACAACAGAAAACTCACACATGTGCATACAATCCTTTGCACGGGGCAGGACAATCCAAACAACAGGCACACAACTCCTGGGTGACACATGTGTGGCTATCACAATCCAGGGGCACACACACATCCACACCCACTACAAAGTCACACCCTACACACTGCACACCTCTTGACCACCCAAGACCCCACATCTCATGTAGGCCATGGGACCACGACTAAGGGCTAACACAAGATGACCATACACATACACAGCTGGGCACACATAAAGGAATAACACACATACATCATGACATTGCCCAGCCTGCATGCAAACCTGTGCACAGCATCACACCCTGTGCTGGCAGTGTCCCCCAACTTGACATGGCAACAATGTTGCCAACAATAGCAAACCACTAAAAAGAGAACTGCATGACTGGCACAATAGTCATCACAGATAACACCAGTATCAGTGTCTGAATGGACTGAAGACCATGTGACCCCTGTTTAAAAATGTGATGCGGGCAAATATCTTGGCAATGTTGAAGTGAGACATAGAGCATGGTGCACAGGCAACCAAATGCACAAACCAAAATCCCTTTAATCAGCAAGGACACTGATAATACACTCCCCAGCGGCCACAAAACGCCAGCAGTCATCTTCTGCAGCGCCATGCTCCTTCCATATGCAGTCTCTGACGGATCACGTTGAACAAAAGGGAGTACGTGTAGAATAATTTCCGGGCCACGAAACGCTGACAGTCATCCACTGCTGCGGCGTGCTCTTTTCATTTGCAATCTCTGACGAATCACGCTGAGTAAGAGAGAGTACGGGTAGAATTATTTCCGGGCCTCAAAGATTCCAACCCATATTGACACGAGTATTTTCGGTTCTGTTCGGCTGTCGGGTCTGACTTAAAGAAATTATATTTACATAGATCTGACGTGAGGCAAATGAATAAGGAGAACATTTCAGTCTTAACTGAATGCTATATTGCAACGGATTTCTTGTTTTTATTTATAGTTATTAATTATCATATCCATTGCATCATTGGATTGAGAATTATTAAAGAAATAGAAGTTGGTTCTAGCCAATGTGATGAAATTTTAATAATTTAATTTTGTGGCCCCTGAAGAAGGCGTTTTTTCAGAACGCCGAAACGAGCGTTGAAAGTATTGATTGCCACTTTCGTTCCTTTTAACATTGTGTGATTATATTTTATTAGTATTGTATAATTTGTGTTTTGTGTTAATTTTTATATAATGTGAATGTATAGAAAAATTGGTTTTAATATGAAAACTCATTAAAAAATATATATTTTTATATCAAAATACATTTGTAGGTTCCTTTTTGCAACTACCCTTCCTTTTGTTAGGATTGCTTGAATTACATACACATTGTTTATTTCCCTGTCCTACGAATTATTAATTCTAATCAGGGGGTCCTTGTTGTTCACATTGTAATTGACTTTATTCACATATTGCATGAATGTGACAGTAGAACAACAGCAGACCAGAATAAGTCACAAAATGCTGATCAGATGCAACATAATCTGCACAAGCAAACTACAAACAGGAAGGCCAGTGTCCATGGCAGCTGGCACTGCAACTGCATGAGAGGCTGCGCAGGTGAGAGTACAACACATCAGAGCAACAGGGCCAGTGTCCATGGCACAGGGGAGACTCCAACACAGCAGAGCAACAGGGCCAGTGTCCATGGCACAGGGGAGACTCCAATACAGCAGAGCAACATGGCCAGTGTCCATGGCACAGGGGAGACTCCAACACACCAGAGCAAACAGGGCCAGTGTCCATGGCAATGTTCACAGCAATTACATGAGAGGCTGCACAGGTGAGGGTACAACACAGCAGAGCAACAGGGACAGTGTCCATGGCACAGGGGAGACTGCAACACAGCAGAGCAACAGGACCAGTGGGCATGGCGAAGTGCAGAGTCAGGACATGTGAAGCTGCACAGCGAGTGTGTTTGACTGTACCCTTCCATGGCCAGCAACACACTCAGGTGGTAAACAATGGGCAGGACTAGCACACCTGTATGAGAGACAGGTGTATGAGGGGGACAACCACTCACTCTTAGCTGTCAGGCGGACTTGGAGCTGGCTATGTGTCCAGGACAGCAGGACCACTTGATTGGGAAAACAGAGGCCCAGGTGATGTAGGGCTATCAATGGTTTGGCAAGCTGGAGGGCTGTTTGGACCAGGTGGTATAGTGGCACGTGGAGGTGGAGTCATGCAGACCTGTGACACAGTGTGGGTGGGAGAGGTTTGAGGGTGCCCTTCCACTTTTTGGGAATACGAAATGGCTTCCCTGTCTTGGAGTTAATGGGAACTGGTGACGACACAACAGGCACACACACCAACTGTCCCGCATCAGGTGCAGACACTGGCACTCCCTCTGGTGACGTGCTGGATCCTGCGGAACACTTTGTCTGGCTACGCCTCTGGACCAGCTTCCCCTGTTTGCCAGGTGTCCCACCTACAGTGCCCTCCTTTGCCTCTTTGCCAGGCGTCCCACCTACAGTGTCCTCCTTTGCCTCTTTGCCAGGTGTCCCACCTACAGTGCCCTCCTTTGCCTCTTTGCCAGGTGTCCCACCTACAGTGCCCTCCTTTACCTGTTTGCCAGGGCTAGCCCCTACAGTGCCCACATCCACCTGCTTCACTTGGCTTGGAATTGGAGTTGATGTGGTGGGGGTATGTAGCCCTGTGCCCTTCCTAAGTGTACCCTTAACACACAACACCTCCTCAGTGGGCACAGACACTGCACACCTAGCTCTGCGTGAAGTTTTTGGGACAGTTGAGTCCTTCGCTGGTGATGCCGGTGTTGGGTCAACACTTACTACCACTGACAGACCTTCTGGGAACAGGAGGGGACAACACACACACCTATTTGGACATGACAGTCCACAATGCCAAGTAGGCCATACCAAGCACCATGTGGTACTCTGGGGCACCTTGTTGTCAGATGTGTGGGACTCACCGATCATGGTGCATGCAAAGTAGGCATACATGAAGTCACACTCACATAGTGGACCCTGCTGTTCAACCCCAAATAGATTCCCCACACTACCCCAATGCTGAATGACCATGTGGAATCCAACACATCTGGCTATGAGAAAGCACAGCAGGGAGGATCACCTTTGTAAGGCCTGTTTTGCACAATGCATGACACGCACCAATTCCAGCAACCACTCACATGACACAGCACAGCACCACCACACAAACATCACATGGCCCACCTCTGCTACAGGACCTGTACACATGCATCCTCTCCCAGCCAAAGTCACCCTCCCCAAATACTCACCCCTTGCCTGCTGCCGATGCTCCTTCAGATGTGCATCCAGCTCAGGATGAGTCACTGCCAATATGCGGCCCATCAGTGGTGTCATGTTGCGTCATGCCAAACGCCCAGTGCGCAGTAGCTGGCCCAATGTCGTCTCTGCTACTGTTTTTGCCAGCCGGCTGATACCGTCCCACCTCTTGTGGCAGTGGGTCCGTCGTTGGTTGGATACCCCAGGGCTCCCACCTTTGCTGCAATGGCCCTCCACACTGCCTTACGCTGGTGTACCTTGAGCTGCAGGTATGGGGGAAAAGAAGGGGAAATGATCAGTGACACAGTGTCATGTACCAACATCTACCAGTACATTAGCAAGACACAGACTTATGACCAATTCTAATCTCCCCCATCACAAACTGGGGGACACCTCACAAGGGCACTCTGCATGGGCCAAACAGATGTGATTGCATGCATTCATGAGGGCGTACAGGGTCCATGATAATGTAACACACATGCAGGATGACTGCACTGCACCCCCTCAGTGGCTTGAACATATCTCCTGTCCCATGCATGTCTGGCCACTACATGCATCACATATCTACCTGTGTCTGTGTGTAGAATCAGTGTGTGCATGACTGTGCAGAATTCAATGAGCATGTCCTGTGACGATATGTGTATGTAATGTGTGTGGCATTGGGGCACAAGGACTCATCAACAAAATATCCATCTAAACAAGTGTGTTCATGTGCAAATATACAGGGCTGAGATGGTGCATATCTTCATTGCAGTGTGAATGAACAGGAATAAGGACCCAGTAAGTTAAGTGAAGTGATCTCGTTTGGGTGGGCGGGCACTGGGCCTAGTCTCTGGATTCACACTGAGTCGGACAACAGGGGCACACAGAGACAATCACGAGAGCAATTACTGTCCTGGCACATGCATGTCCAACATCCTGTGGCTCTGTATGGCTGAGAATGTAACACACTCCACTCCCACATACAACTGCAGGCAGAGAAACAGTGAGATTGGGGGACACACACTTCCTCGCCCTGGAGAAAGCTTGTTTGTCAGTGTATGACACAACCCCACGCCCTCAGGCATATACTGCAGCAGCACAACTACATGTCTGACACCCCCCCTGCCCTACACCTCCATTCATGATGACTTACCACTACTTTGGGGCCACCATTCAGCCTTGGGTACTGTGCCAACACCTCGTCCACAAGGACCTCCAGCTCCTCGCTTGTGAATGGACTGGCAGGGACATTCTCTGTCCTTGCCATCCCTGTAGACATGGAACACCTGTGGTGAAAGTGAGTGGTGAGGGGTTCCAGGCAGCAGGCACTTGAGGCACTAGCAGGAGAGGGTCCCAGGCAGCAGGTACTTGAGGCAGCAGCAGGAGAGGGTCCCAGGCAGCAGCCACTTGAGGCAGCATCAGGAGAGGGTCCCAGGCAGATTTATAGCCCCCTGGGGTCGTTTGTAAGGTGCAAAGCTGCAACAATTGGTTGTCCAGGTCTGCCTCATTCAAAAGCATCCAATGTCCGCCTCAGCGGTGGTGGAGCACGCCTTCCACGATTTTCAAAACTGCATCATGCCACCGCAATCATCACTCCCATTGGCTGTAGGCAATACTCTAAGGCGGTGATGCAGCGCCGGGGCCAGGCCGTGGCTACCGCGATTTAGCCAGCGGAGCATGCCCACCGCCATCTACACATGTCTCCATGCCAATGGCTACCGCACTTGTGAAGGGGGTGGTGCTGGTGTCAGACAGCCGGGGCCAGGCGGTAGCTACCGCGATTTGGTCAGCGGATCATGCCCACCGCCATCTACACATTTCTCCATGCCAATGGCTACCGCACTTGTAAAGGGGGTGGTGCTGGTGTCAGACAGCCGGGGCCAGGCGGTAGCTACCGCGATTTGGTCAGCGGAGCATGCCCACCGCCATCTACACATGTCTCCATGCCAATGGCTACCGCACTTGTGAAGGGGGTGGTGCTGGTGTCAGACCGCCGGGGCCAGGCGGTAGCTACCGCGATGTGGCCAGCGGAGCATGCCCACCGCTATTTACACATGTCTCCATGCCAATGGCTACCGCACTTGTGAAGGGGGTGGTGCTGGTGTCAGACCGCCGGGGCCAGGCGGTAGCTACCGCAATTTGGCCCACATGGAATGGCAATGTCCATCGTGAACACTGCATCAGTACACAGCAGCAACATGGTTAAGGGCACATCATTGTGCACACAATGCCATATGACCCACAGGTGGACACACGTTATGCGTGACGCACATTGGCCTGTGGTCCCTGCCATGTCACGTATGCATTTGATGGTTGGTGATGCTTGACAGTGTGAAGCTGGTGTCAATGATGTAAAACCAATAAATGTGTTGTGGGTCAGTGCTGAACTTGGCAAGGCTTGTCTCACTGTATGGTGTTGCTATTTACTTGTGCTTACATATCAGCTCATGCACACAACTGACAGTTTTCCGGCTAATGTCATCATTTGTTTGTGTATGTTTGCCAAGTTTACATGATGCATTGAGGTGTGAGAGATACAGCAGATGGGTATGAGACAGTCATGCTCATTTCACACACATTGGAGATGTTACGGTACAAGGCGTCCACATGTGAACTGTGGGGTTCAGTATGTGGGCATTCACATTGTCCTATGTGTTGTTTGTGGCAGTTGTGTATTGTAAATGTAGAGGTGTGCCCTCTGTTTGTCTCAGATGTCCAACCATGTAACCTGTTGTGCCACGCATTTCTCAGGGCAGTCTTTGTTTTTCCGTGACATCCTTAACGGTTAGTGCTGTGGCCATCTCATGATGGTTGTCATTGATATGTGTCCATTTTCAACTCAACTAGGAGGAGGCCTAATCTCATACACCACCTGACACTGCTGGAGGACATGGAGGATGTTGCGATCATTCGCAAATTCCGCCTCGACAGACCTACACTGAAGACCCTTTGTGATCTGTTGGAGCCCTACCTGCAGCCTCGTCACCACTACCCAACAGCATTCACACCCACGTACAAAGTGATGGCAACCCTCCACTTTTTTACAACTGGTTCCTTCCAGGAGACCGTGGCCAGCGCTGCAGGGATGTCGCAGCCCATGTTCAGACTGGTGCTGAGGGATGTTCTTGCAACCATGATGATATATAAGTATCGATACATACATTTCCCTAGGGGAGCAGAATTGGCCGTTGAGGGAGGGTGACTTCTATCTCCTTGATCAACAAGATCAACAACAAAAAACAAGTGCCAATACTGATCAAAGCTGGGATATGCTAGTTAATAGCTTTTTATTATTATAACTGGGTCATCATCCTGCATGTCCAGTGTCTGCTCCTTTTGTTTTTCCCTTAGTGTGAATATGCTGTTACACTATTGGTTTAGAAATTGTTCTATATATTTTGCTTGACCGTGTTATTGATCCTGTTGATTTATTTTGATTCAGACTTATATGTACGAACTCACTGTATAAATTGTATGAATATAATTGTATATATTGCAGCAGACCTAATACTCAACCCGCTTGTTTATTCGTATTCAAGAGGGCTGAGTATGTGTATGTATTTTGTGTATGAATGGAAGGTATGATTGAGATATGATTGAGTATGGAATGCATGTTTGATTTTAATGATTCACTGTTTGTGTCCAAAATTGTTCTTGTGTTTACAAAAAATGTTGTTTCTGTCCAACAGTATATGACTAAAACAAATATACTTTTTTGATGACCCAGTTATAATAATAAAAAGCTATTAACTAGCATATCCCAGCTTTGATAAATTGTCTTTGTTCTGGTGTTAGAGCATTTCCATTAAGTTACGATCAGTATTGGCACTTGTTTTTTGTTGATCTTTGATTACGGCTCAGCCTTACTGACTACGAGCCAACCCCAGTTGTTCTCAGGTTCTATCTCCTTGAGCACATCCCCCATGTCATTTGTGCCACAGGCGAGTGAGTAAATTTTTCGGAATCGTAAACATTATCATTAGATGAATGTGCTGGTGGTGTGCCTTGCGGACATGACCATATCACATGTGTGTGCAAGATTCCCCAGCTCAGCCCATGACTCGTACATCCTGAGGAATAGCATGGTGCTCCGGATGATGGCAAATCTCCTTCCTGAGCGTGCTTGTATTGTGGGTGAGTATGTCTAGTGAAATGGCGTGCTGTGTGTGTGACCTGCTGCTCTCTGCCTGTGCAACGTTGCAATGTGTGTTTGTCATTCCTAGGTGAATCTGCATATCCCAGCCGTACATGGCTGCTGAGCCCACTTTGGAATCCCAGGACCCCAGCTGACATCAGGTACAATGAGGCACATGGCAGGACCCGACGTGTCATTGAGCAGACTTTTGGCCTGCTCGAGTCAAGATTCCGCTGCCTCGACAGGACAGGAGGTGCACTGTCATACTCGCCTGGGAAGGTCTGCAAGATCATTGTGGCATGCTGTATGCTGCACAACATGGCCATTCACAAGGGAATTCCCCTGCTCCTGGATGATGGTGAGGACCCAAGGCCACTGCCTGCTCAAGGAGTCCAGTGATGAGGACAGTGGAGAGGAGGACGGAGTTGACATGCGTCAACAGCTCATCACCCGCTACTTCACTTGAAGGTGGGTGACGATGTACAACTTGTACATTATCCAGTGTGATTGCTGTTGCTGAAAAGGGCTATGTGTGGATGGTACAGACAGGCACATGTGTAGTCACCTGTGTGGGAAAATGTGGCAGTGACATTTCACCTGTGAACGTATACAGAACTCTGTTTGTCGACCCTCGTTGCACATTTTGTTGTCTGCCTGTTGACTTGTGTAGTTGGTTGGTGTAGTAGAATGTCTGTGATGCCACACTCATGCCGGTGACTATTGTTCTGTTGTGTCTCCCTAGGTGCCTAAAATGTTTCCAGGCCTACGTACTGTACATCTTTTGGCATACATTATGGACATTTTGAACAGTAGAAATATTGCACTAAAGACAAATCGACACCAATTGAAGTGTGTAAGGTGTTTTATTTACAAAGTTAACATGTGAGGGGTGCGGGCATATTTACATGAAGGTGGTGATGGAGCAGTGAGTTGACAATCATGGTAAATGAGATGAATGAGTGGACACCACATGGATGTGGTGACCCAGTCCAACGGACAGGGTACATTCACAAGGGAGTTTGGGGAAGGGCAGTCCAAACAGTCAATGCAGTGGGGAAGAGGGTTGCCATCAGGGCTGGCTCTGTGACTGGCCTTTGGCCGGTGCTTTGCCACCAGAGACTCCAAGGCTCTTCTTAGGACGGCCCCTTGCTCCCTTGGCCATGGGGGGCCCTGCTGCTGGGCCAGCGGGTCTGAGGACTCACCCTTCTCTGTGGCCCCAGGGGAGGATGGTGCACTGTCATCCTGCAGCACAACAGAGGAGGGCCGAGGTGTTGGTTGGGACGCAGGCCTGTCCCTCAGTAATGCCACTTGCTGGTCATGAGGTCCACCATTTGTCCAAGGCGTGTGTCGATGGACCTCATCAGCAGGAGGAGCTCACATAATAGTTCGTCAGACCGGCCACTTAGTCCCTGGACCTGTTCATATGCACCGATGACTCTGGTGAAGTGGTCCAGGGATGGTGTCCCAACCTTCTGAGTTCTGCGGGTGACCCTGGCCCTCCCACCTGACCTGCTGCCACAGACCTGTTGCCTCGCCACTGTGGTCCCCGCACACTCTCCCTGCCGTCCACAGTTGTTGGTGTGGGCTGGTCATCCCCTGGGACAGTGAGGGTGCTGCAGGTGGCACTGGTGGTGGTGGTGGTGGCGGATGTAGTGGCGGTGGAGGCACAGACCATAACTGCAGGGGTCTGCTGTGCAGTTGTTGTTGCAGCAGACGTGGTGGTGGTGGTGAGGAGGGGGGATGGGTCCTGTTGCATGTCAGATATTGATGCATTGCATGCACTTGGGGCTTTGTGTAGTGGTGCAGGTCTCCCACCCACAAACAGCCAGCCCATAGAAGATGGCTACCTACCTGTTAGTTTGCTTGGTGAACAGTGCAATGGCTGACACATGCTCCTGGGTGGGAGAGGGCTCCATGCTGCTGGGGTGTGGGACAGGGGGCATGGTGGGAGTCGTGGTACAGGCCTACCTCACCCAAACATCCTCACTGTGAAGATGGCTACCTACCTGTAAGTTTGTTTGGTGAAGAGTGCAATGGTGGTTCTCTTAGCGTGTGGTGCGCAATGTCTCAAGAGTAGATCCAGACTTGTGTGCAAATCTTTGAGGCCAATCTTGTTGCAGACGCAGGCTATCGCGCAGTGAGCAATTCGTGAAGGTGCGTACAAGGAACTCAGAGCATACATTCTCGAGCAATAAGGCATTCCCTTTCCCTTAGATCCACCCCCCCCCCTCCCACAGCAGACCATCCCCAACTCGGCCTAGCATGAAAATACTTCCCCCCCCCCAAAGCTTCCCCAATAAACCATGCTGGTCCCCGCAGGAACCAGTAGTGCATACAGCGCTGGGGCAGAGGTCGCCAGAATAAGAACAGATACCAATTGCAGGCTAACAGTTTTCTCATCCCGCTCCTAGCACCATCACCCCATTTGTGTCCTTCAACGGAAGCCTATGACAGTGTACCTTCATGTAGCGTTTAGTAGCCTCTCACCACAGCGTCTCCATTCCCCCCAGCTTTCAATCAGGCACTTCGCGCGCCAGCAGTGTATAAATGAAAGCATGTGCCTACCCAAAGCTTACTAAGATCCGCCCCCAATGGTGAAATAAGCAAACATAACATGGAACAGTCTCACCACTTCCCGGGACGCCGGTGCTCACCCAGGTACCAAGAGTCCACTCCGCTCCTCACAGTCTATCAAGCCGAGAGTTCAGTTAGTCGAGGCTCAATTCTACACGTTCCGCTCCGACTTATCCTCAGCTCGTTCCGCGCCAAGGTTACAAACATGGGACCGTACTGTTATTCTTGCTCATCCAGGCGGCTGGTGGGTTCCTGCTCATCCGTCTGGCTTCTGGGGCTGTTCCTTTGCTCCATGGTCCACGCCTTTAGGGCCTTTTGGAGTTCTTTTGGGTCAGTGAAGAAGTGAGAGTGCCCCCGTCGGTTAATTCTTAGCTTCGCTGGGTACAGCATGGCATAGTCCAGGCCTAGATCCCGGAGTTGTTGTTTGTACGGAGCAAAGTGCCGCCATTCCTCCTGCACCTTCGCTGTAAAGTCTGGGTATAGTGAGATGGCCGCCCCCTCAAACTGCAGCTGACCCTTCTCTCTGGCCACTCGCAACGCAGTGTCTCTATCCCTGTAGTTTAGGAGTTTAGCGATAATCGGCCTCGGGGGTGCCCCCGGGCGCAGGCGGGGACCCAACGTGCGGTGCGCCCTCTCCACTATTAACATGGGCGAGAAGACATCGTCTCCTAGTAAGGTGGTCAGCAGTTTCTCTACGAATAGTTCCATTTTGCCTGTGTGTGTAGTCTCCGAAACTCCTGTGATGCGTATGTTAGAGTGCCTAGAGCAGGCTTCCAAGTCCTCCGACCTATCCTGTATAACCTGGAGGATCTTGCCAATTTGTTTACGGTCTTTGTCCAGCTCCATTTGACCTTCTTCTACTTCAGTCAGGCGTCTTTCCAACATATCCAGCCGCTCCGCATGCTTGTCCACCCTTTCTGACATCCTGTACATGCGGTAGGTAAGGGCGTCGCTCTTTGTTCCTAAAGACGCCATACTGTCTTGCAGACCCTTCTCCATAGTGACCAGCGGCTCCTTGATGTCCGTGTATATCGAGTTATCCTGACTCCTGTTTTGTTGCGTCTTATCCGGCCCCTGCGGATCTGGGGCGTTCGCTCGGCGCTGTTCAAATGGGAGTTTGGTTTGCGTCTTGTCTCCTTTGGCCATGTTGCTGGGGTGGGCCACAGAGGCCCCGCTCCCCTCAGTGAGTTTCAGGGAGCTCAGCTCGTCGAAGTGATACCGCCACCGAGTCACACCCGGTCTCCCCGGCCGATCAACCAAGGACCTCCCTCTGTCAGCAAGCGGGGACGGATCAGCCAAGCCGATATGGAAGGTGGTATGACGAGTCCGGCAGCCCAGCGGGGCTTCCACACCCTCAGCTAGGGTTCGATTCCTCGCTACGTCGTCAAAGGGAAAGAGCAGGGGGCTGTCTGGCGTGCTTTACCCAATAAGGGCCTAGATCTCCACCGTTTTGGTCAAGGGGCCCTCTTCTGAAGTCCGGGAATGTCAGGCCAGCCCTCTTCACCGGAAGTCCCACCAAGCTTACCAGGGCGATTATCAGGCAAACCAGGTCCAGGGCCTCCTCAGTGCTTTTCTCCGCTGTGCTCAGCCCCGTGTACGCTGTACAGCTGCCTCTGTATAACTGTGCCTGTAGAGTGGTCAGTAGTCCAATTCAAACCTGCCTCCCCAAGCTCCCTCGGGCAGTAGTGTGTCCTAGCCGCAGGAATGTTCGCTGCAGTAGCTGCAGCATTTTTCAGCTTGCCGCCAGTGGTAGGCCCCACCCGGCCACGGCCCGCGCCAGGGGGAGAGCACGCAGGCCCAAGCTGTGCACCAGGGTGCCTCGAGGTCACCGAAGATCGCAAGCTGCACTCAGAGCCTATCTGCCCCCTTTGTGTCCTCGCCGCCGCTCCAGCGCCTCCACACCCGGTACATCTGCTCCGGGTCTGATTTGTATGGGTCGCTCCTGGCAGCTCTCCGTGCCTGCCAAAGATTCCGGGGCACCTCGCTCCAACTCAGCGGTCACCTCCTCTCCCTGCTCTGGGTCGCAAGGGCATCAGGTAGGGTTTCCCCGTCAGTGGCCACAGTCCTTGAGGGGTGTCGCGCCCTGCCGCTGTGATCTCCGGGGTTCCAAGCAGCTGGGGTCTCAATGCGCCCGCCGAGACGTGGCGTTCCCGGGCCGTGTCTCGCGACTCTCGCCTCACGTCGGACGACGTAAGCCGGATGGCTCACCACGCTAGTCCGGGGATTTGCGGCCTATGCGGCCAAGTATGCAGTCTTCCCGCCGCTCCGCCTCCGGCTGTCGGATCTCTTCCGGTCTCGCCTCCGATGGTATCAGCTGTTCCCAGGGGCTGTGCGCCGTCAATGTGGGTTCACAGGCTTCGTTATATAAAGGATTAATGCCGGATTATGTGGGTGATGGTGCGGTGCTCTGCGCTCAAGCGTCCGCCATCGGCGCTGGCAAGCTCCGCCCCCCAACTAGAAATGAAGTTAGCCCATTCAATTATTGAGGCCTTGCTTGTTTGCCAGTTCTTGTTCTAGGTGGCAAACTCGTACCCTTCTATTTGGGGGCTTCCTACCCAGTCTTCTGTTATTATACTATCAGGGATGCTGGATTTAACATCACTGGTATTTATAACATTATTGGCTACTACCATCCCCTGAATTGAGGGTTCCTGCAATGTGTGTAATAGTGTATGAACCGTCCTAGGGTGCCGCTTTATCGTGCACAAACAATTGATCCCCATGAAAACCCGGCCCAGCCTGGCTCAGCACTGAGTCATTCGTTGTCATCTAATCTGCTCAGTGCTTTGTATATATTGGGCATAGCAAATACCGGGGCACATGGTGGGCACAAACTTTGGATGAACCGCTATCTGTGGAAGTTCGGTACGCCATTGTGGCGTAGGTCTATGCTCCTTACTCAATCCACAACTGCATTTCTAAATAAACACTACAAAACAACAAAAAACACATATATATGCCCTTCTAAACCTACTGCCACACAATGGTACCTTTACTCTCACACAAACCCCTGCCCTATACCGCTATCAAACACCCATATCACTAAAACATCCCAACACAAAGCCACATATCACTCAACCTTAATACCCTTAAACACATCCTAACTTTTCACACAAAAAACAGCTTTACCCTCTACTTACTCCTAACAGACCACACTTCAGCACCAGGAACCTTTTACTCAGCCCTCTACCATGTCCCCCTCCCACAACTACCCCTACTCTTTTTTTACCAAAAATGCACACACTCCTTATTCCCCACTCTACCAGAAAAGTGCTACCTTTTCATGCCGGGAAAACAACTACAAACACAGAAAACCCGTTCATATCCTCTCACACACCACAAAAACTCTCCCCAACACACATCACCACCTCCTTTCCTCTTCTACAGACACTCCCCACCAGTACTTTAGAGCCACATCCTACACACAGAATCACTAAACCATATCACATACGACGACCCCACAAAAACAAAACTTCACACACACACAATTTCCAACTACCTTCCCTCGCAAAAAATAAACACCTACTACCCACAAAGATGATCTACATCCTAAACAAACTCCTTTAATACACAACAATACTCTTCCTCTTGCCTTTCACCCGTTGCACAATTTAGAGCCTTTAAAACATGACCCACATGTTCGACTACCATCTCTGTCATCTCTCACATACACACTTTCCACCCTAACCATGTGCAAATGACATAAACAAAACATTCTTGTTCACAACCTTGCATCTCCTTGTCTATTACACAAGACAACACCAGAAAAACAACTTCACAGCCCACCACCTCACTCTCAACCACTATCCCCACCACCAAATTGCTTTCTAAGTCTGTTGGTCGTGGATAGAGATATAGATGAACACTATTGCTAATCTGATACAGGTGACATCACCAATAGTCCACCTACTACAAGTTCACAGTATACTACTCGCTCTTCCACAAAACAAAGTCACACAACCATCAAAACAAAATCTCTAAACTGCAGATGGCACAGAAATAGTTCTTAAATTGGAAAAATCCTAAGACGTTGGAAACGTAATCATCATGTAAATGTGTGTATACTTGTAAACCGCACTGCCGCCCCATCTCGGGGCTTCCTGGCACTGTATACCGCTGTGGAACCCATCCTGGCTTTCCCTGTGAGATGCCCCCTCCAGGGCACCCCCACGGTAAAGCCAGGCATCCCAGCACTGTTGGGGCCGTTGTGGAGATTAAGCAAGCTATTGCCCAGAGTTGCAGAGTGGGACCCATGATTAGAGTAGGCACTGAGGCGAGAATTATCGAGTCCGCGGACATTGAGCCCAAGACCCTGCCACGTCGGGAATTGAACCCTGGTCCCGGGCCTGACCTCTGCTTCAGGGTCTGCCGCTTCTAACCAGTGAGCCACACTTCTCCACACTTCAGTGCCTCCGAGCTGGAAAATGGGATCCATGGCAGAGACTGCTGGGGATAAGCAGAATTGGGTGAGTATGCACCCCAAAACTTTTGTTTATGACAAATCGAGGCAGTTGGTGGGACCGCCATGGTCGGATCGTCGGAAACCTACATTGTTATCCGAACAGCGAATGGAGATCCCTGCACTGCCCTATGGCTGCTGTATTTTTCCGACCGCCATCTTGGCAGTCGGTCAGGAATCAGTCGGAGTACAAGATGCATGCATCGTAATACAGCGGTCAGATAGACTGATTTGGATGGGACCTTTGTGGTCTAACCGCCTCTGAAAGGACCACGGAAGCCAGTCCAACCAGCATCGTAATGACTCCCTTTGTGTTTCTGTCGGCCATGCAATCTTCACATAAAATCCCTACAAGTAAAGACAATGTGTCAATTCTAAACCTTGAAACTCTCATTGTCTTATGTAACATCATACATTCATGTGTCTAATGTTGCATAAGACAATAAGAGTATGTATACTGATTTACACACTAGTATGATTATTGTCAAATGTATAATGTGTGTGTGGGTGACGCAAAGCGCTCTGACACCCTACTTTGGGATTTGTCGCGCTAGAAAAGATTTAAATAAAAAATAGCAAGTAATATTTAAATTGTTATTCATGTAAGTACTCATCCAAACCAATACCTCTGACATTCTTACAGTACATGTATCGCTCCTATATACACAGAGATTGAACAAAGTCAAAAGCTTGCCTCCAAATCATAGTTTCTCTTAAGTGAAGTCATAACAAGCTGTGCGCCTTTGTATCCCGTCCATTGCATTGGCGTCTTGTTGACTCCAGGTAGCTCCGAGCCAGGATTATGCTCAAACAAAATGAGGGCCTTTTAAATTTGACCTTTGTTTTAGGCCCAGCTGGAATCTAAAATACAAGAGCGCCCCTCGCCGCCTATGTGTTGCTGCTCCCAACAGAAAGCTGACAACATGCCAGCGCTGCTGAATGGAGTCCCGGGGCCTCATTTTTGAAAAGTGACGCATCGCTGCGTGAAAACAGCGATGCGTCACTTTTCATTGTGCCCTCCGTGCGACATGCTGGATGCGTCATATTTATAATATGACGCATCCTGTCGCAAGGAGTTACAGATACGTCAGTTTTTCTGACGTATCTGTATGGCGCAAAAGTGACGCATTGCTGGAGTGTGTCACAAAAGTGACGCAACTCCAGCAATGCTTCCTTTCACATGGGGAAAGCCCCATGTAAAAGGGCCTGCGTCAGTCTTACGCCTGCTGTGAGGCTGGCGCAAGATTTTGACGCAACGGTGTCCTAGAAGTGACGCAGTGAAATCTCATAGATTTCACTGCGACACTTCTACGACACTTTCTTGCCCCTGCATACATTATACCTGGCGCAGGAATAATGTGGCGCAGGGGTTTACAAAGTGACGCATCTACCTTGTTGCGTCACTTTGTAAATATGGTGCAAAAAGGCACATTTTTTACGCTGCTGGTGCGTCACAAAAAGTGACGCACCGGCTGCGTAAACGTGACGCATGGCCTCATAAATGAGGCCCCCGGTGTTAGCAAAATATACCGGGACAACTTCAGTGTATTTCGCTGAGGCCATACAGATCCCCGATCCAGCTCAGTAATGTTGCTGGAACCAAGACCAAAAGTAAACCCTGGTTGCAAGACAACACTGGAGGTACAACTTTTATACATTTCAAGAGATTTGTGCACATTCTACAGTCATTGAAATGAATGGAAATCACAACAGCAAGCTGATGAAGCTTGCGCAGAATATACTCTGCTAGTGCAAATCTACGAGCGCCTAGCAGTTTGAGCTGCAGCGTTCTGTACCACCGAAAGAACAAGAATAAGCTTATTTCACGGACAAGATACATTCCATTACTGTAATCCATCCACAAGCCAATGACAGCAGAGACTGCAGAAGGCCTGCCCTCAAATGGTGGACACAGAAAAATATTGCTAAAAAGCTTTAGATGAAATAAACATGTTAAGTACAGTGTAGAGATCTGAGATGTCAGATGCAGATTTGCCTCAGTCATAATGCTCAAATACTTGCAGATTTTACAGGCTTTTGCCCTCACTCTGTTAGCCAGAATGTGAGCTCCAGAGGCCAACCATCATTACATCAGGGATCCTAAAGGGAGTCAACCTTAGCCAACGGCTACCTATCCAATACATATCTTCATCATAAATGGTCTAAAGAGGACTTCTAAGGGTCCCACCATAAACTTAGTGACAGCGCAGAAGACTGCGCAACACCACAACTCAAGGTATGTAAATTCCTTTAGATGATACAGATGGACCGAAAGCATTTGAACCCCGCTGAAACAAGAGAAAATGCATCTTTTTTTATGTCCAGTTTGGAAAAGCACAGCTTTATAAATCAATCCAATCCAAGTGGGAACGCTAGATAACTCTCTTATTGTCTTTGTATATAGACACTGAGTCTTGATGTATTTTTCAATGCGTGTTTAATATTCCATTTCGGAAAAAAGCCAGCCAACGCGTTTCGTTCTGAAAACAGAACTTCTTCAGGGCTGAAAGTTTAAAAACATATAAAAAGACAATGTTGGTGGTATACAAGACAACATGATAAATATAGACATTGACAGTGTCAACACAAATCCAACAACATGTAAGCAAACCATAATTTTCTGTCAAATATGCAAGAAAGTATCTGTATTCGACACTAAAAAACATTCAAGTGCTGTACAATATATATTCACAGTGATATTGACGATAGCCAAACTAATTCTATAATCATTCCTATTTAGACATTTACATAAGAGGCATTTTATTTCCAAGACTCATTTGCGTCCCTCTAAAAGCCACAATTCAAAGATGCCACAGGAAAGCATTGTATCATCATTATCGTCTCAAAAAAATCAATTTTGTTACTTCTAACGAATAAGACCGAGCTAAAAGATATTCAATGTGTACATTTATAATAAGGATACCAAATCCAACCTTCTAATTCATCATATCTCACCTCAACATTCAAAATGAATGCGATCTTAAGAACAGCGAGGAATAAGATGTTTCATGGCTCAAGCAACATGTATAACCATCAATAAAGCCCGTAGTATATATGCCCAGATAGATATCCTAGACAGTCATGTCTCAAACAGAGCAATCCGACAAGGATAAAGTCACAAACGGTTATTTCTAAATGTGCCAAAACTTGTGTAAAAACCAGAGAGTAAACAGCATACTGTATCAAAGATAAAATACATATTAAACATGCAACTTTCCATACCGAAAAGCGCGATGTTATCCGACATGGGAAGGGGAAAGTCCTTTAAATCCTTTTAATCCTTTTTATTCCTTTTTATCCAAATCCCCCAAGCAAAGCTCCATATTAAGAGTAATACATTTATTTTGCTCAAATAGTTGTCACTCGTTGGATCCAGAATGTGCCTCAACACAGTTAACTCGAACGTAATTAGTTATATAGAGACAAAGATCTGAAATGACAAAGAGAGTGCAAATAAGCGTTGTTTACGCACACTCTCTTTTAGCGCATTATTTATTTATTTGTTTATTTATTGGAAGCCTTAGACCGCAATCCCAGTCTCACAGTGCTGGAGGTCACGTAACTAATTTAAGAAACTATAAGTGCAATACTTATAGCTTGGGACTGTGGAACAAGGGAAAACACATATTCCCCTAAACAGGACGGAGTCGTAATTCAAGGTAGGTCTTTGTGCAAATAATGACAAGAGTACTGTGCTGTTGTTTAACCTTCTGTAGTATTTATAATGCCTATGCCATCCTTCCGCGCAGTATGATTACCCTTATCTCCCTCCTTCTCTCGCTACCTTTTCTTATTCACCCCTCCCTCCGCCTTCCGGTACAGAAAACGAAGTTTCTTAAAATAGTTACGGTTATTTCAAAGAGAATGTCACCTCAAGTGTTCGTTCACATAAGGACTCCTGGATGCTCAGTATTCAAACCTTCTCAGTTTGATTTTGCATTTTAGTACTCCAACGGCATATGAATAGCCATATGGTGCCACATCAGTTATAATTCATTGACATTCATTCTCAGTCTAATGATTCTAACTGCAGCTCCTTCCCATTCAAAAGAGTAGCGCCTTGATTTATGGGTTACCCAAAGTACAGCAACTGAAGTTAATTATTCAACAGTTTTTAGTGTTATGTCTCACTATTTGCTGGGTGAATAACTTAATGTCACTTTTTCCAATACAAAATTATATTTTACCTTTGCATTGTTGCCAATCATTTTGATCAGTTTCATTAAGAGTAAATAAAAACCTTTTCATGTGAATATCCTGACCCATATAATTGATTTACAGAGCAGGTGAGACAAGTAGATTTCTTTACTGGACATGTTGCTTTCTGAAGCATTTTGTCCGTTGGACAAGTGGATTATTTAGAAAATTCCACACCCGAGTATCCATTCCTGTCCACCAGAAAGACTGTTCAATCAATCAATCAAGAATTTGTAAAGCGCGCTACTTACCCGCGTGGGTCTCAAGGCGCTGGGTCGGGGGGGGGGTGGGGCGTACGAGCTGCTACTGCTCGAATAGCCAGGTCTTGAGGAGCCTTCTGAAGGTGAGCAGGTCTTGGGTCTGCCATAGATGGGTGGGGAGGGTGTTCCAGGTCTTGGCGGCGAGGAAAGAGAAGGATCTGCCGCCAGAGGTCATTCGTTGGATGCATGGGACGGCAGCAAGGGCGAGGCTGGCAGAGCGGAGCTGGCGGGCGGGGGTGTAGAAGTTGAGTCTGTTGTTCAGGTAGACTGGTTCTGTGTTGTGGAGTGCTTTGTGTGCGTGGGTGAGGAGCTTGAAGGTGATCCTCTTGTTGATGGGGAGCCAGTGCAGGTATCTGAGATGGGAGGAGATGTGGCTGTGGCGGGGGACGTCGAGGATCAGTCGGGCTGAGGCGTTCTGGATGCGTTGTAGTCGTTGCAGGTGTTTGCCCAGGATACCTGCGTAGAGTGCGTTGCCGTAGTCCAGCCTGCTGCTGACGAGGGCCTGGGTCACTGTTCTTCTCATTTCGGTCCGGATCCACCTGTAGATCCTGTGGAGCATTCGGAGGGTGTCTAGCAGGAGAAGGAGATGGCCTTGACCTGCTTTGACATGGAGAGGGAGGAGTCGAGGATGAATCCCAGGTTGCATGCGTGGTCCGTCGGTGTCGGGCCTGCTCCCAGTGCGGTTGGCCACCAGGAGTCGTCCCAAGCAGAGGTGGTGGGACCTAGGATGAGGACTTCTGTCTTGTCTGAGTTCAGTTTCAGACGGCTGCTCCTCATCCACTCGGCGATGGCCTTCATTCCCTCATGGAGGTTGGTTTTGGCGGTGTGCTGGTCTTTGGTGAGGGAGAGGATGAGCTGGGGTTTGGGTTTTGTCGGCGTAGGAGATGATGTTCAGGTTGTGCTGGCGGGCCACTTCTGCGAGGGAGGCCATGTAGACATTGAACAAGGTTGGTCTGAGGGATGAGCCCTGGGGTACACCGCAGATGATGTCGGTGGCTTCGGATCGGAAGGGAGGGAGACGGACTCTCTGGGTTCTGCCGGAGAGGAAGGACGTGGTCCAGTCCAATCCAGTGTAGGTGTTTGGGGTCCGCCTTGGGCTTCTTGAGTAGGGCGTTGATTTCGGCGTGCTTCCAGCTTTCGGGGAATGTTGCAGTGTCGAAGGAGATGTTGATGATCTTTGCAGCTGGGGCACAATGGTTGCGTCAGCTTTGTTGTAAACATGGTGTGGGCAGGGATCTGATGGAGATCCTGAGTGGATGGAGTTCATGACCTTGTGTGTCTCTTCGTCGTTGACGTGTGTCCAGGAGGACAGCTTGTTGGTGCAGGTGGCGTTCGGGGAGTGGTCTGTTGCGGTCGGGGTGGATGAGGAGTTGAAGCTGTCGTAGATGTTGGCGATCTTGCAGTGGAAGAGGGTGGCCAGTGAGTCGCACAGGTCCTGTGAGGGCGGGATGTCGTTGGTGTTGGTGCTCGGGTTGAAGAGTTCCTTCACTATGTTGAAAAGCTCTTTGCTGTCGTGTGCGTTGCTCTCCAGTCGGGTTTTGAAGGACGATCTCTTGGTTGTTCTGATGAGGTGGTGATGTCTGCAGATGGTGTCCTTGTGAGCTGCGTGGCTGTCTGGTGTGCGGTCGTGGAGCCATTTCTTCTCCAGTTTCCGGCATGTCCGTTTGGAGATCTGGAGTTCTTCATTGAACCAGGTGGCTTTCTTGCTGTGGTGGTTGGTGGAGGGTTTCTTGATCGGGGCAAGAGTGTTGGTGCAGTCGTCGAGCCACTGTCTGAAGTTTCGGGCGGCGGCGTCTGTGTTGGTGGGGTCAGTGGGTGGGTTCTGGGTGAGGGTTGAGGTTAGTTGGTCTTCGGTGACTTTGCTCCAGCAGTGTCGAGGCAGTTGTTGGTTGTGGTGGTACGTGGTTGGTTTCTTGAAGGTGAAGTGGATGCATTGGTGGTTAGTCCAGTGGAGTTAGATTGGTGTGGTTGAAGGCGACGTGGGTGCTTGTGGAGAAGACGGGGTCAAGCGTGTGGCGTGGGTGGATTTGGTGACAAGTTGCCGGAGGCCGAGGTTGGCGAGATTGTCGACCAGGGCTCTGGAGTTGGCATCATTGTTGTTCTCGGGGTGGAAGTTCAGGTCCCCGTGGAGGATGTAGTCCGTGGAGGAGAGTGCGTGGGTGCTGCCGAGGTTGATAACGGAGTCGCTGAAGGGGGCCCGGGGTCCAGGAGGTCTGTGGATGAGTATTCCTCTAAGGGTGGTGTTGGGGTCGATGTGGATCCGGAAGTGAAAGTGTTCGGCGGAGTTGAGGGAGTCGTCTGCGAGGGTGTGGACCTGGAGGGTGGACTTGTGGACGATGGCTATTCCTCCTCCCATCCCGTTGGTGCAGTCTCTGCGGGAGGTCTTGTAGCCGTCGGGGATGGCTATGGAGAAATCTGGTGCCGAGGAATCATTCCACCAGGTCTCGGTCAGGAAGGCAACGTCTGGGGCGGTGGTGTCGAGCAGGTCCCAGAGCTCGACGGTGTGTTTGCGTGCAGAGCGGGTGTTGAGGAGTATGCAGCGGAGGTGGTTGGGTCCATTTCTTGGGGTTATGGTGGTTCTGTCGCATGTGAAGTTGCAGGTGTGGCAGGAGAAGGGTCTGTGGGTGCGTTTTGGGGCGGCCTGGACGCAGCGTTGGTCTCGGCCGGTGTTGAGAGCTTGGAGGGTGTTAGCGTCGTATTGGAGTCTGGCATTGTGGTGTGTGCGAGGTCCAGGTGTCCTTTGGAGCGCATGCTGCGCGTCCGGGCGGCGGTCGCATTTGAGGCTGAGAGGGAGGGAGGAGCAGCTGGGTGATGGAAGCGGGCCGGCGAGGGGGCACGGCCGCAGTAGGCAGCGGTGGGAAACCAAGGGATACAGAAAAAAAGGGGGGTGGGGGGGGTGGCGAACTGGCGAAAAAAGAGGGTCTGAGCAGTGGCAAATAAACACAAAAGGTAAGAGCACAAGACAAGCAGAATGAAACAATCACGTTTACATGCGACTATGAGCAGAGGGAGCGGTCACAGTGGCCGCAACTCGCGCTGGGAGGCAGCGGCAAGGCGTCAATCAGGTGGAGCTGAGTGGCGGCAGGGGGGGCGACCTGGCCTGCAAGCGGGTCAGGAGTCACCCCTATCGCCCAACTGCAGTCACCTTATGAGGCAGAGAGGGAGGGAGGAGCAGCTGGGAGGCGGGAGCGGGGTGGTGAGGGGGCGTGGTCACAGGAGGCAGCGGCGGGAAACCATGGGATACAGAAAAAAAGGGGCCTTGGGGGTGGCGAACTGGCAAAAAAAGAGGGTCTGAGCAGTGGCAAATAAACGGTAAAAGCACAAGACAAGAGGAATGAAACAATCACTTTTACATGCGACTATGAGCAGAGGCAATGGTCACAGCGGCCGCGAACTTGCGCTGGGAGGCAGCGGCGAGGCGTCAATCAAGTGGAGCTGAGTGGCAGCAGGGGGGGGCGACCTGGCCTGCAAGCAGGTCAGGTTGTTAATGAACGTAAATATTTATCTCTTCTGATGGATACTTCTACCTATACATTCCTCACTTGTTGAATAGATTCCCAGGTAGTACATTTTCCGGATGTGGGCAAATGAATGGTTAAATAAGGAAGTCCTGAACCATACCTCTGGCAAAGTGTCTGTCCCTACACGCCTCCGAGACCAAATAGTAATGTTTGCTGAAAGTATGTAGGGATTTCCACCTCACCGCCTTGCAGGTTTCTGCAGCAGAAATGCTGTTTGCAAGTGCAGAAGATGAGGACTTGGCTCTGGTGGAGTGAGCTCTGATTCCTTCATTTGGCTCCTTTTTGACAAATTCACAGCACATTTGAATACGAAGAATAAACCAGCTGAATAATGTATGTTTCTGTACTGAGTGGATGAAGCACAGCCGTCTGAAACTGAACTCGGCTGTCAAAGGTGGTGTGGCAGGTGTCGCCCTGAAATGGCTCTGCTCATTTCTGGAACACCGTTCCTATCAGGTCTGGGAAGGAAGCAACAAGTCTCCATCTATTTCTCTCCAGTGGGGGGTGCCGCAGGGCTCGTCCCTGAGCCCGACATTATTTAATGTCTATATGGCCCCCCTGGAGGATGTGGTGACCCCTTATAACATCAAAATCATCAGCTATGCTGATGATACTCAGCTGGTGGTCGCCCTTCCTCAACTGGTGGAGAACCCTGACTTGTTGCACTCATGTCTGGCGGACGTCCACACCTGGATGAGCAGTTCAGCCCTGAAGCTGAACGGCTCTAAAACAGAGATCATGCTGCTTGGAAACAAAGCGCCACCACTGTCACCTTCATGTTGGCCAAGCTGTATGGGTGACTTTCCAACCATGAAAGAGGAGATCAAGAGCTTGGGAGTCTGGCTGGAGCAAGATCTTTCCCTTAGAACTCACGCCAAAAGAACTGCGGGAGTCTGTGTTGCCCTGCTGCGGGCTGCGCGGAAAATTCTTCTGCTTCTTCCTTTTCCATCAAGGAAGTTGTTGATTCAGGGTTTGATAACATCTCGCCTTGATTACAGCAACAGTCTGTTTCTGGGCGCCCCTGAATCGACTTTTAACAAGCTTCAGCAGGTGCAAAACGCGGCAGCTAGACTCCTTATGGGTATCCCCCGAACAGAATCCGCCAGACCCGCTCTCAAGGCACTGCACTGGTTACCGGTGCGGGAGAGAGTACAGTTCAAGGCACTGTCCATCGCCCATAAAACATTCCAGGGCGGCGGGCCTCCTCTTTTGGGGAGCTTGGTAGTACCTTATAAAGCGAATAGAGCACTGAGGTCTGTCCAGAGGTGTCTGCTCCAGGTCCCGAGAGTAAAAAGATCACGCACGGGAGGGAGGCGATTCTCTGTGCATACAGCAATGCTCTGGAACTCCCTCCCATTAAAACTCCGCGCTGAGACCTGTACCCTGCGTTTTCGCAGAGGCTTGAAAACACATCTGTTTCCCCTGTGAGTCGCTATCTTTATTCCATGGTCCCACGGTTGATGCACTGTTCATAGCGCCGGGATGCCCCAGGGTAGCTGTGCGCTATATAAGTTTTAATAATAATAATAATAATAATAATAATAATAATAATAATAACTCAGACAAAACAGAAGTCCTCATCCTAGGCACCTCCCCCTCCGCCTGGGATGACTCTTGGTGGCCAGAAGCCCTTGGAAAAGCACCCATCCCGACGGACCACGCACGGAACCTGGGCGTCATCTTGGACTCCTCACTCTCGATGACCAGGCAAGTCAACGCCGTTTCATCATCTTGCTTCAACATTCTTCGCATGCTCAAAAAAACATTTCACTGGATCCCCACCGAAACTAGAAAAACGGTCACCCACGCACTGGTTACGAGCCGACTGGACTACGGAAACACATTATACGCCGGTACCACCGCAAAACTCCAGAAAAAACTCCAACGCATCCAGAACGCTTCAGCCAGGCTCATACTAGACATCCCGCGTAAAGAACACATCTCTGGTCACCTGAAAAACCTCCACTGGCTCCCCGTAAATAAGAGGATTACCTTCCGCCTCCTAACCCACGCACACAAAGCACTTTAAGAACTTGGACCCGAATGCCTCAACACACGACTGTCCTTCTACACCCCCTCCTGTCAGCTACGATCCTCCAACCAAGCCCTTGCCACTGTACCTCGCATCAACAAAACCACCATGGGAGGTAGATCTTTCTCCTACCTGGCTGCTAAAACCTGGAACTCACTTCCCACTCACCTTCGCCTTACTCAGAACCACCTAGCATTCAGAAAACAACTTAAAACTTGGATATTCGACAAGTAATTCCCCACCCTTCCTCTAGCGCCTTGAGACCCTATGGGTATGTAGCGCGCTATATAAATCTCTTGACTTGACTTGACTTGACTTTTCCTTTTCTGTTGATACAGAAGCTGACAAAGAGTTGCGAGTTGATCATGCAATCTGATGTCTCCAGCATGGTGAGATTACAACTGATTGCCTGTCTAGAATCCAGATGATGCAGCTGTGGAGGAATGAGACAGGGAATAGAAAGGTGGAATGGTAACAACTGCAACTGGCAACTGTGAAAGTGCTCATACAGTGACCCCATCAAAATTGTTGAAACTAAATTTAGGTCATACTGGGGCATAAGAAAGGGAGCTGGAGGGAACAGATTGGTTAACCCCGTAAGGAAACTCATCACTATAAGGGACTTGAACAAGGAAAGCTGGTCTGGAAGCGAGGGGAATACCGTCAATACATCTAAATACCCTTATACAGAGGCCAATGTACATCATTTCTGAACAAGAGAGAGTGCAAACTAAAAGACATGTAATAGTCGAGAGTACCCACATTGATGTCCGCGCAGCAGATTTGTGGGAAGGCAGAAGAGCTGACAAGATGATGTTCCCCAACTCCGGTGGCAGCTAAAATGAGCTTAGATGTTCTTGTCATTCTCCACACATAAAGCTGGAGGCTCTCAGAGCACCCCTCCGACTGGGCGACAGGGTGTGCCCTAGACAGCAGTTTGAGCGCAGTCACAAAGAGAAGCACAGAGGGTCTGCATACCACACCCTACTATGTCAATCCAGGGAAATTAGAATGACTTGGGCATGGTCTTGGCTAATCTTAAGAACTTGAGGAATCACAGTTATGAGGGGAGAATGGCGTAAAGCAGATGAAAGCTCCACGTCAACTGAAATGCATCACTTAAGGCTCCTATCAAAGGACACTGAAGGGTGCAGAACGGCAGGCACTTAGCATTTTTTGGCAAGGCAAACAAGTTCACCTGAGGAGTGTCCCACTTAGCGATGATGTCTAGGACTACCACCAGTAGAAGATGCCACTAGTGACTGGCAAGATAATGCAGACAGTTGCCAGTTCTGACATTCAGAGACCCCCGCCAATTGATTGACCATTAACCAAATCTTGTAACAGTGTACCCAAGACCACAGCCTCAATGCCTCTAGACAGAGGAGCTGAGACCTATGTTCCCTCTTAGGTGGGCCCTGGTGTGCCCGCAAACATGCTGCCTTCCTTCTGCCCACAAAGAGGCCCATTAGGATGTCGGGCGGATCGCCACTGCCATGAGGGTGGTGGCGATCCGCCCGACATCCTTGCACTCCTGCCACCCGCCCGCCACCCATTTCCCCCGCCACCCATTTCCCCCGCCATATTACTATGGCGGGGGGACCGTGGCGGACCGAAAGACCGTCCGCCGCCAGCAGTCAGTACAGTGTTTCCTTATCACCAGATACTGTACGGACTGCTGACGGTTACTATGCCACTTCTCGATTGTCTGAACATTGTATAGAAAACGTATCCATACTGGCTCTTGAAATACTGCGTTTTGCTTGGGGAATTTACTTTATGACATACACTGAAATCCCTGAAGAAGTCTCTCAAGAAAGGAAACGCGTTGGCTATGATGAATGAATTTGTGAAGGAAGCATCTGTTTGTGTAAATTAAAGAACTTTGTGATAAAGAAAAACACACTCTGGACTTGGATACCTTCTTTATTCCCTGTGTGCTGAATTACTTGAATGTTTTGACTGATTATAACAAGAAACCTTGACATCATTGTATAGAGTGCTGGAACCATTTTTGTGTTTAAAGTATCTTATAGGTGTTTTCTTTATAGTGAATTCAAATCGATGACCTCTCTGCCCTCTGCCAGATTGCCCACCAAGTGTCATCTGATAGCTCTGGGACCAAATCCCTCTCCCACTGTAATACATATGCATGTTTTTAGGGCAAGTCAGCTGAAACAGATAGCGATGCACATTATTCAATTAAAGGTACTCTATCAGTATGGCGTGGCTTTAACATGCCAGACATGCTGGGGGTTTACTGGCCCAATGAAGTGCCTGTGTCAAGTGGAAGTCATCTCATCGGATGAGAGCGAACCCTGCCACCAAGTCCTCCCTCAAACGTAATTCTCCATCTTCCCCTCAAGGATAAGGGGACATCCTTGATTTCAGCTAAAGGAGCTGGGGTTAATCGCACAAGGGGAAAAGTCTGGGCTGAAAGTGAGAGTGGTTAGTTGAAACGGGTACGCTGGGAATGCCCTTCACCAAAGCACCTCTTCCAATAGGACAAGAGCAGTGATGTCAAGGGCAATAGGGCCAGGGATTGTAACCATGAGGACGAGGGCTGCCACAGCAAATTTGCCAATGGGGAAGGTGAAAAAAGCTGTTCCACCTGGATCCAGGTTTCCTGTTGAGGATGTGGTTCGAGACCAAGATGGGGCGCAACTGTGCTGTCAGCATATGAGCAGAGCAAAACCAAAGGGGATGATGGACGGAGTGTTGAAAATTGCAAGCACTCACCCCCGGTCAACTGATCTGGGTTTAATCCATCATCATTCTTTAGCTCACTCCGCCACCCCAGTTCAGATATGGCCATAAGCAAGTCAGTCTGACCCTGTGCCTCATGGGAACAGCCCAGCCCGAACTGCCCAGCCATGTCTTCCCTGGACTGGAAACAAGCATCCTGGGACCGGTTTCTGGCTAATCAGCCGTCTTCAGCCAGGTTAGCTTGACTCCAGTGGCTTAGTGAGCAAGGGACCCACATCTGGGCATACCCTTCCCATGCACAGTGAACAGCAAAACACACAAGATGATGGACAGAATGTTGCACAATGGCAAAATATTCACCCCCAGTCACAGATCTGGGTTTAGTCCATCATTCTTTTGCTCACTAAGCCACCCCAGTTCAGACATGGCAATATGCAAATCAGTCTTGACCCTGTGCCTCATGGGAACAGTCCAGCCCGAACTGCCCAGCCATGTCTTCCCTGGATCGGAATCAAGCATCCTAGGACCGGTTTCTGGCTATCAGCCGTTTTCAGCCAGGTTAGCTTGACTCCAGTGGCTTAGTGAGCGCGGGACCCACGTCTGGGCATACTGTTCCCACGTAGGGTGAACAGCAAAACTCACAAGAGGATGGACGGAATGTTGCACAATGGCAAAATATTCACCCCCAGTCACAGATCTGGGTTTAATCCATCGTTATTTTGCTCACCAAGCCACCCCAGTTTAGACATGGCCATATGCAAATCAGTCTTGACCCTGTGCCTCATGGGAACAGTCCAGCCCGAATTGCCAAGCCATGTCTTCCCTGGATCGGAATCAAGCATCCTAGGACCTGTTTCTGGCTATCAGCCGTCTTCAGCCAGGTTAGCTTGACTCCATTGGCTTAGTGAGCACGGGACCCACGTCTGGGTATACCCTTCCCACGTAGGGTGAACAGCAAAACACACAAGATGATGGACGGAATGTTGCACAATGGCAAAATATTCACCCCCATTCACAGATCTGGGATTAATCCATCGGTATTTTGCTCACCAAGCCACCCCAGTTCAGACATGGCCATATGCAAATCAGTCTTGACCCTGTGCCTCATGGGAACAGTCCAGCACGAACTGCCAAGCCATGTCTTCCCTGGATCGGAATCAAGCATCCTTGGACCGGTTTCTGGCTATCAGCCGTCTTCAGCCAGGTTAGCTTGACTCCAGTGGCTTAGTGAGCACGGACTCACATCTGGGCATACCCTTCCCACGTAGAGTGAACAGCAAAACACACAAGATGATGGACAGAATGTTGCACAATGGCAAAATATTCACCCCCAGTCACAGATCTGGGTGTTATCCATCATTATTTTGCTCACTAAGCCACCCCAGTTCAGACATGGCAATATGCAATTCAGTCTTGACCCTGTGCCTCATGGGAACAGTCCAGTCCGAACTGCCAAGCCATGTCTTCCCTGGATCGGAATCAAGCATCCTAGGACCGGTTTCTGGCTATCAGCCGTCTTCAGCCAAGTTAGCTTGACTCCAGTGGCTTAGTGAGCACGAAACCCACGTCTGGGCATACCCTTCGCACGTAGGGTGAACAGCAAAACACACAAGATGATGGATGGAATGTTGCACAATGGCAAAATATTCACCCCCAGTCACAGATCTGCAATTGATTTGGATGAGAGCTGATTTGATCCCAGCAGGGTTGGAATAGGGGAGGAGGGCTGGGGCTGGTAAGGTGGGTGTAGAGGTTATAAAGCATACCTCTCTTGAAGCTGAATTACACATGTGTAACCAGGAAAGGAGGGGATCAGCCCAGCTTCCCCACATGATCCAACTATGTGATACTAGCCAATTGTTGATTTTCTCTTTGCCTTCACTTCCACCATAATTATATATAAGCTAACCTTGAAATGCAGGACTTTATGATTTGTGCTGTACAAAAAAGCATTCAGTGTACTGTAAAATAGACTATGATGTTGTTAATGTACAAAGGGAGCACAGGCCATCCAAACAGTGCACACCACAAATGTTTAACCTTCTAGTCCACTATGGACATTGTTGTTCAGGGGGACGAGGGACTGTTCCCCAATGTTGGTTGATAATTTTACATATCAAAAGTTTACTCTCCAATGAACAGGCATGATCTGATATGTGAAGGTGAAACTGGTAAGCATGTTGAGAAACACTCCTTTAGATTTTTAGAAAAGACCACATCATACTTAGGTAAAAATGAAGGGGTTCACTGACAAATTATCCCCTATGAAAATATCGCCATACCAAAATATTGGGACCAAAATATCATTGTCAATAATATAATTATCCCATACTTATAATGGTAAGTGCAAAAAATATATTGTCGTCATTAATATCATTGCATTAAATATTGTTTTTTAAAATATTTATACATTTAAATATTATTTATAAAAAATATTAAATAGTAACATTAATTTAATAAAAATAAAATAGATTGAATATATATTTAAACAAATTTATAAAAAAATCTAAAATGTTTAACACATATTAATATATATTTACATATTTCTAGCTAAACTAATTATATATATACACCAATGCTCCCTCCCATCCTCCAAAGGAAGACCTGTCACTCAAGCGAGGGTGTGGCTGGCATGATCTTTATTGACTGTTTCAAGCCTCAGAGACGATTTTAGGCAAAAGATTTGCTTTTGTCAATCTTAAAAGTGTGTTTGCTTAGAGTTCACAGCTAAAGAGTTAATTTATAGAAAAATGAAAAAAAAGAAAAAAATATATAGATTGTAGAGAGCAAGGCGGTTCCATACGCCGAAACGCGTCTGATCGCTGTTATTGGTGAATAAAAAAACCTTTGATTACATCCACGGAGTCGGTGCCTGTTCTTCTTGAAAGCTGAAAGCCAGGATTGGGAGAATATATATATATATATATATATATATATATATATATATATATATATATATATATATATATTCACTGAAAAAACCATAGGTTTCACACATGTTATAGTTAGCTGGACATTTCACTCATTCAAAACCATTGAAATTCCCCGGTTAGAGTTAGTTCAGCTAACTACTATAACTCGCGCGCCTGCAATGCACTGCTGATGACGTCACATATTACATCACTCATGACATGGTCAGTGACATCACTCATGACATCACTGATGACATCTCAAATGACATCACTAATGACATCACTGATGACATCATCCAGTGAATGTGTGCCTTTCTGAAAAATATTTTTTTTATATGTAGATCTAAAGGTCGATGGAAGAATAAATGGGTAAATAAGTGTCTGAATGGCTGTTTTTTATGTAAAAATGATTGTATAACTGACTTATTAAGTGTATCTTAGTGAATACATGTATTAGCTTGTAATCTTTAAATATGTAAATATCTGTATCAGTGTCTCACTTTGTCTATAAGTGGCTGCATTGGTTGGTGAGTGTTGGACCTGGCCCTTTTTGGCAGGTTCACCCCGAAACTTTTTTGCTGTTTGCCTAGCCTGTTTCTGTAACCTGGTGTTGGTGATTTTAGGTCTCTGCTCACTTTTTCACTGTGGTCCAGTGTAAAGTGCGTGCGCTCTCTGTGTATGTGTGATGAGTGACCTGCCCTCCCATAGGAATGCATGGGGAATATGTGTGACCATGGTAGTTCCTGATGTGTGGGGAGTGAAGGGTCGAGTTTGGTATGTGCGAACTTGTGAGATTGAATGCTGCGTAATGATGTATGCGGCATGAATGTGTCTAGTGTGGAAGTGCCACTTCTAGACATGGGTGTGAATGTGTAGTGAGTGTGCTGAAACGTGATTGGCTGCAGCCTGGCTCCAGGATGTCTGGATGGGTCTGCCCAGTGGTGAGTGTTGAGATTAGCATGCTGATGTGAGGTAAGGAGTGAACCTGGGTCCTGAATGGGGCTAGGTTTTCCCCACACAATGCTGGCTCCGCCCCCTGTGGTGCGACTGATGACCCTTGCCCTGACTAGAATGGTGGTTTCTGCCTGGCTTTGGCGTCAGCCTTAGCCAACCAGAAATCCCAGTTCTAACATTGTTGGACAGCGGTGAGGATTAGGACTTGTGTTTGCGCAGTGCCACAGCGACAGCAGGCTACATTACAAAACTCTGCATTTTTTAGATAGTGACATGTTTGGGATTATTGTTTATGATTTTGTTGTTTCTCAAGAGTGTCATTTTCAAATGGTGTTTCCTGCGCTTTTATGTTTAGTGGCAGATGAGAGAAAATGACAGTGCGGGGCGCCAGTAGAGGGGGAGGTTCCCATAGATAAGGAATCCCTTGCGGGGTCCATTGCCCAATCTGTTCCTGTCCCTGTGTGGGTAGATGGAAGAGAGGGAGTGTGGAGGAGGAATGGCTTGCTCGGGAGGGTGGTTATCCCCTGAGTGTAGTGTGTGTGTCTGGATTACCCAGTATGGTAGAATCCAGTGGTGGCAGCTAAAATGTGTCCAGTGCGTGAAGTCCCATTCCCAGTTCCCAGAGTATGGTGCCTGGTGCTCAGTAAGAGGGGTACAGGTTGAGAGTCAGGGGCAGTGAGGAACTGTCTCACCAGTCTGGAGGGAGAGTGTGTGGATGAGTGGTGTGTTGAACTGGAGGAGTTGGTGTGAGGTTTCTTTTTGGTGATAAAAGGAGCTTGCACGGGAGGTGTACCTCTGGTGGTGTGCAGCAGGTCCTGCAGAGGCACTGGACAAGAAGGTGGACGTCTGGCGGTGTGCTAGATGTCTTGCAGAGGCATTGGGGAGTGATTCTAAAAGTAGTGGCTTGTGTATCTGATGATCCTGTGTAGGGGAAGAGGTTCATGTGTAGTCCAGCTAGGTCCCAGTAGGATGGATGGGGTGTAGGGGCTCACATCCTGTCTCAGTGGAGGCAGAGTGAGTGTGGGACGGTGTGTCCCACGTTGGCCCGAAACCCTGTCTCAGGGCCTGGAGGGTTCCCTAAGGGAGCGCCAGGTCAGGGGCCTAGGCTGTACTTACGGGTCATTTGAAGAGGATCTTCCTGTGTCTAGAGGACGGGAGTGTCTGTAACCAGAACTCCGGTGGTCCTGGTGTTGGGCAGTACCGCTCCTAAGTGGAGGGTGCAGAAGTCCTGGTTCGCTGGGCATTTGACCGTCTAGAGTGCTTGACCATTTGTGAGGCCTCTGGAGGTCGTTCCCCTAGGAGGGGGGATGCCAGGTTCAGGTTCAGCCTGACCTGGAGGGAAGGGCATCTGTAATCAGTGTCCTGACCGGTTTTGGCTTCCAGGGGTACCGCTCCAAGGTGGGAGGGTGCAAAACTCTGGAAGGGGATGCAGAGGGATGGTGTCCTTACCTCTGACCCCGGTGCAACCAGAGGGTTTAGATCCTAGGTGGGGAGATTAGGAAACTTCCAGGTAAAGAAGGAATCTCTGCCAAAGAAGATCAGCTGAAGAGACTGAGGGGGCTGCCCTTGCTGTGTGATCTGGGGCTCACCTGAAAATTGTTGTTTCCACTAAGGTAGAGGAAAGGGGACTTTGCTGTGTGCTGTGTCCCCCCACCTGCTTGAAGAGGGACTGTGCTGTGTGCTTTGTGAGGGTACGGAACCCCAGAAGTAGAGGTAGGGTGGGGCATTCTTGCCCGTGACCTCTGGTCAGCCTGAGAGTATGGTCCATAGGTTGAAGGATCAGTGGTAGTTGTAGCTACACTGAGAGGGAGAGTGGAGAATGGCTATTGTGTGCTAGGGGTTACTGCCCCCACTCTGTGGATTGGTCAGGACCTGTGACATTTGGATGGCCTAGGGCCTGGTCCTGGCCGTGGATGACTAGAGAGTACCAGTGGGGTATCCTAGTTGTGCCAGGGAGCTCTTGTTGAGATAAATACATGTGGGTTCAGAGTGGCGAAAAACCGGAGGGTGTCCCTGCCGTGCGGGCCCGTGTCCGTGTTTTTTTGCCCAAAGCAGGGAAGCCCATCAGTGGAGTGATTGGTCTACCCTGCGTTTTGGCTGGAAGGGGGTTGTGTTGGACCTGGCCCTTTTTGGCAGGTTCACCCCGAAACTTTTTTGCTGTTTGCCTAGCCTGTTTCTGTAACCTGGTGTTGGTGATTTTAGGTCTCTGCGCACTTTTTCACTGTGGTCCAGTGTAAAGTGCGTGCGCTCTCTGTGTATGTGTGATGAGTGACCTGCCCTCCCATAGGAATGCATGGGGAATATGTGTGACCATGGTAGTTCCTGATGTGTGGGGAGTGCAGGGTCGAGCTTGGTATGTGCGAACTCGTGATATTGAATGCTGCGTAATGATGTATGCGGCATGAATGTGTCTAGTGTGGAAGTGCCACTTCTAGACATGGGTGTGCGTGTGTAGTGAGTGTGCTGACACGTGATTGGCTGGAGCCTGGCTCCAGGATGTCTGGATGGGTCTGCCCAGTGGTGACTGTTGAGATTAGCATGCTGATATGAGGGGAGGAGTACACCTGGGCTCTGAATGGGGCTGGGTTTTCCCCACACAATGCTGGCTCCGCCCCCTGTGGTGCGACTGATGACCCTTGCCCTGACTAAAATGGCGGTTTCTGCCTGGCTTTGGCATCAGCCTTAGCCAACCAGAAATCCAGGTTCTAACAGTGAGTAGCTACATGAGTGTCTATATTGGTTATTAATTTGTTTTTTGAGTATCAGTATGAGTGTCTGTATGGTTCGGTGGGGGATATTAGTGTATAGATGCATGAATGAGTGACTCACTGTTTGTATGTGTTTTGAAGACAGCATGTGTGCAGGACTGTATGGGTGGATGAGTGTGTGTATGGGTGTGTTAGTAAGTGAATGACTGTCTCAATAGTATCTTAATGAGTAACTACATATGTTTTAATCTAGTATATATGAATATTGATGTATATAAGTGATTATATGTGAGAGTGAGAGATTGGACGAGTTCCTGTATAAATAAGTATGTGTTTTTATAAGTGATTGTTTAAGAGAGTAAGTATGTGTACGTTTCTGTAAAAGTAAGTGTAGTGGTGTGTGTATAGCTGTATATGCAAATAAATAGATGTTTGATAGTTTATTTGCATGTGTGAGTATGTGTGTGAGTAACTCTATGGATGAGTGTCGGTGTGTAACAGGATGTATAGTTGTATGAGTACATATGATGAGTGAGTACATGTATGAGTGACTATATAGAACTGTTGGTGAATGAGTGGATGTGAATGTAGATGGTGGAATTACTGAATAGGTTGTTGTAACTGGTATTGGTATCTCAATTTTTTTGAAAATTTTAGTTTCTATTTTTAATTTCAAAAGTTTTTATTGGTTGTTTCAGCATAGACATACAAAAAGCAAATCCATTAGCGTAATATGAGTCATAAATTTACGAATCAAAATTACTGTACGCTACAATATATCATAGTAAATGTCAGTACAAAAGTACATGGCTGGCATCTAGCCTAGAACAGTAGAGCACGTATCATATTCTCAATAACAATTTAGTAACAGACATTGTATTTCAACAGCATTTTACTCATTCATTAAGGACAATTTTCCACGGAAGTTAATAGTGAATGAAGACAGTCGGGGAGCATATGTTGGTGGGTCGTGGACGGTGTGTGGGCCAATCTAAGGTGGCTTATGTGACGTGAAGTAGTTATCAAGAGTCGCCCATAGTTTTCTCGTGGGAGGGCGCCACGGTGTTTGAAGGAGTGTAATATTGTCTACTCCACGTAAACTGATTATCCAATTCAGCCACCCTGCGTAATTGGCCTTGCTGGTATCTTTCCAGTTGCTGAGGACTGTCTTAACCGCCGCCGAGAGGAGGAGGTCAAGTAATGACCTATCATCTGCATCAAGGGATGGGTCCTGGGTGAACCCGAAAACTAGGTAAGGGAGCTCTTTTACCGGTGAGATGTGGAATAGCTTTGAGATCAAGTTGAATATCTTCCCCCAGAATTGCGCCACACAGTCGCATTCTAGGATGATGTGTGACAAGTCACCCTCCGCGCGTTTGCAATTCCAGCAAAAGGCATCTGGGGTGAGGTTGTGTGCAAATAATCGTGCTGGGGTCCAGAAGGCCTTATGTAAGAGCCAGTATTTTGTCTGTGATAGTGTAGGGCTGATTTTGTGTCTCGTGGAAGATATCCATGTGTCGGGGTCCAATCTGAGTCTGTGATTGGCCTAGATGAAAGGTTATTCCAGAATTGTGTAATTGGGGCAGTAAGGCCCGATTGTTTGGGAGAGCTGAGTCTATAGAGAAAGGAAACCTGGTGTCCTAGTCTGTTTAGTCTGGCAAGGTATGGCGGGAGTGAGGGTGGTGTTGGGGAGAGTTTGGCTTTGGACAAAGCCGTTTTTACGTTTAGGAAGTTATAGAATTCAATTGGTGCAAGATCGTATTGGATTTGTAGGTCACTGAAGGGAATGGGGTATGCCCCGGCGTACAGCTGGTGTGGGAACAGTATGCCTTTTTTGATCCATGTCTCGTTGTGCATGGGTTTACCCTTGTACATAATGTTACGGTTGTCCCAAAGGGATTCCCATTGTGAGCCCCGGATGCTGTGTTCTAGGATTCTATCAAACTTCAGGAGAGCAGATTTTTTGTTATGAAATATTGATTTAGAGTGGGTCAGCTTGTTCAGGTTAGATGAGAGGGCCGCGCTAGGGGAGACACCGTCTAGGATTTCCTCCTCAATTTCTAGCCATACTGGGGTATAGTCAGGTGAGGGAGCGAGCCAGTGGGCTCCTTGTTTGGCTAGGAAGGCGGCCTCATACCTTTTAAAGTCTGGCAAATTGACCCCTCCCGCGGATTTGTCTAAACGAAGTGTTTTTTATGCTGATTCTTGCCCTTTTCCCTTTCCATAGGAAATTAGAGATGGCTATGTCTAATTTGTGATAGAAGTCAGATGTGAGGGTTAGTGGGAGCATAGATTTGAGGTAATTAGCTAGAGGTGAAATCATCATCTTGATGGTTTCCATCCTACCCCACCAAGTAATGAAACGGGGGGACCATCCCTCTAGTTGCGTCTTGATTTTATTTAAAGTGATTTTTTCATTTCGATGGAGGGTCTCCATGAGGGAGTCCCCAAACTCGATACCTAGGTATTTCACAAACTCTGGTTGCCAACATAGCCCTGAGTCTCCCAGCACCTCTTTGGTGGTTAAAATATTGAGTGGTTTGACCTCAGATTTATCCCGGTTGAGTTTGTATCCTGAATGGGAAGAGTAATTATCTATGGTGGTCATTAGTGCAGTGATGGAAGTTTCTGGTGATTCAGTTACAATCAGGATATCGTCCGCATAGGCGGCAAGTTTGACGCACTTATCTCCGAATTTCACACCTTTGATGTTTTCATTTTTTTTATATGCGCAATTAGGGGTTCCATTGCCAGGAGGAATAGTGAGGGGGAGAGGGGGCAGCCCTGTCTTGTCCCTTGTTCTAAGGGAAAGGGGTCCGACAAAATACCATTTATAGCAATGCGTGCGGAAGGTGAACGGTATAGGGCCATAACCAAATCAGTGAATGGTTCTCCCAGGTTAAAGGCGGACATGCAGCTCTTGAGGAAACACCAGGAGACTCTGTCGAACGCCTTCTCTGCGTCGAGGGTAATGGCTACGGCCGGGGCTGCGAGCATTCTGGCTTTTTCAATAACGTGACAGAGGATCCTCGTATTATCGTTAGACATGCGCTGTTTCATGAAGCCTACTTGTGATGTACTAATTAGCTTTGGGAGTTGTAAATTTAGACGTGTGGCGGGGATCTTTGCGTAAATTTTGCAATCTAAGTTAATTAGGGAGATTGGCCTGTAATTTTTGGTTAGCAGAGGGTCCTTACCTTCTTTAGGTATGACTATGATGGTAGCTTCACTCATTGAATTGGTAATACCTTTTGTTACGCTAAAGGATTGGAATAGTTTTAGGAGAGTTGGGCTCAGGGAGTTCGTGAGCTCTTTATAGAAGCTGGCTGAGAACCCGTCAGGACCCGGTGCTTTCTTACATTTAAGCGTTTTAATGGACGCTGATACTTCCTGTAGGGTAATCGGAGAGTTCAGTGTGTCCTTGTCAGTAACGTTGAGTTTAGGAAGACCCAGAGAGGTTAGGTATCTGTTACACTCTTCCGAGTCAAAGTCTAGGTTATTTTTGTACAAGTCTTGGTAAAATGATTTAAATGTATTAAGAATTAGGTTCTGCTTTGTTTGGATGACATTGTTGCTATCTTTAACTGAGGCAATGTTGAATTGCTTATTTTTATGTTTTAGATATGACGCTAAGATCTTCCCAGCTTTGTTGCCCTCACATGTCCTTAGAGCCTTAAACTTATTGACCCAGACCCCCGCCCTTCTACTGAGTATCGAGTTGTATTCGTATTTGAGTTTGGTGAGGTCGTTTAAAATCATCGAGTTTTGGAGATCTGCCATATGGGCAGTTTCCAGCTTTTTGATGTTACCTTCCAGAGTGGACAAGTCTTTGTTTAATTTTTTGTTAGCTTGAGCTCGAATGCCTATTATTACTCCTCTCAGAGTGGCTTTGAGTGCCTCCCAAACATTCGCTATGTCTGAGTCGGGGGTGTCATTAAGTTTGAGGTAGTCTAGGATGGCATCCTCGATCTTTCGTTTGTTTTCCGGCTCGGAAAATATTTCGTCATTGAATCTCCATCTTTTAGGGGGGAGAATGGAACTGGAACCCACTAGTTTGGTCTGTATGCTTGAGTGGTCGGAAATCAGTTTAGGGGCAATACTGGTTTCTTCGATGAGGTGAGTGAAGGGGCTATTAATGAGGATATAATCTATCCTCGAGTAGGAATTGTGAGGAGGCGAGTAGAAGGTGTAATCTCGGCCGTCAGGGTTTTGGAGTCGCCATGAGTCGTGTAAGTTGAATCTGGAGCATAGGCGGTGTAAACTAGTATGTGAACGTGTGGGGTGGTAGGCGCAATTCGAGTGGCGATCGGTGATTGGGTCTAGTGGCAGGTTGAAATCACTCCCCATAATTAGTAGTTCTCCCTGGGGAATACAATCTAGGGTCGGGACTAGTGAATCCCAAAACTCTGGATCATCATTGTTGGGGCCATATACGTTCAAGACATGGATATGATCCTCGTTTCTCTGAAGGTGTGCCATGACGAAGCGGCCGTTATCATTGTGAGTGTGTGAAACTACGGAGATGTTAGATTTCTTAGCTATTAGTGTGAGAACCCCCCTCTTTTTGCTAACTGCTGGAGAGCAAAGATTGTGAGATATCCAATGTTGGTTTATAAAGTCAGCGTCATCTTTCGACAGTTTAGTCTCCTGCAGGAGTAGGATATCACCCTTGGATTTGGCCAGATACTCCAGAACTTTTCTCCTCTTGACCGGATGATTGAGACCTTTGACATTGAGGGAAACAATATTAAGGCCCTCAGAGATAGATGTATTACGAGTCATTGGTTACCATGGTGTCGCTCTTGTTCAGGCGTTATATTGTTGAAGAGTATGTTAGAGGGTGGTGGGTGTGTGGTGAGTATGAATGAGTAAGCTGCTTCATTGGTTCTGTACTGTCTCGCGTGTATTGCTGTTACAATGGTGTCGATGGAGTAGACGCATTTCGGGTTTGTGGTGAACATGGTACTGTAGGCTATTACTGGGGATAGGCTGGTAGCACGATAGGTTAGATCTCTGTGTGTGCTCTGCGAGAGCCCCCATGGAATATCGGAAAGCAGTCCTTTTGCTGACATATAGTTGAGAAAAAGCATTAACCCCAAATAAAAAAAGCATGCTGAAACAAACCAGATTTTATTCTTTCCCCTCCCCCCACCTTACCCCCTTCCCCCTCCCCCCTTCCTCCCTCCCTCTCCTTCCCTCCCCCCTCCCCCCTCCCCTCTCAAAAGAACTTGGGAGCTGCGACGGCATTGCCATCCATCTGCGGCACAGGAAGGGGTTAGAATGGTGGGTGTAACAGGGAACAGGTAACTAACAATATTCGATAGCTGTATGTAGTAAGCAGTATATAGTAGTGTTTGAGACACTGATAACTCGTGTAATCATGAAACTTGACTAAGCAGTGAATTTTAAGAACATATTCAATAAGAGTAATGAGGAAAAGGTACCTGAACAAGACCATTTAGCTACGGATACTGTGTACATTCATACGCGTAAAACATGCGTGAACAAAAGGTATGCGCAATCAAAAGACAAGATGACATGAGGGGACTTTCTACAGGTACATATATAGTCTCTGAGAATCAACTGAGTCCCTGCTAAAACACTTGATAAGGATATTAGTGGATGTACAGGTGACCTCGGTATGAACACTGAGTGGTCTTACCTGACGGATTCAATCAGATTCAAAGCATCAACAGAAACTGAAACGGAAGAGGCAACAGAATGTTCGGCTGCTCACGGGTGAAGATTATTTCGACTTACTATCTACTGTAGAAGATACTGAACAATGAGAACATTATGAACTTCAAGTTAGAGGCTTGAGATTGTTCTGTTAGAGTCACCCATGGCCAGAACCCGAGCTTATATTTTCTTGCGAGTTGGTCTTCCGTTTGTTTGAAGAGCCGTTGGACAAGTCCATGCTCTGCGGTGGAGAGTCTCCGATGAATTGTGCCAGTGCGTTGGGGTCCGTGAAGAATTTCGGTTTGTCCTGTATGGTGATTCTGAATTTCGCCGGACCAACAAAGGAGTGCTGGATGCCTTTCGATCTAAGTTTTTCTCTCAAGGCCAGGAAGCCCTTCCGGACTTCGAGTGTGTCTTTCGAGTAGTCCTGGGTGAAAGTTATATTATGGCCTTTCCAAGTGATTTTGTGATTGCGTCTTGCGAATTGAAGTATAGCTTCCGTATGCTGGTACCTCAGTGGTTTGCATATCAGTGGATGTGGGCCTCTGTATCCGTGAGGGATGTAGCTGGGAACTCTGTGGGCTCTGTCGAGTTCAAACTCATGGTGGAAGGAAATCCCTGTTATCTTCGGAATCCAAGCTTCTAGAAAGTCTACGCAGGAATTCGCATCTTTCTCTGCATTTTCTGGGATTCCAAAAATGCGCACGTTGCCCCTTCTGTTTCTGTCCTCCAATTCCGCTACCTGGCGTCTGAGTTGGTCCGTTGATCCCTGGAGTTGCTGTATGGAAGTGGATGCAGTATTGGATTTATCTTCTAAGTCACTAATTCTCTGTTCCGCTTCATCTATGCTTTTGTGTACAGAGCTCATGTCAGCTCTAATTGCAGTAAGTTCCAGCTGCATAGAGTCAGTGTTGGATTTGGTTGACTTTGCTAGGTCGTGTACCTCTGCCAGCTTTTTCAGGATTACCTCTAGGGTACTGCTGACGTCCGCCCTCGATTTAATAGGAGAGTCCGACAATGAGGGTTCCGGCTTCACCTTTTTGTTGTTCTTCTTCTCATCTCTGTCCGCCATTTTGAAGGAGATTCGTGTGTGGTGGACGCTATTGCGACGGCCTTCCAGTTTGCGAGAAAGGACAGGGTGGCCTGAAGGATGTCAAAGCGCCGGTCGAGTTAGGTCGTCGAACAGAGACCCCAAGGTTGTGGCTTTAAAGCTCAGAGTTCTGGTGCGCTCCAGATAAGGTCTGGATCTCTTGCTCTGGACCTTTGGCTTTCAATTGGAGCGTGTAGAAAGCTATCAGTACTCAAATGATATATTACTTGATGCTGGTTAATGTTCATACGTCAAGCTCTGCTTGTGGCTGTATCTCTATTTGTGGCTGCACCTCCAAGAGATATTGTGGCATTAGGAGTGGTAGGTTAGGCTATGACACCTTGGGTCTGCAGGGCTGATTGAGCAAATCTCCCATTTGTTTAAAGTACATAGATCACTGTTACTGCTTTTCTTTCCTGTTTTCGGTCAGGCGCCAGTGAAGGTAGGCTCCCTCTATTTACAGCTATATCGCCGCTGGAAGTGCGCTCTCCCTATCAGGGGCTCCCTTCAGGAAGGCGCAGGGCAGAGACACTGTGCCATTTGGAGCATTCCGCGGGGTATTTGTAGTGATTTTAGCGCATTCGTAGTGCCCTACGAGCGAGGTAGCTGGCGGGCGGCCATCTTAGGGACAGGCAGGCGGGCACACGGAGTCACCGGTAAGCACTAACCACGCCGGTTAGCTTAATTATTTCGCATACTGCGAGCCATGCATCGATTAGCGCATCCTTCAAGGCTCACCTTCCCTCCGTGAGCGGCTCTCAGATCCGCCGCTTCCCGCCGGGTGCCGCGCAGGTTGTCAGCGCTCCGTTCCGGAGCTCACTACCAGCAGCGTGGCAGTTTGTCGGCAAAGAGGTGCGTCCCGCCGATATTAGGCGCCTAACTTCGCACCGAGTGTGCCTCAGTAGATCTAAAGCCCATCTCCATTGTTCATTCGGCTGAAGAGGTGTTTTTCCGCCCCTGTAAATCGAGAAGATCGCTCCCCTGCGCGGCAGAGAACAGGCTAGGCGGCCATCACCAACGTCGTCCAAGCCACGCCCCCCTTAGTTTCTAGTTTTGAATGTGTGCATCAAGGGTTATATTAGGCTGAGAGGAGGTCTGCCACTCTTTCACAAGGATGATGTCATCAGTGTTGTCATTAGTGATATCATTTGAGATGTCATCAGTGATTTCATTAGTGATGTCACTGACCATGTCATGAGTGACGTAATATGTGATGTCATCAGCAGTGCATTGCAGGCTTCGCGAGTTAAAGTTAGCTGAACTAACTATACCAGGGGAATTTCAATGGTTTTGTATGAGTGAAATGTCCAGCTAACTATAACATGTGTGAAACCTATGGTTTTTCATTGAATTTCTAAGGTTTTTTAAGTGCTAATTCCTAACTATAACGTGGCTGAAACCTATGTTTTTTTCAGTGAATTTCCAAGGTTTTTTAAATGCTAATTCCTAACTATAATGTTGCTGAAACCTATGGTTTTTTCAGTGAATTTCAAAGGTTTTGTAAATTATAATTTTTAAATGTATTAATTGTTATATTTTTTATACTAATTTACTACATTGTTTTAAAGTATTTATATTTAGATATTTGATTTTTTAAATTACATTACATATTTTTAATATAAATTGACCAAAAATTTTAATATTTAAATTTTTTATTTTATATTTTTTTTATTTATATATATTTTATATAGCAGGCAATGATATTCTACGGAAGGAAATTCAAGTTACTGTGAAGTACAGTTAAATTTACTTTTCAGAAACAGTAGTGAGCTGAAAGATGCAGCACTGAGGTCTCTTCAGATAACAGGTGAGTAAAGTGGAATTCATAGGTCGGCTTATTTTTGAGGAATTTTTTAAACTTCCACAACCCCACACTTAGAAAAATTTCCAAGTGAAACCAGTCAATGTTACCCTATGGAAGGAAATTCACGTTACTGTAACTAGGATTAGGATTACTTTTCAGGATCAGTAGTGGGCTGAAGGATGCAGCACTAAGGTCTCTCCTGATAACAGGTGAGTAAATCGGAATTTGTAGTTCGGCTGATTTTTGAGGAATTTTTTTAACTTCCAGAACTCCACACAGAAACATTTCCAAGGGAAACCAGTCAATGTTAGCCTATGGAAGGAAATTCAAGTTACTGTAAGAATGGTTAGAATTACTTTTCAGGATCAGTAGTGGGCTGAAAGATGGAGCACTGAGGTCTCTCCTGATAACAGATGAGTAAATCGGAATTCGTAGTTCGGCTGATTTCTGAGGAATTTTTTAAACTTCCAAAATTCCACACTTAGAAAAATTTCCAAGGGAAACCAGTCAATGTTAGCCTATTGAAGGGAATTCAAGTCACTGTAACTACAATTAGAATTACCTTTCAGGATCAATAGTGGGCTAAAAGATGCAGCACTGAGGTCTCTTCTGATAACAGGTGAGTAAATCGGAATTCGTAGTTCGGCTGATTTTTGAAGAATTTTTTAAAGTTCCAAAACTCCACACTTAAAAATTTTTCCAAGGGAAACCAGTCAATGTTAGCCTATGGAAAGAAAATCAAGTTACTGTAAGTATGGTTAGATTTACTTTTCAGGGTCCGTACTGGGTTCAAAGATGCAGCACTGATGTCTCTCGCGATAACAGGGGAGTAAATCGGAATTCGTAGTTCGGCTGATTTTAGAGTAATATTTCGCTCAATTGTGAGGGAGAGGGTGGGGCCTGAGGTGACATGTGTGCAAACACGCCCTGTGGCGTGTTTTAGGTTTGGGAATTAATTCCTCTTCAATCCTGAGGTCCCCTGTGAGCCAACTAGCCCACCAGGTACCTCCAGTATGCGCCAGGGAGCTGTGTTGCAGAGAGATGTTCAGAGGGCACGCCTCCTTTTTACAACACTCTGCAACGCAGCTCTGTGGTGCTTACTGGAGGTCCCTGTTGGACTAGTTGGCCCCTAGGGGACCTCTGGATTGAAGAAGAATTAATTCCCCAACTTACAACACGCCACAGGGCATGTTTGCACACATATCACCTCTAGACCCGACCCCTACCTTCACCACTGTGCAAACACGCCCCGTAGCGCGTTCTAAGTTGGGGGATTAAGTCCCCTTGCATACTGGGGGTACATGGGGGCCAACTAGCCCACCAAGAACCTCCAGTATGCGCCAGGGGACTGCATTGCAGAGAGGTGTGAAAAGGGGCATGGCCTCATTACACCTCTCTGCAACGCAGACCCCTGCCGCATTTGCAGAAGGGGAACTAATTCCCCTTGCATACCGGGAGTCCCTGGGGGTTAACTAACCCATCAGGAACCTCCAGTATGCGCCAGGGGGCTGCGTTGCAGAGAGGTGTAATGAGGCCACGCCGCTATTTACACCTCTCTGCAACACAGACCCCTTGCGCGTTTGCAGAGGGGGAACTAATTCCCCTTGCATACTGGGGGTCCCTGGGGGCCAACTAGCCCACCAGAAACCTCCAGTATGCACCAGGGGGCTGTGTTGCAGAGAGGTGTTCTAATGCCACGCCCCTTTTTACACCTCTCTGCAGCGCAGCCCCCTGGTCCATACTGGAGGCTCCCAGTAGGCTAGTTGGTACCCAGGGACCCCCAGTATGCAAGGGGAATTAGTTCCCCCTCTGCAAACGCCCCAGGGAGCGCGTTTGCAGAGAGGTGCAGGGAGGGGGCGTGGCCTCCTCCCGATCCCGTTAAAAAATAATAATCTAGCCGTGTAGCCCCCCTTCTTTTTCTTTTTTTTTTGACCTGAGGACCCCATCCCTCAGGGCCGGCCCCAATTCTAATTTTTTATTTTATTTTTTTACAGGAAGGGGGCCGCGTGATACCCCTTCCTATGCCCCCTTAAGGCCCCGGGGACCCCATCCCCCGGGGCCTGCCTTTTTTTTTTTTTTTTAATGGTGGAGGGGGACCACGTGGCCCCCCTCCTGGGCAACTTATGGCCCCCGGGGACCCCATTCCCCTGGGGCCTGTGCACTCCGTTGGGGGCTGTAGGGGGTACCCCAGCCCCTCACGGTCCCTTCCGGCTCCCCGCATCATGCTGGAGCCGGCATTGCTTTTCTGCATGGGAAGCAGCTAACATGCTGCTCCCCATAGAGAAAAGCAATACATTTTGATTTTTGAAAGAGAGAGCAGGTTTCCTGCTCTCTCTTTCAAAAATCAAAGCAGTTTCCTATGGTAGGGTGGGAGCCACAAGGCTCCGCCCTACCATAGCAAACAGCAGTGTCCCGGGGGTAGGCACCCCGGGACACTGCAGGAGCCGGTGTTGGGGGGTGGCGGTCCCCAGGGCATCAAGGGCTCCAGGAGGGGGGCCGTGCAGCCCCCCTCCCACCAGTTAAAAGCCCCGGGGGACATGGTCCCCGGGGCTGGGGGGTCCATCATGGACCCCCCTATTTTAAATATTAGTGCCCCGGGGAGGTGGAGGTCCCCGGGGCGTGTGGGGGGCTTGATATCCCCCACACAGGTTTTTTATTTTATTTTAAAAAATGAAGCCCCAGGGGGTGGCGGTCCCCTGGGCTGTGGGGAGCCGTGAGCCCCCTGCATACTTCATAGTAAAGCGTGGCGGTCCCTTGGGCTCGGGGGGCCTTAGAGGCCCCCCATCATTCATATCAAAGCCCCGGGGGGTGGCGGTCCCCGGGGCTGTGGGGGGCCGTGTGCCTCCGCTATTATAATTACTTTGCCCCAGGGGATGGCGGTCCCCAGGGCAGTTTGGGTGGGATTGGTCCCCCCACACTTTTTTTAGTATGCCCCCAGGATTTGGTCCCCCTGGGGGCTAATTTGGAAAAAAAAGCAGACCGGGTTTTTTTTTCCACGAAATACGTGTACCTACGCGTATCCTGTGCTTTAAAAAAAATATTATATTTTTTTGGACTTGGGGGTGACCCCTGAGCAGGCCTAGGGGTCAGGGTGTTTCTACCCTGCCCCCTTTGCGTGTTTTTCGTGTGTCTTTAGCTGCTTTCTTGTGCCTCGGTTCTACCGAGGCACAAGATGGCTGCCAACGCTTCCTGGTTTGGAGTGTTGCCAGCCAATTAGCATAAAGCTCCTGCACGGGAAGGTACGCGTACTATAAGCGTACGGTACTTCGTCTAAAGATATATCTATGATTTTACTTTTGATTTTCTAAGAAACTACTGAACAGATTTACACAATTTAACCAAAAGCGTAATCTGCGAACCGAACTCTACCTTTTTGCCAAATTTGGTGTAATTCCGTTCAGCAGTTCGAGCTGTAGCCTCACTTAAAGAACCCTATGGAAAATTGCATGGGGAAAACACATTTTGGGACCCCCCTTTTTTTTGGCCCCAGCTTTACGAATCACCCCGAAATTTTCAGGGAAGGAGCGGAGCAAGCCATTTTCTTGGAGAATTTCGGGAAGATTCGTCGACAGGCGCCAAATTTATTCCAAATAGAATGTTGCAAATTTCCTATCGAAACTAGGTCCTAACTCTAACTACCTGGCGACCGCCAGTAGCTAAAATATATATAGGTGAAAATCGACCACCCCGCCTAGCAATACCCAGTGCTAATGCTGAACCCTCCACCTTGACTGGCACTGACCTCAGAGCAATGCAACTTATTTCCAGCCAAGAACCAACGGACTCCCAGGACCCTCAATCGATTGTGATGGCAGCTATGAGATTTGGCATCAAACAAAGATCAGCACCAACGAATTTCAAACCTAAATCGACTTTCACACCAGTATCAGCTTATGACGCTATCGATGTATTTGAAGAAGCAGTAAATCAAGATCTCTTGAGAATGAGAACAACTACAGCGCCTAACCCACAATACAATCCAGAACAATCACCAGATAATATTCAAACCCTCTGACAAGGGCGGCAATGTAGTCTTGATGACAAGAGAATATTACACGCAGGAGGCGATGCGTCAACTGTCGGATGGTAATTGCTATAAAAAAATCAGCAGAGATGACTACATCAAAAGTATTGATCAATATCACAAATTACTTATGAAATGGGCAGAAAGAGGCATGATCAATGACAAGGAACACAAATGTCTTGCTTGCCCTTATCCTGTAACATCCACATTTTACCATTTACCAAAAATTCATAAGGACACCAAGCGACCACCTGGCAGACCGATCGTCTCCTCAATTGACTGCTTAACTGATTCTATGTCTCAATAAATCGATCATTTCCTTGCAGACTTTGTCAGAACTTTACCTTCTTACATCCAAGATTCCACTCACTTCATCAAGAATATTATGGACATACCATGGGGACCTGACATGTGGATGATTACACTAGACATAACCAGTCTGTATACTGTTATTGATCATCAAAAGGGCATGCAGGCAGTACGGTATTTTCTTAAGGAAAGATCACTTGCATATTCTGAGCACAATGAAATGCTGTTAGAATTTTTAGAATTTGTTCTTCACAATAATATCTTCCTTTTCGACAAACAACATTACCGGCAGGTAAGAGGGACCGCGATGGGCACCTGCTTCGCCCCCAGCTATGCGAACCTGTTCGTGGGCTGGTGGGAGAAGCAGGTGGCCTGGGCGGAACCCTTTAGTGAACATGTGAACTGCACTGTATCGTGGCATAGGTACATAGATGATCTATTTATCCTATGGAAGGGCCCCAAATCACAGGCAGAGGCATATATTGACCAACTCAACAAGAATTCTCTTAACCTCCACTTCAGTGGACAGATGAGTCAGACTAAGGTATCCTTTTTAGACCTGCAAGTATTTATTCATGATGGTAGACTTTGTACCAAGCTGTTTAGAAAATCCACAGCGGGTAACTTGACCCTTGAGACAAGCAGTAGCCACCAGAAGTCTTTGAAGAATAGCATCCCCTATGGAGAACTACTGCGCCTTAAGAGGAATTGTTCAAACAATGCAGATTTTAAACAAGCAGCAATAGATGCTATTGACCGTTTCAAGGTCAGAGGATACAAGAGCGGGTTACTAAGTCAGACTTTGGAAAAAGTAAAGATAATTTCACGCAGTAGCCTTTTGAAAGAACAGAGACAACCCATAGAATATGATGTAAAATCGAGCAGATTTATCACCACGTTCTTTGGTGAGGCTGAAGGACTAAGAAAGATACTTTATCGGAACTGGCATATACTCAAGGCTGATCTGGTGATTAGTAAGGAGTTACCAGAACAACCACAGATAACTTTTAGACGCAGCAGATCACTGAAAGATCATCTGGTGACGAGTCATTATCAACCAGTTCCTTTTGTCCCTAGGCTGAATGCCATGACAGGATTCTTTCCCTGCTCTAAATGCAAGGCATGCAAGAACAGCACAAAGGTTCAAACATTTCAGTTGCCAGGCAGAAAGGTCATGAAGAAGATAAATCACGTTCTAACTTGTACCACACCTTTCTGCGTTTATTGTCTAGTATGCCCCTGCATGAAAATCTATGTTGGCAGTACTAAATATCCTGTCAAAAAGAGAATTTTAGAGCATGCCCGAGCTATTGAGAATAAGGATCCCACCTATCTGATGGCGAGACACTTTTCTGAAATTCACAACAGTGACCGCTCACTGCTGAAATTCTATTGCATTGACCATGTCCCAGCAAGTGAACGGGGTGGAGATAGGCTGCAAAAACTGTGCAGACTTGAATCGAGGTAGATTATTGATTTGCACACCATCATTCCCTTTGGTCTTAATTCTGAAGAGGAATTATCAATACACCTGGGATAACAAGATCATGATTCCTAAGATCCATTGGGTTGTGCTTTTCCTGCTTTTAGTAACAAAAGTTTCCTGTATTGAGTGGATATTCAGGATGGTTATTGATTGAGGTTCATGAATGTGTCATGTATTATTTCTACATTGTAATAATTTTTTTATTTATATGCATTCATTAGACACACCATCGGTAAAGCGATATTAGCCCATCCAGGGCTTATCATTTATCCTTCTATAATTCCTTTTGGAGCCATGCATATATATATATATATATATATATATATATATGAAGCAGAGAACTCTGGGTAGTTCTCAACTTTAGGGGAAAGGAGCTACTGTATGGAGCACTCTCAACACCAGCGACACTCTAGATCTGCTCACCTCAAATGTCTACTTTTCTATCAAAGTCTTTAAGCGTAGGATTAGCACAGTGCTATCCATGCCGAGATTGAAATGGACAAAGGGGCAGATTTACAAGCCCCTTGCGCCACTTATGTGTCACTTTTTCCATGTTAAAAGTGACCCAAAAGTGGCTCAAGGGGTTGTAAATCTGCCCCAGAATCTTATGCCATTTTTACAGCAAAGTTTTTAAGCATAGGACTAGCACAGTGCTGTCCTTGCCGAGCTGTAAAATGACAAAAGATATTTATCACTCCAGGCACAATATTACAGCTTTGAATTGGTAAAATACCAACCAAGCCAACCTGAAATGAATAAAAGCAAACCCTGACACAGTGTTTCGCTCTAATTAGAGCTCTTCAGAGAGGTATAGCTTTGTCCAGACACAAGGGAGCACCCAGTATAAGTAAAAAAACATACCCTTTCAGGCAGTTCCCAGAGTATGGTGCCTGGTGCTCAGTAAGAGGGGTTCAGGTTGAGAGTCAGGGGCAGTGAGGAACTGTCTCACCAGTCTGGAGGGAGAGTGTGTGGATGAGTGGTGTGTTGAACTGGAGGAGTTGGTGTGAGGTTTCTTTTTGGTGATAAAAGGAGCTTGCACGGGAGGTGTACCTCTGGTGGGGTGCAGCAGGCCCTGCAGAGGCACTGGACAAGAAGGTGGACGTCTGGCGGTGTGCTAGATGTCTTGCAGAGGCATTGGGGAGTGATTCTAAAAGTAGTGGCTTGTGTATCTGATGATCCTGTGTAGGGGAAGAGGTTCATGTGTAGCCCAGCTAGGTCCCAGTAGGATGGTAGGGGTGTAGGGGCTCACGTCCTGTCTCAGTGGAGGCAGAGTGAGTGTGGGACGGTGTGTCCCACGTTGGCCCGAAACCCTGTCTCAGGGCCTGGAGGGTTCCCTAAGGGAGCGCCAGGTCAGGGGCCTAGGCTGTACTTACAGGTCATTTGAAGAGGATCTTCCTGTGTCTAGAGGACGGGGAGTGTCTGTAACCAGAACTCCGGTGGTCCTGGTGTTGGGCAGTACCGCTCCTAAGTGGAGGGTGCAGAAGTCCTGGTTCGCTGGGTCCGTCTAGAGTGCTTGACCATTTGTGGGGCCTCTGGAGGTCGTTCCCCGAGGAGGGGGAAGGCCAGGTTCAGGTTCAGCCTGACCTGGAGGGAAGGGCATCTGTAATCAGTGTCCTGACCGGTTTTGGCTTCCAGGGGTACCGCTCCAAGGTGGGAGGGTGCAGAACTCTGGAAGGGGGTGCAGAGGGATGGTGTCCTTACCTCTGACCCCGGTGCAACCTGAGGGTTTAGATCCTAGGTGGGGAGATTAGGAAACTTCCAAGTAAAGAAGGAATCTCTGCCAAAGTAGATCAGCTGAAGAGACTGAGGGGGCTGCCCTTGCTGTGTGATCTGGGGCTCACCTGAAGTTTGTTGTTTCCACTAAGGTAGAGGAAAGGGGACTTTGGTGTGTGCTGTGTCCCCCCACCTGCTTGAAGAGGGACTGTGCTGTGTGCTTTGTACCTCCAAAGTGAAATAGTTTCCAGATCCCAGGTGGTAGACCAGTTAATGGAGAGAGGTCCTGTTCTGGTGGGAGAGATGTGTTCTGGTGGGTGCTTCCCTGGGAGGGTAAGGAACCCCAGAAGTAGAGGTAGGGTGGGAAATTCTTGCCTGTGACCTCTGGTCAGCCTGAGGGTATGGTCCCTAGGTTGAAGGATCAGTGGTAGTTGTAGCTACACTGAGAGGGAGAGTGGAGAATGGCTATTGTGTGCCAGGGGTTACTGCCCCCACTCTGTGGATTGGTCAGGACCTGTGACATTTGGATGGCCTAGGGCCTGGTCCTGGCCGTGGATGACTAGAGAGTACCAGTGGGGTATCCTAGTTGTGCCAGAGAGCTCTTGTTGAGAGAAATACATGTGGGTTCAGAGTGGCGAAAAACCGGAGGGTGTCCCTGCCGTGCGGGCCCGTGTCCGTGTTTTGTCGCCGAAAGCAGGGAAGCCCATCAGTGGAGTGATTGGTCTACCCCGCGTTTTGGCTGGAAGGGGGTTGTGTTGAGCCTGGCCCTTTTTGGCAGGTTCACCCCGAAACTTTTTTGCTGTTTGCCTAGCCTGTTTCTGTAACCTGGAGTTGGTGATTTTAGGTCTCTGTGCACTTTTTCACTGTGGTCCAGTGTAGAGTGCGTGCGCTCTCTGTGTATGTGTGATGAGTGACCTGCCCCCCCAATAGGAATGCATGGGGAATATGGGTGATCATGGTAGTTCCTGATGTGTGGGGAGTGCAGGGTCGAGTTTGGTATGTGTGAACTCGTGATATTGAATGCTGCGTAATGATGTATGCGGCATGAATGTGTCTAGTGTGGAAGTGCCACTTCTAGACATGGGTGTGCATGTGTAGTGAGTGTGCTGACATGTGATTGGCCGGAGCCTGGCTCCAGGATGTCTGGATGGGTCTGCCCAGTGGTGAGTGTTGAGATTAGCATGCTGATATGAGGGGAGTAGTGCGTCTGGGTCCTGAATGGGGCTGGGTTTTCCCCACACAATGCTGGCTCCGCCCCCTGTGGTGCGACTGATGACCCTTGCCCTGACTAAAATGGTGGTTTCTACCTGGCTTTGGCATCAGCCTTAGCCAACCAGAAATCCAGGTTCTAACAGTGAGTAGCTACATGAGTGTCTATATTGGTTATTAATTTATTTTTTGAGTATCAGTATGAGTGTCTGTATGGTTTGGTGGGGGATATTAGTTAGCGTATAGATGCATGAATGAATGACTCACTGTTTGTATGTGTTTTGAAGACAGCATGTGTGCAGGACTGTATGGGTAAATGAGTGTGAATGACTGTCTCAATAGTATCTTTATGAGTAACTACATATGTTTTAATCTAGTATATATGAATATTGATGTATATAAGTGATTATATGTGAGAGTGTGAGATTGGACGAGTTCCTGTATAAATAAGTATGTGTTTTTATAAGTGATTGTTTAAGAGAGTAAGTTTGTGTACGTTTCTGTAAAAGTAAGTGTAGTGGTGTGTGTATAGCTGTATATGCAAATAAATAGATGTTTGATAGTTTATTTGCATGTGTGAGTATGTGTGTGAGTAACTCTATGGATGAGTGTCGGTGTGTAACAGGATGTATAGGTGTATGAGTACATATGATGAGTGAGTACATGTATGAGTGACTATATAGAACTGTTGGTGAATGAGTGGATGTGAATGTAGATGGTGGAATTACTGAATAGGTTGTTGTAACTGGTATTGGTATCTCAATTTTTTTGAAAATTTTTGTTTCTATTTTTGAATGTGTGCATCAAGGGTTATATTAGGCTGAGAGGAGGTCTGCCACTCTTTCACAAGGATGATGTCATCAGTGTTGTCATCAGTGATATCATTTGAGATGTCATCAGTGATTTCATTAGTGATGTCACTGACCATGTCATGAGTGACGTAATATGTGATGTCATCAGCAGTGCATTGCAGGCTTCGCGAGTTAAAGTTAGCTGAACTAACTATACCGGGGGAATTTCAATGGTTTTGTATGAGTGAAATGTCCAGCTAACTATAACATGTGTGAAACCTATGGTTTTTTCATTGAATTTCTAAGGTTTTTTAAGTGCTAATTCCTAACTATAACGTGGCTGAAACCTATGTTTTTTTCAGTGAATTTCCAAGGTTTTTTAAATGCTAATTCCTAACTATAATGTTGCTGAAACCTATGGTTTTTTCAGTGAATTTCAAAGGTTTTGTAAATTATAATTTTTAAATGTATTAATTGTTATATTTTTTATACTAATTTACTACATTGTTTTAAAGTATTAATTTTGTAGATATTTGATTTTTTAAATTACATTACATATTTTTAATATAAATTGACAAAAACTTTTAATATTTTAATTTTTTATTTTATATTTTTTTTATTTATATATATTTTATATAGCAGGCAATGATATTCTACGGAAGGAAATTCAAGTTACTGGTAAGTACAGTTAAATTTACTTTTCAGAAACAGATAACAGGTGAGTAAATTGGAATTCATAGGTCGGCTGATTTTTGAGGAATTTTTTAAACTTCCACAACTCCACACTTAGAAAAATTTCCAAGTGAAACCAGTCAATGTTACCCTATGGAAGGAAATTCAAGTTACTGTACCTAGGATTAGGATTACTTTTCAGGATCAGTAGTGGGCTGAAGGATGCAGCACTGAGGTCTCTTCTGATAACAGGTGAGTAAATTGGAATCTGTAGTTCGGCTGATTTTTGAGGAATTTTTTTAACTTCCAAAACTCCACACTTAAAAAAATTTCCAAGGGAAACCAGTCAATGTTAGCCTATGGAAAGAAATTCAAGTTACTGTAAGTATGGTTAGATTTACTTTTCAGGGTCCGTACTGGGTTCAAAGATGCAGCACTGATGTCTCTCGTGATAACAGGGGAGTAAATCGGAATTCGTAGTTCGGCTAATTTTAGAGTAATATTTCGCTCAATTGTGAGGGAGAGGGTGGGGCCTGAGGTGACATGTGTGCAAACACGCCCTGTGGCGTGTTTTAGGTTGGAGAATTAATTCCTCTTCAATCCTGAGGTCCCCTGTGAGCCAACTAGCCCACCAGGTAACTCCAGTATGCGCCAGGGAGCTGTGTTGCAGAGAGGTGTTCAGAGGGCATGCCTCCTTTTTACAACACTCTGCAACGCAGCTCCGTGGTGCTTACTGGAGGTCCCTGTTGGACTAGTTGGCCCCCTGGGGACCTCTGGATAGAAGAAGAATTAATTCCCCAACTTACAACGCGCCACAGGGCATGTTTGCACACATATCACCTCTAGACCCGACCCCTACCTTCACCACTGTGCAAACATGCCCCGTAGCGCGTTCTAAGTTGGGGGATTAAGTCCCCTTGCATACTGGGGGTACATGGGGGCCAACTAGCCCACCAGGAACCTCCAGTATGCGCCAGGGGACTGCATTGCAGAGAGGTGTGAAAAGTCGCGAGGCCTCATTACACCTCTCTGCAACGCAGACCCCTGGCGCATTTGCAGAAGGGGAACTAATTCCCCTTGCATACCGGGAGTCCCTGGGGGCCAACTAACCCATCAGGAACCTCCAGTATGCGCCAGGGGGCTGCGTTGCAGAGAGGTGTAATGAGGCCACGCCGCTATTTACACCTCTCTGCAACACAGACCCCTTGTGCGTTTGCAGAGGGGGAACTAATTCCCCTTGCATACTGGGGGTCCCTGGGGGCCAACTAGCCCACCAGAAACCTCCAGTATGCACCAGGGGGCTGTGTTGCAGAGAGGTGTTCTAAGGCCACGCCCCTTTTTACACCTCTCTGCAGCGCAGCCCCCTGGTCCATACTGGAGGCTCCTAGTAGGCTAGTTGGTACCCAGGGACCCCCAGTATGCAAGGGGAATTAGTTCCCCCTCTGCAAATGCCCCAGGGAGCGCGTTTGCAGAGAGGTGCCTCCTCCCGATCCCGTTAAAAAAAATTAATCTAGCTGTGTAGCCCCCCCTTCTTTTTCTTTTTTTTGGCCCTGAGGGCCCCATCCCCCAGGGCCGGCCCCAATTCTAATTTTTTATTTTATTTTTTTACAGGAACGGGCCCCTTCCTATGCCCCCTTAAGGCCCCGGGGACCCCATCCCCCGGGGCTAGCCTTTTTTTTTTTAATGGTGGAGGGGGGCCACGTGGCCCCCCTCCTGGGCAACTTATGGCCCCCGGGGACCCCATTCCCCTGGGGCCTGCGCTCTCCGTTGGGGGCTGTAGGGGGGTACCCCAGCTCCTCACGGTCCCTTCCGGCTCCCCGCATCATGCTGGAGCCGGCATTGCTTTTCTGCATGGGAAGCAGCTAACATGCTGCTCCCCATAGAGAAAAGCAATACATTTTGATTTTAGAAAGAGAGAGCAGGTTTCCTGCTCTATCTTTCAAAAATCAAAGCAGTTTGCTATGGTAGGGTGGGAGCCACAAGGCTCTGCCCTACCATAGCAAACAGCAGTGTTCCCGGGGGTAGGCACCCCGGGACACTGCAGGAGCCAGTGTTGGGGGGTGGCGGTCCCCAGGGCATCAAGGGCTCCAGGAGGGGGGCCGTGCAGCCCCCCTCCCACCAGTTAAAAGCCCCGGGGGACATGGTCCCCGGGGCTGGGGGGTCCATCATGGACCCCCCTATTTTAAATATTAGTGCCCTGGGGAGGTGGAGGTCCCCGGGGCGTGTGGCGGGCTTGATATCCCCCACACAGGTTGTTTATTTTATTTTAAAAAATGAAGCCCCAGGGGGTGGCGGTCCCCCTGGGCTGTGGGGAGCCGTGAGCCCCCCACATACTTCATAGTAAAGCGTGGCGGTCCCTTAGAGGCCCCCCATCATACGTATCAAAGCCCCCGGGGGTGGCGGTCCCCGGGGCTGCGGGGGGCCGTGTGCCCCCGCTATTATAATTACTTTGCCCCAGGGGATGGCGGTCCCCAGGGCCGTTTGGATTGGGCCTCCCACACTTCTTTTTTAGTATGCCTCCAGGATTTGGTCCCCCTGGGGGCTAATTTGAAAAAAAAAGCAGACCGGGTTTTTTTTTTTCACGAAATACGTGTACCTACGCGTATCCTGTGCTTTAAAAAAAATATTATATTTTTTTGGACTTGGGGGTGACCCCTGAGCAGGCCTAGGGGTCAGGGTGTTTCTACCCTGCCCCCTTTGCGTGTTTTTCGTGTGTCTTTAGCTGCTTTCTTGTGCCTCGGTTCTACCGAGGCACAAGATGGCTGCCAACACTTCCTGGTTTGGAGTGTTGCCAGCCAATTAGCATAAAGCTCCTGCACGGGAAGGTACGCGTCCTATAAGCGTACGGTACTTCGTCTAAAGATATATCTATGATTTTACTTTTGATTTTCTAAGAAACTACTGAACAGATTTACACCATTTAACCAAAAGCGTAATCTGCGAACCGAACTCTACCTTTTTGCCAAATTTGGTGTAATTCCGTTCAGCAGTTCGAGCTGTAGCCTCACTTAAAGAACCCTATGGAAAATTGCATGGGGAAAACACATTTTGGGACCCCCCTTTTTTTTCGGCCCCAGCTTTACGAATCACCCTGAAATTTTCAGGGAAGGAGCGGAGCGGATCAAGCCATTTTCTTTGAGAATTTCGGGAAGATTCGTCGACAGGCGTCAAATTTATACCAAATAGAATGTTGCAAATTTCCTATCGAAACTAGGTCCTAACTCTAACTACCTGGCGACCGCCAGTAGCTAAAATATATATAGGTGAAAATTGACCACCCCGCCTAGCAATACCCAGTGCTAATGCTGAACCCTCCACCTTGACTGGCACTGACCTCAGAGCAATGCAACTTATTTCCAGCCAAGAACCAACGGACTCCCAGGACCCTCAATCGATTGTGATGGAAGCTATGAGATTTGGCATCAAACAAAGATCAGCACCAACGAATTTCAAACCTAAATCGACTTTCACACCAGTATCAGCTTATGACGCTATCGATGTATTTGAAGAAGCAGTAAATCAAGATCTCTTGAGAATGAGAACAACTACAGCGCCTAACCCACAATACAATACAGAACAATCACCAGATAATATTCAAACCCTCTGACAAGGGCGGCAATGTAGTCTTGATGACAAGAGAATATTACACGCAGGAGGCGATGCGTCAACTGTCGGATGGTAATTGCTATAAAAAAATCAGCAGAGATGACTACATCAAAAGTATTGATCAATATCACAAAACACTTATGAAATGGGCAGAAAGAGGCATGATCAATGACAAGGAACTCAAATGTGTTGCTTGCCCTTATCCTGTAACATCCACATTTTACCATTTACCAAAAATTCATAAGGACACCAAGCGACCACCTGGCAGACCGATCGTCTCCTCAATTGACTGCTTAACTGATTCTATGTCTCAATAAATCGATCATTTCCTTGCAGACTTTGTCAGAACTTTACCTTCTTACATCCAAGATTCCACTCACTTCATCAAGAATATTATGGACATACCATGGGGACCTGACATGTGGATGATTACACTAGACATAACCAGTCTGTATACTGTTATTGATCATCAAAAGGGCATGCAGGCAGTACGGTATTTTCTTAAGGAAAGATCACTTGCATATTCTGAGCACAATGAAATGCTGTTAGAATTTTTAGAATTTGTTCTTCACAATAATATCTTCCTTTTCGACAAACAACATTACCGGCAGGTAAGGGGGACCGCGATGGGCACCTGCTTCGCCCCCAGCTATGCAAACCTGTTCGTGGGCTGGTGGGAGAAACAGGTGGCCTGGGCGGAACCTTTAGTGAACATGTGAACTGCACTGTATCGTGGCATAGGTACATAGATGATCTATTAATCCTATGGAAAGGCCCCAAATCACAGGCAGAGGCATATATTGACCAACTCAACAAGAATTCTCTTAACCTCCACTTCAGTGGACAGATGAGTCAGACTAAGGTATCCTTTTTAGACCTGCAAGTATTTATTCATGATGGTAGACTTTGTACCAAGCTGTTTAGAAAATCCACAGCGGGTAACTTGACCCTTGAGGCAAGCAGTAGCCACCAGAAGTCTTTGAAGAATAGCATCCCCTATGGAGAACTACTGCGCCTTAAGAGGAATTGTTCAAACAATGCAGATTTTAAACAAGCAGCAATAGATGCTATTGACCGTTTTAAGGTCAGAGGATAGAAGAGCGGGTCACTAAGTCAGACTTTGGAAAAAGTTTATTGTCTAGTATGCCCCTGCATGAAAATCTATGTTGGCAGTACTAAATATCCTGTCAAAAAGAGAATTTTAGAGCATGCCCGAGCTATTGAGAATAAGGATCCCACCTATTTGATGGCGAGACACTTTTCTGAAATTCACAACAGTGACCGCTCACTGCTGAAATTCTATTGCATTGACCATGTCCCAGCAAGTGAACGGGGTGGAGATAGGCTGCAAAAACTGCGCAGACTTGAATCGAGGTATATTATTGATTTGCACACCATCATTCCCTTTGGTCTTAATTCTGAAGAGGAATAACAAGATCATGATTCCTAAGATCCATTGGGTTGTGCTTTTCCTGCTTTTAGTAACAAAAGTTTCCTGTATTGAGTGGATATTCAGGATGGTTATTGATTGAGGTTCATGAATGTGTCATGTATTATTTCTACATTGTAATAATTTTTTTATTTATATGCATTAATTAGACACACTATCGGTAAAGCGATATTAGCCCATCCAGGGCTTATCATTTATCCTTCTATAATTCCTGGAGTGGTGCAAAGCCCATACAGGGCTCAATTTTGTTGTTTTCTGCATAATCCTTATGCGCAGGACTTTAAATTGTCAACCATGGCCTTAAAGCTAACAATTTATTTATTTTTTAAATGCAATAATTTCATAATGGTTACATAACAATGGAAACAGATTGTATATAAATATGCAGTGATATGTTTGCTTTTTTAACTGCATATGAAGCCACTCTAAAATGGCCGCCAAAGTAACATTGATGATTTTGTCCGCCTTTTCTGTTTACAAATTCTCAAGAAAAAATTGTGATTGTTTTTTTAATGCTTTAAATGGCGGCAGCCTCGGTAATCAGGTTGACACAGGGGAAAAAGGCACGTTCGCCGAAACGCGTCCTGTTTGTGCGATAATAAATTGAACTTTTCTTAACTGACCACGCGAGTGCGGCCGCTTCCTTCCTTGGTGGGGGGGGCTTTTGGAGCAGATATATATATATATATATATATATATATATATATATATATATATATATATATATATATATATATATATATATATATATATATATATATATATATAAAGCAGAGAACTATGGGTAGTTCTCAACTTTAGGGGAAAGGAGCTACTGTATGGAGCACTCTCAACACCAGCGACACTCTAGATCTGCTCACCTCAAATGTCTACTTTTCTATCAAAGTCTTTAAGTATAGGATTAGCACAGTGCTATCCACGCCGAGATAGAATGGACAAAGGGGCAGATTTACAAGCCCCTTGCGCCACTTATGTGTCACTTTTTCCATGGTAAAAGTGACCCAAAAGTGGCTCAAGGGGTTGTAAATCTGCCCCAGAATCTTTTGCCATTTTTACAGAAAAGTTTTTAAGCATAGGACTAGCACAGTGCTGTCCTTGCCGAGCTGTAAAATGACAAAAGCCGTTTATCACTCCAGGCAAAATATTACAGCTTTGAATTGGTAAAATACCAACCAAGCCAACCTGAAATGAATAAAAGCAAACCCTGACACAGTGTTTCGCTCTAATTAGAGCTCTTCAGAGAGGTATAGCTTTGTCCAGACACAAGGGAGCACCCAGTATAAGTAAAAAAAATACCCTTTCAGGCATAGAGTGATGAATAAATTATGCAAAAAAGAAGCGGAGACCTCTGGGTAGTTCTCAAGTTTAGGTGGAAAGTAGCTCCTGTATGGAGCACTCTCAACGCCAGAGACACTCTAGATCTGCTCACCTCAAATGTCTACTTTTCTATCAAAGTCTTTAAGCGTTGGATTAGCACAGTGCTATCCAAGCCGATATAGAAATGGACGAAGTCTTTTGCCATTTCATCAGCAAAGTTTTTAAGCATAGTACTAGCACAGTGCTGTCCTTGCCGAGCTGTAAAATGACAAAAGCCATTTATCACTCCAGGCACAATATTACACCTTTGAATTGGTAGAATACCAACCAAGTTTTGGAATGGCAAAAGACTTTGTCCATTTCTATCTCGGCGTTGATTGGTTTCGGTTGGTTTGTTGGTGTTAGCGATGCAGGGATTAATAAAAACACCCATTTCTCTACTGTAGCTTGTGCAATAGCGGGTTTACAGCCACAGCAGAAGCTCCCATAGTGAAATGGGAGTGTGTAACTGCACCATGTGCACTCGCATCCTAATAATGAGGTCGGAACTGCCGACGGGAGGTCGGTCGGTCCCGTTTCTGCAATGGTGTTGGGTGGACACAAGTCTGCCTGACATCTTAATGAGGGCCTTAGCTGAATCTTCAGCTGGATGATTTTTTAATGAGATTTAGGGGCTCATTACGATGTGTGGTGGAAAGCCTCTGCCTGACAATGTCTCCCAATCGAGACCGTCCGACTAGCAGTCGCCGATTCCGACCGACGGGTTACAATGCAACCAAACACTGTTTGGTCAGATTCCAATTGTTTCATGTGGGAGCCCGTGTTACGCTGAGAACCATCGTAACACAGGCTCCTATGGGGACATGTGGTATTTTCAGGAAACCTTGAACCCTGTGGCAGGCCGCCCATGGTGCCTGAAACACAGTATAGGGCTTTACAAGGGGGTCCCTCAGGTACCCCCTCAGCCATCAACCATAGGCTGCAGGGCTAAAGGGGCCTGACAGGGGCCCCCAAAGTCACTTTCCAACAGCCTTTCTGTGTCAGACAGGCTGTCATGGAAAGGCTGTTGGAAAACGACACTGTATACTTTTGGGCGGAAACACTGTCCATAGTGGTGCACAATGTGGTTCCAACCGAGACGGATACTCTGTGAGTCACTCGGAACCAATTCGGGAACTTCATAATCGGGCGGGCGGAATGTAAAGTGACCGAGTTGGTCAGAAGGGTTCCGACATGGTCGGGGAGATTCCGACTGTCAGGAAGAGGTTTTCCGCCCGACATCGTAATCGGCCCAGAAGTCGGTCTTGACTTAAAGGCCCACGGCCAGGCTCCTTGGGTGCAGTTACAGACACAACAGTCGTGAATAGTCATCATTCCCCTACCAAAAATACTCCTAGGGTTCTCTTACACAAGGCCATGTAGCAAGGGTTGGGCTGCGTTGTCTGAAATGTTATCATGGCAATCCCCTGGACCCAGTTTTTTAAGTGAAAGTCTCAAAGGTTGAGGAGCCAGTAGATACTGGAGGGACAGCCACTCTATCAGGCTGTGGTGTATCCTTTGCAGTGCACCTTAAGGTACCCTGGTGTACAGGCTGCTGAACTAATTCTACAATACAGTGGAGAGTGCGATGTAGTTGTCCAGCAAGCTGCCCCAGGTGCTAAGTCCCACATGCTCAGCCTAAAATAAAGTGGACAGGAGTTTTTTGCTTTGCTATCTCTTTCTTGTTTAAACGGGCCATCCAGTGTAAAGAAAAAAAGCTTTTTTCTTTGCAAAGTCCTGCATCTTTAACAATCACCAACAACAGGTATTGCAGAATGTTTGTTTGTTTGATGAGGCCTGCAGGGCTTTGAGGCCTATTGTTACATAATTCACTGGCTGTGCCAGTTTATAACTGATTGGGTTTGTTTACGAGGTTCTTTAGCTTCACATCTGGCCCTACACCCAAACCGGTTTCAAGATCAGTTCTAAAAAAAAACGGGGCCACTTGAAACGGTTTCCTTTTGCCGCCATGTAGGGAAAGAGGACTAACCGTTTTCCATTTCGCCATCTTCCCAGTATAACCCAACTGCAAAACTCATCGAGCTGTCAATATGAGGTTTTAAAGATTCAGACTGGTACACAGTTTTATGTAGAATTAGTAGTTGTTAGAAATCTAATCGTTAACATTCTATTTTTGTTCCAAGGGGCAACAGATTTACCTCCATAGCTAACAGGAGCCCATCCGGTGGTCCAGCAAGTTGCTCCAACCTGGATACGATGTGTGGCATAGGGGGCGCAGACTGGTTGGATGGCGGTGTTGAACAGGACGGGCCCAAACAGTTCCAACAGGGCGATGTCGTCGCCCATGCTGGAGCTGGTGTAGTTCTCATGGACAAAGATTTGGTTGGCCCGCCGTTTGTGCTTGAAGGGGATGCTCCCATTGAGCAGGTGTGCGCCGAGATAAACTGTCCATTCAGAGGCATAGAAGACGTCTTCCCTGAGGAAAGAACAACAGAGTAGTCTGTTACACTACCAAACATATGGGCGAAGCAGGAATAAGTAAAGGGACCAAGTGTTGGTCACTTTGAAATGAAGGATGGGGAAAGGTGCAGCTTTCAACATTTGTCTTTCCCACCCCAAAACTGAAAAACGCCTTTTGCTTCTGAATAAGTAAACTTCCAGGATCGATGAAGGGAAGTGAACTTTTGTGGCAGCGCCTCTCTAATGGGCTTTCAATTTGGTTAAGAAAACATAATTCCATTACTATAGCATCAGGAGGTTATTTGTGCTCGAACACCATATAGATCTGACGAATGATGAAGGACTGGTGGTGTTGTTTTACCCAGTGCTTTACAAGGAAAAAAATAAGTACAGGTACTCACCAAAAGGAGCAGTGGGCGGAGTTTAGGGAGGTGCTAAGGTGGAACAAGGGGCGGGGTTAGCTTTTTTACTTTGCCAAGTTGTGTGCAAGAAATCTGCATGCATTGTTAGAATGTCAGATATATCTGTCCATTAATTATCTCACTACTAACTATATATATTGCACTTACTAATAAGTGTTAATTACTTCCCAAAGTAGCCTTTTTAGCATCCTTAAAATAAGAAAAGATTGAGGAAAAACAGCAAGGTTCTAAATATATGCCTTCTTGTTTGCAGGCAGGTCCTTGCTGCAGGGTCATAACTCACTGAGCTACATTACAAGGATATTAACTTTTGGCCTGCAGGTAACACAAGGCTCTATGCAACAAAAACAGTAATCAACTAAACTATCTACATTAAAAAAACGAATCTGTGACTTACATGTTGCATGCTGTGCTTTCCAGCAGATACATTGATCCTCTATGCACTTTTATGGTAAGTTAAACCCTTGGTTAGAATGTACACAGATCTTTCTAGCAAGCGCATTAACCTCCAGAGTTATCCACTTTATTGTTATTTATGATGCCCGAGCTCACTTACTTATGGGAAGGACCTGAGCTTTCTGGTTCTCACGATTAGTGAATGCGCATCTGCAAAAAGCGAGGAATTTATCTGGCACTATTTTCATTCTCACTACTAGTGGGTGTTTCTGTCAAACCTGGAAACCGGAGTTGCTTTCGAAGAGACATACTGCGTATAACTTTAGTGAGCAGCATATTCTCTCTCTCTCTCTCCCTGCCAGTGGATGAGAAATGCTGACACACAGACACTAGCGATATTGCTGATGGTGGCTCACACTTTCAACATTTCATTTTATGTGGTTGGAAAGGTGTGGTGGAAGGAATAAACACGCTGCAGATGGGATATCAGAAAGAATGAAGTATCTACTGGGCTAATCTGGCTGCACTGTTTGTTATAAAATTACACACCATGATCCCAGGTGTGTTAATTCAGCTAATAATTGATATTATATGCCTCATATACTTACTATACTAAATGCCAAATACATTCTCGCATTTGTCGATGAAATAAATATTAAAAAGAAAAGGAACAGGTTTTCAAATCACATTATAAATGGCAAGATGGTCTTTCTGAATCAAAATAGGACCAATGGCGTGAAGTACTTGTTAGGAGATGGGGCTTATTACAAATTAAATATGTTTTCTGTGCTTGTACCACATAACTTGTACAGACGATCACCTGGGAGCACACAATAAATAAAACATGTATGTTTTCCTGCTTTTGGCACTCGATCACAGTGCAATAAATTGCAGCCATGAGTGTGAAGAACACACACATACCTAGCCATGCAATACAATTACTGGCTTCTGATAAAAATGCAGCCATGTACATTCATGTGACATGTAGGCCCGGGTGGTTTAACACTGGCTACAAACATCTCTGTTTAAAGAGCATTTCACATTTTTCACTGGACTGACAAGGTCAATAAAATAAGGATCAGCGAGTTTGTTAACAAGATCCCTTTTTATTTACATATGCAAGTATTGTATTGTAATATATTGCATTTATATAGAGCATATTGCCCCTGACTAGGCATCAAATTGCTTTTCCGGTGAGTAGCACGCTGCTCCTGAAGCCATAAAGGATTAGTGTTGAATTAGTATATTGAAATATGAAAATAATTTGAGTGGTGGACATGTTAGTCAGTTATTTGGATTGAGAAGGATAGTGAAGGGATAGAAGAGGGAAAAAGGTTTGTATTTATAAAGCACTTGTTACCCCTGATGTGGTGTTGAAGCGCTTTTTTTGGTGAGTAGCACGCTACTCTGGAACCTATAAAGCATTAGTTTAGTGAAATATGAATGGACATGTTAGTCTATTATTTGGTTCGAAAGGGATAGTGGAGAGATAGAAGAGGGAATGATTTAGACTTTTTTTGGAGGTCATAGTAGTAGGAGGAGGCTTGGAATGAGCTAGAGATGTGGAGGGGAAGAGTCAGAGGGAGGGGTTTAGAAAGGCTTGCGAACCACAACGTCCTTAAAAGTGAGGCTCGAGCACCGCATTATTTTCACACTGTGCTTGTGGTGATAGGGGAGAAGCAGCAACTGTGCCATCAGAAATTGCTGATCAAGGGTCACTGGTCAAACGAAGCTAACAGACTGGCTGCACTGCGGCTTGACCCTGGGCTTTTAAAATGCCCTGGACATTGCTGTTGGGGCCGGGCTGCTGGAATTACTGTCCCAATCAAGGGCCAAATTGCAAAACCACGGGACAACTAAAACAAATTATTTTTGATGATACGATTAAAGTGAATAGTGGGTCAGTCTGTGGCATCGTCTTTCACATTTTTCACTGGACTGACAAGGTCAATAAAGTAAGGATCAGCGAGTTTGTTAACAAGATCCCTTTTTATTTACATATGCAAGTATTTTATTGTAATATAATTGCATTTATATAGAGCATATTGCCCCTGACTAGGCATCAAATTGTTTTTCCGGTGAGTAGCACGCTGCTCCTGAAGCCATAAAGGATTAGTGTTGAATTGGTATATTGAAATATGAAAATAATAGTTATTTGGATTGAGAAGGATAGTGGAGGGATAGAAGAGGGAAAAAGGTTTGTATTGATATAGCGCTTGTTACCCCTGATGTGGTGTTGAAGCCCTTTTTTTGGTGAGTAGCACGCTACTCTGGAACCTATAAAGCATTAGTTTAGTGAAATATGAATGGAGATGTTAGTCTATTATTTGGATCGAAAGGGATAGTGGAGAGATAGAAGAGGGAATGATTTAGACTTTTTTTGGAGGTCATAGCAGTAGGAGGAGGCTTGGAATGAGCTAGAGATGTGGAGGGGAAGAGTCAGAGGGAGGGGTTTAGAAAGGCTTGCGAACCACAACGTCCTTAAAAGTGAGGCTCGAGCACCGCGTTATTTTCACACTGTGCTTGTGGTGATAGGGGAGAAGCAAAAGCTGTGCCATCAGAAATTGCTGATCAAGGGCCACTGGTCAAACAAAGCTAACAGACTGGCTGCACTGCGGCTTGACCCTGGGCTTTTAAAATGCCCTAGACATTGCTGTTTGGGCCGAGCTGCTGGAATTACTGCTTCAACCGAGGACCAAATTGCAAAACCACGGGGCAACTAAAACACATTATTTTTGATGATACGATTAAAGTGAATAGTGGGTCAGTCTGTGGCATCGTCTTTCACATTTTACCTCAGAAAAGGGAATACACACTTTTTTTTTTAAATGTCACTGTATGCAGGACAGGAGCTTTGAGAGGGACAGATAAAAGAGGGGATACTGTTCAAGCACTTGAGGGCTTGGCTTTGCATTGACGCGCAGAAGAGCCATTTTATGTATCCTTACTCAGCTATCTCCTCAAGTCAAATAGTTTGTTGAAAGAACGCACTCTGCAGAACACATGCCCACGTGAACACAGTGCTCCAAATAGCCTTCATTCTGCACCCCTCAAATATGTTTTAAACCCACACTATATCGACTTTGAGTGCAACTCTCTCCATTCAGTAACCGCCCAGCAGGACAACATAATTAATTTTATTTTTTCAGTTTATCACTGCAAGGACTAGACTAGAAAAATTATGCAACATATTCGGGAATCTTTGAAACTGCTTCTTCTTGAAATGGCTCCTACTGAAAACAAACTCGGGATGAATGCCTATTTAAGACTCTTCTGTGCTGCTCTTCCTTCAGTGCTCTCACCCCACCCACTCCATTCAAGATGTTGTGAAGAGCGTCACTTTGATGGTCCAAATAGAAAGCGACATGAGCACCAGGTCGTGAGCTTGGTGTGCGGTGCTTTAACATGTGGTTTAGTTGGAGCATAAACCCACTTTTAAATGAAACGCTACTGGTCAGTGATAACTAACATTTTCAACAACAGAAAAACAGAAAGTAGCAGCAGGCAAGTAGGCAATTCCCATTTGATTTTACAGCCCCCTCTCAGCCCCACTGTGAAAGATCAATGGATAAGATAACCACTTTGCACACCCCCTCCCACTCTGATGACTCCCAAAGCAGCTCACGCTGGGTCCTGGTGACAAGAGCTCCCGTGATTAATTCCCTGCAGTGCTCGTTAAAGGTTGAGGGATGAAAGGAGCGCTGCCTGGGTTGAAGTCAGGTTCCATGAGTACCGGTACTCTCTTCCTTGTAGGAAAAGTGCCGGTACTCAAGGGGTGAAAATGAAAAAGTGCCGGTACTCAGTATCCTTGAGTACCGGCCCATTTAAAGCACTGCTTTTACCGCTACCTCCCACTGCCACCATCCTCTGCGTTTAAAGTTTATGCCACCTTTTTTTACCTCGCAGTACGTGAAGAGGTCAGCTTGTGCTCTGAACTTATTGAGGAAGTATGTAGCGTGCTACTGATTCTCTCATATGTACCTACCATGCTGTCTAATCCCACTATTGCATTCATGCTCCAGAAACGAATGCTTTCTCTGTCTCTATCTGTTGCAATTAAAGTTGGCCATACCCTCGACCTCAAATGCAAATTTAACATATCTCATTGCCAAGTTACTAGGCTCTCACTCACTCTGATCTACAGATATTTATATTGAAGGCCATGTCACAATTTTTTTTACCGTAGACCAAATGCATCGATTCTGAAACCCAGGGGCTAATTTACAAGGGGATATATCCACCAGAACAAAGTGTCGAGTTGGTGGCAAGATTCCCTTCTCCTTATTAACAAGGTGGGGTTAAGCCACTTAATGCTATCTTAACACCGCTTTGTAAAAAAGGCCCCTTTTCACGCTTCACTTTGCAGTGGGCTTTCTGTTGCAACACCCATTGCTTTATGAGGATATCCCATATTTACAGGGATGGGACAGGGCCAAAAACTAAAGTCAGGTAAAACATTGTCTTAGGATTGTGATAGGAGGAGAAATTATAAATGTCTTCTTGTATTTTTGTCTCAGCACACATAGAAAGAGCAAATGGCCTTTAAAGATTGTTTATGTGCAGGAAGGTGTCCCTCCCTGAACATAAACAATCGCCCCTGCAGCGCAGGCACCCTTGCAAGCTGGCGCAAGGGTGCCTTCGCTGGCGCTAGGCAGCTTTTTTAACACCAGCACTAGGGGAAAGGCAGGGGTGCGCCCTATTTATGTAAATCCTGCTCATGTCTTTTTAAAAAAAATGTCAGAGCACAGCGTTAGCAATTTTGGAGTAACACCACACACTGAGGGGGATATTTACATGTCAGAGTATGGTGTTACTCTAAAACAGGTCAGGCCACACTCAGACATTTTTAGGTCTCGCCTTTACCATTCCGCAGGAATGGGAAATGGGGAGAATTCAAGTCGGCTATTTTCTCTTCAAACCAAAGGGCTTTCAGCCGCGGTTTTCTTGCAGTTCACGTGAATCACGTGATCAAACATGCACGAGCATTCACGTCCAGGGCTTCTCCTCCCCTAGCAGCACTCCTCCCACACCAGCAACTCCCCCCTCCCACACCAGCACCTCCCCTCTCTCTCCCCGCAAACACAGCCTTGCCCTAGCAGCACTCCTCCCACACCAGCAACTCCCCCCTCCCACACCAGCACCTCCCCTCTCTCTCCCCGCAAACACAGCCTTGCCCTAGCAGCACTCCTCCCACACCAGCAACTCCCCCCTCCCACACCAGCACCTCCCCTCTCTCTCTCCGCAAACACAGCCTTGCCCTAGCAGCACTCCTCCCACACCGGCAACTCCCCCCTCCCACAACAGCACCTCCCCTCTCTCTCCGCGACTCCCCCCTCCCACACCAGCACCTCCCCTCTTTCTCCCCGCCTCCCACACCAGCACCTCCCCTCTTTCTCCCCGCCAACACAGCCTTGCCGTATCAGCACTCCTGCCACACCAGCACCTCCCAGTAAAAAATAATGGCGGCCGCGCATCTTGTTTGTTTACATCTCTTCCATACCCCACTCCTTGCCTTTCCACGTCCCAGCGCTCTTTTCTCCCCCTTTCTTGACCCAGCTTGCTTTCTTTGCCTTCCCTTCCTCCTGCTCCCCATGCGTCTCCAATCTCCCTTGCACACACTCTTTCAGAGACACGCTTTCCGTTCGTGCAGCACGTGCAGTGGAACTGGCCGCAGAAATACATAAAATCAAATAATTTACATTTGTCCAAAGACTCCATAGCCTATCCTTCCTACTACGCTCTTCCATCCTTTCTTTTTACATAGAACTCACAACACTTTCAAAGTTTTAAGTGATGCATTTTCCGACAATAAATAAATATTTCTAACATGCGTCTTCAATACTATATACTAACTACAGCTGTATGTGTTCTTAAAAAGCACACCCTTCGTCACTACCTTTTATCTACACAGTATATGTCTTTGAGTTTGGATTCAGCGCTAACAACAGCATCAATAAACATTACATAGCTCTCTTAGCTTCAGAAACAACGCATAACAACATTAATACATTTGAAGTGTACAATATTCACGGCGAAAATATAAACACTTATAGCCATCATCACAACAACTCTCACTCACACCAACTCACACCCTCACACACAGCCTCACACACCATCAATCATCCTCAAACTCCCTCACAACCTCAAACACCATCACTCAACAACACACCCTCACCCTCAACAACCTCACCCTCACACACCCTCACTCACCCTCCCCCCCTCACCCTCACACACCATCACTCTACATCACCCCCTCACCCTCACACCCCCTCACACACCCTCACCCACCCTCACCCACAGTCACACACTCAACCTTAAAACCTCACAACCCTCACACCCTCACTCATACTCACACAGTCACCCTCACTCGCCCTTACACACCATCACACACCCTCACACCCCCTGACCCTCACATCCACTCACCCTCACACTCACACCGTACAAGTCCACCCTCCGACTCCACCCTACAACACCACCCTACAACTCCACCCTACAACTACTAATACACCCTCCAACTACTAATGCACCCTCCAACTACTAATCCACCCTCCAACTCCAAAAGTAAATAGCATTAGGCAACATTTAATTCAATAACAAAACATCAGATTACACACTTGTAGGTATTCAAAAATGAAAACTTAATGCATCGCAAAGACAGTGCACAAATTAATACATAAAAACGCAGGAAAGGATTGTTAAATATAACATTTTTTACAGAAAAAAATAAATCCAAAGAAAAAAGGGAAACATCTGAATACACAGCGAGTAATACACCAATTTAAAAGGGGACAAAAACCTCTAAAGGACACAAATTCACAACATAAAGCAGTCACTAAAGTAAGGGGAAATAAATAAACCATTAAACAATGGTGGAAAGAATCCACAAAACAAAGAAAGTGCGTAATCACAAGAGCACTACACCTCACATCCTACTTGCAATTCACTAATAAGCACAAGAAAGTATTTCACTCAAACTAAACAACAACAACAATACAATTTTTAAAGGTGGCTTCATACTTATACTTTGCCACAATTAATGCACATCTGTACTCGGAAATTTATAAGGAGGTAAACATTGTCTCAAATAAGCAAACACATACAAAATCAATGCGCATCTATGTTAATGCAAGCCAAGCTTTTGCAGTGCAAATTGATGTGTACCTTACAAAATAAAAATAACTTTTGGCATGCATTATATAAAAAATGTTACTGATGTGTTTGTTTTTTGATTCAGCGTTAACAACAGCATCAATTCAACATTTCATTAAGGCAGGATTAGCTTTCTCAAAAAACGCTTCACAACATTAATACATTTGAAGTGTACAATATTCACGGAGAAAAAATGATCACTTATAGGCATCATCACAATGACTCACACCCTCACACACCCTCACCCTCAGCCGAACACACCCTCACTCATCCTCACCCTACATCACACCCTCACACTCTCACAACCTCACACCCTCAATCACACTCATACCCTCACACACCATCACTCAGCAACACACGCTCAGCCTCACTCACAACATCAAACGCCCAGACACTCACACCAACTCACACTCACACTCACACCGTCCAAGTCCACCCGCCAACTACACCGTAAAAAACATAAATAGCGTTAGGCAACATTTACCCTCACCCCCTCATCCTCACACACACACTCACAACACTCACACCCTCACTCATACTAAAACAGTCACGCTCAATCACTCTCACACACTGTCACACACCCTCAAACACCCAAACACTCACATCCACTCACCCTCACACTCACACCATCCAAGTCCACCCTCCAACTACACCCTATAACTACTATACCACCCTACAACTTTACCCTCCAACTACAACTCCACCCTCAAACTCCACACATAAATAACGTTAGGCAACATTTATTTTAATACGTACTAATCAGATTACACACTTGTAGCTATTCAAAAATGTAAACTTAATGCAACGCAAGGACAGTGCAGCAATTAATACACAATAATGAATAAAGGGATTGTAAAATAAAACATTTCTTTCACAAAGATCATAAAGACACAAAATAATACAACAATTTAAAAGTGGACAAAGCGAGCTAAAGGAAACAAATTCACAACATAAAGCACTTACTAAAGTAAGGGAAAATAAACCATTAAACAATGCCAGCAAAAATCAAAAACGCAAACAAAGTGCGCAATCACAAAAGCACGCGACTCTGGTGTTGCTCTAACTCATGCTGCTGTTGCACGAAGTGTTTTGGAGGTGCTAAGTGCACAACAACAGGAACAACCTACACCAAAACAGCATCAAACAACATCAAAAGAGCACAACTCAACAACACAACAACACTACTAACCACCACCCCAACACCACGATTCAACACAACATTATCACTCCGCAACAACACATTAACACAATGCACCAACACAACAACACTCAGCACATTAACATTGTCACACTGCAACACTAAAACATCGCTCAGCAACACCAGAACAACACCCAATAACACCACAACAGCACTCTCAAGGACCACATCATCACTCGCAAACACCACCTTAACACTACACAGCACCACACCAACACTCCAAAATACAACAGTACTCAGCACCATCACAACACCACTCTCCATCACCACATGGACAAAACAACAACACCACAATGATACTAATGTTTAAAAATTAATGCGGCTGTGTTGCTAAGTGTTGCTAGGCTGCTGGAGAGTGATGCTGCATGTGTTGTTAGCTCTCGCCCTCAATATACCTATCTAACTATCTATATAAATCACAAATTAACAACAACATCTATACAATAATAGCATTACACCACATTTCAATAAATAATAAACAATACAATGCATTCATGTAATAATGGACTAAATAACACGGCAAAAATAACACCTACACAATAAGATCTTGCTAACACATAAAAAAACTCTTGTAAATTACAATTAAAATACCATTCCTGTAGATACGCCAATAAACAAAATCAATTTACACCCAAAATATGCACTTGGAAAAAGGGACAAAAGTAATACACTCAGGTTATTAACAATACAAGACCAATACTGTACATACGATACCTGAAATAATAACCCAACACCTAATTAATATATACCGATTCTATCGAAGCATGACAATACTTTAATACATTACATTATTAATAATTAACAACTCGGAAACAAAGGGAAATACTATTAGCAAAAACAAAAAAGTACACAAAATCAATAAATGCATAAAATACACACTTTGACTATACCTTAAAATCAATACATTGCTATACATTACATAAAATTACATTACAACATTTCACATTCACAATTTAGAACGTTCAATACATATTTAATAAAATACATACGATAACGTAAACAATGTTGCGATACACAAAAGTATAACATTAATAATAAACTGTAAAAATTAATCAAATACATCTCAACATAGTCTATAATACATTCACATCATACATTAAATAGTTGTAAAAAAAAACCTACCTGTCAAACGACGCCGGAAGAAGACAGGAACAACAACACGCCTTTCCCCCACGAAAGTTCCCGAACATCTGGGGATTTCCCAATTAACGCACGTCAAACGCAACGCTACGTCACCAAACGTAGCCCTGCGATTGGCTAAGGATTACGTCATACATCAAACACATTCAGAATACACAAAAAAGACTAGAACGCTAAACACTTAACGTAATTCACGTAAAGGAAACACATAGCGCCCGCCATTTTTATTTCAATAACACTTCATACACAACGTTAAAACAAAAAACATTACAACACATAACACATACTTAAAAATAAATACATACAAAGACATGTTAGAATACAATACATACATGCAACACAATAACACTCACACATCACATCTTACAATTGCTATAAAACAACAAACACAAAGCATAACGCAACAACATATAATACACTACATAACAAACATAGATACAAAACTATTAATACACACCATCACAAAAACACAACTACTCAACTATGCAAAACACAAACAACACTCAGCACCAACACATCAACATCTCTGCAACAGGACAGCACCACTCACAAATAATCCAGCATTACATGCAACGCCACACACACATGCAACGCCACACACACATGCAACGTCACTCACACATGCAACGCCACTCACACATGCAACGACACTCACACATGCAACGCCACTCACACACGCAACGCCACTCACACACGCAACGACACTCACACATGCAACGCCACGCACACACACAACGTAAGTCACACACGCAACGCAAGTCACACACGCTACGCCACTCACACACACTACGTAAGTCACACACGCAACGCCACTCACACACGCTACGCCACTCACACACGCAACGCCACTCACACACGCAACACCACTCACACACGCAACACCACTCACACACGCAAGCCCACTCACACACGCAACTCCACTCACACACGCAACGCCACGCACACACGCAACGCCACTCACACACGCAACACCACTCACACAAGCAACACCACTCACACAAGCAACGCCACTCACACACGCAACTACACTCACACACGCAACGCCATGCACACACACAACGCAACTCACACACGCAACGCCACTCACACACGCAACGCGACTCACACAGGCAACGCCACTCACACAGGCAACGCCACTCACACATGCAACGCCACTCACACATGCAACGCAACGCACCCACGCAACACCACTCACACATGCAACACCACTCACACATGCAACGCCACTCACACATGATACGCCACTGACACATGCAATGCCACTCACACATGCAACGCAACTCACTCAAAGCAACGCAACTCACTCACGCAACGCCACTCACACAAGAAACGCCACTCATCCACGCAACACCACTCATCCACGCAACAACACTCATCCACGCAACACTACTCGCACACGCACGCAACACACACATGCAACGCCACTCACACATGACACGGAACTCACACATGCAACACCAATAAAAAATGCAACACCACTCACACATGCAACGCCACTCACACATGCAACGCCACTTACACATACAACGCAAGTCACACATGCAACGCCAATCACACATGCAACACCACTCACACACGCAACGCCACTCACACAGGCAATGACACTCACACACGCAACGCCACTCACACACGCAACGCCACTCACACACGCAACGCCACTCACACACGCAACACCACTCACGTTGCCAATAGGTATCGCAGTAGGAAAGTTGGAGCCATTACAATTGCAAATAACAATGCCTTTTATTTTTTTATCATTTTTAAAACATAAAGGGCTTTGTCATTTACAAAACTAATAGCTCCAACTTTCCTACTGCGAGACCTATTGGCAACGCCAGTGCTTGTTTCAAATGCAGGGATGTGCCCTATTTACAAAAATACGGCACACGCCTGCATTTCCCCTAGCGCTGGCACAAACAAAGTTGCCTAGCGCTTGCGCAGGCCCCCATGCGCCATGTTGCAAGGGTGCCTACGCTACAGCAGCAATTATTTAAGTGCAGGAAGGGACACCTTCCTGCACATAAATAATCTTTAAACGCAATTTGCTCTCTCTGTATGTGCTCCAAAATGCTGCACACATGGAAAGAGCAAAACACAAGGAGAAAATAATAATTTCTCCTCGTATCGCCATCCTAAGGCCAGGGTTTACCTGCACTTAGTTTTTAGAGCTGGCCCAACCTTTTAAATATGGGGCAGGTTCAAAAAGCAATGGGTGTAGCGGTGGAACCCCCAACGCAACACCCATTGCATGCCCCTTTCACAATAAGTGAAGCGTGAAAAGGACCTTATTTACATGGCGGCGTTAAGCTAATGTTAATTGGCTTAGCGCCACCTTGTAAATAAGAAGAAGGTGATATAGCCACTAGTGTGTCACTAAAAGGGCAGTTCTGATGGCCATTTTCCCTTGTAATCAAGCCCCCCAGTTTCTCCAAATAAGCCCTGCTCACTCCTGTAAGCTGTGACTGAATGCTCAGGGCTTTATCTCACCACCATGTACTGCTTTTCACTCATAATTTTGAGGGTTGCCTTCTGAAGGGGCAGTGCTGTCAGTTCCTAAGTCAGCAAGTGAAAGATCTCAGTCTACGTTCTTGACTCTTGTATTCCCTCAATGTAGCTTCTATATTGACTGTAATGTTCAGGTTCTATCCCTCACCCTTTCTTACTATGTGTTCCATATTTGAACTAGGAACACACAGACCCTGATCTTTTACTCCCCTTACTGAACATACTACCTTGACAGCTTTCCAAGTCTCGGAGTATTCTCATCTACTTCCACAGATGATAAGCTACATGTCATGCTCGAAGCCCAAGCCATGGTTCTCTGCAGTTATAATTGGTAAATCTAAGTCGAAGTGCCTCAAATGCTGGACCTGCAGCTGTCACTTTCAGTGTACTCTACAGACCCAATGCTTAGTACCTTTATAATCAGTCATACAATGTGTTTTAAACTGGCACCTTTTACCTTGTAAACCTCTGTCCATTCACTGCAATAGTTAAAGTTTGGTCCTCTTTATGTCAACACTTGTTCTATGTGATCGCTTGACTCAGTTAACCCCATTTAGGTTGACTTGTAGTTGGAAGGACTCCCTAGTGTCTAGACATAGAATTAAATAGCCATGGTGGAGTTATAGTTAGGTCAGAGTTTCCATAGAAAGAATGTTTTTTGTTTTGATAAAAACGTTGGCACTGTTTGACAAATCTTCTCAAAACGTTCCAAAAAAAAAACACTTCATCTCTTACCTGGAAATTTCTATGTTAACCTGTCAAGCAGGGGCAAAAGAAAGGGGTGGTCCCAAAACATTGATATTCCATTTTAATTCCCATTTTAAGAAGCAATACTAAAAAAATGGTTGAACGGAATTATACCAAATTCGGCAGAAAGTTACAACTTTATTCATAAGGTGTGCTTTATGTTACTTGGAATAAAACCATTAAGCCATGTGCAAGAAATTCATGTTTAAGCAGGTGCTTGGGTGGTCATGAAGGGGTTACAAACTAGGTGTAGCTGTACTGTTGGTGTCCATATATCCTCTGAGTTGTCACTTTAAAGGGAAACAACAATTCTGATTGGCTGGCCAGAACCTGAAAACTAGGTTGTGGCAGCGAATAGAGGACACAGGGACATGGCCACTGTATACTGAAAAGAAATTAAAAAATAAATACAAGGGGTTGGGGTGAGGGCACTCTGACCCCATGGGACATGTGGGGGGGCAAAGGAACCTTCTTGATTGGCCGGCCACAACATGGACAGCATGTTGTGGCAGCAGTTAGAGGATTCAAGGTCAAGGTCCCCATTGAAAAGCACTGTTGTTATGACAGGTTTTGAGGGTCACAAAAAAGAGTACATTTAAAGGGTATGATACAGCGTGAACGCTGTCAACTAGATTTATGAGTATAAATTCTAGATGCAACAATAAAATCACAAATGAAAACAAATGTGCACTCTGCAGACTTTTAGTAAAGTGGCAAATATATAATTTAATGACAAAATACAAACACCATACGAGTGCTTTGAGTTGTAGAACTAGAAAAAATTCATATATGGTGTGTATAACATGTCTAATATTGATCTTAACTGATGGATTTACAATGTTGAAATGAAAATTCATAAAATTATGCACTGATAATATGCAAACTAATGTAAACTAATATTGATAAGAAATATATGCAATCATACATGAGTCGTAATTTAATTGAGCAACGTTTATAACAAATTTAAAAGCTTTCTTTAATGCATCCATTTTAGTGCACAATAGAGATCTAAAAGCTGGTGCAAAAGCTTCACAATATAACTTACATGAATGAAACTTTCTGTGTAGTTGCTTTTTATTGATAAGAATATAGATTTACTGAAACAACAATGACTAAACTTTTTATAAAACTATCTTAAATGAAGGTACTTTGTGTCTCGTAGTAATAGGCCATATTTAGGACTGAAATCATCAAATAGATTGAATCACTTAGGTCGTTTTCCAGAGTCTCGTGGAAATTTTCTGATGAGGACCCTCGGCCACACTGTCACTGCAGTGATATATCTTGGTTCTCCGCTTATTTAATTAAGTGGGATGAATCATCATAGCATCTTGGCACCTGAGTGTCCCGTTCTCCCGGTGTTCATCATCCTCCACCAGGAGGTAGACTGTCTGGTTTCCGACAGTCGTGATTGGGAAAAGTGTAGGAATAATAGAAAATTATCAAAAATATCTTCTCTCCTGTGTAGTTTGTTTTTAATTTCACAGGGGAGGGATATGGTTAAAAAAGTGGGTGGTGCTTAATTGGGTAATTAAGGGTCCAAAGCACATGGTGAGTGGTTGGTCAACATGTTTCAGCATGTTTCCCCCAAAAGGGTCGGATGGCTTTGATCAGGACCACAGGATCCAGCCGTCTCAAATGTTGAGGGGCTGTGTATGTGCTATGTAGGGTGAGTGGATTTGCTCACCCTATTAGGGCAACACGTTGTATGTAAAGCCTGTTGGACATGTGGTAATAAGCCTTCATTTGGTCTATTGCTGGAATCTATGCAGTTGTTTCAATTCCATGAGTCCAGCACTGCGGCTGGTAATCCTGCTGTGTATTGAACATTTTTATGCAATCACTTATGACAACTTACAATACTTGATTACTTGACACGAATACTTAAATTAATTTATTATGCTTGGACCTAATTGCACATTCATTTATTAATAAGAATTGCATTGCTTTTATATGTATTAAATGATTTTCCTTAGGAGTGCATTTTACTTCATGGATTGATGTAAAAATATTCTTCTTGCCTATCCATGTAAATGTTTCTGTTCTTTCACATGACATTCCTGATACCTCAAGGATACTTTTTCGACACTTCAACATAGTCTAAAATGTGGGAACTTAAACCCTCGATACCAGTACATGGAAAGCAACATTCTGAATTGTTCTTTGTGGACTAACCGTTGTGTCCGGAACAGACGATCAATTCCCAGGGAAAATTCTCTAAAGTATCTTCTTTTGCACCTTGTGAGCGAATGATAGTCACATGGGTGATGGACTTTCTTGGGGTGATGGTAGATGTCATCTCTGGATACAGAAAGTAATATATTATTGAAAGCACCTTTAGCAGGGGGGCATTCAGACTTCAGAGAGAGTTTATTTCGGACACTGGCAGGGAGCTCTCTGACACTTTACTTACATGTTGTTTGACTCTTGCAGAAGCTCTCAGATACATGCTCTCAGACTCTCAGACTGAGACATCCTTTCCTTAGCATTCTTCAATTCCCCGCTGTTGAGGCTGCTGTTTTTAACTTTCCTCTCTCTTGCTACCTCTGGAAATCATGTCAGTGAGGCTTGCTGACAATGTTGGTTCACCAGTCTTTGCTACCTTTCTCTAATCCAAACTCTGAGCTAACTATATGCCTATGCTAAAGAACTATGCCGAACTATAGGGTTCAATACAATGGCAAACAGACTTAAGTCAGTCCACAATCGTCACGGGAATAGTGACCGGCCACCTATATTACAATGCAACCACAAATGTGTCCTAATTAACACACAGGGCACTAACATGTGACTGTGATTTATGACAGACGTGCAGCACACCCGAAGCCATCTTGACGGATTCACAGCTTTTAAAACCTAAATCTTATCCTTTGGAAACAAACAAAATGAGAGGATTTGTTTCGTCATAGAAATTATGGTTACTGCTTCAGAAAGCTGAAGCAAGGAGACATTTGCTATTCTCAAATGTATTTCTCATCCATGTCAGTAAAACAGTCTGACATGCAGACTGAAACATATACCATCAACACCAGCACCAGTCCGTCAGTTAACACTCCATTATGGTATTGCAGCTACCCACAGTACTCTAATAAACAACTATAGGGCTAGTATTTGCCTTTATGACAAAAATGTGGAACAACTGAAGCCATCTTCATGGAATAAAAGCAGTAACATTAGGCCTGGGCGTTGAACTCTGCTCCATTTGCATAGTTTGCATAGTTTTCTGCACTCCGCGGAGCTCGCGGAGTGCAAGAAAACCCTGCTTCGTGTAGTGCAGCTGAGTTTTTTCCCGCTTGCGTTCGCGAACATTAAGGGCCAGATGTATCAAAGGGTTTTGCCCATTCTGTGTCTATGCGGAAATATGTTGATACATATGGCCCTAAGTTCGGGAGTGCAAGCTGCTGCTCGGGTAGAATTTCTACCCAAGCTACAGAAAGACCAGCATGAACAGCAGTTCGCACTACACTCCGTCACTTGCGGAACTTCGCAGAGTTTTTTTTTGTAACTTCGTGAAGTTCCACGAAACAAAACTCTGCAAACTATGCCCAGGACTAAGTAACATATGAGGCATTTTTTTTAGAAATAAAAACATGTGAGGGTTCTTTTTGTTGTGGAAATATGGTTAGAGCTCTAGAAAGCAAATATGAGGACAAGCAGGTGGAATAGACAGTGGTAGCACAATGGAACGGTAAAGGGCAGTAGGGACAATGCAGTGGCCCGCATACAGACAATGGAGGGCAAGAGGGAGAGGGCAGGGTCCGCAAGCTTCCCAGATAAACCAGGCTGGAATGGGCATTGGCAACACAATGGACCACTGAGGGTAGGAGAGAGGGAACAGGGGATGCACATAGAGAATAGAGGGCTTAGGAGAGGGGGCAGAACTAGCAAGTTGACCACAGCAGGCAGGCCGGTAAGGGCATCAAGCTGACCATGAAGGGGTGATGGGCCTGGGGCAAACAGATGGTGAACAGAGGGATAGGGAGTGGGGGTCAAGGTCAGCATGCTGACCACAGAGGGCCGGACGGCTTGAGCAGGGGTAGCACAAAGGACTACTGAGAGCGGGAAGAAGGGGGCAGTGTCACACATGTACAACAGAGGGCAGGGGAGATTGGAAAGGGGCACTGGTAGCAGGCTGACCATGGAGGGCAGGCTAGCATGGAATGGGGGTGGCACAATGGATCATGGTGGGCATGAGGGAGAGGGTAGGGGCACTGAGGTCATGGGGGATGGGGCAGGGGGCATGGTAAGTAAACTGAGCATGGAGGGCAGGTGGGAAGGGGCAGAGGCATTCAGATGGAGAACAAAGGGAAGGCAGGAGGGGGTGTGGGCAGGAAGGGGCACCAAGCTAACCGCAGAGGGCATGAGGAAGGCAGCAGGTGCTGGACCAGCAAGTTAACCAGTCCGGGCAGGCCAGCATGGGCAGTGGAAGCACAATGGACCTTGGAGGAAGAGAGGTCAGGGCAGGCTTTCATGGGTGGAGGCAGAACAACGGACCATAGATGAAGGGTGGGAGGAGGGTATTGGCACTCACATGAAGACAGGGAAAAGGGTCATGGGGCAGAAAAAAGGGAAAATGCTGGCAACGGAAGGGAAAATGCTGGCAACGGAAGGGATGCCAACATGGACAGGGGCAGCAAACTGACCAAGGAGAGCAGACAGAAAAGGGCAGGTCCACATAGATGAAGAACTGAGGGCTGGGGGGGGGGGGTGGCTGGGGCAGCAAGCTGACCACGGAGGAAATGCCAGCATAGGCACCAGGTAACACAATGGACCAGAGAGAGCAGCAGTGGGGAGGTAGAGGCAATAACATGGAAAATGGAGGGCAGGGGGAGAGAGCAGGAGAAGCAAACTGAACACAGAAGGCAGGCCAGCTTGGGTAGGTGGCACCGCAAAGGGCCACAGAGGGCAGAACAAGGGACATTAACATGCAAACAGGGAAAATAGGGCCATTGGTGGGTGAAAAAGCTGAACGATGACCACAGATTGTAAGCTATCATGTGCAGATGCAGCAAGCTGTCCACAAATGGCAGGTAGGAGGAGACAGGGGCACACAAATGGACCATGGTGGGAAAGCAAGAGTGCTGAAGGGGCAGAAAGCAGACTATTCAGGGAAGGCTGACATCAGCCGAGGCAGCGAGCAGACCATGGAGGTCAGAGGGTATGGATGAACGCCTCCTCAGCGCCCGACATCGCCATCGCCATCCCAGAAGGATACAAGATCACCCGGAAGGACCGCAACGCCAACCAGGTGGGAGGAGGCATCGCCATCATCCACAAGAACACCATCCGCATCACGACCAGCACCGACAACACCCCACCCTCCGCCGAACACCTGCACTTCCAGATCCACACCGACCCGAAGACCACCCTCAGAGGCACCCTGATCTACCGACCTCCGGGAACACGCACTCAATTCAGCGAGGATATCGCCGACTTCGTCAGCCCGCACGCCCTCCCCTCCGCTGACTACATCCTCCTGGGGGACTTCAACTTCCACCTGGAGAACAACAACGACTGCAACACCAGCACCCTGCTCGACAACCTCGCCAACCTTGGACTCAAGCAGCTGGTATCCACCCCCACCCACCTCGCCGGACACACACTCGACGCCATCTTCTCATCCAGCAAAGACATCGCCTTCAGCCACGCCACAGAACTCCACTGGACAGATCACAGATGCATCCACTTCACCTTCAGAAGAACGACGACCCACCACCACCAGCAACAGGTTGCCCGAAGAAGCTGGAACAAGATCACAGCCGACCAGCTCGCCGCCTCCCTGAGCCAGCACCCTCCGGCCAGCTCAGCGAACCCCAGCCAGGCCGCCGACAACCTCACGAAGTGGATCAGCAACTGCGCGGACGAACTCGCCCCACTGAGGACCCCGCCCAGCAGACCCGGCAGTAAGAGAGCCCCATGGTTCACCGACGAACTCAAGAGCTCCAAGAAGAACCGCCGAGCCCTCGAGAAAGCCTGGAGAAGGGAACCCACGCCGGACAACAGGACCACCCTCAAGCTCGCCACCCGGAAACACCACCAACTGATCCGCATCGCCAAGAAAACGGCTTTCAAAAACCGACTGGACAACAACGCACACAACTGCAAGGAACTCTTCAACGTCGTGAAAGAGCTCTCCAACCCCAACGCCGGAAACAACGACATCACCCCTTCGCAAGACCTCTGCAACTCCCTCGCCTCCTACTTCCACAACAAGATCGCGGACATACACGACAGCTTCAGCACTCAACCGACGCACGCCACGACCGCAGGACCTCCACCCACCACCACCCTCCGCGCCTGGACCCCGGTCAACACCGAAGACACCGTCCACACGATGAACTCCGTCCACTCCGGATCTCCAACCGACCCCTGCCCTCACCACGTCTTCAACAAAGCCGACGCTGTCATCGCACCCCACCTGCGGGACATCATCAACACCTCATTCGACACCGCCACCTTCCCCGAGACCTGGAAGCACGCCGAACTCAGCGCTCTACTGAAGAAACCTACAGCAGACCCCACCGAACTCAAGAATTACTGCCCCATCTCGCTACTCCCGTTTCCAGCCAAAGTCATCGAGAAGACCGTCAACAAACAGCTGGCCACCTTCCTCGAGACGAATGGATCCCTCGACCCATCGCAGTCCGGATTCCGTGCCAACCACAGCACCGAGACCGCCCTCATCGCCGCCACCGACGACATCCGAGCCCTGATGGACAACGGGGAAACAGCGGCCCTCATCCTCCTAGACCTCTCCGCGGCTTTCGACAAGGTCTGCCACCGCACCCTAGTGCAGCGCCTCAGCAACGTCGGAATCCAGGAGAAGGCGCTGGAATGGATCGTCTCCTTTCTCGACGGAAGAACACAAAGAGTCCGCCTACCACCGTACAAGTCAGAGGCCACCAAAGTCATCTGCGGCGTCCCTCAAGGATCCTCACTGAGCCCGACTCTCTTCAACGTCTACATGAGCCCCCTCGCAGCCATCGCACGCCAACACAACCTCAACATAATCTCCTATGCCGACGACACCCAGCTGATCCTCTCCCTGACCAACGACCCCGCCGCCGCCAGAGCCAACCTGCACGAAGGGATGAGAGAGGTAGCCGAGTGGATGACGACGAGCCGCCTGAAGCTGAACACAGATAAGACGGAGGTCCTCATCCTGGGCTCCTCGCCCTCCGCCTGGGACGACTCCTGGTGGCCCCCCGCCCTGGGCACCGCACCCAAACCGACGGACCACGCACGCAACCTGGGTTTCATCTTGGACTCCTCCCTCTCCATGACCAGGCAAGTCAACGCCGTCTCCTCGTCGTGCTTCAACATCCTGCGCATGCTTCGGAAGATCTTCTGGTGGATCCCCACAGAGACCAGGAAGACCGTCACCCAGGCCCTCGTCACCAGTCGACTGGACTACGGCAACGCACTCTACGCCGGAACCACCGCCAAGATCCAGAAGAGACTCCAGCGCATCCAGAACGCCTCAGCCAGACTCATCCTCGACATCCCACGACACAGCCACATCTCCGGACACCTGAGAGACCTGCACTGGCTCCCGGTCAACAAGAGAATCACCTTCCGCCTCCTTACCCACGCACACAAAGCTCTCCACGACCAAGGCCCGAGCTACCTCAACAACCGAATCAACTTCTACGCTCCCAAACGCCACCTCCGATCCGCCAGCCACGCCCTCGCCGCTGTCCCACGCATCCGCAGAGCCACTACAGGAGGAAGGTCCTTCTCCTACCTGGCCGCCAAGACCTGGAACTCCCTCCCGGCCGACCTGCGCCTGACCCAAGACCACCTCTCCTTCAGGAAGAAGCTCAAGACCTGGCTGTTCGAGCAGTAGCGGCACCCCCCCCCCTCAAAGCGCCTCGAGACCCTACGGGTAGGTAGTGCGCTCTATAAATGTCTTTGATTGATTGACTGATTGATTGAGAGGGTAGGCAGTAGGGGCACGCATACAGAGATTGGAGGGCAGACATGAGATGGGCTGGGGTAGTAAGGTGACTATGGAGGTCAGGGGCTGCTGTGGGTTGACTGAATATGATCATAACCCAATAAAAAACTAGTTACTTACCTTCGGTAACATTTTTTCTGGTAGAGAGATACGCTATCTAAGGTGTCAGGCCGCATCTGGAAATTCTTGATCAGTACCTCTGCGTGCCGGTAGGTGGCGTAAATTGGCTCTGCATTGGCATCATCCGTATTGGAAGTGATGTTGCAGCGCCTATATAAGAACCACCCTGATGCGCTGACATCAACTACTTTCATGACTATTTCAGCGCCAAAAAAGTGGAGCCATGTCAAAAGCAATGTCTAACCAGTGTGCAGTGTCTAACGGGCACTTTCTGGGGAAGAGCCCAGTTCACAGAGTGGGGAGGTTGGGAGGGTCGGTGCACTTACATAAAATCTCTACCAGAAAAAACATTACTAAAGCTAAGTAACTAGTTATTCTGACATCCGCTTCTGAACGCAGATTACTCCCTTTAGAATAGATACCCAATCAATCCTTCCCTGGAGGTGGGCCTGCAAACCAGTTCAAGCTAGAAAATCCTAAAGGAGTGAACATGCAAAATGCCTGTCTCAAGGGATGTGACTGTCCAAGCAGGAGTGCTTTGTTAACATATGAAGTGTAGTCCACATAGCAACTTGACAGATGTCCAAGACAGGTACCCCGTATGCCAATGAAGGACTAGCGGCCTCCGCCTTGGTGGAATGGGCATGCAAGCCTTCGGGAGACTGCTTCTTAGCCAATGTTTAGCATACCTTAATGAAGACTACAGTTGTGGAGAGATTGTTCGCTTCTGCACAGTCATGCCCTTTGGGGCTTCAGTGAACACGATGAAGAGCTGATCGTCAACCCAATGGTCTTTGGTGAGATGAATATAGAACAAGAGCTCTTTTCAGACCCGGGAAATGAGTCTCTCCTCTTTCTTGTAAGGGTGAAGTTGAGCGAAAAATATTGGTAAACCAATATGAAATGGAGTGAAAACCTTTGGCAGGAAAGAAGCATGCATTCGAAGGATGAGTTTGTCAGGAAAAAAGCTAGTGTATGGAGGTTGAACTGACAGAGTTTGAAGGTCGCTGATTCTCCTGGGGCATATAATATCCATTAGAAAAGCTGTTTTGATAGTCAAGAGCCATTGAGAACAAATATCTAGGGACTCAAAGGGGTAACACATGAGAATTGTGGGCACCAGTTTGAGGTTGCATTGTGGAATCACAAAAGGGTTAGGAGGGAAGAAGCGTTGCAAACCTTTCAGAAAACAAATTACTATTTGTGAGTTCAACAGCGTTGACCCGGCAACTAGGAGAGCCAAAATACCAGATAAATAACCTTTAACTGCATCAGTGCAAGGCCTTGCCGGGCGAACGACAGAACAAACTGCTACACTTCTGACAGTGGTGGAAAAATGGGGTCCACATAGCACGAGGAACACTAGACTACAAAAGTGTCCCAACAGCAGGCATATACAGTTATATTCGACACGGTTGACCACAAGCTCCTCATCAATTCCCTCAAGGAAAGAGTAGGTGCAAACGATATGGTCCTGCAATGGTTGGACTCCTTCCTCCAGAACCGCTTCCAAAGAGTCAAAATAAAAACCTTCCCATCCGACCCCCTCCCCGTCACCAGAGGGGTTCCACAAGGATCCGTTCTCTCCCCGCAACTGTTCAACATATACATGGTACCCCTCACCATCATACTGAAGAAAGCAAACATCCCCTTCCATCTTTATGCAGATGACACACAGATCTACATAGAAACCACCTCCTTCAAAGACATTCTAAAGCTCAATAACACGCTCAAAGAAATCCAAGCCTGGCTAGGGAAAAACCATCTCAAACTCAATCAAGGAAAAACAGAACTCCTCCTCATCTCCAACAAGGACGACAACCCCCAAATCACAGAATGGATGAAAGCTATTGACGCTCTCAGTGGGAATCTCACTCTGACCAACTCAGTAAAGTCTCTCGGAATCACCCTTGACCATAAACTTTCAATGATGAACCACATCAAGAACTCCGCAAAGAGCGCCTTCCTTAATCTGAAACTCCTCAACAAAATCAAACCTCACATCCCGCAGAGGGATCTCCAAATAGCCACCCAATCTTTGGTGCTATCCAGACTGGACTATGGGATCGCAACCTTAACAGGCACAGCCCTATCACACCTAGCGCCAATGAAAACAACCCTCAATGCAGCCGCCAGAATGGTCTCAGGGGCAAAGAAATTCGACCACATTTCCCCAGCACCCAAAGACTTAAAATGGCTCCCAATGGAAATGCGCGCCAGCTTCAGAACAGCTTGTCTGACGCACAAAGCCTTGCACACAGGGAAACCGGAATACCTAGCCTCCAAGCTCAGGAAGGCGGGCCAGTCCAGAAACCTCAGAAGCTCGAACACCCTACTACTCATCCCCATGAAAACCCGGAAACAAAAAACCGCAACGCGCTCGTTTGCCGGCAACGCCCCAAAAATCTGGAACTCCATCCCAGTTGACATCAAAACTACGACTTCATTTCAAGATTTCAAGAGACGCCTCAAAATCCTCTACCTCAACCGGGCATTCCCGAACTCTACCTCAGCAGCTCACCCTGCAACTATGACTACCTCTAACCCACTACCTCAAACTCGCCCCTCAGGCGCCAATTAACAATGTTAATCCTTGATCTTACATGAATCTCTTTTCCCTGATATATTATTATGCAACCGTTCACTCCAGCTCGATTGTAAAGCGCTCCGATACCCTCGGGTCTGGCCAGCGCTATAGAAAACTCCAAAAATAAATAAATAAATAAATTTTAGCAGGATGACGCCTGGCTGCTAAAATGACATCACGGACCTTGGGAGAAAGATTGAAAACCCTCAACTACCACAGCTCAATTTCCATGCATGAGAGTGAGCAGGTTTGGTGCAGGACTCGGCCTTGCTGCTCTTACAGGAGATCCTCCCAAAGGGTACTTGATTGGAGGACCAAGGCACATGCTCAGAAGTTCTGGATATCATACTCTCCATGTCCAATCTGGAGCCACTAGGATGTCGTGGGCCCGGCCGGTCCTGAACTTCTTGATGGTTGAAAAGGCATACAGAAGTCCCGAATTCCACTCGAGGAGGAATGCATCCCCTACCAAGAGCTGCTTTGGAGACTCCAACGTGCAGAAATGCTGACATTTTGTGCTTTCATCTGTGGGGAACAGATTAAACCAAGGTTCTCCCCATTATTGGAAGCAACCTTGTACCATTTCTGATGTAGATGCCATTTGTGATCCAAAAGGCATAGAATTCATCTGCCCTGGTGTTCAATGAGTCTGCCAGGCGTCCTGGTGCTCTTGGAAAGTCCAAACGTGCAGAGCCTCCTGACACAGTGTCCAAGACCCAACCCTGCCCTGTTTGTTGCAATACCGCATGGCGGTGGTGTTGTCGGTGAACATCTGAAGCAGCCTTCCCTTGATGGATGGGAGGAAGGCTTTCAATGCTAAGTGGATCACTCTTAGCTCCACGAGATTGATATAGTGCAGAGATTCCACCAGAGACCAGAGCCTTCTGATCTCCACCTTTACCAGGTGACCGCCCCAACCCAGACATGACGCAATTGTCAGCTCTGGTCGCGGAAGAAAGAGGGGTTTACCAAGAACCCAATCGCTGTCCATCAGACATCACTGTACCAGGACCAAGTACAGGTCATAGAGATTTCCTTGGTGCTGCACCCACTGGGACTGCAGATCCCACTGCACACACTCCCTATGCCATCTGGCATGCTCCAACAGCAGGATGCAGGAGGCCTTCAAACCCAGCAACAACAGAGTCAGTCTCAGCAAAATTAAGGATAGAGGTTGAAACATTGGGATCATGGCCCGAATATCACGCAATCTATGTTCCGGGGGATAGGCGCGGAACCGCACTGTATCCAGAATAACTCAGATGTAAGGGAGTATCTGAGAAGGAATCAAGTGTGACTTCGACATGTTGATAGTGAAGGCCTGCAAGTGCAAAAGGTTTGCTGTTTTCTGGAGATGGGTGGTGACTGCCAGGGGCAATTCCGCCTTCAGCAACCTGTCGTCGAGATAGGGGAAGAAAGGAACCCTGACCTCCAAAGATGATCTATATTATCTATAATTTGCCACTCTACCATGCACTGTATTCTCACAAAAGATATGATTTGCAATGTCATAATTACTATTGCAAATCATTTTTTTAGATGGTATAACTGATATAATATAAAAAAGGTTATAAGCAGTCCATGGAGAAGGCATGACTACTGTAGTGTGGCTATCGAGTTGAGTCATGACCTCCTCATAAGCCCTCTGTGTACTAGGCCTAGTGCAGAGAGCTCCTGTTCTATTATCCCTGTGGCTTTTAATGCCACGCTATGATACCAAGACTGAATTTTCCCTAGAACACGTGAACCGATAGAGTATCTTGCACCCGCTGTTACTAGGTCATTGGTGTGGTTTTTCATTGAGTGTCAGGTTTCATCAGGGAAGACAATGAAGAGACATAACGTTCGTGACCCAGACTACATTTCCCATGATTCCATGCGGGGACCACGTTGATGACGTCATTGCGCACCCAGACGTTATTTCATCTCCTCCGAGGAAGCAGCAGGTGCCGGTTACTCTTACGGCTGAGACGCTGGACTCCTTCGAGGTCTGTTAAGGGTGCAATTTTGCACTGCATTTTCTTGCTTTTTTGTCCTTGTCGCTCAGCGGATGCGGCATATCTATGATGTCCTGATTGTACTGTTGCTGCTTCCCCGTTGGCTGAACCTCGTATCGGGTTCTTGCGGGAGAGCAGAAAGAGCTTAACTTGTTTCTATGTGAGAGCAAGCAGGGGGTTTGATTTCCTGATTTTCTTTTTCGCGCGACTCAGTAGGGAGGTGGCTGCCTTTCCTAACTTTTTGAGGCGTTCTCTCATGTAGGAGTGGCTATACCTTGTAAAGAGAACGGTGGATTTCAATGCACACACTGTGTTCTTAACGGCTTGTTTTCCTTAAGTAACTTTTGTGGAACGCTCTATATTTGGATCTTCCTTGGATTCTCATGCAAAAAAGGAAGATAAAGGGCATTGATACTTCCTATCGTCAAGTTATAAAACCCTCCCAAGTTTATAGAAGTGGATGGCTAACGATCTGTTCTATATCATTGTGTTCTGAGACGTATCAGATTATTGGGTACTTTTTCCACTTACAAAAAACTTGACCACTGTGGAGCTGGGTTATGAATCTTTCCTGAAGTTTGAAGGTTCTTTGTATTTTATTCACCGTATGTTCATATGCCTATGCATGGGGCCCTCTTTGTGTTGTTTTACTTCAGGGGAACCTGAATTCACTCAAGTCAGCCCTGCACCCCTGTAAGGCCACGCACTGCATATCTTTGGGTAGGTGTTAGCACAAGAGGAAAATAGAGGTGTTGGTGAATCAGTGCACTCTTAGTGTTAACGTGTTGTTTCATTTCATAGATACGTATGGAGCCTTGATAATCACTATATGCTGACTAGAATACGAAGGAATTTTTCTTTACAGGTACATCGACAGAGTAATATGCATCTGTAGTCTATTCATAGATTCCTTGTTGTGTGTAATTTACAGTGCATTACCTGGTTGTTATTTCCCCGCAGGTCTCCCTCCCCACTGTCCCCATCCTTCCCTTCCCCCTCTTGATCACTCCATTAAGTCTGTATACTAAATCAGACCGTGGGGCTATCGAGAGGTGGACCATTAAGAGCAACATACGACCCTGAGAATCCAAGACTGCGACATCCAGTCTCTGCTTACTCCAGAATCCTGTTAACCAATAGAGTACCTTGTACTCGCTTTTGATGAGGTGTTGATGTTGTTATCTATTATGCACTTTAGAAGCAGCAATACATTTGTTTCCTGATATTTGGTTCAGATCATCAAGTTGCACCTGCCTTTCCTATAAGGTCAAAGCGGGTGTACTAACACGTTTTTTCTTGAAGGGTTCAAGAACCTTCCAGATGGCCACGTGCCCCAAGTGCCACATGTGATCTAATTCCACAGAAAAGGCTAACAATATATAAAAATATGTTTTACTAAAATATCTTTAAAATCCCATTAATTTATATATAAAAATATAAATTTAAATACACAACACTTAATAATATATATTTAAACAATATTAATAAAGAAATTAAACTGTATAAATAAGAAATATACTATTCCCACTCCAATGCACACAACAGTAAAGAAAGTGTTAAACTCAGGAGGGGTAAAATGTACTATTCCCACTCCAGTCAGAGCAACAGGAGGGAAAGCATTGGTTCAGAAGGGGTACAATTTATTATTTCCACTCCAGTCTGTGCAACAGTAGGGAAAGAATTGGACCCTTGAGTGGTCAAATTTACTAGCCCCACTCCAGTCGGTGTACCAGTAGGGAAGCGTTTGACTCAGGAGGGGCAAAATGTACTATTCCTTCTCCAGTCTGGGCAACAGTAGGGAAAGCGTTGGACTCATGAGGGGTAAAATGTACTATTCCCACTCCAGTCTGTACAACAGTATGGAAAGGGTTGAAATCAGGAGGGATAACATTTACTATTCCCACTCCAGGCGGTCCAGCAGTAGAGATAGAGTAGTTCAATTTGAACAAATAACATATTTAAACAACTCTATTAAAAACAAAAAATATAAATAATTAAATTTTAAAATTGTATGTCTACATTTTAAGTAATATTTAAATTTTTGTATAATTTTTATCATGTAAAACAAAGAAAATGAATTTCATTAAAATACCACATTATTTGCTCCCAATCTTGAAATCCAACAATGAAAAGGTAATTGAAATTAAACAGTATAACACAATGAACATTTTATATAATAAATAACACAATTTTTAATATATGAATACATAATTTAAAATGAATTACCACTTAAATAATTTCTCACCCTATACCTCTACAAATTAAACAACACACACCAAAAATATTACTTAATATGATAATTTTATAATTTACATAATTATCAATCAAATAATTAATAACACATTAATAATTAATAAATTATTTCTTAACTACCATCCCATCCTGTACCCCTAAAAACTCAGCAAGCAACACCTAAAATGTATCTTAACAATTACACAATTCATATAACTAAGTATCAATTAAATAATTAATATTAATTAACTACTGAATAATTATTCTAATTAACTTCACACCCTTTACCCCTACAAATATAACAACTCGCACCTGAAATATAGCTTAAAAGGTATTTTAATTATACAAATTACACAATTAATAATCAATGAAATTATTATTTATTAAAATTAATTACAATGAATTTACTTCTCACCTTGTACCCATACAAACCCCACAATCGACACTCAAAATTACAGTAAATAATAACGTTACATTTAAAACCAAACAATTTATAATGTATACAATTTAAACATACTAAAATATATAAAGGTAATTCAAAAGTGATATGATTAACAACTATGTTTTTGTAAACAATATTAACAATATTGATATTTTTAACATCAATATTAACAACATAGATATTTTTGTAAACAATAGTAACATCATAGATATTTTTGACATCCATATTACTTACCTTGGAAAATCAATATTCTTGTCAATGATATTCCTGCTTCACGATTTTTGTGGATAACAATATTAAAAGTGCCACAGTCCTGCATAACAATATTTTTACTCAATTTTCTGTCTGAATACTGATCTAGCTACATCCATTGAGCCTTTGTGAGGGTATATAAACCCCGCCCAACCCAGGGCTGTGACTTGGCCTCGCTACCTGTGGAACAAGCTTCATGCTTTCTGCTAACTTGAAGAATTGGGCCGGAACCGAAAAGTGTTTGAGTCTCCTTCAAGCTAAAGATGAACCAGTGGTTTACAAGGCTACAGCTACCTTGACGCCTCCTTCATCTCTTCCTACTGCACAGCTACTTCTGCTCCCCTTCAACTCTGCCTCAAGACCTTCTTCTAACTTCAGACAAGTGAAAGAACAAGGATTATTGTCAGGTTAGGACACAATAACACTCCTATAGTAGTACAGACCGAGTATCAACGTCTTCAAAGACTACAGACATTTCCCTTATGCCTTCTCTGTAATTTTCACCAGCGCTTCTTGTGTGTTCATGTTCAGGACCCCTCTCACAACCTTGCCATTTGAGCTGTGATTGCGCAAGAACCAAAGACTTTTCTCTGTGTTTCTCTGATGAACAGCAGTGCCAAGAGAAGGCACTTTAAAGCATTTGATATATGTATGAACATTGTACCAATCTGGGTTCCGAGTTTAATCTTTAGGAGTGCCAGTAAATCCGAATTTAATCCTTTGGAGTGCCACACTTCCATCTGTGATTTTGGTTATTCTGCTCTTATGCGGTGCTGCTTATGAAACCCGTAAATGTAAGTCACTGAGGTCAATGCATGGTCATTGTAAGTAGATGCCAGTTAGGTTACTGATGGTAACTGCCTTCTCCTATTATTTCTAGTGTATTACATCATTGCAAAACCAGAGGCTCTGGTCGGGCGCATTTCCATCTCGCAGATGCAGAAGGTCTCTGAAGCGACAAATCCTGTTACGCAGTATCGCACAGCCGCTGAGCAGATCCAGTACCACAAGTGTCTCTTTTCTTATTTTAACCCAACCCCCTTACCCCCATGAGAGAGTGTGTGATTTAAGGTTTATTTTTGAAAAATGGACAGCACCCTTCAAAAATTATGCACCATAGCAGAACAGTTGTTAAAAACGAACATACAAATAAACAAAGTATTAGTTTTCTCAAATGTTCAGATAAGACACACAAAAGTTGTGACTTTGATTTTCTTTCTTTTATTCAATTTTTATTCTTTCTTTTTTCTTTTTTTGATAGTTGCGAATAGTGCAGATTTTTCCTTAAATTCCCAGTTCTCTTGCCTCATTTGTGATTTAAAGTTTGGTTTCTTGATATGTGCTGTCCTCAGGAGGGACAGGAGGTCCAGTATTGGCTCCAGTTTTGTCTCTGCCATTTGGATCAGGTGAGTTCAGGACACTCTGTATGGCAGTACACAAGTTAGAATAATTTGAAGGTGTTGAGTCAATTATAAATTAAAGGTATACGTTTAAAATTGAAATGTTGTGCATGTTAAATTTTATTTGTAGCTAAAGATTAAATAAAATTAAATAAATGTAAAGGTGGGACATAAATTATACATTTAGGGTATAACTATAATTGAAGAGCTTCTAATGTTTGTGTATTTTAAATTTGGTTTGCACAGAAAGAATAAATGAGGTTTTGATAACTATAAAAAAAGGCTCAATATTAGTTTATATTACTGAATTTTCATGTTTTTTTTATTTTTAAGATTCTTTTTTTAAATCGTACAGTTTATTGTCATTGACTGGAGTGTCAAAGATTTGTCAACATAACTATATTTGGCAAAAATGCCATGAAAGTGCATCACACAATATTTCAAGCATGCAATGCATTCAGCAATTATAACCAAAGATTAAAATATTCATTTTCTAATTAAAATCGAAGAATCTATATTCACAATTGATTAAAACAGTCAAAAAACCAAATAAAACAGTCCCAGAAATCAGAAGCCAGTACTATAGCATAGAAAACATAAGCGATGTGACAAACACTAAACATTCCTCTTTTTAAGAATATTTTTTTCTCATGGTTAACTATTTAAGACTACCTCAAGCTGTTTATGGCCTTCAGAACAGGTGGTATATGTTGTCTCCCCGCTTTAATACACGTGTGATTCATTCATTGGTATGATTTGCAGGAAAGCAAAGCAAAGACTCTGCGAACATCGGAGCAATATCCACTGCAAAAAAAGTACCACCAAAATGTCTACCCACTACCTTGAAGCAGGACACACTGTAACTGACCTACAGTGGGTCATTTTGGAAACACTCGACACAAGAGACAGGAACGCGGCTAAAATTCTCTTTGAAAAAGAACAACGTTGGGTACACAGATTAAAAACTGATACTGAGGGGGCTTAACGATAATATCCCTTGGCTAAGCCTCAATAGATGATCCTATGTCCCAATAATCAGTATTGTCCCTCGAAACATTGAATGTTTATTTTCTGTAGAAATTAGTTCGGATACCCAAGCATGCTTTTTTTAACAATAAGGCGCAAATACTAAGCTTCCCTATATAATGAACTGTGAGCCTCATATTCACAAATCATAAGCAACACTGCTCGAAATGACTATCTGATCCCACGGATAATTCACATAATTTGTAATTATCCACCAAGTCTGCAACCACATTTTGAACCTTGAGTCTTTTTTCAACAAACAGACGAAGTATCTTTACCTTTTCTAAACGACAGCCTTATCTAGAAACAGGAAACTCTCACTAGCATATCCGGGTGAGAAGAGGCACAGATAGCACTTGCTACGGAGGCGAAGTCACGCCACAGGTATTGAGAGGTAGTCCACTGACCGCGAACGGGAACCCCAATTTTGAGTGTTATATTAATCCTTTCCTCATCTCCCGGCAGTTAGGCACCTTCTCCTATGCCCCTGACCCGAAGAAGTGCGCACACGCATTTCACCAGGTATGTGGACTTAAACATTTATCGCCATGTGCCGCCCATTCTCCCCACAACCGCCACGCATGTAACGCCGGTAGTTAGTTGCTTACAGGTAATTCATTCCAATATCGCAGCCAAATACGAACACCCAATTTGGCGATTTGCTCCTAGTAGTGCCTCTAACGCACCCCTACAACCCCCACACTACCAAACTAGCGCACTTAAAATTGTAACCTCCCGTAACCACTTAGAGTGCCACCAACATAGCTCACTATATACCCACGAAGCTAAGAATTTATTGACAACTACTCTTCGCCAGCATGCTACCACATTCACCAGGCATGAGAATGAAAGAGTTGACACCATCTTGGTATGTGAACCTTTGTTAAAGAATTGCCATTTTAAAGCTGTTTAGAATCTATACAGATTTTAACTTGTTCAATGTATGTACGCACATGTTGTGTCTCCCCCAAACCCTTTACCCTCGCCTGTTTTGTATGTAAATATTTTTCATTACAGGTACAATGCGATCAAGGACTGACTGAAATCAGGTCATTCTTTCATTTATTTTCACTTCCCCAATATTGCACTGGTCCTGAAGAAAGCCCACCGACCTATACTTGCAATCAGGCTGAAACATGTTGACCGTTTTATAATACACATCATTCAGTGCGCTTGAATTCCTAATCATTCCAAAGCGGCACAACATTCAACCACCCTGCCTCAACTGGGCTACCCGAATCCAGACCCAATAAAATTCTGTATCTGGCTGTCCGGGTATTTTAACTCACTTCCTTAGCACCTTTCTATCCACGATCACTACTGTTTTTAACCAAGGGTAAAATCCTCCAGGTGGAGGTTGCATAAACACTGACCCAAGGATTATGCACACACGTGTATAAAAGCGGGGAGACAACATATACCGCTACGAACATTCAAAATACACGTGTATGAGGGTCATTTACTTTGTGAGACACCACGTACCAACCTGCATACCCTGGTTATGCAGGACAAGTGATCCTTCCCCTATGATCTATTGTTAAACAAAGGAGACTGAACGGATCAGTACTCTACCTCCCCCCATTTGATTTCTTCTTCAGAACAGGCAGCATTGAACCAATGAGGACCTACATGGTGCTGATTGTGAAACTGATTGACAAATAGTAACAAAACTATTTATTATGGAACTCGCCGAAGTGTTAATAGAGAAAACACTTATTTACTGCTTCTAAGTTTTGAGACACTAGGGGCATTATTACCAGTTTGGCTGTCATGGTCACACAGTGTCAGAATCACTGCTGCACCTTTGGCGTTCTAACCGCCCAATTATGATGCATGCGGGTAAATAGATGAAAGAACGCCACGGTCCCGCCACTGCCAGGAAATCTCAACCACAGCAAGATAGGTCAATGCATTTGTCAGAGGGCGGACTGCCATTGAGATCGCCGGTCCAATTACGATGTGTCTTACCACTGATGTGACTGTGACGATCCAACTGCCACATCTGAGCTGGCAGAAAGGGCTGTATATAAGGCCAAAACTCACTTGTACTCAGCTTTACATGTCCTGTGCCGCCATGGAGCCAAACCTACAGGTTTGGCTGCTGCTGCTCCTGCTTGATAAAATCCAAATCTGACAACGTAGTGTATTCAACCGACGGTAAGCTGTACTCATGCTCGTTTCCATCCACTCCTCAGGAAATAGATGCCACACTAGGAACCTGGCAAGGTGTTTGGGGTTCCTTGGCCAAACATATTTTGTGGGCCCCTGTTCAGAATTGTTCTCAATATATAATCCAATGACAGCTCTATGATGCCCTCTTTGGCCAGCTCACAGACATTGCACAGGCACACCCTACAAAAGTCGACATTTGTTCACATCTCATAATCATGGATACTGATGAGTGCATTAAATTGTGTCACACAACAGCACCTCCTCATCAATATCACACCTATTAATCACTGTGACACCCTCACAATGCTCACATGCTTGGTCCAGTTGTAATATCATAGATTCATCTGTATGAATGTGTCATGAAACTGAAACACAACTTCTCTGCTAAATCTCTGCAATGGACTTTCACATATCACCCACATGAAAAGGTAATGTCAGGTAAATGGGATTTCAAATCAGTGTGAGAAATATTCAATGTAAGGGCTCTCTGCAGGTTAGGTTTGCCTCTACCAGGTCTACCCCTGGAAGGCTGGGGCTCCGACCCCTAGCCACTAGCATAACCAAGTGCAATGCATATGTGGGTAATGTGTAAGTCCAAGCAATGAAAGCAGACACAGCAAGCAGTAACAGCATTTGTCTCACTTTAATATAAAGTAGGTGTAAGGTACACACACAAAAATGGACACATGTCAATCGAAAATTCCTAATACGGTATGACAATGTAACTCCCTACTTGTGGGAATGGACAAATAATCAACACATCAAACACATATCCAACCTACATCATACGTAGAATTGCCAGCTAAATTATGTTGACATTGGCCAAGCTAAGCTTAAATACTTACCATATGAAACAACACCCAATGCAATGTCAGCCCCAATTTGATTTCATCCCATATATCCTTCCATTGAACATTTCCCCTTGTCCTGTGTAACTCAGCACTGGTTCCAAGGTCAGATCATACTAACCACTACAAATGGATCAGGGATGAAACAAACACAACTGTAGTCTCACATCACAAAGTATCCAATAAAAATGGTTAGAAAAGTAATGGCAGGACTAATATGTTCTAAACAAAGCAAGACGTATAACACAGTGTTTTTTTCAATGAAAAAGGAGGTGAAAGGAGCAGGAAGGTGAGCAGACTAGCAGGGGAGTCGGCAGACACACAGGTAAGGGCCTTTGTTTATCATTTTTAAGGAATCTGGGAGGGGGGGGGGCGGCTAACTCCGCTCCGCCACGGAGGCAGAGTTTTGCCTACCTCCCTGTTTGCAACAGAGTCGGCAAATCTCAGCAAACTCCCAGGGTTACAGAAAGCATTTATTAAGTGCACATATCACACCAGCTTCATGGTTCCCAATACAGACTTCAACATTATCATGAGAACATGTATGCATGCTAAATAAACTGGAAACAGTTGGCTGCAGTTATGTCATAACGCAAGACATCTCCAAATGCATTGATGGACTTGTTTATACTCCCTCATTATGTCCATACTAGGATAGTTGATTACCTTGTATACTTTGCCACTTTTAGTATACCATAGCTAAATAATGTTATCAAATAGAATGGCTACAAAATATATATTTCCACAATGTTCACACAGGGCCCAGATTTGTCCAAATGTTCATTTACCTTAAATCACATCATGATGTCATGAGGGTCAAGTTAAAGACCAATGTGCCATTAATATGTGCTGTAGCAGAAATCATGTAATATGCAAATACTCATTGCACACTGATTACACTATTGACTTGAAACTTCATCATATATCCACTTTCGAAAAAAGTCTAATGAAAGCTGTACTGAAGCAGTGTAGCTATGTATCACATGTAGCACAGAAAAGTAGCCTGGAGCCATTGAGGGGGGAAGTTTTAGGAGATAGACATTCCAAATGCACACAGCATAAGCCTTCTTCTAGCCATATGAACATCCACAATCCTGCTTGGCATAGGTGATAACACCATTCATAGATTGCATTCCTAAAGGCCAATGCCCCTTTGAAGGTTGTTGTGTGTCAGTGACTATCTATGACATGAAGATGTGGGATCACCATAGTCCTAAAGGGATGGCACTTCACATCACTATTTGGTATAGCAAACACAAATTGCCTTGTATGGATGAGTGTAGACACTCACATATTATCTCAACATTTCTATATCTCACTCTCTGACGCATTTCACCAGTCAGTGAATTAATCTTGAAAGACTATTGCAAGTGAACCAACAACAGGGAAATAAATGTACACTGGACAAAATGTAAGCACTAATGATGATGGCACCAGTGATGTTTGCACACTCATGTCACTGTTCAGTCCCACCTTATTAATGGGAAGTGTTGTCCAGTCACTGCATTACGAGTGCACTGTATGCCATGTCACATGCAATAGGGCCATCATCACATGAGAGACAGTAGTGAAGGAACATCACTCTTTACCAAGGAAGAGAAGAGTACTGTTTGGTACAATTGTTACCCAGAACATCAAATACAATGAGATGATTTATCAGTTCACTCAACCATGTGTTTGATCAAGACAGTACATTTGTAGCAGACTGGACTCAGCTGTGTTCCCAGTCATAAAGACAATAGGCACAACACATCAGCATGCACCTACTACCAGACATACACAAACAGTAACTCTTCTTATGTCTTACTCTTCTTAGACAGCCTAACATTTAGGTCACAAAGTAAGGGCAAGAATGTGTCTCACTGAGAGCTTCCTCTCAGGGGATGTGTGGACATGTGGACTATTTGATGGGATATCATACTATGGCTGATTGAGTTTGAGTGGTATGTACTGCCACTGGAGGACACACCTTTCGCCATATGTGGCACTGGTACAGGGATTACATCAACATACCATTGTAATTATTGTTTGTTTGGTTTAATATAACAAATCAGGTGATTCACATATCAATTTCTCTTCAGAACTAACCAATTATATTCACTGTTATTGTGTCACATGTGTAATAGGTCTGAACAGTGCAAGCAGGACTTATGGAAAAGTAGCAACAGACATGTGGGAGTAAGAGGCTTCTCATAAGTAAATGACACACATTGACAGTGTGGGTCAATGGAAAGAAGTATCAGGTCAAAGGTATACCTCAAACATCATTCCAAATATATTCAGTGTAAAAACAAGCAGGGCTACCAATGGTTCAAAAAACTCATTTTGGGAACATCCAAGGATCTGAAGGTCTACAGGGAAAATACCTGGTACATCAGTTGTATTGCCACAGTAACTTTTCCCCAGCCTGGGCCATGGCCCCCAGTGGCCACAACTCATTGTCGTGCCTTGCTGTCTGCAGGCAGAGCATACTGATCCCACATGAACATCACATTTTCTCCACTTCAATACATAAAAGCACATCATGTGGCCATCCAATATGTGATCTCAATGTTGTGTGGCACTCAGAAGGAGCCTGTGAGGTATAGCTGGCTCCCAGACAATAAATTGGCGAGCCCTGATCAGGGCTAAGTGATATGTGGGACTGTACACATAGCTAACCTCATCCTCGACCGTTTCTTACAGCATACATACACAGCTCATGCTGTAAACCCTATACATTTATTTGCACTTTTACCATTGTGAGAAGTTGGCCTGATATGCAGTGCTCACTATTCTAGTGATCACTATGCATCAGTCCAAACGACCCTTATGGTGATTGGTTGTAAGTCAACCTTAGACCAGCTATCCTAGTAGCGTGGATACGAGCAGTCTTCGGGCTAAACTCTAGAGGGCGTGTTAAGCCAGCTGTTATACCATCACATACCCCTTGAACACCAAGTGAAAGGACACCACACAAGTGTTATGAAAATAAACAGTATATTTATTAGAATCACAACAGCCCTGTATTCTTTATGAGGACAGGGTACTAAGCACACAACAAAACTCTTAGGAAAATACTTCAAGTGCACAATCAATACAAGTGCCCAAGGGCACGGAAAGTTTAGCGGTCTCGGGCGGACCCGATAAGGCAAGTCGGAAGCGATAGGGACTCGGGACCCTTAAGTAAGGAGGCTATGCGGGCACCGAAATGCCGAAGTTACCTAGCCCAAAGGGCTGCGGCTGCACAAGTCTTTACAGGCGTCTGGAGTCTTCGCTGACGAGCCAGGAGCCGGAAGGAAGGAGTTGCTGGCCGGTGACCAGTGGAGATAGTTCGTAGAGATCCAAGCCTGGATCAGAGATGGATGACACCTGAAAGCAGAGGGGACCAAGTTCGTACTACTAGCCAGTAGTCAGAGGGTACCAGGGAGGCACCGGATGATCGTCACCCCGACTAGGTGAGTGGGCGACGCTAGGCTCTGCAGTCTCACGGACCAGGAGGCGTTGTCGGGGACCAGGATGGAGGTGCGAGCTGTCCCACGAAGATTGATGCTGTCGGCGTCGCTGGGCCCAGGATTGGGGCAACAAGCCTTGGCAAATTTCAGGGCCACGTGGTGGGCCTAAAATGGCGTCTTGAGTGGACCAGGAGGGTCCGGGGTGCTCCTCTCACAGAAGGGAGCAAAGGCCAGTCTGGAGCAACCAGACCAGCAGTGTTGGTTGTCGGGTGTCGTCAAGAAGGGCACAAGCCAGCGGCTAGTGACCAGACAACGTGCTCAACAGCAAAGAGCAGAAGGGCCCCACGCAGATCGTGGAGATGCTGGGAGGCTGCACTTCGGTGCTGGAGCTGCTCAGGGTCGGGGCTTCTCGGACCCCAGAGTACTCACCAGAGGATTCCTTCGGTGGTCGTGCTGGTTAAGAAATCGTGCAGGTTTTGATGATGGCCGGTCCCTCGAGGTCTCGTCGCACCCACGGATCTCAGCTGAGCTGACGATGTGGGTAGAGGTCAGAGGTGCCAGGGAAGCCGGTTCTCGTCGAGCTGGGCAGTCGGATTCCTGAGGAAGGACTTGCAGCAAACCGCAGAGTTCTTAGATAGTGCCTGCGGGCGCAGGGTGACTACTCCTTAGCCACAAGGGAGAAATCTTAAGAAGAGTCTCGAAGTCCTTTCGTAGAAAGTATTCTTGATTCAAAGATGATCTAATTTGGAAGGGTCCCCGCTCCGGCCTTTATCCTAAGGAAAGGGGTGGGTACATGACTAGGTCCTGCCCTAGGGGTGGGACCAGGAAGGGGGGTAGTTACACCCCTCTCCCCTGCCGGACTTTCCCCAGGTCAGGGGCTGCGCGCCCCTGGAACTGGTTCTAGCCGGCAGATGCGTAGTGAGCACCGGGGTGCCACTCCGCAGTCACCTTCTTGTAAAGCCCTGCCTACCCAGGATACACAAAACCCTGTCTGGGATGGTGCGAACACCGTCCCGGACAGGAAACCCTTTGTCCAAGCTCTCCTCGCTGGAAGGTCTCCCAGCAGCAGGAGGTCAGACTCGTGTCTGTGGTGGCAGCATCCATTTTGTGGAGCTGAGGCTTCAGTTAGCTTTAACCGGGGTTCACAGTTACGTACATGTCGTGTCCCTCTAGAAGGGTGGAATGATAACCCCGTCGCCAGCATTGGTGAGGGGTCAGCATCCCGATTCGTATGACACCTTACTCGACATGTCTTGATAACGCGATACCGAAGTTACCAATATGGTACGCGTTATCATGGAACAGCCATTGGGTCTTGGTTCCGCAAGCTGCAACCGGGCTCGGCTCGTGCCAGAGCCCAATTCACACGATTCCACGCACTCTGCCTTCAGGATTGTCAAGGCCTGCCATAGGAGTGGCTGATAGGAATTCGGGTGTCCATTTTAGGGTTAGATATAGGGATACTATACCTAAAGCAACGGGCGAGTACACCAGCCCCAGCTGTCGCGCAGCCAGTTTTGTCAGATTTAGATGGCCATCCAGGAGTGGCATAATACATGCGTCAGCCCCTGGTAGGCCCTGGGTACACCGATGCCCTGAGTTACAGGGTCTGACAAGGTGGCCCAGTCCCAATTGGAAATGTACCTAAGGTACATGGAATCCATTTTAGAGAGAGAGCAGTAGGCCTGGGGTCCTGATTGGCAGGGCCCCAGGTCAACTAGTCGGAAAACCAGCAAAACACCAGGCAAAAATTCGGGGGTAACCATAGTCAGGTATCTACCTTCCTACACAACCCCCCCCCCCCCCAAACGAAAGGAGATAGGGCTATCCTTGTCCAGGTAAGCCTATATTGCCTGAGTGGCCATATGAGGTGGTACATACACTGGCATGGTTACCCCCTGTATCATGGTCCACTAAGCAACCCCTCACCCTGAGGGTATTCGAGGGTCTCCACCATAGGGAATCACTACCTGTGGTGTGCTTTGGCAAAGTAACAGGCTGGTGTGGGAATGGAGTACTGAAGTGAGACTCCACTACTGTTGGGCTCAACTTCCTCCAATCACTATCCACCATATGTGCCTTTCTTTCCAGTACTGAGTTGCTATGAGCTCTCAGGGTCAACCTCTGGCTACCTAAAGCTGGAGGCTGAGTCCCTCTGTTTGGCCTACTGGAGGGACAGGTCAGGTTTGGGGTTTTTAGGCCCCAGGTTTGGCTGTGCCCAACAGTGTCCAGCTGTGGGAGTTCCCTAACTAAGTTTAAGGGGGATCCCTCAGGAGTTTGTTTTATTTTCACTTGGCTAGGACTACTAGCTTCAGTGATCCTAATCTGCTGATTGGGAAGTTCTTTTGGACAGGGGGCCCTTTGGGTCCACCACTGGCCTCCCTGACCTCTACAGCCCTGGGCTGACCGAGGCAGGGTAGAGAGGGGCAGGTTACCTGCTCCAGACTGGGTCCCACCTGGGAAGGTTCCACTGTCATCAGGGGCTCTGCCAGGCTAGGCCTGACTACCTCTGGGGCAGTTCCTTCACCAGGGGTAGAGTCAGTTCCCTGAGGAGGCTGGCTCTCGCCTAGTGTCTGGGAGGGGGAAGACTTTTCTTCCACCTCAATGCTCTCTGTCTGAGTGGAGTGATCCATAGTTTCAGGCTTCACAACACTGTTATCTGTCTGAGTTTGAGCTGTGGCCATCACAACTCCACCAACCTTTTCAGGAAGGGACTCAGTTTGGGTTTCGGCTGTGACCATCACAGCGTTGCCAACCTGTTCAGGAAAGGCATCTTTCTGGGATAGGGCTGTGACTGGCACAGCCCTCCTGACCTGTTCAGGGAGGACATCTTGGACTGGGGCTGTGGCTATCACTGCCCCACTACCCTTACCATGGAGGTTTACCATTTTAAAATGGGTTTCTTGCTCTACCTCAGCCCAGGCTGAGGTCTCTAAATCATTCCCCAGTAGGCAATCTACAGGCAAGTTTGGTGACACTGCGACTCTCTTGTGACCAGTGACACCTCCCCAGCTGAGATTTACCACTGCTATGGGATGATCTCTCTGCACTCCATCAATGTTCACTACCTGGTATGTGGCACCAGGCATAAGTTGCCTTGAGGGGACTAGGCTCTCAGCCACCATGGTGATGCTAGCCCCTGTGTCTCGGTAGGCCTCAACTTTTGAACCATTGATGAGGGGCTCCTGTCTGTACCTGCCCAAAGTGTTGGGACAGGCTGTGAAGTTGGCAAACCCCATGCCAGTCTCACAGACAAGAGTATCTAAGTCAGGGGACCTGGTTAGGCCAGAGTCCCCAGGCACTCCCAAAGAAAATGCACCCAGATTCTTGGGGGCACTCCCACCACCTGGGGGATTACTACTAGTAGTAACAGGAGGCTGGGAAGCTTTATTTGGGGGTATGTTCTCCTTATTGTTGTTGGCCTTGGGACAACTGCTGTCAGTTTTGTAATGGCCCACCTGTTTGCAGGTGTGACAATAAGGTTTCTTTTGGGTTTTGGGAGAAGTTGGGGACCCACCCTTTTCAGAGGAATGTTGGGGCCCTGTGGTTTGATCAGAAGATTTATTCCCACCCTTCTCTTGAGGCTTGGTTGATTCCTTCTTTTGGTCACCACCCTGGTTCTTCGGCCTGACCCTGGTTCTGACCCATTTGTCTGCCCTCTTACCCAATTCTTGTGGAGAGGTCAGATCAGAGTCTACCAGGTGTTGGTGTAATAACTGGTTCTGACAATTACTTAAGATTTGCTCTCTCATAATTAGATTATACAATCCTTTAAAATCAGTAACCTTACTTCCCAGTAGCCAGCCGTCAAAAGCCTTAGTGGCACAATCAACAAAGTCAGACCAGTCCTGAGACTGAGTTTTCTGGGTATCCCTGAACAGCAACCTGTACTGCTCAGTGGTTAGGCCGAACCCATCAATCAGTGTGTTCTTCAGGACCTGGTAATTGTTAGCATCCTCGACTCTAGTAGTGAGGAGCTTATCTCTACCTTTACCTTCAAAGGAGAGCCACAAGATAGCTGCCCACTGACTCTGGGGGACGCACTGTACAGTGCAGGCCCGCTCCAAAGCAGTAATCCATTTGTGGATGTCGTCCCCTTGCTTAAAGGGGGGCACTATCTTACTCAGGTGCTAGTGTCTAAACTCCTGTTTTCCCCTGGGGGAATGCTGCCACCAGTGGGATTTGTCCCACTCAATTCTTGCTCTCTAGCAAAGGCGAGTCTTTCTTTGGCCAGGGCAAGTTCTTCCCTTTCGATCCGCAGATTGACTTCCCGCTCCTTAGCTTCGTACACTCTCCTCTGAGGGGATGTCATCCCTCTTCGAGCAGAGCCTCGAGAGCCATTGGTTCGAGCGGATCTGTTAGAGCCTCTCGACAGAGACCTAACTCGTCCACTCCCAATGTTAAGCTGGCCTGAGAGGGGCCCCAGGGGTCTCCTAGTACCATTCTCGTGCCGGCTTAAGTTGTCCTGAGTTAGCTGGCTAACCACTACTGGACCTTTGTCTGCCTCGTCCTCAGATGTCTCTGGATCCTCATCCTCCTCTTCACCTTCTGCGGAGAGATGGATAAGGTCAGGGTCACCTGCGGTTCCCTCGAGGGGGGGCATACTCCCTTCTGGATGGGAAGGGTCGGTGTTACCCGCCCTCCTAGCATCATAAGTCTCCAATAGACCAATCAGAAACGGAGTTGTAGGGTTTGAACCCTGTTTTAGCTTCCGAGATGTACAGAGTTGTCGCATCTCTTGGAAGCTAAGTGCAGCATATCTGGGCATGACCTGTGGAGGGTCGACTGACACAAGGGGAGACTCAGAGTTTCCTCCTTTGTCTGACATGCTGCTTCTAGTGTGGTGTAAGTGATGCACCTACCTACACTATATGTTTACCTACTGATCCCTTGCTAAGAGTTGTAGCCAAGGTGTGCTAAGCCTTGAGGAGCTACAACAGCTGGTTCAGTAGAACTCAGAGTATTCTAAGCTAAGTTATATGTACCTGAAGTACTTATGCGATCTTTCACAAGATATTCTTAGGATACGCGTGGTAAAACAACAGCAAGCTCAAATCCCAACCGCTGCTCACCAATGTGAGAAGTTGGCCTGATAGGCAGTGCTCACTATTCTAGTGATCACTATGCATCAGTCCAAACGACCCTCATTGTGATTGGTTGTAAGTCAACCTTAGACCAGCTATCCTAGTAGCGTGGATACGAGCAGTCTTCGGGCTAAACTCTAGAGGGCGTGTTAAGCCAGCTGTTATACCATCACAAACCCCTTGAACACCAAGTGAAAGGACACCACACAAGTGTTATGAAAATAAACAGTATATTTATTAGAATCACAACAGCCCTGTACTCTTTATGAGGACAGGGTACTAAGCACACAACGAAACTCTTAGGAAAATACTTCAAGTGCACAATCAATACAAGTGCCCAAGGGCACGGAAAGTTTAGTGGTCTCGGGCGGACCCGATAAGGCAAGTCGGAAGCGATAGGGACTCGGGACCCTTAAGTAAGGAGGCTATGCGGGCACCGAAATGCCGAAGTTACCTAGCCCAAAGGGCTGCGGCTGCACAAGTCTTTACAGGCGTCGGGAGTCTTCGCTGACGAGCCAGGAGCCGGAAGGAGGGAGTTGCTGGCCGGTGACCAGTGGAGATAGTTCGTAGAGATCCAAGCCTGGATCAGAGATGGATGACACCTGAAAGCAGAGGGGACTAAGTTCGTACTACTAGCCAGTCGTCAGAGGGTACCAGGGAGGCACCGGATGATCGTCACCTCGACTAGGTGAGTGGGCGACGCTAGGCTCTGCAGTCTCACGGACCAGGAGGCGTTGTCGGCGACCAGGATGGAGGTGCAAGCTGTCCCACGAAGATTGATGCTGTCGGCATCGCTGGGCCCAGGATTGGGGCAACAAGCCTTGGCAAATTTCAGGGCCACGTGGTGGGCCTAAAATGGCGTCTTGAGTGGACCAGGAGGGTCCGGGGTGCTCCTCTCGCAGAAGGGAGCAAAGGCCAGTCTGGAGCAACCAGACCAGCAGCGTTGGTTGTCGGGTGTCGTCAAGAAGGGCACAAGCCAGCGGCTAGTGACCAGACAACGTGCTGAACAGCAAAGAGCAGAAGGGCCCCACGCAGATCGTGGAGATGCTGGGAGGCTGCACTTCGGTGCTGGAGCTGCTCAGGGTCGGGGCTTCTCGGACCCCAGAGCACTCACCAGAGGATTCCTTCGGTGGTCGTGCTGGTTAAGAAATCGTGCAGGTTTTGATGATGGCCGGTCCCTCAAGGTCTCGTCGCACCCACGGATCTCAGCTGAGCTGACGATGTGGGTAGAGGTCAGAGGTGCCAGGGAAGCCGGTTCTTGTCGAGCTGGGCAGTCGGATTCCTGAGGAAGGACTTGCAGCAAACCGCAGAGTTCTTAGATGGTGCCTGCGGGCGCAGGGTGACTACTCCTTAGCCACAAGGGAGAAATCTTAAGAAGAGTCTCGAAGTCCTTTCGTAGAAAGTATTCTTGATTCAAAGATGATCTAATTTGGAAGGGTCCCCGCTCCGGCCTTTATCCTAAGGAAAGGGGTGGGTACATAACTAGGTCCTGCCCTAGGGGTGGGACCAGGAAGGGGGGTAGTTACACCCCTCTCCCCTGCCGGACTTTCCCCAGGTCAGGGGCTGTGCACCCCTGGAACTGGTTCTAGCCGGCAGATGCGTAGTGAGCACCGGGGTGCCACTCCGCAGTCACCTTCTTGTAAAGCCCTGCCTACCCAGGATACACAAAACCCTGTTTGGGATGGTGCGAACACCGCCCCGGACAGGAAACCCTTTGTCCAAGCTCTCCTCGCTGGAAGGTCTCCCAGCAGCAGGAGGTCAGACTCGTGTCTGTGGTGGCAGCATCCATTTTGTGGAGCTGAGGCTTCAGTTAACTTTAACCGGGGTTCACAGTTACGTACATGTCGTGTCCCTCTAGAAGGGTGGAATGATAACCCCGTCGCCAGCATTGGTGAGGGGTCAGCATCCCGATTCGTATGACACCTTACTCGACATGTCTTGATATCGCGATACCGAAGTTACCAATATGGTACCCGTTATCATGGAACAGCCATTGGGTCTTGGTTCCGCAAGCTGCAACCGGGCTCGGCTCGTGCCAGAGCCCAATTCACACGATTCCACGCACTCTGCCTTCAGGATTGTCAAGGCCTGCCATAGGAGTGGCTGATAGGAATTCGGGTGTCCATTTTAGGGTTAGATATAGGGATACTATACCTAAAGCAACGGGAGAGTACACCACGTTGCCCCAGCTGTCGCGCAGCCAGTTGTGTCAGATTTAGATGGCCATCCAGGAGTGGCATAATACATGCTTCAGCCCCTGGTAGGCCCTGGGTACACCGATGCCCTGAGTTACAGGGTCTGACACGGTGGCCCAGTCCCAATTGGAAATGTACCTAAGGTACATGGAATCCATTTTAGAGAGAGAGCAGTGGGCCTGGGGTCCTGATTGGCAGGGCCCCAGGTCAACTAGTCAGAAAACCAGCAAAACACCAGGCAAAAAGTCGGGAGTAACCATAGTCAGGTATCTACCTTCCTACAACCATTATCTGATTAGCAAACATATCATAGGTACCATGGAATGTATACATGCATATATATATGCATGCACCACAAGTAGAATCTAAAGCTTACAATGCATCACCTATCACAATGGTGATGTTAGGTACACAATGTACAACACTCCACAATCCATTACATGATTGTCCTATTTAGGGACTACAAAATGTTTCAAGAGTAATCAAGATTCACTCTGTGACTCAGAGGTACATTGTAGCATTTGGGAATGGAAAGGATAGAGTTACACAGAGAACAAAATCTATATGAGATAGGTACCTGTTCCTATGGTAAACCATAGAGTAGGCTCTACAGGGGAGGCAGTTCTTCTACCAGTTGCTTCAGTTACTCTGGAGAGAAGGTAGGGTCCCTTTCACCTGTTTGGCCTGGCATGATTGCTCCCAGAGGGGGCAAGCAGCGGCTAAAGTGGAGGAGGTGTTGATAGCAGGAGTGTCAGGAGAGGAGTAATTTTTCAAACCACAGAGTACATTTACATCAAGTACGCAATCATCAGCGTAGACTGCCATTGGGCCACAACCATCACTATCACCAACTTTAGCCTATGGCTGTGTCCACCATGGGGGAAACCGCCCACCACGTGATCAACTTCCACAGGCAGCGGTAGATCCTGAATGTCCTGTATGAGAGGTCAGGTATGTGAAAAAAGATATGTGGGTACGACCATGAGACAGGTCAAACTGTGAATCACCGAACACAGAAGCAACATAAGGTGTCACAAAACACACACTAGATTATACAACCACTGCAAAGAAATGAATCATTCTGCAGACAGTCTTAGGTGGCCAGTGCTTGAAGCACACCAGCAGATTACACATCAGGTGCTCTTTAGAATAGAGCAAAGATGGGTCCACCGCCTTGCGACAAACGTTGAGGGTTTGAATGGCTCAATCCCATGGGGCTCCCTTGCTAGGACATGATGTAAAGGTCCCCTGGCAACACGTGTTTCTGTTCTCTGGGATACAATTTTGTTATACTGTGCCCCTTATGCCGGTCTATCTGCTAGACCACTAACCACTGCTTACTACAGTCTAGTGATCTATTATATAACACTCCCCCCTCCTGAATAGCGTCATCATGAGGGACTTTCACCACAAATAATGATGTCATCACCAATGTCATATTAAGATTTCCACTTAGCGTTGTCAGTGGGTACTTACCCACTTGACCTACTGTACCATGTTTCTTACCTCTATGTTACTATCCGACTGGATACATAATCCTACTATATTCTTTATGGGAGCCACCACACCTTGCCCCATATTGGTCATCCTCGGATCTTGACAGTGATCACCACAACACAAACCACCAAACCCCCCCCCCCCGCACCCCCCCCCCCCTTGATGCCTTGCACAGCCCTTGGTGTGTTGATGATAATCTGGCAGTTTGATTTGGTTACTCCGTGAACCAACATTGTAGTCGTTCGCATATCCCTGCAAATAGAGCCTAATTACTGTCCCCTGTTTTTGGATGCGCATCATTGTATAACTTTCTCGCCAATTATATTAATGGAATATCATACACTACAAAATGGCCGCCTGGTTGGTGCAGCCTTGACGCGCTGTTCACTGTGATACAGCCGCCCGGTGCACTTTTCCGCGCATGCGCGGCTATCCCGAGACCCCTAGCACGTGATAGGGGTGACACAGGAAATGCCTTGGATTGATTAAAAAGCAGCGGAGACGTCTTGCTCGTTGCTCCGGCTTCCCTTTCCTCCCAACCTCGTGTGGGTAGGTCTACAGTCTACGTCCGTCTAGCGGACAGGTAAGTGCTACCCCGGGGTGTCCAGTAGCTTGTGGCAGCCACCTTTGTTTAAGCAGCCTTCCCCGCCGCAAGCCCATGCGAGGTAGCCTTGTGGGTTAAGTGTGCCGGGGGTGACCTGCCTCCTCGGCCCCGGTAACCCGACGTTTAGCCGCTTGGTAACTTAACTGTAATCATTTCCTGAGGCCCCTGCAGGTTCGGGGGCTTGACACTTGGCTTTACCTTGGACCTGTTATTTGCAGGCCCAGTGAGGTTATTATGCTTTCACCCTTGCTTTGGCATGTCCCCTTGAATATGATTGTTACGGTTCTGAGTTTCCGGCTGTTCGTTGCGGTCTTTCCCCGTAGGCTTGATGGCGGTTCTTTGGTAATCCTAGCCACTATCGGACACAGCGTCCTCGCATGGTTTTGGTTGCGCTATCTGGCAACCTTTGTAATGTATGATATATTGGTCATTTTTCCTCTCTCCCCAACCAGTAGGGTATCTACAATCAGGGTGCCAATACACGGGAGAAGACCGTTGACGCCAGCTATTGTCCTTAGTAGGGTGAGACTTGTACCCTTCCTTTTGATTGTTTGTGCTACCACACTGTGACACAGCCTTAGTCGTTTTTTATATGTTTTTATCTTTCTTAATATTTTCTTTTACCTTGATTACCTTCTGACTAGGTCCACCTCTCTCTTGCTGAATATAGCATGCATGTTGAATTATGAACCAAGTACTGGTGATCTAGACTATTGGTGACATTGACTATGGTATCACCCCCCATTTTTGTCATCCCTCACTTGGGGGCATATTACCAAGCAATAGCGATAATTATCGCTATTGCTTGGTTAGAGACAAAAAATTGCCGCTGCGCTGCGGCGATTTTTATCGCAAATAAACCTTGGTATTACCAAGGTTTATCGCAAATGCGATAAAAATCGGCCGCAATGCATGAATATCGCTGAAAAGTCAGCGATATTCATGCATTACCGAGCTAATGCTCTTAGCCATGTTATCCACCTCCCATGGGATAACATGGCTAAGAACTGCTCATGGCAGGTGTTAGCTTTTGGAGATATTCGCGCTTAGCGCGAATATCTCCAAAAGTTGTTAATAGGAGATAGCGATGTTACAGTCGCTAACATCTTGGCACGCCCACTTTGCATGTCATTAGTGATAAATATCACTGACATGCAAAGTGGGGCCCAAGATGGTCGCTCTCTCCTACTAGCTGTCGCTAACTGGTGTTAGCGACAGCTAGGTAATAGGGAGATAATTTTATCTCCGCTTTCTTGGCTTTTAAAGCCAAAAAAGCGGAGATAAACCCCCTTGATAATATGCCCCACTAGGATAGAGCAGGACCTCCGGACCTCCTGGCCTGCCCCAAAGTTTCCTGTGGAAGGTAGTATTTGCCCCTACCACTTTGTGTAGCACAGTTTTCCTTTCTAGGTCCTGATGAAACATGTCGACCACTAGGTAGAAGACACATCACTGGATCATTGCACCAGTGTGCATTTTCTCCTCTCTTTTTTTTTTTAAGGTAGTTAACCACACCCTTAAAAATACTTTGTGGATTACCTTACCTTTTTTAACTATCACCTACCTGTTACGTCTACACTTCCCCTAAGGCCTCACACCCACATGCACCGACTGGCAGGAACAAAAGATCTCCGACAAAGAGCCCCTTCACAAGTGCCCGTCAGACATTGCACCGCCAGTCTGACGAGGAGCAAAACCCAGATGATGAAGCATGACACCTAGCTTGCTGGGTGTGTGAGGGCTTTAGTTCCGAAAGGGGGATTCCCCCTCCATTCCCACCCTGTGCTTGGTTCTCTTATTCTCACCCACTTTTGGGGAACAGTGTATCCTTTTTGTCTGCATATTGTCTCAGGGCCTATACACTGGACCCCGTTAAAAATAGCCCTCCCGGTTCCTCTATTTGTTGTTTATGTCAGGTATCCGCCATTTTAGTGGTTGAAACTACAATATTGGTGACCAGTGTTGTAACACGTTTACATATGTATTACTCCTTTGCTCTGCCATTTCCTTTACTCAAACATCAGTGTAGTGCATTACTGTGCACAAACGCTATATTACAGTGGTACACTGTACACTGCCAGTGACAGTATTTTGTGAGAATAATTCTAACTTGACAATATTAAGGTGCTCAAGATACATTTTATGGATGTATAATTTGCACATTTCTGTTCCAGGCACATGCAAGGACCACAATGGGGTTTATAGGTGGATGTTGGACAGTACATAATTATTATGTGAATTATGTGTAATGCTTTCTGAAGCAGTTATGTTTTGTCACATTACTTTTGGCTTACTCTTCTTAAGTGTTACTCTGGACACTGACCAATGTTCAATATTGTTTTCACTTAATACATAGATACCCTGGGAGAGAGAGGAGACAACAGCCTCCAGTGTACCACCTATTTCCAGACCATCACACCATGGAAGAAAGAGATGTCATCAAGAAGTTTCATTTGAATAGGTAAACAAAACAGGATTTATGTCATTATTTGAAGCCTGATCTACTTCCTCTAAACCCTAATCCCACAGGTATCCAACCTATGAAGAGATTTATGGCATTATTGCATTTTCAGGCCACAGGTTCCTTTCAATACACTGTGGCTATATCTGGTGGTATGTCACAACCAATATTCAGTGGAGTACTACAAGACGTGTTTTCAGCAATGATGAGACACATTGACATCTACATCCAGTTACAGAGACTTGATGATTTATCCAATGTAAAGGTTGACTTCTATAGATTTGGTCACATCCCACATGTGGTTGGAGCCATTGATAGCACCCATACTGCCTTACTACCACCACAAGCCAGGGAACAAGTTTAACTTAACAGGAAGCACATCCATTCTATCAATGTGCACGTTGTCTTCTTACCGGATTTGTACTTCTCAAACGTCTGTGCCCAGTTCCCATGACCAGCCCATGATTCCTTCATAATGCGAACAGCACCATACCCAAGCTGATGTCACAGCTACTACTGGAGATGGCTTGGCGGTAAATTTGATATGTCCTAACTTTGTGTGGGTGATGCCAGGTGGTATGATCAGAAAGTTTGCAACCTATTGTTGCACCTATGTCTGTCTTCCACCTAGGAGACTCAGTGTATCCCAACTATCCATGGTTGTTGGCACTGCTGAGGAATCCAACTATGCCAGGGGAAGTCTTCTTCAATGAGGCCTATGGAAGAGCACAACGGCCAGTGTAGCAGGATTTTAGGCTCCTGAAGGCCAGATTCAGATGTATGGACAAGACTGGGGGAGGCCTCCTCACTACACACCCCGAAAGGTGTGTCAAGTCAACATGGCCTGCTACATGCTGCACATCGCTCTGCTTAGGAACATCTCTTACACCGCAGAGTATGGAGACCATGAAGTGCTATGGGTGAGGATCCTGAAATGGCAAATGATGATGATAATGGTGAAGAGGAAGGAGCCAACTTGAGTTAAGATCTCATCAACAGCTTCTGCTTATGAGTGTAAGTAGGTTGGGAGATTTCATGACTTTGACTATTAACACCATCGATGCTAGTGTTATTTTCCTCCTGTGCTGACCTTTTGGTTTTTCCATTGTTCATGACGAGCTCAGCTCGTCATGAGTGTATGGAGGTGTACATAATGACGAGCTGAGCTCGTCATGAGCGTCGAAGGAGTTAAGTCAACTCTTGTGATGTGAACAGTGTAGTTTAGGGAACATATTAGGGACCTAAAACTCTCGCAAATTCTGGTGAAAGGTGTATGTGGAGGATGGTTTTGACACATGCACATTTTGTTAGTGTTGCTTTATTGAGCTTAGAGTTTTGTCATAGACTGTGTTTTCCAGAAGTTGATTACATGAATTGTGTTGTATGTATTGTCTGATAGCTAATGTCTTTGTGTTGGTCTGTTCTAGGCACCTTCACCATGGTATTTTCATTAAGACATTTGAGAGTTGTAACGTAACCAGGTATATGATGCTGTTTGGACGTACAAAGTGGACATGGATTGTCCTGGAAATGTCTGTCACAGACTTTGGGTGTACAAAACCTGTACCAACATAGATTGCACAGCGAAAGGATAGAAGTTAAAAGGAATCCATTAGACGTATTCCTTGTTGTGTGGTGGCACTAATGCAATATGTGTGCCATTATGTGTTCGAACAAAATGCTGCTGTGGGCACAAATCATGCTAGTCTCCTGTCACTTTGGCTAAATCCTCATTGTGTATACACTGTATGTAGCTGTTGATGTGTCTCCTCATAGTAGGCCAAATCACTGACATTTGTTTGTGATATTCCACCAGATGCAGCAATACTGGATTGTAATGACCCTGTGATCAGAAACTTTTGTACTGCCATGTGTCTGTTTATTGGTTTAAATGATGTGGGCTTATTTTTGTGAGGTAGGTGATATGGCTTCAGCTGATGACCTAGACCAATTTTATTTTGCGTATTCAATAGGAAATTGTCTCATGTATGCCCTCCTTCCATGTTGTTAAGGTCAGCACCTATAAATGTGATCACTGACATAGAATATTTGAGTCATGTATGACACCATCTCCAACACATACACATGCAGACCCATCAAAATGCCTTCTTAGCATGCTGGATGAGGAACACGATACAGAACAGCTTCACGATTGCTATCCCAATACAGCTAATACCAGCACTGAAAACACACCTGCTACAAACCCACACAATACTGATCAGTCTTCTACCAAACAAAGTTCCACTATCACCAAAGGCGACTCACTAAACTGTCTACTAATAAATGCTTGATCCCTCTCTAAAAACAAGCATCACATCTACGACCTTCTCACCAATGCAAAACCAGACATACTATTAATAACCGAATCATGGTTGGGGGAAGATATGGCTCCAGTCCTACATGAAGCCATTCCTCTAGGCTATCAAATAATCACCCAAAATCCCATAGCCAAAAAAGGAGGTGGTCTAGCTGTTGTATTCAGGCAAACAATACATGTCACTAAAATTGACAACATCTCTTTAAAGAATAGTGAGGCTCTTCTAACAAGCTGCAATCCTACAGTGTCTTCCTCCTGTAACTTCCTGCTTCTTTACACACCTCCACCTAGCAAGGCAACATTCCCAGACGCACTTCTAGACACAGTTTCAAACCTGATAACAATACACTCCAACCAATGCATTCTGGGTGACCTTAACATTTGGTTTGATAAACCCAATATGACCCATCTACAAACTACAATCACCGGAATAGACGCATTGAACCTGCATCAGATTCTCAACAATCCGACACACACCACTGGAAATATCCAAGATGTCATTTTTGCTAATACTGAACCAGTTACCTTTCAAACTATAACTCTAGTCACATGGTCAGATCACCACTTGCTTGCCTTCCAACATAAAACAACGCTAAGCGACTCACCTAAAACTACCTTACATCCATCCACCTATCGGCCATGGAACAAACTCAATTTGGAACACTTGGAAACACAATTACCATCCAGTACAAATCTGGAAAGCATAAATTCTGTTCAAAATCTATATGAGTGGCTACAGGAAGCTTTTGACATCCTGATACCACTCAAAACCACACAAAAGAACAAAAGAAAAAAAGCGCTTTGGAGAAACATAGAAATAAAAGATATAAAACAACAAATTAGAAAGCTGCAACGTACCTGGCTAAAAACAAACACCAAACAAGACAAACTTTACCTACAGAAAATTAACTGATTATACAAGTCGGCTATCAAAAAAGCTAAGAAAAGGTACTATTCGGACAGAATTCAAAACGCTAAATCTGCAAATAAAGAATTCTATAAAATACTCAATGAATTTTGCAAACCAAATTGCCTAGAAGGAACTCATCCTGTTACTCAAGATTTCACAGACAAACTGGCAAATCATTACACAGACAAAGCAGACACATTGGAATCGTACTTAAAACAGAAACAATGCACCAGCACAAACCCTTGTACAAAACAACAATCCAAGAATGCTCTAATCAAGCCTCTCCGTTCCTTCCAACACATCTCACACGATGAATTTAGGGACCTGGTCAAAGCAAGCAGGCCAGCCGGCAGTCCTTCTGACCCCTGTCCGCCACTAACTTTCAAGACAATACTTTTAACAACCTCTGCTGCCACTCCAGTAAGAAGAATCATCAACGATTCCTTAACTACTGGAATATTTTCAAAAGAACTCAAAAAGTCATACATACGCCCTTGCTGAAGAAAACAAATTTGGACCCGCTGAACCCTGACAACTACAGACCCTTTACAAATGGACCGTTTCTGGGCAAAGTGATAGAAATAGCAGCGTTCGTCCAGATGTCACAATTCATTGAAGAGAATGACATACTTTCAGACTTCCTAATAGGATTCCGTCCGGGAAGAGGCACTGAATCTGCCCTCCTTGCCATCTGGGATGACCTAAAGAATACAGTTGACCGCAACGGGGTTGCTGCGCTACACCTCTTGGACCTCTCAGCTGCCTTTGACACGGTTGACCATGACACTCTGAAACAAAGAATCTATGAAGCCGGCATAGAGGGAACTGCTTTAGATTGGATAGCGTCCTACCTTGGAAACAGAACTAATGTCATCCGTTCCCCACCTTTCTCGTCCAAACCATACTCCACAAAAGCAGAGGTCCCTCAAAATTCTATCATCTCGGCCATGCTTTTCAACATCTACATGAAGTCATTACCAGTACTGATCAATAAATTTCACCTCACGTGCTATAACTATGCAGATGACACACAAATACTCCTGGAATGCCCCAAAGACATTGGAAAATCACCAATTTTCAGCTTTCTCAGAGCTGTGGATCAGTGGATGACCTGGAGCCATCTCAAATTGAATGCTTCAAAAACTGAAATACTCACGTGTGGCCATTGGAAACATTACAACCCGCTTGCCACATGGCCTGATGAACTGGGATAACTGCCTAAAGTATTGAAGGAAGGAAGAAACCTCAGAATGACCATGGACTCCAAGCTGTCGATGAATGTCCAAGTGGATAAACCAGCAAGATCAAGCTCTGCTACTATAAAAACGCTGCAACAAATTTTCCCTCATTTGGGATTTCCACACAAGGTCCAAGCTACCATCTCCCTTGTTCTGTCCAAACTCGATTACGCCAATAGCCTCTACCACGGATCACCTTTAACGACCATGAAAAGACTACAACGGATTCAGAACTCGGCTGCCAGACTACTCTTGCATATCAAACCGCAAGACCACATCTCCCCTGCCTTGAAAGCCCTACACTGGTTACCGGTTGCCAGAAGATCTATGTTCAAGCTGTTTTGTATCACCCACAAAGCAATACATGGAATGGGACCGCTGTTCATCAGGAATAAAATCACCAAACACATTCAACAAAGGAACCTCCACTCTAAAGTAGCATCTCGCCTCAAAATACCTACATACAAGAAAAAAAACATGGGTGGCACATCCTTCTCTGTTCAAGCAGCCAAACTATTAAACTCTTTACCTCCCAACATAAGGTCCACCGACAATCACCTTATCTTCAGAAAACTACTCAATATTTGGCTCTTCCCCACATAAGCACCATACGCAAACGGAAATTTGCAGCATATCCCTCAGTATACAAGCATTTTGTTTGTCCACTATAGATATGTACCTATCTTTGTGTATTACTTTGTATAAACATGTAAAATAATTATGCTGTTGAGAGAAAAAATAATAATAATAAATAAATACAAATCATCTTTGGTTTACATGTACATACTTCCAACTTCCAACGACCGCAACACCAGCACCCTGCTCGACAACCTCGCCAATCTTGGACTCAAGCAGCTGGTGTCCACCCCCACCCACCTCGCCGGACACACACTCGACGCAGTCTTCTCTTCCAGCACAGACATCGACTTCAGCCACGCCACAGAGCTTCAATGGACGGACCACAGCTGCGTCCACTTCACCTTCAAGAGGACGACGACCCACCACCACCAGCATCAGGCCGCCCGCAGAAGCTGGAACAAGATCACAGCAGACCAACTCGCCTCTTCCCTGAGCCAGCACCCTCCCGCCAGCTCAGCGAACCCCAGCCAGGCCGCCGACAACCTCACGAAGTGGATCAGCAACTGCGCGGACGAACTCGCCCCGCTGAGGACCCCGCCCAGCAGATCCGGCAGCAAGAAAGCCCCGTGGTTCACCGACGAACTCAAGAACTCCAAGAAGAACTGCCGAGCCCTCGAGAAAGTCTGGAGAAGGGAACCTACACCGGACAACAGGACCACCTTCAAGCTGGCCACCCGGAAGCACCACCAGCTGATCCGCGCCGCCAAGAAAACTGCTTTCAAGGACCGGCTGGACAACAACGCACACAACTGCAAGGAACTCTTCAACATTGTGAAAGAGCTATCCAACCCCAGCGCAGGAAACAACGACATCACCCCATCGCAAGACCTTTGCAACTCCCTCGCTTCATACTTCCACAACAAGATCGCGGACATACACAACAGCTTCAACAACCAACCAACGCACACCAAGACCGAACAACCACCCCCCACCACCACCCTCCACGCCTGGACCCCGATCAGCACCGAAGACACCATCCGCACGATGAGCTCCATCCACTCCGGATCACCGACTGACCCCTGCCCTCACCACGTCTTCAACAAGGCTGACGCTGTCATCGCACCCCACCTGCGAGACATCATCAACACATCCTTCGACACCGCCACCTTCCCTGAGAGCTGGAAGCACGCCGAACTCAGCGCTCTTCTCAAGAAACCCACAGCGGACCCCACCGAACTCAAGAATTACCGCCCCATTTCGCTCCTCCCGTTTCCAGCCAAAGTCATCGAGAAGACCGTCAACAAGCAGATGGCCGCCTTCCTCGAGACGAATGGATCCCTCGACCCCTCACAGTCCGGCTTCCGAGCCAATCACAGCACCGAGACCGCCCTCATCGCCGCCACCGATGACATCCGAGCCCTGATGGACAACGGAGAAACAGCGGCCCTCATCCTCCTCGACCTCTCCGCGGCATTCGACACTGTCTGCCACCGCACCCTAGTACAGCGCCTCAGCAACGTCGGAATCCAGGACAAGGCGCTGGAATGGATCATCTCCTTCCTCGACGGAAGAACACAGAGAGTCCGCCTACCACCGTACAAGTCAGAGGCCACCGAAGTCATCTGCGGCGTCCCTCAAGGATCCTCGCTGAGCCCCACCCTCTTCAACGTCTACATGAGCCCCCTCGCGGCCATCGCACGCCAGCACAACCTCAACATAATCTCCTACGCCGACGACACCCAGCTGATCCTCTCCCTGACCAACGACCCCGCCGCCGCCAGAGCCAACCTGCACGAAGGGATGAAAGAGGTAGCCGAGTGGATGACGACCAGCCGCCTGAAACTGAACTCGGACAAGACGGAGGTCCTCATCCTGGGCTCCTCACCCTCCGCCTGGGACGACTCCTGGTGGCCCCCCGCCCTGGGCACCGCACCCAAACCGACAGACCATGCACGCAACCTGGGCTTCATCCTGGACTCCTACCTCTCCATGACCAGGCAAGTCAACAACGTCTCCTCGGCGTGCTTCAACATCCTACGCATGCTACGGAAGATCTTCTGGTGGATCCCCACCGAGACCAGGAAGACCGTCACCCAGGCCCTCGTCACCAGCCGACTGGACTACGGCAACGCCCTCTACGCCGGTACCACCGCCAATCTCCAGAAGAGACTCCAGCGGATCCAGAACGCCTCAGCCAGACTCATCCTCGACATCCCACGAACCAGCCACATCTCCGGACATCTGAGAGACCTTCACTGGCTCCCCGTCAACAAAAGAATCACCTTCCGCCTCCTCACCCACGCACACAAAGCCCTACACGACCAAGGCCCGAGCTACCTCAACAGCCGAGTCAACTTCTACGCTCCCAAGCGCCACCTCCGATCAGCCAACCACGCCCTCGCCGCCGTCCCCCGCATCCGAAGAGCGACTACAGGAGGAAGGTCCTTCTCCTACCTGGCCGCCAAGACCTGGAACTCCCTCCCGACCGACCTGCGCCTGACCCAAGACCACCTCTCCTTCAGGAAGAAGCTGAAGACCTGGCTGTTCGAGCAGTAGCGGCACCCCCCCACCCCCAGCGCCTTGAGACCCTACGGGTAGGTAGCGCGCTCTATAAATGTCTTTGATTGATTGTGCATATATGTACCTTCCATGTACTTGGATCTGTCTGTCTGTTACTTTTCTCCTGAAAAAGCATATCCAATGCACTACCCTATTTCTCATCCTGTGCCTCTATCAATATCTTTAATCTACATATACTTACCTCCTTTATGTATCTTTCAGCCAGATTCATGAAGGCAAATTGCGATCGCAATAGCTGCGAAAAAGTTATTGCGATCGCAATTTGATGAAAAGCTATTCAAGAACAAAATTTGCGAGTTCGCAAACATAGAATAGCGAATTCGTAAAATTATTCGCAAAATCCTGGTAGTAGCCCATTAGCGATTCTGTAAATGCGAGAAACCACGGATTCTGCGAATAAATCTGCGAACTCGCAAATAAATCGCTATCGCTATTCAAGAAACATTGCAATTTGCGAAAACCCTGAAAATCGCAATTTGCGAGGCGCAAATTAAGGAGAACCCAAACCAGGTGGTAACCAGTAAGGAGAATTTTTTTTAAAAATGTTTCCTAATCAGCAACAGGTGCTGGCCTGACCAAACACACTTAAGCAGATGCAGCTGCAGCATTAGGACACTCACAATGCCAGGACTCTACATGGTGGTCAGGCGGCGATGGCTACAGCGAGCAGCATGGAACAGACGTAGGATCCAGGAGAGGATATTCCGCCAGCAGGTCACCCTGCTGGGCCAAACCAGAGAGCAAATATACGCCAAGTACCGCCTGAATGGGCCAATGATCATCAAGCTCATCCAGAACTTGGACCCCCTGATGCAGCACCCAACAAGGCGGACCAATGCCGTGCCCACACATGTCCAGGTATTGTGCAGCCTGCACCTACGTTATCTCTGGAAGCTTCCAGGGGATAGTCGCCGTTGCTGGGGGGATATCCCAGCCCACCATGTCCCGCTGCCTCAGGAGTTTCCTAGATGCAATGCTGGCCCAGCTACACCTCCACATCTCATTCCCCACCAGCCAACAGGACTTGGATGAGTCCAAGCATCAATTTTACAATGTTGCGCAATTTCCACATGTGATAGGATGCATTGACTGTACCCACATCCACATCTGTCCACCAGCACAAACGGAATACATGTACCGCAACCGCAAGTCCTACCACTCCCCCAACATCCAGATGGTGTGCAATGCTAAGACATACATCACGGACATAGTGGCACAGTACCCTGGGAGCACACATGACTCCTTCATATTCCGGCACAGCGGCCTCCACACAAGACTGGCCAGGGGAGACTTTGGTGAAGGATACCTACTCGGTAAGTAAACTTGCCCCACAATGTTACACTGTGATGATGTAGCTGCGCAGCACAGTCACTCACCCTCTGCTCCTCTCATTCAGGTGACAGTGGCTACGCTCTCCGTGAGTACCTCCTCACCCCATACCTCAACCCTGCAACACCACAGCAACGGCGTTACAATGTAGCACACATACGCACAAGGAATTGCATAGAGAGGACATTTGGGCTCCTGAAGAGCAGATTCCGCATACTTCACAAGACTGGTGGGGCCATGAAATACGAACCGGATTTCTGCACCCGCATTGTGGCTGTGTGTGCTATACTACACAACATTGCTACCAAGCGCCGGATACCTGTTGAGATATCTGGCAGTGAGTCGGAAGGGGACCACCGGCCACCTGCACATGCACGTTATGCACGCGGGGAAAATCCTGCTGAAGGACACAGACGGTGCAACCAAATCACAATGAACTGTTTCTAGTGCACCCACTCCCCTCACCCAACACTTCCCTCACGCATGACAATTGAAATAATGACATGAGTCAGATGTTCAATGCTTGAATAAATATTATTGTTGTGTGCACAATAATAACGAATAATTTGTATCAGTTACATATGAGGAGGATTGCGCCATACTGCTCAATATTACTAACTGGACATGCTTATGTCAGCAGCATATCCCTGACCATGTACTGAAATGTCATTGGCGCCTCCGGCGCGCAGCTCCCAGTCGCCTCTCAGGCTCCTCCTCGGGCAGGGCACGTGATCCCGCACTGGGCCTGCTGCTGCGGTGTAGGACACCGACCTGTGTCGCAGACAGGCTGCTGATACTCGATGTCCCCTCGCTTGTATCATCCCCTCCGGCATTGGCTTGGCCAGTTGATTGTAGAGCCTGGACAGCCGTGATCACCTGCTCGAGTGCACGTGCCACGTCCTCACAGCATTGTACCATCTGCAGCTGCATTGCCAGGGACCGACGGGACAGCTGGGAGGTGGCATTTCCTATCATGTAATTTGAACGTGTTCACCGAGAGGCGTGTGAGTAGCTAGCGGTGGCGGCGGCGGGTGAGGTTGCGCTGGCTGATCATGGCCGCAGTGTTTGCCTCCATGGCAGTGGACATCCGGTCAATGCGATCAGACAGATTGGCAACATTCCTGCCTGTGTTGTGCAGCTGCAGGTGGATTGCACCTAGGTGTCGTGCCTGCAATTGGTGCACGCGCAGCATGCGGCGCTCAATAGAGAGCCCTGGCACACGCACAGCCATCACCCTCCTGCCGGTGCGTGGTGTACTCTGCCGCCGCTCCCTGACATGCCTGCCGTGCTGGCTGGGCACAGTGGGTGTGCGCTGTGTCGCAGGTCTAGCTGCACCTGATGTTGATGGTGCCACTGGAATGGGTCTTGCAGCTGGCAATGTTGGTGTGCCTGATGTAGCTGGCGTTGCAGGTGGTGCTACGCTTGGTGGCACTGGAGCTTGGCCAGATGGCGGTGGTTGTGTGGATGTTCCCTCTTCCTCACCCTCAGGCTCCTCCGGAGCGTCATCTATCTGCAACCTCTTGCTGTCACTGCTGGTGTTATCTACGCCACCTGTGATGGAAAGTGGACGTAGATTAATTACATGTATCTTTCATATGTGCAGTTGCTACATGCATGCTGGCTTCCATTCCCTGACTGGCTGTTGCAAAGCGTACATTGGGACATGTCTGGCTGCATGGGAGTTTTTTGTACATTGTGATAAGACTACATGTCCCACAATGCAATAGGGATGTGCTGATGTGCATGGGCTGCATGACTGGGGTTGATTATGGGAGGCTATAGGGTCATGGCCATTGTGAGGGGACAGGGTCGCAGTCGCATGGCACTTACCTTGGCTGTCTTGGGTGGGTCGGGATGAGTCCAGACGGATGACCCCAACACATGCCTCAGGCTGCAGTGTGTCCTCCACACGATCCTCCAAGGGTGTGTTGGGAGGGACTGTAGGATCTCCCCCTCCAGTTGCAAGGCGCTCACCCAGCCTCTCAGTCACCCTCTCCTTGGCACGACCTCGGAGGTCGTACCACCTCTTCTTGAGGTCATCTATGGACCTCTGTGCCACTCCTACTGCGTTCACTCTGGCGCGGATGCGCAGCCACAGTCGCCGTTTCTCGGCCTCAGGCACCCTCCTAGAGTCCTTGCCGAAAAGTTTGTTGTGGTCTTTGCAGACTCTATCGATTAGGTGCTCCAGCTCGTGCTCCGAGAACTTTATCTTGGGCTTTCGCCCGGTGTCACTGGGCCCTGCTGCTACTTCCTGTGCCATAGCTGCAGTCTGCAGTATCCTAAATTCCAAGACTGGAGGTGGTTTGTGAGGAGCTCAAAGTGGTGCTGCTTCAATGTCTGTCTGGTGTTCTCAATGGGGGAGGGAACTGCCTGCTTCCTGGTTGTGATGTCATCACTGTGTTCGAAATGCGACTTCCCATTTTTGCGATCTCGCTAATTGCGAGATCGCAATTCCTACACGGAAATGGACCGATTTTGCGATTTTTCTGCGATATCGGAAAATCGCTATCGGCTTTTGCGGCCGGATGCGATTCGCTATTTATTATCGCACTTTTACATGAATACCATTATGCCAATTCTAAATTGCGATTCGGTATTAATCGCAATTTAGAATTCGCATATTTCGGCTTTCATGAATCTGACAGTTTTTACTTTCAATCTAATTATGGATCTATATATTTATCACTTTCTTCTAATTTAGCATTTCCAACGCACTACCCTATTTCTCAGCCTATACTTCGCTCAATATATCTTCTATCCCAACCGTCTGACTCATCTCAAACTTCTTCTACTACTCATTCCAATGCACTACCCTATCTCTCATCCTATACATCTACCAATTTATCCTTTACATCCACTCTCTCATTTATCCCAAACCTCATACCACCACTATGATTGTCAAAATAACCCTTTCTAGACTCTCTCCTACTCTACCCCTCCTTGCATCATCTGACACCTCTTTTACTATACCGATCCCCTAAAACAAACCTTTCTAAACTCGGAGTCCTCCCCTCCAAAACTCCTTTTTTAAAAGGCTTTCACTCTTTAACCTCTCCACTATCCTTTTCAATCAAAATTAACAGACTAACATGTTCACTTCTCAAATTCCATATTAAAGTATACTTATCCCTCCGCTATCCTTCTCACTCCAAGTAACTGACTAATATCCACCACTGAAATTACTTCATATTTCACCATATTATTTCACCATTAATCCTTTGTAGGCTTCCTGAATAGCGTACGTCAACAAGCGCTACATAAATACAAACGTTTGTCCTCTATCCTTCTGCTATCATTCCAAATCCAAATAACTGACTAACCTATCCACCACTTAAAAGGTACTTGCATGTTTCACTATACCAATTCAACACTAATCCTCTATGGGTCCCGGAGTAGCGCGCTACACACCGAAAAAGCACTTGGCGCCTCGTCAGGGATAGTAAGCGCTATATAAATGCAATTACAATACAATACAATGCCAGCCTATGATTGGAACAATGGAATAAAGACGTTATAAGACAAGAAACTTGTATGTATGTGTTGGTGTGACCTGTTTGTGATCCCCAGCTAAATATTATGTGCATGCAACATATCCATGCTTTCACAAGCAGGTTGTTTTGGCATTGTAAATTTTGCATGGGAGAATATATAAACATTGCTAGATGTGAGATATACTACGGCAGACAATGAGTTTGTGACCCTTGTATTTATTAAAGTGGTAAAGGTGAAGAGGTACATTGTGCAAAAAAAAAGTGAAGTAGTCAGTAATGGTGAATGAAACCATAGTTGCAGATACCAAATTGTCTCAAGTCCAAAGTCCAAAATGCTACTCTCATCAGAAAGGGAAAAGTGTCCAGAAATATACCACAGGGTGAATGTGTTACACACAATGAAGAAAATTAAGGTCAATGTTTCCTGCTGGCTGTGGTGGGTGTCATAACATCCGCACCTCTTGGATGTTATGATGGATGTCCCCACTTGTGACATGGGGGGATCAACCTGACCAAGATACAGGAGTGTCTGAAGGTGTGCTTTCCTCTGACAGGGCCTCCCTTACTGCGGCTGCCACAGATGTAGATGGCTCGGATGTAGTTGGACCAAAGGAAGAAGTAAATGGTGGTGAAAAAACACTGCACAGAATTTTGTTGATGTACTGCAGTGCCCGAGTGAGCTGGCCCATGTTGGTGTTGTGGGTAGCCAGCTCCCAGTGTATGGCCCTCTCTCTGCGGCTGCTTCATCGCCCAGATTTCTGTCAATACCTAGCCCATCACATCTTGGGAGTCCTGATAGGCTCCCAAGACTTAGACGATGGTGGCCTGGGTGTGAGTGGCCCCAGTGGCCTCACTGAGCGAGCCACAGTACCCCTCCCAGGACCCCTACCCTGTGGGCCTATGCCCTTGAATCAGGGTGCCCTCTCCCACTTGTTCCTGGTTCCTCTGTAACTGGGCTGGGGATTCTCACCTCAGAATCCAGAACTGAGGGGCACAAGATGGTAGTGACTGTGCTAGGTATGTAGGTTGTAGAAACAGGGGTTGGTTGAGATGTTGCAGCTGGGGTGAGAGGTGTTGGTGTGGGCACAGTGAGACTCACTTTTGCCATCTGCCCAGGCTGACCAGATGTGCCAGGACTGTCATCTACGTCCACATGTCCAAGAGTGTTGTCATCACTGAGGGCTTCATCAGGGGGCAGAGTGGGAGTCTGTTCAGTGGCCAAGCTCTGCCCAGGTGCTGTGCCAGATCAACCTGCTGTGAAATAGAGAACATTGTTATTGGTGGAAGTGTAGTATCTACATAAACATGTTTTGTGTCACAGTAAGTAGAGAGCTAGGAAAAACAAAATAGGTAGAGATTACTATTATGATATATTTCCATGGCATTGAACTTGTTAACAAGACATTTGGAGGCGTTCAATATACTAGAATTGAGGAGCTCATTAGATGTGCTGATATGTTGCATTTTGGATTACGAAATGAAAATGATATCTCCCAAATATTTAAGGCAACACAGTGGAAAATTAACATGTGTATTTGACCATTCCAATGCCTAGGTGTGTACAAAACAAGCAAACACACAACTTGGTTGCATATTTAGTATTAGTCATCATGTAACCACTGCAGAGTCAATGTGTCACCTGCCACTTCTAATAAGCTGAGTTACCTTCATGCTTTATAAATATTTTAGCTAAACACTTGGTATAGTGTCACTCATGCCATCAATAGTTTCCGTTGAGGAGACCAGGTTAACATCAAGCTAACAAGGAAGAAAGGTCTCTTAGTAGAACATTGTATGTAGATTGCTCAGCCCATGAGAAATGAACATCAGGTGTTACATGTCAGATAAGTGAGGATGGGCAAAATCACTTTTTCCTCTTGTTTTCTGTTACAGAACCAGGGCATTATGGTAGTTGTAGTCATTTCAATCTCTACTTCCCAACACTTGACACATGGTTAACTCAACGAGAAATGAAAATCAGTTGTAACATGTTAGACAAGTGAGAATGGGCAAAACCACTATTGTATCTTGTTTTCTGTCACAGAAACAGGGCCTCATGGTAGTTGCAGTTATTTAAATCTCTACTTGCCAATACTTGCAAAATGGTTGGTGTAACATACCTGTTGTCAAAATGAATTTGGACTGGTCCAAAATGTACTTATTGCCGCATATCATGGGTCCTTGGATGATGTTTAATAGTAATACACTTACAGACACCATTCCAGACTTTGGCATGTAATGGAGATTGATACATGTGATCTTATACTCAACAATACACATTGACACTGAGAATCAAACATCTCTTACACTTTGAGTATTGCATGTTAGGAAAGTAAATTGACAACTCAATAGCAAAAGCTGAGATGAGAGTATACAGGACATTGAAGTATTATGACTGTTAGTGAGGAATAACCTACCAGACCTCACTTCCCCAGCTGTCCTGTCAAGCCCTCAGAATGCAGGATGGCCAAAACCTTATTCTCCCAGGAAAACAGTTGTATTGGGACACTGGAAGGACCACCGCCAGTCTTCTGGGCCTCCAGGTGTTGCTTGGAGGCCAGGGAATGCACCTTCCCCCTCAGGTTGGTCCACTTATTCCTTATTTGCTCCTTTGTGTGCAGGGTAGAACCTACAGCATTCACTCTGTCCACTATCCTGTCCCACATTTCCCTTTTCCTATGGAGAGGAGTATGTTGGACTATGGCTCCAATCAATCATGGCTGTACTCTTATGATTTCATCCACCATGACTGACAATACAGACTCTGAAAAAGGTGGACTTTTTAACTCCAAATAACTGTAAATGAAAGTGAGTGACAATGACAAAAAAACACCACAGGATATTAGAAAAAAATGCAACAAAAGTGTGGCGAGAGTGTTAAATGGGATAAGGAAAAAAGGACTGCCTTATCGCAACAAGGAAGTGTGGTCTCTGTCTTGCTGTGCTGCAGTGGAGATGCAAAGGATCATGGTCTGGGATGGGGTGTGTTTTATAGTCTGATTTACAGTTGTGTCCATTTGGCAAAAGTATATCAGCTGTGTTGTTTTTGTATCCATCCAATGGGCACTGTTCTGGTGCTTTGCTGAGAAGGTACCATGACTGCCTACCGCTGTCGAGCAACCACCGCAAGTGGACCGCCAGTACAATTGTGTTTTCATAATCAGCTTGCCAGGAATCTGTGGCCCTGATGGTGACAGAATACGCATCGCAAACAAGGCACTCCGCCCAGTCACTGGCGGGAATCACTCCATCAACTGCTGTCAGTGGTTCAGGCTGTATGCATCGTAAATCGGCAGGCGGAAGAATAACGGATCAGTGGTTTTCTTTGGACCGCTCCACGGCTGTATGGCAGTGAGACCACCAAACTCGTAATCTTGCCCTAAATTCCCAATTACCTTTTGGCAGCTCCACTGAAACCCATTTAATTCTCAAGTCATTGTTTGCAGAAAAAAACATTTGAGGCTGCATCCAAGGTTTCCCTCTCATTTTTCAGGACAATGTTCAAATACAATTCAAGAGGATTATGATCACTATTACAATTTGGAATCATTATAAAACCAGATGATATGAACCAAAACTCATTTAAAATCCATTTAAAATCAATGGTGCTACAATATCCTCACCCTGTATAAGTTGGATGTACCATTGCTGTGGCGGCCACACACTCGCTCGTAAAAATGAATGGAGTGTAATTAAGTGGAGGAGAGGGTCGTAAAGTGTACTGTCATACTGTATAGTGTTAATGAGTGGAGTAGAGTGGAATAGAGTGGAATGTGGTACTGTGGAGTGGTGTACAGTGCAAAAGTAAAGAGTAGCGTAGAGTGCAGTGGCATAGGATGGAGTGGCGTATGTTAGAGTGAGTTACAGTGTAGTGGCATACAGTACAATAGCACAGAGCAACTTCACTGAACTTGACAGCTTGCGTTGCTCCTCTCACAGAGTAGCTCCACTTGATAGTAGTCTGCCCCCCGAGCCCTATGGTTCTGAGCTCAAGGCCCTCTTCCACTTCATCCCTCTGGACCAGTGGTGAGCCTTTCACTTGTTCCGTTCTGCTGTTGCTTTCTCGTCTACAGATCTCCCACACCCTGCCTGCCCTTTAGTGAAGCCAGAGCCAACTTCATCTCTCACCACACTCTAGCTTCAATGGACTACATCTTCCTCTGCAACCTCAATTTATACTTGAACAATCTTGACAACCACAACACATCACCCCAACTAGAGAACATTGCCATCATCGGACTGAAATAACTGGTCCCTTCCCCAACCCACTTAGCAGGACACGCGCTCGACCCCATCTTCTTTGCAAGCAACATCTCCATCATCCAAACCTCTGAACTACATTGGACAGACCATCACTGCTGCCACTTCTCCTTCACCAAATGCACTGAACACCACTGCGCCCACCGTGACCTGGGCAGATCTCCGAAGACCTACTCGCCACCTCCCTCAGCTAAAGCCCCATTGCCGACCACCATGGATACCAACACCTCAGTAAGCAACACCCACTGTTGGGTCTCCAGTTGAGAACACACACTGCCCCCTCTTAGAAAACCCACCAGCAAGCAGCCCCTTGTGAAATCCAGCTGGTTCTTCAAGAGTACAGGCGCACCTGCAGATGGCTCAATAGAAGGTGGAGAAGGAGCAAGACATTAGCAGACCACGCAGCCCTGAAGACCGCCGTCACCGCACACCACCATCTCTTCAGATCCACTAGGAGAACTGCCATTAATGAACGCCTCAACGCCAACACACACAATCGCAAATAACATTTCACCGTGATCAAAGAATTTGCACAACCCTGCACAGACATCACAGACATCCCCCCTCCCAAGATTTCTGCGACAACCTCTCCACCTTCTCACACCACAAGATTTTAGACATCTATGACAGCTTTGCAATTCAGGACCCACTCACCCCATCCACAACCACTGCACCGAATGCTCCAGATCCCAGCCGACTCTACTCTACTGGACCACCCTCACCACTGACGACACCCTAAGGATCATGAAAACCTTCCACTCTGGGGCCCCCTCGGACCCTTGCCCTCACCACACTTTCATCCGAGGAGGTGCCACCATCACCCCCAAGCTCTGCCACACCATCAACTGCTTCATCGACTCTGCCACCTTCCCTGAAAACTGGAAACATGCAGAGATCAACGCCCTGCTGAAGAAGCCCTTTGCTGACCTGAAGAACCTTAACACCTTGGCTGCTAAAGATATTCCCCTGATGTGCTGGACCATAATAGAAACGGGTGTGGTCATGACGAGCTGAGATCGTCATGACAACACGAGCACTGTGCCTCATGACGAGCTGAGCTCATCATGAGCACCGAAGGGGTTAAGAACTACAGTCCCATCTCGCTGCTCCCCTTCCCAGCCAAAGTAATCGATAAGGCCACCACTGCTGACCTCCCAGAATGCATTGAGACAGATGACACCCTGGACCCCTCCCAATCAAGCTTCAGAAGCAACCACAGCACCACGCCTGCACTCCTCGCCACAACAGACTACATTCACACGCTCCTCGACTGAGGCAAAACCACAGCCCTCATCCTCCTCGACCTCTCTGCCACCTTCAACACTGTCTTCCACCACACCCTCTGCACAAGACTCCACGATGCTGACCTCCGTGGCAAAGCGCTAGAGTGAATCTGCTCCTTTCTTATCGGCCAAACTCAGAGAGTTAGGCTCCCACCCTTTTCCTCAAACCCTCCAGAGATACCTGCGGAGTAGCTCAGGGCTCCTTCCTGAGCCACACCCTCTTCAACATCTACATGGCCCTGCTCACAGCCATTGTCAGAAACCACAAACTCAACATTGTCTCCTACACTGATGACACACAGCTAATCCTCTCCCTCACCGATGAACCGACAGCCGCTAAGAGCAACTTTCATAACAGGATGAAGGCAGTAGCCACCTGGATGAAGGAAAGCTGCCCCAAACTTAACTCCAATAAAACCGAAGCCTTACCCCGTCTCCACTCAATCAACTTGGGACGACTCCTGGTTGCTACCAGCACTCAGAACCCTCGCACACCCACCGACCGAGTGTAGTGGCAATGGGAAACAGCCTTTAGAGCAAGGTTTTTACCTCGTGTGCCTTTACCACACATTTTTTAGCACCCATATTTTTACTGTGAATATGCATTAACAAGGGATTCCAATGCCACGCATTTAAGGTAAGTTGGGGGGTCATCCCCCACAAATACTTTGTATTTAAATCTAAAAACAGTGCGTGGTATTGGCATGCGTTGTAAGTACATTTTCGCAGTAAAATCATGCTGGCTAAAAAATGTGTGGCAAAGTCATACAATGCATTTACCCGCATTGTACCATCGAACAACGGTAGCAATGAGTGGAATAGCATAGAGTCGAGTAGCCTAGAGTGGAGTACCATAGAGTGGAGTGGAATAGAATAGAATGGAAAAGAGTGTAGTGGGGAAAGTGGAGGTACACAAAGTGGAATAGGGGAGAGTAGAGTAGCATAGAGGGGACTAGCATAGACTGAAGTGGTTTAGACTGGAGTGGCTCAGAGTGGAGTGGCATAGAGTGAAAGTAGAGTAGAGTACCATAGAGTGGAGTGGTATAGAATAGAATAGCACAGAGTGTAGTGGGGAAAGTGGAGTTACACAAAGTGGAATAGCGGAGAGTAGAGTAGCATAGAGGGGACTAGCATAGACTGAAGTGGTTTAGACTGACGTGGCTTGGAGTGGAGTGGCATAGAGTGAAATTGCATAAAATGGCATAGAGTAGAGTGGTGTAGAGTGCACTGACATATTGTGCAGCATGTTAGAGTGGATTGGCGTACCGTGAAATAGTGTAGAAAGGGCAGGCATAGAGTAAAGTGGTGTACAGAGGAGTGTTCTAGAGTTAACTAGCATAGAGTGGGGTGAGGTACAGTGGAGTGGCTAACAGTGGGATAAGGTAGAGTGGAGTGGCATACACTACATTTGTATACACTGGAATAGTGGACACTGGAGTGGGATAGAGCAGAGTGGAGTAGAATGGCATGACACAGAGTGGAATAGTGCACAGTGGAGTGGCATACAGTAGAGTAGCATACAATACAGTGGCGTACAGTGGAGTAAGATACAGTGTAGTGGGGTACAGTGGAAAAGCATAGATTGGAGTGGCATAGAGTGGAGTGGCATACAGTCTAGTGGCATAGATTGGCCTATAAAAGCCAGCCATGTTGTTTTCATGACATTTTGTCTGCGTTCTGCTGTGTACTGGGTTAGGGTCTGAGATCTAAGTAGTTGTAGATATTATTGTTCTACACTACCTATTACCACTTTAATAAAGTATAAATAGGTAGAGACATTTATTCATAATTTTCTATGTATTTTTACACCAGTTTAGGGAGAACTGCACATTTAAAAAAATCTAAGTTAGGGAGCGTGATAATTTGTAGGTATTACCATGGTACTTCAAAGACTTTGCACTGAAGATTTAAATATGTTAAAACTGGAAGATAGACCACAGTACACTGTACTTGTAAAATACAGGGTACGACAGAATATTGTTAACATATTTTGCTATTTATTATTGGTAGTGCGGTACTCCAGAGGCAGTACACAATATTCCATATCTTTTTTTTAATATATAGTGGTAATAGGTAGGAGACAAATATCAAACCGAATACTTACATACATCTAAGGGCAAAACGCAGAACACAGCCAAACTGTATCCAAAATTAACATGGCAACCTTTAACGTTTGTAAAAGCAGTCATTAGTCGGTCATGTTATGACTTGTCATCCCTATATACCGTGATACCTCAGCAAAATACAACAAAATCTAGCAAAAATCCAATGGCCTTAGACATCACTATGCTAAAATGTTTAATAATTTAAAAATACCTGCACAACCCAAAAGAATCATCTGCGCACCATAATTTCTAATCCTACCAAATTTCATGTAAATCTGTTCAGCCATTTTCGAGCTATGCCAGATACAAAAGTCTATGGAAAATGCATTGGTGGAAAAAGGCATTTTGTGAACCCTTTTATCTTTGCACACATCTGACCAAACACCACTCAACTTTACCTCATCTGTCAATGTAGAAGGACAAATAGGTCAGCAACGTTTTATGGCAATTAGTCAAACAGCCACAAAGTTATTAGCAACCAAAATTCCAAGAAATTTCTGTAACCGGGAATCCTAACTATACCAACAGAGTGGCTATATATATATATATATATATATATATATATTATATTATATTATATATATATATATATATATATATATTATATTATATATATATATATATATATATATATATATATATATATATATCCAACAGTCTACTTTCCTTGTTTGAAAGAAAAGAATTCAAAGCGTGTTTAATTCAGGAAGGTTTAGGCTCGACGCGTTTCGCAGGTAACACCCGCTTTCTCACGATACACCACCAATTTCGTTCAGGAAAGGAGGGCGCGCTTTACACGGGCGGTGCAAGCAGCAGAGATGAACGCTTCCCCGCTAGTAATCTCTCACCAAAAAAGATAATGTTTGCACTCGCTTAGTATGTATTTACGTATTTACAGGTTTTATTCAGAGGCTTTTGCCAGCACTCCTTCACCTACGCGTTTCGACCGCAGGTCTTGTTCACAGTGTTCACGGTGAACAAGACCTGCGGTCAAAACGCGTTGGTGAAGGAGTGCTGGCAAAAGCCTTTGAACAAAACCTGTAAATACATACTAAGCGAGTGCAAACATTATCTTTTTTGGTGATATATATATATATATATATATATATATATATATATATATATATATATATATATATATATATATATATGTGTTCTAAATCCCATAGTAAAGTGACCAAATCTATACTTGTAATTGCTGGTGCTTAGGGTGGACTACGGGACCAGGCAAAACATTTTTAAAAAGGTGATGAAGCAGCACTACAATACCAAAATCAGCAAGAGGTCATCACAACACATTTCAACTTGGTAAGAAGCCTTTCCCAAGAGTTATTTTTTACATAAATATATTTTTCCAACAAAAAAAACTCAGAAATTCACCAGTTATAGTTATCTCAAGTAATTATAATTCATGACTTAAGGTAACTATAACTCGTTCCCCCGCCTTGCCCAGTTTCATCATCAATAAATTTACTACAAATGTTGCCCTGATATCATCATTGATGTCATGAAACATGTCATGAGTGATGTAATATGTAGGGTAATTAGCAGTGCATAGAGAGGGAGTGAGTTATGGTTACCTTAGGCACAAGTTACAGTTACTTGAGATGGCAATAATATGTGACTTTCTGTGTTTTATTTTTAAGTTTAAAATGTTACGTTGTCACTGAAAATTTCACCTAACTATAATATTACTTTAATCTTTAGTTTTTTTTCTCTGATATTTTTTTAATGTTACGTAATATTTTATTAGTATCTGTAAAGCGAAATTCCTCATTGTGCACAACCATTGACCGTGTGTGGCGGGGGAGGGGGGATGTTGACACAGGGCCTGACCTGTGGCCATACTCTGCTTCCAACCCCCATGTGCCAAACCCCCTGCAGATGCACTGCACCCTTTTTTAGGGGGGTTACAGTGGATCTGTAGAGCAAATCCCCAGAGGTATCATGTTGAGTGTTGCGGCTGACCCAGGTATCCATGAAAGCCCCCCAAAACAGATTTTTTTAAATTTGACCTCAAAGTGGACCTAGGGATTCATGGTGCCCCTACCCTGGCCCCTTATCCCATATTTTCTTTTATTTATTATCACTCGAGGACTGCGTCCCCGAGTCCTAAGATGACAGCAGCAACTTTTCCTTCAGGTTACACCCAGCCAATAACAAGGCATTGTTGAGCATGCGGATCCTCCATGGCATGAAATATTCAAAGATTTTGAGCCTTAATTGCTCAAAGACTATTGAACAGATTCACACCAAATCCCAAAATCCTCTTTTTTTGGACCACGATCTAGCTTTCAGCTGTAAATACGTTCAACTGTTTGGGCTAAAGCTGTGTTTAAACTGTGTTTTGGGACCCCTCTTTATCTCAGCCCCTGCTTGACGGATCACCTTTGAAACATTACATGTTCAAACTAGGCAAATGGTAGCACTTCTTAAAACAGTTTTGTTAAGATTCTTAAAACGGCACTAAAGTTATAAGCAACACAAAAAGCCATTTCCTATACAAACTAGATGCTAGTTATAACTACCCAGCGCCAACTGCTACTGAGAAATGTATATGCCATGATAGTGAAAATATATGTGGCTCAGTAACTCGTGTTTTTTGGAGCAACTATACTAATAAACACACATTTACATTATTACTAAAATGCAGAGGCCAAATTTTAGTTTATTACCACAGTACAGCAACATTTGCATGAGAAAAACACTTTATGTTGTAGAATTTTAGTTTTGGTTAAATTAATTTTGTTAAAACAAATACACATAAAAAATACTATGTGATAAACCATATAAGCATTTGCACAGAGTATAATATGCTATTTTTTACCATTAATTAGGGAGGGGCGAGGCATCATGACTCTGTTGAGGCTTTGCGACTCATGAATAACATTCACCCCTCACACGCAACAATGATAATAAATGCGTATTACACTCTATGCGTCTGCATATATACTATATTTTACTCAACCGTATTCGCCACTGTGTATTTATGGTTCAGCCAAACCTTCTATTAAAAAGGCAAATTTATTTATCCATAACTTTGGACACCATTGACAGATCTGCACCAAATCTACCACTCCCTTAGGGTAGTTAACTAAGGTCCAGCATGCCCAAATTACATACAGTTGGATCCTGTGTTTTTTTTTAAAGCAGGGGATGTTAAAAAAACATGTGTGTTTCACATTTTACATCCTATAGGGAATGTTGCTCGCACCTACAGCTAAAATCACTGACCAGACTTGCACCAAATTTAGCAATAAAGTAGAACGTTTCTCAGAAAGCAGCTTTTGTTATTCTGATTTAAATCAGTCCAGTAGTTTTTGAGATATTAGCATTTGAAAAAGGCACAGGCTTGAAAGGGTTAACACTTCTGTATATCTGGTCAGGTGAAAAGGCATTTGATGATTTTCTTATAACTTTGGCACTATTTGACAAATATGCATGTTATCTGGCAGATAAATCTTGTTTTTTTTGTACTATGTGTAGTAACATCAAGGAGGGGTCTGTTAAAAGAAGGCAGAGGCCTGTTTCTTGATATGAGTAAAATCCAGGGCTTGGCCTGGACAGGAGGACCATGTGGGCCCTCATTTGCCTGTAGATGGGTTACCTTCCTCTTCATGGGATTTAGCCTGTAGAGTGGTGTTGGCAGCATACCATGTTTTGAGAAGCATTAGTTTCAATCAAAACTTTTTATCTGTCACCAACGAGGAGACCTGCAGGTTCACTTCACTGATGTAAAGATCAGCTTCTATGAGCTAACCCAGATCCTAATGCCAGCATCCCATGTGAATGTTATGAGCATTTGTGGACTGTGTGGCATATACATTGGGTCTAAGACTGAGCCAGAGTAATGGATGCCTGTGGTTTCCATTTTGGAACACCCTGGCCTGTTGTTTTCTCAAACAGTGAAAGTATAGTGCTGACATCCTGAAGCTGAAGGTAGGAGACCTAGATTCTGAATTGTAGAAAAAGGAAGGCAAGGCTCCTTTAGAAATTCGTTCAGATCTTGTGCTGAGAGGAGCTGCTGATCAGGCTTCTTGTAGGATTGCCATGCGGTAGATGAGGGGGGTGAATGGTGGCGTTGCAGTCTCAATTATTCATGTGAAAAGGGCTTCTTTTGCTGAAGCCAGCCTTTTGTCTTTTTACTAATCCCTGCTCTGGGTGGCTGTTGATATCCAGGTGTAGAAAGATCACACCTCTTGGTGCCTCTGTTATTGGTACTCCAGGCTGCGAACTCTCCATCTGTGAGGAGCATCACTATACAAAGGTTGTGTCTAGAGAAGATCCTGGTGAAGACATATGAAAAAAGAACTTCACCAAACCAGTTCTGAAAGTGCAGACAGGGAATCCACACCCCCTTCCTACTTTAAATGTATAAAACTAGGAGCCACGTATCTACTTGTTACCTTAGTTCCAAGTTCTCTTCGACCAAAGTACTCAGAGGTCTGCTGTACAACCAGAGTTTGTATGTGCCTGACAGACAGCTTCCCAGAGGTGACGGTATATCAGCTGGAGTCTTACACAGCTTCCCAGAGGTGAGGGTATATCAGATGGAGTCTTACCTGGAAGGAAGAAGTTGTTTCCCTGGTCCCAAGTGCCTCAAAGCCATCCTGATGCTAAGAGACGGAAGAATACTGCCAAACCTGCAGGAAGTGTGATTGATTAGGGCCAGCCAAGAGCAGCCTGGCCTCAGAAGCGTGAGGATTCATCATCAATGGAGGACACAGGAGAGCGATCTGCATGCTCTAGGGACCGTGAGCACAGTCTCTAGAGACAAGTGTTTCCGTCAGAGACTACAGCATCTGTTAACTGTGTCCAAGCGGGATTTTCAGAGGCATCTACAGACTGTGCCCCAGAGGACTGTGCCACTTCGACAAATAGTGGGCTGAGTGGACCCTGATGCTGTGACACCAAGCTGTGCCTGAGTGTACTATGGCGTTGCAATGATAAACTGTGCCCAAACTGATTTCCCACTCCGACAATAAATTGTGCCTGAGAAGACTGTCCCATTGCATCAACAAAATGTGTCATGGGGAGGTCACACTACCTTAAGACTGCATCCAGTCAGTCCCTTGAACCTTGACCCCCAAGGCCCAATTCTCCACCTTACCTGAAGCCCAGAAGCAAACTTCCCACCAACCGGAGATATGCCATGACATGGGAGCCGTGCACAGACTCCAAGTGGTGGCCTCCACTGTGTAGCGCTCTAGTGCTCCGAGGGTCTCCACAGAACCCCGGAAGCACTACCACACATTGTATCACCTTCTGGCCAGGCGTGGCCAGAAGGCTATAAATAAACAGACGGAGGTCGCACTGGACTTCCGGTCCAATAGAGCGTATCCAGAGTCTGTGTCTCTTGATTGTGCCCAGCTGTATATACGCAGAAGGCCTGCTAACCCCTTTGTCCTGAATCCCAGGTGCCGGTCATCCCCACATGGTACTGACACCCTTACACTGGTGACGAGGATGGGATACCGCCGTTCACCTTGACCGCAAGACAACGGATGCTCCAGCCGGTCCGACACAAGCGTGACGAGCGGTGAAACCGGGACCTGCCCGCAGAAGAACCAGCACCTACCGGTAAGCAGCGTATGCAAGGAGCTGCGTAGGGCACCGGTAGGAAGAAGCGCCTGACCACGAGGACAGCAGCATTGAAGTGCCGAGCCGGAACAGCCCAATCGGCAGAATCGGAAGCGCATGCATGCGCAGGAGCAGCCAGGCCCAGCCCAGAACGAGGCAGCACACGGGAGATGCGCGAAGCGCTTAATGAGGCCCAGAGACGGCGTTTTAAACCACGAGGATGCCCAACGAGTGAAGCAGAGGCGAAAATTAACCAGCGAGAGGCCACACACTGTACAGAAAGAGAGAGCAACTCTAAAATAAACAAGAAGTGGCAAATACAACAAGAGAAAGCAAAGGAAGCAAGTCACAGAAAGCTCTACCCTAGACCATCAGAAGTCAGAGTTAACTAGCGAAGGGTCACACATTGTAGGAAAAGAGAGAGCAGCCCCCAAGTAAACAATCAATAGCAAATGCAATAAAAGCAAAGAAGGCAAATTACGCAGCAATGTCCAACCAGCCAAGTGCTACAGCAGATGGGGCACAGCAAGCAGCACCCCCAGCACCGATGGTAGTACCCCCGACACAACCCCCAGCTCTTACAGCTCACTCCCAAATTCAAGCTCTGCCACCATTTAGCGAGTTAATTGATCCAGGTACAGCAGAGCAGAGATGGACAATCTGGTTCGGACAACTAAACAATTATTTTACCCCCACCAGAGAAAAGGATAATGAGGTCAAAAGATAATTACTCCTGCACTTTGGAGGGACAGAACTGTGCAAACTATTCAAGCACCTGCCGAATACAGGAGCAGACACAGACTATGACGCCGCCTTCCGAGCACTAAATGCGCATTTTGATCCTCAATTAAATCCACACTACGAACGTTTCAAGTTTAGACAGTCAAGACAAAGAAAAGGAGAAACGATGGATGCGTTTCATGCGCGCCTGAGAGACTTAATAAGCACCTGCCCAGATGATGACTAGACAAAAGAGGTAACTGCGCAACTGAATCAAGGGTGTTGTAACAAACATCTAAGGACCCTGATACTACGCCAACCCCGTATCACGCTCGAAGAAATACTAATCCTTGCCCGGTCGCACGAGCTATCAGACCCCCGAGCCAGAGCGATGGAAGCCGCCCTCAACCCACAGACAGACACCGGAGCTGTAATGAAGACCGAGAGAGTAGATGCGGCCCGCAATGTCAGTCGAGGGGGACGAGGAAGATGGCCGACCAGAACACAACGCCGAGCACCGTGCCGATACTGCAGACGTGATGAACACAACCAAAATGGCTGCCCAGCACGAGGCAAGACCTGGTTCGAATGTGGGGTGCAGAACCATTTCGCGAGCGTATGCAGAGGTGGTTTTCGCGGACGAAGCTTCTCAGGGAAGAAGACAGCCGCCGGAGCCGTCAGGCAACTATCCCTAGATGACACCCCTTCATCACGATCTCCTATAAAACAACAATATCGCCAACCACAGCTCGATGACTCCTCCACCGAAGAAGATGACGAGTGCTACTACTGTATCATTCATCAGTGTGTTAAAAAGAAGGCGAAGACCGCAACCCAAGTGTCAGATACAGATCGATGGATCACCAGTAACCGGAGTCATTGATACGGGAGCCACTGTAAATGTGATGGGCATACAGCACTATAAGTCTTTGAAACCCAGACCACGACTAGTACCTTCCAAAGCTCGAATACTGACGTATGGCAGCCAAGAGCCACTTCCGCTACGAGGAAAAATGCTAGTACAGGTCAAGGCGGAAGACCAGGAAGTGATGATAACATTTCACGTAATCGACAAAGAAGCTGACCTGCTAGTTGGGAGCAACACAGCAGAAGACCTCGACTCATTGCTTTTGCCAATGCCGTAAAAGCTCTGCAAACAGAAGACATCCTGCATATGTTCCCATCGCTGTTCAAAGGTCTTGGAACAATTAAAAGACCGCCAGTAAAGCTCCACATCAATAACGCCATACAGCCTGTTGCATTGAGGCACCAGAGAATTCCCTTCCACCTCCGAGTGGCTGTAGAACGAGAACTGGCCCAGCTAGAGGACCAAGGAGTCATAGAGAAGGTGACAGGCCCGACCCAGTGGGTATCCCCCATGGTGATAGCAGAGAAACCCCGGCAGCCAGGCAAAATAAGAATATGTATAGACATGAGGATGCCTAATAAGGCCATAAAGAGAGAAAGGCATCTCACACCCACGGTAGATGACATTCTGACAGACCTCAATGGAGCCCAGTGGTTTTCAAAACTAGACCTCAACGCAGGGTAACACCAACTAAGGTTAGCAGAAGAGAGCCGATATATAACAACGTTTTTGACGCATCTGGGCCGAAGAAGATATAAGAGGTTAAACTTTGGCATATCATCCGCTGCAGAAATATTTCAAAATACCATCAAGGAAATTCTGTCAGGACTGCAAGGGGTGCTCAATGTCAGTGATGACATCCTCATACATGCCAAAACGAGCGAAGAACATCATCAAAGGCTGAAGGCTACACTTCAGAGGCTGGCCGAGCATGGAGTAACATTACACAAGGAAAAGTGTCAATTTTTCAAGAAATCCATAGATTTCTTTGGATACATGTTTGATTCCGAAGGAGTAAAGGTAGACCCACAAAAATCTCAAGCAATCAGACATGCTCCAGCACCCACGATGGCATCGGAGGTGAGAAGTTTCCTTGGCATGGCACAGTATTGTACCAGATTCATCCCAAATCTAGCCACGATTGCTGAACCTCTTAGAAACTTGACAAAGAAGGAGAGCCCGTGGAGATGGACCAATATCGAAGAAGAAGCATTCAATCAAGTTAAGACAGAACTATTAGACGGAACCACCATGGCGTACTTCGATACAGCCAAACCTACAGAGATATTGGTGGACGCAAGCCCAGTTGGCCTCGGAGCGTTACTCACACAGGAAACAGAACCAGGAGTATGGGCTCCCCTGTCATTTGCAAGCAAAGCGCTCACTGCGACAGAATCTAGGTATTCCCAAATAGAGAGAGAAGCCTTGGCGGTGAAGTGGGCCTGTAATCACTTTCACCCTTTTCGGATGGTGACTGACCACCAGCCATTGATACCACTATTCAGGGGCACCGCTCCTCACCCTCAACCTCGAATCGAACGATGGGCCATCCAAGTACAACAATATCAAATGGACCATGTGTACCGGCCAGTGGCGAAAAACCCTGCGGATTTCCTGTCGCGACATCCATCAACTGACGAAGCTACCAAAATGGGCCAAGAGGTACCGACAGAAGAATTTGTGAACATGATATCTCAATGGGCTTGCCCCCGAGCGCTCACAGCTGATGTCATCGTAGCCCAATACGCCAATGACGCAGTCATTCAAAGAGTCAAAGAAGCGATACAGACAGGATCCTGGGAAAACTTCCTGCGAAATGTCGGTGGATGGAATGAGGCGGACCGCCTACAACTAACCCAGTTCTGGAAGATTCATAATGAGCTCAGCAGTGCGGACAATGGACTCATACTGAGAGGGTCCTGAGTGGTGATCCCTGCTGCCCTGTAAGAGCAAGCAACAACGTTGGCGCATGAAGGACACCAAGGAACTCGAAGAATGAAGGCCCGAATGCATGGAAAGGTATGGTTCCCCAACCTCGAAATCTGTGTTGATGCCGTAGTGCGAAACTGCCGGGCATGTCAAATAACCAGCACACCTGACGCCCCAGCTCCGGTAATAACAGAAGACCCGGCTCCATCTCCTTGGTCGTGGGTCAGTTTAGACTTGGGTAGTTTCCCGGATGGAAGAGTCACGGTGGTGCTAATTCACAGCTACACCAAGTATCCAATTGTGGATCTGGCGTCATCAACCAGCTTCGCATACATCCAACCGATTCTCAACAAGTCCTTTGCCATGTTCAGTATTCCCCTTGTGCTCAAAACGGACAACAGCCCTCCATTCCAAGGGAGCGAGTTCAGAGAATTCCTACAAAGCATAGGCGTAAAACACCATAGGATCACGCCACAGTGGCCTCAGGCCAATGGAGAGGTGGAGAGGTTTATGAGGACCATTAACAAGACTCTGCGAATAGCCACAGTGGACGGAAGGGATCCGGAAGAAGCACTCCAACACTTCCTCAGAGAGTATAGGAGCACCCCACATAGTACCACACAAAGGTCTCCCTGGTCTCTAATGCTAGCGGGACCAAGAAGAGACCTACTCCCCGTAGCAGAAAACTGGACATACATGTCGGCAGCGACCCAAGAGCAAAGAAGGAAAATCAATGACAGAGCAAGTCAGAATAGGCGAGCTCGAGTGAGAGAATTTAATCCCGGAGACTCAGTGCTTATTCGAACTCGGAGACCGGGAGGCAAGTTCCGCACGCCATATGAGCCTGAACCCTGGATGATTAAGAAGACAAATGGCACAGATATAACAGTGCATAGAAATGGAGAGGAAGTAACCAGAAATGTTTTGTGGTTCAAACGCATACCATCTGCCCAAGAACACACGGAACCCCCTGTTGAACCCAGTCAGAGTGGGGGCAGAAGATGGATCCGAAGATGCTGCCCCTCCATCGCCTATGAACACTCAGTGGCAACACCACCATCGCCACAGATAGGCAATCAAGGACACACTCCTGTGAGAGGAAAGTGGCATTACAGCCTCAGGCCAAACCCAAGGCCGAACCAAAGACTGGCTGATTTTGCATGTTAATTGTTGAACTGATTTTTTCAAAACACCAAGTTGGTAAGGGATGTAGCGCTCTAGTGCTCCGAGGGTCTCCACAGAACCCCGGAAGCACTACCACACATTGTATCACCTTCTGGCCAGGCGTGGCCAGAAGGCTATAAATAAACGGACGGAGGTCGCACGGGACTTCCGGTCCAATAGAGCGTATCCAGAGTCTGTGTCTCTTGATTGTGCCCAGCTGTATATGCACAGAAGGCCTGCTAACCCCTTTGTCCTGAATCCCAGGTGCCGGTCATCCCCACATGGTACTCACACCCTTACAAACTGCTGCCTGCTGTGGTCACTGCCCATGTGCAGGAACACCTTCAGCCAGCACATTTCCTCCCAAATGAGAGTGAGCAAGACCCACGTTGAGGGTCCCACCAACTACACAAGAAAAACTGACTCCGTTGTGAGGCGAAAAAATGCCATGGATCTGCTTTGTGTAGTTAGCGCTCAAACTAGAAAAAAAAGGAAAACTTAGACCTGTGCTTGGCACCTGCTCAAACTTGAAAGAAGAGGCAAGAGAGAGACAGATAGAGAGGCAGACAGAGATGGAGGGAGGGAAATGGGATACCACACCATGAGAGCTGTTGTCTTGAACCATTGAAGCCTTTGTATCTGTTGCCTAACTTGCATAGTATTGAGTGTTCTGAGTGCAATAAAGTACGTTTCTTTTACAAAATAAAGCACTTGGCTGGGCAGCCCATTTTTGCACTGCTGAGTTATTGCTGTGTTCTGAGCTTGAAGCACCCCACACTACCTTCCTTATCGCTACCTCCGAGAGTCATATGCTGAAGGGGTTGCATTGGCTCAGTTTACAAAGCCATAGTAAGAGAGGCCCCGAGACATAGGAGGCAATTGTCCCCAGCCTGACAGCTCAAGCCCAATAGCCCTTGCTTGCCCTGAGGCCCACCGAATGGGGACTGACAGTTTGCTAATAGGTCTGGCACTTCGTTTTATATTGGGATTTTATGTTTTGTGCCAATCCTTCAAGGGGGCGGTCAATGAAAAATGTAATTTGCATATAACTTTAGCACTGCTTCATAAATCGGCATCAAATGTGACAATCAATTAGAAAATGGCACCATGTGCAGGTATTTCAGATTTTCTGACGAGCCAATGGAAGGAGGGGGCAAACTTAAAGCCATGGGGTCAGAAATATTTTTGATATCCTAAAATACCTTTGGCGCTGATTGATGAATGGGCACGAAGTTTGGCAAAGACTTAGGACTTATAGCTTTCTATTGGTATTTTTAAGTTTGTGCAGATCCATCAAGGGGGTGTCAGATTAAAATGGGCAGGGCAAAAGGGTGCATTTGTTAATAACATTAGCACTGTGTGATAAATCTGCACAAAGCTTTAAAGAATTGGTTTTCTGTTGGTATGTCAAGCTATGTGCCAATCCATCAACGGTGGGTGGGGGAGTAAAGAAGTGCATCAAATGTGGCAGGCAGTTAGCAAGTAACCCAGTGCAGTAGTTTTAGATTTCATGCAGATCCAGTGTTATGGTGGGGGTGGGTTTAAGTTTAAGGAGGGAGGTCAAACATTTTTCATTTACTAATAACTTTGGCACCAGTTGATGAATCTGCCCAGCATCTGGCAGAGGATTAGCATGTTAAGCCTACTCTTGGTTCTCAATGTTTACGCAGGTCCTTTAGGGAGGTTGCAGACTTCAAGGGGATTAGTAAAAGAAACATCCATCAGCTTACTAACTTGCATCCATATGATGAACCTGCACACAATTCGGCAGAGGTTTAGAAGGTTTAGCTTACTGTTAATTAAGTGAGGTTTAAGCAGTTCTGTGAGGAGGGAAGATAAATAGTGGCCATAAACGTTCCATTCGCTAACAACTTTGCCACTATTTAATGACTCTCCATTATTATTTTTTTCAGCTAGCTGTTAAGCTCAGTGCAAGGCTAGTTAGGCCTTGCAATCAACTTCCACTGCACACAGTTTAAGGAGTTTGGACGTAGGTCCTGGCAGAATCCCATACTAAGTATAGAATGGGCCCATAACATGTGCATGCTGTACATAATTTAAAAAAAATATGAAATTCATTGATAAAATAAAGTTAACGGTCAGTTGTGGTTCACCTAACACAAAATTAAAAAAGCCCCTAAATCTGCCAGTTATGGTATACAAAACACAAGGCACGCCAAAACTCATGTCTCTGCCAAGTTCAGTACATCCTTTAGCCGATTGCATGTAAACCAGTCGACAAAGAGCAAAACATGGCAGAGGCATGAGTTATCGTGAGCATTGTGCATTGCTTTTTTTGGTTTTGTGTTCACTGAATCATAACTTAAATTTAACTCTGTTTAACTCTTTTTTCCAGTGAATATATACATATTTATATATGTACCGATGTGCAGAATGTAACATGTGAGGGGCAATGACTCACAACAAGCAAAGCCTCCAATCCTCTGTGGGCAGCCGATACCTTCTTGGTATGGCTATGTGTAGGGTGGGTTGAACACAGGTCACTGCCTGCACTCAGCCCACCATGGGTAGTCAATCCCCAATACACAGGAACCAATTCCCAGGAAGTGGAATTTAAAAATAAATTGTTTTAGAATTTGTGGATCCAAAATTTTATTCAAATTCCTCATCGAGGTCTTCGGCAAGCTTCAATGTTTTATAGCATGAACACAGGACAAGCTTCATTGATCTGTGCTGGAGCTTTGGGTCCATGTCCTTATCTGCCAAACCAACAATAAGTCAGCATGGATCTGAGAAGTTTGGTCTGAAATCTTGATTCCCATGCTCATGATGCTTGCTTTGGGCTTGTGATTACCAGCTGAAACAGAACCAGGCGTCCATGCTGGGAATCTGTGAACTGGTGACACGATCTGCAGACCTGGTGTCAAAGAACAAATTACTTACTTCCGGTAACACATTATCTGGAGGAGACTCTATCTAACTGCAGATTCCTTACCTTGGAATTTCCCAGTCATCAGGCTGAATCTGTAAACTTTTGCTGAGCAATACCACTTGCGCGCGACATCGGGCAGCTCTATTCGGCTCTGCGTGACTTTGATGGCATCAGTGGCGTCGGTTATGACGTCGCAGTGCCTACATAGGCACTACCCAGGCACGCGGACATCAGTACTTTTCATTTTTCCACACCAGAAGCACAGAGCCACAAAGTGACTGACGTAACATGCGCAAAACTAGGTCCCTGAAAGGGGAGAAACCCTAGACCTACAACATCAGCCCACAAAGCGGGGAGGCATGGGTAGGGCTGTAAAGAATCTGCAGCTAGATAGAGTCTCTACCAGATAATGCGTTACCGAAGGTAAGCAACTTGTTCATCTGATAGAGACTTCTAAGTGCAGATGCCTTACCTTTGAATCAGATACCCAAGCCATACCATCCCGCAGTGGGTTGTGAACTCATGGACTAGACTAAAGATTTGTCTAAAAAATCTTGCCGGACTGAGCAAGCAAAGTGCCTGTCCCTGTGCACTTGACCATCCAGGCAATGATGTTTTGCAAACGTGCTCAATGATGCCCACGTCGCAGCCTGACAGATGTCTTAGACTGGGACACCCCGAGCCAAGGCCGTAGTCGCAGCTTTTACCCTGGTGGAATAGGCCCTTAATCCCTCAGGGGGGGGGGGCTGCCTCTTCGCCAAGGCATAACAGATTTACTGCAGAGAACCAACCAGCATGAGATGGTTCTTTTCTGCACTGCCTTCCCCTTTTTGCTCCCACATACCCCACAAAGAGTTGGTCATCCACCCAGAACTCTCTTGTGCGGTCAAGGTAGAACAACAACGCTCTTTTTGGGTCCAGTTAGTGGAGACGCTCCTCTTTCTTAGAGGGATGTGGGGGAGCAAAGAAGGGGGGCAAAGTGATGGACTGACCCAAATGGAATGGGGTCACAACGTTCCATAAAAAATGATGCCTTGTGTGAAGCACCACCTAGTCCGGAAAGGACATAATTAGGGAGGCGCGCTGGATAACGCCTGCAACTCACTCACCCTCCAGGCCGATGTAATCGCCCCTAAGAAGGCTTTCAAATATCTATTTACAATAGGAGATTTAAAGAGAGAAGGTTGGTCTGGCAGCCACAAAAAAGCAGACAGAGCAGAAAGGTAACCCTTGAGAGTTCCCAAAGCAGAGCCCTGCTGGACAAGGGTCAGAATGAACAAAAGGACAGTAGAAAGAGGAGCAGAAAGAGGGTCAATAGACCTTTCTGTATAGTATAATACAAATGTCTGCCAATAGTAGGTGTATACCGACTTAGTGGAGGGCCGCCTGGCCTTCAGAATAACATTACAGATTTTGGGAGGAAGGTCAAAAGCCATCAACTGCCATGACCGCACCCTGCCTTGCTTATTGCAGTACCACATGCTGGTGGTTTTTGTCCATGAACACCTGCACCAGCTTCCCCTTGACAGAGCTAAGAAATGCTTTCAATGCCAAGTGAATCGCACGGAGCTCCAACAAGTTTATGTAGAGCCCCGTCTTCACCCGAGACCAGTAACCCCTGATCTCTATCTCTCCCAAGTGGCCGCTCCATCCCAGAAGTGAAGCATCCATCACGATTGTGAAATCCGGTTGGGGAAGGGAGAGAGGTTTGCCTTTGACCAAATCTCGGTTTGTTAACCACAACTTCAAGTCCCACTGCAGGGCCCGCACACGCCATCTTACTAACAGAATGCAGGAGGCCATGAGGCCCAACAGACTCAGAGCCAACCTCACCGAAATCCAGGATAGAGGCTGAAAGATTGGAATCATAACCTGAATATCCTGGACTCGCTGCTCAGGACGATAAGCCCGAAACTGCAATGTGTCCAAAACAGCTAAAATGAAAGGGAGCGTCTGAGCAGGAGTCAGGTGTGACTCCGGTATGTTTATAGAGAACCCCAGCGAATGCAGGAGGTCACCGTAGTCTGCAGGCGAGGATACCTTCAACAACCTGAACCCCCTAACCTGCGCAGATGAGCCGCAACTACAGCGATCACCTTGGTGAACACCCATGGGGCACTGGTAAGGCCGAAGGGGAGTACAGCAAACTGAAAGTGCTTGTGGCCTGCCTTGAACCGTAGGTAGGAATGTGAAAATATGCATCCTGCAGGTCCAACGCCACCATCCAGTCTCCTTGGTCTAAGGCACACAAGACCTGAGCCAAAGTGAGCATTTTGAATTTCTCCTTTTGGAGGAAGAGATTGACAGTACGAAGATCCAAAATAGGCTGATGCCCCTTGTTCTTCTTCAGAATCAGAAAGTAGCAGGAATAACAGCCACTGCCTACTTCTGAAACTGGAACCCTTTCGATAGCTCATTTGGCCAAAAGAGATGTAACTTCCTCTTGGAGCAGCTTTAAGTGATCCTCCGCCAGCCGTTCCTGACTCGGCAGAATAGTAGGAGGAAAAGAAAGGAAAGGAAGAGAATAGCCCTCCTGGACGATCGGCAAGACCCACTTGTCTGATGTTACAGATTTCCTATGGGGGAGATGGTGACAAATTATCCCACCCACTGGAGTAGTGGGGTCCTGAAAAATCAGCCTAGGAGTGCTTAGAGGCTGCAGCTGCCAGGCAGTGTGGTATATGACTTCTGGCTTTCATTCCGAGGATGGAATGTACTGCGTCCACGTCCACCCACTGTTGTATTTCTATCTAGGACCCTAATTCGATATTCCTGATTCATGCCCTTATGTGGTTATAATAAATAGTATCCTTATAAAGGCATAAGAATCATATCCATATTCAGTAATAGCACATGCAGTCCAAAGCATGGCAAGGCTACTCCCATAGACTCCTAGAAAGCACAACGCGTTCTTTACACAAACCAAACCTCCAGCAGCCCGGGGGAAACCCCCCCTGCTTTTGTTTTGATTTGCACAAGAACTCCTGGAGTCCAGAAAGAACTGTTAGTTCTCAGTGACGTCTTATGTCCAACCTTACGTCAAACCCGGCACCTTTCAGGTATAAATATACCAACGTTGCCTTAAGCAAACACACGATGGTGTGGAGCAGAGCGGTTATCTACTTATCCAAAGCCAAGCTGACGCGAGAGCCAAAGGAACCCGCCCCTCCCCTTTGACGCGCTGGAGAAGCTGCCTTTTCTCACGCTGAGAAATCCAGCTCCGGTGTTCCCAAGTCACCCTCGCGGGTTGCTGGGAGATTGAGTCCTGAGAAGCGAGATACAAGACCTACTTCATTCTATAACCAGGGTACGGAGCGGATTAAAACCTTAAAGAGAATTCTTGATTCCGATACTTGGCAAAAACCTAACTTAACTTAAGACTGCAACTTACTTACTCCTTCCCACGTATTAGGCTTAGGCTTAGGTCAGGTACACTGGGGTAGGCATATCTTAGAAGCACCAGTTGAGTTCGTTAGTCAATGTTTTAATGTATGTATATATTTTATCCATTTTAAAGTATCATATTACTAAGAAACCATATCAATGCTTTTACAGTATTATTTCATAATACTACTTTTACTGTACGCACTTTACTTTATGATAAGTATTGCAATTGTGGCAATTCATTTCTCTTGCATGAGAAAGAAGACAGCTCAATAAAATAACACCTTTCCCGTCCGCGCCTGGACCGCGCCCAGTGCCGGAACCCCTGGCCCCTGCAGACCCCTGCCCACCCTCTGGACGTACGACGCCGCCACCCTCAACGCACTCAACGCCGGCCGAGTCCCGGGCTGCTACCGAGCCACCCCGAGACGCACCCACGGACCCTTCTGCTGCAACGCCTGCAAGTTCACCTGCATCCGGACCTGCACCACTCCAGCAGTGCCCAAGACCTCGACGAGCAACAGCAGCAGCCACCTGAGATGCATCCTGCTCAACACCAGCTCCGTCCACAGGCACGCCATCGAGATCTGGAACCTGCTCGACACCACAGCCCCAGACGTCGCCTTCTTCACGGAAACCTGGATGAACGCCTCCTCCGCGCCTGACATCGCCATCGCCATCCCAGACGGCTACAAGATCATCCGTAGGGACCGCATCAACCACACCGGAGGAGGCATCGCCATCGTCCACAGGAACACCATCCGCATCACGACCAACACCGATGACACCCTCTCTACCGCCGAGCACCTGCACTTCCAAGTCCACATCAACCCCAAGACCACCCTCAGAGGCACCCTCATATAAAGACCCCCTGGACAACGCACACAATTCAGCGAAGACATCGCCGACTTCATCAGCCCGCACGCCCTCTGCTCCTCTAACTACATCCTCCTAGGGGACCTCAACTTCCACCTGGAGAACAACAACGACCGCAACACCACCACCCTGCTGGACCACCTCGCCAACCTGGGACTCAAGCAACTGGTGACCACCCCCACCCACTACGCCGGACACACACTCGACCCCGTCTTCTCATCCAGCAAGGACATCGCCTTCAGCCACACCACCGGACTCCACTGGACGGACCACAGCTGCGTCCACTTCAGCTTCGCAAGGACCACGATCCACCACCACCAGCAACAGGCTGCACGCAGGAACTGGAACAAGGTCACTGCCGACCAGCTTGGGTCCTCCCTGAGCACGAACCCTCCCACCAGCACAACGAACCCCAGCCAGGCGGCCACCAACCCCACGAAGTGGATCAACGACTGCGCAGACGAGCTCGCCCCCCTGAAGACCCCGCCCAGCAGACCCGGCAGCAAGAAAGCCCCATGGTTCACCGACGAACTCAAGAGCTCCAAGAAGAACTGCCGAGCCCTCGAGAGAACCTGGCGCAGAGACCCAACACCGGACAACATGACTGCCCTTAAGCTCGCCACCCGGAAACACCACCAACTCATCCGCGCTACCAAGAAAACTGCATTCAAGGAACGACTGGACAACAACGCACACAACAGCAAAGAACTCTTCAACATCGTCAAATAGCTCTCCAACCCCAACGCCAGAAACAACAACATCACCCCTTCGCAAGACCTCTGCAACTCCCTCGCCTCCTACTTCCACAACAAGATCGCGGACATACACAACAGCTTCAGCACTCAACCGACGAGCACCACGACCGAACCACCGCCCCCACCACCACCCTCCGCGCCTGGGCTCCGATCAGCACCGAAGACACCATCCGCACAATGAACTCCATCCACTCCGGATCTCCGACCGACCCCTGCCCTCACCACGTCTTCAACAAGGCCGACGCTATCATCGCACCCCACCTGCGGGATATCATCAACACCTCCTTCGACACCGCTACCTTCCCGGAGAGCTGGAAGCACGCCGAACTCAGCGCTCTACTCAAGAAGCCATCGGCTGACCCCACCAACCTAAAGAACTACCGCCCCATTTTGCTGCTCCCGTTTCCTGCAAAAGTCATTGAGAAGACCGTCAACAAGCAGCTGGCCGCCTTCCACGAGACAAACAGATCCCTCGACCCCTCGCAGTCTGGCTTCCGGGCCAACCACAGCACCAAGACCGCCCTGATCGCAGTCACAGATGACATCCGAGCACTGCTTGACAACGGAGAAACAGCGGCCCTCATCCTCCTTGACCTCTCCGCGGCCTTCGACACTGTTTGCCATCGTACCCTAGCACAACGCCTCAGCAACATCGGAGTCCAGGAGAAGGCACTGAAGTGGATCATCTCCTTCCTCGCCGGAAGAACACAGAGAGTCCGCCTCCCCCTGTTCAGATCTGAAGCCACCGAAGTCATCTGCGGCGTCCCTCAAGGCTCCTCACTCAGTCCAACCCTCTTCAACATCTACATGAGCCCCCTCGCAGACATCGCACGCCAGCACAACCTCAACATCATCTCCTACGCCGACGACACCCAGCTGATCCTCTCCCTCACCAACGACCCCGCCACCGCCAGAGCCAACATTCACGAAGGGATGAAAGAGGTAGCCGAATGGATGAAGAACAGCCACCTGAAACTGAACTCGGACAAGACGGAAGTCCTCATCCTGGGATCCTCACCCTCCGCCTGGGACGACTCCTGGTGGCCCCCCGCCCTAGGCAGCGCACCCAAACCAACAGACCACGCACGCAACCTGGGCTTCATCCTGGACTCCTCCCTCTCCATGACCAGACAAGTCAACGCCGTCTCCTCGTCGTGCTTCAATATCCTGCGCATGCTACGTAAGATCTTCCGGTGGGTCCCCACCGAGACCAGGAAGACGGTCACCCAGGCCCTCGTCACCAGCCGTCTGGACTACGGCAACACCCTCTACGCCGGAACCACCGCCAAACTCCAGAAGAGACTCCAGCGGATCCTGAACGCCTCAGCACGACTCATCCTGGACATCCCTCGTCGCAGCCACATCTCCGGACACCTGAGAGATCTGCATTGGCTCCCGGTCAACAAGAGAATCACCTTCCGTCTCCTCACCCACGCACACACAGCCCTACACAGCCAAGGCCCAGGATTCCTCAACAGCCGCCTCAACTTCTACGCTCCCAAACGCCAGCTTCGTTCGACCAGCCACGCCCTCGCCGCCGTCCCCCGCATCCGCAGAGCCACCACAGGGGGACGGTCCTTCTCCTACCTCGCCGCCAAGACATGAAACTCCCTCCCCACCCACCTCCGCCTGACCCAGGATCACCTCGCCTTCAGGAAGCAACGAAAGACCTGGTTGTTCGAGCAGTAGCGGACCCCCCCCCCCAGCGCCTTGAGACCCTCTGGGTAAGTAGTGCGCTATATAAATACGATGATTGATTGATTGATTGAAAACGCCCGTCTCTCTATTTCTCTGCACTCTGGTGAAACTAAGCATGCACGATTGACTGAGTGAAATAGCTGCCTATTGTTTTCACACAACTCTAGAGATACACTCTTTATTCTGAGGGAGCAAAGTTGTCATGTTTATGCGGTTGTCAGAAACTGAATCCCTTCTTATCTAATCAGGGAAGTTCACTCCTCCCTGTTCATTCGAGAAAGTTTCTAGTGACCTCTGAGCTAGCTGGCAAACCTAAATTAAGTCTAACATAGTCAGTAGAGACCTAGATGACCTCAGTCCTACGTCTACACTGCTGTTTATGTTATTCCAATGCGCAGAGCCTATTGGGAAAATAGGAACTACACTACATTGGGCCTATGTTTGGTAAGGCGATAATCTAACGCAAGACACTAGAGTAACTCAGTCGTGCTTTTCACACAGACCCCCTTTTCCCGTAAAAACTCCAATAGACGTCTGGAGTGGGTGAAAGGTTAATATCCGCCGGAACTTAGTAGGATGAGAATCCTATGTATTAGTTTTTGGTTTAGTCAACGTTGAAGGATACAGTATTCCAAAATATTGTGCAGCTAATCTTTGTTTCCTTGAAACTTGATCTGCAACAAAACTTTCTGTCAGTAAAATGGGAGAAATTGAAGACGAAAGGGAGCAAGCTAGAATAGCAGCTCAACTCATAGCGGACGACACACTTGTCCAAGGAAACGACCCGGATGCAATACTCATCCCGGTCAATATGAGGAAAACCATAACTATAAAACTTATAGAAAATGGATTAACAGCAAGAGGTGGAACAGTCGTATTTGTGGTAGAGGCACATGAGTTTCGGCAGACAGAAGTATTCTATACCTGGATAAACTTTCCAGTCGCACATCCTGTAACACATGAGTTCCACTACTACAAAATAGCGGAAGCTCCAGAGGAATAATCTCCTTTCGCGGAAGTTGAAATTCCACTAACATATCAAGAGCACCTGCTCTTATTTAAAGGCGCCCTAAAACATCAAAATCACATCACCAGGCTACGTCCACTAGGTAGACCAGGAGCCACGTGGCCGGTTCTAGCCAGCTACTCACCACACCCAGACATTGAAGCAATGTCAGCCATAGAACTTTTAGTTCAGTTAAAACAACTAATTAAAATACATAGACAATTGGTCCAATATGTCATGTGGACTTCAACAGTCCAACCTGTAATTAAACTTCCACAAAACACCCCTCATCAGGGGAACACAAACAAGATTACACCGCAGAACATACAATCGTGTCTTGGTAAAACACCCGCAAAACGGGAACAAATTCCATTCTGGTTAGCTCAAAAAATCACCCAGATAGAGGCAGTACTTCTTGATACTACCCCACACGAAAAACACAGAATTCTGACTATCTGCCTCCCAATGGGGATCGCACCACATGTAGAGGACTGTGGCACTTGGGGCACAGTCTTTGCTTCTATCTACACAAAACACATGGTGTTCCGTCTATGGCGGTTATACCAGATGTCCTAAGACAGATTCAAAATTAATACGGTCCAGAACCTGCTTTAACTCTGGGTATGAAATTACTGAAGGACTTTAAGCAGGTCTCGGCTATATTATTAGCCAACATAAAAGGAGAAGCAGCATGTGTGGCAATCCGCCAAAAATTGAAGGAAACAGATATAACAGACCAACCTTTTGAGCTTGCTAAAATAATTGAAAAATCCTATGAAGAATTAGGCAGAGATAGTTTAGGTGGTAAACCAGTAAAGCCACAACTAACTGAAAATCCTGAAAAAACATTTATTAAAAATAATCTAAATACTCCAAAAAAGAGTTGGGATAGTAATAAACAAACCACTCCCAGAGAAAAACGATTCGAGTCCAGAGGAAGGTCTCCTCAACAGAGAGAAAGATCTCCTGGCCGAGGAGGCAAGTCTCCCCAAAGAGAGCCCTCTGAAAAAAGATATAATCTTAGAGATAAGGATAAAATAAGAAAACCTGACAGATATCAATACATTGATACACGTCCCTCTCGATCCTTCTCACTCAATCCTTCTCGATCTTTCTCACAGAAATCAGAAAGAAGAGGACGGTCAGAACACAAGGAAGAGCACGTCAAGTCCAAAGACAAAGAACCTGCTATTCAAAGTAAAAAATCACAATTTTCCATAAAGAAGGTAGCAAGTATTAAAATTAAACATGCTGAGGATTCTGAGGACACAACTGAAAAATGGAGAGTGGGCCCAGACGATGCTAGACAGCGCAGCAGAAGTGACCATAGCTCGCAAGATCCTGATGAATTTTCTGGAGACAGTGGACACGAATGAATACATTCAGGTGGAAACTGCAGACACACGAGTTAGTGTGCCCCATAAACTATATGAAATAACATTGCGTGTAGAGGGAGATAAAACTAGGAAAATAAAAGGTCTCTTTTGGGAGAATCTTTCTAAAGGCTATGACATCCTGTTAGCTGAAAAAGACTGGCCACCAGAGTTTGTCAGGGAATGCCCTCATGGCGAAGAAATGATTATGCCAGCCTTCTCAAATTATATTCCAATTCATAAAAAATACACGTTCGCAAGAAAATGGACAGTGGCCCAAGCCCCTGCATTATACAAAAATCACGTATGATGGGATGAGTACTCACCTCACCACAAAATCCAGTTACAAAAATCAACCTACTGCACAAAGGCAGTACCCAGTTAAACAAGAAGCTAAAAAGCAACTCAGGGAGATCTTAGATCAACTTGAATATCAAGGGGTGATTGAAACATGCACCTCACAAATGAACAATCCTTTGTTTCCTGTCTCCAAGCCAGACGATTCATATCGCCTAGTTTTGGACTACAGACATTTAATCTCCTGTTGCATAACTTTTGCAGTACAAAACTCTCACAGTGCAGCACTAATGAACAACATTGTGCGCAAAAAATATAAAAAGACATTAGATATCTCTAATGGATTCTTCTGTCAAAACATTGCACCTGAAAGCAGGTATTTGACTGCTTTCTCAATAATGGGGTCGCAAAAACAATTTTGCCGACTCCCACAGGGATTCAAGAATAGCCCAGGATTATTCTCAGCAAGGGTAACAGAATTACTACAAATATATGATGATGAGGCATTATCATATGTCGATGACATCTATCTTACAAACGATGACCTGGAGACCCACTTGAAAAGAGTGAACACCATGATTCTTGGATTCGCATCAGAGGGTTACGAATTCAACTTTAAAAAGTCCAGAATTGCCCATCTAACAGTCCTATTTTTAGGATATGAGTTATCAAGTGAAGGCAAAAGCCTGGCAGAAAACCTCTTAGAGAAGTGTGCAGTACTCCAAGTACCAAAAACGCTGAAAAATTTACAATCAATGCTAGGCTTCCTGAATTTCGGTAGAACATACATTCTAAATTACGCAGAGAGGGTAAACCTCTCTATGAATTAATAAAACCTGATTTTAAACCAATACATTGGACTCAAAAACACACAGAAATTTTGAGATCATTACAGACAGACATGTTAACTAAAACAAAACTGCAAACACGCGAAAACGTACGCAACCTTGTAATCAGAGTCATCCTAGGAAGATGCGGATTCACGTACCTGACCTCTAATGAGGGAGAAACAGTACCTATAGCTTACAAATCACATTTGTACACTCAAACTGAAATGAAATTCAGTTCTACAGAAGATTCTGACAGCGGTTCAAACTGCTGTAGCAAGAGAAAGAGCCCTAGCCCAATGCAAGAGGATAACTGTTTATACAGCAGAATCAGCCCTTGAGGCTTTAACAAGTCCATGCAATCTGAATGCAGTGGCATTAGATCCAAAATGGATACAATGGGAAAATTCTCTTGCTGCAGAAGACGTGAAATACTATTTTGACCCGAAAATGAAAAAACTAGATGATCTAGAATACGAACAAGAATATCCTCTGCCAATCGAAATTCTACCTCTCGAACATTATACCTGTATAATCTATATGGACATATTGGCACACCATTACGATGTAGAGAAAAAATCCTACAATGCAGCGTGCGCGATTGTTAAAGGTCGCTGGCGCTCTGGTAAATTCAAACCGATGATTACCGAAACTGAATCACTCAGAAACTGCTCAGCTCAGCGAGCTGAAATAAGATCTTTAAAGATGGCGCTTGAAAATGCTGATCGCGAATTCCCCACACTAATAGTGTGCGATTCGCATTACTGCGTCAAATCATACAACAATGACATGCAGACATGGAGCAAAAACGGTTACAAAGATGACACAGGTGCCACAATAAAGCATAAAACGCTTTGGGAACAAGTAGTTATTTTGCAGAAAGAACTACAAAAGACTCACATGATACATAAACTGAGTCATCAACGTGATGGCGTTCACGTTGCAGGGAATTCATTGGCTAACAGAGCCACAGCAGCAGCGGTTCAACCGGCTTCCGTAGCCACAAAAAAGCGTTCAAAAAAACACATAGACGGAGAAACCATGCTAGCAGTAAAAGCATTGTTAAAAGGCGATTATGCAGTATTACCCCTCAACTATCCACTCAGTAATACATACATAATTGATGCAAACTCCGTTCCTTTTGCTCAAATCCCTGGGGTGGGGGATAGAGTAATTCCAAACACGAACCGGAGAGTTTTCATGATTGAAGACGCACACATGGGACTGGGTCCAAGGCACCAAGAGATCTAGAAATCTCTAATAGAATTACAATCAGAATACTGGTGGCCGGGGATGAGCTTGCAAATTTACAGATTTGCTATGGATTGTCCAGACTGCAACAGAGATCGCAGTTGTGAACCGGACCAGACTATTGCCAGGACACCTTTATTAGAAAGCATCAGGCGATCTATACGCAGAAATCCAGCCGGAGAAATGCGTCCCCATAATTATTAGGACAGAATTCACTTAAAAATATAGGCCCCAGCGCTCGGCTGACGCCAGAACTGTTATAAAAGATTTGCAAGTCTTTATCAGCACATACGCAATTGGCATGCTACATTCTGACCAGGGTCCTGCGTTTAGCTCTCGAGCTTAAAAGAGGCCATGAACAGCATGGGCATTGCATTGCGGTACTCTTCTCCCTTCCATCCTGAGGGAAATGCGGTAGTGGAAATAAAAAACCGTGACATAAAGCAATCTATAACGGCGAGGGTATTAGGTTCCGGTGATGGGTGGGTCAAACATTTAATAAGTGTCCAACGTAGTCTTAATAACATGCCAAGAAATTCTCTAAAAGGTATCAGTCCGTATGAACTTTTGTTTGGTACTAGAATGATTATCCAGGATCTGGATCGTCATACTTCAGTGGTAGAAGAAAAAACTTTTGATATCAAAGATCGTTTGGCTGTTTTACAGGACTTGAATGAAACAAGAAAAAGTCTAAGTAACACAAAGTTTAAGCCAACAACCACTAAAGAACCACCTGTCCCAGCAAGACCTGTCTGGATCCCAAAGATTGGGGATCTGGTCAGAGAGAAGATCGCGGTGAAGAAGGAATTTGGGTCTTCTTACAGAAAAGCAGTACCTGTCTTAGTTGTCAGCGGAACAAGATCAGTAGTACTACCGCCACTTGCTGGTAAAAAGGAAAACAGAATTGTTTCCATCGATATGGTGAAACCACAATCATGTGGCCGATAATAAGTAGTAGGCCCAGTGGACTCCCAAGAAATAGCAGAAGACCAAAATTTGCTACAATCCAAGAGGTTCAAACTGAGAGACTAATCACATTTGATAAACCAACAGTAAATAAAAAAGGACTATGCAATAAAGCCATGGAACTTGTGCCTCTTGAAACCCAAATTCCAACATTCATGATGATACACCAATCTACAACGATGTAGCATCAGAATGTACAAACGTAACAAAAGAAAATGCAAAGATCAATGGAAATCTGGAAGCAATCCCACCAATTGACAGAGCAGCATCTGGCTATTTTATCAACTTTGATGACTTTTCCGATGATCCAAGTGAAAATGGAGACAAGCCAGCAACAAAAAATTTCAAAGGAAAAATAACCAAGCTTTTTTACCAACTAAAAGAGACATATCTGATTTCACCATGGATTGAATTTTGGACTGTGTTAGGTGTACTTTTCCTCCTGCTTTGGCTCATCATGGTTCTATGCTTGGGTAAATTTATTGATGGAAAATACAGTACAATGGACACAGCAAGTCAGAACATCAACTTGGTCCTAAAGTCTCAAAGATCCTCTCACATCAAGAAAAGAGAACTATCATCAGTGAACATAACAGCCAATCCAATACCTGGGGGTATAGCATGGGACAGAACTGACTATGAAATATATGGCCCGATTGAGCTCTTGAAGTATCCTCACCAGTTTAAGGTTTCTTTAAGTGACTTTGTGATACCAAGTTCTTTTTCTGATGATTGGGACTTTGAAAATATTAATAATATGATGTCAGATTTAGTAATGTCAGCTAAATTTACAGAACATGATTATTTACAGGGTTCGTCAAATTATGAAGAATTATACTGTTACAATCACTATGGTCATCACTATTTGCATAAATCTGCGCAACCTAGAAATGTTTTTAATTATAATCAATGGGAGCATTGTCCAACTCCACCAAAAGGAAGTTTAAAGACATTTTTTTGAGAAATTTCCATACTTCTCAGGGTTTAACAACAGTGATCTAGAAACGTTTTATTTTAAAATGTTAAATAAGACAGGAATGAAAACAATTTTGACAAATACTAAACTGATTTATTCTGAAAAATGTCATGACAAAATGTCTACATTTGGTTTTGAATTTTGGAAAAGTAACATTGAAACAAAAACCATCTGGGGAACAAAAGACTGGCAGGTACAAGGTCTAGAATAATTATTTAGAGCCTGCATGATCCCAGAACAAATATTATTTCTGAATGATGTCATTCAACAAACTACTTGTCTTGGTTTAGATAAGATAAAAGACTTAAATAAACCATCTATTCCAATGCCCATACCTGATAGTGATAGCTCTACAGATGTGGAAATAGACGTATCCCATATTTTTCACCAAAACAGAACAAATCCTGATTGGAAAAAATGTTTGATCTGGCCCACAGACATGAATAACTGTCAAGATAGATTCCTGAATAAAAAACAGGGGTTTTAACTGACTAGGCCAGACCCAAGATTTTCCCAGAGACAACATCCAGGGATAGTTACAACATACAGTGTAGGGAAATTATGCCTTGAGTGGCTACAGAAATCCACTCAGGCTGAAATTAGGCAACACTTGACTTTACTTAAAGAAGGTGCTGACTTGCGAGATTTCATACTGGGACCTCGCAAACAGCGTTAAAAACGTTTCATAGCGGCCGGTATATACGCTGCATACAACAAAGCTTGGAAAGTAATGCAAATTGAAACAGCTGAAAAAATACGAGAAATTGATTGTATCAATTTGGAAAAATCACTTTCTGTTGTGGACAATGGGTTAACGACTCTGTCTTCCAGAATATATTCACTGGACAGTATTGTATCATCTGCCTTTGATATAATAGAGCAAGACTTGCTAATGTTACAACATGGTCAGTCCCAATTGCGTTCTATTGTACAGCTAGGCTGGACGTTGCAAAACCTACGTTCAGGCTATGTGCCATGGTGTCTAATCAAAATAACGTCATTATTTTCTATCTTTAACCTTACTGATAAACAAATCAGTTTGGCACAAAAAGGAGCAGACTATACAATTCTGAGCATTGAAAAACTTGAGAGATCACCATTGACAATGTCAGAGAGAGCTGTCATTGAATGGATAATACATGGAACGATTACAATTCCGATTACAACTTTCCAGTTTAAATATTGCCAAGAATATATACCAGCAGGCCAGTATGAAAGGTTGGGTAAAGGATACATACCACCAAACACATTTATTGAAGGGTCCAAGGGCGGGTTTAATGACTAACAAACACTAGGTACATGCCCCAAAACCATATATCTGAACAAACAAAGGGTACCTAGAGGTCAAAGCAATTATGTCAATCACTATGGGCACCAAACCCGACACCATGCAGATAACAAGAAAGTGGGAACAGACAGTGCGGACTAGGTGTAATAGTGGCCAAGTTGAGACTCAAGGGCATAGGGAAAAATTCCCATCAGAAGCCACACTGTACCGCCCTCTTTCACATAATTTGGGTTCTCCTTGCCCAGGAGACAAAACAAAACGGCCGGTCAGTTGTCACCGTGACCGTTTATGGATAGGAAAGAAACGTGTTAATGGAGGGAGGTATAGTAGAAATTATCAGTGTTAATGTGGCAACTGAAAAAGCAGTGTACGGTGGATGAAAAGTGAGTAGTGAAAAGTGTTAAAATTGGATGAGCTGGATAGATGTAAGTGATTTATTGTTATCTCCCAGTCCTCCAAATCTAAAAAACAAGTGCAAACACAGATTTAACATAATATCCGTGATCAGTAGTGGTCAACATGTTTCAGCATATCTACGAAAAGAGTTTCATGCATTCGTCAGGACCCGTTGTAAATAAACTACTGCTTTTTGTGGAATAGTAAAAAGATATCACCTGCAATGTCCAGGTTGTATGTTCAACCACATACTGTTACCGCACTGTACCAGAGATGCGACATCCACAGGAACGACATACAAAACAAACAACAAAAGGACAACATTATGTCATATTTATAAGGTGTGTCATGTCGGTATAGTACAACCTTTCATTCTGCAGTGCGTCCAAATCGCACTGTCTGGGGATTAAGTTTATTCCAAACCACTCACCCATTAGTTGTGGTTGTTGCGCTTCACCCCACCTGGCTGCAGCTCAGGTAAAAGGAGCACCGCTCTAAATCAGAAAAATTAAAAGATAAGGAAGACAATCATGGCTTTATATCTATCAATCATTTAGCACCGGGAATTCAGTCGGTATGAGTTTGTGAATTCGTTCATGGTGGTAGCTGGCCCGCATTGAATGTAGGAATTATGGCAGCCCATTAGAACAAAAACTTTCTAAACAACACGATATTGAAGCCGAACTCAATTAAGTATTCATACAGCCACGTGGGTTGTAAATTGTCAAATCGCGCAAAATTGCGCATCTACTGTGGCAATCAGCAAACTAGCTTATATCTTTTGTTGAGGCTACTATCTGTCCCCTGTTTCCCATTCGGCTTGTACCACACACAATCACTTGTCAAAGGACAATATAAACAGCCGCGTGCGTTGTCAGTAGACATGCATCTCAGCGTTAGAAGGCATTACACAGATCGAACACGCACTTAGGCGGTTTAAGCCATAGAAGAATTCCTACCGAAAAATATGCCTCTAAAAGCGTTTTAGCAACTACGTTATTGGGGCATCACTCACCTCTCCGTCGGTGTCTCCCGGCAGTCATCAAAACTGTCTGGGGGGGGCACCGACCGAGGAGGGCGCGCCATATTTGAAAGCCCGCAGTGTCTCGTTTTCCGTGACGTCGATCACGTAATACACGGGCATGCTGGGATATGTAGTTTGTACGTGTAAGTAGTTCCTCTAATGCAGAACCAGAGACCTATTCATATATTAAGAAATGGCCATGGCTTTGACGTGTACATAATTTTTTATCAGCAATGCCAACAGGTATGCTGTGGTGAAGTCACTTTAATTATCGAACTTTGGTACCATGTTCGAACGTCCAGTGTGTTTCATTTACGGCCATGATGGGATATGTGGTTTTTTTCTCCCGTATATGTAGTTCTTTCAATGTAAAACCGAAGAGCTCTTCATGTATTAGAAGGTGGCCATGACTTGACAAGTATATATTTTATTATCAACAATTCCATCAAGCATACAGGGTTAGTGTCACTAGAATTATTAAGCTTTGGCCCTATATTCAAATCACCCAGTGTGTTGGATTTCATGATACGCCAATCACGTAATATACGGGCATGCCGGATTGTGTACTCCGAATTATGCCATGTTTATAATTCATGTAAAGCAAGGTTGATGAACCTATTCTGAATTAATTTCAACATAAGCATGGACATATGTCATTAATGGCAAACTTATTTTTGCTATGTGTGTCAAAATTTGAACCCCTATATATTTCATTTCTTGTGGCATTGATCACATAATATTCGGGCATGACCGGAAATGTAGTTTGTTTTCCCGTATTTAGGGACTTTTGTTGTTATTAGCAAGTGTTATTCTAACATCCAGTAATTGTGTCACTAAGATCACTCAATTCCTATTTATTACAAGGGGCCCCAGGTACAAACGCCAAATTAGTTGTTCTTTGGAATTGGAAGATATTTATGTCAAGATTGGACATGATAGACACGTAAGTTGACACTTCCCTTATGTGATGTTGCAGGATTTAGTACGAGGATATGTTGGTCGCACCCCATGGTTGAGTTTATTCATCCCTACTGTTAGTAATTTTTAGAATCCTTGTATGTCTATTAGTAAAAAATGGATGAACTAGAACTCAACTTAACTTTGATTTGACCCTATTATGATTATGTTAGATGTATGTGCTTTAGAAATAAGATTATCCTAAGATTGTAAATACAGAATGGATAATCATGTGATGTTATCATAATAAGGTAATCAACCTGGTTGGTGATCAAATCTTATTTCATTTCAAAGGGACATCCACGGTATCGGCTCATTTAGCCCGGCCTTGTCACTATTGAGTTTGTAAACCCATTTCTGCTCAATTTTAAATAAAAACCGGGCTATATCTGGACATGAATCAGGTATCAGAAGCTGTTCCAAAACAGTCCAGTGAAAATCATTTGGACCATGTCCAACTTTCAAAAAATGAGCTGTTAGACGGGTGGCCTGTTTGCGGCAACGTACCGTGCTTTTATGTTCTTGTATTCTTGTCCTTATCTTCCTCGTCGTCATACCTACATATTGTACCTGACATGGACAGGTTATCAAATATATGAGGTTTCCGCTATTGCAGTTTGTAAACCTACGTTGTATCCAAGGTCTATTTATACCTATATCCACACTTGTGGACTTACAAGTTTGAGGGCACACTGAGCATGCCCCACACGGATGGTGGCCTTGTACTGGCGGTAAATCCCACAAAGTTCCTACCTGTCTGGGTTCTTTATTCTTTGGGCGTGTGTAAAATAATTGGTCATTTAGACTTTGTCCTCTTCTGAATGCAAACAGGGGTAAAGGGATTTCATCACCCCCTGTGTTCAATATTGACCAATGTTTTTTAATGATCTTCTGGACTTTGTTGGATTGTTTTGTTGGATTGGTTAGTTTTATCCTTTGGTGGATGTAGTTCAAGGAGGGACTCTCTGTTATTGTTTGATGCCCTCTTCTTAGATTGACGAATTATCTTCTTAGGACAGTTCTTCGCACAAAGTTGTTTCTCCAGATTTTGTGAATGGACATTGAATGCTTCTTTGCTGGAACAGTTCCTCTGGACCCTGAGAAACTGAGCAAAAGGTATATTGTTCCTCAGGGCCTGTGGATGACAGCTATCGTAGCTGAGTAATGCATTCTTGGCCATTGGCTTACGGTAGAGCTCAGATTCAAGGCCATTTGTGGTTGCTAAGATTTTTAAATCCAGAAATGCTAGTGCAGTTCTACTGTACTCTATGGTGAATTTTAAATATGTATTTCTGGTGTTCAACCATTGGTGGAATGACAAAAGATCTTCTTCAGTCCCACGCCAGATGGCCAGTATATCATCTATATATTGCTTCCAAATGTGAAGCGACAATAGATGAGGATTGGTAGATGTAAATTCCTCCTGTTGTTCAAAATTATGAACATATAAGTTTGCCAGACTTGGAGCGAAGTCCCAGATATTTGTAGGTAGGTAGTGTCTTCGAAGAGAAAGTAGTTTTCTTTCATCGCTATTTCCGCCAAACTCATAATAAATTGAATAGGCGTGATGGATTGATGGTCCAAGAGATTACCCACAACTTCCAGAGTTTCTGTTTGTGGAATGGAGGTATACAATGACTCAACGTCAAAGGATACAAGGATGTCAGTGTTGATGTCATATTGTATTTCCGGTAGGAGTCTCAAAACGTCCTTGGTGTCTTGAAGGAACGTTGGCATAGCCTTCACCATCGGGTTTAAAAAGTAATCCACGAAGGTAGAGAGTGGTTCCAAAACAGAACCTATACCGGAAATAATAGGCCGTCCAGGTGGTGGTCTTTGCGGTTTGTGGACTTTTGGAAGACAATAGAAGTACGGGATTGACGGATGGGTAGTGAGAAGGTACTGGCCTTCCTGTGATGTAATCTACCCTTCAGAAGTGGCTTCTTCTACCAAGTGTCCAATCTTGGTCTTTAGTCGTTCTGTGGGGTCTTCACTGAGTGGGAGATAAGATTTTCGATCACTCAATTGCCTCAGGCATTCATCTCTATAAGTCTCAATGTCAAGTATGACAGTCGCCCCACCTTTGTCCGCTGGCTTTATTATTATTTTCTCATTAAATGTTAGTGAGCGTAAGGCCGACTGTTCTTTCTTGGACAGATTGACGAAGGTCTTGTTCTCAGTTTGGTACAGATGATATATATCACTTACTACAGCTTCTTCAAACGTCAATACCTTGGCAGGTAATCCAACACTTGGTGGATTAAATGTCGATGTTTTTTTTAAACCAGTGTTCTTGTCCTCATCCCGTATTTCAGTATTCGGTGGTTTAGAAAAAAGTTATGTAACCTGATCTTTCTGAAAAATTTGGCTAGTTCTACAAGTGCCACAAAAGGATCCCCTTTTTGAGTAGCTACGAATCCTAAGCCTTTATTTAACAGACCTTCTTCGTCTGGTGATAGCACGTGCGAACTTAGGTTCATCACAAGGTTGTTGAATTGCTCGTCCCTGCCGTTTCTTGTGGGACTTTCTTCCCGCTGCGAAGGTCCATCGTGGACTGTGGTGTAGTGCCCCAGTGTACTTGTTGTGTTGTCCCTTGTCTCCTCCTGCCCCTGCCTGTCTCGGGCCAAACCCTAAAAAAGTAAACGCTGATGGGCCTTGTTGAATCTGGGGAGGACCAAAGGGACCCATTTGTGGGGAATATGATGGTCCATACATCCACCGGTTCGCTGGTCACCAGGGTTGATATTGATTCTGGTTCTGAGGGTGGTATCCACCCCTCCAATTTCTTCGAGTGCCACAACCTCTTTGGTTATTATTAGAGGATCTATTCTGTGATGTGTCTGAATCACTAGAAGCTCCATCTGAACTTGATGTAGCGTACGTCGAGCTGCCTTTTCTGCCACCGCGATTGAATGCGGGTGCAGTGTAGGATTCACTCGTGTATGGGTAAACCCTTTCTGTGGAGAACTTGGCCAAATCTTTTTTAAATTTTTCTAATTTGGTAAACAGGGCGCTCTTAAGTGTGGTCCTAATCTGGCCCTCAAGTATTTGAATACTCATTGAAATTCAAATACTTGAGGGCCAGATTAGGACTACACTTAAGAGCACCCTGTTCAAGAAAGGTCAGGATGAAAGCGATAAAAATAACAAGGATTTTAAGGAATCGATTCTTTTTACCAAATTAGAAAAATTTGAAAAAGATGGCAGCGTGCAATCATCCTGTTCATAGGAGACCTGTGTTAGGCTTGGACCAAGCTCCTAGTAGGACATCCGTAAGTGACTCATTAAATGGCAAAAGGGGTTCAGAGGTGGAAGCCCCAGGTTGAAGGACTTTGGTCAGGAGATTAGTCCTGACCTGCACTGAGGGCAGTTCCAGGCAAAGGACCTCAGCTGCCCTCTTAACCAACATAGCATAGGACACCCACTCCTCTGTAGTCACTGTAAGTGGAGAGAGCATGCCAGAGTCTGAGGAAGTATCCACCACTGGCTTCCCCAAATTCCCCATACCAGTCCATTGTCTCCTCAGAGACATCCTGGTTCTCCAGAGAGTCTCCAGACTCCCCCCATTCCTCTCTTGAGCCTAGCACGCACACAAAGTGCTCAGGTGACAACATAGAACCCCTGGGTTCTGTCGACATCGAAATTGATGTTGTTCGACGCCGTTCCGGCCCCGTGTTATTTGGAATGAGGATGAGGTTTGTGCCACTGACATCTGCCTGTGACGCCGCTGGTACCGACTTCGGGTTTGACACCGGGTAAGGTCACGTTGGCATGACCGGTGCCGAATCGTATCCGAGATCGGATCCCTGAGGCCCCACGGGCGCCGAACCCGATCGTGCTCGAGGGCTCACCAACTGGGTAATTCCGCCCAAATACGTTGTGCATGGCGTCATGAAAATCCTTAATTTGAGCAGGAGTCAGAAATGGAGGGAGGAGCGAAGTCAACTCTGGCTCCGGCTCCGCAGAACCGTGCCTAGAGGGTCGGTGCCTCTCACCGCTTCCGACGACAGACGTTAGTTGAGGTGAACTTTAGCTGAATTTGAAGAAGTCCGTGAAGGACGAAACGCGTTGGCTTTGGCTACAGACTTTTAAATGAAGATTTAATAAAGAAAGAACTTCAACAAGATTACTGATTCTGCCTTTAAATGATTGTTATGTGTATATAAAATTTGGTAATTTTCTGTATAAGTGTGCTAGACCAATTCTGTACTAAAGTTTATATGGAAGGACTGTTTTCTGCCCTGGGAGATTTAGGGGACTTTGAATCTCCGGTCCGTGGCACCTTAAAACTGTAAAAAATAGGACGTAAGATAGGTGCAATCGTCTATACCCCATTCCTCTGAAGCGCTTCTCTAAAACGTTAGTTGAGGTGAAGTCGAAGTCCGCTTGGACTTCTTCTTTGCCAAGTGTCCAGATGACCTTGAATGGGAGGAAGAGGACCTAGGGCTCTGTGAGCGATCCCGCAGCCTCCCCTTCTGAGAATGGGATTGTGACCTCCTCGGAGTCACGCTATACGGTGTCGACTGCCAGGCCGCGAGCAACTTCATCAACCCCTCCCACAAGGTCTTCAGAAGCCATCGCCCGGCAGTCTGAACACGACTTCAAATCGCGGTCACGTTTAAGACAACACAAGACAGCACAGACATACACGATGGGGATCGGTGACCGACATTATGAGGGAACAAGTCCCGCACAGTTTAAAACCTGTCTTCCTACCAGACATCCCTCACACATAAAGTTGTCAAAAATATCGACAAAAGTTGAGAAAAAAACTGCCAAAAAGCAGCAGAGGGGTAGCTCTTCCCATATCGGTGCTTAACTGGTGTGGAAAGAAAAGAACTGACATCCGCATGCCTGGGTGGCACCTATGTAGGTACAGCGACGCCATAACCGACTCTACCGACACCATCAACATCACGCAGAGCCTCATAGAGCCACCTGATGTCGCGCGCAAGGGGTATTGCTCAGCAAAAGTTTCCGGATCCAGCCTGACGCCTGGGAAATTCATAGATAAGGAATCTACAGATAAAACTCTCTATCAGATATTACAACTTTTTTTTAAACATAAGGAGATCTGGATACTTTTTTGGAGCAGAGACTGACTATCTGCACCCTGCAATGGCAGCTGGCACATTCTTTACCCAGTCCTGTGGCCAGCAAATCAGTTTCTTTCAAAGATCTGGATTCGGATCCGTGAACACAAAATGGCCAAGAGGAGAAAAAGGTCCCTCAGCCAATATGATTTGAAATTTTATTTACAATGTTTTTTTTAAAACTTTGTTTATTGAAGAACTTTTAGTCAATATACAGACAAACAGTTGCAAAAGACCATGGGGGAATCATAGCATATATAACACAAATCATATGTCAGGGACATATCTGGACATATACAAGTATTTGGTCACATGGAATATCCTGAAATCGTACACACCACAGATGAGGTAAGAGCAATCAAAAGCAAAGCAAGATATTATACATTTGCTGTCACCATTTACACTTAGATGAGGACGACAGGGCTAGAGCAAAACAGGAGGGCACAATGATGGATGGGTAGGAAGAGTTGAGGTAGTAGTTAACAAGATTTAAGGCACAGCATCGTCCACAGAGGGATGTTCTAACAAATATGTCTGCAGTGGGCCCCAGATGTCTCAGGGGCAGGAGGAGCATGGGAGGAGTACAGCATACGTGCTGAGTTGGTTTTGCTAAAGTATTAAATCCAATAGCCAGTCTTTAATTTTGCCCCAACAACAGGCTATGCGCCGCTTTGCAAGCACCAGGTAGAAGGACACAAAGCGCTGATGTTTAGCAGGAAGCTGCTCAGTGTAGCCTAGAAGAGCTAACAGGGGAGATCTCTGGAGAGATATAGAAGCCATGAAGTCAAGGGCCGTGAGGACATCATCCCAGCAAGCATGTATATCAGAGCAGTCCCAGGCAAGGTGCAGGAAGTCAGCATGTTCTATTTTACATCTATCACATCTGTGTGTGTCTCGTAAGCTGAATCTATGAAGTGTCGCTGGGGTATAATAGCTGCGATGTAGAAACCTATAGTATATGATGCAAAGTCTGCTATTGGCTGATATCTGTCCAGTCTGTCTGCAGCAGTACAGCCATCGACATCTGTGATGTCTTGGCCCTATTCCGCCGACCACTTGGCGCACGCCGGACATACAGGATATTCAATGTCACTGCAAAGGCTAGGGTAGAGTGTGGACACCAAGTGGGAAGGGGTGGGGGCGCGTAGAACATTATGCAGCGGGGCGAATGTAGCGGGCTCGGACAGGTATGTGTCAAAGCAAGCCGGTATGGTGGATGGTCAGGACACAGTTGCTGGAGCGAGCGGAACGTGACGTTACTATAAAGGTCTCCCCAACATCGAAGGTTTCGTTTGCATGCTGTGCTCTTGAAGAGCCCCTCCTGTAGGAGTGTTAGTTCAGGGTGGTAGGTAAGTGGAAGAAGAGGGGAGTATAAAGTAGAGGCATGCATTTGTTTCAATAAGCGGTACCAGGCTGAGATTGTGCAATACACAGAGGATGGGTCGCTGTGGCGGGATGTTGTGGGGGCCAAAATGACTCCATCTAGGGGGAGGGGGACTGCAAGCCAATGCTCCGTGGCAACATGAGCTGTGTATCAAGGTGGATGGAACCAGAAATGGACGTAATGGGCTTGTGCACAAAGGTAATAGAGCTCGAAGTTTGGAACCTCAAACCCCCCGAGAGAGTGTGGCTGCATCATCATGTTCCACTGTATATGAGGTTCTTCCCCCCCCCCCCCCCCCCCCCCCATACAAGGCGAATCAATTCCGACTGGAGAGTGGCGAAGAAGTGTCGGCCCGGGTCATAGGGAATGTTTAGAAAAAGGTATAAAAAGTTTGGGAGGATTACCATTTTTATAAGGGAGATGCACCCAGCCATGGTCAAGGGGAGGGCAATCCAACAAGTGATGCAACCTGTGACATGCTCTATTGCACATCCATAATTGATGCGCATCAATTCATCCCTGTCTGAGGTCACTCGGATCCCTAGATATTTAGCCTCATCAGCACACCACTCGAGTGACTGAGTTGGTCAAGGGGAATATTTGCTATTTGGACCAGTTTGGGGAATCCCGGATAGGCCACCGGATCTGACAAACTCACATAGTAGTGTATTGAGGTTATCTTGGGGATCATTAATATAGAGGGTCACGTGATCCACGTAGAGGGAGACGAGTATCGGGCAAAGGAAACAGCGCAGACGCATGTGGTTGTGATGTTGCCTGACTCTCGCTGCAAGGGGCTCCATAATCAGGGCGAAAAGGAGAGGGGAGAGTGGACACCCTTGACGCGTACCACGGGAGAGGGGGATGGATGGTGAGGTGTGCCCATTAATCAAAACTCTCGCAGTGGGAGAGGTATACAAAAGCCTTATCCTGGTGAGGAATCCAACTGGGAGGCCCATACACTGTGATACAGTAAAGAGGTAGTCCCACTCCACTGAATCAAAAGCCTTTGAGGCATCGAGAAACACAGCTACCAATTGTAATTGTGGGTCTTCGGCTTACAAAATGGAAAACAGGGCCCTGAGGTTGTGGGATGTGCTCTCCCTGGTATAAAACCCAGCCTGGTCGGGGAGGACTAGTTTTTCCATTAGTAGACTGAGCCAGTTGGCCAATAATTTAACCAATATTTTCGTATCAGTGTTTATTAGTGAGATAGGCCTATAGGACTCGCAGCGATCTGCAGGTTTACCAGGTTTATATAAAGACGTGATGAGTGCCTCCCTCATGGTGCCAGGCAGGGTGAGTGTATCATGTGCCTCAATAAAGACTTCCTTCAGCACTAGGACCAGCTTATCCATGTACATTTTGTAAAAATCAATAAGTAGCCCATCCAAGCCGGGCGCCTTCCCAGATGTCATTTGCATAATGGTTTCACGAGACTCATCGCCTTCAAACGGGGCCGCTAGGAACTCACGTTGGTAATCTCCCAGCCAACCCAGGGTTATGTCACAAAAATAAGACTTGAAGTCAGGGGGGTTGTGTGGTGTGAGCCGTAAAGTTCTTTTTTTTTGTCCTCATATATGCCACCAGTAGATGTTAGCTCTAAATGGGTGTACTTCAGGCCACTGACACAAACCTTCCTTTCCTGCCCTTGTGTTTGTGGATAGCCAGTGAAGATTGCCCAGAGGTAGGGTTGTTTCCTGTCCAACTCCCACACGCGATGTTACTTGCTACATTGGGAGGACCGGACCACTTAACCTCTGGCATAATCATTGGACTATTAGTTGTTATTTCTCACTCCATGCTTGCTTTTAAGGCAGACCAGAGCTTAACAGACTTCACCCCTCCACATAGTGTATCTAATCTACTCACCGCAATGATGTTTTTGAGACAATCAGCAAATTTTGGGGGGAGTTCTGACTTCCACTCTTTACAAATCTCTCTTCTGGCGATGACCACCACATAAAAGATAAACTGTGCTATATAACTGTTAATGTCATAATCGGATTGAAAACCAAAGAAAACTAATCTGGGGGTACATATGAATGGTAATGGCAGTACCTCTTCCAAGAAACCACACACTTGTCTCCAATAGCTACCTATTTCAGGGCATTCGACAAACATATGTGTATCATCTGCTGCTGGAAGCTTACATCTGGGGCAAGAATATTGTTCCGTTGACATTTTGGAGAGTTTTGCCGGAGTCCAGTAAGCCCTATACATTGTAAATAAGTGATTTCTTCTCAGGTTTGAAGGTTTTATAATTTTTTGAGACATTATAAAAGAGTCTGTCCAAACTTTCACTATATTTTCTGAGATCTGAACTGTGGAGGTGTCCCATAGTTTAATAATCTCTGCTTCCAGATTGTCTTTACTCCCCACTAAGATTTTATACCACTCAGCCGTCTCACCCTTCTTTCCCATATTACTACTTATTAGTTCCAACAAAGGGCTCTCTTCTTCTGTATTCCAATTTTGACTCCCCCACCAGGCAGACAGTTGATAGAACTTGAATCTTGTAAGGGTACCCCCTGTTAAACTCACTAGGGATTCCCAGCTTAATAATGTCGAAGCATCACAAAGGTCCCCCCATTTTAAAAGACCGGCTTTCCTCAATGGAAGATCTAATTGATCAATTAAGCATTCCGGAGTACCGGGGGAGTCCCAAATTGGGGCTTGAGAGTGGTAATAAGGAATGCCTAAAATTTTCCGAATCTGTTGCCAATTGTCTAGGGCTGTCCTTAAAAGCTTCAGGCGAATTTTTTTTAAAAAATTTTGATCACCAAACTTAAACAAAAAGAAATCTGCACTATGTGGGAGGTCCAATAGCATAGCCTGGAAGAGTTTACCGTGTGAAGTGGAGTCCTGCTTATTGGCTAGAAGTCTAAATTTTTTGAATTGGAAGGCGTAGCAATAAAGAAGTAAGTCTGGAAGTGCCAAACCGCCGAGTTTTAATCCTCTCCTCAATTTCTTCCAAGCTATTCTGGGAGATTTAGTAGCCCAGATAAAAGAGCCTATCCTTCCTTGCAGGTTAAGGATATCTTTTTTATTAAAGATTAAGGGAATGGAATTGAAAAGAAACGTTACCTTTGGCAGGATTATCATTTTATTAAGATTCACCCTGCCATAGATGTTTAAGGGCAGGGTGTTCCACCTAGTCAAGAGTTTTTTTTACCTCTTTTATTACAATTACCCAGCTGGTCTTAGGGGTATCGTCCAGATTTTGAGTGAGTTGGATCCCGAGGTATCTGATTTTAGATTTTGCTTCTGGGATAGGAACAGGATTATTCCAGCTCATTATATCAGTTTTATCTCTGTTAATATTATACCCAGATACTGTACCAAAGTCCTCGGGCAATTTAAATAATCTTGGTATTGCTTCCTCTGGATTCGATGTATAGAGGAGGAGGTCATCTGCATATAGGGCTGTCGTGAGTGTCAAATCTCCAATTTTGAATGGTTTGATTGCTGGATCTTGTCTTAGGGAACAAACAAAAGGCTCAATATATATATATCGAACAAAAGAGGAGATAGGGGACAACCCTGCCGTGTCCCTCTAAAAATGTTCAACCAGTCAGACAGACTACCATTTACCAAAATCTTAGCTCTCGGGCCCCTATACAGAGTTTCAACTCCCTTAACAAAGATCTCTGGGAAGCCGAATTTTATCATCGACTTCCATAGAAAGAGCCAGTTCACTTGATCAAACGCTTTAGCCGCGTCTATTGCTACGATGGTGAGCGGCTTCTTCTTCTCTATTGCGATATCTCTAGCTCCGATAACTTGAAAGGTAAGTTCATTCAATTGACGGCCTGGTATGAATCCCCTCTGGTCTGGGTGGATAATTGATTTTATAACTTTAGCAAGCCTGGACGCCAAGATACCCGAGTATATTGTTGAGTCTGAGTTCAAAAGTGAGATAGGGCGGTACAACTCTATTTTTTCCGTATCTTTGTTTGGTTTAGCTATCAAAGAAATTGTAGCATCTAGCCAGGAAGATGGAATTTGTTCTCCATGGATGAGTATTTTGTTAAAGAGTCTCTGTAATGGGGCTAAAGTTTCTTCCAGGATATCTTTATAGACCTCTATCGGGAGTCTGTCAGGGCCAGAGGCCTTACTTCTAGTCATCTTTTTTAATTGTGACCTAATTTCTCCCTCTGTTATCTCCGTAACCAGGAAAGCTTTATCTGTATCACTCAACTGTGGCAACTCTCTTAAGGTCCACCAATTATCCAGTTCTCCCGCCGGCCGATTGATCTTCTCTTGGTATAATTCTTCATAAAAAATTCTGGCTTCCCTTTTGATCTCTGTGTCTTCTGTTAAGGACGCTCCAGTCCCACGCTGTGTTAAGGATTTAATGTCGTTCCTGCTCCTCTCCGTCCTAGCCTTCCACGCCAGCAATGCCCCACATTTCTCGCCATATTCAAAGTTGCGTAGCTTACTTACTTCCCATTTATCTTTGAGTATTTTTCCCGCTCTTGTTCTAAAGTTTGTTTGTAGTTCTAGTATTTCCTTCTCAAGTCTTGGAATTCTAGCTCTATCATCCAAGGCAGCAGAATGAAGTTGCTGTTCTTTTATTTTAATTAAGTTCAGCTCTTGAATATCTCTTTCATTTTTAAGCTTCCTGTTTAAAATCATTTGGGAGCCATATATTCCTCTTATGTAGGACTTAAATGTGTCCCATATAATATGGTCTGAGGCAGTATTGTCATTGAACCTAAAGAATTCCACTGAGCTTTCCTTAATTTTATTCCTGAACTCATCATTTAATAGGATGGTCCTGTCTAGTGTCCACCTATATTCTAAGACATTATTTTTGAAATGTATTTTCAACTCAACCACAGAGTGATCTGACATGCCCACGGGGATATAGGAGATGGAGGAAATATTAGCTAAGAAAGATTGGTCTAACAAAAAGAAATCTATTCTTGAGAACTGGCGATACTTTTTGCTATAAAATGAGTACTCTCTTTGGGTACCATGTTTAACTCTCCAGGCATCACGTAATGTATAGTCTTTCATGATATTTTTTAAAACTAAAAGGGATTTTTTTGGGGGGTTGTATTTGGCTTTTGAAGTGCGATCTACTTAGGGATCTAACAATAAATTAAAAACGCCCCCTAATATGACTGGAATTGTATGCTGCAACATATATTTTTCTAGCTTTTGTAGGAAGCAAGCATTGTCTTCGTTAGGGCCATAATATACCCCACACAAAAATTTAGCATTACCAATTGAAACAACTGCTGCCAGCCACCTTCCTGACTGGTCTGTGCTCCAGTCATGAACCCTAATCCCTTTATTAGCGCTTACTACCATTGCTACCCCTCTGGTAGCACCAGTTTGTTTCGAACAGAGAATATCCTGAACCCAATTGTGCCTTACAAATATTTTCCTACATTCTTCTGCTTCCAAATGAGTTTCCCATAAAAGAAATATACATGCTTCAGTGTTTTTCAAAAAGTTACAGATATTTTGTTGTTTCTTACGGCTGCCCAAACCGTTCAAGTTCCAGGAAAGGATTTTACTACAACTAGACGAGATCATCACGTGATATAGCTACCCCTTCGCCTACAGCCAATGGTGACCTGTAATTGCATTTGGACTTAAAAAAATAAAGATTTATGGCAAATGAGGACATTTTTATCTGTTTTTTCCCCTCTCCCCTGGGAACCCTCCCAACCCTCCCCCCAAGGAACCCAACCCTCCTGTTTGGCGTAGATACGCCCTAGGAGGCCCTTTACCCTTGACACCCCGCTTACGTGTAACTAATTATTGGTCTTTTTTTTTTATCCTCTCAACCTTTTTTTTATTTATTTATTAATTAATTTATTTATTTATTGGTTTTTTTTTTCCTTTCCCCCTCCGTCTCCCTCTCTCCTCATTTTATTATTATATAACCGCTCTCTAAGGCTTTAGCTTAGTAAAGGAGATAATTAACTAACCTTTCATTTTAGCTAATATCTCGTCAACTTCTTCTGGGAAGTGACAGGTAAACATTTTATTGTTCCACATTATTTTGAGGAGAGCTGGAAATTTCATTTGTACCTGCGCCCCCATTGAACGCAATTCTGGCATCCTAGAGCCAAGCTCCCACTGTCTTTGAGTGGTTTTTCCACCTATATCTGATCTTATCTGATAGGGGTTGGCCCGAAAATGTAAAGAAGTACGTGACAGACATCTGCTAAGGATCAATTAGTTGACACTATATGTTTGAAAATACACCAAAATCTTCCTGGGTGCTTTACGATCCGGGTGTAGCCTAAATGGATCCCTGTGTACTCGCTGGATCTCAGCTTCCAGGTTAATGTCCAGTCGGTCCTTTAAGATATCCTCGCGAAACAATCTGCACACAAACCCCTTTATGTCCTCGACTTCTACTCCTTCAGGAATTTTGAGGATCCTCAGATTATTACGTCGACTTTGGGTTTCCAACCTTTCCAGGTCCATTGTTAAGGTACAATTCTGTGCTTTTAAGGCTTCAATATCCTTAGAGTTTCCTTTAGAGGTCTCCGAGAGGGCCGTCACTTTACCCTCTAGGACGCTAGTTCTGGCATTAATACCTTCAATTTTAGCCTCCAGGAGGTCAAATCTATTGAGTAAGCCCCTCTGATTTTTCTCAGAAATCTCAAACTTTCCCAGTAAATCATCCCTCAATGTATGAAATAGAGAACCAAGTCTATCCTCTTCTTTTTCCATTCCAGATAGTCCGACTGCCCCGTCGAGATGAGAGATTGGGCCATGCACATCCAAGTTTAAGGGAGTTTCAACAGGATTTAAAGTCTCTGGTTCTTCAAATGAAGGGGGGACAGTTTGTACAGTTTGTACATCATTCAGTGGGATATCTGCGTCTGATTCTGGGTTCTGACCAGAAATTTTCTGTGCAACTGCCTCTGGTTCCTCCCCGCCCTGGGTTAAATCCAAAATAGCATGCTTATTGCTTATAGGTAATGTAGGAAGGAGTGAGGGTGCTGATACTTTAGCAGACTTAGTGATCTCATCCATTATAGGTTTCTCAGTTAAATTAGAGCTTGTATCGACCTCCACTGTTTCTATGACACTCTCCCTAGAATTCAACGCGTGTTCCATTATTTTAAAATAGCTTTTTAACGAGGGAGTCTCTCTAGGTACTTGCGTTTGCTTTATCCCTTTGGATGACCTACCTCTTTTGGCCCCCCCTTTCCTACTTTGTTTGTGGGGCGAGATGGGTGTCGGACCACTGTTCTCAGCAGAATCAGTGAAATTTAAAACCCCCTTCTTCTTGAGATCTTGTTTGGATCGTAACTGATAACGGCTCCTTATTTCTCCCCATTTTTCTTTAATAATGGTGTCCTGTTTTATGGCTTGTTTTGTGGGATGGTCAACAGAGGTGGCCCCCTCTGTAATTCCACCTTTCTTAGTGGCTTCTATTGCACTGACACTCTCACTTTGGGGGACTATTGTGCAACTGTCTGCCTCCATACAGTCTCCCTCTTTAAATGCCACTGTGCCGCTTTTAACCCCTTCCAGGCTCATGACGAGCTGGGCTCGTCATGGTGTAGCCTCCTCAAACACTGATGACGAGCCCAGCTCGTCATGAACAATGGACTTTTGAAAATTATAGCACAGGAGCAAAATATCGCTAGCAGCGATGGTGTTAAGGGCTGCTGTGTAAATATCTCGGCACACTGGAACTTTTGCTTGATACAGAAATGCTATTCTCGAGCGGAGCCATATATCATAACAGCTTACCCGAGGTCTGCTGGGTTCAGTTCTCCCCTCTACAAACGAGCGGTTGCTGCTTCTGACCTGTTTCCGTGGCTCAACGCTTTCGTTACTCAAGATTCGGTACAGCTGCCCAGTCTCTAGCTCCGTTGCGTACCGTCGTTCACGCATCCCAGCAGGGTCCTAGCGCTCCCGTGTTTGCCACGATCCCAACCGCCCAAAAAAAAAACGGGTAAAAGAAACTCAGCGGCGTACCCAGAAAATCGGAGAAGGAGGTAATCATCTGCCTCACCGTTGGTTGTCCTGGTGAGGAATCCAACTGGGAGGCCCATACACTGTGATACAGTAAAGAGGTAGTCCCACTCCAGTGAATCAAAAGCCTTTGAGGCATCGAGAAACACAGCTACCAATTGTAATTGTGGGTCTACGGCTTGCAAAATGGAAAACAGGGCCCTGAGGTTGTGGGATGTGGCTCTCCCTGGTATAAACCCAGCCTGGTCGGGGAGGACTAGTTTTTCCATTAGTAGACTGAGCGAGTTGGCCAATAATTTAACCAATATTTTAGTATCAGTGTTTATTAGTGAGATGGGCCTATAGGACTCGCAGCGATCTGCAGGTTTACCAGGTTTAAATAAAGACGTGATGAGTGCCTCCCTCATGGTGCCAGGCAGGGTGAGTGTATCATGTGCCTCAATAAAGACTTCCTTCAGCACTAGGACCAGCTTATCCATGTACATTTTGTAAAAATCAATAAGCAGCCCATCCATGCCGGGCGCCTTCCCAGATGTCATTTGCATAATGGCTTCACAAGACTTATCGTCTTCAAACGGGGCAGCTAGGAACTCACGTTGGTAATCTCCCAGCCAACCCAGGGTTATGTCACAAAAATAAGACTTGAAGTCAGGGGGGGTTGTGTGGTGTGAGCCGTTAAGTTCTGAGTAATATGTAGTGAAGACATTGAGAATGTCTAAGCTGTCTCTGTAACGTGCGCCACTACCGTCCACCACTTCCAAGATGTGGTTTGAGAAGCAAGGCATTTTTATAGTGCTCGCAAGTGCCCGACCCAGTCTCTCACCCTTGCCGTAGCGACGGGCAGTATAATATTTACCTCTGAATTTCACCTCTCGGTTCGCAGTGTCGGTGTACTCCGTCAAAAGTTCACGGAGAGCAGAGGGCTTATCTACGGAGCTAGTCGCCCACATGTCCACCTCCAGACGTTTAATTTCGAGTTCAAGGCGTTTCAAATCCCTCCTAAGGTTGCGAAGCACTCCAAAACTCTTGGACATACAGACACCTCTAATTGTAACTTTAAAGGCATCCCATAGCAAGCCAACGCTGTCTACAGAGTCTTTGTTCCTGAGAAAGAAGTCTTCTATCTCCTCTCCCAATTCAGTTTGGAATACAGTGTCCAGGAGAGATTCTAAGACAAGCCGCCAGCAGCGGGGAACAGCCACAGAGTCAGGCAGTAATATTTTGAGGCGCACTGGAGCGTGATCAGAGTAGGTGCGCGCCATACGAGTGGCCATTTTGATCCATGGGATTACACCCCAAGAACACAACCAATAATCTAGTCTTGACCAGCAGAATGCCCAGCCGTATAAAAAGTACCTTCCGTGATGGTGGGATGTACATGTCGCTAAGCATCAACAAGAACGTTTTCCACGAGCAACTCTGAGAGGAGTTCACACGCTTTTGTGTAGTGATGCGGGAGGAGGTTAGAACGATCTATGGAAGCACAGAGGACCGTGTTGAGGTCTCCGCTCCACATAACATACAACCTATCTTTAATACATGCCCCCAGAGCGTTGTGAAGTAGTCTGGATCATCTGTATTAGGGCCATAACTACAGAGGAGTGTGACAGATTGTGTGGCTAAAGTGCCCCATATTAATCAGCTACGGCCGGAAGAGTCAGTGTACGTCCCTCCCAGTTGGAACGGTGTGTTTTTCTTTATTAAAATAAGCGTGCCATGTGAGTATGAGGAGTAGGAGGAAAAGGCTCGCACAGAGGCCCAACGGGAGCCAAAACACGAAGGTCGCGCAGGGTCAAGGTGTGTCTCCTGGAGCATAGCAATTTGTATGTGGTGTATGTCCAGATAAGATAGTACCTGCCGGTGTCTGCGTGGGTCACGGACACCCCTAACATTCCACCTAAGTAGAATAATGTGGGGAAGGACTATCTGTGTTGCAGGCGCGGGGAAAATGTCATTTTACAATAATATTGCTGACACAATACATCAGAGGACAAAAACGTGTACCGGCACATTTGCGAGGCATTGTACCTCAAGTGTATATGTAAGTGGTGTAGCCAGCATCTTTCCCTGTCGGACTCTGTGAATAAACATAATAGAGGTGCATTGTCTCCAGTAGAAATTAACAGTCCCCAACCCCCCCCATATCGGCACCTCAATCGTGCCGGGATACTTCTTCCCACTCAATTCCCAAATTTGAAAAACAGGCCAGTCCATTCTAACAGGACTAAGCTTTGGTAACAAGAAATGTATAATCCAATATAGTGTAACAGGGATACTTTGCGATGGGGGATTTCCCATGTAAGGGGCACCAGATGGCAGTCCTCCCTTCCCGTCGCTAGCTTCCAAAGAGCTGCGATGCGGTCGCCTGGCTGCAACCCATGGAGAGGAGGTAGGGCCCTAAGGGGGGACGGGTGCTTAACATAGTGTCAAGGTTCTACTTCTTAGGAAACAACATAAGCCAGCTACAGACAAGTAGAAAAAGGGGAGCAGTAAAAGGGAACAAATTACAGGACACAATGAGCGTAGCCTATCTGGCACTTATCTGTCTCTGAGTTCCATCTGGACCTGATGACAAGGTCATCGCAGCAAGTTAAAGGCGTCCATTATTGCCCATTGGATATGAGTCAGTAAAGGGCGTAGCACTGCAGCCCGAATGATCAGGGGTCTCGTAGTTCACTGTGATGGGTTCCAACCCTCACACGCCAACGACCAGCCCAACATGGCCACCGAGGACACGGTACCCGGAAGTGGGATCAGCGGTCTAGCTTCGCAGGGTGAACAACGCGAGGAGACCAGTGAAAAGGGAGGCGGGCGCCCGGATGAGGCATCAGCTGTTCTGGAGCCAGAAGAAGAGCAGGACGCGACCAGAGCCGAACGAGAAGAACGGGAGAGAACACCGACCTCGAGGAAGGAAGATGGCGAGGAATTCTCCACAGGAGCCGAGCGGGGACCCTGCACCAGCAGAGAGGAGCCAGGAAAAGAAGTCCGCTCACGGAGCACTACGCAAGGGACCACTGTACTCCCCGACGCTGAGGAGGCTTGGTCTTCCAACACCACGGCCCAGGAGGGTTGTGGGAGCAGGCAAGTACCGGGTGCATGCTCGGGGCTCGTCCAGGAGCTGTGGGCATGGCTAAAGGGGCACCGTTAAAAAGCACCATTGTTTCCCTCACGTTAGGCACAGCACGACTAGGACTTGGTTACGGTGCACTTCCCCTCCCTCTTATCTCGGCTGTTTATTCTAAAACAGAAACTTGAGCCAGTTTTTGTTGTTTTATTTCTTTTGGGGTCCACGCTCACCTGCCACAAGGAAGGAGCCAGGAGGAGAGGCCAAGGAGTCTTCAGTGGAGGAACCTACCTAAAAACCCAACCCCCTCTCTTGTTTTCTTGTTATACCCTGAGTGTGACTGAAAAGCTATAGAAAGCCTTTTCTTTGATGCCCTTGAAAATAAACCAAACTTACAAACCATACATAGCCTTAAGACTATCTCAGAGCTGAAAAATGTGGGATAAAGTCCAGGAAAAGATAGAACCCCCCCAATGGAAGCGATTATTACTCAGCTAGCCAAAGGGCAGCGTCACCTACAACTCGTATTTGAGGAGCAGACCAAGCAAGCCCAAAAAGAAAGAGAAGCATTACAGACAGCTCCTACAGACCAGGCAGCTCTTTTAGCCTCAAACCAAAAGGTGCAAGATACCGCAGTCCTTTGCCTTACAAATGCTATTTCTAATGCCAGAGTCCACCCTAATGTACCCAGCTCTGTCCTCCAGAAATTCCAACAAGGGGATGACCCGGACTATTTCTTTGTGAACTTTGAGAGGGTTGTCGCCACAGCCACCTGGCCCCCAGAAAGATGGGGACAGTACATTACACCCCTCCTGTCAGGCGAATTACAGGCCGCCTACCAAGCCGCCAACCCCGCAGGGGCTACCAGCTATGCAGACATAAAAAAAGCCATCCTGGAACGGTTAGGGTGTGACCAGGAGTATTATCGCTCTCATTTTAGAAAGGAAAAATGGACAACAGGCGACAATCCTAGGGCCTTATACTACTGGATAAGGGATTTAGGAAACGGCTCGTTACAACCTACTGTTTCTTCTGTGAATGAGCTCACTGAGAAAGTTTACCTAGAGCAGTACTTGGAGGCCCTACCGTTCAACACCAGAGCATCCTAGCTTGACAGTTACGCTTGCAGTAGACCTGACCTGTGCCTTCCATCGCTCTCCTGAGTTCAAAGCTCCGTCCCATAAACCACAAACGGGTCTTCCAAGGGCGCCAATCAGAACCCCAGCCACTCCCATAGAACAGAAGGGACAAGTCGCCCCAGGATTCCAGCACCGACCACCTGTTCCAAATCCCGCCCTAACAGGACCCCAGTGTTTCCACTGTGCCGAGTGGGGACACATAGCTCGACAACGCCCTTCCCGCCTTCCCCCACAGGAACCCATGGAAGTGGGGTATACCCGAGGGAGGGTATTGGTGACGGGAAAGCCCCCAGAAAAATATAGGAAACAGATATATGTGAACGGAAAGCCAGTGGTAGCCTTCCTAGACACAGGGTGTCACCACACAGTAGTGGATAGGTCCCTTATAAGGGATTCCCAGCTGGTAGGAGAAGAATGCATACAAGTGACCTGTGTACACAGAGATAAAAAGTTATACCCTTTGGCTGAGAACTTAATAGATATAGACAGAGAATCCCAGTTAAGGAAGGTGGGGGTAGTGCCAAACCTCCCCGAGACGGTTCTCTTGGGAACAGACCTTCCCAGATTCCATTACTATCTACAAGCTTATACCGCGTCCCCTCCCCCAGCTCTCTGGTTAAACAGTGCCCCTTTCTATGAAGAAGAGATAGAGGAAATGTTCTCCAAAATACTAAAAACTTGAAGGGAGAAAAGGAAAGAAGGAGCCATGTATCTACAGACCAAATCAATCTCACCCTCTTGTATCTTTACCTCTCCAGAGACATCACAAGAGCCGGAAAAAGTTTTTGGGCTGCCCAAAGAGATAACACCACACTGCTCAATGCCTGGAACCAGGTTCAGGAAGACCAACCAGATAAAGTAGGCCCCTTCTTCTGTGTGAAAAAGGGGTCTTTATACATGGTTTCCCAGGAAGGGGGGTAAAAGGAAAGAACAGTTGTTAGTACCCGGATCGTACAGGGAACAGGTATTATCCTTGGCCCATATCCAGACATGGGGGTGAGCATTATGGAAAGGAACATACCCTGAAATACTTGTTACCAAAGGTCTACTGGCCAGGCGTATACCAAGAAGTAGCCAGATATTGGACGTCCTGTCCCCGTTGTCAGTTGGTCAACGCACCAGCCATTCCCAAAGCCCCCCTTCAACCCCTTCCTATTATAGATATCCCCTTTAAAAGAGTAGGGCTGGACCTGGTAGGTCCTCGGTGCTCGCGGCCACCAATATATTCTTGTTCTGGTCGACTATGCTACCAGATATCCAGAAGCCATACCCCTGTCCTCCACAACCACTTCAGCTGTAGCCCATGCTATGGTTACGTTTTTTTCCCCCGAGTTGGATTCCCTCAAGAATTGTTAACAGACGAGGGAACCCCGTTTAAGTCTCGCTTGATGAAACAGGTATGTGCCATCCTTAAAGTAAAACAAATACGCACGTCAGTCTACCACCCTCAAACAGATGGGTTGGTAAAAAGATACAATTGCGCTATCAAGACCATATTAAGGAAGAGTATAGATAAGGCAGGAAAAGATTGGGACAGGCAACTTTCCCTTGTCTTATTCTCCATTAGGACACGCAAACAAAAGTCAATGGGCTTATCGCCCTTTGAACTCCTGTTTGGGCGACAACCCGGACACTCCTTGAGAAGTGGACAGAGAAAGAAGATGAAGGCAAACCTCTTCTTCAATATTCCGCCGGTCTGAAACATACCTTGTCTTCCCTATGGGAAGAGGTACATCAGAATATGGAGAAGGCTCAGTCCAGACAAAAACAACAATACGACCGTCAGTCCCGACTTAGGGAGTTCAAAACGGGTGACCAGGTGTTAATTCTCTTACCAAGCTCAGAGAAAAAACTTAGCTACATGGCAGGGTCCCTACAAAATACTGAGTAAAGTGACACCAGTAACGTACAGTGTGGACATCCCCCATACAAAGATTGAAGGGCAGATTTATCATGTAAACCTCCTCAAAGCTTGGGAAGAGGATCTTCCAGGTACTTCAAACTCAGACAACCCCATACATCACATCACCATAGATAAACCCATGGAAGTGTCCTTTGTTCCCCAGAAATGTAAGGAACAAACCCCCATCCAACTAGGACCACAAGTAACAACAGAACAAAGACAACAAATGTTGGATCTTTGCGCAAAAAATGCTTCTGTCCTGTCAGGGAATCCTGGGCGGACCACCTTAGTAGAGCATGACATTGTTACAAAAACAGATCAACCTGTTAAACTCAAACCATATCGTATTCCCGAGGCTAGGAGAAAGGCAGTTGACCAGGAGATACAAGCAATGTTGGAAGCTGATATAATTGAACCATCCAACAGCCCCATGTCCTCTCCAGTCGTACTCATCCTGAAACCTGATAGGAGCATCAGATTTTGCATTGATTTTTGGCAGGTAAACGCAGTGTCAAAGTTTGATGCCTACCCGATGCCCAGGGTGGACAAACTAATCAAAAGGTTAGGGGAAGACAGAGTAATTACCACCATAGACCTAACCAAAGGCTATTGGCAGATACCATTGACTCCATCCGCCAAGGAGAAAACTGCCTTTTCAACCCTCACAGGACTGTACCAATTTAAAGTCCTACCCTTCGGCCTCCATGGGGCCCCCGCTACTTTTCAGCGACTAATGGACACTATACTGGCACCCCATCACAATTTTGCAGTAGCCTACTTGGACGACATAGTCGTGTACAGTCCTGATTGGAAAACACACCTGGTACATCTGGAAGCGGTGCTTCAAAGGTTAGAACAGGCAGGTCTCACCCTCAATCCCCCAAAAAACTATTTCGGAACAGAACATATTGAGTACCTAGGATACACTATCAGCGGAGGTCGTATAAGGCCACAGGTTACCAAAATAGAAGCCATCTCAAAAATACCCCGTCCCTCCTGTAAAAAAGATGTCCGCTCCTTCCTAGGGTTAGTCGGGTATTAGAGGAGGTTTATACCACATTTCTCTGAAATGGCCAGTCCACTCACCAATCTACTCACAAAAACACATACAGGGAAACACCTTCCTTTGCTGGCCTCCCAAGAGGTAATCTTTCAGAAACTGAAAAAGATTCTGTGTACCCCTACGGTACTTACCTGTCCAAATTTCAGGAAAACATTTGTCCTCCAAATAGACGCATCAGGAAGAGGTCTCGGGCTGTCCTATCCCAACCAGATGACTTCAGGGACTTACGCCCTATTCTATTTCTCAGTAGAAAATTGTTGCCCCAAGAAACCAGGTATGCAATAATTGAGAAAGAATGCTTAGCGCTCAAATGGGCAATGGAAGCGCTCCAATACTATCTTCTGGGACGATCATTTCTTGTATTAACTGACCATGCATCTCTTACTTGGCTGTCTTTACATAAGGACTCTAACCCTAAAGTTTTGTGATGGTTCCTTGCATTACAGCCCTTCACCTTTGAGGTCATACATTTACCTGGGAACTCGAAACAAATGTGGACTATCTCTCCCGATTTCCGGATCTTGAATGGCCCGACTGTCCATTCAGAGGGGGAAGGCAATGTGATGGGGTCCAACCCTCAGGGTGACCAACGCTGTAGACCAGTGAAAAGGGTGGAGAGCACCCAGAAGAGGCGTCAGCTGTTCTGGAGCTGGAAGAAGAGCAGGACGCGAACAGAGCCAAATGAGAAGAACTGGAGAGAACACCAACCTCGAGGAAGGAAGAAGATGGAGAGGAATCCTTCACGGGAGCCGAGCTGGGACCCTGCACCAGCAGAGAGGAGCCAGGAAAAGAAGTCCGCTCACGGAGAACTACGCAAGGGACCACTGTGCTCCCCGACATTGAGGAGGCTTGGTCTCCCAACACCACGGCCCAGGAGGTTCGTGGGAGCAGGCAAGTACCGGGTGCATGCTCAGGGCTTGTCCAGGGGCTGTGGGCACGGCTAAAGGGGCACTGTTAAAAAGCACCATTGTTTCCCTCAAGTTAGGCACAGCACGACTAGGACTTGGTTACTGTGCACTTCCCCTCCCTCTTATCTCGACTGTTTATTCTAAAACAGAAACCTGAGCCCGTTTCTGTTGTTTTCTTTCTTTTGGGGTCCGCGCTCACCAGCCACAAGGAAGGAGCCGGGAGCAGAGGCCAAGGAGTCTTCAGTGGAGGAACATACCTAAAAACCCAACCCCCTCTCCTGTGTTCTTGTTATACCCTGACTGTGACTGTGAAAAGCTAAAGAAAGCCTTTTCTTTGATGCCCTTGAAAATAAACCAAATTTAAAAACCGTACATAGCCTCAAGACTATCTCAGAGCTAAAAAAGGGGCGGGTGAACAGACTGTTGAGCATGTCCCGACCACATTCACTATCCCGTATTAGTGAACAACAGGAGGCTCCACTGTAGGCTTTACTAGTCGTTGGCCGAGGAGGATGGGCTGGAGCTGTGATCCGGTCGGGGTGAGTGCCGTGCAATGGTTTTCAGGAAGTCTTCCACTTGCTGTGGGTTTGTGCAGAATACATGCTTGCCATTATGCATGATACAGAGCTCCGCTGGGTGTAGAAGGGCGTATTCCAATTGTGATTTACGGAGCTATTGTTTAACTCTGAGGAATTTCCGGCATGCCTCCTGGACCGCAAGCGTAAAGTTGGGGTAGATTGTGAAGGCATTCTCCTCGAATTGTAACGGCTTCAGGTCACGGGCTTTCTGAAGTGCAACGTCGCGATCGCAGTAATTGAGGAGGCGCGCAATAATGGGCCGAGGGGTCTCTCCAGGGGGCGGCCTCTGGCCCAGGGAGCGATGAGCGTGCTCCACCACCAGGTGCGGTGAGAACGATTCTGCACCAAAGGAGCATTTGAGGAGACGCTCGACATAGTCCTCCATCCGGCCGGTGTTCGTGCTCTCCGGTATGCCTAAAATACTGACATTGTTGCGGCGGCTATACGTACTGGAGAAGACAGGAGGGGGATCGTTTTGATTCGTCATCATTCTTTTTCCGCGAGTCGGCCACGGATTTTCGATTGCTATCGGGTCTTGAACAGGGGACTGCCGATCGGATCCACTGTAATAGGACTCAGCACAATTAAGAAATATAGGAAGGCTTCTTATCTTTGGACCCATACAGACATTGATTCCTTGCTTGGAATCTGTACCAGTTTAAATTTGCCCATTGTCGTAATCTTCACAGGAAGTGGGTCTCCCTCGCTAATATAACGATCGTCCAAATAGACCTTAAGACTGTACATAACACAGCTTTCGTCTTCACATTTGCTCATCTCCAAACGACTTGCTGTTTTACTCAAGGAGCCCCAACAATTCATCTTGCCCTGAAGAAGTCCCTTTTGGGACGAAATGAGTCAGCTGTGTTCTTTGACAAATGGATTAATAAAGAAAAGTCTTTTTTGATGAAAATCATTTTGGAATTGATTCTTAGTATCGTTTGTGACAAACTCGTGACCTAGTTTGCACAATTCCTACATGTGGTGCACCTGTGCTTATAAATCTAATTGTTGCGGCGGCTCCTGGCTTCAATGTCCTCGTTCTTTGCTGCGATCACTTTCAGCAGTTGTCCATCTGCGTGACATGTGTTTGCATTCGGGTAGTGACGTCCTCAGTCACGGAGATGCGGCTCTCCGCCTCCTTTAACTGTCCGTCATGTTTATCGATTTTTTGCACGAGGAAGTCCAAGCGGTTATTCATGGTGTCCATTTTTCCTGATAAGTCTGATAGACTGTGCTGCACAGCAAGGAGGATGGATTTAACGTTGTCTCCAGTGGCTTGCGGCAGGGATTGTGTTTGTTCCATGGTGATAGGTGCAAGGTCTACTAAATTCGATCTTGTCACTGCTTTTTTTTGTGCGTCAAATGTGAGACGGGTTGGCGAGCGTCAGTCTTACCCATTGAGTCCCGTTGCCCGAGACAGACAGGCCCCTCCGCAGCAGTAAATGCTGCATGTTGTGAATTCACAGCTGGAGAGGAATGCTCGTGGTGCTATAGTGATGCAGAGAGGTTCTCAGCAAAATGGCGTCAGCAGATCACACATTGGGGGGAGGGCGAGAGCCTCACAGCAGGCCAGCACAGAGCGTAATGGTCGAAGAGCACATGGAGCCAGCCGCACCAGGTTGGAGGCGCATATACCAGGACCAAGTTAATTAATATACAGCTGTAGTCAGTGAGTGTAGAGAGGTGGTGAAGCATAGAACATTCCGGGCACACAGCACCGATCAGGCTGAAAGGTCAAGGACAATACCCCTCCACAGCACTCATCAGCCCACACACCAGCGCAGCCGGTCAATAGAACAATGGAGTGGTGCAGCCACAGCGAGAAGCAGTCCCAAAGCAGGTCCAGTATGAGTGTGCACAGAAGTCCAAGGAGGCACTTCAAGTAAGTATGAGACCAGCAGGGGCAGCAGTATAATGCAAGAAAGTGAACACCAGGGGTATCACAAAGCGGGGCGCGCAACGAGCATCAAAAGGTCCCCCGCTTGAAAATCACAAGGCGCTGCCCTGCGCTGGGCCCAGGCCCGCACAGCGTCACCGCGGCTTCTCACGTAGGCAGGTCGAGTCGCATGAGGGATGGTAGTGCACCCGCAGGAGGGTGGCCGGGTCCAAACGCCGTCAAAGGGCACCACAAAGCCCTCACATATGCCCCAGGTATGGATGAATACAGAGATGGGGTGGCGCATCAAAGTCCACAGCCCCGCCGACTCATATGTGGACAGGTCTCTCGCGGCTCAGAACGTAAGCTGCAGGGTGGAGGATGATGGCCGCTGGAGTTAGCAGCAAAGTCTAGCATCCCCGACAAGGTCCCACGGATCCCAAGCACGCAGCAAAGGTGAGGAGGCAGCCAGCGGGGGGTGATGTTGACCAGCACGGGGTGGTAATGCCGTGGATGAGTAGGGCCCCCCGCAGTCCTACCTCAGATAGTGTGGCTCCTTACGGCAGTCGGGGGTCCGCACCGCCGATTCCCGGCCCCTCAGGTGGTCGAATCCCCCGCAGATACTTTTGCAAGGCACCGGGCAGTAGTAGAGAGCGGCAGGAGGGTGGTGCGCTGCAGGCAGACCAAGTCTCTGGGAAGGGCCCAGTGAGGCCCGACAACACGTGTGCAGCCGCGGGCTCAAGCAGCTGTAGTCCCCAGGTCGGCGTCCAGCAGGACTGGCCGAGTCAGCCCACGCGGCAGACCACTCTCCGCAGCTAGGTCCACAGAGGTGCTGAAGCACCAATCATTTTACCGCCAAGAGCGGAGACCTTAACAAAGAGCTGGAGCACAAAAGTTAACGACTGTCAGGGGTAGAAATCAGGATAATTGCTGGATGATGTTGCCAAGCTGCCAGAGCCTCACAGGTGTGCGGCCATCTTGGATGTGCGCCACCTAGCACCCCCAAATATTATTTACATTTTCGGACTATGAAGCTTCATGAATCCGGGTAAGCAAAACTCTTTATGCCCAACCTGAGCACTTTTTTAAAAAGTGATTTCTCAAAAGCAACTGAGCAGATTTATACCACACCAAACTAAGGTAATTCCTTGAGTAAAGTTCTACTTTCATGCCAAGTATGGTGTAATTCCATTCTGCTCTTTTTGCCTGTACTGCAGAAAAAATAATCCTATGCAAGTGAAAATAGGAATTGTCTCTTTCGTAAACCTCTCTCCGCTCATTTGTCAATCCCACTTGATTGATCTGTACCAAACTTGTCATGGAGAACATAAATCTTATGACCTTGATTTTTTCGGTGCATATTCACTAAAATGGCACAAAAATTTTTAACAAAAGAAAACATTTTTTTAATCGGAATTTTAGGCCGACCATAACTATACAGGTGCTATTGCTGCCTAAATAATATGTGTATATATTAAATGTGCTTTAGCCTAGTGGTATTTCATCACGTATCCTCACCCTTAAGTGCATTTGCTGTTTATGCTAATACCTGTGGCAATTCTTTCTATGAACACAAAATTGCAAGTATTTTGCTTTGGACAGGTAACCAAGATCCAACATAAATTTGAGAACATATGGATATGTTAGACTGAATGACCACATACCATGTACTAATTTAATATGATGTAGCACTTGATCACTGTAACTGACACCTGTTTGGGTGGGTCGGTTTTTGCACAGTTCCCCTACATCACCTTTAAACCCTTTGCACTTTGAGATGCCTGAAAGTAGCACTCAGCACCAATAAATAAATGCATTATGAAAAGTAAATATGGATAATACAGAGGAAACGTACATAGGCACCCAAGTGTGTGCGCTGTGTAACTGAAGGCAAAGGGCATATACTACCATGCACATAATGTTTGTCAGAATCTAGGACAACGGGTTACTTACTTGTTTTCCTGATGGTGGATCGTAGTGGTCTACATTTAAGTCCTAACTCTTAGCATAATTTTCTGGTGCATGTAGGGACCATGAAACACTTAAACCATATACGTCTATTCAAAAGCAATATCAAAATCAGCATATCCAGTACTAGAGATCAATTCTAAATCCTATCAACTGCCGAATATTTATAAATCGTAAAGATTCTAAAATAGCCTTCTTGCAAACCTACAATGCAGCATCTTAACCAAATTGCTTCCTAAACCTGCCTGAATGAAGGGAAAAGAGTTGCCTGATAGCCATATCAACACAATCGTTAAAAAGCACCCTCTCCCATTAATAGTACTAGAGACTTCCAATCCCATAGTATCTTGTGGTCCCTTGAACTAGCAGTAGCCTCTAACAGCCAGTGATTGTATATGGGGGGAGAAGAACTGAATCCTAACTAAAGTTCCGGAACATTATTCAGGAATACGTCCGGAATGGAGACACGCGAGTGCGCATAACAAAATGGCCGCCTCCCGGTGAACTCCTCGTCGGAACAGCTCGTTTTTGATAATTTGATTACAAATTCCTGTCAGAATATTTACTCATAATGTTATAGCAGGTCTCTGAAGGTCACGCTGTGATGTTTTTCATGGTTTGCACAACATCAGAAGCTGTTTTTTCTTCCCTTCTGCTTCATCTTCGACTCTGCTTCAAGGTACTACCCAGCTTTCCAGTCAGGTGGCGGAGTATTGCTCAGGAAAGGGCCTATTTTCGGCATAACCACTTCCACAGTGTTTTAGATGCAGCACCAACAGTTTTTTAAGCATTTTTTTCTGCAGTATTCTCCTTTTCCTTCTCTTTGCAATTATTGACATCCTTAATTTTTATAATAGGAAAATGAAGAATAAAAATGCGCAAACACCTCATAATAGGAGGAAACAACATATTTCTCTTCCTTCAATAAAATCGGAGTGGTGCAGTCTAGTGAACCTTTCTTAATATTAATTCTTGATGAAATTCAAGAACTTTGTTGTAGCACTAATATAATAGCGTCAGAGATTAAAAACCTAAGCAAAGAGATGGCTAGTATGTCAATTAAGGTTTCAGATAATTCAATCAAATTCCAGGACAATAAAGTTAAAATCAATGCCTTAGCACCACTTGTGGCAAAAATATCTCCTATGTCTGCTCTCCTTCTGGATTTGGAAAATTTGAACAGGAAATACAACTTACGTATTTTTAATTTGCCAGAAGACATAGAAGGTTCCAATTGCAGACTAAGGGGCTTATTAGGATAGCGGATTTTCCGCATCCTCTGGGCCGGCGGAAGCCACCGCCGGCCCGGAGGATGCGGAAAATGCGCTGCGGATCCACCAAAGACCCACCGCCACATTAGGATGGCTGGTGGGTCCTGGTTTCAGTCCGCTGCTTTTCCGCCGCGGTTGGCCTACAACCGCGGCGGAAAAGCTCTAATATGGTGGCGGTGTCTCTCAGACACCGCCAGCCATATTAGGATGGGTTACAAAATATGCTACAAAATATGCTTTTCCGCAGCGGGTTTTCCGCCGTGGAAAAGCATGTGGAACTTCACTGCAGGGGCCCGTTGCGGGGCCCCTGGTTGAAAGGGGGGTGCACATTTGTATGCAGTAATCGGCAGGCACCCCACGGTGCCTGCCTCTTTCTGCATACAAATGCAATGTATGCATTTTTAACATTGCGGCGGGTGCAGCTTGAAGCCGCACCCGCCGCAATGTTAGAAATAGAGGATGTGACCGCCATGGTGGCGGTCACATCCTAATTGCACAAGAGGGAACTCCGCAGGCCATGCGGAGGTTCCCTCCTACTCATGGGTTGCGGACGGACGCAAGTCCGTCCGCAATCCTAATGGGCTCTAAATTTGGAGAATTTGATACCTGGTCTTTTGAATATCAAATTTGCGGAGAAATTTGAAATAGATAAAGCACATAGGATTCCGTCGCATTGTAATCCTTGCCACACAAAACCAAGACTAATGATTTTCAAGGTTTTACGTCACCATCATTTGATTTTGATAAGGAAAGCAGCACAGGAAATTCCTTCCTTAATGGTCAATGGTAATAAAATGTTTATTTACCAAGACTGTGCTAAGAAAACTGTTAAGACTCACAAGGAATTCACAGACATTCGTCCACGATTAAGAAGTCTTGGTTTCAAATATGATCTTTTTGATCCTTCAACAATGCACATTTGGAAAGATAATTTTTCAAAGTCCTACCAATGACCTGATGACATAAGATTATTCCTGGATCAGCATTCATAGCATTCTATGGATAAGCATGATTCTGCTACTTGAACATTGCTCTAATATGTATTTCTGACTAATTTACTGTTAATTTCCACACAGGGCTCCAACGATTCGGTCATGCTTGCAAAGCATGTGTGCGTTTCAAACTTGTTATTAATGTTTATTTGTTATCATCTTTTCTATGTTTGTTTGTCTTTTCTTTTGTCCTTCGTTCTCCTTAAATCCTTTTTAGAGCTACTATTCTTCATGTTCTTCTTCAACTTTTTCTCCTCTTCTTAGTTTTTTCTTCCTCTTTACTTTACAATGGCTAATGTTCATAACGTTTAAATAATCTCTTTGAATGTCAAGAGTTTATGACATCCTATAAGACTTACTATTTAAAAAAATTATTTAGGAAGCTGTAAGGCAGATATTTCCTTCATACAGGAAAAGCATATTGACGACAAAGTTTTAGATTTTATGAAAAAAAGTGGGTTGATACTATTATATCTTCTCCTGGAAAGGGTAAAAAAAAAGTGTTGCTATTCTTTTTGCAAAAAATCAACATTGCCAAATTTTAAGTAAATACTCGGATTCAGAAGGTAGATATGTCTTGGAAAAATGTAAATTTATGATACAGTTATGTTTTTATTTAATGTGTATGGTCCAACTGCTGCTGATCCTATTTTTTAGTCTACTCTAACTATTGAAGTACTCAAGTTGGGTAACATTCCTCTTTTAGTTGGAGGAGATTTCAACCTAATTTTTGATCCTTTATATATCCTAAATTTCAACCTCCTAAAGCATTTTTTTTACTTTTAAATCTTTTTATAAAACTACAAAATTGGTGGATATCTGGCGATTGCATTTTCCTACGGAAAAAAACTTTTATCTTTACCTCTAACCCATATACCTCACACTCAGACTTGATTATTTATTCATTTCCAGACAACTAATTAATTCTATTGGCAATATTGATACATCGGATCATGCATTGATTTCCTTTGTTCTACAATTTAATTCAAATTTGAAAGCACAATCCAGATGGTGCATGAATATTAGTATTGTTCTCAATGAACAAAATAAACCGAAATTTTTATAAGCACTTCAAGAATACTTCCAACTCAATCCAGAAGGCTCTACATCTAAGGTGAATAGATGGGACGCTTTTAAAGCCTATATCAGGGGTGCCTCCATTTCTCTCATGGCACATGAGAACAAAGAGTTCAATGCAAGAATTAAGGAATTGGATAAACAAATTGCAAAATTTGAGAGACTATTTATTACTTTCAATGACCTTCAATATAGAATGAAATTACAAAAACTTTGTTATGAGTTTAATTCGATCTTTAGCAAGAGAGCTGGTGTTCAACTCTCTAACTCCAAAGCCAAATTCTGTTTTAATGCTAACAGATCTGGACGGCTTTTGGCCAACTATTTGCGAATCAAAAAAGATAAAACACAAATAAATGCAATTTATGGCCCCAATGGGAAAATTGCATTGCAAATGATATTGTTAATGAATCTTTAAATTATTACACTACTCTATATAATAAACCTAAATTTGATGCTCCTTCTTTATTTGACTCTTTTTTATCTAAATGCGGTTTACCCAAGGTTTTTCAACTAACTAAAATAAACTAGATTTGCCAATTACTCCAGATGAAGTTTTATTAGCCATTAAGGGCCAGATGGAGGTAAATCTGAAATACGGATTTCTTAATAGCGAATTTTACCGATTCGCTATTAAGAAATCGGTATTTCCTATGTAGGTAAAGATACAGTAAAAAATACCGAATCCTTAATATTCCTTATTACCGAATCGGTAATTTAGATTCAGTAATAATACCTACCTATTCATTTCCATGGGCTTGGAGGCCCATAGGAATGAATGTGAAGACATTCACTATTAGCAATTTGGTATTACTGAATCGCTAATAGCGGCAGCACTTTCAAGAGTGCCAGGGTGTCAAAAGGACACCCTGTTGCACCCCTGAAAGGGCATGTATGGTGCACATACATGCCCTAAGGGCATGAATGGGTGCCACATGGCACTTAACAAAAAACAAAAAAATGATTTTTTAAAGGAAATCAGTAATTACCACCAACTTGAAATTGGTGATAATTAATGATTTATTAAGGCTCAAAAGCACTCTTTAATGTGCTCCTACATTGCATTTAAGGAATCGGTATTACTGATTCCTTAAATGCAAGAGCAGTAAGGAATCGGTATTTACCGATTCCTTATTTACCGATTTCTTATCTACAATAGGAATGGCTAAATATCGGTCGGTAACGCTGAAATTTACAGAATTTCGGCATTACCCACCAGTATTTAGCCACTTACATCTGGCCCTAAGTCTCTTAAACAAAATAAATCCCCAGGACCGGATGGCATTCCAGAAGAATTTTATGAAGAATTTCAGTTGCACTTATTCCTCATTTATTTAAACTATTTACCTTTTTTTAGTTCTACAGGGGCTACCATGGGTTCTTTTACTGAGGCTTTGATTTTTGTACTGCCTAAACCTAACAAAGACCCCACACTGTCAAATTATCGTCCCATTTCCTTAATTAACCAAGATTGTAAATTCTATGCCAAAATACTTGCAACTAGGTTAACATCTGTTTTAGATTCTCTTATTTATCCAGATCAGTCTGGGTTTATGAGAAATAGATATTCTGTCAATAACACATGAACTTTATTACATGTTATAGAACAAGGGTCCACTTTATCCTTACTATCAGAAGTACTTGCATTGGATGCTGAGAAAGGTTTTGATGAAGTTCATTGGCAATTTTTGTTTTGTACTTTAATAGCATTTCATTTTGATGATTTATTTATTCATGTGATATTTGCTCTTTACTCTACACCTACTGCCCGTTTATTTATTAATGGCCAAACTTCAAACCAGTTTTCTCTTTTCAGAGGTATCTGACAAGGTTGTCTACACTCCCCGTTTTTATTTCTTCTTGTTATCGATCCTTTGCTTGTTAGGAAATGTTCTGATATTGCTGATATTAATATTAATCAGGTTTTTATTAAAGTGTTAGCATATGTTGATGATGTACTTTTATTTATTAGCAATCCTGTATCCTCATTCCCTCCTTTATCAGAGATTATTTCATCTTATTCCAAAATTTCTGGTTACACAATAAATACTAATAAAACTGTTTTTTTCCCTTTAAATATCCATTGTTCCCCAGATATGTTACCTATGAAAGAAATAGGTTGGCAGAGATAAATTTAAATACCTTGGCATTTTGTTATCTTCATCTATAAAAACAACAATATCATTAAATTGTGAATCTATTTTAAGTTATATTAAGGATAACATTTCTAAATGGTCTTCACTTCATGTTTCATGGTGGGGAAAAATGGACTCCATAAAAATGACTATAGCACCGAAAATGTTCTATTCTCTATCCATGATTCCTACTCAATTTCCTATGAAGTTTTACAAAGTCGTAGATCAACTCCTTTCTAAATTTCTTTGGAGCAATAAAACACCTTGTATTGGGTATAAAATACTAAGATTGCCTAAATGTAATGGGGGATTTGGTTTACCAGACTTTTTTAGTTATCATGAAGCTTTTATATTAAAACAAAGCTTTCGTTGGTTTAATCATTCTCATCTGATTAATGCCCCTACATGGCTTTTTATAGAAAGGAGTCTAGTGGATCCATTTCCATAATCTACTTTGTTAACTATGTCCAATAAATCAACATTTCTTCATAAATCTGTTATTTTAAAATCCACTAAACTAATATTAAATGATTTTGACTTAATTTTCCAATCAACCATGTCCATTACCGAAGATATGTCATTATGGTATAACTCGTACCTAAAACTTACTAGAAATGTCAGATTTTGGCATTCATGGATTAAAGCTGGTGTTTTTTGTCTCAAAGATGTCTACAATAATAATGCTTTGATATCCTTTGATGTTTTACAGGCAAAACTGTCATTTACCTTCTTATGGTTTCCTCAAATATGAACTTTTATGTAATCCTATATTAGATTCATTTCCTCATAATATACCTTCAAATACTAAATCAGATCTATTAATTTATTTTCAAACTGTATCCACTTTATCTCATGGAGTTCATTAATGTATAAAAAGATGATTGCATTTCAAGGTAACAACAATAATGTGATTTCAACTTTTTGGAATAATGAACTTTCAACCTCTCTCTCTCATGATACATGAAAAACAATTTGGCTCAATAATATTTCAGGAAGATTACTTGTTCAGCTTTATCAAAATAATTATTATATTTTATATAATTGTCTATGGTTTCCATTGAGATCGTATCAAGCCAAACTTTTTCCGACTTCAAATTGTTGGCATTATAATTTACATCCTGGTTTGCTAAAACATATGCCTTTTGATTGTCCTTCTGTTTCTAAATTCTGGACAGAAGTTTGGGATGTTCTAAAAAATATTTAATATCCATGAAGATTTTTCATTTAAATTGTTAATTTGTAAATCCGTTGTTCTTTCTCAAAAAGTAGCCAAATTAGATGGTAAACTTTTCAATTTTTTGTTATCAGCTGCTTTAAAATCCATTACAACATGTTGGAAAGATGTTTCATTATTATCTGTTCATGTTTGGTGGTCGTGGGTTATTTTTACTGGTAGAGGAGCCCAGTTATCTTTTAATGATATTAATCATAATTGTAATTCTTATTTATTTTGGAAACCTATTGATTATTGTTTATCTTCTTAAAATATATTGTGTTCTACTTATTTATTGATATAATTGCTTTAGTCTTTAATTGATAGTAGCTCTACTTTAAAGATTATTAGTAGCATATTTATACCTGTTTCCGAAGGCACAGAACTTCTGACATTGCAAATTCTCTTCGGTGGCAAAAGATCTAACCAAGGCTCTCCCCACTTCTCAAAGAGACCTTGAACCACCTCCTAGTGAAGACGCCATTTTTGATCCATCAAGGACCCGCAAGGTGTTGAAATACCAGGGACATGTCCTGATGGTCCAGTCACTTCCAGAGACAAAGGGCCTTCTGACAGAGGTTCCACAACCCTACTCCGCCCTGTTTGTTGCAATACCACATGGTGGAACTGTTGTCTATAAACACATGCACAACTCTTCCTTTGACAGAAGGAAGGAATGCCTTCAGAGCTAAATGAATCGCCCGAAGCTCAGGAAGGTTGATGTGGAGCCCGCCTTTGCTGGAGACCAGAGTCCTCTGACCTCCACCTCTCCCATGTGGCCACCCCATCGTATGATTGACGCATCTGTCACCACTGTGAAATCTGGATGGGGAAGGGGAGGGCTCTGCTGTTGATCCAATCCTGGTTCGTAAGCCACTACTGCAACTGATGTGCAGTCCCTGCCGAAATCTGGACGGCATCAAACAGATTTTCCTAATGCTGCGCCCACTGGAACTTCAGGTCCCGCTGCAGAGCTCGCATATGCCACCTGGCATGAACCACCAGCAGGATGCAGGAGGCCATGGGTCATTCTTACCGAAATCCGGGATAGATGCTGGAACATCAGTATCATAGACTGAATATATCGGACTTGCTGTTTGGGAGGATATGTCCAGAACTGCGCTGTGTCTAGAACCGCTCCGGCGAAAAGGAGATCTGAGAAGGGTGAAGGTGCGACTTTGGCATGTTGATAGTGAACCCCAGAGAATGCAGGAGGTTCGCCGTAGTCTGGAGGTGGGGGACGACAGCCTGGGGCGAGCTGGCCTTCAACAACCAGTCATCGAGATAGGGGCAGACTGGAACTCCAGATCTGCACAGATGAGCTACGACTACAGTCATCACTTTTGTGAACACCTGAGGGGCGCTGGTAAGGCCTAATGGGAGCACAGTCAATTAACAATGCTTGTGGCCTACCGTGAACCATAGGTAACACCTGTGGGCTGGCAGGACGGGTATGTGGAAATAAGCATCCTGCAAGTCCAACTCTACCATCTTGTCTCGAGGGTCAAGGGCAGACAGGACCTGAGCCAAAGTCACTATTTTGAAGCAGTTGAAGTCCCTGAGGTCTAAGATAAGACATAGACCTTTGTCCTTCTTGGGCACCAGAAAGTAGTGGGAGAAGCAGCCACAACCTACTTCTGGCACAGGAACTCGCTCGATGACTCCCTTGGCCAACAAAGCTGTACCTTCCTGATGGAGAAGGGCCAGGTGATCCTCCAACATGCAATGGAATGCAGGTTGCATGGAGGGAGGGGTAGTCTTGAAGGGGAATGATTAACCCCTTCGGACTATCGGCAAAACCCACCTGTCCGATGTGATGTTGTGACAGTGGGGGAGTTGATGGCGGATCCTGCCGCCCACTGGCAAGTGGTGGCCCTGAAAGGTCGGACTAGGAAGGTTTAGAGGCAACTGTAGAGGGGCAATGGTGGACTGGCCCACCTGCTAGCCTCTAGACCTACGGTGGTGGGACTTACGTCCCCAGCCCCGCAGAGGCTGGACAGGCTGTGCGGGCCTGTGGCTCTCATAAGAACGTGGTGGGTCACCCCTTCCGTAGCCACAAAAGGGCGAAAAGCAGACTGCGTGGGACAAGAGATGGTAGCGAGGCCCAAGGATATGGCTATAGCCCTAGAGTCCTTGAAGCGCTCAAGCGCATTGTCCGCCTTGTCTCCAAACAAGGGAAGGCCATCAAAGGGCATGTTCAAAAGAGTCAATTGGACATTGCACAAGAAGCCAGTGGACCTCAGCCAGGCATAACTTTTCAGGGCTACCGATGTTGAAATCGTCCTGCCTAGCGAGTCGGCGGTGCCCAGCTCGCAGCGAATGGCAAACTTTTCTGCATCCCCCCCTTCAGCAACTGCAAAGGAGAGTACTGCCTGGGCCTCTTCCGGGCACTGTGGCAGCACCTGTGCAACCGTGTCCCACAAAGTTGGTGTAAAGGTCCAAGATACATGCAGAGTTCATCAACCACAGTCCTAAGCTAGGGGAAAAAAACATCTTCTTCCCAAGATGATCCAGCTTCTTGGTATCCCTATCTGGGGGGGCAGTATGGAATGAGCCTTTGGATATTAAGACTTGGGCCACCAAGCTCTCAGGGGTAGGGTTTTGGGAGAGGAAAATGGGGTCACCTGGGGTTGGGTGGTGGCGTTGGGCAATCATCCTATCCACAGGAGCCCAGAAGGATGTCTGTGAAGGCTTCATTGAAAGGCAGCAGGGGCTCCATGGAGGCTGCTGCTGGTTGAAGCACCTCAGTCCTGACTGCCAGCGTAGGTAGATCAAGGCCTAAGGCCCATGGCCGCAGCTGCCCTACAAAACACCACTGTGTAGGAGGCTCCCTCCTCCGTAGCCACGGTAGGGGAGAAAGCATACCAAGGTCTGGGGATGTATCTAGACCACATGCCTCACCCAGTTCCTCTCTCCAGTCCAGCTCTTCCAGCTGGTCTGCTAGAGGCTCAATAGACCCCTCCCAGTCCTCCTCACCCTCCTCTGGCTGCCACTCAGAGCGATGAGGAACGCCAAAATAGAACATAGGTACAAAAGTGCCGGTACAGGCGTTGGTCGATGCCGGTCCGGTTCCGTGCCTATGTCTAGAGGAAGGCCGAGGTTGACACCGGCCGGGGACACAACCGGCGTCGGAGGGGGCAGGGGTGTTGTCAATGAATTTGGCGCCAGAGGAGGTGTCGGAAGGTTGACCGGGGCAAATCCGGATCCAGGCCTGGATTCCTGGGGGCCCTGCAGCGCCGGAGCCGAAACTGCCAGCATTAAAGGCCTAGAACCCCCAGCCGAGTCCAGGGGGCCCGAAGGCGCACCTGCGGAGTCGGGCTGTCCAAAGATGGAGTGGAGGGCTTTGTAAAAGCTATGACGTTGGGCAGTGGTAGCCCCGGCTCCTGGGAAGGGAGCAAAGCTTGGAGCCGACCCAACAGGCTCCGCATCCCGTGTTGCATCGCCCGATGGACGGAGAGAAGGCGAAAAGTGGCGGTGCTTCTTCACCTTCTTCTTGTGCTTACACTGACCCAAAGACAAAGACTTTGAAGAGGAGTGATGGTGGTGACTCTGCGACCGGTTCCACGACCTCCCTCTCGACCGGGACCTCGAATGACAAGGAGCTGACTGGGGGGCGTCGAGAAGCTTTTGGGACCACTCCTCCAAAGACTTTTGCTTCATGGCAAGGCAGTCGGAGCACGACTTTGTGTCATGTTCGCACTCCAGGCACCAGAGCTATACGAGATGTGGGTTCTTGAGCGGATCCCTCGATGTGACTTCCCCAGAGTCATCCCCAGAGTCAAACAACTGGAAATAAGAAGTAGACAAAAAGTAAAAAAAAAACTCTAGTAAAACAAGACTTAGGGTACCCCTCTCTCCGGATCTGCGCTGGCTGGCACGGAAAATGAAGGAACTGGCATCAGCACGCAGGGGCTGCGTCTAAGTAGATACAGCGACCTCATTCCGGTGATCGTGGACCGACGAAACCTACTGATGCGCAGGGGTTTTGCTGAAAACAAATTCTGCAAATCCAATCTGACGTCTGGGGGTAATTCTAAGGTAAGGAATCCATAACTAATAGTCTCTTTTAGATTTTCCTTTTCTCCCTGTTTCTCATATCTAGAGCTACTTTTGGTATTTTATCTTTATTTGTTCTGTCCTTTTCTTTTGACATTCTTCTTACCATATGGCTAATATACATAATATTGAAAATGTTTCTTTGAATGGTAAAGGTTTAAGACATCCTGTTAAATGTGTAAACATTTTAGATTATTTAGCAAGTCATAAAACTGATATTTTGTTTTTACAGGAGACACATATTGATGATAAGGTTTTAACATATATGCAGAAAAAATGTGCTGCTACTATGGTTTCGTCACCCGCTGTTAATAAGAAAAATGGAGTGGCTATTCTTTTTGCAAAAAGATTGCATTTTCAAATACTGAACAAATTTTCAGATACAAGAGGTTGTTACACTATTGTTAAAATTAATATTGCCTTATCCCATAGAGATATAGTCAATGCATTTTTATATTATTATAAAACCTTATAAAATAAGCCTCCCTCTATGGACTCTTTATTGATTGACAATTCTTTGCACAAATGTGGTTTACAGAAAATATCACAATCAGCCAAAGATTATTTAGATTCACAGATTACTTCAGAAGAGATTATTTTGACTATTAAATCCCTTAAACTTAATGCATCTACCGGCCCTGATGGAATCCCAGTTGAGTTTTATAAGATGTTTGCTCCTTATCTCATACCTCACTTTCTTCAGCTTTTTTCCTCTTTTAGCTCATTAAAACTTCTGGGTTGTCTACTCATTAAAACTTCTGGGTTGTCTACTAAAGCATTAGTTGTGGAGAAGTGTGGCTCAGGGGTTAGAAGCGGCAGACTCGGAAGCTGAGAACGGCCCTGGACCAGAGTTCAATTCCCCGCCTTGGCGGGTCTTGGGCTCAAAAAATTCCACGGACTCAATAATTCTCGCTCCGGTGCCTTCTCAACTCATGGGTTCACACTCTGGGCAATAGCTTGCTTAATCTCCACAACGGCCCCTCGCAGCGGGATGCCTGGCTTTCACCTTGTGGATACCCTGCCGGGGTTATCTCACAGGGGAATACCAGGACGGGTTCCCTAAGCAAGTGCCGGGAAACCCTTTGTGGGTAGCTGTGCGCTATATAAGCTCAAATACATTTACATTTACATTTAGTTGTTGTTCTTCCAAAACCTAACATAGAGCCCGCTATTGTTTCAAATTATCGTCCTATTTCCCTATTAAATCAAGATTGTAAACTTTATGCTAAAATAATTGCAACTAGATTTATCTCTGTGCTTGATTCTCTTATACATCCTGATCGATCTGGTTTTGTGAAATGTATATAGTCAGCAAATAATACAGAGTGTTGCTTCATGCTATTGGGCAAGGACCCATATTATCAGTACCTTATGGAGTGTTGCCATTGGATGCTGAAAAAGCTTTTGATAAAGTTCATTAGCAATTTTTAGTTCATTCAGTAGCTGAGTTTCATTTTGATGACTCATTTACTCGCGTGATATGTGTTCTTTATTCTAGGCCTTCTGCTCTGTAGTGTAGTTCCTATATTTCCAATAGGCTCTGTGCATTGGAATAATATATCCAATAGATTTGACGTAGGACTGAGGTCAACTAGGTCTCTATCGAATATACTAAACTTAATTGTGAGTGCCAGCTAGCTCAGAGGTCACTAGAAACTTTCTCAAATTCACAAGAAGGGATTAGTTTCTGACAACCGCATAAACAGGACAACTTTGTTTCCCAAGAATAAGAATATATCTATCAGAGTCGTGGAAACAATAGATAAGTATTTTACTCAGTCAATCGTGCATGCTTCCTTTCTACAGAGTTGCAGAGAAATAGAGAGGCAGGCGTTTTCAATAAAAAGGTTTTATTGAACAGTCTTCTTTCTCATGCAAAAGAAGTGAACTGCTACAATCGTTATGCAGACTGCAATGAACAATGCGTACAGGGAGAATAGTATTATAAAAGAATACTGTGAAAGCATTGTAATGTTTCTAAGCCATATAAAAATACATACATAAATACACAGGCTAAAATACTCAACTGGTGTTTCTAAAATACGCCTACCCCAATGAACCTAACCTAAGTCTAGTACGCGGAAGAAGTAAGTATTGTGTAGCATAGGTTTTAGTTTTCTTTCCCAAGAATCTATCAAAGGTTTCTCTAGGTTCTAATCAGCTCCATACCTTAGTTAGAATGAATGAGGTCTGGTATCTCTGTCTTGGGACTCGATTTCCCAACACCCCACAAGGGGAGCCGGAAACACTGGAGCTGGATTCTCAGCAGCTTCCTGATCAGTACGTCAGCTGGAGAGTCGGCTTCCTTCAGCTTCCTTGCTGTAGCGAGCTGCATCGGGCAAGTAGATAGTCGAACTGCTTTGAACCACCTTAGTTTGCTCTAGCAAGTGAAGGTATATTTATACCTTGAAGGTGTTTAGGAATGCCATAGTTTGGCGTAAAGTTGGGCATATGAACGTCATAATGAACCCCTTGGGAATAGTTGTTCATTGTAAAGTAACTGAGTTCTTGGAGAAATCAATATTCAAGCAAGGGGAAGTTCCCTAACTGCTTAAGCCGGTTTTTCAAGAAATTGTTGTGACGTTTGGTACGGGTGGAAGTAGCCATGCCTGTATTTGGGTAGCATGGGTTATGACTAAATAAGGGCTTGATTTCTATGCCTTCATAAGGGCAATGTGAATTGTACTAATATAAGGGCATGAATCGGGAAAATTCACTCGGAGCCTAAAACGCCACACAGCACCCACTCCACTTTCTTATGTACGACAATACTAAGTTCTAAACACATAAAAACATATCTAAACATGATGTGTTAAAAACCCACCCAAAATACATAAAAATGCATTGGTATTGGTTGTACACGAAAAGAGAATTTGTGCTGTACGCATTTAAAGCAATGTTTCATTCAAAGCATATAGATGACATTTGAAAATGCTATCTGAATGAATCACAAAAATACATTCATGAAATGGCTCTTAAATACAGAAGAAAAAAGGTCGAGACCATTCCATGGCAGATTATATAAACTGTTTGAATGTGGACAAGGTGAAATATTGTCTCTTGGAAGTTTTCAAAGAATTCTAGTTCTCTATGAATAGTTCTACTTTAAGCAGATTAGGTTGTGCCCAAAAAATTAAAAAATACAAATTTGGAAAAACAAAAGTTTTGATCATAGTAAAAAGAGTTCCAAAATTAGAACTTTGTTTTGAAAAAATTAAGGTCAAATTCAGAGTCTCTCAGAACACTGCGTGCCAACTCAAAAGTCAGTGTTATTGTTCGGAGAAAACATCAAATCTTCTAAGTCTGTAAAGAATTTGTATACCATTGTAGGTGAGAGTTGGAGTACCTCGTTAAGAAGATCAATCGCAAATAGATGTGAAGCATCGTCGTCAGCGTTAGTCGTATTAGCAATGTTCGAATTGGAAGGTTCCTGTGTGCCTCTTTCCTCTCGTACCTCAGCAGTAGCATGTTGCGTCTCTGAGATCTCAATTAATTCCGTCATCAGGATTGGTAGCCGTTGGGGACAACACAGTGCATGAGCCGTTACTGGTCCAAGCAAAGTATCAACATCTGTTGGCAGGAATGATGGTAGTGTAAGACAGATGTCTAACACGCATTCTTCTCCACACAGCAGGCATAGTAAAACAGGTAAGATGCAATCTTACCTTATTGGTCTAAATGACATAAACCATGTGATATTCAATTCTCTTAAACGAGTTAATCCCCAAAATTTGGACTATGCGCTCATGACTCTTCATTGCCAGTAGAGTGTTCTCACGGTGAACTGGGTATCGCTGGTGATTTGGCTTGCCATATAGGAGCAGTAGGAGCAAAAATAGTATCCCTGCTGCGAGTCCCAAAACGAGAGGCAGTCCGCCAACCACAGAGTACACGAAGTTTGGAAATATGCCTAGAAATGCTTGAAAAGGTGCTACCAGTACCGAAAAAAAACTGTCTTAAATACATGTACAATACCGCTCATATCAGACATGTTTAAGATACGACTTAACATTTCTGAGAAATTTATAGGGCAATTTGTTGTTAAAAAGGGCATGTATCTCTGCAGAAGTCCTTGCGACTTGCAGATCATACGTCTCTTTGGCCGAGGTCAGTGACCCAGTTTTCTGTAAAAGAATGGCTTCATTCTGCTTAACCCCTTGAGTGCTAGAGGTTTTCCCGCTGTGTGCTGGATTTTTCAAAAACCCGCGTTACATGACGAGCTCAGCTCGTCATCAGCATACGAGCGCCGTAGCTGATGACGAGCTGAGCTCGTCATCAGCATTGAAGGGGTTAAAGTATCAATTCGTATAGAAGAGATGTTCAGTGAAGGCCATAATGGCGACTCCCGGTCTGCCTTGCTTTTCGGAAACAATACTTGCATGCAGCAAGGGACCCTGGCTGACACAGTTACGAGATAGGGTAAACCTGGCAACATGCCACAGCAGCTGTGATCGTTCAACATGAGGTCACTTCCATAGAAAGTTGTCCAAAAATTGGATCAATCACTGCAGCTGGTGTACTTGCAGGTGGCAGGATAAGTTGTTGGAGGAACCATCACAGGCCCCGTGTAAGTTTATACCCTGACAAAGGAGAGAACCGCTTAGTGAGTTTTCACAATTTTTACAACTAAGAAACATTTCTTTCCTCCCACTCCAACATCTGTGTGTGTATGGTAATTCCCAGGATGTCTTAATGTATTCTTTACCCAACCTTTCATATATGCCTGCTGGTATATGTTTTAAGCAATACTGAAAATGGAAAATTGTAACAGGCAGAGTGATTGTATCATGTATTATCCATTCTGAGGCTGGTCTTTCAGCGACAGTTAATGGCATTCTTTCCAGTTTTTCAATGCTCAGCACTGTATAGTCTGCTCCCCTCTGTGTCAGTTTGATCTGTTTTTAAGTGAGATTAAATTCTGAAAACAGTGACGTCGTGTTGATTAAACACCAAGGCACATAGCCTGAACGTAGGTTTTGTAACGTCCAGCCCAATAGCATTATAGAATGTTGTTGCGACTGACCATGTTGCAACATGACCAAGTCCTGTTCCATTATGTCTATGGCAGAGGATTACTATGCTGTCCAAAGAATATATCCTGGACTACACAGTCATTAACCCATTATCAACTACAGAGAGAGATTTCTCTAAATTAATACAATCAATTTCTCGTATTCGTTCTGCAGTCTCTGCTTGCATAATCTTCCATGCTTCATGATACAATGCATAGATACCGGCGTATATAAAACATTTATGATGGGGTTTAGTAGGTCCTTGTAAGAAGTCCCTCAGATCAGCGCCATCTTTAGGTAAAGATAAGTGTTGTTTTACTTCCTTTAGTGTAGATTTTTGTAGCCACTCAAGGCACAGTTTCCCTACACTGTATGATGTTACTATCCATGGATGCTGTCTCTGAACATATCTTGGATCTGGCCTAGTGAATTTTGACCCTTGTGTCTTTTTCAGCAATCTATCTTACAGTTGTTTGTGTCTGTGAGCCAGATTAACCATTTTTTCCAATCAGGATCTGTTCTGTTTTGAAGCAGAATAGTATGTAAGTCGACCTCCCCCTCTGTAGTGTTGTTACTATCAGGTGTAGGTGTAAGTATGGATGGTTTGTTTAACTCCTTGATCTTGGCTAACCCAAGACAAGATGTCTGTTGGACAATAGTGTCATTCAAAAACATTATTTTCTCTGGGATGATGCAGGCTCTAAATAAGGCTTCCATCCATGCACTTGCCAATCTTTTGTGCCCCAGACAGTTTTTGTCTCAATGTTATCTTTCCAAAAGTAGAAACCTAACGAAGACAGTCGAGCATAAACGGCTGCAGAATAAATTTGCTTGGTATTTGTCAACATACTTTTCATTCCTGTCCTATTAACATTTTTAAAGTAAAATGATACTGGATTTGAAACATTAAAACCTGAAAAGTATGGAAATTTGCCATAAGATGTTTTTGAGCTACCATTTGGTGGCATAGGACAATGTTCCCATTGGTTATAAGTTAATAAATTTCCAAGATTTGCAGATTTATGCAAGAAATTATGACCATAATGATTATAACAATACATTTGCTCATTATCTGATGAACCTTCTAAGTATTCATGATTTGTACATTTTGCAGACATTTCTAAGTCTGACATCATATTAACAGTCTCGAAGTCCCAATCATCAGAAAAGGTACTAGATGAAACAAAGTCATTCAAGGAAATCTTGAACTGGTGTGGAATCTTCAACAGCTCAGATGGGCCTTGTTACATTTGTATAGTCAGTGGCAATTTCATTGTAGACAGGCGTTTCTTGACGAACTGTTTTTTCTGTCTCAAGAGGTACAAGTTCCATGGCTTTGTTGCATAGTCCTTCTTTTCGCACTGCAGATTCTTCAAAGGTGATGAGTCTCTCAGTTCGAACCTCTTGGATAGTAGCTAGATTAGGACGTCTGCTACATCTTTGGAGTCCGCTTGGCCTACTGCTTATGATCGGCCACATGATGTGGTTTGACCAGGTCGATGGACATGAACCTGTTCTCCTTTTTACCCTCAAGGGGCAGAAGTATCACTCTTCTTGATCCATGGATGGCTAGGACAGGTACTGGTTGTCTGTAAGAAGGCCCAATTTCCTTCTTGTCCGCAATCTTTTCTCTGACTAGATCCCCAATCTTTGGAATCCAGACAGGCATTGCTGGGATGGTCGGTTTCTCTTCAGTGGTCGTTGGCTTCAGTAGTACGGTACTCTGACTTGATCTTATTTCATTTAAGTCCTGCAAAACAGCCAAACGGTCTTTGATATCAAAAGGTTTTTGTTCTACCACTTAAGTGTGACAATCAAGGTCCGGCACAATCATTCTAGTTCCAAAAAGGATTTCATATGGAGTGATACACCCTAGAGAACTTCTTGGCAGATTGTTAAGACTACGTTGGACACTTATTAGATGTTTGATCCACCTGTCACCCGAGCCTAATACCCTAGCTGTTATAGATTGCTTTATGTCCGTTTTTTTCTCTCCACTACCGAATTTTCCTCAGGATGAAATGGACTATAGTACAGCAATGCAACGCCCAGATTGGTCATGGCCTCCGAGTCCTTGTAAGCTTTTGAGAATAAAAGCAGGACCCTGGTCTGACTGCGTATGTGCCGATAAAGACTCGCAAATCTTTCATAACAGTTAGAGTGTCGGCCGAGCGCTGAGGCCACATCCAAATGAATCTCGAGCACAAATCCACTTCGACCATGATATATTTATAGTTACCATCCCTCAGTAAGGGACTACAGTGATCCAGGTAAACGCAAGCTCATTGTTTATCTGAGATTAACAGGGGCGTCTGCGCAGGACGTTTCACTGTAGAGACTTCCATCTTCTGGCAGATTTCGCATTCCAAAACATAGTTTCAGGTCTGTTTCCTCATATACGGCCACCAGTATCTCTGTTTTAATAATGACACTGTGGAGGAATCACCTGTGTGTGCAGAGGTATGCCCTTCATGTGCTGCTAAGATCAGTCCTAAACTATGTTCCATGTTTGGAATTACTCTATCCCCCACTCCAGGGATTCGAGCAAAAGGAACATTATTTGCATCAGTTATGTATGAGTATTTGAGTGGAAAACCTTTTGGTAATGTTTTACCACTGTCTTTGCATGAAGCATTGACAGCTAGCATTATTTTGCCGTCTATTTTCGTTTTTAACGAGTGATTGCAGCTACGGAAGCCATTTGCACAACTTCTTTCACGGTTTCATTAGCCAAGGAATTCCCTGCAACATGAACATCATCACATTGATGACTCAGTGTATGTGTCAAGTGAGTCTTTTGGAGTTCTTGTCATAACTGAACAACTTTTCCCAAAGCAACTTATGTTTGATTGTGTCACCTTTTGCATCTTTGAAACCGTTTTGAATCCAGTTCTGCAAGTATTCATTGTAAGATTGGATGCAATAATATGAATCGCACACTATGAGTGTGGAGAATTCACGATCAGTATTTTCGAACGCCATCTTGAATGCTTGTAGTTCAGCTCGCTGAGCTGTACAATCTCCTAGAGATTGAGTTTTAGTGACCATGGGTCGGAATTTGTCATCTCCCCAGCGACTTTTAACGATCGCACACGCAGCACTATAAGCTTGTTTACCTCCAATAGCGGGCTGTGCTGGTCCGTCAGTATACATTATACATTCATACTGCTCTAGAGGCAGGATTTCAGTAGGTAGAGGACATTCTTGTTCATATTGTAGAAATTCTTGTGTTTTCAAATAGGGGTCAAAAACGTATTCAACGTCTGTTGCAGCAAGAGAATTAACCCATTTTATGCATCTCGGAGGTAAAGCTTTTGCATTTGGAATGCTCGCTTTCGTCACTGCCTATAAGGCAGGTACAGGAATAACGACCATTGTGCGCTTACTCTGTGCGAGGGCTCTCTCTTTTGCTACTGCCGTTTGAACTGCTGTCAGAATTTTCTCTGTTGAGGTGAATTTCATTTCTGCTTGTGTGTACAAGTGTGATTTGTAAGCTATTGGTACTTTTTCTCCTTCATTAAAGGTTAAGTACGTGAATCCGCATCTTCCTGGAATGATTCGGATCACTAGGTTGCGTACGTTTACGCGTGTTTGTAAATGTTTTTTCAGAGGCGAACCCACGTATAATGGTATTCACTCTGTTTAAGTGCCTGTCCAAGTCATCGTCTGTTAGATAGATGTCATCGACATATGATAATGCCTCATCATCATAGGTTTGTAGTAACTCTGTTACCCTAGCTGGAAATGACCCTGGACTATTCTTGAATCCCTGTGGGAACAACAGAAGTGATGCCGTGTCCCCATAATTGAGAAAGCGGTCAAATACCTACTTTCATGTGCAATGTTTTGACAGAAGAAACCGTTAGAAATATCTAATGTGGTTTTATATTTTTTACGCACAATGTTATTCATTTTTCATTTTATTTTGTCTTTATTTCGAATAAAATTCATAAAAGACGACATACATTACATAATATTTTTAAAAAACTACTTCGAACATGCCCACAAATTATGTAAAAAAAAAAGTGTAGCAACAATCAACATACAAACATTTCATAACAATTAGTTTAAAAGGGTTTTCAATTTCATTGAACGGATCAGCCACGCCCACCCCAAAAATTTGGCTACGCAAATCACAGACATTTCAGTTCGTATGTCACGTAATTTCAGTAGGGCTTCACGATATCCCCCACAATTCAAGGTTAAACATATAGGTTTCAGCCATTTCAATCGAGGGGATCGATATACTGGGCATGCAAAAAACAGATGGCCAATGCTTTCTACCTGGTCGGGACAAAAAAAAAATTTATTGCTTGTATTCTTCGCCCACTTCGTAGTAAAGGAGTTGATGGGTAACGTACCTACCCGAAACTGATGATACAGTTTACGGTCCAGGGTTTTACAAATCAAATCCCAGTAGGGCTCAAGGGACGGTGTTACCTTATGTGTTAAAAAGAGTCCCGTTAGACTATTGTCCGAAGAATGAGTGACCAGCGCAGATTTTTTTGTAGCCCAGAAAAGATCCTTAAACTCTTGTTTCGATGGAAACCTGGAGCATTCAGGATATGACCACAGCTCAGAGAGGCCCATTGAAGACAATATTTGTTTCACTTCCCGGAGCCAAGGAATTCTATGAGCACCTCACAACGATTTGACCTCATCCAATTCATGGGCAAAGAGGCTAAGCTCTGGAGTCGTCCAAAGGCGACGCCAGAGAGCCACTAGACGAAACTGCGCCATCTCGTCCAGAGGTCTACAACCTAGATCTAAGAGCAGTGGTTTTATTGGTGAGGATTGTGGAAGCCCAACCAGGTTCCGTAGAAACCTATTCTGTGCTGTGGTCAATGCTGACAAGTCCTTATAACCCCATATGTCAGCTCCATACAGGGTAGCAGCATTAGCCTTGGCCTCATAAATTTTAACCGCTGGTATAATGCGTTTGGTCAGGGATTTTTTTCACAATGTTATTCATTAGTGCTGCACTGTGTGCATTTTGTACTGCAAATGTTTTGCAACAAGAGTTTTAATGTCTGTAATCCAATACTAGACGATATGTATTGTCTGGTTTGGAGACAGGAAACAAAGGATTGTTCTTTGACGAGGTGCATGTTTCAATCACCCCTTGGTATTCAAGTTGATCTAATATCTCGCTGACCTGTTTTTTAGCTTCTTGCTTAACTGGATACTGCCTTTGTGCAGTTGGTTGAGTTTTCAATTGCATTTTATGGTGAGGAGAATCCTCATCCCATCCTACATGATTTTTGTATAATGCAGGAGCCTGGGCTACTGCCCATTTCCTGGCATAAGTATATTTTAAATTAATTGGAATATGATTGGAGAAGGCTGGCATAATGATGTCTTCATGATTTCTTCATCATGTGGGCACTCCCTGACAAATTCAGGTGGCCAGTCTTGTTCAGCTAGAAGTATGTCATAACCTGAGAGTGCTCTTATTTTTCTAGTTATGTCCCCCTCCATCCGGAGTGTTACTTCATATAACTTACCCTGGTATCTGCAGTTACAACTTGGATGTATTCATTCAAGTCCACTGTCTCGAGACGATCCTTCAAGTTCTTGCGAGCTATGGTGACTTCTGCTGCACTGTCCAACATCGTTTGAGCCCATTTCCTGTTCTTGAGTTGTGTCCTCAAGATTCTCAGCATGTCTGATTTTTAGACCTGCTACATTCTTTTTGGTGAATTGAGTTTTCTTATTTTTCTGAACGTATTGATCGTCTTTAGACTTCACGTGTTCTTCCTTGTTTTCTGACTGTCCTCTTCTTTCGGATTTCTGTGACGAAGTCTGAAAGGTACGAGAGGAAAGTGTATCAGTATCTTGATATCTATCAGGTTTTCTCAAATTATCCCTGTTCCCGAGGTTGTACCTCCTTTCAGAGGGCTCCTTTCGAGGAGACCTACCTCGGAATTGAGAACGCTTCTCTTTAGAAGTTTGTTTAGTGTTTCCCACTTCTTTTTAGGAGGGGTAGGAGTGTTTTTAATAAAGACCTTTTCAGGACTTTCTGACAGTTGGGGTTTAAGTGGTTTCCCACCCAGACTGTCCCTGCCTAATTCTTCATAGGATTTTTCAATTATTCTGGCTAGTTCTTGAGGTCCCTCAGTTACATCAAATTCTCTTAACTTTTGGCGGCTCGCCACGGATGCTGCTTCACTTTTAATATTAGCTAATATTATTGTTGAGACCTGTTTGAAATCTTTCAGTAATTTCATACCTAGATTTAAAGCAGGCTCTGCTCCGTATTCATTTTGAATCTGTTTCAGGGCGTCTGGTATTACCGCCATAGACGGAACACCATGTGTTTTGGGTAGATTGCATCAAAGACTGTACCCCAAGCGTCGCAGTCCTTCAGGTGTGGTGGGATCCCCATTGGTAAACAGACTGCTAGAATTCTGTGTTTCCCATGAGGGGTAGTATCAGGAAAAACTGCCTCGATTGGATTAATTTTTTGAGCTATCCAGAATGGAATGTGTTCCCGTTTTGTGGGTAATTTACCAATGACTGAATGTAAAGTCTGTGGTGTAATTTTATTTGTGTTCCCCTGGTAAGGGGTGTGTTGTGGAATCCTTATAGGAGGTTGGACTGTTAGAGTCCGCATGACATATTGAACCAATTGTCTATAGATTTTGATTAGTTGTCTGAATTGAACTAATAGTTCCACATCTGACATTTCATTAATTTCAGGATGTGGTGTATAGCTGGCTAATACCGGCTATGTTGCTCCTGGTCTACCTAGTGGACTGAGCCTGGTAATGTGATTTATATGTTTCAGTGCACCTTTATACCAGAGCGCATGCTCTTGGTATGTGAATGGAATTTCAATATCCTCGAAAGGAATGTGGGGCATATTATCAAGGGGGTTTATCTCCGATTTTTTGGCTTTAAAAGCCAAGAAAGCGGAGATAAAATTATCTCCCTATTACCTAGCTGTCGCTAACACCAGTTAGCGACAGCTAGTAGGAGATAGCGACCATCTTGGGCCCCACTTTGCATGTCAGTGATATTTATCACTAATGACATGCAAAGTGGGCGTGCCAAAATGTTAGCGACTGGAAACAGTCGCTAACATCGCTATCTCCTATTACCAACTTTTGAAGATATTCGCGCTAAGCGCGAATATCTCCAAAAGCTAACAACTGCCCTGAGCAGTTCTTAGCCATTTTATCCAATGGGAGGTGGATAACATGGCTAAGAGCATTAGCTCGCTAATGCATGAATATCGCTGACTTTTCAGCGATATTCATGCATTGCGGACGATTTTTATCGCATTTGCAATAAACCTTGGTAATACCAAGGTTTATCTGCGATAAAAATCGCCGAAGCTCGGCGATAATTTTTTCACGCTAACCAAGCAATAGCGATAATTATCGCTATTGCTTGGTAATATGCCCCTGTATTCCTCTGGTGGTTCATCTTCTTTGTAGAAGTGAAACACTTTAGTTACTGGATTTGCTTCAGGGCAGACAATCCATGAAAAGAATACCTCTGTCTGATGATATTCATGTGCCTCTATCACAAAAACTACCCTACCACCTCTTGCTGATAGGCCATTTCGTATACGTTTTATTGTGATGGCTTTCCTTAAATTTTCTGGAATGCTTATAGCATCCTCGTCGGTCTCTTGGAAACCTGTTATATTAAAAGCTGCAACGACTGGATCGGCTGCAGGTCCACCGTTCTTGGTGGTGTGGCCGTTATTCAACATTTTGTTGACTGAAAGTTTGCAGAGCAAGTTTCAAGGAAACAAAGATAAGGTGCACAATATTTTGGAACACTGTATCCTTCAAGGTTGAACAAACCAAAAAAGAATACATAGGATTTTCTTTCTACTCAGCTATGACGGATATTATCCTTTTACCCACTCCAGACGTCTATTGGAGTATTTTACGGGAAAAAAGGGTCTTTGAGAAAAGCACAACTGAGTTACTTTAGTACCTAGCTTTAAATTAGTGCCTTACCACATGTTGGGTGCCATGTAGTGTAGTTCCTATATTCCCAATAGGCTCTGCGCATTGGAATAATATATCCTATAGATTTGATGTAGGACTGAGGTCAACTAGGTCTCTATCGAATATACTAAACTTAATTGTGAGTGCCAGCTAGCTCAGGGGTCACTAGAAACTTTCTCGAATTCACAAGAAGGGATTAGTTTCTGACAACCGCATAAACATGACAACTTTGTTTCCCAAGAATAAGAAAATATCTCTCAGAGTCGTGGAAACAATAGATAAGTATTTTACTCAGTCAATCGTGCATGCTTCATTTCTACAGAGTTGCAGAAAAATAGAGAGACAGGCGTTTTCAATAAAAAAGGTTTTATTGAACAGTCTTCTTTCTCATGCAAGAGAAGTGAACTGCTACAATCGTTATGCAGACTGCAAAGTATAATGCGTACAGCGAGAATAGTATTATAAAATAATACTGTAAAAGCATTGTAATGTTTCTAAGCCATATAAAAATACATACATAAATACACAGGCTAAAATACTCAACTGGTGTTTCTAAAATACGCCTACCCCAATGAACCTAACCTAAGTCTAGTACACGGAAGAAGTAAGTATTGTGTAGCATAGGTTTTAGTTTTCTTTCCCAAGAATCTATCATAGGTTTCTCTAGGTTCTAATCAGCTCCATACCTTAGTTAAAATGAAGGAGGCCTGGTATTTTTGTCTCGGGACTCAATTTCCCAACACCCCGCAAGGGGAGCCGGAAACACTGGAGCTGGATTCTCGTCAGGAGAAGGGCAGCTTCCTGATCAGTGTGTCAGCTGCAGAGTCGGCTTCCTTCGGCACTTGCTGTAGGGAGCTGCATCGGGCAAGTAGGTCTTCGAACTGCTCCGAACTACCGTAGTTTGCTATAGCAAGTGAAGGTATATTTATACCTTGAAGGTGTTTAGGAATGCCATAGTTTGACGTAAAGTCGGGCATATGAACGTCATAATGAACCCCTTGGGAATAGTTGTTCATTGTAAAGTAACTGAGTTCTTGGAGAAATCAATTTTCAAGCAAGGGGAAGTTCCCTGACTGCTTAAGCCGATTTTCCAGGAAATCATTGTGACGTTTGGTACAGGTGGAAGTAGCCATACCTGTATTTGGATAGCATGGGCTATGCCTAAATAAGGGCTTGATTTCTATGCCTATATAAAGGCAATGTGAATTGTACCTATATAAGGGCATGAATCGGGAAAATTCACTCGGAGCCTAAAACGCCACACAACATTAGGGGCAGAGTTGAGTTTCAGGATTTGTGATTTCTGCATGTTTACACGGAGCCCTGATGCTGCAATAAATTCTTGGAGTTCAGCTACAGTGTCTATGATGCAAGGCATCGTGGGTTAGGGCGGTGGGCTAGCACACTGGCAAACAATTTTGCATCGATGTTTAGGATCAAATTATGGTGGTATGAGCTACAATGTTTTGGGTCCTTACCAGGTTTTGGGATGGCCAATATCATGGCTTGAAGCATCGACTCTGTAAGGGTGCCTGTTTTGACAAATAAGATGAATAAGTGAGTTAGTATTGGGGCGAGTTCCACACAAAAGATCCTATAGAATACCACGCTGTACTCGTCTGGGCCAGGCAACTTCTGGGGCTTTTAGGCGAGAGATCGCCGAGATTTCCTTTTCAATACGGATGCGCTTGTCTAGAGCTTCAGCCTCCGTTGGGGGGAGAGGGAGATCACAGCTACCACTTATTATGACTAGGGGTCTGCTAGGCTGGTAGGTTCACTTTCATACAGCCCAGCATAATAGGCCTGGAAGGCATCAGCAATGTTGTGTACATTGGACACTATGACCCCCGAGCCTGACTGGACTAATTTGACCAATTATGCAAACTGTCTGCTACGGAGATGATGTGCAAGCATGCAGCCTCCTTTATTGCTCCCTACGTAAAATGTATGCTTGAGGTGCAGCATTGCATGTTCGGCTCTATCTAGATGAAGGAGTTTAAGTTGTAGACACTCTTTCTCTAGTTGCCTTCAGATCCGGAAGAAGCTGGTGCACTTGTGTATCGATTCTAGCTCTAGCACGGACCTCTCCAACTCACTCCTCTTGGTTTTCCTCATCCTATTGTTGTGTGATGCTTTTGCAATGAGAGCCCTACGGGCCACCAATTTTGAAGCCTCCCAAACTGAAGACAGTGCAGTGGAGCCTGTGTCATTAAGAGCTAGATAGTTTTGTATGTTTTTTTTAGTGCTGTGACCATCATCCCTGACTGCAGCATTGTCTCTCGGAGGCACCAGGGAGGTATTTGCATGGGGAGGGCAGAAATGATAGGGGTCATTATGGTAGAAGCTATCAGGCGCTCCCAAGCTGATGGGGAAGCCAGGATGTGGTCTAAGCAAACGTATGTCTTGTGGGCTGCAGAATAAAGGTGTATTCCTGTGTGTCTGGATGTTGAGAGCGCCACACATCGCACAGCCAGCATTCTTCCAGCCATTCCACCCCCTCAAGTGAGAGGGCTCCTGTGTTACCGGATCTGAGTCCTGAGCGGTCCCGCTCAGCAGCCATTACTATGTTCAGGTCCCCGCCCACCACTACTGCTTCATCTGGGGTATTGAGTATATTGGCTAGTACGTCTGTCAAGAAAGACTTCTGCCGCTCGTTTGAGGTGTGTATATCGAAGCAACAGAGAGGTGAAATGTACCCAATTGCACTAGAAGGGCTAGTAGGGGACCCTTGATCTCAGCAGTAGTACCTAGGGCTGTACCGGGGAAGTGCCTGGAGAGGAGAATGGCCACACCCCCTTTCTCCCCCTTCCCCGCCTGAGGACCACAATTGGAGCGGGAACCTCTTGGTTGACATTCTCTGTGTATCTTTAGGGAGTAAGTGTGTCTCCTGGAGCAGGCTTATGTTGCCCTGAGCATGTTCCAACAGGGACAACACCACAGACCTCTTAATAGGGTTGTTGAGGCCGCGCACATTGAGATTAATGATCTTGATTGCCATGGATAAAGGGAACAAAGAGAGCTATGAGAGATCGGGCAAGTACCTCCATAGTCATGTGTGTGGGGTCCGCAGGACTCCAGTGGTGGGGAGAGCCATTATCAGCACGTATGGGTGGAGGACCTATCTGAAGTGGTTCATCTGAAGGGGCATCCCAACAGAGCAACCTAAACCCCAACAAGATAACAATACAAATGAAAATGTTAACATTTGAAAATTTCTGAAGACCAAAGTTCGTCTGTTCTATTGGATTGGGGTGGTCCGTGGCCATGTAAGATGTGGCTAATCCAGTACCAAGTCGACCGCAGTATTGCAGAGGCCAACAGGAGACCAGCGGCAGGGGTATTAACATCCGTGTCATCGATCTTCCCATCATCCTGTCGCAGCTGCCACCACCACTCCACTCCTTCATCTCCTTGTTTAGCTAGGCTGACTCAATCTCAGGAAGCCTCCGAGAGGGCAGAGTCCACCGAGATGGCCTGCAGGACCGCCTGTCTCTCTTTGCTAATTGTGTTCTGGTTTTGCTCTACTTCGGGAGGTTTTGACTGTTTGACATGTTTGCTGCTGTCACCTGGTGGCACCTGGAAATGCGATCCCCTCACCAGTGTCTTCTGGGATGTTGATGGGCAATAGGGCACATGCTTCCTTTAGGGACTGGATCTGATGGAGAGAGCCCTCGTTGTGGAAAATGATACAAAAGGGGTGTCCCCAATCGTAAGTAATGTTGGGTTTCCGTAGGTGATCTGTGATTGGGCGAAAGACCTTACGCTTTTGTAGAGTTATCTGGGAGAGATCTTGGTATATCACTTGTGGTGGCCTTTAAATTGGATTGGGTGCATGTCTCGTGCTCTTTTAAGGATATCTTCCTTAGTTTGAAAACTGTGCACGCACATCAATATATCTGCAGGGGGTCCTTTTTCCTGACATTCAGGTCCCACCATGTGGACTCAATCTAGCTGTAGGGTGGATCCGTCTGTGGGACACAGGACATGTCGAAAGAGGTCTGTGATGAATTCTCTTAAATTGGACCCTTTTGCTTTAGATGGCACTCTTCTAACGTGCATATTGTTTCCCCAGGAGTGGTTCTCCAGGTATTTGTTACGGGCCTGAAGGTCTAGATGTTGCTCTTTGAGTCTCGGGACCTCTTGTTGAAGCCATCCAAGTTCTTCTTCTCGACAAGTGTTCCTGTCTTCTAGTGCGGCCACTCTTTCCCCCACTTCATCTACATCACGTTGCACCTCCCGAAGCTCCGCCGTTCGCTCTGTTTTCATTACCTGCAAGTCCACTCTTAGGGAGGTGAATAGCGATTCCAGGAAAGTCTTAGTCACCAGCCCCTCCCCATCTTCGGGGTCCATTTTAGAATCAGCACCTGCACTGGCGAGCCTGTCCTCCGTGGCGGCCTTACCTGCTTGCCGAACATGTCCTTGAGGGAGCGATCTTTCTTAAATCTGTTCACCGCCAAGCTGCTGGGGTTCTCGCTTCCGGGCCTTCACTCGGGTGGCCCCTGCTTTCTAAGCTGTCTTAGCGTGGTCTCTCTAGGGAGCCAGGTAATCAAGGTCCCCGTGGGCTGCCGTGTAGTGAACATCGGTCAGAGAGTTAGCCCCCTCCTGCCTCTCTGCCAGATCTCAATCCCTGTGAGCGTGCTCAGACTCTAGGGTGATTATATCTTTTAGTTGGACCCTGAGTTGGCTAAGCCACTGGTGGTCTGGGGGTGACTTCTCATTTGGCACAAAGGAAGGACAAGGATCTCCGTCATGCCCCGCTGGTCCCTTTGGTGCCCCAGCATGGTATGTAGGTAGGTGGCCCAGGCCACGCATTGTCCCGTTCAGGTGCTCCTCCAGGGTGGTAGCTCGCTCTTTGGCTGAGATAAGCCCAACTCTATGGATAACTTCTTGACGTGGGAGGGGCTGGAAAAGACTGAGACGGTCCTCCGTTCCCATGTAAGCAGATGTGCCCCATCCATGAGGTGGATCAGTGAGGGGCCTCCAATGACCGCCGGAGACAGGTCGTGCAAAGCGAATGGAGGAATCCGGGTCCCCAGGGGCACTGGCTCAGGCCCACAGGTAACCTTGGCCTGCAGCCCGGCAGGGTGCTGAATTCCGCGGTGGGGCCTGCACTGCAAGGCTGAGGTCCGGAATAAGGCAGAGGGCTCAAACTGGGCCTCAAAGCAAATGTCATCCCACCCTGGGCTGTAGGGAGTCCCTCATTGCAGGCCCCAAACTCTACCCACACGCGTGCCAAACGTGAGGGGTTGGAAGTTGCAGGCACTTGATGGAGGGCACCTCGCCCCGGGGGGAGTTGTGGTAGTAAAGTAGGCATCACCTAGAGGACCATTGATGTGTGGAGGTCTCCGATTCCGTATCCAGGCCTAATCCCGCTACTGCTGTCTAGGTTTCGTACCACACTCGTCAGGCTCACAGAAACAAGCAGGGGGGCACTGCTAAAGCCAGGTGCCAAAAAGCATACTGGGGCCCCCTCTGCTGCTTGCAGCCCTTACCCTCAGTCCGCAGTGCGGGGCTCGACCCCAATAAAAGACCAGGCTGCAGGTCACTCCCGGTCCAGATGCCGTCCGCTCCACCTTGATGCACGGATGCCATGCAGCTGGTTGCCCTCTCTGCTCCTGTGGACTACGGTGGATGCCTTGTGTTGTCGTCAGCCTGCAGCTCACACAGATGGCCAAGAGGAGGGTGTCGGTGGGCTCTGTTGAGTGCTGATGTCAGTGGCGGCTCAGAGCGATCAGGAAAGGCGTCCTAGCCGCTCGCCATCTTGGCCAAGCCCCCCCAGTGGTTCACCTTTTAAAATTGGAATGTTCAGGGGCCAAGGTCCAAAGTTTCAGGGCCAAGTCCTCAAGATGATCATGGGTTTCTCTGGGTGCAAGAGGACTTATAGCTGGTGCTACAAAGGAAGAGGGGCATCTGTATAAGTAAAGCAAAACTGGGCTTTAAGCAAGTCTAAGGGCTCTCAAGGGAGAGCAGAGTTCGCAAGGACTCTGGGGCCACAAGAGCACCGCTGGTTCGAAGAGGTCCTGGCGGTGCGGGCTGAGTGCAGTGAAGATGTTCAGCTGGGCAATGGCGCTCAAAAAGACACCTCACGGTCAGGGGCTGGCATGTTGGCACCATGATTATGGAGGTGCTGGGCCACTGCTGAGGTGGATCTCTGGAGTCCTGATGTCTCTTGTAGGGGACCGGCTCACTGTAAAGTTGGAGTCCACCTGGACTTGGTTTTCTAGGTTTTTGCAGCAGGGGGCCAGGTACCCTGGGTAGTCGTACCTTTCAGCTTTGGTCGGTCCTGGGGCCTCAAGACTTGGTGCAGAGACAGAGTTGACCCCCCAGAACAGGTGTACATTTCGTTGGTACTCTGAGACATTGGTCGGGCTGGAGATCTGGACAATGCTGAACCGGACTTTGCTTTTCTTTTAAGACCTGTTGCTGCAGGGAGATAGCTCTTTTTTCTCAAGCAAGGTCCATGGTGATGTGCAAAGTGCTGATGACCCTCTGGGGTTTATGGCGGCAGGACAGAGCTGAGATGAGCTAGAGGATGGCGATTGTCGAGTTCTGTGGCAGCACACAGGAGTTCATGCACAAAGTCCACCACAAGGTCTGCAGTTCTCGATCCAACAGTAATCTTCAGTTGTCTTCTCCTTGTGTCCGTGGATACTAGTTTCAGGGTCTGGGGATGCCACATAAATACAAAATTATGAGGTGTTTAGAAGGTAGTGACAGGCCCGCTCCTTATATCAGTAGAGAATGGGGTTGCATTTCAATGGCTGCAAGGCCTTTGATGCTTCCCATCAGTGCAGGTTTATTAAGATGAGATGTTTGATACCAAACATTCCATAACACAGTGAAGCCATCATGGAGCTGGGGAACCCACAATGACAAGTGTCCAGCCCATATACTCTCTATGGCTTCCTTGTTCACTTGCAATATCCAAGAATCAACATGGATATTGCAGGGGGGATATCTGATCATGTGGAATATTCCCCCACAGAAGATATAGTGCACCCTGCCTTAAGACTATGTTGCCTGCTATAAGGGTGTCTTACCTATATCCCATGCAGGATGTGTGCTATGCCAACTCTTCAGTTTTATCTGCACCAAGGCATGCAGTCTGCAATGGCAGTGTGCATTGACTTGGTGAGGGGACCCTAGGGTGGTACAATTAGTGTTGTTACCCTTAAGGTCACCCTTCAGTGCCAATACACTAGGTACCCGAGGTACCATTTACTAGGGACTTACAAGGGTTACTGATGTTGTGCCTATTGGGAAACAGAAGGTACAATTTGGGGAAAGAGCTTCTGACACAGGGGACCTGGTTGGCAGGGACTCTGTGCACTTCTGGTTGAAACTACATCATCATCACCTACCGATAGTGAATGTAAGAGATAAGTCAGCCTAGCTTGTTGCACTGCTACTAACAGTCAGGTTTTTGGTGAGCACCTGCATCAACCTGCCCCTGACTGGTGGGCAAAACACTTTCAGGGTTAACATTATGGGGCACAGCTCCAACAGATTTATGAGGCAGCATTCTTTTGATAGGGACCAGAGATCCTGGATTTCCAATTTGCCCAAGTGGTATCTCTCAAACTGAGGGGCGATGCAAATGATACCATTGTGAGCACTAGTAAGGGAAAAGAGAATGGCCCACTGCATGCCCCATTGGAATCCACAGTCGAACAATACAATTTCTGAAAGGCCTTCAACGAAATGCAGAACTTGTCAGACAGGCACTGCTAATGCTGGGTAACTGCAAAGGTACCAACAAGATGTAGAAGCAGACGCAAAACTTTTGAGGCTAAGCACTGGTATCATGGTCCGAGCAGGTTCACTCAGTGCAGAGTATGAAACTGCCAGCAGAAGTGTGACTGGTGGTGGTGGTGGACGTGGTGGTGGTGGACTTGGTGGTGGTGGACGTGGTGGTGGTGGAAATGGTGGTGGTGGATGTGGTGGTGGTGGACGTGGTATTGGTGGTGGTGGACATGGTGGTGGTGGATGTAGTGGTGGATGTGGTGCTGGACTTGGTGGTGGACTTGGTGGTGAACTTGGTGGTGGTAGTGGATGTGGTGGTGGTGGAGGTAGACGTGGTGGTGGTGGACGTGGTAGTGGCCTTGTGGTGGTGGTGGTGGACATGGTGGTGTTGGACTTGGTGGTGGACGAAGTGGTTGTAGACATGGTGGTGATGGACGTGGTGGTGGTCGAGATGGTGGTGGTGGAGGTGTAGATGGTGGACATGGTGTTGGTGGATGTAGTGGTGGATGTTGTGGTGGTGGAGGTGGTAATGGTGGTGGAAGTGGTGATTCTGGACGTGGTGGTGGTGGACGTGGTGGTGGACGTGGTGGCGGTGGTGGAGGTGGACATGGTGGTGGTGGATGAGGTGGTGGATGTGGTGGTGCATGTGGTGGTAGTGGTGGTGGACATGGTGGTGGTGGACATGGTGGTGGTGGACGTAGTGGTGGTGGATGTAGTGGTGGTGGATGTGGTGGTGGTGGAGGTGTTGGACATGGTGGTGGGTGTGGTGGTGGCGGACGTGGTGGTGGTGGACGTGGTGATGGTGGATGTGGTGGTGGTGGATGTGGTGGTGGTGGACGTGGTGGTGGTTGACATGGTGGTAGTGGTGGACGTGGTGGTGGTGGACATGGTGATGGTGGTGGTGTGACGTGGTGGTGGTGGATGTAGTGGTGGTGGATGTGGTGGTGGTGGACGTGGTGGTGGTGGATGTGGTGGTGGATGTGGTGGTGGTGGTAGTGGTGGTGGACGTGTTGGTGGTAGAGGTGGGTGTGGTGGTGGTGGTGGTGGACATGGTGGTGGTAGACATGGTGGTGGTGGACTTAGTGGTGGTGGATGTAGTGGTGGTGGATGTAGTGGTGGTGGCTGTGGTGGTGGTGGTGGTGGAGGTGGATGTGGTTGTGGTGGAGGTGGTGGTGGAGGTGGTGGTTGTGGACGTGGTGGTGGCGGACGTGGTGGTGGTGGTTGATGTGGTGTTGGATGTGGTGTTGAATGTGGTGGTGGACGTGGTGGACACAGTTGTGGTGATGCGGTGGTGGTGGATGTGATGTGCCCAATGTTCAGAGGGGACTGGCCCCTTCACGCAACAATAGTTGTGTTTACACAACAGAGCTGCTGGTTGCTCAGTCAGTTGTTGTCAAGGATTGTTTGGGTTTAGAAATCAGTTCCGCATTGGCATAGCCAATAGGTCTTGCTTTTGGGACCTTATAAGTATTTAGTTATGCAGCACAATATCCTTGGTGCAACATCAACCGTTGCATGGCTAAACACTTATAAGGTCCCAAAGGCGAGACGTAACGGCTATGCCAATGCTTGTTGTGGCTTGGGCTAGCTTGGATGCAGTGCGTCCTGCTGCACCCAGAGAGATGGGCAGGGATACACACTGCCCTGGCTTGGGTGCTGTGCGTCCTGGTGCTAAAGAGAAACGTGGGGAATATTTATATGCCCATACTGTAAATGTGGTAGCATGTGTGTGTGCTGACCTGCATTTTGGTGCCGTTCTGTGTGTGTTTGTGTGTGCCTGAGTCCTGTATGCATGCTTGTGAGTCCGTATAGGTGCTTGTAAGTGTTCTTGCATACTTGTGTTTATTGTATATATAAATATATTGCGTACCATTGTGTGCCTGTGTATCTTTGGTGCTTGGGTATGTATGGTGTTTGAGTGTCTTCTATACTTGTTTCTAAGGGTGTTTTTATATGTGCGAGTGTCTGTGCTTTCTGTGTGTTACTAAGTATGTCTTAATCTGCATTTTTGTGTTTGGTTACATTCCTCACATATGTTAACTCCAGCTGTGGTGGACACAGAAACCCCCTTTGTTAGGCAAAATGTAGAAACATATATATTTTTTTACTTTCTCATGCTAAAGCAGCCCCATCAGTAGATAGGTTAATATCATTATTTCTGCAACAACATATTTCTGAAACATGCCGATAACTAGCACTATACCACAAACACTTAACGTACCTTTGCCCATAAGAGTTAGGACTCCTTTTACCAGCATTGGAAGGATGAAAGGTTGGTCTACCCATTGGTAGCTAGTAACATAGTATGGAAAAATACGTCCTACAACTGTATAGAGTGGAATGTAAATAGGTTCATGTCATGGATGGACGAAATTGAAATAAGTTTTCAGGACGTATAAACAGCCCGGAGAAATGCAATGGGGATGGGGGGGGCTTCGAGGAGAGAAGATGACAGTATATGCTAACGAGGGTGTGGACTTGAATAGACGGGAAGTTCCCGAGGGCTGACTATGTGTTAATGATAGGGAAGGTCAGAGAGCAGAGTAGGAGAGGAAACGGACAGAGAAATGAAGCAAGGAAATGTGGAGTGGGAGAAAAAGAGAGAACAGAGAAAAGTACAGAGAAGGGAGGCAGAGATGCGAGGAAAGAGACGGAAGATAGAATAGAGAGGTAAAAGAAATAATAGATTAAGAGAAAAATATAGAGAGGAAAAAAGAAGAGGGAGCGAGAGCAAGCTCGATTGGAGCGAGAAAAGAGAAAGCAAGAACACAGAGGCGGGGAGGGGGCAGAGCACCACTCGGGGTGTGGGGCACTGAAGGGGGGAGTGGGCAGGAAGGGGTAACACTGAACCACAGGACCAAGAACAAGCTCTGGCATTGCGCGGAGGGGGGCGGGGAAGCGGCTTCCTTTGAAGTCTGATGCTGATGGTGTGCGATGTGCACGCGCCCGGCTCACATGCACTGTAGGCAATCCGCCTTTGGGTGCATTTTTCAGAGCCCTTACTTTATATCTCGCCAAGCATCCCTAACGGGATGGCTTAGGCTCGACCTAAAAAAAATGGGGGGTACATCTGGAATTAAACGTTCATGTATAGGATGGCAAAAGATGGGGTGGACGACAGTGCTGATAATAGGCAGGAGTCATCAATACTACCTTGCACCCGTTTTATCATAGACCACTGTAAATTAACAAAAAGTGAATTGCACGAGTGGTATCAGATTGCTAATATATTCAAGGGTTAGAGACTCCTCATGGGAAAAAAAAAGGTTACTTACAACAAGGTAGTGAGTTAGCATGTGGAAAATGTTGTGCAAAAAATGGTTTAGAATATATAAGAGAATAGTGACCAAATTACAAAGACAAGCATTTGGAAACCCACTTATCCCTGTAGAAACCATCTCAAAGGGATATGGTTGTTTGAGGTGGACCACTAGTAGCAGTTCTGTTCTGGAACTATGCAGCTGGAGGCAGTCAGAACAGGTAAAAGAAAAGAGTGGCGCAAAGACAGTCATCGTCCAAATAGTGCACGCTTGCTGGTATCAAGTAAAAATGAGGCTTGGAGCGCACCCTGCGTTCCAGCACTTGCAAAAGGCCCCCCCAATAGGCTGGAGCTTCCAGGACACAGAGAAAGCACCAGTGCCTAACAACGAAATTAGTAAAACGTCAAACAAGTATACACGTACATTTTACCTCTTAATAAAAAGTGTAGAGAATCCAGCAACTTGTAAACTAATTAAAAGAACAAGAAAGACAATGGCAAATCAGGCACAATCAATTATTAGTAAAAATTCAGAACACAGACATAGCCCATCAAGTCTAAATGCAATATACTAAAGAATATCCAGAAGCCTCTAGATTCCATGGCCGATGAGAGTCAATCAGCTCAAAGGGCGCAGAGGGGGACAATGCAGCTCCATCTACCGGGCCCTCTAAGTTGACAACCTAGTTTTCCAGTTCCCTGGTCTGTTCAATGGTATAGGATGCTTAAAAGCCCCTCTAATCAAATCACACATTCAGCAGATCACCAAATCTGTGGCACTTCGCCACAGCCTGGTCCCATTCCACCTGCGACCACTGGTGGAGCACGAGTCAACAAACCCAAAAAGCAGGGCATAATTAAGAAAGTGTCAGGGCCAACACCATGGGTGTGCCCGATGGTGATCGCCGGAAAAATTAAGCAGTCCGGAAAAATTTGCCTCTGCATCAAAATGCGTCTCCCGAACTGTGCCATCAAGTGTAAACGTCCCATAACACGCTCTATGGATGACATCATAGCTGACCTAAACGGCTACAGATGGTTCTCTAAACTGGATTTAAATGCAGGCTACCATCAGTTTCTCCTTTCTGAAGAAAGCAGGTACATCACCGCCTTCACCACTCATTTAGGACTGCGTTGTTACAAATGACTGAACTTCGTCATCCCTTCGGTGGCCAAGGTCTTCCAGGATACCATAGGAGAGATGTTGTTGGGACAGCAAGGCATCATGAATGTAAGTGACAACATTCTCATACACTCAGTGACAGCCAAAGAACACCACAAACACTTAAGAGCTGCCCTGAAACAATTCTGGGAACATGGGGTCACATTGCATCACATCAATTTCTCCTTTTTCCAGTTCACAATCAAGCTTTTCGTCTATGTCTTCAATCGAGATGGAGTGCAATTTGACCCCCAGGTACCGCACATCATCAAGCATGCCCCAACACCATGAACAGTCTCTGAAGTGCACAGTTTTATGTGCATTGCCAAATATTGCAGCCATTTCATTCCAAATCTCGCAACCTTAGCAGAGCCACTCTGAGCACTGACCAAGGCTGGTGCTAGTTGGACATGGAGTTAGAGGGAGTAGGATGCATTACAGAGAATATAAGAAGCCCTCCTGAATAACACAATAATGGCCTTCTTCAATCCGGAGAAACAGACAGAGCTGTTCGTAGATGCAATTCCTGCAGGGTTGGGAGCAGCAAGAAACTGAGCCCGGCAAGTGGGCACCCCTAGCATTTGCCAACAAGACGCTGGCCTCGACGGGGACACGCTAGGCCCAAATTGAAAGGGAAGCATTGGCCATCAAGAAACTTTAACCTATACTAATCACTGACCATCAACCTCTTGTGCCACTTTTCCGAGGTTCAGTTCCACAGCCACCACCGCAGATTGAGAGGTGGGCCATCCTGCCACAACATTACTACATGGAAGTTATATATTGTCCGGGATACATAAATCCTGCAGACTTCCTCTCCCATCACCCTTCTCTGACAGACAGTGTGGGGACTGACAAGGATGACAATGTGAAAAGATACATTCATATGATCTGGCAGTCTGCCTCCCCGAGAGGGCTTAGCCCCAGAGACATCGCGGAAGCCACAAAAGAAGATGCTGTGATGATGACAGTGAAGGCAGCTATGCAAGGAGTGTAAATGGAGCAGCTATGATAAGGAGAGGCTTCTTAAATGCGGAGAGTACGCAACAAATTCAGTACTTGCCATGCTACAATGCCAAGTGACCAGGCGCGCAACACCCATTGGACTCACTGGGCTTCAGCCCCCCCCCCCCCCCCCCCCCCACTGCGTGTGTGGCAGCCCGGGAAGAGACAGATACCAGGCACAAACAGAGCCGCACCCGAACGTTTCACAGGTCTTTAAAAGACCATTTGAATGTTAATTAGGCCTTGCAGTTGTTTCACCCCTTCTAAGAGCCCCTGCAGCTCCACTCTGCCTACTGATTAAAGGTTCAGCCCCCCGAAATGTTTTCTCAGCCCGATCCCCCCCGAAATTTGCCTCTAGTTGCGCCTCTGCAAGTGACAATGCTTTCTCAGAGCGAATACCAAGGAACCATGCAGATAAAATCTCACATGCGGGAGAAAGTGTGGTTCTCTGACCTCAAAAACAAGATAGATGAAGTGGTATGGCAATGACCAGTGTGTCACAGAACAAGTCCTCCCGAAAGCCTGGTGCCTATCATCACCATGGAACCATGCATTTGTATCCTTCTTTTATGGTTTGTTAAACCGAAATAAAGAATTTTGAGCACTCCGTGGAATAAGTTAAGCATTGACTTTGAACGTTTTCTAGATGTAACGATTACGATGATCTTGCCAACAGCTATTCAAAGTCTCCCATTGTCAAGGTGATTCACTCAACCACCTTCACATATGAGGTGCCAGTTCTGGGAAAAAGATTTGCAATGTTTGGCCTACCAACCGAGATCAAAACCGACAACGGTCCACTCTTTCAAGGATCAGAATTTAAGGACATGCTCAATCACCTAGGGATAATCCACTTTAGTATCAACCTGCAATGGCCAAAGGCCAGCGGTGAGGCCGAAAGATTTAGGTGCACGGCAAACAAAACACTCGGGATTGCCGTGGCAGAGAATACTAATCACAAAGTATGCCTCTAGAAGTTCCTCTGTGAGTATCCCAAAACGCCCCACTGACCTACCCACCTACCCAACAAGCCCCGTAGATTCTGATGTTCAACGGCAGCAGGCGGGACACAATCCTGACATACCCAGGCTCAATCCAGGTGTTGTGTAATATCAGGTATCCCCTTGGGATCGTGTATCCCCTCCACTTCGGCCGTCTTCGGAGAATGAAGTCAGCCCGGGCAGGATCAGACAGGAGCAGTCGATCTCTGCTCGGGCTGAGTGCAGGGATACACGATATCATGGGACACCAGACCGAGCACACGCTATAAATTACTTGGCGTTTCGTTTCTCTAATGCTGGAGCCTCAGCTGCACAAGAGAAAGGAAGCAAATAAAAGCGGTTCAAACAATGAGAGCTTAAATAAATGAAAAATAAATGCAGAGACGGAGACAGTGAAACAATGAAATGGTTATTTTTCAACCAAATTGCAACTGGTACGAAGGAGAGGTGAAATAAATACACGCACGGAGTTGGAGTGAAAGAATGTTATTTTTTATTTTTTGGCAAATCCCAACTAGTACAAAGAAGGAAAGGTGAAATCAACGACAATTAAATTAATGCACGCGGACTGGAAGTGAAAGAATGGCATTTTTTGTTATTATTTCGGCAAATCGCAAGTAGTACAGAGAAGGAAACGTGAAATAAATGAAAATGAAACAAATACACGAAGTCGGAGTGAAAGAATGGAATTTTTATTTTCAAAGCGATGGATTGACGTAAATTAAAACATGGGGAGAGAGAAGGACAGAGAATGGAATATAGCTTGCAAGGTTTTATATTGCTATGTGTGACATTCATATAATTTCAGTGTAATTATGAGTGATATTTCAACAACGAGTTACACTTTCTGGAAAGCAAAGTCAAGTAATAAAGATGATGGAAGCATATAAATATCAAAAATGACACCCATTTCACGAAAGAGAAACTCTAAGAAGATCCAAAAATGACTGCAAGTCACCAGTTATGGAAGAGCACTAACCTAGAACTCGCAAACTGCCCCAGAAAGACCAGGGCAATGGCAAGGCTCAGGACAGTGAGGCGCAGCCTTTACAGCCAGCCAGAAAGCTGTTGATTTCAAAGACAGTAATCAATCCGAATAAAAATGATAACTGAGGAGTTTAGCTGAGTGGTGTCAGCCCCGGTTGGCACACCACTACCTGCCCCACCCCGCAGCACCAGATCACACCAGCAGGCTACAGCTGTCACAGACCTACTAAAAACAACAGGCTCGTAAGTGACAAAGCTGCTGGCCATGCTGAAAGTTGGACCAGCATCATTGCCACTGCCCCTGATTACAATAGTATCAAGTTGTCGATGCTAGGGTCACTTTGCTAGGCATGCGCCAACAGACTGAGGCCCTAGGGAAGCGGCATCTATCCTGGTGACTGCTTCCTAGGGCTTGTTTATGTGTTGGCCGCACTCACCCGCGGCAGCCTAGTATGCACAGGGTGTACCCAGGCAGTCCTTTGTGGAAGGAAAGTATGGAAGCAGGAATGCTGGATGAAGGGGGGGTGAGTGTACGGGGTTCTCTGGTGTTTTTGGAGGGCGTGGGGTAAAGATTCCAGTTGCATTCAGGTGTCTCACATAGGGTCCCTTACGTTCTGTGGCGCTGCAGATCACTGCCGTTTACCTGCTATGAAGCGCCAGTGGGGCATCAAGCCATTTGCGGGGTTAGGTGCTAAGTGCAGACCCTTTCATCCCTGTGGCTCCCATTACCTGCTGAGTGCGTGAGTACTTGCGCTCCTCGCCTGCTCTGTGAGAATTCAAGACCAACCGATCGGGGGAGCTAGAACTGGCTCACGTGGAGCAAGTTTAAGTGTCAAGGGGGGGAGCACAGGTTCCATTACCTGCTGCTGGTGTAGGCTCACCCTCTCCCTCCTGGGTGCTGCTGTCTTCAGAGTTGGCTACAGCCGTGCTCCTCTAGGAGTTGAGTTGACGACTCCTTGCCTGCTGCGCCACGGCATGCATTCTGAGGTGAGGCTGTCTGGCTGCAGTTAAGTCCTGCCTGTAAGAGACCACCAATCCCGTGGCAGTCTAGACTGGGACTGGACCGGCCATGTGTCACAAGCCTGTCACATTAGTCAGTGACTGCCGCACAGCCCCCTCGCACCAAGCTGGTCCGCCAATGTATAAAGAGAGCATGTCTCTTGATAGAAGCTGTTGGCCATAATTTTAACACGGACTGTGAGGTGCCATCACGTGACGGGTCTCACAGTGAGTCACACAGTTAACCTGAATGGATAACTGGAGTCGAGGGGAAGTATATAAACTTTGGGGCAGATTTATGAGGCCCTTGCACCACGTTTACGCCGCTGTTGCGTCACGCAAGGTGGCGTAAACGTGGCGCATCCCTACGAACGATTTACAACGTAACGCATCTAGGCAGATGCGTCACGTTGTAAAGCCCTGCGCCGCTTGTGGGCGTTCCGGCGCAGGGTGGGCGTTCCGGGGCAGGTGTGCCTCGCAAAAGTGGCTGAGTGAAATCTATGAGATTTCACTCAGTCACTTTTAAGCCAATGCTGCGTCAAAAGCCTGCGCCTGCTTGAAGCAGGCGTAGGTCTTGACGCAGCATTGTTAAAATGGGGCACCCCTGAGCCTTGCTGGAGCTGCGTCGCGCTTGCGACGCAACTCCAGCAATGCGCCACATTTCCGGCACAGATGCGTCACGCATCTGTGCCGTTTTTGCACCATGGTGCGCCGCATTATAAATGCGGCGCACCATGGCTGGCGGAGCTGTGCCGCACTGTGGCGCATGTTAACTGGCGCATCCCTGGGGATGCGCCAGTTAACATAAATCTGCCCCACAGTTACATTGTAGCTTCTGCTCTCTCCTGCCTAAGCAAGCCTAGTCACGAGCTGAGCCAGCCGCCCAAAGCCGGCACAAACAGCGCGGACCGCACGCTGCATCCTGGATTTCAGTTTCTAACAGAGAACTAATAGCATTCTGGCTTGATCCTGAGGAGCTACAAATGCATGTCTTTCAATTTCAGTGCGGCGATGCAGAGAACCACAATGAAATGTGTTAGTCCAACATCTGATGCGTGGTACTTGGCAGAGCAGAGGGAAACAATGGCAGAGATAAAAAAAAACTAAATGGGGAGGTGTTGCGAAGATGGCAGAGTGAGTGGACGTGTCCTCTCTGTGCTCCGCCCCCGCCGGTCCCACAGCATTGAATATTGAACACCTGGACACAGACTTACCAGTGGAGGTCCAGGGACCTGACCAGTGGACGAGACGGAGAGCACAGGGTCACGTTCCCCACCCGTGACGAGCCTTCCCGAGAGTTCCCTGAGCTGCCCACGGCTCCGGCGAAGAGTCAGCCATACTGCTGCGCCTGCTAGGGTGCATCAGAGCTGGAAAATGGCAGTACGGCCCTGACGGCGGACGGCATAAGATTCACCCTGCCCCTTGTACTGCTGGGGGACCTTTGAACTGATGTCGCACCCTCGCCCCGGACCTAGCGGGCACCAGGGCTTAGTGCAGCGCTGCGGAGGTGCCCGATCCTGACTCCAGAAGAGGCGGCGCTGTTCTACGTGATACCGCCAGCCGGCTGAGATTGCCGCCCCGGGCCTGCGGCGGTGGTTGGCGGCATCCGGGACTTTGTGAAGCCAGCAAGTGTCTGGTTGAGGCCCCACTCTGTATTCCTGTGCCCGCGGGAAGCCCCGCCTCTTTGTCCCCCTGCTGGCAGTTGGTTTGCAGCCTACGTGAGGCCTACCTGTGGTCTGCTGCATGACAAGGCGCTCCTGCGCACTGAGGAGGCCTCCTCACTTGGCAGTTACAGGCCTACAGTGCACATCACAGGGGGTCTCCGTGGTTTTTGCGGTGAGGGACACCTGCTGGCCCCCCGAGTGTTTGACCGACCCCCTGCTGATTTCCTGGGGACTGGCCTGTGGAGGGCCCGAGTGGTACAGTAGAGGGACATTATTTGACAGCATTGCAGCACAATAGAATTTCAGCCTGGGCCGCCCAGTTGATAATCCTCTTTCACAAGCGTTTCACTAGGGGTTGGAGAGGAGCTGGCTGGCTGATATCATCGCAGGAGGTGTGAGCAGTCAATGGCGGCTGTGGTGACAGGGGGGTGGCTGGGTCTTCTTGCTGCTACTACTGGCATCAGGCGCTGTTGCCTATATTGCCCGCTGGTTGCGGTTCCAGCAGTGGCTGCCGCTAAAGGTAGAAAGGACAGGTCGGTGCGGGATCTCCTAAAGAAAGCTGAGGGAGACGCATCGGGCTCTAGCTCACCATCGGCGGAGGGCAGTCCGGACAGCGCTGTCACCCGGGAGTTTCTGGAGTCTCTCTTTACCTCTCAGAGGGAGGACATCCTGGCCGTCAAGACAGATTTGGAGGCGGCTCTCCAGGAGGTCAGGCGCGATGTGGGTGCGGTTGGGAGAGCACGTAGCCGCCTTGGAAGACTCCACTGCGGCGAGGGATGAAATGAAATGAAATGAAAAATTATATTTGTATAGCGCGTAACTACCCGGAGGCCTCGCAGCGCTTTGACTGATTGCTGTGGCGGGCTACAGGGTAGATTAACACGCTTTTGCAAACAGATGGGTTTTCAAAGCTTTCCTGAATGCCATCCGGTTATTATTCTCTCTGAGATCCAGAGGGAGAGAATTCCAGATTCTCGCAGCAGTGTGCGAGAATGAACGGCCGCCCCATCGGGCCTTGTTGATTTTAGTTGTGGTTGCTAGATGCAATGCACCAGAGCGGAGGGCTCTGGAAGGAGTGTATGGCACATCTAGGGGAAACAGGATGGCAGGGCCTGTTCGATGGAAGGATTTATGCACAATGCACATGGCCTTAAAATGTACTCTAGTAGCCACTGGGAGCCAGTGTAGTTCTTTTAGGGCTTTCTTGGCTGACTGCCAACGTGGAATGTTAAACAGTAATCGGGCAGCGCAGTTTTGAGTGACCTGGAGTCTATTGGCCACTGCTGCCGGGGCTCCTAGATATAAAGCATTTCCGTAATCCAGGTGGGAGAGTATCAGGGCCTGAACCATGATTCTCCTCGCCTGGAATGGAAGCAGAGGGAGCACTTTCCGGAGCATTTTCATTAGCCCGACACACGTGGATGCCGTTCTGATGGCCTGGACAGACAAGTCTAGCGTTTTATCGAGCCAAATTCCAAGGCTCTTTATCTGAGGTTTGGGGGAGGAGGAGCACCAAGACATGTGGGCCAGATGGAAGCCAGAGTGATCGGTGCAGGGTTGCCCAGCAGCATAATCTCTGTCTTCTCCCCGTTAAGTCTGAGACAGGAGGATTGCATCCACTTGGCTACAGCCTCTAGACAGGGGCCCAGGGTGTTGGACGACCCCTCAGTGTGGTCCAGAGAGACCACTAATTGGGTATCGTCCGCATGGGTGACAATACGCACACCGAAGGGATGGACTATCTCTGCTAGAGGCCTCATGTAGACATTACAAAGTGTGGGGCTTAGGGCAGAGCCCTGGGGAACCCCACAGCTGAGTGGTTGCTTGGGGGAGACTACCTCGCCCTCGAACACCTGGAAGAAGCGCTCATCCAGGAAGGAGGTCAGCCAGTCCAGGGCCGCGCCCGACACGCCCATGCCCTTCAGACGATGTAATAGTGTGGCATGGTTAACCGAGTCGAACGCGGCACTGAGGTCTAATAGTATGATGGCTGCTTTCCCTCCTCGGTCCAGCACAGATCTTGTTTCTTCCGTCACTGCTAGAAGAGCAGTTTCGGTTCCGTGTTGAGGGCGGAATCCCGTCTGGGAGGCACATAGCAGATTGTTAGATTCTAAAGAATCTACTATGAGGAGATCACAATGCTTCAACAAGAAGTCCTGAGACTGCAGGAACAACATCTAGACCTCTAAATGCACACAGAGGATTTGGAGAACAGATCTAGCTATAAGCATGACAGCGGAATGGATCCAGACTAAAGTTCACAACAAGAGCACAACAGCGTACTACTTTTTGAGAGCTTCCACCCCAGATCACTGGAGCAAAATTTGCCAGTAGGTCAATTACTCAGGATCCGGAGGAATTGCTCTCGTATGGAAACCTATGAGGAACAGGCTGAGACTCTGGAGAAGAAGTTGATTGAACAACAGTACCCTAGAAATATGATGGGAAGAGCAAGGAAAAGAGCTAATAACAATGACCGAGATGGTCTACTTGAACAACAAGAAAAGAAGATGAATGAAAGAGTAGTATGCGTCACCACATACACCCCATAATCGAATAAAGTACAAAACATTGCACATAAACAATGGGATATCCTTAATGGGGCACAAAAACAGTGCCTGCCCCCCAACTATTTGCTTTCAGACGTAACAGGAGAATCTGTGATGAACTTGTTCTTACTAAGGCACCACCTCCAAAGGACCTGAATCAAACCACACTATGGGGCAACCAAAGACCAGTTAGACACTACCCATGCAGAGGATGTGTGGCATGCCCGTTTACCAGCACAACCAAAATGGTGGATATAAAAACAAACATTTCATGGATATTTAAAAACTTTAGCAACTGTAACAGCGAGAATGTTGTTTGCTCACATGCCCCTGCAATCTTATGTATGTGGGAATGACAACCAGAAAAATCAAGGTCCGCATCTACGAACACATGAGCACCATTAGATGCAAAAAAACAGATACAAAGTTGACAAAGCATTGCTTGGAATACAATCACAAGGACACAGATCTGAAATGTGTGGTACTTGAGGTCATAAAAAAACAGGCCCTGATATCCAGAGGATCCTCCACACGAGAGAACAACAGTGGTGCTATCGTCTACGTACATGGGATACAGGACTGAATGATGAAATACCATGGCTCCAGATTGGAAATTAATACAATCTCAATGAGAATAATTTTGTTGTAGACCTGGGCGCACAGACAATAGCCTACCTGTCTGCGTCCAGTGTGGACATCACTATATTAAAGAAATAGCCACTGCCTTTCCATCCTTTACCCAAACCATTAATAGCACCTTTGAAAATAGTTAATATTCGTGAAGGAGCGTGAACACTACAGGTTCTTTGACCTTTCCACCTCATTCTGCCCGTACTCCTCCACACCGGCACTAAGCAATTACTATGAATCTGTTATTACATCACAGATTACCATGATGTGCGAAAGTTCACAACGCCTTGCACATAAAATCCAACCCTTGGGCTTTTGTAATTATTTGCTTGAATGTGTGATTCGATGGCACCCATGTACAGTCTATTTGGGGGGCGCCTGCGAGTTTGAACACACATTGCACACCATCGCTTGACCCATACAAAGTATTTCTATTCTTTAGAATTTTTAAACCACCCTGCATTTGCGGTCTTGATTGCAAAAGAGGGGCAGTACCATAAAGGCAAAGAGGGGCTGAACAGCCTGACGCGGCACGATGACGAGCCGCCCAGGCAGCGTCTGGCAGCTTCCCCGTGACACCGGTAACCATCGATGTCGAGCTCAGTGACAATGGTGTAGTGAGTGTCATATATACATGGGTGAATCAAACTTATTTACAAATTTTTATGAAAGAGTAGTTTAAAAATGGTCAGAACAACGAGGACACCAATATCTCTGGTAGTATGCACAGTTGCTTGTTAATTTAGAACTTGTCACTGAGCACGTTTCTTTCACTGTATTATATGGCACCACAATCTTGCATTGAATTGTTGACAGCCTTATAACAAAAATACATATCAATACTGCTTTATTGAACAAAAAGTAAATTCTCAGTTCGCAACGCAAATTTGTGTTTTTTTGTGTTTCAACTTTGTTTGCTATATATTAATATTCCAAACTCAAATGAATGTTTGATGATCAAGCTCATAATTGTGAAGCAATTGTACTTTGCCGACAGAACCTTTGTATCTTTTCACACTTGTTATTTACAGCGCTAAAAATGGTAAACACTTGAAAGCACTGTAAAAATAATCAGATTCTAATTTGATGGTAGGACCAACATGCACACCTAGCAAGGTAATCTGCTTTAGATACCATCTGTCCTCTTCTATTTGCAAAATCAAACAGAGAAGATATGCTTTTTTGCTCCCATTGATATCGGGCAACGGTGCACAAAACAGATGGTGAGTCCTAATGGTAACAGAAAGCACATTCACGAAGAGGTAGGAAATCTGACAACACACTGAGCCAAAAGCCACATCCCTTCTTCTGCAGTCAGATCCAAGCCGCAGTGGAGTGCATGCTATGGAGTTGGGGCTCAGCGGGAAAACTGTCTCATCTTCCAGAGTCAGTTTCAAGAACAATGCAAGAGCAGGCTGCTGCCTTAAGTCTAGAGGAGCAGAAGACCATCCGCTTTATCGTAAAAGTAACAAAGATTACAGGGGGTGAAGTGGCGCAAAATGACACTTTGCCAAAGGTAGCAAAAATCCATGGACCAGCCTTGGTTAGCTTTCTTTGGTACCCACTGTTTCCATTGGAGAATGTTTGAAGGGGAGGGAGGACTACAAAGCACTTTAAGATGAACTACACAATGCTTCTTACATTTTCCAACAACTCCGCACGATAGCTTAGAGAAATAAGGCATCATGTGCGTTAATAGTTACAGCTCTGAAACGACGTACAGGATCACTTCTCTACATGCAGTACATTCTCACAAGCAAGCGAGGCACAGAGGGCACTCAGTCTAAATCTCTCAAGTAACATTTCGATTTGTCTTTTGTGCTTTCAGTCACTGGTCTTCCAGATGTAAACATAAGACCACATTGGCAGGTCCCCGCCACGTAACTTACAATCGCCGTCTGTGAAAAAGAAAGGAAACCTAAACTGCAATTATGCTCGCTTGAGCAGAATCATGCCAAATACACAGAGAAACGTGTAGCATGCAGTTTAAAGTTCAAATGCATCCATGCTTAAAGTTGAAGCTTGATGTACCACACAGATGAATAGATAAAACACTGCATGCCGCACTGATCAAGAGGGAAAGAGCAAATGAGTCGCTCATTGCGATGGACAACCAGGAGGAAACGTGATAGCCAATCCGAAGGAACAATTAGTAAAATCGCCTGGGCTTGAACCAAGTACCCAAAGAAGGGACAATTACAAGCAATGCATTAATGAAAAGGCAGCATTTTTGATAGGAACAAAAAAGAACGAATGGCAATCGATGGCCTTGGTTAAAGCCCATATTGTAGATACATCATGCTTCGCAGGGCAGCACATGCATGCTGACTCTAGGCTTTACCTAAAAAGGAGATATGCCACAGCCATAACCCTTTTTTTAAATTGCTGGCCGGGTAGGAGGGAAAGTTGGGGATACAAGGAGGGAGGGATGAATGGGTGTCGGGGGCAACATGGACAGTCGAGGGGTTGGGAATTAAAGCACCTTTTTATTTTTTCAGGCTGGAGGTACAGCTCTGCCAAGTATCATGCATCAGTGGTTAGACCAATGCAGATTAGCGAGGAAGTCCTCATCACCACACTAAAATGCTTAATCATGCATTTATAGCACCTCCTAACACAGCGGCACTGCTAGGCATAAGAAATTGCGAATAGGAGCAGACCATTGAAAAAGCGCAAGCAGCCGGCTGCCTGCTGGCAGTGCTGTGCAAACTGTGCTGCCAGTGAGCCTGCATTATACAGTGCCGCCTTCAAGGTTGAGTTTCGGCACTAACATAATGAGCACAAATTGTCATCACACGGAATAATGCAGTCTCAGGTTCAGACTGCAGTGCACAATGAATCAGAGCCTCCGGTACTCAGCCACGTGACATGCCATGGCTAAGTCTGTTAAACTGACTGACAATTACCAGTGGCGGCTCCTCGGAGGAGTGCTTTGCAGCGATGCAATGCAGCGCACGCAATGAAAATCGTTGGATTTATTTATTTATTTATTAACAGAACTCCGTTCGGCCTTAAGCTGGAGTTTACTACCCCCACCCTTCCCCTCCCACACCTCACCCACCACCCTGCAGCACTTCCATGAGGAGCCGCCACTGATAATTACATCCTCCCTGTAGAGTAGTAATAACACTGAGACTAATCAGCTGTGCACTGCCCCTTGCTCAGACTGAGGCTGAGAGTGATGATGCATCCAGAGGGTGGCAACTTGCCCTGTTGTATTTTGAAAACTGATGCTTCCTGCACGCCACCGTCAGTGACAGTTAATTCAATTCCACAAAGTGAGTGATTGGATGATTGGCCAGTGACTCGGCAACTGATGGGCACAAGTATGTTTTTACTTTGCTACACGTTGTGTGCTCCTCGCCAGGCATAGAGTGAGTGGGGCTGTTGGCACCTCTCAGACCACGCATCGATACAGACCCCCAGCCTCATTAACAGTGCTTTGTTTGTACTACCTTGTGTGCTAGTGTGTCAGCACACTGAAGACTGGCGCCAAAATGTAGGCATCGCTGCAAGTGGACGGGGCCCATGGGGCCCACCTAGTGACACGATGAACAACAAATCGCTCATGTCACACATGCTGCTCTCAGTAGGCATCCGCATGTGGGAAGGCACAGGATGGCAATCTGTTTGTGTCCAATCATGGCAGGGACATGTGTCACGCTGTAATGATTCAAAAAGCTGGGGCGGCTGTCAAGTGTGGCAGACTGTCAATGTGCAGGGAGTTTTTCCCGTCTACACCCATGAGAGAGAGCACAAGGTCTCCACTTACGCTTACTCCACATCGTCACCATCAGCACTGAGCAGCAGAACACAACAGCACACTAGGTAGCAGCATCTCTGTACTAGTGAGTATCAAAAAGCAGACGGTGTGAGTCCACACACAGGAGAAGCTATAACATGAGAGTCAGCATTTCTCCGTATATGTATATGACCCCCTCAAGTCTCCACAGGATAGACCCTGCTAGGTCACACCATTGTACCACATGCAGCGCTCCAAATGCAGACTTCGCTCATCTCGCTTGGACCTGTCCGAACATACATTCATACTGGGTAGCTATACACAAGATGGTGAGCGACATGATCAAGGTTCAAATGACCCCCCTACCTGAGATCACCCTGCTGGGTTATGTTAACCAGTTCCCACAGTAAACTCGTAGGTTTGTGGCCATTAGCTTACTCCTGGCCAAGAGGGAAGTAGCCGTACATTGGGGGGATAAAACAGCACCCTCTGTGAAAGCATGGCTGAGGAGCATGGCATTCTGCACCACAAACAGTGACATATACTCAACAACACTCCCCCCACCTCCAGGCCCAAGGATATTTGGGGCCCTTTCAGGGATTATCTACTGGCGCAGCAGCGAGACCCCGTTACGCAGCAGGAACAGGGCATAGACCCTACTGGAGTGGGCTGAATTGTCTCAAGATTTGTGTCGTTACACGCTTGCACTAGGAGCTGTACTTTCTCCTGTCACTACAGTTGTTGCGCGCCCACTGCATGCTGGGGTAAGCCACCGGGATGGTTCGGTGTTGGAGACTGTTGGGGTCAGAGCAAGGTTGGACTCTCGGGGATCCGCTTTAAGTCATGTATGATTATAATGCATCATGGACTGAGCAACCTGTGATGTATGTTTTTGCTGCCTGTGCATGTTAAATAACTGACTTTGTCCCAGTGTACTGTTCTTCTTATACCTAAATGCAAAATAAAGTGTTAAAAAAAAACAAAAAACCTGAGAGTCAGCACGCAGAAGGCCAGCAGAGGGAGTTGGTAAGTTTCAGGCAGGGCAACCATTAAGAGAAATACAAAGTGATCTGTCTGTCACTGTGCCGTTTGGGGTGATCATGTTTGTATGTCATATTGTGGTTCTCTAAAACAATGAGAAAAGGAGATATACAATCTAGTTTCTAAGTTGTGATAAAAGATGTATTTATATAGCTAAATTACATCCTGGCCCAACAATTTTGCACTTTTCATTGACAGTAATGCCATTATTTGTCCATAGTGCGGCACGGGTAAGAGCAGCCCTGGTAAGTAGTGGCCAGTCCAGGAGTTTCTCACATTTTTATAGTGGAGGACGATTGTGATAGTAACCTTCAATTTGAGGTACTTAGCAGCTGTTTCAAGATTGTTTTAGAGCTTTTCATTACTCAAAAGACTGTCATTTCACTTTCTTTGCACTTCAGTGCTTGGTTTTACTCAAGAGAAAGTGTTACTCTAAGTGTCACATATTTGGTCATTGAATGTCACTCATAAGTACATTTAAACCATTGAAATGTCACACATAAGCAGCACATAAGCAGCTATGGAGGCACCTTGGGTGTGTGGATGAGTAAGGGGGGCAACACAGACAATGGATGATAGAAGGGAGGGGCTCATAACAGGCAAATTGACAACGCAAGGTGGAAGAGTGGGTAGAAGCAAACACTGGCAGCATCAAGGACAACAACAAGAGGGAGGGTGGGTGGATGGATTAATGTGCAGAACAATATGGGCAACAACAGAGAAGGGTGAGTGGGGAAAGCAACAACACAAGAAAAACGGAAGGAGTGAGGGTGGGTGGGATTGCAAGCATCAACACAAGGAACAATAGAAGAAGGTAGTGTAGGTGGAGGCAAGCAACAACAAAGGCAACAACTGAAGGAGGGTAGGTATTGAAAGCAACTACACAGGCAACAATGGACGAAAGGAGAATTGGTGGAGAAAGCAACAATAACTGTTGCAACAACGGAAAACGGGTGGGTGGGTGTAAGCAAGCAACACAGGAATGAGGATGGAGGTGGATGTTGCAAGCTGCAACATGGACAACAATGGAAGGAGGGAGGGTGCAGGGTACGTAACAACAAGTGCAGCAATGGAAGTAGGGTGGTCAGGTAGAAGCAATCAATAATGCGGACAACAATGGAAGGAGGGAGGGTGGGAGCCAGCAATCAACAACACTGGCAACAATGGAAGGAAGGAAGGAAAGAAGGAGAGTGGGTAGAGGAAGCTACAACATGGGCAACAACGGCAGATGGGAAGGTGGGTGTAGCAGGCAAAAACACAGGCAAAAACAAAAGGAAGTTGGATGGGTAGGGTAAGCAACAACATGGACAACACTGGAAGGAGGGAGTGTGGGTACGCAACATGGATGAGTGAGGAACCCTAAGTGGGAGAAGTACATGAGGGAGCCAGCTGAACAAGACACACTCTAGTATAGCGCTTAAACACATAGAAAAAGTAAGGATAAAGAATCATGATCAGTGGAAGGATACAAGTAGTGTGTCCATGCCCGAGTGGAAGGACAAATACGCAAAAACAAAGGAAGCCTACTTGCCAATAAAAAGCAAACAAAAGAGAGTCACAATAAAGCCAATGAATGGTAAGCAATGAGCGGGCTCTAAGCCCACTCTTGGAAAACAAAAGATCTCAAATTCACAGCGCTTGCTCTGCCTAGGCGAGAGCTCCAAAGCAAATATATACAATTCTGTATGTTTTCTTTTGACATATAAACCTAAAACAGCATGTATGTGAATAAATCATTTAAAAGTGTCTATTTTTTTAATACTTAAAGGAAATGGAGGCATGATTTTTACTAATGTGGACTTACAATTTTACACAAATTTGTTTCCACCTACTAGCTCTTGGCTGTTCCAAAATAGCAAATGTAAGCAAATTATATTTTTTCTAGTTTAACCCGATTATCAAGTATCTGTATGTCATGTGAGATTGCAGTCTTCACTTTTTAATTACACCATGTTGCCTTCTGGGACTGGAAATTTTTCTCTTTTAAGTTTGACAGTACAGGTGAAAAGTGATAGCAAGTAAAGTGGTAATGTGGCTAAATGAGAAGGACATTGAATATGCTTTGCGGGCATCAACAGTGCATTAGTCAACAACTTGAAGAGAATCAGTACTTTCCAGGCACCTGCAGTGCAAACCTAAGTCAAACACAAAATAGCTACAGGTACAATAGTACACCTGTGCACTGTTACAGGCACAGGTGTACTAGATGACTTTCTAAGGAGCCAAGAGAAGTGCATACGAATTTGAGGCAAACATTTCAAAATAAAAACATAATCAATGAGAAAAAAATCATTAGTCTAGATCTCTTGTTGGTTTTTGATGTTGAATGCATTGTCTATTCGGTTTGCTTATGGTGCCGTGTTATTTAATGACGGCAAGCCTGGTTGCCACTGGTTATAGCACACACTTGCCTTGCACTATAGCATTGAGTATTTGACATTTTGCAAAAATTCAAAATTAGTAGATAACACAACGTGGCCATATAAGCTAAGTTAGCAGTGTGCCAAAAAATGGCCCATACTGGCTGTATTTAGTAGAACCTAACCAGTGTTAACACTTCCCGGCATAGAATATGACAAGCTATTCACTTGTTGGCAAATTTAGCAGAGTATTTATCTGTCACGTCACACCCTTCGTAGTAACTTCCACTCTGCTTTATAGGAATACCAAATACTATGGATTACACATTGCTATAGTATCTTGTATCCCCTTCTATTCAATGGTTACCTTTTAGCCATTGACCATTTGAAATTAGTTTTGTTTTTATTTGGCAAGGTCTATCAGCAGGTCTATCTACATTTGGTATTTTTAATGAACCCTCACATTCAGTTCTTGTGGAGGATACCTGTACGCTGCTGTAACATTTTGTTTAAAAAGTAAACGCTTATGCTTCCCCATACAAGTCCATACATACTGTTCTTATTATCTTCACACATTTTCAGAAATACTTGGGGTATGCCATTAACTGGGGTAAATTTGTGTTGTTAGTGTTCCATGGGCAGACGCCACGTCTCCCCAAGGACTGCACGCCAGTGGTCATAGTAGATGGTTTCATATACCTGGGAATCTTTGTTACATCATATCCGGCCCTCTTTTACAGCCATAATTTGTCAACCCCGCTGGCCAGACTGCGAGCAGACGTTAAACATTGGAGGTCGCTGCCCCTGTCTTTGGTGGGCCGTGCTGCCCTTTTTAAAATGTTGGCACTCCTGTGATTTTTATATATCCTCCAAAACTGCCGGCACCGAATTCCAGATGCATACTTTGTAGTGGTTGAGGGAGAGGTACACACACTGTTAAGGGATGGTAAGGCCCCTAGAATAGCGCTTCAAAAACGAACAAAAGGATGGTACTGTAGTGTAGTTCCTATATTCCCAATAGGCTCTGCGCATTGGAATAACATAAACAGAAGTGTAGACGTAGGACTGAGGTCATCTAGGTCTCTACTGACTATCTTAGACTTAATTAGTTTTTGCCAGCTAGCTCAGAGGTCACTAGAAACGTTCTCGAATGTTCAGGAAAGGGTTAACCGTCCTGATTTAGACAAGAAGGGATTAGTTTCTGACAACTGCATAAACAAAACATGACAACTTTGCTCCCTCAGAATAAAGAGTGTATCTCTAGAGTCGTGTGAAAACAATAGACAGCTATTTCACTCAGTCAATCGTGCATGCTTAATTTCACCAGAGTGCAGAGAAATAGAGAGACGGGCGTTTTCAATAAAAGGTGTTATTTTATTGAGCAGTCTTACAGTCTTATCATAAAGTAAAGTGAGTACAGTAAAAGTAGTATTATGAAATAATACTGTAAAAGCATTGATATGGTTTCTTAGCCATATGATACTTTAAAATGGATAAAATATATACATACATAAAGACATTGACTAACAAACTCAACTGATGCTTCGAAGATACGCCTACCCCGGTGTACCTGACCTAAGCCTAATACGTAGGAAGGAGTAAGTAAGTTGCAGTTTTAAGTTAAGTTAGGATTTTGCCAAGTATCGGAATCAAGAATTCTCTCTAAGGTTTTAATCAGCTCCGTACCTTGGTTATAGAATGAAGGAGGTCTTGTATCTCGCTTCTCAGGACTCCATCTCCCAGCAACCCGCGAGGGTGATTTGGGAACACCGGAGCTGGATTTCTCGGCATGAGAAAAGGAAGCTTCTCCAGCACGTCAAAAAGGGAGGGACGGCTTCCTTCGGCTCTGGCAACAGCTGGGCTCTCGGACAAGTAGAACATCGCTCTGCTCCCCACCACTGTGTGTTTGCTTAAGGCAACGTTGGTATATTTATATCTGAAAGGTGCCGGGTTTGACGTAAGGTTGGACATAAGACGTCACTAAGAACTAACAGTTCTTTCTGGACTCCAGGAGTTCTTGTGCAAATCAAAACAAAAGCAGGGGGCATTCCCGGGCTGCTGGAGGCTTGGTTTGTTTAAAGAACGCGTTGTGCTTTCTAGGAGTCTATGGGAGTAGCCTTGCCGTGCTTTGGACTGCATGGGCTATTACTAAATATAGATATGATTTTTATGCCTTTATAAGGATACTATTTATTATAACCACATAAGGACATGAATCGGGAATATCGAATTAGGGTCCTAGATAGAAATACAACAGTACGACGGGGGGATAGCATTGCCTAATCTCAGGCTATACTACTACGCCCTGGACAGATACCAGATGGATCGCTCGGGCTATCTGGGCGCCCTGCATTCCCGCACCAAGAGACAGAGATTTGTTGGTCCAACACAACACACAATACAAATTTGGCATTTGGCAAACTCACAACTGGGATGGGCTGGCGTTCTCACCAAGGCAACACCTTTGTGGTACACTAGGCATGCTATTCTATCAACCATGGTTTGATATGTGGGATATGATTGGCATCTCAGCAGTGAAGGACTTGGTTAAGAAGGGGGCAATACTCAAATTTGAAGCCCTCCGAAAGAGTTACCAGATGGCTACGGGGGAGGTATTTAGGTACCTACAAATAAGGCATGCCTTACAGGCGGCCTTCCTGAACTGCAAGGACATACCAGACTCGTCGCCACTGGAGGATCGCTTACTTGATGGCCCTCTGAAGTCTAAAGCAATATACTTGATGTACAAAAAACGTAGTAATAATTTACCGGATAGTTTTGGCAAGCTCAAAGAGCAGTGGGAGAGAGACCTGGGGCTGATCTAAGAAGATTGGCGGGAGGCTCTTATGTCACCTAGGGAGGCAGCCATCATGCTCAGATTTAGACTAATACAACTCAGGATCCTCCATAGGTTGTATATGATGGGAAAAACTCTAGCAAAAATAGGGGCAAGGCAGGATGATTTATGCTTGAAGGGCTGCAAGCAGCCGGCTACCTTCTATCACATAATATGGGAGTGCCCGCTGATACGCGGTCTCTGGGATAGAGCCACAAACCATATGCAGTCGGCATTGGTAAAAACGATAGACCTGATGTCCAGCCTGGGCCTGCTAAACATATGGGCGGACTCGGACCTGACTGAAATTGAACAACAACTGGTGAAACTGGGTACACGTTGGTTAAAAGAGAACTGGCAAAGGGATGGGGTGGCGCGGCACCGCCTGCTGTATCGGTATGGCTGAAATAATTGGGTAGGTGTATGATTCCGAAGAAGGAGGTGTTTGTAATCAGGGGGTGTCCGAAGAAATGGGATAAAAATGGTCGAAATGGAACATTTACAGGGGAGAGATCTGTGTATCACCCATGGTGGACCTGGAAATGCGTAGAAATGTGGACAGAGGCGTAACTATTTGAAATATCTGTTTTTTCAACCTCCGTAACTTGCATGCTGATGTATGTAATTTGCTAATTACATGTGTCACTGTTGTATAATTGTAGGTCGCCAACCTTTATCAATAAAATAAAAAAAGTAAACGCTTACCTTGATAAGATTTGAAACCGTTTTATATTGGCCTGTTGACTACTGTATTTTTCTGCCAAGTCACACACTTTTTTGTGTTTTCCAACATCTTCTTCTACAGGGACACCAAATATTGTGGCCCATTTATTTCTTTTGTTTCTATCCCCTACATTTCAAGGTTTACCTTTTAGTTATTAATGAACTGAAATGGCTTTTTATTTGATTGCAGATTACAGTATCTTTTAGCACTTTTGATACCATTCCACAAGCTTTTCACTTCTGGTTTCATTAGGGATTACAAAATATAATGGCTCATATGGCCTATAATATTTGGTATCCCCTCTTTCTTGGGTTAAAACGTACTAGGATTTGAAATGGTCTTGAAGTGCTTTTTTGACACATCACATTCTTGTTTATAATTTGCACTGTCTCTTTCAACAGGGATACTGAACATTATGGAACATGCACTTGTAATTGCATAACAAACGCTTCCACCTTCTGTTCCTTTGGGGGTTATCAAATATAATGGGTAATAAGGGCTGTAATCTTTGCTATTCCATATGCTATTAGAGTTAAAGCTTACTAGGACAACATTTGACACGTTCTTAAGTTGGCAGGGTGAATAGAGTGTTTTCAGCCATATCGCAGCATTTATTGTGTATTTCAGAGTCTCTTTCTATATGGACACCAAATATCACAGTTCACGTTTTGCTATAATATGTGGTATCTCCTACTTTCCAAGGTTTACCTTTCAGCAATTAACAAGTTGTAATGGCCTCCTATTTGAGTGCAGATTAGAGTGAATTTTAGTACTTTTGAATGCATTTCACAAGCTTTCACATCAAATTCATTTTGGGGATACCAAATATAATCACCCATACAGACTATAATATTTAGTATCCCGTAGGTTTTGGGGGATAAAAAATTCCGGGCTTCATTTGGACATGGTCTTATGTTGGCTTGGGGAGCACAGTGTTTCTCTGCAAAACTGGCACAATTCCTTCAGTTTTCTAACATTTCTTAGTAAGGAGACACCAAATATTATGGCTCATTCATTGCAAAAATGCGTTCAGCAACATCAAGTTGCCGATCGCAAGCGTGGAAAATAAACCTCCCGGTGAGATTCTCAATGTGGGGAGGTCAGGTTTCTCATTACGAGTGGTCACGTATGCTCGCGACCGCTCGTAATGAGAAACTGCCAGTCCGCGTTGAGAAAACTGCAGCTCGAGTACAAATCTACTCGAGTGGCAGAAAACGAAAACTTGCACTGTGCAAGATGCCGTTTGCAATGATTGTACAGTGCGGACAAGCATCCGGCACTGTGCAATCAGTGCGAACAGCATTTTGCACAGTGCACTACGCAGTTCACGTAGCTTGCATAGTGCAAAGTGCACTTCGCTTAGCTACACGTAGTGCTACTACGAGAACTACGCCCAAGGTTACACTTGAAGTTGACTTTTATATGATAGCAGACTGTGGTATCTTTTCACATTTTTTACATCATTCCACAAGATTTTACATCCCGTTCCCTTTGTAGATACCATATATAATGGCCTACACCAGCTATAATATCTAGTATCCCCTTTGTTTCTTGGGTTAGAACTTGCCAGGTATTTCTTGCACAGTATTTCTATGCCAAATAGTACCCTTCCTTTTGCTTTCCAAAATTGTTTACAATGGGGATACCAAACATTATGGCTCACACATTTCTGCAATACCTTGTATCCCCTACCTTTCATGCGTTACCCATTAACCATTGGAGACTTGAAGATGCCTTTTATTTGAAAGCAGACTACAGCATCTTTTCAGATTTTAAAATCTTTCCTCAAGATTATACGTCTGGTCCGCTTAGGGGATACCAAATATAATGGCTTATACCGGCTATTATATCTGGTATCCCCTGTGTTTCTGGTGTTAGAACTTACCAGTTTTCAATTTGACATGGTCTTATGTTAAATGTATGAACCCAATATTTCTATGGCAAAGAGCACCCTTCCTTTTGCTTTCCAACATTGTTACAAAGGGGATGCCGAATATTATGGCTCACGCATTGCTGTAATATCTTGTATCCCCTACGTTTCATTGGTTACCCTTTAATCATTGACCACTTAAAGTTGTCTTTTCCTTGATAAGAGACTACAGTATCTTTTCAATTTGTTTTACGTTATTCCACAAGATTGTACATCAGGTTCTCTATGGGGATACCATATATAGTGGCCTATACTGGCTATAATATTTGGTATCCCCAGTGTTTCTGGTGTTAGAATTTACCAGTATTCAATTTGACATGGTCTTATGTGCTATGGGGGAGCACATTATTTCTAAGCCAAATAGCACCATTCCTTTTGCTTTCCAACATCTTTTAAAAATGGGGATACCAAATATTATGACCCAGGCATTGCTGTAGTAACTTGTATCCCCTAAGTTTCAATGGTTACCCTTTAGGCATTGACAATTTAAAGTTGTATTTTCTTTGATAAGAGACTACAGTATCTTTTCACATTTTGTAGACCATTCCACAAGATTTTACCACTGGTTCCATTTGGAGACACCATATATAATAGCCTATACCAGCTATAATATCTAGAATCCCCTATGTTTCTTGGGTTAGAACTTGCCAGGATTCGATTTGGCATAGTCTTATGTTAGATGGGTGAGCACAGTATTTCTATGACAAGTACCACCCTTCCTTTTGCTTTCCAACATCTTTTACAATGGGGATACCATATATAATGGCCTATAGCGGCTATAATATTTGGTATCCCCTGTGTGTTTAGGGTTCGAACATACCAGTATTCAATTTTACATTGTCTTATGTGCTATAAAGGAGCACAGTATTTGTATGCCAAATAGCACCATTCCTTTTGTTTTCCATCATCTTTTACAATGGGGATACCAAATATTATGGCTCACGCATTGCTGTAATTTCTTTATCCCCTGCATTTCATTTGTTACCCATTAGCCATTGACCATTTGAATTTGCCATTTACATGATAGCAGACTACAGTATATTTTCAAACTTTTTATATAATTCCACAATAGTGTACATCTGGTTCTCTGGTCTGGATACCATATATAATGGCCTATTATATTTGGTATTCCATGTGTTTCTTGTGTTAGATCTTACCAGGATTAGGTTTGGTATGGTCTTATGTTAGACGGGTGAGCACAGTATATGTATGCCAAATAGCACCCTTCCTTTTGCTTTCCAATGTCATTTTCAATGGGGATACCAAATATGGCTCACACATTGCTGTAATATCTCGTATCCCCTACGTTTAATGGGTTACCCTTTAGCCATTGACCACTTGAAGTAGCCTTTTATTTGATAGCTGACTACAGTATCTGTTCAGATTTTTTACATCATTCCACTCAATTTTGCAAACGGTTACCTTAGGGGATACCAAATATATTGGCTTATACCGGTTATTATATCTGGTATCCCCTGTGTTTCTGGGGTTAGAGATTAGCAGTATTCAAATTGACATGATCTTATGTTGGATGGCGGAGCCCAGTATTTCTATGGGAAATAGCGCCTTTCCTTTTGCTTTCCAATGTCCTTTTCATAGGGGATACCAAAAATTATGGTTCACGCATTGCTGCAATATGTTGTGTCTCCTATGTTTCATGGGTTACCTTTTAGCCATTGACCACTTGAATGTTTCTTTTCTTTGATAGCTGATTACAGTATCTTTTCACATTTTTAACATCATTCCACAAGATTTTACATCCTGTTCCCTTTGGGGATACCATATATAACGGCCTATACCAGCTATAATATCTGGTATCCCCTGTGTTTCTTGGGTTAGAACATGCCAGGATTCCATTTAGCATGGTCCTATGTTAGATGGGTGAGCACAGTATTTCTATGCCAAATAGTACCCTTCCTTTTGGTTTCCAACTTTGTTTACAATGGGGATACAAAATATTATGGCTCACGCATTGCTACAATACCTCATATCCAATACTTTCATGCGTTACCCATTAACCAATGGAGACTTGAAGTTGCCTTTTATTTGAAAGCAGACTACAGCATCTTTTCAGATTCTTTAAATCTTTCTACAAGATTTTATGTCAGTTCGCTTAGGGGATATCAAATATAATGGCCTATACCGGCTATTATATCTGGTATCCCTGGTGTTTCTGGGGTTAGAACTTACCAGTATTCAATTTGACATGGTCCTATGTTGGATGAATGAACCCTGTATTTCTATGGCAAAGGGCAACATTCCTTTTGCTCTCCAACATTGTTTACAAAGAGAATACCAAATATTATGGCTCACTCATTGCTGTAATATCGCGTATCCCCTACGTTTCATTGGTTCCGTTTAGCCATTGACCACTTAAAGTTGTCTTTTCTTTGATACAAGACTAAAGTATCTTTTCACATTTTTTACATTATTCCACAAGATTGTACGTCAGATTCTTATGGGGATATAATGGCCTTTACTGTCTATAATATTCGGTACCCCTTATGTTTCTGGGGTTAGAACTTGCCAAGATTCAATTTGACATGGTCTTATGTGCTATGGGTGAGCACAGTATTACCATGCCAAATATCACCATTCCTTTTGCTTTCCAACATCGTTTACAATGGGGATACCAATATTATGGCTCACGCATTACTTTAATATGTGGTATCCACACTGTTTCATGGGTTACCCTTTAGCCATTGACCAATTGAAGTTGTTTTTTTTATTACATAGAACACTACAGTATATGTTCAATTTTTTTACATTATTCCACAATATTGTACGTCCGGTTCTCTTAGGGGATACCATATATAATGACCTATACCGGCTATAATTTCTGGTATCCCTTGTCTTTCTTGGATTAGAATTTACCAGCACTCGATTTGGCATGGTCTTATGTTAGATGGTTGAGAACAGTATTTCTATGTCAAATAGCACCCTTACTTTTGCTTTCCAACATCATTTACAATAGGGATACCCAATATTATGACTCATGCATTGCTGTAATATGTGGTATCCCCTACGTTTCTTGGGTTCCCCTTTAGCCATTGATCATTTGAAGTTGACTTTTAGTTGATTGCAGACTACAGTATCTTTTCACATTTTGTACATTATTCCACAAGATTGTACATCCAGTTCTCTTAGGGGATCCCATATATATTGACTATATAGGCTATAATATTTGGTATGCCCTGTGTTTCTTGTGTTGGAACTTACCAGAATTCGATTTGGCATGGTCTTGTGTTAGATGGGTGAGCAAAGTATTTTTATGCCAAATAAGACCCTTCCTTTTGCTTTCCAACATCGTTTACTATGGGGATACTAACTATTATGGCTCACGCATTGCTGTAATATCTCTTATCCCTTATGTTTCATGAGTTGCGCTTCTGCAATTGACCACTTGAAGTTGTCTTTTACTTGATAGCAAACTACAATATCTTTTCAGATTTTTTACATAATTCCACAAGATTTTGCATCCAGTCCCTTAGGGGATACTAAATATTATGGATCACCCATTGCTGTGATATCTGGTTTCCCCTATCTTTCATGGGTTACCCTTTAGCCATTGACCACTTGAAGTTGCCTTTTGTTTGATAGCAGACTACAGTAACCTTTCACATTTTTTACATCATTCCACCAGATTTTCCATCCGGTTCCCTTAACCCCTCCCATGCTCATGACGAGCTGAGCTCGTCATAACGGCGCCAACGCTCGCACGTGGGGCTAATTCCCCCGCTGTGCTGAGCGTTCCATAAAAATGGGTGTGGCCGTGACGAGCTGAGCTCATCATGAGCACACAGCCACCATGGCTCATGACGAGCTGAGCTCGTCCCGAGCACCGGGGTGCTGTGCGCGCCTCCCCCGCCCCCCAGAACAGCGGGGTAATTACCCCCATGTCCAAAGGGATTAAGGGATACCAAATATAATGGCCAATACCAGCTGTAATATGTGGTATCCCCCGTGTTTCTTGGGTGAGAACTTACCAGGATTCAATTAGACATGGTCTTAAGTTGGATGGGTGAGCATAGTACTTCTATGCCAAATAGCGACCTTCCTTTCGCTTTGCAACATCTTTTACTATGGGAATACCAAATATTATGGCTCACACATTGCTGTGAGATCGTGTATCTCCTTCGTTTTATGGGTTAGCCCTTAGCCATTGACCGCTTGAAGTTGTCTTTCATTTGATAGCAGATTACAATATCTTTTCACATTTCTTACATCATTCCACAAGATTGTAAGTCCAGTTCCCTTAGGTGACACCATATATAGTGGTCTATACCGGCTATAACATTTGGCATCCCCTGTGTTTCTTGGGTTAGAACTTAACAGTATTCAATTTAACATAGTCTTATGTTGGATGGATGGGCACAGTATTCCCATGGCAAATAGTGTGCTTCCTTTTGCTTTCCAACATCGCTTACAATGAGGATACTGAATATTATGGCTCACGCATTGCTGTAATATCTTGTATCCCCTACATTTCATGGGTTACCCTGTGGCCATTGACCACTTGAAGTTGCGTTCTACTTGATAGCAGACTACAGTAACTTTTCAATTTTTTTACATCATTCCTCAAGATTTTACATCTAGTTCCCATTAGGGATCCCATACATAATGGCCTATACCGGCTATAATATTTGGTATCCCCTGTGTTTCTGGGTTAGAACTTACCAGTATTCAATTTGACATGATCTTATGTTGGATGGATGAGCACAGCATTTCTATGGCAAATAGTACCCTTACTTTTGCTTTCCAACATCATTTACAATGGGGATACTAAATAGTATGGCTCACGCATTGCTTTAATATGTGGTATCCCCACCGTTACATGAGTTCCCCTGTAGCCATTGACGATTTGAAGTTGTTTTTTATTAGATGGAAGACTACAGTATCTTTTGACATTTTTTACATTATTCCACAAGATTGAACGTCCGGTTCTCTTAGGGGATTCCATATATAATGGCCTATACCGGCTATAATATCTGGTATCCCTTGTCTTTCTTGGATTAGAATTTACCAGGACTCAATTTGGTATGGCCTTATGTTAGATGGGTGAGCATAGTATTTCTATGCCAAATAGCACCCTTACTTTTGCTTTCCAACATCAGTTACAATGGGGATACCAAATATTATGACTCACGCATTGCTGTAATATGTGGTAGCCCCTACATTTCATGGGTTCCCCTTTAGCCAATGACCATTTGAAGTTGACTTTTAGTTGATAGCAGACTACAGTATTTTTTCACATTTAGTACATTATCCCACAAGATTGTACATGCGGTTCACTTAGGGGATCCCCTATATAATGACTATATAGGCTATAATATTTGGTATGCCCTGTGTTTCTTGTGCTGGAGCTAATCAGGATTCGATTTGCTATTGTCTTGTGTTATATGGGTGATCACAGTATTTCTCTGCTAAATAAGACCCTTCCTTTTGCTTTCCAACATCGTTTACTATGGGGATACTAACTATTATGGCTCACGCAATGCTGTAATATCTCTTATCCCTTATGTTTCATGAGTTGCGCTTCAGCCATTGACCACTTGAAGTTGTCTTTTACTTGATAGCAAACTACAGTATCTTTTCAGATTTTTTACATAATTCCAAAAGATTTTACATCCAGTTCCCTTAGGGGATACTAAATATTATGGCTCACCCATTGCTGTGATATCTGGTTTCCCCTACGTTTCATGGGTTACCCTTTAGCCATTGACCACTTGAAGTTGCCTTTTGTTTGATAGCAGACTACAGTAACCTTTCACATTTTTTACATCATTCTACCAGATTTTCCATCCGGTTCCCTTAACCCCTCCAATGCTCATGACGAGCTCAGCTCATCATGAGCCACGGTTGCCGTGTGCTCATGACGAGCTGAGCTCGTCATAACGGCTCCAACGCTCGCACATGGGGCTGATTCCCCGCTGTGCTAAGCGTTCCATAAAAATGGGTGTGGCCGTGACGAGCTGAGCTCGTCATGAGCACACAGCCACCGTGGCTCATGAGGAGCTGCGCTTGTCACGAGCACCGGGGTGCTGTGCGCGCCTCCCCCGCCCCCCAGAACAACGGGGGAATTTCTCCCGCGGCCAAGGGGTTAAGGGATACCAAATATAATGGCCTATACCAGCTATAATATGTGGTATCCCCCGTGTTTCTTGGGTGAGAACTTACCAGGATTCATCAGACATGGTCTTAAGTTGGATGGGTGAGCATAGTACTTCTATGCCAAATAGCGACCTTCCTTTCGCATACCTACATCTTTTACTGTGGGAATACCAAATATTATGGCTCACACATTGCTGTGAGATCGTGTATCTCCTTCGTTTTATGGGTTAGCCTTTAGCCATTGACCACTTGAAGTTGTCTTTCATTTGATAGCAGATTACAATATCTTTTCACATTTCTTAAATCATTCCACAAGATTGTATGTCCAGTTCCCTTAGGGGACAACATATATAGTGGTCTATACCGGCTATAATATTTGGTATCCCCTGTGTTTCTTGGGTTAGAACTTAACAGTATTGAATTTAACATAGTCATTTTTGTTGGATGGATGAGCACAGTATTCCCATGGCAAATAGTGTGCTTCCCTTGGCTTTCCAACATCATTTACAATGGGGACACCAAATATTATGACTCATGAATTGCTGTAATATGTGGTATCCCCTACGTTTCATGGGTTCCCCGTTAGCCATTGACCATTTCAAGTTGCATTTTACTTGATAGCAGACTACAGTAACTTTTAATTTTTTTACATCATTCCTCAATATTTTACATCTAGTTCCCTTCGGGGATCCCATATATATTGGCCCATACCGGCTATAATATTTGGTATCCCCTGTGTTTCTGGGGTTAGAACTTACCAGTATTCAATTTGACATGATCTTATGTTCGATGAATGAGCACAACATTTCTCTGGCAAATAGTACCCTTACTTTTGCTTTCCAGCATCGTTTACAATGGGGATACCAAATATTATGGTTCACGCATTGCTTTAATATGTGGTATCCCCACCGTTTCATGAGTTCCCCTGTAACCATTGACCATTTTAAGTTGTTTTTTATTAGATAGAACACTACAGTATCTTTTGACATTTTTTACATTCTTCCACAAGATTGTACGTCCGGTTCTCCTAGGGGATACCATATATAATGACCTATACCTGCTATATCTGGTATCCCTTGTCTTTCTTGGATTAGCATTTACCAGGACTTGATTTGGCATGGTCTTATGTTAGAGTGAGCATAGTATTACTATGCCAAATAGCACCCTTACTTTTGCTTTCCAACATCATTTACAATGGGGATACCAAATCTTATGGCTCACGCATTGCGGTAATATGTGGTATCCCCTACATTTCATGGGTTCCCCTTTAGCCATTGACCATTTGAAGTTGACTTTTAGTTGATAGCAGACTACAGTATCTTTTCACATTTTGTACATTATCCCACAAGATTGTACATCCGGTTCACTTAGGGGATCCCATATATAATGACTACATAGGCTGTAATATTTGGTATGCCCTGTGTTTCTTGTGTTGGAACTTACCAGAATTCGATTTGGCATGGTTTTGTGTTAGATGGGTGAGCAAAGTATTTCTATGCCAAATAAGACCCTTCCTTTTGCTTTCCAACATCGTTTACTATGGGGATACTAACTATTATGGCTCACACATTGCTGTAATATCTCTTATCCCTTAAGTCTCATGAGTTGCGCTTCAGCCATTGAAGTTGTCTTTTACTTGATAGCAAACTACAGTATCTTTTCAGATTTTTTACATCATTCAACAAGATTTTACATCCAGTTCGCTTAGGAAATACTAAATATTATGGCTCACCCAATGCTGTGATATCTGGTATCCCCTATGTTTCATGGGTTACCCTTTAGCCATTGACCACTTGAAGTTACCTTTTGTTTGATAGCAGACTACAGTAACCGTTCACATTTTTTACATCATTCCACCAGATTTTCCATCCGGTTCCCTTAAGGGATACCAAATATAATGGCCCATACCACCTATAATATTTGGGGTCCCCTGTGTTTCTTGGGTTATAATTTACCAGGATTCAATTTGACATAGTCTTATGTTGGATTGGTCAGCACAGTACTTCTGTGCCAAAGACTAGTGTTCCTTTTACTTTCCAACATCGTTTACTATGGGAGTACTAAATATTATGGCTCATGCAATGCTGTAATATTGCGTATCCCCCACGTTTCATGGGTTACCCTTTAGCCATAGGCCACTTGAAGTTGTCTTTTATTTGATAGCAGATTACAATATCTTTTCACATTTCTTAAATCATTCCACAAGATTGTACATCCGGTTCCCTTAGGGGATACTAAATATTATGGTTCACGCATTACTATAATATCTTTTATCCTCTACTTTTTATGGGTTACCCTGTAGCCATTGACCACTAGAAGTTGCCTTTTACTTGATAGCAGACTACATTAACTTTTCAAATGTTTTAGATTGTTCCACAAGCGTCTATGTCCGGTTCCCTTAGGGGATACCATATGTAATGGCCCATACAGGGTATAATATCTCTTAGCCCTTGTGTTTCTGGGGTTAGAACTTACCAGGATTCAATTTGACATAGTCTTATGTTGGATGGATGAGCACAGTACTTGTATGCCAAGTAGCGGTCTTCCTTTTGTTTTCCAATTTCGTTTACTATGGGGATACCAAATAATATGGCTCATGCATTGCTGTAATACCTTGTATCCCCTATGTTACATGGGTTACCCTTTAGCCATTGGCCACTTGAAGTTGTCTTTTATTTGATAGCAGACTACAGTATCTTTTCACATTTTTTACATCATCCCACAAGATTGTACGTCCGGTTCCCGTAGGGGAAACCATATTTAATTGCCTAAACCGCCTATGATATTTGGTATTGCCTTTGTTTCTTGGGTTAGAAGTCACCGGGATTCAATTTGACATGGTCGCATGTTGGATGGGTGAGAACAGTGTTTCTATGCTGAATATAACCCTTCCTTTTACTTTCCATCATCGTTTACTATGGGGATACCAAATATTATGACTAACGCATTGCTGTAACATCTCGTATCCCCTACGTTTCATGGGTTACCCTTTAGCCATTGACCACTTGAAATTGCAATTTACTTGATAGACTACAGTAACCTTTCAAATTTTTTCATCATTCCACTAGATTGTAAGTCCTGTTACCTTAGGGGATACCATATATAATGGCTTATACCATCTATAATGCTTTGTATCCATTGTGTTTCTTGGGTTAGAACTTACTAGGATTCAACTTGACATAGTCTTATGTTGGATGGGTGAGCACAGTACTTCTGTGCCATATAGCGGCCTTCCCTTTGCTTTAAAATATTGTTTACTATCAGGATACCAAATATTATGGCTCAGTCATTGCTGTAATGTCTCGTATCCCCTATGTTACATGGGTTACCCTTTACCCATTGGCCACTTGAAGTTGCCATTTATTATATAGCAGACTACAATATCTTTTCACATTTGTTACATCATTCCACAAGATTTTACATCCGGTTACCTTAGGTGATACCAAATATAATGTCCTCTACCGCTTATAATATTTGGTATATTTAATTTGACATGGTCTAATGTTGAATGGGTGAGCACACTATTGTTCTGCCAACTGACACCCTTCCTTGAGTTTTCCAACACTTTTTACTATGGGAATACCATATATCACGGCTCACGCATAGCTGTAATATCTTTTGTCTCCTACTTTTCAAGGGTTACCGTTTAGACATTGACTTACTTGAGTTGCCTTTCATTTGAAACCAGATTGCAGTTTCTTTTCTCAGTATGGATTGCATTCCACAATCTTTCACATTCAGTTCCTCTGGGGGATATCTAATATAGTGGCCTTATGAACTATACTTTGTGGTATCCCTGAGGCTTCTAATGTTACAACTTACCAGTATTCAATTGGACATGGTCTGAAGTTGGCTTTATGAGCACAGTATTTTTCTGCCAACTGGAACCCTTCCTCGAGTTTTCCAACATCTCTTATTAAGGGGATACCAAATATAATGGTTTACGCAAGGCTGTTATATTACGCATCCCCAGCTTTTCATGGGTTTTCTTTTAGTTATTGACAGACAAGTTACTTATCTTTGGTAACACCTAATCTGGTAGAGATAGGATCTAGCTGCAGATTCCTTAACCTTGGAGTTCCAGGCATCAGGCTGGATCCGGAAGATTTTCTTAGCAGTACCCCTTCTCGTTGGTAGGTGGCGTCGGTAAACTCTGTGTGACGTTGTCAGCATTGTGTTCATCGTCACATATCCGTCGTAAATCTAACAGCCACTCTGATGCGCTGATGTCACTACTTTTCACAACTTTCCACGCCAGAAGCACGAAGCCATGAAGTGACTGATCATGGTGTTTTTAAAAAGAAGCAAAGGCCCTGAAGGGGATAAGCCCTGACAGTAAAAACAGTTCCGCAGAGGGGGGAAGATGGGTGGATCGGTAAGGAATCTGCAGCTAGATCATGTCTCTACCAGATAAGGTGTTACCAAACGTAAGTAACTTTTCCATCTGATAGAGGCATCTAGCCGCAGATGCTTTACCTTTAAACATATACCCAAAAAAGACCTTCCCCAAAGGAGGGACTGCGGAAAGGTTTTACACAAGTAAATCCTACAAGACAGAGTACCCAAACAAGCTTTCTCTGTGAACCTGAGAATCTAGGCAGTACTGTCAGGCAAACGTTTGCAGAGACGTCCCCATGGCAGGTTGACAGATATCATCGATTGGAACCCCGCTCTGAAGCTCTGTGGTGGCTGCCTTTGCTGTGGTGTAATGAGCTCTAAGGTCCTCAGGAGGTTACTTCTTAGCCAAGGCGTAACAGATTTGTATACAGAGGATGACCCAACAGGAGATGGTCCTCTTTTGAACTGCATGCCCCTTCTTTGCCCCACGTATCCTACAAAGAGTTGGTCATATTCCCACAATTTTTTAGTGCGATCGAGATACAATGATAATGCAGGATGCAGAGGTGCATAGAAAGTAGGGAGGGTAACTGACTGTCCAAGAAGAAAGGGAGTTACAACCTCGGGCAAAAAGGATGGCCTAGTTCTCAGTACCACTTTTTCAGGAAAAACTGTCAGGTAAAGAGGCTGTGATGACAGTGCTTGCAGTTAGCTCACCCTCCAGGCAGAGGTAATTGCCACCAAGAAAGCTGTAATTATGGTGAGCAACCATAGAGGACAATTGTGCATTGGCTCAACGGTGCGCACATCAAGAATGAGAGAAATAAATTAAGGTCCCATTGTGGCATAATAAAAGGTTAGCACCTTCAAAAATCTCTGCAGCAGAAGGGACTTGAAAAGTGAAGGCTGATCTGGTAGCCGAAGAAAAGCTGAGAGCGCCAAAAGATAGCCTTTCAGAGTGCCCAAGGCAGGACCCTGCTGGACCAAGGAAAGTACAAAAAAATGATATCTGCCAGAGAGAAAGACAAGGGGCCAATGTACCTTTTTGTACAATATTTACAAAATGTGTTCAATTGGCAGGCATATACCAATTTCATGGAGGGATGTCTGGCTGCCACCGTAACCTCACAGACTTCGGAAGGGAGGTCAAAAGCTGTCAACTTTTGCTGCTCAGTCTCCACACAAGGAGGCGGAGAGTAGATGGGTTCTGGTAAAGGACTTTCCCCTTCTGTGACAGAAGATCCTCCCGAAGGGACAGCCTGATCGAAGGATCAATTCTCATGTCTAGAACCTCGGGATACCAAACTTCCTGGGCCCAGTCCAGAGCCACAATAATTACTTGTGATTGGTCATTCCTAATCTTCTTGAGCACTCTGGGCAGAAATGGCATGGGCGGAAAGGCGTACAGGAGGCCTGAAATCCACTCACAGCGAAAAGCATCGCCGAGCGAGAACCACCTTAGAAATTCCAACGTGCAAAACTGCTGACAATGCGCGTTCTCTTCAGAGGTGAACAGATATAACCAAGGCTCTCCCAAGTTGCTGAAAGAGACCCTGTACCACATCCGGATGGAGACGCCACTCGTGATCCACAAGGCACTTTCGGCTGAGCCTATGGGCCCGAATGTTCAGAGAACCAGCCAGGTGATGAACCACCAGGGAAATGCCCTGTTTTTCTAGCCAAGTCCAAAGACGCAGGGCCTCTTGACAAAGCATCCACAACCCCATGCCGCCCTGTTTGCTGAAGTACCACATGGCGGTAGTGTTGTCATTTCAGCCTTCCCTTTATAGACCGTAAAAAGGCTTTCAGTTCCAGAAGGATCGCCCGAATCTCCAACAGATTGATATGGAGCTTTGCTTCTGATGGTGACCAGAGTCCTCTGATCTCCACCTCTCCCAGATGGCCGCACCATCCCAGAAGGGACACATCCATCACTGCTGTAAGGCCTGGTTGGGGACGGGAGAGGGGTCTGCCCTCAATCCAATCATGGTCTGTTAGTCACCTCTGCAGCTCTTTCACAGTGCCCTCCGAAATCTGAACCATGTCGGTGAGATTTTGTCACATTTCTCCCCAGGTTACCTAGGTTCGCGAAGAATGATTGTGCGTGAATGTTACACTACATAGCCTAGAATGCTTAGGGGCACTGTCCTTCCTTTCTTTCTTTTTGTTTCTTTACTTAACTCCTCCTGTCATGGAGTCCGGTGCTTGTCACCTGACCGTAGGAGTACCTGTACTGAGAAGCCCTGGACGTTGGTGTACTGAACCCGGATTAGACCTTTCTGTTTTCTTTTCGTTTTTACTTTTGAACTACACACAGTCAGAGGCGTCCATGGATATCGGGTGGAACCTTACCTCGATCGCGCATTGAACGCGCTGTGATCTGAGGTTTGTGTGGCCCGAATTAATCTTGTTGTCTGAGACTCGAGGAGGAGTGAAGGATTCGCGGTAAGGTAAGGCGCAGGAGTGCTGCCTTGTCACGTGTTGCATTACGCTGGATTTGGTTATAGAGCGGCCGCTCTACAGTTCCGTTTAGAAATTCCTATGTACTTGATTCCCTTGTTCTCCCTGCCTCGACCGCATCGTTGATGATTTTGATGGTCTTGCTTTACTCCAGTATGGCCATAATACTCGGGTGAGGGGCGTGGAGATTTCCTATATCAAGTACTCATTTAACTTTGTCCTTCATCGAGTACCAAGCACGATTTTATGCAGTTCCACTACTTTGCTACCATTCAATAGCGGGGTGCTATTGAACATTCAGACTACGTTTTCTTAAGAATCCCGAACGTGTTATAAACATTTCGTAGCACTAGGAGGTGACTTAACCTTTGTTCAAGGATGTTAAGCACCATGCAGAAATGGCACTTCTTTTCTTTTATGCTTTATTTTTACCTTTTTCTCTGTTTTCTATGAGCCTGGGCAGCAGTTTCAAGTGTAAGGGCATATACGTATATGGTATTTAACTTAATCATAGAAGAATTGAATACATGTGTGACCCCGTGTTTCTCCCTCTGCAGGGTTCATCACCAGTTACCAGGGAGGTTATACAGCGTATCTATATCCGAACATACCTACCTGCTGATTTGAGCAGATGCTACTTTATTGTGTCTTTTGTTCCTTTTTCTCCCTTTCCTGGAGGTGATACACTTAGTGGAGTTCATATGTATATACTCGCTGAGTGTGCCATTGCGAAGGGATAAGGAGAATTAGCTACCTTCATCGCTCCTGCTGTACCCGGCTGAACAGGTTAGTGGAAACCTGCATGAGATCACAACAGATTTCCTCGATGCTGTGCCCATTGGAACTTCAAGTCTTACTGCACAGCCCGCATTTGCCACCTTGCATGGTTTACCAGCAGGATGTTATGAGGCCCAACAGACTCAGAGTCATTCTCACGGAAAGGGATCCTCATGTTGGGAGGGGTCAATGATCTTTATGGAACAGGTACTGGAGGCAGGTAGGAGTGAGGGTGATAAGTGGACGAGGTCAGGCAGCCCCTGGTCTTATTCGGGTGTAGGGGGAGCAACAATGATGAGATAGTATCATTGGAAGGAAAGAGAAGAGGGTGGGCACGTATTGTTGTGCAGGGGGGATGCATGGGATAGGTTGTGTCTGAGTCTCAGAGTGTGCGGGGTGTTGGTACAAAACCAAGAGGGGGCAGAGTGGTCCGCAGTCCCTCATGTAATGGTTGAATGCCAGCATGCTGTGATGGGATAGTGGTAATCACCTCTAGATGGGAGGGGGGCATGGTGTGAAGGGGTGCCCGCCTACGTGTCCAGATGGTAGCTGAGGGCATAGCAAGAAGTCTGGGGGTAGATGGGCTTTGGAAGGTGGATGGAGAAAGGAAGTGTGGAAAACAGAAGTGATAGCAAGAGGAGAGGAAGAGAAGGGGGAGGGGGAGGGGAGAGGCATTGTAGAGGACATATGAAAGTGAGTTACTATAGGACAAGGTGGCATTTATGGCGGGGGAATGGGCGCTTCTTCTAGCTGTGGTTATCGAACTGACCGATGGAATTGGGCTGGGTCGGGGTACAGAGTCTTATTTCTGTGGCCTCTCTGAGAATGGGGGCCCACTTCTGTGTATATACCTTCGTCTGGTCCTGAGGCCGTATATAACACATTCGTATGAGGCCGTTTGGATCATCGCCGCCATCCATTCCTCCTGGGAGGGAGGGTCAGGCGATCTCCATTTCCTTAAGATGCAGAGTTTAGCGGTGGACAGTGCTGTATGAAGATTGCAACGTTGCGTTCGTGTGACGTCCGGGGTGGTGCTGATGTCATGCAGGAGTATAACTGGAGGTTGGAGAGGTAGGCAGAGGGGTATCACCGCTCCCGGTGTGGTCCTTACAAAGGACTAAAAGGATTGGCCAGAGGGACACTCGCATGGTATATGGGGAGATCACTTTGCACAAATGGGCACCGCCAGCATTTGGAATGTGGTAGCAGCCGGCCCTGTTCAGTTTCACTGGGGTCCAGTACCTGTTGTGTAGAGTTTTAAAGAGACAACATTTTAATCTGTCTCCTTGAGTTCCCTTGTCTAGGTCTTCAACAATATCTGTCAATCTTCTGCCGCATCTGTGTGTTGTAGCTATGCCTGCCATTTGGCATGGAGACTGTATAGGAGGGGATGCGAGAACAAGTGATTGATTAGGATACAATAGAGTCCTGACATGACACCTTTGTGTCTGCGCCAGATTGACAGATATTCCACCACCGGGGAGGATGGAAGGGCCCAAGGTCGGTGGCCAAGGCATCTTTGTAGACAGTCTTGCAACTGCAGGTATCTCCAGGCCTGCTGTAGGGGTAATGCAGTATTGTGAAGGGTTTTATATCACCGTTGAGGATCACCTGATCGAGGGAATGTATGTTCAGGGCTTTCCATACAGGCCAATGGAGTGTCTTTTTGTCAATTCTAATGCTATAATTACCCCAGATCGGTGCCTTGGCATGTAGATGGTGGCTGGTGGTTCCATGGCCTGAAGAAACAGGATGGGAGAGAGTGGGCATCCCTGACATGTGCCTCTTTGCATCCTAAAAGTAACAAACAGAAACCCTCCGCATTTGACCTGGATCTCGGGAAGTCGTAGATTAAATGGACCTTGGAGATGAATTTGTCACCGTGCTCAAAGCGTTTCATAGTGGCGAAAAGGTAATTTCAACCTATGCGGTTGAACGCCTTTCCCACATCAAGGGAGAAGACTGCTGCATCTTCCGAAAGATCTTTTGCTGTCCATAGCGTATGAGCAAGTGTGCAGAGATGGTTTCTAGAAAATCGCCCTGGAACAAAACCAACCTGCTCATAAAGGATGAGAGAAGGTATGACTTTCATTAGACATGCAGCGAGGACACTATTTTAATGTTTCCATTTAGAAGTTAAATAGGGAGGTACTGCCACAAAGGAGAGGATCCCTCCCCGGTTTAGGCAAGACCGCGATAACGGCCCTGTTGGAGATAGGACCCAACGAAGAAGTTCTGTTGGCTACCTGTAGGGAAGCATGTAGGGTGTCTAGTGCTTCCTCCCCGGTCCACTTGTAATACTCAGCAGGAAGCCGTCATCACCTGGGGTTTTTTGATAGGGCAGATTGGCAATGGCTGCCTGTATTTCTTCCCTGCTGACGTCACCCTCCAAGAGTTCTAGCAATCTGAGAGACCAACTCGTATTCACCCGCCACAAACCCCAGCCGACAATGGACACCAACATCATCACCAACACCTGGGGACTGCCCAAGATCACGGGACACTACCGCTGCAACGACTGTAGCATATGCCATCTTACCCGACACACCAAAACTCTGGACCTTGAACCGGGCAAAGTATGAACCCAACGAACCCACACCAATTGTAACTCCAGTAATGTCATCTATCTCCTCACATGCCCATGTGGCCTCAGATATATCGGCATGACCACCAGGAAAGTACGCACCTGTGTGTTGGAACACAGGAGTACCATCAGATGTAAAAAGAACATCAGCAAATTGACGGACCATTTCCTCAATCTCAACCATACCCCCAATGACCAATCCTGGACAGTGGTAGAACAATTCAACACTAGCGGTACTGACAATGAAAAATTCCTGCTTAATAAGGAGCAACGGTGGATTTATCGCATCTCGCTTCACAAACACGGATTAAATGACTCTATACCGTGGAACTCCCTCAACCCATGACTCTTGCTATCTCTTATGACTCATCCATGACTTTTGCTCTGCTATTCATTGTCAGGTGCACTGTAGGCCACCTACTCTTACCCCCAACCCACACGCTCCCCACGTGCTCTACATTACGTTCTGACAAGATGTCATGTATTCTGCACGTGCACCATTGCGTCACGTCGCTGCCTACCCCCTAACTCCCACGTGTCATGCCTTACGTAATCACCTGATGCATACACTCCTTGCTCCCACACTTGTACATGCTTTGCCAGATACCGTGTACACTCCGGGTTCACCATGTGTTACACCTTGCTGGCACGCCTATCCGCAATAGGCATTGTCCAAATACCCGGGAATTTACCCATATGCCACATTCGATGCACATCAATATCCCGCCACTGAGCATGCGCTAGCAAATCCATAGCGCACCCAATTCGGGCATGCGCACACCAGACTCGCTACCGGCAAGGGAGTCTGTTTACCATTTCCCCCTCTCCAGGTGCCGGCACTTACGGGACACTATTTAAGATCACCACAAACCTCAGCCGGGTTCCGGAGGTCGATGACAGCAGTTCAGGTACACGGCAGGCTTTTACTGGAAATCCTGTGAGTATGAGATTCACCCGACACGACTACCGGGTAAGCGCTTCTTCTCTCCCACAGGTTGTTTAAACCCCCTGTCCTCCCTCCCCAGTGTCAATCCTCCCACTGCATCTCTCCAGGAAGGCAACAAAGCTAAAACACTAGTGTGAGATACTTACCCTTACGTCCTCATCACTTCATAGAGTGTGTGTAATGCTCGTTTCTTAGCCTCACCACGCCAGATATCCCGCATAAACCACTAGCAGCAACACCATTGCTGCTACACTTTTGCTGTGCTATAGTCCCCTACCCACGGAGCACTTACTTCCGGCAATTATTTTCTGTGACCACTAAACAATTGCTGAATGACTCTCTACCTTGTATGTCCTGTTTTGTCATTTTATGTTATGTGTTCAGGTATGTGTGGTGAGGGAATCCCCCTCACACACCTAGAGCACCTTAGTGTGTGCAACACATAGTCTGCATAACACTCACTTTAAAATATTTTTAATCACCACTCTTTGGTCCTGAGGAAAGCCAGCATTAATAAAGGCACTGGCTGAAACATGTTGACCTACACTGGATGTAGGTGGTCTTAACTTAACCACCACACATCCCCCTGCCTTGTTTTTAACCGGCCTTGGAGGCCCAGTTATTAAACTTTAATTTACCCTCGGGTACTGGGACTACCAAGAAGCCGTTTTAATTTTCACTTTATAACTCACCGCACACTCAGTAAAATACCTGCTCCGCTGTAATCAGGCGTCGAAGCACACCCAGGACATGTTAGATGTCACTTGGTGGGCCCGATGATGAAGCATGCCACCAACTAGGTTGGTGGGTGAGGGCTTCATGAATACACCTACTAGGTGTCTGCTGCAAATACTGCTCAGAGTCCTTCAACGGTCACACCAGATTAATTATGGCATGGCCAAAGTCCGGCTGGCGGGATAAAAAGACCGCTGGATAGGGCTTCCATTATCTATCGCTGGTCACATAGCGATCATTAAAATATTAGTACTGCCCAGTTTTCTGTATTTGTTCATGAATATCCCGATCCCACTCACAGTTACTTTGTTCAACAACCTCCGTGGCATGTTCACAAGACTGATTGGGGCAGGGAGTCAGGCACGGGTGAAATGGCAGATACTCACTCAGCCGTTTGAGCGGGGTGGGTTTGGAGTTACCGATTTATATTTATACTATTTCGTGGCGCAGACACACTACGTACATTATTGGTATTATCCAGATGCGCATTTGCGATTTCTTAAACTGGAGTTTAAACAGGATCGCCCTTTTCCCCTCTCCTCCATTCTCCTGCTTAGGCTCACTAGGACTCCTGCTGAAATCCACACTTTCGAAACCTCTAGCTGGGCTTGGGGACGTATTTGTAAATATTTAGGGACTGAACATTTTTACTCTCCGCATTTGCCCTTACTGGACAACCCAAGGCTGCCTCCTACTACCGAAACACTGACTCAGTGGGCGATTGCCCGCAACTGTCTTCAGACTATGGGCTATATGTTTGATAACAGTCAAATGCTCTCCCCACAGCATATTTGACGAAGGATCGAGATGTGAGTGTATGGGACCGCTTCCTTATACACAGAACAAGCACGTCGTTGGCTACAGTATTACGTCCCCTGGCAGCAGAACTCCCTGAATTCATGCCCTTCACCAAAATAATGACAACACACGACAATGCACACCTGGTCTCTAGATTGTACCATCTCACGCAGACACTCCGACCGACGGTGGGCGGGTGGGCGAAGACAGCCTAGGAGGGAGATTTGCCACACCCTTTGACAGACAAAATGTGGACCTATTGTTGCGAACAGACCCAATATGTATCGAATAAATATAAACATAAACGTCTGCATTTTAAATATTTACATAGAATGTATGTTACTCCCATGTTGGTTGCCAACATGAATCGCGCTAAGCCAGACAATTGCCAGAGGTGTGCGATGGATCATGCTTATTTTATTGATTTGGCATGGAATTGCCCCGCTGTCTTGGCTTTCTGGGAGTCAGTCTTTGAACATCTCTGTTTAATGGTTGAGACCAACGTAACTCCCTCGCCTTTACCGGTGCTGCTGGGATATGCTCTTCCTCTGTGGCTTTGCCTATGGCATTTTACTGCAATTGCGCTCCTGTTGGCTAAGCGACAGGTCTCTTTGGATTGGGCTGGAATTTGCCCACCATCAGTGAAGGCCTGGCTAATGGATTTGATGTACTGTGACAATACCAGCCATGTCTACTCATCCTTGCTTCCTCCTTCCTCCAGGCCAAAAAGTATCTGGTAACCGCTTCGCTCTTACTTCCTTTCCGAACTCACTGATTGATGTGTCCTTCCACTATCAAACAATTGCGATGATGGCTGGCCAATTGTGATGTAATGTATTCTACAATACACTGTTGTACAAACCTGCACTGTGGTGAATATTGGTTATTTTGCTCTCTTTGTTATTATTTCTTTGCTTCTTTTTTGTTTATATTCCATACTTGTCGGTGTAATCTGCAATGCTCATCTATATGTCGATTTGCAAATCAGTATTATGTGAATTATTGCTATTATTCTTTTGCTTTAAAAAACCTCAATAAAAACATGTAAAAAAAAAAGGTTATCCGTGGTAGAGGCTATCGGCATAATCGAATTTGAACAGAACAAGAGATGGTAGCCAGGACCTTGTGTGGAAATCCCAGGTGGGAAAAGATCAATTGCAGAGTTTTTATATTACCAAAGCATGATCTTGATAGTTTGTCCACTTGGGTATTCATTGATAGCTTGAAGTCCATGGTCATTCGAGGATTCTTACTTCCTTTGATACTTGATAGTTGGGTAGCAAATCTATCAGCACATTCACTGATGCCAGTGTGGGATTTAATAAAAAATGCACACAGAGGACATCTTAGAGATGCCTCCCGAAAATCGACCTGCCTATGTGTGGTTCCTGAATGGCTACCCACCATTTTCCACCACCAGACACGTTTCTTGACCCCTAGGTAGAGAGCCTCCACTTACTAAAACAAATGCCATCCTGGGCAGTGGTGTCCTGCCTCCTATCCCAGGATGAGCTGGATCGACAAAAGGGGAAGCTTCAAAGACATCCACCTTTGGACACTGTCCCTGCCTTTTGCTGCCCCCAGCAACTGTCTCCCACCAGTTCTGGCCTCGCTTTGGGCAGGCGAAGAGGCAGTAAATCCAAGCTAGGAAGAGAGAAGCGCCCACCTATGCCAACCACACATCTCAGTCCCCTCCATATTGAAGATGTTGAGACTCAGCCAAGTAGGAAGAGGCTCATTCCCCCTCCCAGTAGAGGGTGGCATGATAGGGGGTGTACCCACCCAAGGAAGGGACCTATTGGTCCAGACCTGCACATTACTGTAATGCCCTTAAATCTCGTATTTAGGGGCAACTATGAACCTTGCCTCCACAGATTTGAGATGAAAGAAGAAGGACCGAAGATCCGTACTGATCCAGGAAGGAGAAGAGGACACCAACTGCCTTGGCCCCAGCCCTACCAGCCTGTCCCGTCTATGACCTGCCAACAGCAAGAACCATGGCTAGTTCAGCAGCCAGCAACCCCCACAGCCCAGAAGACCTGCCCTGCAACCTTCCCACAGACTCTGTCTCCCATGAACACCGGATTTGCTCAACGAAAGACTCACCTCCAGAATCTAGATTCCATTGCACCACTCTGCACCGGACGCCCATGACCCGAGTTTGAGTGTCCCGACACCCCAAGGAGGGCTCCCCAGTGATCCTGACCTGGAATCTGGCAATCCTCAACCTCCCACAAGACTCTAGATTATACCTGAAGGGTCTCCCAGCCGCGACGAGAGCTGGTAAGAAAAGCGGATGCCAGAAGACACCCCTGCACCCAAACCCCCATGGCCTTGGGTGGCCCAACAAATTGTGTCCAGGTCCCCTTCAAACAGTTTCCTGCCCGAGCCTGCAGCATCTTTCAGAAACCGAAGTTCTCCATTGGAGGCACAGGGTTCCTAATGTCCATTTTGCACCCTGCACCCGGCCGCAAGAGTAACGCAGATGGTGCAGCTGTGCTGGACATTGACTCCTGCAGTGCTGATCTTAACCCCAAGAGATTGTCTCCCACAACCGAATGGCCTGCGTGTCAGCAGTCCCTAACCGAAGGCCCCCTTAGGCCCATTGGCTAACATTGGGTCCCTGCACTCTACATCCGGCCGCTCCAGTGCCATTAGTGGTGCAAATTGAGTGTCCATGTAGACCTTGGTCCTAACCCCCAAAACTCACCCTTGTAGATTGTGTACTTACCTCCAAAACCACTAACACTTTTCTCACATAGGAACCCATGTAATAAAGAGGTATTGGGCCTAAAAATATCTAAGTATTGAACTGTGTTGTATGAAGAAAAGGAATTCCTTCAAAGTATAAAAAAGTCATACTTACCTTGTATGTAGGGATCTTAAGGTGTACTCACTGTAATCCTGAAGTAACTAAAAAGTAATCTGAAAGTACTAACTGTATGATACAAACTACATTTAAAAGTGATACAAACCTGTAACAACAGCAATTTCTAGTACAATTGCATTTCCTTGAACACTATTGCATTTTAAGGTTCATTTTACTCACCTATGGCAAGTCCTGCTTGTATCTAACATAAAACATAAGTATATCTTTTTTATACTTACCTCATTGGTCTGGAATCTGTCTCTGAGTGTGTGTATTAGTCTTTGATTAAGTGAATACAATAAATGCTTAACACACTCTCTGGATAAGCCTAACTGCTAACCCACACTACCTCAAAGATAGCCTCTGCTATACCTCTGTGGACTCCCTGGACTCTGTGCATACTATATCTTACACTCTTCCTAGACGGAATCCCGTTTGGAAATCTGAAAGTATGGCATTATCTTCAATGAACTGGGACATCTGGGCAATTGGGAATTGTTGATGATTTTTCTTACTGGTGTAGCAGTAGAGGTTGTTAGAAGAATACTCTTGAAGGTGTGGTGGACAGTGGTCAGAAGCGTGGCCGGTAGGCCTACTTGTTTTGAACAGGTTGATAAATTAATCGTGTGACATTTGATGGAAGAAATGGAAAGGCTGGGTTAGAGTATTCTTGGGTTGTTTGTTTTAGAAAAAGGTCAGTGATGGTGCTATATTTGTTTTAAATGAGTCCAATGGTTCTCCGGTGGCCTTATAATGATTTGACAGTTTGTCTGTGAAATCTTGAGTAACAGGATGAGCTCCTTCTAGGCAATTTGGTTTACGAAATAATTTAGTGAGACATTTATAGAATTCTTTATTTATAGCATTTTGAATTCAGTCTGAATAGTACCTTTTCTTAGATTTTGTGATAGCTGACTTGTATAATCTGTTAAGTATCTGTAGTGTAGGCACAGTTTGTCTTGATTGGTTTTTGTTTGTAGTCAGGCATGTTGTAGCTTTCTAATTTGTTATTTTATCTCTGTATTTCTCCAAGGCGCCTGTTTTCTTTTGTTCTGTTGTTTAGATTTTAGTGGTATTAGGATATTAAAAGCTTCCTGTAGCCACTCATATCGTTTTGTAACTGAATGTGTTGTATCTAGATCTGTACTGGATGTTAGCTGTGTTTCTAAGTGTTCCAAATTGAGTTTGTTCCACGGTCGGTAGGTGGATGCACGTAAAGTGGTTATAGGTGAGTTGCTTTATGTTGGAAAGGAAGCAAATGATGGTCTGACGATGTGAGTCAAAAGTAACATTTAGGATGTGCCCAGTAATGTGTGTGGGTGTGTGGAAGATCTGATGCACGTTCAGTGCGTCTAGGCCAATGAGGATCATTTTTGGATGGGGGCATATTGAGTTTGTCAAACCAAATGTTGAGGTCACCCAGAATGCATAGGTTGGAATATAGTGTTATCATGTTTGAAACTGTGCCTAGAAGTCTATCTGAGAATTTTGCATTGCTAGGTGAAGGTCTGTAAAGAAGCTGGAAGCACCAGAAGGAAGATAGTGTAGGGTTGCATTTGGTGGAGAGGGCCTCACAACCTTGTATTGAGATGATTTTTACTGATATTTAATGTTTGCTTGTACACAACAGTTAGGCCACCTCCTTTTTGCCTGTATGATTTTGTGTGATAGTTTGATAGCCTAGAGGAAAAGCTTCACCCAAGACTGGAGCAATATCATCTCCCAACCAAGATCCAGTTATGAAGAGTATGTCAGATTATGTGTCAGTGAGAAGGTGGTAGATGTGATGTTTGTTTTTATAGAGCGATCAAACATTCTTTAGTAGACAGTTTAGAGAATGTGCCAGGTCGGCTAAGGGTTTGAGGCGAGCAGGAGTAGGGCGCTCTAGCAGTGCATGAATTGGTGAGGGGTGGTGGATTCGTATAGTTTTCGGGCGGTGCAACCATTATAGAGGAAAAACCCTAAACCTCTTGAAAAACCAAGGAAGAGAAACCTGGGCACCAGGAAAAGGTCTATCAGTTACTGGGCACACGTATAATACACAGTTTTCATACTGAAGGAGTTTACAGCAAAGTAAGACGACACCGGTGGTGTGATAAAACACATCATTTTACGTAGATCTTTTCTTGAGATTTGTACAACGCCAGCCGACATGTGTTTCGTCAAACAGGGCGATACCTGTGACTCATCAGGGCTGCACTGGGCATTAATCATAAAGCAGGGGACCAGTGATAATTCCAACCCGGTCGGCGGGTAGTCAATGGGCCATAGATACGGTGAAGTGGATGAGGGTAGAGGGCACAGATGGGTTTGTCTGTGTGGTGGAGACCTCCGAGTGAGGGGTCCCGGCAGTGCTCGTCTTAAGCGATGTGTCCTTTGACACATCGCTTAAGATGAGCACTGTCGGGACCCCTCACTCGGAGTTTAGAGAATGTGCTTTGGTGATAGTGTGACTTTGTTTTGTGGAAGAGTGAGCAGTATTTTGTGGGCTTGTATCTGGTGAGTCCTTAGTGTTGGTATTAGATATATGAGGATAGCTATGGTATAGCTTTTCTGTGTGCCGGCCCACAGTAGAAGTGAGATGATGAGGATAAAGATCTTGGTCACAGGAGATGCTTGAAGTGGAGGGCTACTTTGAGACTGAAGATCCTAATGGAAGGAAGCCACCAAGTGTTTGCAACAGCAAGTCGATGCAGTATAAAGGAATTCAGTTCCTGCTGCTACGACAAAGGATACTGGCCTCAAACTTGGTGACAGAACAGGGCAGGCCTCACAGGATGTGAAGAAATGTCACCAGAGTCTGTGGGAGCCCAGGATCAGCAGACCGGTCAGCTTAGTTGCAGTGCCTGTAGATGCAGGGAAGTGACTCCTTCACTTCAAAGGAGATTCCTTCAGGTGTCTTGGATGTCCACAGGCCTTGGAAGATTCCAGTATGGAGCACAGCCATGGACGTTGCAGCAGACAGGCAGGGCGACGTGATCAGGAGCAGCAGGTGTCTTCCCAGTTGCAGCCTTGATGTCCAGAGCAAAGTCCAGATTGCCCAAATGGTCCAAGAAGAAGTGGTGTATTGAAATGAATCGTGTTCCATGACTAATCTATAGACACACCCTCAGGTAAGCCCTTAAGTACTCGAAAGAAAGGGTTGGGATGATTCATGGTTCCCTCCCAGGAGAGGGGTTGGTCAGTGGGGAAGATACTTCCACCTTTATCCAGTTTCACGTCAGAGCAGGTGCCAATGGCTTCCTGAGCTGGTTTGAACTGAACTATGCAAGGAGGGCACCAACTGTGCCCTTCAAGCAGACTGAGTGGCACTGTCAAGTGCTCCCACCCTGCCCCAATACACTAAACCCTGTCTGGGAGGTTGTCACACCTCCCTGTGACAGGATTCCTATTATGCTGCCTTCCCCTGCTCAAGCTTGGCTCAGCAGCAGGAGGGCAGAATCGTGTCTGTCGTCAGCATCAGCCATGTTATGCTGTCCAGGTCTTGAAGACTGGTATCGGAAATACTGGGGCCTCCCAGAAGAGCTGTACAGTGCGTGGAATCATACCTCCCACACATGATTCCAACATGTTTGATACCAAACATGACAGGGTTTGTTACAGCCAGTTTAGAGATGGTCATCGTGTCATGACGCATGGCCACTCTATGTATCATAATGGCTGATGCACTTACAACTCGGGAGAATAGACTCTGAAGGTTGTAGGGGTGTCCTGCTCATGCAGGTACACTCTCACACTTAGAACTGAGCACCATGCCTTCAGGATTGAAAGGCCTAATTTAGGGGTGACTTATAGGATTTACGTGCAGTGACCTTAGATATAGGGAAACCTATATATTTCGTAAATGGTGCTAACACCAGCTTACACAAGCTGGAATGGCATTCTTGTAGTTACATTTTGACTGGTCTCCCAAGGGTAGTATAATACATGCTTCAGCACATGGGGTATCCCTGGTGTACCTACGCCCTGGGTACCTCAGTACCATACACTAGGGACTTATAAGTGTTCACAAGAATCCAATCTGGGAGGTACATAATACGTACTTACCATAACCAATTTAGAGGAGAGAGCACAGAGACTGGGGTCCTGATTAGCAGGAGCCCAGTCAGACGAGTCAGAAACAGCATAGCACTAGGCAGAAAGTGGGTGTAACCATGCAGAAGGATCCTGCCTTCCGACAGAGGTGTTGTGTGTGAGAGAATTTGTTGTGCTATTGTGTGTTACGTTTTTAGGAGTACTGAAAGAAAGTGCTGATGTATTTGTTTTCCTAGAAGGATTTGTATGTAAAGTATTTTTGGTGAGTGGGAGTTACCAGATAAAGGTGGTGATTATGTGTTTGTGAATACTCTATCTTGCGTGTAAGACGGGGTGAACTAGAGTTGTTTTAGATTTGATTACTGAAAGAGGTAATATGTTTGGTGCAGTGGAGTGTAAGTGTTGTGTGGTTGGGTTATTGCAGGAGAAAGAAGAGTAGGGTGTTGGTGGCTGAAAAGATGGAAGGCTGAGTAAAGGTTTGTTAGTGACAAAAAGGGGTCTGTTAGGAGTAATTAAAGCAGGGAGTGTGTGTCTGAATGGGATATAGTTAGGTCTGGGGTGGAACTGGGTTCTGTTACTAATGAGTGGATTGGTCAGTGGTATAAGATAGATTTGTGTATTGTTTGCAAGTGATGGTGCAAATGTGTAGCTGGGATAGAAGGGTGTATTGGTGTGGTTTCTAGGGTTTTGTAGTGGGTGCTGAGATATTGAACTTTGTCTAGGGTTGCTTTGTAGTAAATGAGTAGAGTACATGTGCTTTGAGTGTGTCAACCTGGTTGTGGATGGGGTAAGGTGGGTGCTGGTGTATGTAAATTTGGCCACCATTTCTGGTCCTAGGCCCGACCAGTTTCGGACAGGCTCCAAAAAGCTAACTTTGAGTTCTGTATGTTGGGTTTTTGTCATTTTGGTATTGTTTGATTTAAATAAAGATTTATTTTTCTAAAGTGGTGTGGTGTCCATTTGTAGTGTTTTCACTGTGTTACTTTGTGTGTTATGAACAAATCCTTTACACATTGCTTCTGAGATAGGCATGACTACTCGTGCCAAGCTGCAAATGGGGTGAGCAGGGGTTATCTTGGGTGTGTAACTCCCTTACCCTGACTAGAAGGAGGGGTCCCTGTTTGGACAGGATGCATACCACTGCCAACAAGATTTCACCATTTCTATCAGTCTCAAAAAGCACACATTGCCATTGAAGGTCCTGACACTGAACAAAAATACTTTCTGTGCTGATATGCCCCTTGTGAAAGAGCAGATTGTGATCATTCATAATGAAGCCAGTCGTTAGATGGCTAGAGAGTGAGAGGGGTAGAATTTTAATGTAAACAAAAGATCTCAGTTGACGCGAGACCTAATTAGGGGCCCAAATCTTAAAGAAAGTCACAAAAGTGCACCCATGGTATGTCTTTACATTAGTGCAGATTTACGTGTTTCATGAATTCACAAGAATTTATATAAGTAGACCAGAAAATCGTAGTCCTAGAAAATATTTGTAAACTATATTTTAGCATAAGCATTATCCATGTGTATGTTAGCTCATGCAACAAGCACTGGCGTTGCCAATAGTTCTCGCAGTAGGAAAGTTAGAGCTATTACAATTGCAAATAACAATAACCTTTTATTTTTGTTTTCTTTTTTAAAAATTAAAGGGCTTTGTCATTTACAAAACCAACAGCTCCAACTTTCCTACTGCGAGACCTATTGGCAACGCCAGTGCTTGTTCTTTTTGTTTTCAAATATGGCTTTAGGTTACAGTAAAACCAATGGTTATTTTTGTTCTTACCCATAAGAATCATGTTTTTATGTATATTGCACTATACCTAAAAGGGTTTTTATACATGTTCTAAGTGCACCTGCCGGCTGGGAAGCACCCATTCTAATCTATTAACATTATTTGCTATGGTTATTTTTAATTTATTTATTTTTTCAATCAAACCATGGCTGCGTTTAGTGGTGAGTATGAGACATTGTTTCTTTTTATTGTATTCTTTCTTTTTGGTGCAAAAACAACTATTGCACCAGCTTGCCATGGCCAGACCTGTGTTCTCTGCCACTGCTTGTCTTTTGTGGGCTTTTGGTAATGTTGTTGTTTGACTCACGTGCATTGAGTAACTGTACAGATTGAAAACAAGAATCACGATAAATATTATAACCACAGGAACAACACATATTATATGTATAAATGGGCTTGGCCCGGCTGGCCCTGCTAATAGAGCCTGCAAAAAAGCCAGTCACAGCCCAGAATAGACGTATAAATAGAAACACACTTCGGTACTATGAATTTAGAATTAGGAACAGCTGGAAAAGTGTCCTTGCCAAAAGAACATTACAGCGATTCCATTACCATTTCTAAACAAACAAAAAACAATAATATGTGTAGTGTATAGCGAATCGATTTGCAGTGTTTACACCAGGTCCACATGATTTTAACGAGGCAGTTGAGTGCAAAGGGTTATTAGGGAAATTATCAATGAGTTTTAAAAACCGAGAACTCCTCAGTTTCAGAAAGAAAAAAAAAGTTTTAGTGGCTGATTTAAAGCCGGCTCCGGACGTGCCAGTGTGTACCCCCTCGCCGTTATCGCGGACGTCACATCAGAGGGAGTGCGCGAGCGTCGCATGTACTCGTCACTTCAAGGTACTTCCTCAGCTGGCTCGAACGTGCTATTGATTGATGAGCCCGGGCCCTCTGTTTACAGACACACTTGCAGTGGATGCTTTGTTTCCCTATGGGGTGAGATGAAGCAGACAGGCCGTCTGATCCTCGACAGGTACACTCTGCGCAGGCACGTTGTAGGGTGAGATGAAGGAAGGGGTGTCGGTGCTTTGGTGAGGAGTTCCCAGGAGGCTTCGTTAAGCAAACCCCGCTCGCCGCCGCCCTGCCTCGCTTTCCTTTCTGCAGAGACCGGAGGGGCTGCTGACTGGTCGGGGACTGGTGATTGTGCCCCTCAGTTCACGTGTGCTCAGATCAAGCCTAATAGTTATAAAACTCGAGCATGCGCTTTAAATCGGTGAAAGAATTAAGCAAAGGGAATATAATATACTCGGTGTGTGACTATAATGTTGCTACCACCTCCACTCCAGGATCCGGAGAATAGTTTAAATTTGAGACGAAGCCTGCTTGCAAGCTATTGAATAAAACATGCACGCATTTTGTGAAATGTTGTGCTTTTGCAGTAGGGCCATATCTTGGGAGAGAGGGAGGAGGGGATTTCCCGACTATCACCGCGGTGCGACCCTGGAGGGGGCAGAGGAAAGGAGGGGAATTTGGAGAGCAGGAATCCTGTTTGAAGGAAGGACAAAGGCCTGCAATGTAGACATTATTGGTACTGATGGGAGTAGCGAAGACCATAAAAATAAAATACAAAATTCCATAGAACTATCATAGATGTAAATGTTGGACTCTTCAAGATTGAAGAACTATTAACACTCTTAGCCAGTCAGTACTCATCTTTTTAATAGCTCTCGCTTAATGTATGAGCTAAGTATGTAGGTATAGGCCCATTAATCAGGGTAGATGTCAAGATAGGGCAAATGGTGGGGGCCTGAAGGAGGAGGGGGTGCGAGGGATGAGTGAGGATGGGGTAGCAGGGGAGGGAACACGGCCTGGGGGAAGATGGCTGGGGAGGGGGAGGAGAAATTGAGTGAGCAGCCTTTGATGTGCGAGCGAGTGGGAGGGAACAGCAGGGGGTGGAGAAGCAGATTGCCTTCGAGGCAGGAGGCAGGCAAAAGGTTCAGGCAAGCTCGTGCACGAGAGCACATGCACTCGTGAAAAACCTCTTTTTTGGGCTCATGGTGAAACTCCTGGTTTCACTGCTATAGACTCATCCTATTCCATTCCTGCGGAATGGAAATAGGCCGAGACCTAAAAATCTGTTGAGCGTTGACAAGTTCACTTTCTCTCCAACCACTTTTTCACAACCCTGAAAGATGTTTTGCTCCTGACCCTCATCAAGAGTAAATTTTTAACCTTTCTCGGTATGGGAAAAGACTAGTGAAGAACTGGTGAAAACCCTTAAAAAATGAAAGTTATTAGCTTTGAACAGACTCAAAAAGGCATTCCAATCCTGGAACTGCTAACTGCTACCTCCAGCCCAAGTATGTAGATTTGCAAAAACGTGGGAAAATTAGGAAATTATTAGCATGCAAGCCCTACTATGGTATTAGCACTGGTATAATAAGAGAGGCCATTATCAGAACTCCTATGGAATGAGATTGCTGCCATAATTTGTGGCCACACTACATGGCCCCAAAGGGACAAGTAGACGTTTTTAAAGGACAAGTAGATTTATGAAGCAACCTGTCCCATCACCAGGTAGATATATTTCTGCTGCTTTAAAACCCTATCCTTACAACCTAACATTATCTAATCTCCCCCAGCCTCTCTCACCAACCATTCATCTGAAACTACATAGCCGCTGTTAATGATGACACCTAACTGGTATCCACAAAATAATACAAAATACACAGAACAATTTCAATTATAGTGGAAGACATAAAACATCAATATCTTTAGGGAAGCCAAAAATTGTTGAAGTCATAAGAGTCATAAAAGACATTAACAGCTTGAAACTTAGTTTGTGCTAAAAGATCAATATATGATTTAAAAAACGTATTAAAAAGCTAAATAATAGACAGCAGAACATTTCATTGGAGGGGGGGGGGGGTTTAAACATTAATTGCAAAAACTCAGAGGAAGATTGCAAAAACAATTTCAGAAATAATGGTCTTAGCATTTTACGGTGATGCAATCGCACATGACCAATCGCCGTAACACACATTTACCCACTGGATTAACCACTAACCTTGGGTTCCAGAGTAGGGTTTGATTCACAGTAAAGTGTTTTAATGCCCCATCAGGACGCGCTTTCTGAAACTTTTCACCCGCCGTGAGGGGAACGGCTGGGCTGATCATCTCAACACCGTGAGGGGAATGGCTCAGCACTTACCTGGACCGCCATGAAGGCAATGTAGTACATTTCCCAGCAATCCCTGGCTGGTGCAAGGAAGGAGCGTCATTGGTGCACCTGCTGCACCATGAAAAGCGCTGCTGCACTCCCGCAGCTCGGGGCAGCACCCGGGCGAACCCCGGGCCAAGGTCAGGCCCGTCTTTGCCCGTCATTGCCAGGAAGAGGCAGGACAGGGCCACCAATCATACTTCTAAGGGCCCAGGTCTTCATCCTCCACAAGAGACGGCAGACAGGTATTGTGAGACTTTTCTTTAACCGCCCTTGCATTTGCAGTTGACACTTCCCCTCGTGTAGACAATTGGAACAGGCAGGCTTCGCGGCCAAGTTGATTGGGTATAATATTAATAACATACCTTCTATTCCAGCATGGGCTGATTGGACCCTATTGGACTTGCTATGTACCTAAAACCGGGACAATATATGCACTTTAATCGACAGTAATCTGCTTAAATGCCCATTTTTGGTGCCAACACATTAAGCACGTCGCACTTTTGTCCTTTAGGGCCAGAGCTTGCTAGCCTCAGTACTTTGTACTTTATGGTCTGTGTTTACATGCCCTTTTGTTGCCAAACCCATTAGCGCATTGCACTTGTGTCCCTAGGTTCAAGGTTTCGTTTGGTTTCTGACCAACTCTGAAATCCAGTTGATTGGTTATTTGTCAACCCGACCCTTGGGTCTGTGTTTATCTGTTTTCCTTTTTGTATTATTTGTATGATTGTTTCTCCTCTTGCTTTGGATATGGGGAAGCGTGGTTGTGTACCCAAAAAAAAGCCTTTGGTTTTATTACCAGCCCCACTCCCCCAAACCTCAATTGATAGGATGCTTCAGAGAGCTATTGGGGTAGTCTCGACTGAAATCGAGCTCAATGAGAGGCAACTATCCTTAACCCCAGAAATCTTTCCTCAATCTCTAGGGCCAACTATCTCTGTGCAATCTAGTCCGGGCTCTATCCTTAGCCCATTAAAATCCCTACCTGGACCAAGTGATACTTTGTCATCACCCATACATCCCTCCCCAGTAAATACAAAATCCCGCAAAGGTAGAACAAACACTACATTACCCAAAGCCACAAGGTGAAAAACAGGCAATGGGACAGTATCAAATAAAAAGCCCAGTCCAGAAATTAGGCTCAGTGAGGGTGAATCAGTCAGACTGGGAAGAGTGGTAGAACCCCCCCTCCAACTCTCACAAAAACCCCGACTGCCCTTCATGGGTGAGGTACTTGATTGTGGAACTAGAGGCACAGATGAGAGGTATTGTTAAAGAAGAGATATCGCTCCACCTTGGAGACAGAGCTAGCAGTCAGATGCCCGCCCCGTGCAAACCTGGTAACCCTCTGGTCAAAATTTTGCCGGCTCCAGTGGAGAAGAAAGATTGCAGTACACAGAAGGACAAAGTATGGCAACTTCCACTAGCCAGAGGTGGTACTTCCACCATTCCATCATGCCCTGCCACTATGATTGCTGTCAAGATACGGACTTTTGGCGCTGCCCAAGAGGGCAACATTCACTCTCTTGGTGAGGAACCCGGTACACACCGGGCTCAAATAAGGAGGGACGTTCCTAGCACCAGGGGTCCCAGCAGGCAGAGTGCAAGTTTCGATTCTCATCAGATGATGGACAGGGAAGTGCCCGACACAGCAGACAACGTGCACCAGGCCCAGTCCCCCCGGCCCTCCCAATAATCGATTTACCCCAGCCTGACTCCTTTATGTTACTGGTGCACCTGAAATAAAAATTGGACAGGAAGAAACACAGCTGGAATTGAGAAACAAGTGCCTTTTCTGGCTCACCAGACACGGATATTTTCCCTATGAGAGGGCGAGTGAGATATTACTAGTTTGGAGATTGGGTTGGGTTGGCAAGAACCCTAAGTCATTCAAAGGAGGCTATATAGTTATAAACTTTAGTCATCCCCGACAGTCCAAATTTTGGCTGACCAGTCCCACAGCTTTCGTGCACCGCCCACAGGGATCCAACTACACACCTTGGACTCCTTGCACTAGAGCTCCAACACACTGGTTACAACCCATTCCTACATTTGGCCAGTCCTCCAGAATACAGTATAATGTTGCAGTAGCAAACAGGTTTGGGGCCCTTGAAGAGGTAGATTGACTTTCGACCCCATCTGATTCCTCTTCTACCCAGGGGTTAGGGAGGACCAATAGAGAGCCTAATCTGAAAATCACTGGGTTGCAGTCCCTAAACATCGCTTGTGAGACACAAGTTGCTTTAGGCGAACCCCATCATAAATCTCACACGGGATTCCAAGGCTCGGTAGGTGCTACCCTAGAGGTATTAAATAACCAAGCCCCTCTTATCTCCAAACTGACAATAGCAACTAAGGACGGGAATAGATCCTTAGCGAAAGTGGGAGTACCTGACCCCGAGATTGAGCCAAACATCACACAAACTACGAACCCTTCTGGTACTATTGTGTGCGATGCCACTTCGAACTTGGGTCTCCAGCTGAGGGTGTTGATGTGGAACATTGCTGGTATCAAAAACAAACTTCAAAATCCTGATTGAATACAGTTTGTACAAAATCATGATGTATGTATGTTCCAAGAGACCTGGGCTAGAGAGGACTCTCTCATGAGGGGCTTTGCAACTTTTAATGTGCTAGCAACTATGGGGGACAGAGATAGACCATCGGGAGGGTTAGGCACATGGGTTGCCACACACTTGAACTGTACTGTTGAACCGCTCAACACCTTTACGGATGATATCCAGTGTACCCTCCTTACTTTTAATACTGGGATTAAAATTGCATTTATTAACATCAATCCCCATCCGGTGTCCTTTGCCCAGGAATCCCAGACCATAGATATGCTTACCACATTCGTTGAGCTAGTTCCCCCGAACACCAGGATGGTGATAAGAGGTGAATTTAATTGTCAGTTTGAGCCTCTAGCCCTCCCTACCGACCCTTCGCTCACTGCCGAGGATTCCCTTTGGCTAATTCCTGAACCGCTGATTTCTCCGGTGAGAGCTTTGACCCCCTGGTATTACAGGTCAATGCAGTCACACTAACTCATGCACTGAGGGCATGCAACGGTCGTACTTAGTCAGACCAGCCTGGACAACCCACTTTTAATAGACCCGGGCAAGCATCTTTATTGGACTATATTCTGGTGGAAGCAAGTATATGGCATTGGGTGTCGACTTCGCCGACTGGCCAAGTCATGACAGCGACCATAACACTCTGGTACTCGATCTTAAGGTTCAGGAACTTCATAGTCCCCCAACCACTAGCCACTTCTCTGGTACCAACCTATCTTTAGACAATAACAGGAGGAGAATTAGGTGGGAAACCCTGAAGCAGTCACCAGGCAAGACTGCTGCCCTGTATTCCCTAATTATTCCACCTTTACTGGTAATGGAGAAGGCTGCACAGACCCCTTACTCTCGTGTTGCTATTGTTAAACTTACAGCTATCTACACAGATCTGACCACTAGCCTGACCAACATCTTTAATCCCTTGATACACTCCAAAGGCAAGAGGACCCCTAAATCCACTTGGTTTAATAATTCCTGCCGAATGGCAATGGGTGCCCTCATTGACGCCATAAAAACAAAAGACAGATCTCTGATAAAAATCAAGAGGGCCTTATACAGTGATACTTTAAAGTTAGCCAAAACGGAGTGGGAGTCTTAAAGATGGGATGCAATTAAACAGGCTCTCACTAATAGAGATATGAGGGCGTTCTGGACCCTGGTTCGAACAGCTAGTTCCTCAGAGAGCTCACCCATTGAGCTGAACATTGCAGCAGACGCTTGGAAACTTTGTTTCCAATTGTTGTATTCAACCCAGGACATTATAGAGCCCACTGAGGGGAATCTCGACAACCGTTGTGGGGAACCCCCTCGAAGATGATATAGGGTTTACCCTGACTGAAGTGCTTAGTGCAATTGGGAAGCTTCCTCTTGGAAAGGCCCCTGGATTACATAAGATTCCCGGGGTCCTATTCCGGGAGCAGCCCAATATCTGGGGCCCATATTTATGTCTAATATTTAATGCCATTTTAAATGGCATGAAAATCCCGGATACATGGTTAGGGGCAGACATTTTCCCAGTATATAAGAAGGGATAACCCCTCCTGCCCACCAACTACAGGCCAAAAAGCCTGATTGATATAACCCAGAAGTCGTTAGCCAGGATTGTCCTGGAGCGCCTCCATCCCTGGGTGGATGAGCGTAAGATTCTGAGTACGTACCAGGCAGGCTTCCCTAAAAATATTTCAACCATCGACCAAATCTTTAGGCTCCAATTATTATATTGGAAGACTTTGACTTTAGAGGGTGGGAGCCTCTATTTGATCTTTGTTGATTTTAAATCAGCCTTTGATTTGGTGCCCCATGACAAACTTTGGGCAGTTCTAGAGCAACTGGGCATTCCGCCCTACTTGCTCTCTTTGATCAAGCGACTGAAACCGGAGCTTTTTGCCCAGGTGAGATATGGGAAATATGGAGAATTGACTCTGCGTTTCCTAGTGAATAGGGGTGTAAGGCAGGGGTGTGTTCTGGCCCCCACTCTGTTCTGTCTTTTTATTAATGCCCTCGTGGACCCACTAAATGAGGTAGCCAACACGATGCCCCAGGGCTCGCCCGTGGCAAGGTGCCAGCAATGATATTGGCGGACAACACCTTGTTACTATCTAAATCACCCATGGGCATCCAAAGGACCCTTGACAGCTTCTCTCTATTTTTCAAGAATAGGGGCCTAGATATTAATACACTAAAAACCAAGTACATGGTATTTAATCCTAGTCAAACATCTCACCATTATTTATCTATTTATTTTATTTATAAAGCCCGCTGTCACCTGGCGCTAGCAACTCAGAGTACAAATAGAAAAAAGGTGTGCCCCCACTGCCGACAACCAACTAGGTCTTAGGAAACAACCATGCTTTTAATCTCCTTCTAAAAAGAAGGAGGTCACTGACTTGTCTGAGCTCCAGTGGGAGTGCATTCCAAAGTTTGGCAGCTGTTACCCCGAAGGACTTACCACCTGACCTAACTTTCCTGAATCTAGGTACCTTCACCAGTCTCGAGCATGAAGGAGAAAGAGTTCTCACAGGAACATACCACTCGAACTTTCTTTGCATAGATACAGGCTCCAGCCCATGCAAGGCTTTAAACACTAAACAAAGAGACTTGAACTGAACTCTCTATCTCAATGGGAGCCAGTGCAACTCCGCCAAGGCCGAGGAAGAAGAGGACCTTCTGTCCAGCCTAGCGCTAACTTGGCTGCCGCTGACTGAATCCACTGCAGTCTATCAAGAAGAAATTTCAGAGACTCAAGTAGCAAGGCGTTGTAATAATCTAATCTACTAAGAATAGTACTACGTGCTATCGCACGCGCATGAGGGGGTAGCAGAGGGAAGATCTTCCGCAATGATCTAATAATGGCTAAGCAACAGCTCACTGTTTTATCACCTGAGCCTCCATAGTGAGTTTGTTGTCAAACATAACGCCCAGATTACGAACCGTCTTTACTGGCTGAACAACAATCGAGGTGTCGGTGGGCCAGAAGTTAGTGGACATCACGGAGGGGACCCTTTCCATAGAGCAGTAGAGCACCTCCGTCTTACCTGCATTGAATTGCAGCGAGTATTCCTTCAGCCAAAGCGCTGCATCACGCAGGCAGCGGAGAGGTACACTGCTTGCTGTCTGTCCAATAAAAAAGACTGGAACCACCTCAAAGCACAGCCCGTCAGCCCCACCTCTCTCAGTCTTCTCAGCAGGATCCCATTGTTGACCACATCGAAGGCGGCGGACAGGTCGAGCAGAATAAGCACAGCTGCCTGACCCCTGTCTGGCCGCATCCGAAGGCCATCCATCACAGTCACCAAGACCGTCTTGGTACCATGGGTCGGCCAAAAGCCAAACTGTACCTCCTCCAGTAAATTATGTTGTTTCAAATGCTTGGACAGGGTGCTACTCACTACTCGATCCACAATTTTAGCCGGAAAAGGCAAGAGAGAGATGGGCCTATAGTTTTTGGGGCACTCCGGGTCAAGAGAGGGCTTCTTTAGCAGGGGTGTCACCAGTGCTTGTTTCCACTGAGAAGGGACCACTCCGTAAGAAAGAGACTGATTACAGATCAGACGGAGGGTAGGAAACAACTCTGCCTTAAACTCTTTCCAAATTTTGTGTGGCACCAGGTCTAGAGGAGACCCAGAAGGAATACCACAAGCTAACCTATTAAAGTCCTCCACTTCCAGAGGCACAAACTCAGAAAGGTAATTAACGGCCCGCATTCCAAGATGGCACCCGAAGCCTCAGAGCCATTTACCACCATATCATCAATGCCCAAAGTCATAGTGTTTACAGGCTCAGATTGTTGATGAACCCCTCCCAAATCATCAGTAATTATTTTAATTGTATCATGCAAGAACCTAGCCAGGTTCTCACATAGTTTTTGAGAGGGGGGTATCACGTTCTTAGAACAATCTGGGCTGGTCAAGCTATTCAGTATGTTAAAAATACTTCTGGAGCTATTAGAGCATTAAGGATCAAAGTGGAGAAATATTCCGCCTTGGCCCTGTTAATCGCCTTCTTATAGCCCACAATCTTCGATTTCCATGTGAGCTTATCCTCCTCCAGATAGCCTTGTCTCCACCTCCTCTCTGCAAGCTTACATTTAAGTTTCATGTTTTTTAGACTATCATTAAACCACGGGCCGAAGGTCTGCCCCTACTACAGTGGTTTTTTAGAGCGACTAATGAATCCAAAACCGAGGTAATTTTCGTACATAGAGATGCATAGTTCTCCTCTGCATGCAAATCCAGGGAGAAACAATCCTCTACCTGAAACAACGGGGCATGGCCCCTCTTACGCAGGAGAACCTTCCAGTCTCTACTCACATACTCACAAGTAGAGTTGGCTACCTGAGTATTTTGAGTAGCAAAGTTCATATAGAATTTAATCATGAAATGGTCTGTCCAGTCCAGAGGCAGAATTTCCCCAATAATCAGATGAGTAGCCTCTGAGAAAATTAAATCAAGTAGGTGACCTCCCTTGTGAGTGACCTTGGACACCTGCTGGAATAGGCCAAGGTCTTCGCAAGACTGGCATAGCCTGAATCAAGGGAGCCATTTAACCAGAGGATAAAGTCACCCAAAATCACCAATCTGTGGTGAGTGGCCGCCATATTAGTAAAAGTCTCCAGCAGCAGTTGATGCTGCTGCACACCAAAGACCACGGGGGGTTTGTAGCAGATAATCCCAGTTAAAGCCTGACCATGATCATTCTTGATGACGAAGCCAAGTATTTCGAAACCTATGACCACATCACTATCTATGCTCACTAGAGTCAGGGTATCCTTATAGATCACCCCAACCCCGTCACCCCTCCACCTCATTCTCGGTTTATGGCAAATTTTGTAGCCGGGTGGACAGGCCCAACCGGAGTCAACCTCAACATTTGGGTGGGTCCAGGATTCTGTCATGAGCAGAACTTCAAGTTCAATAACTTCAAGCAACAACTGAATTTCCACATTGTGCTTAGGCAGCGATCTGATGTTTAAGTCCCACAGGATAAAAAAAATTGACAAGGAAGTCAGACAGAGGAGAGGCAGACTCAGCAAAGCAAAGAGCCCCCCTACCGTTACCCACCTCATCAATATGGTGGAGCTCTTCACTGGAGTAGCTTAACGGGCAACACCCTCTATCAGATCCCATGCAGGCAGAGAAAGGAGCAGCGTGGATGGCGTTGAGCGTGACCTTATCGCGGACGGGCGCAGGCAGGCTTGCCTTTGGCACGCCGCTGCACGCGTCCACTGTGCGCTCGCGTCAGCATCGATTTTTATCCAGCCCAGGCAAGAAAGACTAACTCCAAGATGGCGGGTCCGCACGCATGGACAGACCCCGCGAATCAAGGAGAGTGGAATGATCCTGGAGTGAGAGAGGGAAATAAGCAAAGTTACCCCCTAAGCAACCCTAAAGTGAGTGAGTGAAAGTTTAAAAACAACATTAAAAACACGTAGGACCACCACAGCAGTTCCCAACAGCACACAGATGACAAGCCTCTGAATAGCCAATCGAACGCTGCGCGCTCGCTTCAGCATCGATTTTTATTCATCCCAGGCAAGAAAGACTAGACCGCTAACTCTAAGATGGCTGGTCCGCTCGCACGGACAGACCCCGCGAATCAAGGAGAGTGGAATGATCCTGGAGTGAGAGAGGGAAATAAGCAAAGTTACCCCCTAAGCAACCCTAAAGTGAGTGAGTGAAATTTTGAAAACAACATTAAAAACACGGTAGGACCACCACAGCAGTTCCCAACAGCACACAGATGACAAGCCTCTGAATAGCCAATCGAACGCTGTGCGCTCGCGTCAGCATCGATTTTTATCCAGCCCAGGCAACAAAGACTAGACCACTAACTCCAAGATGGCAGGTCCGCTCGCACAGACAGACCCTCCGAATCAAGGAGAGCGGGATGATCCTGGTGTGAGAGAGGGAAATGAGCAAAGTTACCCCCTAAGCAACCCTAAAGTGAGTGAGTGAAAGTTTAAAAACACGGTAGGACCGCCACAGCAGTTCCCAACAGCACACGGATGACAAGCCTCTGAATAGCAAGTTGATATAGCCCTAACCCTACCCTAAATGGTATCCAGCTAGAGAGGGTAGCTGTCTTCGATTACTTGGGTGTTACGCTGACGGAAACCTTGGGTTGGGGCCCACAGCAAGAAAAGGCAGGCCTAAGGTTAGCACAGATGGCAGGGGGAATAGCAAAACTATACAGACACTCCACATCTAGACAACCAAGCCCATTGACTGAGATATACAAAGTCCAAATCAGGAGTGCTGTAATGTGCTGGGCAGAACTTTGGGGACACCTCCCTATAGGTGGATTGGTCAAAACCGAGAATATGTTCATGAGGCAGCTCTTGGGCCTACCACAAAGCACCCCTCTCATCCCCCTACGTATGGAACTCGGTATAAGACCCATAGATGAGGAGATCGGACTGTGACCCCTGACTTTTTGGCGAAGGCTATGGGCGACTCCAGAGCTAATAGCCTACCAGTCGGAACTAAAGGCGATCATTGGGCTCCCAGGGGTGGGAAAACTATCTTGGTTCACCCACATAAAAGATCTGTGCCGTAGACTAGGCCGGCCGAACCTATGGACCCACCCTGAGGAAGTGTCCCTGACAATAACACGGCTCGAACTAGTCGAAACTTACAGACAGTTTAGATTGGCTGAAATCCAAAGGAGCACAAAAAAACAGGCCATTTGACCTCTGACTTCCTTAATTTTAAAGACCAGTATTTACTTGTAAGGTTCCTTGATTATGTACATCCGTTCATAGCAAGGAAACTCTATGTTTAATTCAGACTGGGTTGCTTGCCGGTCCATGCACTTACAAAGAATTGGGCAAAGGCTTCCCCTGTTGGATGTCCTGCCTTCAATAGCCAAGAAGAGACTCCCATTCATGTTTTCTTCTTTTATCCAGGAAATGATGTACCTAGGAGGTACTGGCTTTTACCAGTGTGCAGGATCCTGGGGTACAGACAGTGATGGGAGGCCTTTAGAGTTTGGAGAACAGACACTCATCCTCAGATTGTTTTTGCTGTGTTCCGTTTCCTTAACTCTATGTGGCATAGGCGCTGCAAGTTTTAAATCTCTCCCTGCACATGATATATGTTCCTTTGCCATTTCCTACTGTCTTGATCTTACTCATATATGAAATCACTGTTTAATTCGCTTTTTAAATTTTAATATATTTTTAACTGTTATGAAATGTGTTCAACTCACTGTACATGGCTACATCCTGTAATGTCCATTGATGTTGTTATTGCCCAAATTTAGTGATGTATGTATTTTATATTTTTGCTTTTATGGTCTATAAGAATGAAATAAAGCTTGAAAATGGAAATGGAAAAATAAGCGCTAGATAAATGCAATTACAATACTTGTGTTTAATGGGACTATATATATCTTACAAATAATTTGTATTCCATCAAGTGAGTGACTGCCTTTCCATAAGCTACCTCTGAAAGTTTGGTAGAGGTGTGGTGAAATCATTTATATATCAGGTCAATGCCCTTGTGCCAAGTGCTAAACCTGCAGCAATTTCTGGCTTATCAGTAAACAATGTTTTGCATGCTTAGCCATGAAAGCCCATGTTTATTAAGGAGAGAAGGAAAACTACAATACCCAGAAGGCATTGTGCTGCTGGCTCAAAAGCATGGACTCAAAAGCATGAACAAACTGAAAGTGTCACACATAACATAAGCCAACTTTGCAGCACTGCAGAAACAAGTCAAGATCATCTCTGACAGGCAAGCAGACCTGGTGCAGGGTGCAATACATGAAATCATTACTCCTGCCCAGACTGAGGGATTATATGCCAGAATCGTTTGTAAAATACTAGTATGGGTGGTTAAGGGCATGGGTGTTGAATTCTTATCTCCCAACGTATGTTCTTCCAACATACATGGGTACTCAATAACAAGTAGCATTACATATAGATTAAACACTCACAGACAATAAAAGTACACTCAATACACATTCTTGCCCCCAAAAATGTACTAATACAAACACTTTTTATAAAAATAAAAACACGTAAAACATGTTTTCACTTTGTACCTCTCCTATACCAAACATTTCAACAGATAGTTTAAGTCTTTCACTGACAGTAGCTCATCTACATTCAGAGGGCTCACAAAACTGTTATAGTCTGGGTGCCAGCCTTTTTTAGGTCGAGCTTCGATCGACCTGTTATGTCTCATTTGTGGGGTCTGGCAGACCCACTGATTGCCATGGGTTACTATCTGTGGTAATCAAAAATGCTGGCTTCTAATTGGTGTATTTCTGTAAAAGTCCCTCCTTTGTGTGTTCATCTCCCTTTCCGGCGAATTCACTCAGAGAGCATTTTGGTCGGCCATCACACAGTACAGCATGTGGTGGCCTCTATTCCTTCCTCCCATCTGGATGTGATGGCCCCTCCTCCCTTTTCAGCAAAGGGGCAAAACAAGGAATTGTAAGGGTGTGCGAGTGCTGCATACAGCTTCTTCTCCTGGGACACGTGCAACATTGGCGAGCGAGCCTTTCGCCTTCATCTCCGTAAGCAGCAGCCCACTCCCAACGAAACTCTATTCTTATCATATTTTATGCTTTTAATGAGCAGGGCAGCACAGGCCACATGCTATGCTGCTGACTAAAAGCATAAAATATTGAAAAAATAGATTTTGGCGAGATGCGCTTTTTAGAGTCGGGCGAGGCGGGGCTTGAAGAATGCCCAACAGAGATTAGGGCTCACCCAACTGGTTTTTTTTACAAAATGTTATGCTTTTCGTAGGCAGTGCAGCATGCCGTCTGGGCTGTGCTGCTTTTTCTATCCACCTCTCCTTCTCTATTTCTCCTTCTCCCTCCCTGATGCTCTCTCCCTCACGCTGGAATGCTGTTGCATAGCTCGGACATGCCTGCAAGTTAGCCCCCAAACTGCCCAGACAAGCCTGCAGCTGCTGCTTCCATCCGTTTTGTAGTCTCAGACACACACACACATACAGCCTCTCACACACACACATGCACGCAGACACACATGCAGACACAAATATGCAGTAGATCAAACAGTGTCCACGGTATCCATAGGGGAGCCGCGTGGCGGGTGGCACTGCTGCCATGATGAGGATGGACAGTAGACACTAGTGAGGTGCTCTGCACCCATGGCGCCCTTGTAAGGACATCTGGTAACACAGCAGAGCCCAGGCAGGAGTGTTAGGGGTTGTTTTTTAAATACTACTAGCCCTGTGTCCAGCGGCCAGTCAGTGCCAGGGCACATATGATGCAAGTGCCTGGCATAATGCAGCCACAGATAAACCACATTTTTCCCCATCCAGGACTGATCCCATATATTGACATTTGTTGCTGCTCCTTCACAACCTCTCCCAGTACCCCATTTAGAATTTGTTCTATGGAAAAATTCTCACATGTGGGATGAGGAAACCAAAGTTACGGCTTACTGCACTTTGACACTGTTCATCCATTGCTTCCTACTACCTAAAAACAAGGAAGAGTTTTTAATTAAACCAACCATGTGTATTACATGTGGAAAATCTTCATTTATGTTTTTATCTCTTCTCTTCCCTCAATACGTAGTCGTAAGTGCTCCCTTCCCTTCCCACCTCGCCTTAGACTTCTGTCACATACCACTTTTATTGATCACATGTTCACACTGTGTGACCCTGGCCAAATCGCCTATCATCTCTTTGTCCCCATTCTCTGACAAACATTGAACCCCGTGAGTACTTATATTAATCTCTATACCCGTGTTACACTGCACAATATGATACTGGACAGTTACAGTGGCAGTTGCTGCTCGCATCACAAGCTACTGTTATTACTGTTGTAATAGTCAGCCTATCAGACAAATTTACATTAGTGGCTTTTTTATCCCCAACAGTGAACCACCTCAGTGACACAAACAAGGTTGGCATCAGTAATGTAAAAAAGGATTGTATCAATATCTATTGCCTCTACATTGCTAATACAAAAGTCATAACTGTTAAAAACATTTCCATTTCAATGCCACTAGCTCTAACGGTAAAAAAGTGAGACCTATTGCATTGCAAATGATTGTTTTAAACATCTGCCTTCCGAAGCACAAGACCACACACACTGAAACTTAACATGGCCTGCACATGAAGCTAACCCACAGGGGTTGGACATTTCATCCGAGCTTGCTTTTAGGTGTTACTTCTCACACCTCTTGAGTGGAAGATTAGTATAGTAATTGGAAGGGATAAAATGTCCACAATACGGAGAAAGCCTGTCCCCCTAACCTGATCCCCTTTGTTCACAAGGTTATAAATAATAAATGCAAAATGATTTGCAAACCACACTTTGTAGACTTCTGAAACAGCTGAGTCCATAAACACTATTGAAAATAAAAAAATAGTGAACTATTGTCCGGCCAAATATGAACACTTAAACAAATATGTTAAGTAAATGATCATTTGACAAGTAACAATTTATGTTAAGTAATGATGTTCAAGCATTCAAGATCTCCGGTAATTTATGTCCTTTGTTTCACATTTAGTTAACATCTAGAGAGGCTGCCTGATCAACTAGCAGGGGGTGCGTCCATTGGGGTGCTGCGGCGTTGCCCCACCTGGCCACATGGCCTCAGGTCGCACTGCGCGCAAGCAAAATAGCAAACTTTAAAGACAAGTACTTGCTGCTCTGCTCAGGCAGGCATTCAATCGGCGCTGAAGGGGGGGTGGGGTGGTGGCGGGGATGGCTGCGGCAGCAAGGAGGGTGACTGACAGCAGCGCTTACTAAAGCGCAGCAGCAATAGTGCGCATGCTCGATTTTGGGCTGGTCATTATTATGACCAGCCCGAACATGCGCACTAAAGCCACCTCCTAAGGACCAGGAGAGCGAGGGGAGAGTCGGGACCCGAGAGGCTGAGGGTTGCTTCATGCAGCAACCCCTGGTCTCTAATGGGCGGGTCATCTTCGTGCCCTAGCCAATCCTGGCGCTGCTAATGCAGCGTCTGGATTGGCTGCCTGAGACACCGGGCAACCTGAGACACCGGGCAGCCTGAGGGCTGTTGTTCAAAAGGCGCAGGACTGGCCCAGGACAGAGCAGCACAGAAGGCGCCAAGCAGCCCCCAACGTGGGACCCCGGTCCAGGTCACCCGGTCAGGTAAGTTTGCTTTATTTTAATCTGTAATTTTATTTTAAGCTCCCCCGAGTATGAGAGCCGTGACTGATCACTAATAGTTGTTAAAGTGACAAAATAATGACATGGAATTACTGAAGGTTGCACCATGTTATGCTGCATAATTTGCTCGTATTGCCGCACATGTTATGCTGCATAATTGAGCCTCCCAATGCCTCGGCCTTGCAGTGGCTGTGGTAATAGGTCCGCAAAGGTAGCATGCTGTGGCTGGCAGCTCCCGGGTACTCTATAGTTCTCACCACATATTGGAAGCCAGCCCCAGCCGGAGGCGACCTGGTGCCATAAGCCGCTATGGCCACATTAGCAGCTCTCTCAGCAGAAGCGGCTCCTGCTGTCACTCCATACTGGCCCCCGTCCTATGCCCTGAGGAAAGTGTAAGTACAAATTGTAATTGTAAATTGTATTTAAGAGTGCTGAAGAACCTGAGCGAAAATAACGAAACAGGCCCGTTTTTTAGGTCTCGCCTACGCAGTGCACATAAAGACCTTTTCCGATCGCTTTGTCTTTTCAGCCAAGAACGTGCACGCGTTCCATTGCCATCAATGGCAACGCGTGTACGTGTGGCGATCCACTTGCGGGAGTGCACGGCTGGCACCATATGGTAGCAGTTTTCACGGAACCAGCCACGCGCTCCCGCAAATGAATCGCACAGGCCCCCCTCCACCCCCTGTTTCATTGGTTGCGTGCCTCTAAGAGTTGCACGTGCCCATAGCTCGGTGTTTAGCTGCTGCTGTGGGTGGGTTCTAGCGACAAACGTAAAGTGACGTGACGCCTTATACAGAGTGACTAACTCAGCTTGAAGAAGCTAGCGGCGCAGGCTAATACAGCTTGTTTGCCTACTAAGCCTGGAAGAAGGACTGTGGCCAATTAAAGGATGCGCATGACTCGTGTCAACAAGATTTCTGGTGGTAAGTAAATCCACTAAGACAGGTTCAGAGAGCTGCTTAGACTGCATCGCTGATGCCATAGCTACTATGCAAGAGCCACACGGCCCTTACTTGTGTGTCAGAACGTCATCTCCTCCTTCACTAGCCCCTGCTACTTCCGGTAGTGTGACTCCCGTCCCAGTGCTGCGACTCCCACCGATGTACGGCCATTTGTTTATGAAGGCCTGCATTAGCCGATGACGCCCGGGTTGTCACTGCCATCATCCATCTGTGCATCCGTAGGCCTCCGTCCCAGTCCTTCGCCGGTAACAGTACTCATCCGGTGAGTCCACCCTCCCCTCGTTCGCCGTAGAGCACGGGACAAGAGGCTTGACGTTTTACTCTTTTTAGTGGTGACTGCCAAGGAGAGCATAATAGAATGTACTCAGATTTTCACCCCATCTTTGGATAACTACGCTTTTTGTTTTGAGAAAATGCTAAAACTGCAAAAAATCTAATATTGTATTTCCATAATATGTTTTGTACAGCTGACAATTTATAAGTATATGTCTCAATTCTTGTGGCGATTGTGGTGTGCTTGCCTCAAGCTTCAGTATTCTCAGCAGCTGTTGGTTTCTATCCCTCTGACAGTCAGATGCCTGGCTTTCTGTGGGACGTAGGACAGATTATTATACATTAAATCTGTTTCTCCTCATCGCTGCCGACTAACATCTCCTCTTGCAGCTGTGAGAAATAGCAACTAAATCAGGATATTACACACTCCAAGTGTCTGAAAGAAGGTGAATTCTGTACACACTTGATGCTGACTTCCCCTGGACACCGCCCTGTCTGGCAGGTGATTCACAGTTTTACTTTAAACATCTTTGTTTTCTCAATGTTACATGTTAAAAAGACAATAGCTGCCCTCTGAAAACAAAAGCCTGTTTATCACACTTTATGCCACCCTTTTGCGGCTTTCAAAGGATACAAATATCAGGCTGTATTATTTGCCCAATTTAATCACTAAGAGGGTCACGCGTGATAACCAGATCACCGTCGACATCAGCAGCGAGCGTTTCACTAAAAGAGCAATCATGACGCTTTACCAGCAAAACACAAGGCGCATTCTTAGGCCGCTCTGTCTTATTATGAATGCACATTTATTTGCTTTTGTTCTTCATGAAGCTCATATATGACGTGTCTTGGAGGTGATAATGAAGCATACGGACCGGAAATAAACATATGTTTTCACCTAAATAAGTGAGAATTGTGGTACTGTCAGGAAAATCTTTGAGAATTTATTCCAGCACCTGTTACCAGCTGCATATATATTTACATTGAGAGGAACTTTTAATTGGCTTCGTCCAAATATTAATCTGGAGGTCAGGAAGGCAGCGGGTACGCTGGAGATGAAACGTGATGCCCTAAATCGTATACAGATGAGCCTTGGGTGTGAAAGTGAGGGGAGAAAGACAATAGGTTTGTTTAAAACTGAACACCTCATAAGGTAAAAATATTTGGAAGTTCCATAAGTCATCTGCATTTCTTCTTCCATGTGGGCATCTTTGTATGTTAAAAGCACCAGAGAGCTGCTGTTGTGTGCAAGGCAGCTACCATCGTCAAACTAAGAGAAACATTAAAACAAACTTAATCAGCAGATGCAAATGGGAAGAGATGCATTTCTGACTCTTTGGGGCTAATTATGAATTGCACGGTACTTGTTTAGGGCGTGGAGGTAAATCTGCAGGTGAAATTTGAATTACCGTGCAGTAACATCGCACCAGTACTATGACATTATGTATTGGATTGGGGAATTGGTCTGTGGAGCTGGACTTCCTGGTTGTAAAGCCACACAGAATTCCCAGTTTTATGGATTTTAAGGCATGTATTCACACTTGCTCTGAGAAAAAATAGCACCTGGTAAAATCAGATCAGACGCTGGAACACCCCACCAATCATTATCAGTTGGATTAGCATTCCATAGGTAAACCTGTTCCACCTGTTTTACAATAAGAGTTGGAATGGGGAATTACCATGTGGAACTGGATTTACGGTCACAAAACGATGCAGAATTCTAAATTCCATGGGATTTCACGCATACATTTACCACCTGATCAATGTATGTGGGAGCGTCTGTGTGGGGTGTGGATGGAGGGAAAGGCTGTGGGGATTAGGAAGGAAAGGGGCATTGAAGGTGGGGCAGGGGGTAGAACTGAATACGTCCCCACCAGAAATAAAAAAACAAATCGGGGGACAAGGCTTGACTTCTGCAGCTAAAGTCCCCTACGATTTTACTAAGTAGAATTACTTCCTGTAAAATGTGGTCCGGTGTTCCAGCAACTAGGAATACCAGGTGCTTTAATGCTAATCCACTCCTGATCCTACAGTAATTTCTCTCTGCCTGACTCATAACCATGGCCCTTTTCTGAAAGAGACAAACAACCAGAGTAGGTAACAAGGGCTGAGAGTTGAAGGTGTGGCGTAACGGCCAGAGAGGCCGACTTTGGAGCTGGCGGTCTGCGTAGACTCAAAGGCCTGTGATTCAGAGCAAATCACGTAACCACCCCGTGCCTAGGAACAGCGCCTAGGACCGTCTTTCTTCTTGTTCCTCTGCCTCTCTCCTCTCTTTTCAGTCCCCCTGTTTCTTGGCCTTTCTGTTTCCCTGCTACTTTCTCTCATACCCAGATTTTGTCCCTTTTCTCTGTCTTTTGCTCCCCTCTTCTCTTTAATACCATCACACTACGCACATAACTAATATCATTACAATTGGTTTTTTTTGGGGGGGGGGGTGTAAACTTGCATATACCACCAACATACACACCAGCAAAACACAATACACACACATCCCACCGACACACATATCACAACTCACCACTATATTCCACTACCCTTAAGTCACTAAAGTAATCACAACTTGCACACAAACTTTACAGTATTAAAGACAACAGCTGCATTGCTCTATAACATACCTCTAAAACATTACAAAATCTCAGGCTAAACACTTATAAGGTCCCAAAGTCGAGACCTTTCTGCTATGCCAATGCTTGTTTAACTTTTCCTGCTGTTCGGGCGCATTTGGGTCTGCATTCTTTGAAAACTTTAATGTTTCGCTGAACTTCCATTCGTGTTTGTCACCAGGCTTTCTTTATAGCGCCTTAGTGCCAAGACCTCTGGCTGTCAGCTGCTCTTTACAAATAATACGTAATAATAATACCCTCGAAATGGGCCCTCCTTTGCAAATCTGACCAGATATCATGGGGTAGGATGATTAACTTCGTTATTGCCCAGCGGTACAGTCAAATTATTCTACACCTAGAATAAATGTTACATTTTGAATGGGTGTCATTATTATCACCCTACCCAATTAGTCAGCGGTCACGGCGGAATAAACAAAAGAAACAGTTCGTTTCGTTTCTATACTGAAACCCTTTCTGAGAGTCTGTAAGCAGAGCGAGAGGGTTGTGTGCATTCCTTCAGCTGCTCGGCGAGCTGCTGCTCCTGCCTGTTAGAGCCGAGGCTCGCTTCTCCTGAGGAGGGCGGAGATGCTGGGGGCCCGTCCGAGCTGTCCAATCGGCAAGACCTACGGAGGTTGCCGATCGCCAGGGGATACACGATCCCGAGGGGATACCACATATTACACAACACCGGCTCACCAGGTGCAACATGCACATGAGGGAGATGTGCAAGCGAAGAGTCGGTGGTCCTGCCAGGAGACAAAGTTAATATCCTAAAAATCGCCGACCTGGGTGGAAATTCAGGAAACCTTTCGAACCAAGGCTGTGCACAATGGCACCATAATCACTGCAAGAAAAGGCAGCAAAACTGTGGCAAGAAGCATCTCATGGTTCAGGAAAGTGGATACGACCAATCAGCAGACGCCTGCAGATGACAACACGGAGGACAGCAGCTGGCAGGAAGAGGAAATCTACAATGAGACTGTCCCTATCCGAGGAAGTCCCAGCAGTGCACGTGAGGAGAACAGAACTACTGAAGATACTCAGACCACTCGAGCCACTTGTGAGACACCAGACCACTTACAACATCAGCAGTACCATTTTCGGCCTAACCCACGGCCGAGTCAGTGTCTCAGAGACTTTGTGTGCCAAATCCAACAATGACAATCATTCACGGAGTTGGGAAGGATGTAGGGGCATATTACCAAGCAATAGCGATAATTATCGCTATTGCTTGGTTAGCGGGAAAAAAATATCGCCGAGCACCGAGGATTTTTACCGCTGAGATATCGATATTATCAAGGTTTATCTCAAAAGCGGTAAAAATCCTGCGAAATGCATGAATATCGCTGAGAAATCAGTGATATTCATGCATTATCGTGTCAATGCTCTTAGCCATGTTATCCACCTTCCATTGGATAACATGGCTAAGAACTGCTTTTAGCAGGCGTTAGCTTTTGGAGATATTCGCGCTTAGCGCGAATATTTCCAAAAGTTGTTAATAGGAGTTAGAGATGTTAGCGACTGTTTTCAGTCGCTAACATCTTGGCACGCCCACTTTGCATGTCATTAGCGATAATTATCGCTGACATGCAAAGTGGGCCCCTAAATGCCCGCTATCGCCTACAAGCTGTCGCTAACTGGTGTTAGCGACAGCTTGGTAATAGGGCGATAAAATTATCGCCGCATTAGCGGGAAAAAGTCCCGCTAATGCGGCGATAATGCCCTTGGTAGTGAGCCACAAGGGAATATCCAGGAAGTTCTTCACTTGGCTGCACCGACCAAGCACTTTCTCTGTCTGGCCAAGTGTGGCCAGACTTTCAATAAATAAGTCATGGACCGCACATGATCCACAGCCTGCACAGTGTGTGTGTGTATGTGTATTTTGTGGGGTTTGGGGTTATGACAAGGCCTAATCTGCAGGGCCGTTCCGCAGCTAGGGTGCCCTGTAACAGGTATCAAAAGAGGGTGTCATAGGAGTACCAGGGCAAGGAAGCTCAAGAGACAAAAAGACAGAGAATGAGAGAGTAAGAGAGAAACAAGCAGGCTATATACTCCCTTGGAATGCTAGGGCCAAGTATTTTGAGTAAGAAAAAGTAAAAGTAGTTCTGTGACATCAGAGATGGAAAATGACAGTGAAATTTAAATCCTTCAGAGTTGGGACAAACGCAGAAAATAGGGAGGAAAGTTCTGAATCAGAAGGAGGGTACTGAATTACACAATAAAGCCACCTTATCATCACAAAGAGGCAGACCCAAAGTCCACTGTAAGTATATTTTGAAGTGTTGGTTAAAGTTCACTGCTGCCATTGTAAACCAGCACTGGAATAGCTAATAGGTCTCGCCTTTGGGACCTTACACGTATTTAGCCATGCAGCACATTATCCTGGGTGTAACAACGTCTACTGTTCTTAAATTTTTTAACACATTTCACCTACAGATGGATGGTACTAACACCCTAACTGCATTTGGGGAATAAAAAAAACGTTTTGGACGGGGTTGTGCAGTGCACTTCTTGCTCAGGCTGCACCCAGGTAAAAGACAGAGAATAAAAATCCGTATCTTATCTGAGACGGGGAGAAGCAGCCAGGCACCCAAAGAAAACATCACAGTTGGGAACACCATCTCTTGGCACTGACTGAGAAGGGACAGCTGAGGAAGAATGATAGATGAAGAGAGCAGAGAGGGCAGGAGAGTAGCGAGGGGTGAGATAGCAAAGAGGGAAATGGCTGGAGAAGAAGAGAACTAAGGGAGGCAACAGTAGGAAAGAAAATAACAGAAGGGTGAGAGGAAGTGGGGGTATTACAAGGTGCTAATGTGAGAGGAAGAAAGAAGGAGACGAGGAGATGACAAAGAGAGAAGGAAGAGAAAGAGGGAAGAGAGAACAGATTAATGATGGAAGTTGTGGGGGAGGAGGTTAAAGTATTGAGAGACCGCGAGTGAAAGAAGGAGGGGAATAAACAGTGAATGAAAATGGGGTAAGAATGGAATGACTGAGTGAAAGGAGGAGGGGAAAGGACGAGATGATGAATGAAAGAGGTTGAAGGACGGGGACAACACATAATAAAGTAGGGAGAGGAAGAGAGGGAAAAAGTGAAGAAAGGCGTGACGATGGGTGCGTCAGAGAGTAAAGTGAAAAGGAGGCAAATGGAATGCGGTGACGGAGGACAAACGAAATGGCAAAGGAAAGAAAAGTCAACTGTGAGGAGGTGTGAGAATTGAGTGGAAAAGGAAGTGGCGCGTCAAAAAAGGAAATCATCGTAAGACAGATATGGCAGCTCTGTAAGGTTGCGAAAAACAAGAGAGCTAAACACTCTGGTGCATTTGCAGTGGGTTCAACATCTGGGAATGCCTCAGGCTGTGCTGGCACTTGAATACCCCTACGTCCTGCCAAATAGAGCATTATTGTAACTTGGTGCTCTTGTAGAGCGAAGTGGCCATTGGCAAGGTTTGCACTAAATAAAAAAGTGAAAATATAAAAAAAATGTTTTTAAATGACGATGAGGAGAACGGGGGCATAAGATGTGGAGACATCCACATGGTGATTATTAAGAAAATCGAAAAAAATGTCAGCAACTTCCACCTTTAATAGTCCACTTTTCCAGCATCACTAACGTGTCACTTGTGTGTGCGTGTGTGTGCAGCCGTCCAAGGCGATTCACGCACCTCAATGTACAGCCATTCCAGGTCTATAAAAATGCTGTAAATTCAGCAGAAAACCCATACCACATCGTTTAAAGATGAACAGGCTCAGACACATGTTCTCTTTAAAGGCCCCTGGGGGTGGATGGACCGCACTCTGCGCAGTAGCGTTCCAGGGTATAGATATGAGCAAACCACAACCTCTTCTGCAGTTTAGGCTCTAAGTGGCCATTTGGATTACCGGGCTGGAAAGACAAACAGTACTAAGTTTAGCATTCTAAGACTACCACAAACACGAATCCCTTTCAAGAAAAAGATAAAACCTGATGAAATCTAGCGGAGTGCTAAAGACCCCCAAATCCCCAACAAGATAAAGGCATGCGCATAACTACGCCGGTGAGGAAAGAAGACGACCTGAAGTTTGGTGTCCCTGAAGCGGGCAACTTGCTGATAAAATAAAAACTGTGCAGCCTCCCAAATTACACAAAGAAACAAAGTCTGTGCAATTCAAACATGCTACACACACTGGCTGCTCTTTGAGAGATTAGGTGACTTAGAAGCAGCAACTGGTACCGACACGAGCAGAAAACTCAGCGACGGGCGGAATGTGGTGGGGGAAGGTACCGTGAGACAAGTCATAACAAAAAAAGTAGTGAGCCAAACCTACAAAAATGGTCGAATATGAATCGATCCATGTAACAGGGTCAGTTGCTGGGGCAGAAACAAGGAGCTAAAAGGCGGGACAAAGACAAAAATGTGACCCACGAAAAGTAAGATTTTGTGAGGGACACTACAAAGAAGCAATTAAAAGCAAGGGGTGTGCCCAAAGCCCATACAGTGAATACAGCATGAAAAGCAATATGTCTGCTTATCACTGAAAGTGTCTGAATTCTTCCATCCATACAGAAAGTTATCCATCCATTCATGCACTCAATCCTTCATCAGCCATGCACTCAGTCACCCATCCGGCACTCATATCTGCACTGATGCATCCATGAATGAGTCATTTACTGACTCACTTTGCTATTCACCTGCTAGCCCTTGCTCATTACCACAGACTGTGAAAAGTTGGCCTGATAAATGATGTCTCCAATTCTGGGGGCACCTTGTACCAGTCCAAACAATCCCTTATGGTGTCTGGTTGTAAGTCAACCTTATAGACAAGCTATCCTAAGGGTAGCATGGACTAAGCAGCCTTAAAGGCTTAACTCAAGAGGTCGTGTTAAGCAAGCTGTTTTACCAATCGCAATCCTGGAATATCAAATGAAAGGACACCACACAAGTTATATATTATAAAAATATATGTATTTATTACTTGAATAATCCTCTATACTCTTTATGAGTCTAGAAGCACAAGCGTTTAAACAAAAGCACAGTTAAACATATAAAAGTTGCGCAATTATGGATGAGGCCCAGGTGCCACTCAAACCATATATCAAAACAGTGGTATAAGTATCACTAATCGAACAGTGGTCAGGCCTAGGGCCTGGGGAATCACTGGAAGCAATCGGGACTAGCAATGCTGAAGTCAGGAAAAGCCCGCGGGATTCGGGTGCAGCGCTTAAAGCACTCACATACACCAACGCAAAGTCAATGGCGCATAAAAGTTATCGAGTTACTGTTTTAAGAGTCTTCCGACTGACCTAGAAGGACAAAACTTTAGAGATAGACACAGTACAGGAGCACCGCCGTTCATGAGTTACCTCACCCACAGGAAGCGGGTGCACAGGGCAAAGTAGTGTCGGCTTTCGTCGTGTAGATCTATGGAGCCTGGAGATGAAGATGCTGCAGGCGGCCAGAAGAGAAGCGTCCAGTGCGATCCAAGGGTGGATCGAAGATGAAGAGTACCTGAAAGCAGAGGGGATGGAGTTCTGGACTTTTTGGTTCCGTCCAGAGGTGTCAGGGATAACACCCGAAGACCCCAGAGTTCTACCTGTCTCGGTGCACAAATAAACAGAAACACGGGCTTCTCGGTGGTGGCGTCAAAGACCAAAGGTTTATTACTGCAGGGACACAGAAGTCACAGAAACTACACACGGGCAGTATCTAGGAGCCTGTTCGATTTGTACAAGAAGGGTTGCTCCTTATATACTAAATATTGGCCTTCAGGCAAATTCTTTACATGCTGGTACATTCCCAAACCTTTGTGTCCTAAACAATAAATATTTGGCGTTGCACAGGAATCGTCGATAATATCTGATGTCAAACATTACGAAGAGGGGTTCCCACTATTCCATCACAATCCCATGTCAACATTTCATTCAAGAGCCGGACCGCCTCATCGTAAATTTCGTTACCTCCCCCTAATAAAGGTCCAGAAAGAAAGAAACAGGGCCAGGTGTAGGAGATAGAAAGGCAGGATAAGAGATGTTTGTGGGTTGTAAATGGGCAAGGCTACCAGCTTCGGCCGCTTAATCATGATCAGGCCAACGAACACGAGAACCAGTATAGCAGGACTGGCCTCAGGCAGAGGAGGCAGCCTTTGTCGAGTCATGCAGCCTCAGCGTGTTCTGTTCTAAGGTGCACGTGTCACTAGAGAGGTGAATCTCCGGCTAAGCCTACGTGTCCTTAATCGAAATGAAGAAATCAGAGGTCATTGCGTGTCCATTGTCTATGTGAGGGCAAGAAACACAAAATGGCTGCCATGATCTAAGATGGATGCCATGGGTAGATTAGAAATGTGTTTGTAACAGGAGTGCTCTTGCTCGTAGCACAGCGAAAACACCAGGATATGCTAAATGGACCATTTGCGGTTCACTGATACCAAAATTATGTATTTACGACAATGTTGAAAATACGGGTTCAAATCGTCACGGAACCTCAGACCCTCCTTTTGCCCTTACATAGGCAATTACTCAGTCTATGTCAGAATCTAGTTCTATGCTCATCAGGTCAGTGACATGCTGTTGTATCATCATCCTTTCTCGCGCCTTTTCTCCAAACGCAGGTGGTTTTCTAAAACAGGTTGCAGCACAGAGACTACACAGAGCGGGGCCACACTGGATAATCAGGCAACACGAGAACAGGAATACTAGGATGACACCAATAACCATCAGAACCTTCCATCCCCACGCTGATATCAGAGTCCAAAACCACTCCATGAAGGACCAGTTTCCCTTGTCTACATGGATAGAGTCCGAAATCTTGTGTAGCTTAGAGATCGCCTCATAAACAGTTGGAGCATTATTGGGAATAAAGACACAGCAGCTCGATTGGATCATTCTGCATACCCCACCTCGATCTGCAAGTATCACGTCTAGAACCATACGGTTCTGCAACGTCATGAGTCGATCCGCCTGAAGCTCAGCTGTCAAGTTGCTAAGGGCACCAGCAGTTTCGGTAATAGTAGATTCAACTACCCGTGTTAGTTGACGTGTTTCTACTATTGGCCATAGGCCCCCAGAACGGAAGGAAACCTTTGAAGAAGTCTCCAGCTTCTTGACCAGCGGTATCTTCCTTGCTGAAAACACCTCTTGCGAGCAATATAACATGAACCTGAAAAGTCAGCAGGCAACCATGTATACGCTCTGTCTTGACAGATGAAGTAGGTACCCCTAGCAGTAAGGAAGGCAGGGGAAGAGTTAGACGGAAACACATAGGTCTCAATGCACTCACTCCTCCCCAGCTGAGCTCTCGGATTTCTCCCATTTCCTTGCAAACAGACCTGACCTCGGTGAGGCACGACCCAGATTGGAGTTGAGCTTTTACGCTTTCTTTCTCCCAAACTAAGGCGATACTCTGAAGAGTTCCAACTCAAATATACTCGTAATTCATCTCTAGGGTAAGATGGAGTATTATTGACGTCTCTAATCATGTCAATAATTCCCTGAACTAAAGCTTTGTTGGCAGAGTTATATTTAGTGGAACGTGGTGGACGCGGAGGATAGGTTTCAAGGGCATAAGCAAAAATGGTCTGAAGGGCCTGGAATGATCCATTATAGCTAAAAGGCAAAACCAGGTAGGGAATGCCTTTATCCATAGTGTGGGGTATCAAACCACACACCCAGCAGTCTGTAGTGTTAACTACCAGTTGGTGTTGATGCAAGAGCTGTACAAAAGTGTTATTAATGAATTCTGAGCGTCGAGCTTGTTCGTGTTCAGGAAACGAGTGAAAAGAATGCATAGAAGAAACAGTAGAAGTAGCAGGATCAAGGGGAGGTACTGTAGTTACTGGCATAAAAATCAAATTCACACCAAAGACGATTCCACCCACCAATGTTATCAAAACAATTAAAAATGTAATAGCACATTGCATCAAAAAGCATTTGCTGTGGAGAATTCTGTAAAGTCTATTTCTGCGAACATAAATCACATTTTCTTGTTGCAGCTCAGGAAGCTCCATCTTCTACAATCCGCTCGCGACCACTGATGATGTGTACGTAGATGAAAATGCCTCTATCAGCCCTGGGAGTTCCCAGAACTAACAGAAAGATCGACCTTGTGTCTGACCCCCGCAGATTCAACTAGGCACACAGCCACGACCCTACGGCTACCCAGACGGCAAGGCAATTTAAAACAATAGAAACAATAGCAAACTTCCTGGCTGAAAGCAAAAGTGTCAAAATTCAAATATTACAATAGGCAGTTTCCTGCTTTATTTGTCCATATTGCGAGACCGTAAATTGTATCTCAGTTTTGCAGGAGCTGTTTGATCTGGAAACAGTGTCTTATCAATGTTCAAGTTCGCAGAAGGCAAAGTTTCTTCTGAGGCAGAGGGCAGGTGTTCAGAAGTCAAAGAAGTAGTTTCAGGAGGAGAGCTAGAGTTTGATGTGTCAGTTATCAATTCGGCATCGCTGAAAGGGATAAACCTGGGCGTTCGTTCAAACTCAGAGGCACCAATTCCCTTCTTCACCCAGTTATCATAAGGAAGCGGCAGGGGCACACGTTTGACGTGCGTCGTGTGTATCCAGTTCTTGCGGCCAGCCACTCGAATAGCAGTTCTCGTTGCTAGTAGTACTTGATAGGGGCCGACAAATCTGGGTTGAAGGTTCTTCGTCCTCGCAAAGTTCCGCACAACAACGTGGTCGCCAGGTTTCAGCTGATGACCTGGACTCTCCGGTGGCTTTGGCAATGCGTCGAAAACCTGTTGGTGAATAAGACTCAATTTAGCAGTCAAGTCGTAAAGGTAATCAATCAACATTGGATATTCCAGAGAACAGAATTCTTTTGGCCTTGGCACTCCCCAAATATTCGCAGGACGACCAAAGACTATTTCATAAGGACTAAGCCCTACTCTAGAATGTACAGTCGCTCTTGTTGATAACAAAGCCAAGGGTAGCGCGTCTGGCCAGGACAAACCCGTGGATGCCTGTATTTTAGCGAGTTTCAGCTTGAGGGTGCCATTATAACCCTCAACTAAACCAGCAGACTGGGGATGGTTTGCACTGTGGAATTTTTGCTTGATCCCTAAACCGGCACACACACTCTGCATAACTTTCCCTACAAACTCACTTCCGTTATCTGACCATACAATCCGTGGCATTCCATACCTAGGGAAGTATTCTTTGAGAAGGATTTTGGCAGTTGATAGGGCAGTGTTGTCCTTTAGTGGATATGCTTCGATCCATCTGGAGAAAGCACAAACTACCACCAGGACGTATTTTAGGTTGTTGCAACGATCCATGTGAATGAAATCTAACTGAATCACTTCAAAGGGGCAAGAGGGAGGAGCGAAGTGACCAGTAGGAGTTGGGACTCCCTTGCCAGGATTATGCATCAGGCATACCATACAATTTTTCACCACTCTCTCTGCACATTTACTAATCCCATCATTCTTCCAAACTGGAGCCAACATCTTACAAATTCCTTTAGAACTAATGTGTGCTACTCCATGTGCCATCGTTACCACTGCAAGCACGTACGCATCAGGCAACATCCAACGCTGTTGTTCCGACAAATCAATCCAACATCCACTCGAGTCCAATTTACCCGTACTCTCTTTCCATGCACGCTTTTCCTCCTCAGTTGCCTCTTTTTGAATCTCTTTCACACTTTCCACTGTATCCTCGCACATTCCAGACTCGGAAATCCATCTTGCAGACGTTGCAACATACATTCTACTCATCATATTTCTAGCTGTCTGTTTAGCGGTTTCATCAGCAAAAGCATTCCCACGACCAACATCATCCGTGACTGCTTTATGAGCACTGCATTTCACAATCGCAACTTCAGTCGGCAAGGTTAGAGATTCCAACAAGTCGTTAACTAACTGACCATGTTGAATCTTAGTCCCATGAGACGTAATGAAACCTCTTTCTTTCCACAAACGGCCAAAACTATGGGCCACGCCGAATGCGTACTGACTATCTGTGAACACATTTACTCTCTTTCCCTTTGCTAAAACACACGCTCTCGTTAGAGCGATTAATTCTGCAGCTTGGGCAGAATTCTGACTCACTCTTGCAGTCTCCACAATCGTACTCAAAGTCGTTACTGTGTAGGCAGCAGTCACATCACCATTCTCCAATTTAAAGCACGATCCATCAACATACAACGCGCCATCTGGATCTGACAATGGAGTGTCTTTTAAATCAATTCGTCCTTTAGTCTCTTCCTCGGTTCTGAAACAACAATCATGGGGTTCAGAATCACTCGACTCCTGATTAGTCGGCAACAATGTTGCTGGATTCAATACATTGCATCTTTTGATTTGAATATGACTCGCTAATAATGTCAGTTCATAACCTGATAATCTAGCACTAGTAAGGTGTTGCGTCTTGGTTCGGTTCATGAGTGTGTCCACAGCATGAGGAACCATGACCACTAGCATGTTGTTCATCACCAAACCAGCAGATTGTCGAATGGAAGCTGCAGCTGCCGCTGTAGCTCTCAAACAACTAGGCAATGCTCTAGCTACCGGATCTAATGTTGATGAAAAATACGCACAAGGGCGTTGTTTATCACCAAATCTCTGTGTCAGAACACTCAACGCGCAACCTTCTCTCTCGTGAACATAGAGCGTGAATGGTTTACTGTAATCTGGTGTACCCAACACAGGAGCTGAACATAGTGCATTACGTAACTCAGAAAAACTCTCCTGACATTCAGCAGACCATGGCACCGGACTCGGAACACCTTTCCCAGTCAAAGCTACCAATGGTTTTGCTAAAAGAGAAAAATTTGGGATCCACTGCCTACAGTATGAGGTAATACCTAAAAAGGCACGTACTTCTCTCTGTGTGCGGGGAACACTCATCTGCGTAATTGCTTTTATTCTCTCTGGGGTTAACTTCCTTCCCTCCTTTGACAAGAGATGACCTAGGTAGGTCACTTCTTGGCTGCAGTATTGCATTTTCGAAGGTGACACCTTATGATTCAAATTAGACAAATGATGCAATAATGAAATTGTAGCTGCTTTGCAAGTTTCCTTGTCATCGGCAGCCACCAGAAGATCGTCTACATACTGCACTAGAGCAGAACCAGGAGGAAGTACAAAAGAATAAATTTAACATTTGCTTTCAAAGTGACTACATATGGTGGTATTTCCAAAAGGCCTACATCGTTAGGACCAGTCGCCCAAAGAGTATCAGGGAGTGAACGCAGCTCTGGCGGGAGTGCATCCATTGACAAGTACATCGGAGAGGTGATTCTTTTACCCAATGTAAGCTGTACTCCTGACGGAGAACAGTACAATGTCGCATATAGGCGTTTTAACAAGTCTAAACCAAGCAGATTTTCATTACAACCTGTCGTCAAAATCAGGGGTGCTTTCAATTGACACGGTCCAACAGAAATAGGCAAAGGACCAGATACTGGATTGTAAACAGGGGCTCCTGAAAAACCTACAGAAACATTTGTTAAGCCGGACAAAGGTGCGCCAGGGAGTTTCGCATGCATGATAGAACTTTTTGCGGCACCAGTATCCAACAGAAACGGTTCGACTACACCTGATGTTGCTACTGCGACATAAGACCCACTCTGATCCACTGGAACTGATACTACTCCCTCTCTCTGTCCACGGCTGTCCTAGTATTCAGTTTGTTGAAATCCCTCATCTACTTCACAATAGTCCTCAACATGATACTGTTGGGATCTATTTTGCTGGGCAGACTGTCCATTTCGTTGATCAAAGTGATTAGAAGGGCGATCATTCGTTTGTGGAGGCATAGCACCTCTTCCTCGACCTCTAGAATTTTGCATAGAACCACCACGACCTCTTTGAGCTGCTGCCGCATTATTTTGCGCTAAGATCGGACACTCATTTTTATAATGACCCTCTTTCTTACAGTAGGCACACTGGTTCCACTGATATTGCGGCCTCGGTGAACTATAATCTGTCCTTTGATATGACCCTTGCTGTGTATTGGTTTGATTCATGCGAGGCGGATATGCCTGTTGCAAAAGAACTTTATTTTTTAAATCTTTCGTTTTCTTATCTGATTTCTCTTTCTCCTCTTTATCCCTATTTTCATAATACTGTGCAGTTGCAAGTATTTGCGCAGTTGTGGAGACAGCCCACGCACTCTCGGAATCTTTCAATTTATTGCAAAGCTCTGGTAGCAGATTGTGTACAAATTTGTCGACAAACAATCTCTGTCCTCCTTCTGTGCTCATATCTTGACCACTGTGATCCACAAAAGTCTCTTCAAACCTTGTGAAAAAGTCGGAGACACTTTCGTCTTTCTTCTGCCTGCATGCGGACAACTTGTCCCAGTTAACGCGCAATGCTGGCATCAGAGTCTTCATTAAGTCAATTATCCTACCTGGAAGATTAGCAATTAGAGGTTCGGGTTTGGAACCACCTATTTGCTGACCATCCGCTGCTATGATAGCTGCCCAATCACCACCTAGGGCAACTGGATGATTCTCTTTACAAATTTTTGCCCAAATTGGTTGCGGAACTACATTCCCAAATAACATGTCAATGTCCGCTAGATTCATCACACAAGCCTCAACTGTCTGTGCTAATTCTTTATAGTATCCAGCAGGATTCTTACGCGGATCTGGCAAGGCCTGTTTCACCGCTAGCACTTCAGCTCGCTTCCATGGAATGTGTATCCACACTCTCTGGAATTGCGCCGGAGCGGCAGCAATACCACGGTTCACATCAGCTGGAACGGCTTCGCGCCAAATTGGAGGAACCTCCCTCATTGGATATTGGCGATTCTGCTTCGTACTGTGTTTTTCTAAATCTCTTGGTGAACGAAGAGACGGATCATTCCTATAGCTTAAAATCAGTTCCATCGCTTCTTTTATATTTTGACCAATTATTGTACCTGCAGCAAACTCTTTCTGAACATTAATTAATTCTTCTAAGTTCGATTCAGAATCATCTTCTTCTAATTCATCACGCAAAAGGGAGCACATCTCGTCGAACACATATCGTTGCGTTGGTTCATTCCATTGCATAAAAGTATCTAATACATCTCTCGTACTATATCTCCTACTCTTTGAAATCCATCTGAGAGCCGTGGAATCTAAGATTCCCCATTCCTCAGTGCTTGGAAGCTGACTACGTCTCTGTACAGACTCAGAGGCAGGAGTCTTAATTAAAGTTTTATAGAAAGGAGACAGAATATTAGAGACAGAATCAGTGATTCTCCGACGAACAGAAAGCGGAGTCATAATACTAGCAGATGTAGAAAACAAAGTAGCAGTTGGAACAGATAGAATAGGAACAGTAGGAGTATCAGGTAAGGTAGCTTGTGAAACAGTAGGTATAAGCGATACAGGTATAGGCAAAGAAACCGGCACCCCAGGAAGAGGGGGTGCCGAAGGAACATTCACATTGACCACAGGTGGTACAGGAGCTTGATTCAGGGGAGCAGGAGCAGGAATACCAGGTTGTCCAGCAACCGGCAATTGAACATTCGGTAAAGGAGGAACCATAGCACCCTGTGCATACGGTGGGGGTGACTGTAACAAATAAGACAGCAAAGGATCATTCTCGGAGTCCTCTACCGCCTTAGAAGTACTCGATGGCAAGGCAGGGTAGCATTTGTCGATCGCTAAATTACGCTCTCTAGTAGCCACTTCCATTGCCTTCTCAGACTCGTTGATTTGTAGCTGTTTAGCAGCCTGTTCTAAAGTCAACTCCTGCTCTTTCTGTTCTTTCTTCAATCTTTAAATTTCTCTCTGTTTAGATTCCTTTCGCCAGTAACGAAAAGAATCAAACATTGCCGGCCGGGCTTTCTTCTTAAACATTTTCACTTCTAAATTGTCAAGGACTTCAGGTTCAAAACTACCATGCAGTGGCCAACTAAGGACACCGTCTTTGTCTGTATAACGGACCCACACCTCATTATAAGATATAGGACCCACACTATGTTTACAATAAAGATCATATAGAGGAGTTCCAATCGGAGGAACCAGACATGAGTCCTCCAACCGGGAATCACTGTTGCAACCAAAACACGACAAGATACAATTTTTCCGACTTACCATTTTGTAATCCGGAACACAGAACGAACAAAAACACAAACAGAAATGTGCACTCGAACCAAGAACTTAGGCCTACCAAAAACGAACCAATGTATCGATACCCAAACTAAACCAATAGATTACCTTAACCAGAACAACCAGTGATAATCTTACGAAACCAAACCAAACCAAGAACTAAAAGGATTTTACCAACCCTTACGAAGCAACCAACTAGCAACCACTAAATACTTAACTGAGGTACTGAAGACGTCACCAAGGAGAAACCCGTCTCGTCTCGCCGTACTAATGACTGCACCTCGGGTCCAAGACAGGGCTACGGTCAAGGCAACGGACCACTGCAGCCGTCCTGAACGGGAACCCTCGTGGAAGAGAACGTCGGGCCACTTTTGCGATATGCCGGGATCGATGAAGTGGGGCGCCTCCCTCAGGAATCTTCACACGAAGCTTCTCGAACTCTTCAGGCTTTTGGACCGGTACCGAATGACGTCGCCCCACGTTGGGCGCCAATTGGAGTTCTGGACTTTTTGGTTCCGTCCTGAGGTGTCAGGGATAACACCCGAAGACCCCGGAGTTCTACCTGTCTCGGTGCACAAATAAACAGAAACACGGGCTTCTCGATGGTGGCGTCAAAGACCAAAGGTTTATTACTGCAGGGACACAGAAGTCACAGAAACTACACACGGGCAGTATCTAGGAGCCTGTTCGATTTGTACAAGAAGGGTTGCTCCTTATATACTAAATATTGGCCTTCAGGCAAATTCTTTACATGCTGGTACATTCCCAAACCTTTGTGTCCTAAACAATAAATATTTGGCGTTGCACAGGAATCGTCGATAATATCTGATGTCAAACATTACGAAGAGGGGTTCCCACTATTCCATCACAATCCCATGTCAACATTTCATTCAAGAGCCGGACCGCCTCATCGTAAATTTCGTTACCTCCCCCTAATAAAGGTCCAGAGAGAAAGAAACAGGGCCAGGTGTAGGAGATAGAAAGGCAGGATAAGAGATGTTTGTGGGTTGTAAATGGGCAAGGCTACCAGCTTCGGCCGCCTAATCATGATCAGGCCAACGAACACGAGAACCAGTATAGCAGGACTGGCCTCAGGCAGAGGAGGCAGCCTTTATCGAGTCATGCAGCCTCAGCGTGTTCTGTTCTAAGGTGCACGTGTCACTAGAGAGGTGAATCTCCGGCTAAGCCTACGTGTCCTTAATCGAAATGAAGAAATCAGAGGTCATTGCGTGTCCATTGTCTATGTGAGGGCAAGAAACACAAAATGGCTGCCATGATCTAAGATGGATGCCATGGGTAGATTAGAAATTTGTTTGTAACAGGAGTGCTCTTGCTCGTAGCACAGCGAAAACACCAGGATATGCTAAATGGACCATTTGCGGTTCACTGATACCAAAATTATGTATTTACGACAATGTTGAAAACACAGGTTCAAATCGTCACGGAACCTCAGGGACAGAGTCTGGGTAACTCAGCAGTGACCAGGGTGGAACTATGAAGGAACCAGGCAATGTTGGGCGCAATCAGGTGGTTGTCGTGAAGCTTGTCTCCGCTGCCACGTGGACTCTGGGGCACCGAGGATGTTCAGGAGTGGATCACGAGCTGTCCCATGCAGGCTCTCGCTGTCAGCGGTGTCGGCTTCCAGATTGGAGCAAACAACCCTTGGCAAGCGCAACCCACACAGGATTCGAAGATCGCTTCTTACTCGGACCAGGAGAGTCAGAGAGGGTGCTCCTTTTCAGGGGAGCGAGGGCCAGTCCAGAGCAACCGGACTGGCAGGTCAAATTCAAAGTTTCATTGGTACTGGGGACGCTAGCCAATGGGCAAGCAACTGGACCAATGCGTTGAGCCAAAAGATGCAGAAGGGCCCCACGCAGCACTCGGAGAGTGTAGAGGGGTGAGCTTCGGTGCAAGAAAGGCTCAGGGCTGGGGCTTCTCAAACCTATATGCACAGCTTCGAGGGAGCCTCGGAAGCTGCACGGTCAGCACCTCGTTGTCTTTCCAAGATGGCCGGCCCCACGCTTCAGGTTGTCTCCACGGGTCTCAGCTCTGCAGGGACTGTGGATCGGGCTGTTAGAAGGCAGGCTCGCTGGGTCTTGTTGGTCTCTGTTGCTCGAGTTCCGTCGGGAACTGCAACAAAGCAAATGTCGAGGTGCTGGATGGTGCCTGTTTTCAAAGGGTGATCACTCCTTGACCACAAGGGAGATTCTTCAGTCTTCTACGTCGAATAGGATGTCCAAGGGTCCAGAGTTTTGTTTCATAAGTTTCAGTCAGGATAATCTGAGTGCGTTGGCACTGGTCCCATTCTTATACCAATCTAGGGGCTGGATTACCTGCTAGGTCCCTCCTATGGGTGGGACCCAGGAAGGGGGTGGTTACACCCCTTTCCCTTTGTCCAGGGTCGCGCTGGGACTGGGGCTGGTGTGCCCCAGAACCGGTTTGACCGAATTATGCAAGGGGAAGCCTTGTGCACCCCAGGCACTGTCTAGTTTCTTTCAGCCCTCCCTGCCCCAATACACTATCTCCTGTCTGGGGTGGTGTAGCACCTCCCCGCAACATGAAACCCTTTGTCCAGGCCTCCTCTACCAAGTTTCAGTCAGCAGCAGGAGGTCAGACTTGTGTTGGTGGCAGCAGCATCCATTTTGTGATGCTGAGGCTCTGGTTAGGATTAACCGTGTTTTAGTAAAGTAACATGTCTTCTCCGTCTAGAAGGGTGGAATGCTATCCCCGTCAACAGGACTGTCGAGGGGATAGTATTCCAAATCGTATGACACCTTACACGACATGTTTTGATAAAGCCAAACCAAAGTTAGCACATAACCGCGATGGATTATAATGCCCTTAAGAGTATATGGTATGGCATTATCCCGGAACAGCTAAGGGAGTTGTTCCCGACAGCTGCAGAAAGGCTCAGCTCATGCTTGAGCACCATCTCACGTAAAACCAAGCACTCTGCCTCCAGGATTGATAAGGCCTGCCATAGGAGTGACTTATAGGCTTATATGTGTCCAGATATAGGTTTAGATATAGGTATACTATATCTAAGCAAGGGGTGATTACACCAACTTGCCCCAGCTGAGTGATCAGCCAGGTGTGTCAATTTAAGAACCAGCCAGGGGTGGCAAAAGATATGCTGCAGCCCCTGGTAGGCCTTGGATGCACTCATGCCCTTGGCACCTATGGGGCACTGTATAGGGGCTGACAAAGTGTCCAGTACCAATTTGGTTATGCACCTAGGGTGCATGGAGTCCATTTTAAGGAGAAAGCAGATAGCCTGGGGCCCTGATTAGCAGGGAACCAGGCCAACTAAGTCCAAAACCAGCTAAACACAAGGCAAAAAATCTGGGGTAACCATAGTCAGGTGTCCACCTTCCTACACAACTCCCCCCCCCCAAACGAATGGAGATAAGGCTATCCTTGACCAGGTAATCCTATATTGCCTGAGTGGCCATATAAGGAAGTACCTGCACTAGCATGGTTACCCCCCGTCTCATGGTCCACTAAGCAATCCCTCACCCTTGGGGTATTAGAGGGTCTCCACCATAGGGAATCACTACCTTGGGTGTGTTTTTGCAAAGTAAAAGGCTGGTGTTGATATGGAGTACTGAAGTGAGGCTCCACTAATTTAGGGCTCAGCTTCCTCCAATTATCTTCCACCATGTGTGCCTTTCTATCATCAACTGAGTTGCACTGTGCTCTCAGGGTCAACCTCTGGCTACCTAAAGCTGGAGGCTGGGTCCCTTTTGTTGGCTTACTGGAGGGACAGTTCAGGTTTGGGCCCTTTGGGTCCCAGGTTTGGCTGTGCCCAACAGAATCCGTCTGTGGGAGGACCCTAACTACTTTTAAGGGGGATCCCTCAGGAGTTTTTAAAGTTTTCACCTGGCTAGGGCTGCTAGCTTCGGTGCCCCTAATCTGCTGATGGGGGTGCTTTATTTGACAGGGGGCCCTCTGGGGTTCACTGTCCTTCTTGTCCTCTGCAGCCCTGGGCTGAGTAAGGCAAGGTAGAGAGGGGCAGGTTACCTGCTCCAGACTGGGTCCCACCTGAGAAGGGTCCACTGCCATCAGGGGCTCTGTCAGGCCAGGCCTAACAACCTCTGGGACAGTTCCTTCATCAGGGGTAAGATCAGTTTCCTGAGGAGGCTGATCCCGTCCTAATGTCTGGTGGGAGGGAGATTTCTCTTCCTCCTCAATGTTCTCTGTTTGTGTGGAGTGATCCATCATTTCAGGCTTCACAACACATGAATCAGTTTGGGTTTGGGCTGTGGCCATCACAGCCCCACCAACCTTTTCAGGAGGAGACTCAGTTTGGGTATGGGCTGTTATCATAACAGTTCTGCTGACTTGTTCAGGAAGGGCTTCTGCTAAAGATGGGGCTGAGACTTGCACGGCCCTACCATCCTTTTCAGAAAGGACATCTTGGATTGGGGCTATGGCCAACACAGCCCCACTAACCTTTCCATGGACATTTACCATTCTAGAATGGATTTCCTGTTCAACCTCAGCCCAGGCTGAGATTTCCAAATCATTTCCTAGCAGACAGTCCACAGGCAAGTTTGGTGACACTTCCACTCTCTTTGGGCCAATGACACCTCCCCAGCTGAGACTTACTACTGCCATGGGATGATTGGTTTCTATTCCATCAATAATGGTCACCTGGTATGTGGCACCAGGTATGAGATGCCTTGAGGGGACTAGACATTCAGCCACCATGGTGATGCTAGCCCCTGTGTCTCTAAAGGCCTCAATTTTCAGACCATTGATGAGGGGCTCCTGTCTGTACTTTCTCAAAGTGTTTGGGCAAGCAGTGAAGTTGGCAAACCCCATGCCATTATCACAAACAAGAGTAGCTAAGTTAGGGGACCTGGTTAGGCCAGAATCCACCTGTGCTCCAAAAGTAAACCCAGCCAAATTCTCGGGGGTGCTCCCACCACCTGGGGGACCACTGCTGACAGTGAAAGGAGGTGTTGGAGCTTTACTTGAAGGTAAATTCTCCTTATTACTGTTCTTTGGACAACAGCTGTCTGTTTTCCAATGGCCAACCTGTTTACAGGCATGGCAATAAGGCTTTTTCTGAGTAGATGAATTGTCTTGGGACCCACCCCCATCCTTGGAGTTTTGGAGCCCTGTGGAAGTCTTCTCTTTAGATTTATCCCCACCCTTATCTTGAGGTTTGGTAGACTCCTTCTTCTGGTCATTGCCCTGACTCTTAGGCCTAATCCTGGTTCTGACCCATTTGTCTGCCCTCTTACCCAATTCTTGTGGAGAGGTCAGATCTGAGTCCACCAGGTACTGGTGTAAAAGCTGGTTCTGACAATTACTTAGGATCTGCTCCCTCATAATCAAATTACACAATCCTGTATAGTCATGTACTTTGCTGCCATGTAGCCAAGCTTCCAGAGCCTTAGTAGCACAATCTACAAAATCAGTCCAGCCCCGTGTCTGTGTCTTCTGGGTATCTCTGAACTTTAACCTGTATTGTTCAGTGGTTAGGCCAAACCAATCTATCAGAGCACTCTTCAGGCCATTGTAATTTTTAGCATCCTCAGGTCTAACTGTGAGGAGCTTATCTCTCCCTTTCTCAGAAAAGGAGCACCATAATATTGCTGCCCACTGTTCCTGAGGAACCTGCTGTACCATGCAGGCTCTCTCCAGAGCAGTCATCCATTTGTGGATGTCATCCCCTTCCTTGTAGGGGGGCACAATCTTTGTCAGGTTTCTAGTATCATAGGGCCTGTCTTTCTCTCTAGGAATTATGTTGCTGCCACCAGTGGACTCTAATCCACTCAATTTGTGTTCCCTTGCTAAAGCAAGTTTAGCTTGGGCCAAGGCTACCTCTTCCCTCTCTATTTGGAGTTGGACAGCCCTAATTCTGGCCTTATGCTCTCTTTTCTGGGGGGAAGTCATTCCCCTTTGAGATTCTCTTGAGGCACTAGAAATGTGAGAATCCCTTGAGGGAGATCTCAATCTTCTATTGCCTGGAACAATTCTATTCTGTACTCTGGGGAGGTGCTGGCCCTCTCCATTTCCCAGTAGGTCCAAGTTGGTTTGGCTAAGCCTCCCCACATGTGCCTGGATATCCCTTTGATTCTGATCTGACTCTTCCTCTTCTGAGTCAGGGTCCACCTCAACATCTTCTAAGTCTGGGGGGGGGGGGGGTTGTTCTCATTCTCTGGGGATTCACTCCATCTCCTGACCCTAAGGGAGCTACACTAGCTTTCTCAAGATCATCCTTCTCCAGGATGGCTATCAGGATAGGAATGGTAGGGTTGTGACCCTTTCTCATCCCCCTTGAAGTGCACAAGGCACTCAGGTCCTTATGGCTGAGGGTGTCATAGCTGGAAGGTGCCTTGGTAAGGTCAACCATCACAGGCTGAGAGCCTGAAGCTCCCTCTGTGCCAGCCATGACTGCTAGTGAGGTATAAGTGGTTCACTTACCTACACTAAGTGTTTTCCTACTGTACATTGCTAGTGAGTTGTAGGCAGGGTGTGCTAAGCCCTTTGATCTACAACTACTAAGTTCAGTAGAACTTAAATATGCTAAGCTTTGTTTATATGTCCTAAGGTACTTGATGTGATCTTTCAATTTGATAAAAATATTGCAATGGTAAAACAACAGCAAGCTCAAATCCGCACCGCTGCGCACCAATGTGAGAAGTTGGCCTGATATATGATGTCTCCAATTCTGGGGGCACCTTTTATCAGTCCAAACAATCCCTTATGGTGTCTGGTTGTAAGTCAACCTTATAGACAAGCTATCCTAAGGGTAGCATGGACTAAGCAGCCTTAAAGGCTTAACTCAAGAGGTCGTGTTAAGCAAGCTGTTTTACCAATCACAATCCTGTAATAATATCAAATGAAAGGACACCACACAAGTTATATATTATAAAAATATATGAATTTATTACTAGAATAATCCTCTATGCTCTTTATGAGTCTAGAAGCACACGCGTTTAAACAAAAGCACAGTTAAACATATAAAAGTTAGACAATTATGGATGAGGCCCAGGGGCCACTCAAACCATATATCAAAAAGTGGTATAAGTATCACTAATCGAACAGTAGTCAGGCCTAGGGCCTGGGGAATCACTGGGAGCACTCGGGACTAGCAATGCTGAAGTCGGGAAAAGCCCGCGGGATTTGGGTGCAGCGCTTAAAGCACACACATGCACCAATGCAAAGTCAATGGTGCGTAAAAGTTATCGAGTTACTGTTTTAAGAGTCTTCCGACTGACCTAGAAGGACACAACTTTAGACATAGACACTAGAGGTGTATACCAGTACAGGAGCACCGGCGTTCATGAGTTACCTCACCCACAGGAAGCGGGTGCACAGGGCAAAGTAGTGTTGGCTTTCGTCGTGTTGATCTATGGAGCCTGGAGATGAAGATGCTGCAGGCGGCCAGAAGAGAAGTGTCCGGTGCGATCCAAGGGTGGAACGAAGAGGAAGAGTACCTGAAAGCAGAGGGGACAGAGTCTGGGTCACTCAGCAGTGACCAGGGTGGAACCAGGAAGGAACCAGGCAATGTCGGGCACAATCAGGTGGTTGTCGTGAAACTTGTCTCCGCTGTCACGTGGACTCTGGGGCACCGAGGATGTCCAGGAGTGGATCACGAGCTGTCCCACGCAGGTTCTCGCTGTCGGCGGTGTCGGCTTCCGGATTAAAGCAAACAACCCTTGGCAAGCGCAACCCACGCAGGATTCGAAGATCGCTTCCTACTCGGACCAGGAGGGTCAGAGCGGGTGCTTCTTTTCAGGGGAGCGAGGGCCAGTCCAAAGCAACCGGACTGGCAGGTCAAATTCAAAGGTTCGTCTGTACTGGGGCCGCTAGCCAACGGGCAAGCGACCCGACTAACGTGTTGAGCCAAAAGATGCAGAAGGGCCCCACGCAGCACTCGGTGAGTGTAGAGGGGTGAGCTTTGGTGCAACAGTGGCTCGGGGCTGGGGCTTCTCAAACCCCAATGCACAGCTTCGAGGGAGCCTCGGAAGCTGCACGGTCAGTGCCTAGGGTCTTTCCAAGATGGCCGGCCCCACGCTTCAGGTCGCCTCCACGGGTCTCAGCTCTGCAGGGACTGTGGATCGGGCTGTTAGAAGGCAGGCTTGTTGGGTCTTGTCGGTCTCTGTCGCTCGAGTTCCAGCGGGAACTGCAAAAAAGCAAACGTCGAAGTGCTGGATGGTGCCTGTTTGCACAGGGTGGTCACTCCTTGACCACAAGGGAGATTCTTCAGTCTTCTACGTCGAGTAGGATGCCGAAGGGTCCAGAGTTTCGTTTCATAGGTTTCAGTCAGGATAATCTGAGTGTGTTGGCACTGCTCCCATTCTTATACCAATCTAGAGGGCTGGATTACCTGCTAGGTCCCGCCTATGGGTGGGACCCAGGAAGGGGGTGGTTACACCCCTTTCCCTTTGTTCAGGGTCGCGCTGGGACTGGGGCTGGTGTGCCCCAGAACCGGTTTGACCGGATTATGCAAGGGGAAGCCTTGAGCACCCCAGGCACTGTCTAGTTTCTTTCAGCCCTCCCTGCCCCAATACACTATCTCCTGTCTGGGGTGGTGTAGCACCTCCCAGCAACAGGAAACCCTTTGTCCAGGCCTCCTCTGCCAAGTGTCGGTCATCAGCAGGAGGTCAGACTTGTGTCGGTGGCAGCAGCATCCATTTTGTGATGCTGAGGCTCTGGTTAGGATTAACTGCGTTTTAGTAAAGTAACATGTCTTCTCCCTCTAGAAGGGTGGAATGCTATCCCCCTCAACAGGACTGTCGAGGGGATAGTATTCCAAATCGTATGACACCTTACACGACATGTTTTGATAAAGCCAAACCAAAGTTAGCACATAACCGCGATGGATTATAATGCCCTTAAGAGTATATGGTATGGCATTATCCCGGAACAGCTAAGGGAGTTGTTCCCGACAGCTGCAGACAGGCTCAGCTCATGCTAGAGCACCATCTCACGTAAAACCAAGCACTCTGCCTCCAGGGTTGATAAGGCCTGCCATAGGAGTGACTTATAGGTTTATGTGTCCAGATATAGGTTTAGATATAGGTATACTATATCTAAGCAAGGGGTGATCACACCAACTTGCCCCAGCTGAGTGATCAGTCAGTTGTGTCAATTTAAGAACCAGCCATGGGTGGCAAAAGATATGCTGCAGCCCCTGGTAGGCCTTGGATGCACCTGTGCCCTTGGCACCTATGGTGCACTATATAGGGGCTGACAAAGTGTCCAGTACCAATTTGGTTATGCACTTAGGGTGCATGGAGTCCATTTTAAGGAGAGAGCAGATAGCCTGGGGCCCTGAGTAGCAGGGAACCAGGCCAACTAAGTCAAACAAGGCAAAAAAAATCTGGGGTAACCATAGTCAGGTGTCCACCTTCCTACACAGACGCTAACTCAGTTGCACACACAATACGGTATCTTTCAATGATGAAGCGCTTTCAGGTACATGCCAGATCAACAGGCTTTGTGAATGCTTGCTTCATTTCACTTTTCTCATGCTTCATCCCTTTGTTCACCATTCTATGTTGACTGTCAGATTTGTTGCTGATAGCACAATTGCTCTTCTCAAATACCCTTCTACTTGGTTTTAAAAATTTCTATTAAGTACATTATTTTTATCATCTTTACACATTTAATGAATTGTGATATTATCTTGAGAATGAATAAATCAAGTCACAAGAAAAAATAAACTCTTAGTTAATCAAAGTGAAACTCAGATTTCAGAGGTGCAAGCATAGCACGAGGTGAGGTTTGCACTACTGGGGCTGAGCCTGTGATGAAAGATTTGAATGGGGGGAACTCAGGAGGTCAGTGGGATGGGGCTGAGTGGGCCGCTTTTCAACACTGGTACTTACGGAAAGCAGCTGGCTGCAGTTAACACCCACTTTTCCGAGATGAGGGCACCGCTGCAGACGTGTCGGCCAGATTGCTGCAGACTAACTTGCCATGGCCAGAATCCCTGGTGGGAATCCATGCCCTTGAGGTGGCCGTGTCTCCCAGTGACACCACAAACTACCAAATAAGAAAAAAATTGTCAATAACATATTATGTAATGTAACATTTTAAATAGACTGTCATTACATTTACAGACATGCACTCATGTTTGTATATTCTGCATTTTGTGTTTCATACTTTAGACACTCATATTTAGTGAGTGGTTATCCTGAAATTATGGCGTGGATCAAGCCCTTGTTTTTCTCAAAAACTATTCTATTGATTTTGAAGATTTCTGCGAAAACAAGTCATCATCATGTGTTCATTCAGTAATATAGTATTTCGCTACTCTGTGCCAATCAGGGTGCAGTAGAAGCACCATTATAGGAGGATGGGGGAGTACGCATGCCACACAACATCAAATGCTCGGTGAATAGCCCTTCAGAGTGGGAGTTCATCATTAGCGCCTTGATGCTCCTTGGAGCGATTGCTGCGCGTTATAAATGTTCACTTACATTACATTACATTACATTACATAGAGTGCAAGTGTAGAGAGCACACAGACCAGAAAGGCTTCAGCTTTTCAATCTCCCAGAGCAAGTGGCTCAAGTGCACTGGTGTTGCATCTCATCGGGGGCAATTTGGAGAGCCCTCAGGGAATGGCCTATGCAACCTTGAAGGAGTGTGGTACACTCTGTGTAGTACACAAGCTTGTATGTGTTTAAAATGGGCATTACATGGAATTTGAGCGGAATATGGTAACATAGCCTGCCATTCCTTGTTGTTATAGGCACTTTGAGACTCATCTTTTCAATTTTTATAGGTTAGTAAGTAAACACCAGCATGGTCTCGAGAGTCCTTTACGCAGCCAAGTTATCAGTTTCTTCCTGTGGCCTACTGTGTGGAGGGTCTGTAGTGTGGCATATGTAGTGGGTTTTTGACAAAGAGTTTGCCAGGTTTGATGTATTGCCAGCCATATTCTGCCATAAGTAATGAAAGCACCCATCGGGAGTTTGCATCGAGCATTCACGATTGCAAAATCCAGGTGGAAGCCAAAGAGAAGAACGTTTTTTTCCATTTTCTTTCATCCAGAAGTTGCAGATAGTATCCATTCACTTGAATTTAATCCATCTGGAGTTGTGTGTTTATATCCAAATCCAATTGTATTGATTCTTTTATCAACAAGCTATTCAGCCCAGCCAACGCGTTTCATCTATTAGGACTTTATCAGGGTTTGTATCTCCATGTGCCGTTATAGTTTCAGATGCAACACCAAACGCGGGAAATCCACAAGATGCATTTCCCGCACAGGCGCGCCGTTTAAAACAATAAAGGTCCCATGGGGAGGCCAAACAAACTGATATTAGGACATCTTCCCTCACATTTTCTGTCATGGGATGAGATATATACTACACTGTGATACCAGACACATTGAGATACCAACCCTTTTTGAATTTAATTATAAATACACAACTCCTGATGGATTAAATTCAAATAATGGATACTATTTGCAATTTCTGGATGAAACAAAAAGGTTAAAAAAAGAGTTTCTTCTCTTTGAACTTTTATCACTGGATTAAGATAAACAAATTATGATTTAGTGATTCCTAATTAGTGGGGTCACTTAAAGTTGTGCACATTAGTTTGAATGTATATATAAGCAACACATATTGGTGCGATCTTTGACGGCCTACACTGTTTGTTAGTTAGTCTTCTCCAGGAGGAGGCCGTTTTCAAACAAATGTCCCACAGAAGTCATATCAACGGGCTCCCATTGGACTACATCATGGGAGGAGATTGGTGTAGGATGGGCCATGAGGCCCAAGAACAGGGTAGCTAGAGCGTAAGCAGCCGCTGCCTTAATTTATTTCAAGGAGTTGCACAGACAGGTGACTTTTGCAATATGGGAAAAGTGCATTGTGCAGTACACCATTTTTTATCTGGTCGGCTGTGAGGCCAACCAAAAGGCAGGACACTGTAATTGGGAAGCATAGTAATATGCCCTGTAATCTGGAGCTTCAAGGAACAGTAGGAAGGAGTTGTTTGGGCCAGGCAATCTGCCGTCTCTCAGTACCCCAAATCAAATCAGGTAGTGTTACGTTGACGTCCAGAAAAGTATTATTGGGGATTATCTCCGGGAGGTTGCAAAGTGGTATAGGAAGCATGGGAGGATCACCATCTTGGCTATATGTCCCATTCATGCTATGGGTAGGGGTGTTCCAAAAGGCAACTTGGGCTTGAATTGTACATATCATAGTGCCAAGGCTGTAGTAAATCCCTCGGTGTATGGAAAAGTTTGATACCAAAGTAGTTACATGATTGTAATGCTAAGTCAAGATGATCCGGTCCAAAATCAAGCTTGTGGGGAGTTGTACCCTGCCACATTGGTAAGAGAAACTTTACTGTAGGGTTGAATTTGAGGCCTGTGAGGGCTTGAAAAGCATCTAATATATGTATAGTGCGAAACTGTCACCCTTAGGGGTATCTGGGCACTGAGATTGCCATGTCTCTGTCAAAAAGCCAGGTCTTGAGTTTTTTCCTGAAGTCCACCAGGGAGGTTGCTGTTCAGAGCTGGAGGGGAAGGTTGGTACAGGTCTTGGCAGTGATGTAGGAGAAGGAGATGCAGGCAGTGTGTGCGCGAGCAAATGAGAAGTGCAGATGTCATGTGGGTAGATGGAAGTTCAGTCGACGGCTGAAGTAGGATGGTCCTTGATTGTGTAGAGCATGTGTGAGGATCTTGAACCGGTATCTCTTCTGGATGGGGACAGTGCAGGTTTTTGGGGTGGGGTGATGTGGCTCCATTTGGGGGGGCCCAGATGAGTCTGGCTGCAGTATTCTGCTTCATCCGTTGTGTTCTAAGGAGCTGGGTGGAAATGCCAGAATAGAGAGCGTTGCCATAGTTGAGGCGTCTGGTGATGCGGGCCTGAGTGCTGGTCTTTCTGGTGTTGACTGGGATTCATCAATAGATTCTGCAGAGCATGCAATGGAGAAGGAAGCAGGAGGAATTGACTGTGTTGACTTGTCGTTTCATGGTCAGTTTGCTATTGAGGATGATGCCTAGGTTGCATGCATGGTCCATTGGTGTGGGTGTTGGTCAGAGCTCTGCTGGCCACCAGCTGTGGTCCCAAATGGTAGTATCCTTCCTGAAGATCAATAGTTCTGTATTGTCGGAGTTGAGTTTGAGGCAGTTGCCTCTCATCCAGGTGGCTATGTTGGTCATGGCATCACAGAAGTTGGTTTTGGCGTTGAAAGGGCCCTCTGTGAGTGAGAGGATTAGTTGGGTGTCGCCTGCGATGGAGATTATGTTGAGGCCATGGGATCTGATGATGTCTGCAAGGGGTGTCATGTAGGTGATGAGCAGGGTGGGGCTGAAGGATGATCCTTGGGGTATACCACATATGATGTCCTTGCTTTCAGAGGTTAAGGGGGGCAGCAAATGCTATGTGTCCATCCTGTAAAGAAAGAAGTGATTAATTTGAGTGCATTTTGCTGTATGCCGATGTAGAGTCTTTCGATGAGGGTGTGGTGAGAGACAGAGTCACACACAGCAGAGAGATCGAGGAGGATCAGGGCAACAGTTTCTCCACAGTCAAGAAGAGTTCTGACGTTGTCTGTAGCAGCAGTCAGCACAGTCTCAGTGCTGTGGTTGGCAGGGAATCCTGATTGTGAGGTGTTGAGTAGGTGACTTTGTCCCAGGTATTCGATGAGCTGTTGAATGATGGCTTTCTCAAGTACTTTGTCCGGGTAGTGGAGCAGGGAAATCAGATGAAATTTTTTAGATCAATGGGGTTAGCGAAGGCTTTCTTTAGGAGGGTCTCAGCTCTTCATGTTTCTAACTGTCCAGGAAGGCTGCTGTGGGGATGGAAGTGTTGATGATGCTGGTTAGTTCCGTGTTGATAGGGTTGCTTCTGAGGTTGAGGAGACGGTGGGAGCAGGGGTCAAAGGGTGACTGAGATTGGTGAGTGGAGATCAGGTGGTGATCAATATGCTGGAATGTGCTGGTTGGTTGAGATTGTTGAGGTTGCGAGCAGTGTGTTGGGGTCAAAATTGTTGTAGATGGTGGCAACCTTGCTGTGGATGTAGTCAGAGAGAGTGTTGCAAAGTCCTTGGGATGGGGATTGGTGTTCTCTGTGGCTGTCGGGATGGAGAATTCCTTGCTATTTTGAAGAGTTCCTATGTGTGGTGGAGGCAGTATCGATGCGGGCTGTGATGGCTGCTTCATGGCTTACTTGATGCTCAGGGGGTAGTTGCTGGGGACTGCTTTGCGAGCCTCTCTTTCAGAGGAGATCCTTGTGGCACACCATCGTTTCTTCAGTCAGTAGCAGTTGCGCTTGGTGGTTTAAGGTTTTGTTGTTTTTTGCTGCTTTTAACAGGTTGACTCTGTCAGCGCATTTGGTGATCCATGCGGAGACGTCTCCAGACAACCTGGTCAAGGTCTGATGAAGCTTTGGGTTGGCTGGTGCGAAGGGCCTGGGTCCATTACTTCTTGGTTACCTTGCCCCAGCTGTGTTAGGAGGATCTGTGATGCTTCGTGATGGTGTGCTGTGCACTGGAGATGGAGAAGTGCATGATGGTGTGGTTGGTCCAGGTGAGTTCTGTGACATTTTTTTTTTTTTTTTTTTTAAACAATTTTTTATTGAAGTTCTTTGGTTTCTTAAAAATCTGAGCAGTTATATACAATGTCAAAATCAAGATCAAGGCATAGGTAAAGTAACATTACATGCAGAATACAAACAAAATAAAATAAATTGAAATAAAAATAAAAATAAAAAATTATAGGGCTACTTTTTACCAAGCAAAAACAGATCCATAATTACTCAAAAAACGAATCCCAAGTCTTTTCAAATTTCCTCAGCCCTCCTATCCGTTTTGCATATAAAAATTCACTTCTAACATTTCTTATCTTTTGCAGCCATGCTTGGAGCGACGGGACCTGAGTTGATATCCAATTTTGCAGTATTAACGACCTTGCTACAGCCATTGCAATATATAACAATTTGACGGTTTGATCATCAATTTCCAGTTCGAGATCATACCCATAGAGCATCAACTTTTCATTATATAAAATCTGAATCTTACAATCAGTTTGTAGAAACTTAAATAACTCATTCCAAAAGGGTACAATTTTAGGACAGTTAACTATGGTGTGAGACCAATTAGCAGGGGAAAAATGCTGGCATCTAAAACAATTGGCAGATGTGTTAACGTACATTTTTGAGATAGCGGCTGGTGTATAATATAGCAGCCATTTATTCAAAAATAACATTCTTCTCCAATTAGCACCCCGTAACACTTTAAAGTTTAACTCATTTAACGTTTTCCAAACATTTACAGAGAGAACATGATATTCTTGATCTTGCCATTTTTTAATAGCTTTCGGGGTGACATCTATCTCAATTTGAAGAGCTAAACAGCGTTTCCATTCCCCTGGTTTCTTGGACCTTACGACCACAAACAAATCTTCCCATAGCTGATTCTGTAAACTAAGATTTCCTGGGTCCAGCTGTTCCAGCATTTTATAAATCATAATATAAGAACCTATTAGCAGATAATTCCCCTGAATTAATAGTTGCATCTCGCACAGCTTTATCCAGACTCCATCCCCTATAAAATCTGATAAATTGTTAAAACCTCGATGATTCCATTGCATAACAATATCTGAACTTATTTTAGTCTCTGTGTATTTGAAGACATATTTCAGAGGAGTTTTAGAGTTGAAGCGTGGAAGGGAATATCTTTTAAGGATAGCATCCCGTCGTTTAAAAAACCAGTTCATGATCTTATATCGTACTAATTTTGGAGATTTCGGAATTTGCAAAACGAAGGGAGTCTGGGTATCATGACAGATAAGGTCAAAGAAGAACTTAATAAATAAACTAGGTCTTTGCGCTCCAATCTTAAAGCGCTCTAGATATTGTGCAAAATATGCACTATAATAATCTTTAATATTCGGTAGAGATAGCCCACCTTGTTTTGTATCTGTATAGAGAGTACTTAATGCTAGTCTAGCTGTTTTTTTTGCCCAGATGAAACCAGAAAATAAAGATTCTACCTTTGAAAAGAAGGCTGCAGGAAGAAAACATGGAATAGTTGCAAACAAAAAAATTAAACAGTGGAAGCACGGACATCTTAATCAGGGCCACCCGGCCCAAGATTGATAATGGCAGAGGACTCCACCTAGTAAACATTAAATGTATTTTCCGCAAAAGAGGTTCAAAATTAAGTATATATAAATCTGCGACCGAAGCCGAAAAGAAAATTCCTAAATATCTTTTTGGCCTTGGATTGATACATCCGACTAACTCTGGGTGAACATTAAGATCCTTCCCTCCACAGACTAAAATTTCGTTTTTTCTTTTATTAATCCTATAGCCACCTAAGGTTTCGAATTCCTCAAAAAGTTTTAAGGCGCAGACCTGAGATTTCATATCAGGTCTGATTAGCAGCATGATATCGTCTGCGTACATTTAAATTTTGGCCATAGTAGGAACAGGAGGGACTATATCTACAGAATTACGAATTGCTATGGCTAAAGGCTCAATAAAAAAAGCAAAAAGAGTGGGGGATAAAGGACAGCCTTGTCGAGTCTCTCGCTGAACTAAGACTGTACCTACTAAGGCCGAATTGATAATTATCTTAGCTTTAGCACCCGTGTACAAGTTTTGAATTAAATTAATAATCTGTGAGGGAATGCCAAATTGTGTCAAAATAACAAAAAGTGTGTTCCAAACCACCAAATCAAAAGCTTTTTCTGCATCAAGCAATAAAATTAAAGCATGGATCTTCTTCATCTCAAAATAATCTAAGGCTTCTACTAAAAAATGAGTGTTCGTTGCAAGTTGGCGGCTTGCAATGAATCCATTCTGATCTGGGTGTATAAGATCCGCAGCAGCCATGGAATTAAATCGCAAGGAAAGCAGTTTTGTTGTAATCTTATAATCAGTATTGAGTAAGGTAATGGGCCTATATGAATTGGGGTCTTTACGGTCTTTGCCTTTTTTAGGAAAGCTAACCACCGAGCCTTCCGTAAACGAGTTAGGAACTTGGCCCCCCTTTAACATAGAATTTAGCAACTGAAGTAGTAAGTCCGACAGGGAGTCATAGAAAACCTTAAAAAATTCGGCTGGCAGGCCATCCGGCCCACAGGCCTTGCCCATTGGTAAGTTTTTAACTACTAGTTCCAACTCAACGTTAATGAAAGGGGCTGACATTCCTTCCTGATCCTCTTGTGCTAGAGATGGTATTTCGTATTTATTTAGAAAGGTCCTAAGTTTAACTGCATCTATATCTTGGTGTTGAGTATATATCTTTTGATAATGTGACAACATTATATTACCTATTGCAGCAGTTTGTGAGGTCTCTGTGTGTGTAATCGGACATTTTAACAGATGAATCTTATTCGCAGCCGCTTGTTCTTTAGCTTGCCAAGCCAAAAGTTTACCCGTGAAATTACTTTCCTCATATATCTTCTGAGATTGTTTTAGAAACTGTTCCTCACTCTGTTTATAAAAGTTTGTACTGAGTTCACGTTTTGCTTCATTTAACTTGTTTTTCACTGTATTTGAGAGATCAGATTGACGTAATAGTGTTAAGGTAGCGATTCTATGATACAGTTGATCTCTTACTTGCTTGACAGCTCGCCATTCTGAAGCATCCTTACTAATTATAATGCCGCGAATGAAAGCTTTCAGTGAATCCCACACAATATGCAGAGGGGCAGTATCTAGATTACGTGTAATAAAGTCTGAGATCTCCACTTTTAATGTTTTAATCCACTGCTCATCCTGTAAATATGTCTTATTGAATATCCATCTTTTAGGAGTTTTTTCCACTTCTCCAGCCCCAAATTCAATCACTAACATAGCATGATCTGAGAACCCATTATGCATCAACTTTTGAAAGGAAAACTCTAATTCCGTGGATGCTAGAAAGAAATCAATTCGAGATGAGGATTTATGTCTCCCTGACCAAAAGGTGAACTCTTTTTTTTGAGGATTATCTAAGCGCCAAGGGTCACAGAGATCTAGTGTAACTATATTTTGGCTTATAGATCTTCGTGATTTAGGCTTAAGTTGTTTTTTAGTGAGCACAGTTGAATCCAATTTTACATCCATCAGAATATTGAAGTCTCCTCCAATCACAATATCCCCCCTAATCATGTAGAGTGATTGAAATAATTCATCATACTTCTGACTCGAGTCATCCACTGGGGCATAAAAAGAGACAAAAGTAATAGGCTTACATCTGCCACTCACCACGCATGACACCCAACACCATCGTCCCTCCCTATCTTCTTCAGTTTGAAGAATCTCAGTATCCATATTACGATTTAAAAAAATAGCCACCCCTCGAAGAGATTCTGAGGCACATGAAAACCCTCGATACGATGCCCAAGTTTTAAACATGGAAAAATTCTCGATTTTTGTATCAGGAATATGGGTTTCTTGCAACATAACAATAGATGGATTCTCCGTTCTAATCCAGGACTCAATAGCACGCATTTTTTTTTATTATTCAGTCCGTTAACATTAAACGAAATTATCTTTAAACCTCTACTAGTCATTGTAAAGAAAGTACTTCATACTTTTTAGCATAAATAATTCCTTCATTATCACCCTTAAGCCAATCTTCCAAAAACGTACGACCTCACCCAAAGAAACTTCAATATTTTCATTTTTTCTCCCCCCCCTCACCCTTACCTTGTGGCCCTGCTCTCTCCCTACCTCTCCTTTCCACGCTAGCCACCCGGTACTAACCCCTATCTTGGAGGTGCCTTGTGATTGCACCTCTTACCCCGTGATATCCTTGTTCCTCCCTACCCCTCCATCACCCCTAACCATGTAAACACATAGGAGAACACACAATTTAAGCTGACAAGCTAATATTTAAGCTAATATCATATTAACTCTGTGATATCTTATCCAAAAGTCCCCTTGCTTCATCCACCTCCGTGAACATATAGTGAGTTCTGTGACATGGCTGAATTTGATTCTGTTGCTGGAGGGGAAGATGGAGTTAAGTGGGTGTCCGAATTTATGCATGGGTTCGGTGACCAGTTGGGTGAGGCCAATGCTGTTCACGTTCTCCAGGACAGTGATGGAGTTGTCATTGTTGGGTCATCGTCATGGAAAGGAAGAAACATAGAAATAACAACATATTGTCTGCATATAAGGAGATGGCTTGCAGGGTATCCCCCAGTGGTATTCCCTAGGCTCCCCCATCAATCCTAATTTGATCCCCAAAGGCTCTACTGCCAGGATGCAGAAAAGAAGGAAAGGGGAGACCCCTATCTGGTTCTGCAGGCAATCGCAAATTGTACAGCGATATGGTGGCCAGTCTTGATCTGGGCTAAGGGAGAGAAGTTTAGCAACTGGACCCACTGTAGCATCCAGGCACAAGCATATAGCATTTCAATACTGTCAGCATATATTCCGCCTCAGTGTGTCAAACACCTGCTCTAGGTCAATGGAGATACATGCCGCCTCCGACCATGCACGCAAGGCTCCTTCCATGACATGATATAAGCAACGTATGTTGAGGGAGGTACTGTGCCGGGGTACAAACCCGTTTTGATCGGGATAGATTAGGGACGTAAGGTGTTGGAGGAGGTGGCCAGCCAGAATTTTGCTTAGGATCTTATAATCCATATGGAGAATGGATAATGGCCAATAAGGGGTGATGGTTGTGGGTCCATGATTGTGTTTAGGTATGGAAGCCACAATTGACTTTCTCTTGGTAGGAGGATAGAAACCCAGATGCAGGGCTTCAGCAAACAGAGTTTCTAGGCATGGTGCAAGAAGGGCCTCGTATGTGGGATAAAACTGAACAGGTAGGCCACCCAACCCATGAGTTTTTGCATGAGCCATGGCACATATTGCCTGGCAGATTTTGTGTGCAGTGATAGGTGATTCAAACAATTCAATGTCATCCGGGGGTGTAGGGTCCTGGTTATACCCTCTAGAAAATTATGAAAAGCTAATGGTCTAAGGGGGGACCTGCTGTGACAGTTTCTTGCAATATCACACAAACATCGCATTGATGTAATTTTGGGTAAATGCTAGTGAACCAGAGATGTCTCTAACAGAGTTTATAGAGGAGAACATGCCATGGGGACAAGTTAGTCACACTAGCTATCTGCGTGGTCTATTGGTCTCAGTGTGGGTTCTTGCTGCGTAGGCAGCCGCCTCTAGACATCTGAACTCATTCATAAGGTTGGCATGCTCGCCTCTCGTACATACTAACTGGTCAGGGAGTTCAGGGGCATTGATCAATTTGTTTGCAAGATCCCGCAATGCTGCCTCATTTCACTTAAAGTTGGCTGACAGACATGTGTGTACCAATTGTAGTGCGCAGGGTGGTTCCACATATGACCTCCTTGCATGCTTCTTATCAATTGCTCTGGTCGAGGCCAAGCCTGAGGGTTCCTGAAAGTATTGCAGTGACTACCAGCAGAGTTTCTCGAAACACTTTGTCTTCTAGCCACAAGGGCTGCATCCACCAGGTAGGCACGGGTAGGTACTCTCCGAGGCAAGGTTTAACATTAGCGGGTTATGATCTGATAGGGTTTTACTGAGATAGTCTATGTGAAAGACTTTATTTGTAAAGAGGTGGTGCAGACCAGGCATTCTAGGTGGACATGTAGAATATGGGAGGTGAATAGAATAATTATTTCTTTGCTTGTGGGTGCCGTGCTCACCATGCATCTGTGAGATCCCAATGGTGGAGCTAGTCAGCTAGGGCTGCAGAGTTTAGTATGGTAGTGTGGCTCAATAAGGGGGGGTTTATTGGTCAAGTGTAATGTTTAGAATAGTATTAAAATCACCACTAGAAGAGAATTAAAAACACCATCCAGGATCCAATCAAGGCCAACAGAGAACACAAGTTGAGTGAAGAGAGAGGTCCAGTAGCGTGGTTGATCCGAATAAGGGACATAGATAGTTCCCTAGACCACAGGACGGCCATCAAGGTACTCTCAAAACAGTGCAAACCTGCCCTCTGGATCAATCCGATTGTCCTCTAGTAGGATAGGAAAGGAGTTCTTCTGTGAATCCAGATAGTGGCACTCTGTGGAAAAGAGTTGTATGTGGTACAAATAATTTATTCCTGCCATTTGCACTGGAGTGCCAGGACTGCTGCATTATTTAAGTGCCTTTCGTAGAGGAAGGCTATTTTAATCCTGTGATGGACCTGGTGCTCCCAGATGTGATATTGCTTTCTCCCGAAGCTTACATCCCAAAGCTAGCCAGAAATTACTCTCCTTCACTCAGGAACACAGATTTATAGATATCTGCAATCAGGGGAGTATGCATAGCCAAGCAGTCAAGGGTGCTTAAATCCATATGACATCCTTTAGGGTATTTAGAACAAGACATCCGCGACACCGCACTCTTGTACTATCACAACGTGGGGTCTGAACACCTAGCCACTCTAAGAGGGAAAATCACCGAATATGAAGAAGAAGAACACAGGGAAGCCCACTTTTTAGGCAAACACGCTAGAGCTAGACATTACGGTGAAGGGGATCGCCCAGGTAGAGTTTTAGCCAATACACTTAGAGGTACACAGACATCATCATACATTGTCAGGCTCTTGGATAACAATTCCAACCCAACGAAAGGACAACGTGCCACACTTAACCTCCTAGCTGACTTTTACGCCTCACTCTGCACCTCCACTCAGGACAGCCTGAGCTCAAACCTGCTTGACTATTTAGATTTGATTAAGCTGGTGTGGGTAGGCGAAGCGACCGCACCTTTCTTGATGAACCCTTTACCACTAAAGACATGGGGTCATATTATCAAGAAAGGGCGATTCATTATCGCCGCTTTTATCGGCAGGAAACTGCAGCTAAAGTGGCGATAATGGGCTTGATAATATGCCCTTGTGAATTCCCATAGAAGCCCAGGTTTTGGTGTTAACCTGGGCTCCTATGGGAATTCACATGGGCATATTATCAAGCCCATTATCGCCGCTTTAGCAGCAGTTTCCTGCCGATAAAAGCGTTGATAATGTATCACCCTTTCTTGATAATATGGGGCCATAGTTCAAGGTATTCATAGCATGCCAGGTGACAAAGCAACGGGGCTCAACGAGTTGACAACCTCCTTCTACAAAACATATGCCATAGAACTAGCTCTGCACCTCCTACTAATCCTGCGCAATGCCAAATGCGTGTTCCGGCATGATAATGGTGGACGTACTGAAAAAAAGAGTAGCTGGTGGGCAACCTTATTCCCAGAGGAAGATTGTATCATTGGCCCGCAGGGCAGGTGAAGGCAGTGCCTGGACAGGGGGAAGAACAAGGACTCTGTAGCAGATATATGTCTGGAGTTAAAGATCGAGAACTAGAACAAGAGAAACTCTTGCGCCTCCCAGCTGGAGTAGGTCGTACGGCCACATGCATCATTGTAAGGTTTTGCGATTCCTTATTTGCGATTTTTAGGGAATCGCAAATAAGGAACCGCAAAATGGGATGCATGATTTTAATCGCATAATATTTGCGATTCGGTTCCACGTGACAGCATCGACGGGCTGCAACGGACCCGGCTGGCGAGGCACAGGGCATCAGGTTTTGAGCGTCAGCGCGTCACCTTCAGACCGAGTCCCAGGGAGCAGACAACCACTCAGCCAACGTATCCAGGCAGGGCAGGTCACACACGGCCCCCTTGCATCTGGAACGAGCACTCCGACGTCAATTCCCCTTGTTGACACTTGACAGTGATCTGTGCATCCGATGAAAGCGCAATGTCAGCGGAACACGATCAGCTCGTTTTGATGTAGGATAGAGTCACGAATGAAAGGATAATGAAGGATAGTGTGGATGGCTCGCGGAGCTCGTTCAGAGCACGGCTATCTTGAGCCTTGGCAACCTCCGACCCAAAAGAACTCCCATTTCTTAATGGGAGCTTTTGCTGCGTGCAATGCGAAATGGGAGTTTGCGACTGCGCCATGTGCAGTTGCCTCGTTATAAGGAGTGGGGAACTGCTGACCTATGGTCGGTCGGTTCTCACTGTAACACGGTGTCGGGCGGCCAAAAGTCCACCCAACATAGTAATAGGTCGCAGTGTGCTCCTTTTTTTTACAGTTTAACGCAATCTTGTTCACTTTACACTAAAGCACTTTACAAGAGCATCAATTACATTACACAAGGTCGCATTCATGTTTTTTTTAGGCATGAAGAAAATGAGTGATTTGCCTAGAATCACTGGATGTTCAGCCGATGCCGAGACTCAAACCTGTTTCCCCTGTTTCAAAGTCCTCAGCTCTGCCTATAGCACCATATCATCCTATGTTCTCAGGGCTGCACGCTGGTGGTTGTGCTCACTGCTCTTTCTCTTTTTCCAGCCATGATACCAGAATGTAGGGTGCTGAGAACCTCAATATTGAGTCTGGTAAGGGTCAATAACAGAGGCGCTCTTAGGCATGGGAAAAGAGGGAAACTTCCAGAGCCCAATCTTACATGGGGCCCCCTAGTAAAGGAGATGGTAAAGTCTAACGGCCACATGCATCATCGGGACATTTTGCGATTCCATATTTGCGAAAAATAGGGAATCGCAAATAAGGAATCGCAAAGTGGGATGCATTAATTTATTTGCATAATTTTTGCGATTCAGTGAAAATCGCAATTTTTACCGAATCGCAAGGATTATGCGAATTCTAAATTGCGATTTTGCAATTCCCATTGATTCCTATGGGCCAAAAGGCCCATAGGAATCAACGGGAAGGCATTGACATTTTGCGAATTTCTATTTGCGATTCGCAAAATGTTAATGCATTACATGGGTGCAGGGGGGGGTCCAAATGACCCCCCCTGCACCCCTGAAATGCATTTTTAAGTGCATGTTTCACACACACATGTCCTAAGGACATGTGTGTCTGTAACATTACAGTGTTTAAAATGCAATTTTGAGCATTTTTAAACTTTTTCTGAAATTACCACGAGGTTTAACCTCGTGGTAATTTGCACCCCCTAATTGCGTATTCGCAATTAAAAATGCAATCATGCATTGCTTTTAAGGAATCGCAAATTTGCGATTCCTTAAAACCAATCGCATTTTTGGAATTCGCTAAAAATAGCGATTTTCCCAAAAATGTTTGATGCATCCAAAAAAGATATTTAGGAATCGCAAACGGACGATTTTACCGAGTCGCACCGTTTGCGACTCCTAAATACCTTGATGCATGTGGGCCTAAAATCCTTCTATGATAACGTTGCTTATAAAAACTGTGTATCTGTCTACTTTGCCAGTAGATCGGGCCTAACAGGAAATTAGGCCCACATTTACTAAGGATTTGGGACAGGCCAAAGGCACAAAAAGAGATTCAAAGCAGTGTATACTTTTGCACTGAAAGTGTTTTCTTTTCTCAGCACACAGAGCACTTTGCACTGCTTTGCACTACGTTGTGCCATGGGGGTATTATTTAGGAGTAACTTGGAAAGATTAGAGCAAGTACTCTTCATTTTTAAGGCAAAGCGTAATCTACTAAGGGCCAGATGCATCAAGCATCCATTTTGCGATTCCTTATTAGCAAAAAATAAGGAATCGCTAATAAGGAGTAGCAAAATGGAATGCATCAAGCAATCACTACAAAAATAGCGATTTCTTAGAATTCCTCAATTGCGACTCGCAAATTGCGAGTCGCAATTAATGAATACCTCCCCAATCATTCCTATGGGCCTAGAGGCCCATAGGAATGAATGGGAAGACAATCTCAATTTGCGAATCGCAGTTAGGGATTCGCAAATTGAGATTGCGAGTTCAAGGGTGCAGGGGTGTCCAAAGGACACCCTGTTGCACCCCTGAATTTGATCTGTGCACATATGTTGCGCACACACATGCCCTTATGGCATGTGTGTGCGCAACATGAAACTTTGAAAAATGCACAAAAGTGTATTTTTCAAAGTTTTTGCATATTACCATGAAGTTGTACTTCGTGGTAATTTGCGCGCCCTATTAGCGAATTCGCTATTTTTGAAACTTTCATGCATTGCATTTAAGGAATCTCAATTTGAGATTCCTTAAATGCAAACAATCGCAATTTAGCGAATTCTGCATTTGCGATTTTTTCATTTGGGATGATGCATCCCAAATGCAAAAATACCGGTCGCAAAGGGGCGGATTCAGAGAATCTGCCCCTTTGTCACCGGTTTTTAGCTTGATGCATCAGGCCCTAAGTTAGCCAGACTTGGCTTTTGTTTAAAAACATGATGTCTCCATGAAGCAAGCGCTAACATGAAGACATTTTTTCATATCTCCAAACAGTCCACACATTGCATGTCTTCTGCGCTGTACAGCACACCTACAATGTGTGAAATGTGCAAGAAGAATATAGACAAAGAATTTTCTACGTGACAAGTATGCTTCTACTATAAATCATATGTTGGACAGTACTTCACACACCTCTACACCATCGTGCAAATCCTGTACCTGGCACTAGCCAGCCTTGAGTTTCACAGTGTAGGAAAGTGAGTAGCAACAGGCCAATGTTAATAAACATGGGTCTGTGATGCTTTAGTCCCCTTACGCCACTCTGATTGCTGTGTTGTGTTGCACTAAAAAGTAATACAGGTGGCTCTTAGTGTGCCTGGCTGGCCTGCCCAGTCTTAACCATGGTACTCTCAGGCAGTTGGTGGCAATTAGATTGAAAAACAATCTTTCTGTGTCATTTCTCTCTACTTACCTCTTCTCACTTCTGCTGCCATAACACTCTCTCTTAACCTCCTACTCTGTCTCTTCTTCTCTGTGTATCTTCACACTCTCTATCATAGTTCTCTTAATCTAACCTCTCACCAGCGTCTGACTAGGATAGAAAATTGCCCAAGGCACTAAAATAAAAATACCCCCTTAGCAAATCAGATAGCTAAAAAAGTGGTCCAAATTTGCAAATAGGGCAGTTCTGAACTTGTAAAGACATGCTATATAGTTGTTTTACAAGGTGTGGGAGACTGCATGCATTTGTGCTTGCAACAGGCAATGTTTGTGGTAATTTCAGGGGAATCAACAGTAAGAACTTCCCCACTAGACAAAAGATCAGGCCCACAAACCTCCCAAAAAATAGTCCGCACACTGGCCTATGAGACAAATCTCTCGAGCACTGAATGTCCTATAAGCCAGTCTGACCTTAACTCTGCTATTCCTTATATACCTCATTCACCATTATCTCCCTCTACCTCTCTCGCATGACCTTGCCCCTTTCTCTATCACTCTGTTCCTTTATATATCATTAAATACCATCTCTTTTCCACAACTCACTGCACCTTAACTTTCTTCACCACATTCATCTCTGTACCTTACAGCTCTTTTTTCCATTTGGCATCTCTGTATCTCTCCTTCATCTACTTTACTTCTTACACAACCTCACGCCTATCTTTACCTCATCTCTCCATGTCTTTACTACCTACTCTCTTTCTGAGCCCTTTCTGAACCTGACTACTCCCTTTCATAGCTCTATCACCTTTCTCTCTCTATCTTACATCTCCCTTACTACCTCAGCTCTTTCTATCCCACCAATCTCTCTCACTACCTAACCTCTCAGTTTTCCTAGCCATTAGTTCATCACCTCACCTCTCCACTCTATCACCAACTGCTCTCTCTCTGTCTTCATCTCTCTCTGGGCCTCTCTGGACCTCCTTATTCATTTCAACTCACCCCTCAACCTCAACTTTCTCTCTTATTCGCTTTCTGTATAGACATCTCTAACTCACCATCTCTTTCTATCACAACTCTTTAAATCTGTAAAACCTCCCCTTTCTTTCTATTTTTCACGCAAGTCTCTTAACATCCTCTTTTGCAATATTCCAAATTTCTCTTTCTACTCTTCCCCATCTTCTCTTCCCCTACGCTCTTTCCTTCACTAGTTTTCTTTTTAATTTCTTCTCATTATTCTTTTTATAGCTACTATCTCTTTCTTTTTTCTCACTTCTCTCTGTCTACCACAAACCCTTGCTAGCCTTACTTACCTCTCTATAGTTCACCTCTTTATCTACATAAATTCTCTTTCTACCTCACACCATGGAGTGCTATACTCCTCTGCCTCTCTCAGTATTTCCTTCTCCCTATCTTCGTCTCTCACTACTTTATTCTAAAACCATATCTATTTCCTGCTGGTAACCTTTAAAAATGGTGGGGCATAATCCTTGGCTAGAATTCCAGGAGGCGACCCTGACTTATTCTCTACGGTTCAGAGTGTTTGGAGGGGTTCACTCATGCTCTTTTGCATTTAGTAGTACTCTTTCACTCAGTCTCATTCACTCTCATTCACACTTGCACTCACTTTTACCTACCCTAACTCACTAAGTTTCACTGACCCTGGCAATCTAATTCATTCTCACTCTGACCCACTTAGTCTCACTCATTCTCTCTTAGTCCCACTCATTTTCACTCATCCTGATACAATCTCATTGTGACTCACTCATTTGCGCTCATTCTGACTCAGTCTTCGTCATGCTGATCCACTCAGTCCCACTAATTGTGATTCACTCAATCTCATTCTGACTCACTCATTCTCAGTCTCAGTCATTCTCAGTCATTCTGACTTACTCAATCTAACTGTGACTCACTCATTGTCAGTCTTATTTAGTCTTACTCATTCTAACTGACTCACTCAGTCCACTGATTCAACCAGTATCACTCTGGCTTACTCAAACCTATTCTCATTTGTTCCCACTAAGGGCCTGATTATGATGTCAGCTGGCAAGTCTCTGACCACTGGTCGAAGACTTTACGACCGACACGCAAGGTTAAAAGTCCAACCGTTGTATTATGATGACAGCGGTCAGAGTTTAAACTGGCTGGGGATTCCGAAGCGGTTCAGACGGGTTCAAGGAGTCCGTTGCAAAGCCCGTAAAGGTGGTCACATCGTAATGCGGCCATCAGGACCTCCGACTCCTAGTCGGGCAGTCCTTCTTCTGCGTTGGTGTCGTGCAGATTTACGTCTGACCAACATCAAAATCAGGACCTTAGTCTCACTCAGACTCATTCAGTGACTCAGTCTCACTCCTTTTCACTTACACAATCTCTATCTGACTTGCCTAATTTCACTCAGTCTCATCTATTCCTAGTCACCATGACTCAAATCAGTCTAGCTGATTTTCACTCTGTCTCACTCATTCTCTGAGTCACTAAGACTAACTCAGACTTTAACTCACTCAGTCTCCCTTCGATTTACACAGTCTCACACATAGTAAAATTCAGGTATACTACCTGTCATTCTCCTGAATGTTCACTCATACTCATATTCTTACCACTCATTCGCACTCATTGACTCACTCCTTCACCTACTCTCTCTCACTTTCCCACATACATAGACACACAGACTTGCTCACGCACAACCAAGCTGTGGCCTTCTTTCCTACATTCAGCTCTTGTTCCTTGCAAAGCCTCTGCAGCTCTGCCTTTCTGAGGTTATCAATGGAAATCTACTCCAGCTGCATTATAACAAAAAGGGTTAACTGACAAAGTATCGGCCCCCAAAATATACCCATACAAAAATATTGTGACATAATTATTGATGTAAAAAAATTTGTCATGCTATATTTATCAAGTAAATCACAACAATATCCTCAAAAGTTTTCGTTGCCACTAATATTGTTGTTCAAAAGATTGTTTTTTTAAATATATATAACTTTAAATAATAAACATTAAATATATTAAATAATAACACTAATGTAATAAAAAAAATGTAAAGGTTTTTAAAAACATATTGCAATTATAATTATTTTCAAAAAGTGAAACACACACACATATATATACATCCACTAATAATTTAAATTTATATTGTAATGCAATAATTCTTTTAAATGTAATCATATGAATAAATATATATATGTACATATATTCAATAACACAAAATATTTAAAAAAACAAAACAAGTTAATTACAAATAAAAATACAAATTGCTAAAAATATAAATATATTACTTAAAAAACATTAATAATTATAAATATTATAATTTTAAATAAACAAAAACATAACAATATAAATTTAAACAATTTAAACTAGACTATAACAATTAATACATATTATATTCCCACTACAATTTAAACAACAGTAGGTAAAGTGTCAGTGCAACAGTAGGGAAAGTGTTGGATAGCGGTGGAGTAAATGTTACTATTCCCACTCCAGTCAGCGCAACAGTAAGGAAAGTGTTGTATTACAGAGGGGTAAAATTTACTATTCCCACTTCAGTCAGCGTAACAGTAGGGAAAGTGTTGGACTGCGGGGAGGTAAAATTTACTATTCCCACTTCAGTCAGTGCAACAGTAGGGAAAGTATTAGATTGCGTAGGGATAACATTTACTATTGCCACTCCAGTCAGTGCAACAGCAGGGAATGTGTTGGATTGCAGAGGGGTAAAGAACAAGTTACTTACCTTTGGTAACGCTTTTTCTGGTGGATACAGTATCTTCCTGTGGATTCCCACTTTCTGAATTACCCCTGCACCAGCATTCCACGGAAACTTGTTCTTAGCTCTCCCACGTCAACGAGTTCGTCACAATGGCACGGTTCTACTCGCAACATCGTATGATGTCACTAGAGCCATAAGAAGACTTTATCAGCGTCCTGACGTCAGTTCTACCCATTTTTCTGTGCCTTCAAGGCGAACAGGGGGACTGACAACACAATTGGAATATACACGGATATACACAATATAGAGACAAAGAAGAAAAGATTAAGAAATACAGCATTTCCTAACAATCAACACAGCATGGCAAGCAAAAGACATAGAAAAACAGCCATGTCAAAGAATAAAAAAACTTTTCGTAATACGAAGGTGAACAACAGGGAGGAGGGTGGGACGGTAGGGAATCCACAGGCAGATATGGTATCCACCAGAAAAAACATTACCGAAGGTAAGTATCTTGTTCTTCTGATGGATACATCTGCGTGAATTGAATCCCACGGCTGTCCATCTCCCGGAGGAGGGTGTCCACCTGCCTATACCAAAAAATCCTGCAGTACGGAGCGTGCAAACTACTTGGTTGTATCCAGTGGAAACTGACCCCCCTCTTATGGTCCGGTTGGTGAAGTCTCTCCTTCTCCTTGGAAGGGCGAGGGGGAGAATAGAAGTTAGGCAAGGTAATAGATTGAAATAAACAAAAAGATTCTATCGGAGCGGCACGAGGGTAGGATTGAAGTAGTGCACATTAGCGGTTACTTGACCGCGTTGAAAACCCTCGGTTTTGCCGGCTCATGAGGCACGCAATCAGAATTTGGAAAAGACCAGTGTGTCTTTTTTTCAAAAAATCTTTTTTGAATTTTTAAAGCTTCACCTCGGGCCCGCTCATGCCCTGAAGCACAAACTGACAGCTTATTTTTGCTATCGGTTTGTAGGACTCTAGGCAAACTTTAGAACTGAGTACCTTCTAGTAGGGACCATCACAGGTCCTGATGAGCAGACAGTAGGGGACTGCCTGTGAAACATGTCGACCTGGTAGGTGCCAACAGCCCTACCACACAACCCCTTTTTAACATTCCCAGCCAGAGAAGTGAATACAATTATTTTTTCCACTAGACAGGGAATTTTTAATTTTTTTACTCACATTATTAGGTCCCTACACTTCACTAATTACACTGACACTGCACTAACACATAGTCTTTCATCACTAAAATAGTGCTCCCGCGTAGTTCGTAGGTCGTAGCACGCCCCGCCCCGTAGAGGGACGGGAAGACCCCAATGATGAAGCATGACACTAAGGGATTGTTAGTGTGTGAGGGGTATTTTAAAAGCACATAGTGCCTTCATCTCACCAATCTGAGGAAGAGCCTTATACTACACTTTTAAAAATTCATAAAACCAAAAATTTAACACTTGCACTTTTTGATAGAATCTTTTTGTTTATTTGAATCTACAAGGAGGGTGATTCTATCAATTCCTCTATACTTCCTCTATTGTTTTGAAGGTAATAGATTGCCCTTGATGGAAAGGAGTGACCACCTTAGGCAGGAAAGTAGCTCTGGCCCTGAGAACCATCTTTTCTGCACGAATGGTTTAAAATAGAGGTTTAGAATTAAGAGCCTGCAGCTCACTTACCATCCTGTCTGAGGTAATAGCGTTCAGAAAGACCTTCTTAAAATAAAGAAGCCTCCACGGGCAAGAGTGAAGAGGCTCAAAAGGACAACCCATTAGGAAAGTAAGTACCAGATCCAAATCAGCCTCTGCGGCATAATGAAGGGAGTGGGAGGAAACCTATTGGTGAGCCCTTAATGAACTTCATAACAAGGGGGGACTGAAATAAAGACCTGCAAACAGAGGAAAGTCGACAAAGCCGACAAATAAGCCTTTACCTTAGCCACAGCACAACCCCGCTGAGCTAAGGAAAGAGAGAAACTGAGTACATCAAATAAACAGGCCTTTAAAGGATCAATGGAAGTCTCTCCACACCATTTCACAAACTTGGACCACCTAGAGGAATAAATAGATTTGGTGGAGTGTCTCCTGGATGATAAAATAACATCCACCACATCTGGTGGGAAAGAGAAAGAACTCAGACTGCCCCGTTCAATCTCAAGGCAAGATGGTGCAGGCTCTGGAGGTGGGGGTGTAGAACCAGCCCCAGCGACTGCGATAGGAGGTCTGCCCTGAGAGGGAGACGGAGAGGAGGGTGCGATGAGAGGTGAAGAAGGTCTGTGTACCACACCCTTCTTGGCCTATCCAGGTCGATCAATATAACTTAGGTCTGGTCTTGACGAATCTTCCTCAGAACCCGAGGAATCAAGGGTATGGGAGGAAATGCATAAAGGAGTTGCGAGCTCCAATCCAAATGAAACGCGTCCCCCAACGCTCCATGCATCAGATACTGAAGACTGCAGAACGAAGGGCAGTGCGCATTCTCTCAAGTGGCAAACAGGTCCACCCGAGGAGACCCCCACAACTTGAAGATGCAGCAAATCACCTCCGGGTGAAGCCTCCACTCGTGGTTGGCTGAGTATTGCTGACTGAGACTGCACGCACATTTAGCACCCCCGGCCAGCTGATTTGCAAACACACAAATCTGATAGCCCTTAGCCCAGGACCAGAGTCGCAGCGCCTCTCTGCAGAGACAAAACAACCCCACCCCTCCCTGTTTGTTTATGTGTCACATCGCGGTAGTGTTGTCCGTAAGGACTTGAATTGACTAACCGAGAAGAGAGGGAAGAAAGGCCTTGAGAGCCAAATGTATTGCCCGCAATTCAGAAGGGTGATGTGGAGCAACCTTTCCTCCGAAGACCTTTGACCTTTGACCTCCAGATCGTAAAACAATGGAATCATCTCCTGAATGTTGAGAATCCTCTGCGGAGGTGGAAATGCTCAGCACACAGTAGTGTCCAGTTCTGCCCCTATGAACAGGCTGCGCTGAGAGGGCACAAGGTGAGCTTTGGGTACATATATTGAGAAGCCCAAGTTGAACAACAGACAAGATGTTACCTACAAGTGATGCAGTACCATCTCTGACGACCTTGCTTTGAGCAGGTAGTCATCCAAATAAGGGAAAACCAGAATCCCTGACTTCCTGAGATGTGCTGCCACCACCACCATCACCTTCGTAAAGATCCAAGGTGTGGAAGTAAGACCGAACAGCAGGACCGCAAACTGGTAGTGTTGGGATCCTACTGTAAACCGAAGATACTTCCGATGCAACTTGAGAAATGGGATGTGGAAATATGCATCTTGCAAGTCGATCGACACCATCCAGTCTTCCTGTTGCAGTGCTAGAAGAACCTGAACTAGGGTCAGCATCTTGAATTTCTCCTGCTTGGGGTAAATATTCAAAACCCTGAGGTCCAGGATCGGTCTCAGCTGACCGTCCGACTTGGGAATCAAGAAATACCAGGAGTAGCATCCCTGACCCCTTTCCGACTCCGAAACTACCTCTAACACACCTTTCTGCAACAAAGCCAGAACTACCTGCTGCAAAAGCAGCAAATGGTCCTCTGAACACCATCCCTAGCAAGGAGGGTAAGGAGGTGGAAACTCTTGAAAAGGAAGGGCGTACCCATTTTCCAAAAGATTCAAAACCCAACGGTCCGAAGTAACCGATTTCCAATCTTGTAGAAAAAGGGACACCCGACCCCCTACAGGACCAGCATTCTCCAAGATGGGGGATCTAGAGCTGCTTTCCTGCGGTACTGGTGGTGGGAGCAGGAGAGGAGGAGGAAGATTGAAGTTGGGTAGCTCCTCGCAGACGGCCCCTATCCTTCCCTCTGTAACATTTATAGAAAGGATTCTGCTGTTGTTGCTGCTGTGACTGTTGATGGCCACGAAAGGAAAACACTTTCCCAAAGCCTCGATATCTTTTATTAACATAGCCCCATGGTTGGGACTGCAGGCCCAAGGATCTTGCAGCAGCTCTACTGTCCTTGAAACGCTGCAGTGCAGAATCAGCCTTTGCCCCAAACAGTCTTGATCCATCGAAGGGTAGATCGAGAAAAGCAGCTGAAACATCAGGAGAGAAACCTGAAGACCTAAGCCATGCATGTCTCCTGGTGGCCACCGGAGAGCCCATTACCTGGGCGACCGAGTCCGCAGTGTCCAGACCCGACTGAATAACTTGACGGGCAGCCTCTTGGGAGTCTGATAGTACCTCCAAAAAGTGAACATGATCATCATCAGGCAACTTCAGTGCTCCTTGCTTGACAGTATCCATAAGTGCATGAATGTACCTCACAAGCAAACATGTGGCGTTTGTAGACTTAAGAGCCATACCTGCGGAGGAGAACACGTTTTTGGCCGACTGTTCAAGTTTCTTCGAGTCTCTATCCCCCGGAGTAGTAGGGAAAGACCCAGCAGAGTGTTTGGAACAAGAAGCCTGAACCACCAACTTTGTGGAGAAGGATGAGCAGAAAGAAAAACTGGATCACCAGGAGCAAGCTTGTAACGCCTAGCCTCTGACCTAGAAACTGCAGGGGTAGACAAGGGCTTCGGCCACACCTCCAGATCCAGCTCTGTCAATGCCTCATTAAAAGTCATCAGAGGTTCAACAGTAGAGGAGGGGGAATGCAACATATCTGTCAATAATTCAACCTCTATATAGAAACAATGAGGGAGACAGGGAAAGCGAGGAACACTCTCTTAGTCCCCAGTTAAGGATATACAACAATAGAAGAGAGGTTACATTTATCTCAAAAGCCACAAGGACGGAGCCATGTAAAGAAAATGTTAGCCAGCCCGATTTGGGAGGATAGGAAAGCCCTCACACACCGACCTGGTCGGTTTCATGCTTCATCATAGGGCCCCACCTCGGAGGCCGAATGCCTCCTCGGTGTGCTTCGACGCCAGGAGACTGCGGAGCAGGTTGTGTGATAAGGCGTGCAGTGAAAAAGATAAAGTAAAAGTGTCTAAAGGGTATCTCAAAAAGTATTTTATTGATAGATCCCTGTAACACGGTTAAAATTGGTCTTATGTGTCCGAATTTACAGCCAAAGGTAATGAATTGGTTAATTCAGAGTAATTTAGTCAGTCAACATGTTTCAGCCTACTAATTGGTTTTAATTTACCCAGGCATTCATCAGGACTAGTGTAACCCCGGCGGTATGGACTCTCTAATCATCCACCCTAACCAGAGGACTTGAAAGTGAAAAATGAAAAAATGTGAAAAAGTGCAATAAAAAAGGGGGGGGGGGAAGGATAAATGTCCAAACCCCAAAATCCTGATTTAGGATATATCTGCACTTTAAAATGTGGCGCTAAATGCACCATGGGTCTCGGGAGGGGGTTGGAGCGTCCCTGGCACATCGCCCTCAGCGCTCGCCACCCGTAATAGCACCTAGCTCGCCTCGTGACCGGACCCCGAAGATAATTCAACCTCACCTCAGATGACGGTAACTGAAGGTCCAACAGACCAGCAGCCTACCTGTTGCAACAGTCTTTTTCACCCCACTCGCCCCCAAGACCTCCTCGGATTTCTTCAGTACCCCCCCCCCTGCAACAGTCCCCCTTGTCTCTCAATAGCCCCTCTCTCACATGCATTTCATTTTTTAAAGCACTGGTAATCCACTCAGCTATCCTCGAAAAAAAAAAATGATGGATCTGCTCTTTGAAGCAGGCACATTCACCCTCTGTACTACTTTATGATGAGTCAAAACTGCCCTTAGACAAAACTCTAATCTCTCCTTCTAGAAAGAACATTAATGACAAGAGTTATCTTGACATCTAAATTGCTACATGAAAGCTGCTTGCACGAGTAACTCTGCACCAGGTATTTTATTAAATCGTAAGTTATTGCTAAACACAGCACCCCCTTGAGGTCAGTGTCTCCCTCAAAGTCTGCACCTAGTGCCGCCGTACCAGTTGCACTGCCCTAAAGCCGGCCCTCTTGCCCTGCTTTTATTACAACTTTTGAAGTAAACACAATTAGTGCAAACTAATGATCAGGGCTTCAAATGCCAGGTTGACTGGTCTAAAAGAGGGGCTCCATAGCGACATATGCAAAACAGAGATCAACATTGATAGCATACTTAAACCACAGCTAGCAACCTGGAGCTTCATTATGATAATGCATTTCCAGAGGAGGAGCACACATTGGTCACAATACAGGGCCTGCTTTTTTGACTTTTCAACACAACTCTCTCTACATCCTCCTCAAACCTGCAGGCTGGATTTTTGTGATGTCGGTGCAGCTGGCTTCATCCTGCTCGTTCACTGACACCGTCTGCTGGGCAAATATAGCTTCGGGGACTTTCGATAGGATCCATTGGGCTTGAGAGGTCACCTCGCTGAATACAGACGGGGCGTTGGGGAGTGAGCAGCCTGAGATGACAAAGCTGGTGATTCCAGCAAGAAACCAAACTCCGTCCTCGTTGCAGACCAGAGGCCCTCCTGAGTCCCCCTGCATGAAGAGATACATGAACAATGCTCGAATTATCTACTTAGGATCGGAATTATTTTTCTAAAAGTATAGTGTATAGTGGAAATCGGAGTTTAATTTCTACAGATAATGACCAAGTAAATCTAACTGGGAATTCGATTATATTACTATCATCTTCTTTAAGACAGGAAGATTTTTGGTTGTGCCATACAGGGTGGATCCACCTAAATTACAATGTTGTTAGTGATATACAACATACTCTTGTTCCAAATTTAGCAGTCCAGGGCTTTACATAGGTCTAGCACGCTGTAAATTACCATGGGATAGAAGAGCAGCGGCCTAATTATTCTAGCTTTTCAAACAGTGAAACACTTCAGTTTCTCAACAGAAAATTCCCTCCACTTCGTAAATAAAAAGTTACTTAGCTTTGGTAATGTTATTTCTGTTGAATACCAGATCTTCTCACAGGTTTCTCAACTTATGAACATGGTGCCAGGCCAGATCTGGAAATGTTTTTACCCAGCAACAGTGTAAAGTAATGCAGGAACAGTTGAATATCCAAAAAAAGATTTATTTAAGGAAGAAGGGCACAGCGCATCCAAAAGCCAGGAGAGCAGGATACAACTCTCAAACCAAGAATCTGGAACGTAGAACCAGGGAAGCTAACGCAGGAGCAAGGTTCCAGTTCCAGTTCCAAGAAATAAATAAATAATATATACACAGCAGAACAAAAGCACAAGGCAGAATGTAACACATCTCCTCCCTTCAAAACAAACAAAATAAAAAGGAGGAAAGATCAACTAAGACAGAAACCTAGAAGGAAGAACTACAGGTCTGGCATTGCTCTTAACCCTATGAGCAATGGACTGGGAAGGAAGAACACAGTCACTCTTGTTCTGAATAGAAATCTGATCAGCATCTGAAGACACAAACTTACACTTAGCGACCTTCCTTATGTTCCAAACTCTTCCATCTTGGGTGATGACAGAATTCCTGAAAACTTTAACAATCTTAATAGGATTACTAAACTTGGATAGACCCTTGAGTGTAAAACCAGGTTTCTTGATCCTTACCCATTCACCAACAGCAAAATCAGGAGTTTTCACATTCATCTTATGGTCAAACAACGTCTTCATAGTGTTCTGTTTGGTTTCAACACGTTTAGCAACTTGCAAAATATCAAAGGGGTCAATATTCACATCAAACTTCTTAACCCACCAAGGACAGATATCAGAACTCGGACTTCTCCCTCTCAGAAGCTGGAAGGGACTAACCTCAGTGACAGCATGCGGGGTGATGCGGTACATCCAAAGTCTTTCCCTTACCACATCCCTCCAGGGTTCACCCGAACAACAAGCAAGCTCCACCGCATTTTAAGAACACGGTTGAACCTTTCAACTTGGCCATTCTCCCTAGGCTCATACAGAGAAGTAGTGTGATGCTTGATACCACCAGACACAAGAAAATCTTCCATCTCACGTGAAATGAGTTGAACACCGTTGTCAGTAACCAAAATCTCCGGAGACCCTTCTCTGGCAAAAACCTCTCTAAGGAAAGAAATGATGACTAAGGTTGTAGCACATGAGACAAATTTCACCTCCGGCCATTTGGAGTGATAGTCAATTAAGACCAAAGCAAAACGAGCATTCTCAGGAAGACGATGGAAAGGGCCTGAGATGTCAAAAGCAAGTTTTTGCCAGGGATGATCAGGCCAAGGAACAGGACTAAGAGGAGCAGAAGATACTCTAAGCATCTTGTCACTATTCACACAATCCAAACAGTCACGAACAGTTCTATCGACCATCTTGTCAAGACCAGGCCACCAAAAATTGGTCCTAATGAGGCGTTTCATGGAAGAAATACCAATATGAGCTTGATGGGCCAAAGAGAGGATTTTCTTATGTAACGAGCAAGGGGGAATCATTTTGCCAGCCTTAAACAAAATCTTAGCAACAGCCTCAATCTCAGAAGCAACTTGACAAAAAGGAGCAAACTCAGGCATAACAGACTTATCCTTGGGCCAACCTTTCTCCAAACATTCAAAAATAAACAAAGAAACAGGATCCTTCTCAACTTCAGACATCCACTCAGCTTCAGACACACCCTTGAATTCACTGGAGACATAATCATTAACAACAAAAACAATTTCAACCTCATGATCATCAGAATTAGCACCCTGGTCAGGGCAAGGTAACCTGGAGAGAAAATCAGCCGTGACATTACTTCTTCCAGGAACATACATTACCTCAAAATCATACTCCTGCAATCTAGAAGATAAACGTGCGATACGAGCGGTTGAATTCCAACCACCCCCAGGAGATAAAATTCCTACCAGAGGCTTGTGATCAGTCTTGAGGATGAACCTGTTGCCCCAGATATAATTGCGAAAATGCTCTACAGCCCACGTACAGGCCAATAACTCCCTCTCAATGACAGCGTACCTTTTTTCAGTGATGGATAAGGTCCTGGATGCAAAAGCAACGCACCATTCCTCTTTACCTGAAATTTGACTCAAAACTGCCCCAAGTCCATAACAGCTAGCATCCACAGTAATAACACACTTCTTGTTAAGAGAAAAAGATCTCAAGATGGGAGCATTCACAATATCCTGTTTAATAGAATTGAAAGCAGTTTCTTGCCTATCAGACCATACAAAATCTGAGGATTTTTTAGTTAGTTCCCTGAGAGGTTCCATCTTAGTAGCAAAATTCCGAATAAACTTGCTGTAATACTCGCATAACCCAGCAAAAGAAAGTAGTTTCTCTTTGTTATCAGGAGAAGGCGCCTTCACAATAGCATCAACCAGTGAACGCTTGGGAACAACTCCATCAGCAGACAGCGTGTGACCCAAATACTCCACACTTTTACAAAAAAACTTACACTTGTTGAATTTAAGAGTTAGACCAGCATTACCTAACTTGTTGCAAACATCCTTGAGATGAACATGGTGATCATCCATATTCTTGGAAAAAATAAGGATGTCGTCTTAGAAGCACTTAACAAAAGCACAAACATCCTTAAAAATGTGATGCATAGCCCTTTGAAAAACTGAAGCGGCGGAGGCTAAGCCAAAAGGCATCCTCTTAAATTGAAAAAGGCCAAAAGGAGTAATAAACGAAGTAAAATGCTTAGCATCCTCAGTCAACTCAATTTGATGATATGCGGAACGCAAATCAAGAGTGGAAAAAATACACGCACCATCCAACAAGCACACCATCTCATTAATGTTGGGCAAAGGGTGACAATCAGTGATCAAATTAGCATTAAGTGCCCTCAAATCTACACACAACCTGATACTTTTATCGGGTTTCTGTGCTAAAACAATGGGCGAAACCCACTCAGAAGACTCTACTTCCTCTATGACCCCTCCTTGGATCATGTCATCCAATAAGGCCTTGAGTTCAGCTCTGATACTAATGGGTACACCCCTCAACCTCTGTTTAACAGGGATAGCATCCTTCTTGATCTTAATCCTATGGGAAAAACCTTTAAGTTTACCCAGATTTTCAGAAAAAACATGAGGAAACAATAAAGAAAGATCTTTCTCTTGACCATTCACGTTCTTTGAACTCTCAATAACATTCTTACTACACTCAGACAAAAGGACATCATTGCTATTGGAACCACTTTTGTCTGAATGTGTAACATCACAAGTAATAGCAACAACAGACACAGGATCTTTATTCCTAGGATTCAACGTAATACCCAGTTCCAGCCCAAAACATTCACACCTTTGACAGCAATGTACATTTTGATCCATGCATTATTACCCCTAAACTCAATTAAGACTTCCTTATAGCCAACGAAATCTATGTAGGACTCATCAAAATTTTGTGCCACAATGTCAGGTTCACATAAATTCGTTTGATCTACCAGATCCCAAAAATGTCATGGCAATACATTCTGGTAATGATGGTCCATGGTGACCCTGAATCAGCCATTAGTTTGAGCTGTTTACCCAAAATATTTACTACACAGTTCAGTTCAAGAAGTCTTTATTCGATTAGTTCATCATAAAAGACATAAAATACAGTTTATACATATAAAAGCAATTAAAACAAGTATTAAATCATTGACAAGCTAATCAGCTTCTTGTTACATATTTACAAAATTTACAGTAACGCTCAGATACAAACATATTTCAGCAGAATACTGGGCCTAGTTGTAAAACAATCACATCTTTTAGGTCCCCGTTAAATTGCTTTTAATGAACCTAATTCTAAGCAGCCAGGCCCACCCCAAAAATTTAGCAACCCCCACAACAATTAGAGGGGCCAGATTGGTCTTTAACATTCTACTTGCTTCACCAGCCGAGCTGGTACCTAGGTTTCTACATACCAGCCTAAGCCATTTGGCTCTGGTGGCAGAGTATAGTGGACACACATACAAAAAGTGATTCAAACTTTCCCCAATACCTTGGCACTTGGGACAGTGCCCCGTCCTTTCAGCTCCCCACTTTTTAGTAAAATCCCCAAGAGGAAGTGAGCCGCATCTGAATTGAAAGAATAATTTGCGGTCCAAAATATTTACTACACAATCAGGAGAATTCAAGCTGTCAGCGGACTTGACATCAAAGCAATTGCGAATAGATACAACAATTCCACATTCAAGTTTGGACTGAGCATCATCATGAGATGATACACCTTGCGACACAGTAGAAATTTTACCTTTAGCAGTATGAGTAAAAGATGAATCCCTTGTCACATTAAAATCTTTGCACATTTTCGCAAAATGACCAACGCGTCCACATTTAGTACATTCTTTTCCAATGGCAGGACAACGTGGATACGAAGCAATGTGGCTGGGATGACCACATCTAAAACAATAATAATTTTTAGAATTAACTTGACTCTTCGTACCCATACTAGGCTTGCCACTGGAAGAAGAACCAGCAGAAGTGATAATGTTCACATTACTCTGTTCAATTGTGCTAGATGTTATTTTACTAACAGAACCAGAGGAGGTCTTACTTTCAAGAGTTTTCATCCAACGTTCAGATTGTTCAAGTGCTTTGGAGGTACTAATAGTCACTTCTAGACTGGGGTCACCCAAAATCCAAAGTTGTTCTTGAACCTTCTTACTTCTAACATGAACAATGATCTGGTCCCTGAGCATCTCATCAGTCATCAAACCAAAGTTGCAATGTAGAGACAAAGCACGAAGAGCAGTAAGAAAGTCATCAAAACTTTCATTCTCCTCCTGAGCTCTAGTGTAAAATTTGTATCTATTCAATGCAACACTAGTATTGGGATTAAACCTGTTTTCAATGCGTAATAATGCCTCATCATACACATTGTGATCGCCCCCAGAACGTATAGGTGGAATTGTTCTGAAGACATTTTGACCCTCTGAACCTAAACAATGGAGAAAAATATTTTTCTTCCTTTCAGCAGACATTCGCTCGCCATCAATAGCTTTTAAATAGGTAATGAATTCTTCTTTCCATCGTGACCATGGAATAGCCGGTTCACCCTTACTCTGCAAAAATTTGCTGGGAGGATCAAATTGCATTGTCAAAAATAATATATAACGTAAGCTAGGAAAAAAAAAAAAACGTAAGGTATGTACCACTTCAAAATAACTCTCAAAATGACTAAGCAAAAGCACAATGCTATACAGTATAGAACATTACATGCACACAACAAAAAAAATAATGATGGTTTTTGAGTAAATAGAATGTATCATAAAATTAGATCATGGTATAAAACAGTTGCTAAAGTGGAAATATAGGTTGCCAAGCTGCGTAAATCTGTCTCAAGTTGTGCACTGAAATAATGATGGAGGTTGCAGAGAATAACCCCTTAAAAATAAGTACAGCTTTGTTGATGCCAATATGTTCCTTAAAGATATAACATTCAGCGTGTATTAAATAAAATAAGAATGAGCATCAACCATAAAGCTTAGAAAATGCTCCCAAGGCTCTCACAAGAAGGTGAACAATCCAGGAAATTTTGAAATCCCTCACTGAAATCCATAGACTCTCCGACGTTTTGACGAGACTTCTAGGTTCCCCGAAGGTTCACAATGATAGTGCACACTTTCCGGTTAGAGATGATACAAACCGGCTTCTTGGTACACGGCGCGTCAGCCTTCTTGGTGCACAGCGCGTCAGCCTTCGGAGGATAAAGCCAGCGTCATCAGAATCAGACGCTCTATTACGTCGTTGAACACGTAGAAAAACAAGGCACATCAGCTGTAGAAATATACGTGATGGCGTTGCTGCAGCAAGATCCAGTTACTATGGCAACAGTAGAGACGTTACTTCATTTTCGAAGAAATCTCCATAAATCAAGAATTTCCACAATATACGCACCAGGAAGTTGCCAGTAAGATCTTCGCACACAGTGTTTTAGTTACCACAGGTCGAGTAGGTTCAAAATGATGAGGATAAATGGAAATGGGTTCGTATTTTTTTTTTTAAGAAGAATTTTCGCTCCTGTGCCCCTTAAGCTGCAGAAATATTCTTCTTGAGCTCCAAATCGTCGCCAATTTTGTAAAGTAATGCAGGAACAGTTGAATATCCAAAAAAAGATTTATTCAAGGAAGAAGGGCACAGCGCATCCAAAAGCCAGGAGAGCAGGATACAACTGTCAAACCAGGAATCTGGAACGTAGAACCAGGGAAGCTCACGCAGGAGCAAGGTTCCAGTTCCAGTTCTAATAAATAAATAAATAATATATACACAGCAGAACAAAAGCACAAGGCAGAATGTAACAAACAGCTCTCCAGAGATGCCAGATAATGGTTACTGCTTAAGCTGTTACTTTGCCCACTCAAGATGTGATAACATAATGGAATATATGTCACAGACTGGTGCGTTGGCATCAGGTCCTGGTACTTTATCTGGATCCCACTAAGGCATGCAGAGAGGAACCAAGAGAGCGTAAAAGCAAGTGGTAACTACAGCAAACAATACATAGTATACCTATGCATCTTATTATGAATGGAATCAACTCATAGGGGAGGAGGATGGGTAGTGAGGAATCTGTGGAACGATTTAAGGCCTGAGTCAGAGTTTGGTGGTGAGAGAGCTTGGGCCCACTTAAAAAGCCCTACTCAACCCGATGGCCGTTTTAGCTGCTTGAGAGGTAAGAGGGAGGAAACAATCACATTAAACTTTCAATACAGTGTAACCAATAAGAGTCACACAATAATCTACTCTACAACCAGATCTGAGATTAGTAAGGTTTAATTTGAAATTCAGAAACAGATTGATATAGGTCAACCTCAGCATTATCGTATAGTGATGCAGGACAATTAGAACGAGTCCAAATCTCCTAAAGAGATTTACCCTCTAGAATCAAAAGGGTGCAGAGCAGGAATATCGACAGAGAAATAACGTAGAACACAAATATCGCTGCAAAAATATAGTGGCGAAGAAATATCGACAACAAAAATATAGCTGACAAGAATATCGACTGACAGGTAAGTAATATCGATTACAAAAATATCATATTAAATACCGTTTACAAAAATATAGTTGACAAAAATATCGATTTATTAATAATGTTATGTATTTTAGTGTTTTTATTTTTTGATAACCAATTTTATTAATTTCAGAACTTATAAGCAAATCAGCATAGACACGGAGGACAATAACTCTGTTACATCTGTAAAAACAAAAGCGTTCCACAGGAACACCCCAAAAATACAAAGCAATAAAATGGTTTAGCCATTCACTCAATATCACCCACAGCGCCCAGCCATTTACCCCACACCTTGTGATATTTCTTAGGGCATCCACGTGCCACGGATAAGGCCTTTTCTTGGGTCGCGCACCAATCCACTCCCCTGCGCCACCTCCCCAGGGTCGGATGGTTGGGGCATTTCCATGCCGCCGCTATGTCTCGTTTGGCTACGATCATGGCAGTGTTAAAAAATAACAACGTTTCTGGACCTGTCCAACCCATCCGTGATCCCTAATAGTGTATGTCCTGGATCGTGGAGAACCTCTCATCCTAGAACTTCTGTGAGTTCTTCCTCAATGGCCCCCCAAAAACCGTCCACTTTAGGACAGGACCAGACCATATGAAAGAATTCTCCCGGGGTCAGGCCACACCTAGAGCATGTCGCGTCGGGGCACAGGCCAGCGCGGTGGAGGTGCAGTGGAGTGAGATAGGCAGTGTGTAGAAAATATAGCTGGATTAGCCTAAGTTTGGTGGAGCGGGTGATTGTCTTGAGTGACATAAAGGCATCTCACCAGTACACTTCGTTCGGGGTTCCCACCCACTCCACCCATCAGTTCCTCAACCTGTCCAGTGAGGTAGGGGTATTATTTGACTAGAGTGCGGTCAATGCGGGAGATGCCCCCTCTACCCAAGTCCCCCAACAGAGTCTGAGCCTCAATAGGGCTGTATTCCAGAAGCCGGGTGCCGGCGGTAATGTGTGTCCGAAGAGCATGTCGTAATTGTAAATACCTATAAAATTGGGAAGGGTGTAGGGAGTAACAGGTTTGCCATTCTTGGAAGGAAAGCAAATGGCCGCCGGCCCAAACGTCCCCAAGTTGCGTGATGCCAATAAGATCCCAGGGTCCAAATCCCCGTAGACTGCTAGCCTCCCGAAACCAGGTCCCATGCCACAGAGGCGTGCATTGCGTCAGTGTACTCGATCAGCCAGTGTGGCGTAACAATGCCCACCAGGCCAACAGCCCAGACCATGTAGCGTCCAGTAATTGGGACAAGATAATTCCCCCGTACATCATGGCTTGGATATTGGACAGTCCTAGTTTGCTCAGTTCTAGCCGGTATGCCGGGTCAGACCAACCCCCGTTGAACCAGTCATGGACTACTAGGAGACGCGTTGCCAGAAAATATAAGTGCAGATGCATCAACCTCATACTCCAGTCAAAGGAGGGAATCCGGCATGTAGACAGGCCAGGCGTGCCCATCACCCACCCCACAGAAACTTTGTCACCAAGCTATCCAGTTCTCTAAACCAGGACCTAGAGAAGCAGAAGGGAGAATTCTGAAGGACATAGAGAAACCTGGGCAGCATCATCATTTTAAACAAGGCGACCATGCCCAGGCGGTTAAGGGATAACGTCTTCCATTTCTGGAGGTCATCTCTGGCCTTTTTAACCTATGGGGCGACAATTTAGGGACTAGCTCAGCTCCGGAAGCTGGGTGATCCATATCCCCAAGTATTTTAAGGAATAGCGCCTAATTGGTATATTGGATTGCCAGTCATAACACTCTGTTAATAAATGGAGTAGGACCAGCACTGATTTCCCTGGGTTCAGGTGAAGACCTGAGGCTTGCCCAAACGCCCGTAGAGTTTGGAGGGATTGCGGCCCAGAGGTGGCAGGTTCGGCCAGGAAGAGGAGGACATCATCTGCGTATAACGTGATCTTGTCCAAATCGGTATATGGCCATTCCCCGCCCCGAATGCCCTCCTCAGCCCGCACCGGGAACCCCAAGGGCTCCATCGCCAAAGCGAACAGCAGGGGGAGAGAGGACAGCCCTGTCTTGTGCCCCTCGCAATGGGAAGGGTCTCGGACAGTACACCCTTAACCAGGACGCACGCTCGCGGCTGAGCGCAGAGTACCCAGACCAGGGCTAGGAATAGGGGACCGAACCCCATCTCAGCCAATACCTCGTGCATATCAGCCCAGTCCACTGTGTTGAAACCTTTTTTCGAAATCTATAAGAAGAAGAGCTAAGTAAGGGGTAAGCGAATGTCGGTGGGCCAGAGCCAGCTGTACCCTCCGAATACAGTGGCGGGTCGCGCATTTGGGCATAAAGCCGCATTGGTCCGGGTGGACCAGTAGAAGCAAATAGGGCTTCAGGCACTGGGCTAAGATGGTGCTGTACAGCTTGATCTCCGTATTAAGGAGGGATATGGGACGATAGTCTGCACAAGAATGGGAAGGGGGCTGGGGCTTCGGGATGACCACAATTGTGGCAATATCCATCTCTGCCGGGAAGGAGCCTTTTTCCAGGGCCTCCCGGAATAGACCGTTCAGATGGGGCACAAGAGTGTCGCGGAAAAGTGCGTAATATTCTTGGGGAAGGCCGTCTGGTCCTGGAGTCTTGCCTGATGATGTGAGGGAAATAGCTTCCTCAATTTCTTTCTTAGATATGGGGCAATCCAGGTCATTTCGGGCAACCGTCTCCAACCGAGGAAGACATACATTACTTCTTGCAAGGAGAGCATGAAGTGGTAGGTCGGGGGCTTGTGCTGTGTCCAAACGCTGATAGTGAGCGGCAAATGTGCGGGCCATTCCAACGGGGCAATGTGCACCGAGCCCTGATCCTCTACTACCTCTGGGATTAGACAGTTGGCCCTAGGGTAAGTGGCCAGCCTGTGCAAAATCGTGCCATTTTTGTCCCCCCACGGTTAAACCCTCTCCATTGACGACCTCCAGAGGAGCTTGACCGTGTCCAGGGATAGCTGTCTTATCTCGTCCCGGAGGTGAGCGAGTTGCCAGCTTTGGCCGTTGTCCTCAGATTGGGAAAGTCATTGTTCCAAGCAGAGCGCCTGCCCTTCCCTCAAAGTAATTTCACTCAGCTGCGCCAGACTCTGCTTCTTAAGCTGTGCCTTTGAAATACCTCTTATGGTTGCCTTCCCGGCCTCCCACAGGGTACCCGGGGAGGACACTGAACCCACGTTGGTAAGGAAGTATTGTTCGAGCTCCTTCCCTACTACCATCTTAAACTCTTCGTCCTGGAGGAACCATGCGTTCATCCTCCTTGTTTGGCGGGCCGAGGGGGAGGGAGCACCTGCACTCAAGAGCACTGGAGAGTGGTCTGAAATTCCTCTAGACAGGATGCGAGTGTCAACAATAACTGAGCAGTCAGTAGAGGGGAATAAGATCACGTCTATGCGTGCCTGCGTGTTGTGGGCTGCGGAAGTATGAGTGAAGGGGCTGGTGCACGGGTGCCATGTGCGCCATGCATCGATAAGGACTAAGGACTCCAACCAGGTCCTTAGCTGTTTTGCTTGCGCCATGTGGGAGGCCAATGGAGGGCCCGTAGTGTCCATGGCCGTGGAGGAGACTGCGTTAAAGTCTCCACCAATGATAGTAGTGCCTAGAGGGAAGGTGGTCAGTAGGGCCGCGGTTTGTGCAAGCGTGGCAGTGAGCATTGGGGAGGAGAATACATAGACATGAGGTTGAGGGGAGATCCTGCCAGGGAGCCACGTACTGCGACGAAAGTGCCTTGGGGTCGTGGGTCACCTGGGAAAGGATGAAAGGTAAGGCATGCTTCATAAGGATGGCCACCCCGCGGGAGCCTCTGGAGAATCAAGATTGCCATACTCTGTCGTACCCATAGCGAGCAAGAAAGGGACAACAGTTGCCCATAAGGTGTGTTTCTTGGAGCAGGAGGATGTCTATGTGGAGGCGTTGTGTATAGCGCACAACTGCAGTACGTTTGAGCCGGTCGAAGACTGTTAACATTCCACGATAGAACAAGAAAGGATGCCCCAGAAGTGGTGTCATCGGTCATGGCGGGTGCTTCTTGGGTTTAGGACCTGATAACCCGTGGGGGTAAGTGAACACGTGCAGGGCCCCATGGGTGCATGTACGGGTGCGTGCGCTAAGAGCGGGTGTGACCCGTGGGGACAATGCAGATGTCGATCTGTGGAAGCTGAGACAGTAAAACAAGAAAAACAACAACATAAAAAGGGAAACAATCCCAAAACCCCCCTTCTCCCTCCCCCACCCTACACTTTGAGAATGGAAGCATCTGTCGACCCTCCATTTTAACAAAAGCCAAATTAGAACGCTCGGGTTGGTTGCGTGGAGGACCCCTCCAGAAGAACGGATCTGTAATAAATCAGCAATAAGACAATGTCAACGAACATAAAAATCTAACAGTGACAGTGGACCCAGCTGGTGAGGCGCCCCATTCCGATTGTGGACATGGAGCGAGCCCGACCATGTGGGCAGTTAGAGAGTAGGAGTGCAGGAAAGGTCCAAGTCCATTCCGGGCGGGCCCACCTGGGCCAGCGATGTGAATGAGCCCGCTATCTCTTCGTTGGATTGGGCCCATTTGCGAGGTGGAGAGCCGGACTGGCTGGAGGAGTCCCGATGGCCCGGAGCCGCCACGCTTGAGGATCTGGATGCTGCTTCCTGCAATCGGTTCCCCTTACGAGATTTCATGCGGCGCCAGCATAGGCGTCTCGGTGACCTCAGCCCCCGAGGCTGGGGGCCCATCTGTTCCAATGAAGGGTCACGCCGGGGGCAGAGGAGGCGTTCCTCCATCAGCCATGTCCACGCCGCCTAGGGCGAGTCGAAGAATTGAGATTTGCCCCGAAAAATGACTCGAAGGCGGGCCGGAAATAGGAGCTGATACTGCAGGCCCACGGCTATAAGTCTTTTCTTGACGTTAGTGTAGGAGCGCCGTAGATCTTGGACCTCCCTGGTGTAGCCCGGGAATATCATGATGACGTGGTTTTGGAATTTGAGGGGACCCGTTGTCCGTGCCGCTCGAAGGATGGCATCACGGTCTTTAAAGTTGAGGACTTTTAAGATGATAGGGCGAGGTGGGGCTCCAGGAGGAGGCTTGGGCACCAGGGATCTGTGGGCTCTCTCAACCACGAACCAAGTCGAAAAGGGTGTCCTTGGGCATCCACTACATGAACCAATTTCAACAAAGGTGGCCACCTGGTTTGTCTCGACCCCCTCGGGAAACCCCACCAAGCGGAGGTTGTTACTATGTGTGTGGTTTTCCGCATCCTCTGCCCGTCTATGGAGTTCCTTAGTGTGGGTGTGAAGGTGGACCACCTGCTCCTTCTGTTGGGAGATGTCGTCCTAGTCCGTGTAGATTCGGGATTCAGCTTCTGACAGCCGTGTGGTTGCATTGTGGAGGTCTTGTCTGAGGAGGGACACATATACCTGAATCTCTCCAATCTTCCCTTCCACAGAGGCCTGCGAGGCACTAATGACTTGAAGGATGGTATCGAGGTCCCTGTCCTGGAGGGGTGGACCCCCCGCCTCCCTCCCGGAGGGCTCCTGCTCGGAAGTGGTGACCCGATCCATTGCGGTCTGTGTGGGGGCTGGCATGGACTTGGGGGCCTTGTCTCTTCCCATGGCTGAGAGTAAGGTCCAGGGACGAAGGTCCGGGGTGCGGAAAACCAGTGCTCGCAGGGATTCTATGTGGAGGCAGGGGACGCACAGGAGCGTGGAATGACCAGTCCCAGTCTGTGGATCACTCAAGGCGCAGGTGATTGGGAGGCGCCATCCACCAGGGAGACGCGACACTGTCAGCACCGACTACGTCATCCCGGCGTCGTTGGCGCCGGGATGACGTCACCGGAGTACTAAGACGCTGCCCTCACGCGCTGACGTCAGTTCTTATACACAGCTTTTCTGCGGCAGAAATGCAGAGCCATGATAAAAACCAACACTGGTGCCATGAAACTAGGGCTCTGAAAGGGGATGACCTTAACCCTAGATATCGGTTCGCAGAACGGGGAGGATGGGTGGGGCGGTAAGGAATCTAATACTAACTACTGTTTCTATCAGATATATCGTTACCGAAGGTAAGTAACTTGTGCATCTGAAAGAAACAGGTTAGTATTAGATTCCTTACCTTAGAATAGATACCCCACCAATACCAACCCCGGTGGTGGGTCTGAGAACCAATAATCACACCAGAAAGTCCTGGAGGATGGAAAGGCCAAAGAAGCCATCCCTCCTGACTTGGCTGTCCAGGCAGTAGTGTCTTGCGAACGTGTGCAGCGAGGCCCACGTAGCTGCCTGACAGATGTCCTGCAAGGGGACTCCCCGGCCCAGGGCAGTAGTAGCCGCCATGGCCCGAGTGGAATGGGCCCTCAGCCCAATAGGAGGCTCCTTCTTAGCCAAAGAGTAGTATGCTTTGATGCACAACACAGCCCACGAGAGATGGTCCGTTTGTGCACCGCCCGTCCCTTCTTAGCGCCCACGTAACCAACAAAGAGTTGGTCTTCCACCCGGAACTGGCGAGTGCGATCCAGATAGTATGAGAGCGCAGGTTTTGGGTCCAGACGGTGGAGCCGCTCTTCCACTTTAGAGGGATGCAGAGGCGGAAAGAAGGTGGGCAAGGTGATGGACTGCCCGATGTGGAAGGCTGTGACTACCATGGGCAGGAAAGAGGGTCTTGTCCGCAACACAACCTTGTCCGGAGGGACAGAAAGGAAAGGAGGCTTGGAAGAAAGAGCCTGGACCTCACTCACTCCCCTGGCAGAGCTGATGGCAACCAGGAAAGCAGTCTTAAACGTAAGAAGACGGAGAGGACAGTTATGAAACGGCTCAAAAGGAGCGCAGATCAGGTAAGTCAGAACCAGGTTCAAGTCCCACTGGGGCATCACGAAAGGAACAGGGGGGAACATATGGGTGATGCCCTTCAAGAACCTATTTGCAATCGGGGACTTGAACAAAGAAGGCGGAAAGGGCAGAAAGGTAGCCCTTGAAAGTGCCCAGAGCAGAGCCCTGCTGGGCAAGAGAAAGAAGGAAGAGGAGAACCTCAGAAAGAGGGGCAGAGAGTGGATCCACAACCTTTGCTGTGCACCATGCCACAAATCTGTTCCGCCTGCAGGCATATACTGACTTTGAGGAGGGACGTCTGGCTGCCAGAATCACATTACAAACTTCAGGAGGCAAGGCAAATGGCCTCAACTGTCACCGCTCAATCTCCAAGCATGGAACCCGCTGTTCGGGAGGATAAACCCGAAACTACGCCGAGTCTAGAACCGCTCCGATGAAGAGGAGCTTCTGAGAGGGACACAGGTGTGACTTCGGCACATTGATGGAGAAAGCCAGCAGGTGCAGGAGGTCGGCTGTAGTCTGGAGGTGGCTGACGACTGTCTGGGGCGAGCCAGCCTTCAACAACCACTCGTCGAGGTAGGGTAACACTGAAACCCCTAACCTGCGCAGATGAGCTGCGACCACCGCCATCACTTTCGTGAACACCCGTGTGGTGCTGGTAAGGCCGAAGGGGAGCAGGGTAAACTGAAAGTGCTCGTGGCCTACCGTGAACCGCAGGTAACGCCGGTGGGCCGGCAGGACGGGGATATGAAAATAAGCATCCTGCAAGTCCAACGCTACCATCCAGTCTCCCGGGTCTAGGGCAGCCAAGACCTGAGCCAGTGTCAGCATCTTGAACTTCTCCTTCCGGAGGAAGCCGTTGACGTTCCGCAGGTCCAAGATAGGGCGTAGGCCCCCTTTGCCCTTCTTGGGTACCAGAAAGTAGAGGGAGTAACTACCACACCCTACTTCTGGCCAGGAACGCGCTTGATGGCCCCATAGGCCAAGAGGACCGTAACTTCCTCTTGTAGAAGTTTCAAGTGATCCCCTAACACGCGGTGGTACTGCGGTGGCATGGCTGGAGGGGACGCCTCAAAGGGGAGGGAGTAGCCCCTTCGGATGATTTGCAGCACCCACCTGTCCAATGTGACAGTGCGCCAGTGGAGGTGGTGATGGCGAACCCTGTCCCCCACTGGCGTCACATGGGCCTGAAAGCTCAGACTAGGAGGGTTTTCAGGTGGATGCTGTAGGGGCAGGTGTGGACTAGCCTCGCCGTTGTCCCCGATCGCCACCATGGCGGTTTCCACGTCCGCCACCGTGCTGGATGGTAGTCTGCGGCCCGTGGCTGGCAGGACGTGTGGGGGCGCCCCTTCCTTGGCCAAGGAGCAAAAGGCAGCCGTTTGCTGGTGCGGGCCGGGAGGCCCAAGGACTTGGCCGTAGCTCTGGAGTCCTTAAAACGCTCAAGCGCATGGTCTGCCTTGTCGCCAAAGAGGCGACGGCCATCAAACGGCATGTCCATAAGGGTGTTTTGTACATCAGCCATAAAGTTGGCGGACCTCAACCAGGCGTGGTGACGAATCGCCACCGTCATTGCCATTGCTCAGCCCAGTGAGTCCATGGTATCCAGCCCACACCGGATGGAATACCGTGCCGCATCTCAACCTTCCGCAAGGGCTTGGGCGAGTTTAGTCCGGACCCCCTCCGGACATTGTGGCAGCACGTCAACGACAGTGTCCCACAGAGAGTGGGTGTAACGGCCCAAGAGGTACGCGGTGTTGACTGACCGCAACCCCAAACTCAGGTATTGCTCATACCTCTTGGATTCCCGATCGGGGGGAGCCGTCTTAAATGCGGTCTGGGAGTTAGAGGCCTGGATGACCAGGCTCTCTGGGGTGGGGTGGGTGGACAGGAAGCAAGGGTCACCCGGAGCCGGGCTGTGGTGCCTGGCCACGTTCCTATCTACAGGCGGACCTGTAGCGGGCTTGGACCAAGGGCCCAGAAGAACGTCTGACAAAGCCTCATTAAAAGGCAGTAGAGGCTCGGCCGAGCTTGCCTGCGGTTTAAGGACCTCAGTGAGGAGGTTAGTCCTCACGGCCACGACGGAGAGCTAAAGGCCCAAGGCCTTGGCTGCCCGCATCAGCACCACACTATAGGCAGCCCCCTCCTCCGTAGTCACGGTCGGAGGGGAGACAAAACCAGTGTTGGAAGAAGTGTCCAGACCACTGGCCTCCCCAAACTCACCTGCTCAGTCCTAAGAAGACTGGCACTCACGTGCCAGAGGGTCCTCGGACCCCTCCCAATCCTCGCCCGCCACCCATCTCCTGATACTCAGGGTCAAAGGATTGGGCCGGGTCATAGAAATAGAAATCTCCCATCGGTATCGAGAGCGGCGTCGAGCGGCGCTGGATCTGAATCGAGGGTAGGACCAGAGACGACAATGTCCTGGGACGGCGCCGGAGGCGACACTCTGGGGGCCGGCGCCGGCGAGGTCGTAAGGTCGACCGGCGACGACCCGGATCCGGAACCGGATCAAGCGGGGCCCTGCGGCATCAGGACCAAAGTCGCCGACGGCGCAGGGGCCGAAGCACCCGACGACGCCGGGGCCGAAGCACCTGGCCCGCTTGGGGATCCAGTCGCGGTCGCTTGGCCCGAAGGCGCCGCAGAACCCGAGAGAGGAGTGAGCGACCTCATGGCCATGAGGAAGGCGTCAATCTCCTCTGGCGTCACGTGCTGCCCAGGGACCAGCGGGTATGGAGCAGGCCGCGACGCCTGCAGCTCCGGCGAAGCTGCGGGGGCGGTGTCGCCTGAACCCCCGGCCGCGTCGCGCGAGCGTCGAGGGGAGTCAGAAGAGCGATGATGCCTCTTTGACTTCTTGTGCCTCTTACCTGAGGACTTCGAGCCCGAAGACTGGTGATGACTCCCAGAGCTATGATGACTCCGACCCCACGACCGGTCCCTCGACCTCCTTCCGGACCGGGACCTCGAGCGGCGTGGGGCCGACTGCCGGAGCTCGTGTCGCTTGCAGGACCGCTCCCGTCTAGCTTTGGACGTCAGGGCCTGGCAATCGGAGCAGGACTTGTCATCGTGGTCGGGGCCCAGACAGGTCAGGCACCGGCGATAGGGGTCGGTAACCGACATCATTTGGTTGCAATCGACGCAGGGTTTGAACCCGGGCATCCCTACTGGCACCGTCGGAGTCGTAGTGACTTCGAAAGATGATCAAAAAGGATCGAAAAAGTTAGTCAAAAATTGACTAAGGGTACAACTTTTTACGGATCTGCGCTTGCTGGCAGGAAAAAAGAAGAACTGACGTCAGCGTGCGAGGGCGGCGTCTAAGTACTTCGGCGACGTCATCCCGGCGCCAACGACGCCGACGACGGACATGGAGCCGCTTACCGACGCACAAGGGTACTACTACGCAAAAGTTTCCGGATCTAGTCTGGCGCCTGGGGATATTCTAAGGTAAGGAATCTAATACTAACCCGTTTCTTTCAGATTCCAGGTGCAGAAACCAACGCTACGGAGCCTTATCCAGGTCAGTCACCCAGGAGCCCCGAGGTCATGTGCCCAGAGTCAACAGCAAGGGCAGATGAAAGTCACTGGCGTGTAGTAGGGCCCTGCCCATGAGGGGTTGGAGCAGCAGGAATTGGCAGCCAAAGTTCACCATAAACACAACAGGAGCTGTAGAGGGAACCACAGGACAGCCCACCCTCCACTCAATGCATTCTAAATCAACCAGAGGACTGTCCCTGAGTCAAAACACCAAGGCATATACTTTCAACATACGAGGGGTATTGCAACTTTGTCCACAAACTCCCCCTAATACCATCTGTCCTAATGTTGTGGTGTATCCTTATTAAAATATAGTCTAATATACTACCATCAAAGACCCACCCAAGAAAAGAAAGCACCTCACGGTTGCAACACCTAGGGGGCTGCTGACTGGTACTCGCCAGCAAGCCCACTTCTCATCATTGGTTGCTTTCTTTCCAAGAAGAAGAAAAATGAAATGTGTGTGTTTTTGAATAAAGAAAGACCTAAACCCAATGAAATTAAACTAAGATAGAGTAAACTCAGTGTGCATGTACTATCTATGCCTGCTGCCTTCATTCTTCTTCTTCTTGGAAAGAAAGCAACCAATGATGGGAGCGCACCCGGTCACGGCCTGCCGTGTCGTGGGAGGAGCACATGGAACATACCACATTCCCGGGTCCATCAGGGGAAAGGGGGGCCAAGGATGTCTTAAACCCCCCTTCGCTGCCCAATCTGGCAGCCGGTCCACTTCCACTCACCAGTAGGATTAGCGGAGCTGTACTTGCCCAAGTGCCTCAAACGGCAGTGCAAGCCCCGCAGGTCACCACACTGGATGGAGGGCAGGCCCATAGGTCAATTCAGGATCCGGCTGAATTGTGGGGGGCACGAACAGCTGCTCTCGCGTCCCACTGCCCGATGGTGCAGTCGATCCCCCACCCCAGGCATCGGAGGGAATTGAGGCTCCCAGAGAACCAGTCAGATGCACTTCCAAACAGGGGAACGGCCCGGCCCGGTGTCGTTACCTTCGCAGGCTCGCCACAGACCTCATTGTCCCAAGCACCTCGGGCCAGCCAAGAAGGAGTCTCTCACAGCGCCGGTGCACACCCAGTCACAGCGAGCCCTGTCGTGGGAGGAGCACATGGAACATCACACATGCCCAGGTCCATCAGGGGAAGGGGGGGCCACGGATGTCTCACCCCCCTCCGCTGCCCGATCTGGCAGCCGGTCCCCCTTCACTCAACGGCTGGATATGCAGAGCTGTACTCGCCCAAGGCTGGTCCAGTCCTGCTACTGTCAGGCCCCCTCTGCCGCTGCCACAGCCTCTTCCTAGGCGCCAGCCGCCCTGCTGGCCGATCACTCAACGGTGCCCTCTGAGTGCAGGGCAGCGGAGAGGGCACGGGCCATGGATACTGCTCGAATTACTTTAGATGTCTCCACCTCAACCTCCCTTCTCAATACCTCTCCGGTGGGTCTTGGGCTCCGCCAGCAGGTAGGCCGCCCCAGCAGACACGAGGAGGCCGCAACAGGCAACGGGCACCGGATGACCTCAGAGGCCCTCGCCGGCACCGGAGACACAGCGGGGCAGCGCCACCAGCCAGGGTACACACATCGCTCAGGTAAAAGAGCCGGATGGGTACTGATGTGTGGAGAATTCGAGGCGGATGACGGAGGGGTCCGGAGCACTCTTAGAGTGCGACCACTATCTTGAAGCCTCAGGCCACGCCCTCCGTAATTTTGTGATTTTAATGAGAATTGTTTGTCATTTTATTATATGTTTTAGAATTTTACTAGTTATTCATTTATTTTAAGTTTAATTCTGCATAGTTCCGTAGCGGGTTGTGGGTTTATAGGAGAATAGGGTGGGAAGTACTTTAATTATATAGATTGAAATAATAATTTATAGTAGTTAATTTTGTTTTTTTTTAAATTAGAATTTAGTGTTTTTAGTTACATAGCGGTTTGTGGGTTTATAGGGGAATAGGGTGGGAAGTAATTTAATTATATAACATGTATTGAATAATCAATGCGTTCATTGATTATTTAATAATAGTTCAATAATTAGTTGTTAATTAATTTCAAATAGTCAATTAATATTAGATTATGTTAATTGTTTGATTAATTTTAGGTATGTGTTGTGGTGTGTATATGTGTAAATGGTGTGAAAGGTGGTAAGTAATTAATTTTGTATTGATTAATTAATTATTAATAAGAAATTAATTTCCATTAATTAATTAGTAATTATTAAATGTATTTGGGTAATTAATTTTAGGTGCGTGTTGTAGATATTATAGTGTTAAATAATGTGTAATTAATTATTTTTATTATCTTTGTTAATAATAAAATATTTAAATGTATATATCAATTATGTTATTGTAGGAAATTAAATGTAATAAAATAAAACATTTTATGGTTTTGTTTTTTTATTATTTTGGGATCCAGCGCTTTCCCTACTGTTGCACTCACTGGAGTGGGAATAGTAATTTTTACCCCTCCGCTATCCAACGCTTTCCCTACTGTTGCACTCACTGGAGTGGGAATAGTAATTTGTACCCCTCCGCTTTCCAACGCTTTCCCTACTGTTGCACTCACTGGATTTGGAATATTAAATTTTTTCCCCTATGCTATCCAATGCTTTCCCTACTGTTGCACTCACTGGAGTGGGAATAGTAATTATTACCCCTCCGCTATCCAACGTTTTCCTTACTGTTGCACTCACTGGAGTCGGAATAGTAATATTTACCCCTCCGCTACCCAGCCTTTTTCCTACTGTTGCACTCACTGGAGTGGGAATAGTAATATTTACCCCTACGCTATCCAACACTTTCCCTATTGTTGCACTCATTGGAGTGGGAATAGTCATTTTTACCCCTCTGCTATCCAGTGCTTTCCCTACTGTTGCACTCACTCTAGTGGGAATAGTAAATGTTATCCCTCTGCTGTCCACCACTTTCCCTACTGTTGCATTCATTGGAGTGTAAATAATCGTTTTTACCCCTAGGCTATCCAGCGCTTTCCCTAATGTTGCACCCACTGGAGTGGGAATAGTAATTTTGACCCCTTCGCTATCCAACATTTTAACTACTAATGTTTTTATTTTGTTATTAAATGTATGTAATATTTTTTTTTTTAAATAGTTCAAAGTGTTAATGAAATATTTTATTTTATTTAAAATGATTTATATATGTGCTTATTTTATTTTTATATAATTAAAAAAGTTTATAAATTAAATAAAGATAATAGTTAAAAACATGTATAAATATATGTATATGTACACATTTTTTGTGTTTATATTTATTAAATTAAGTTTATATGTTATAATTAGTTAAAATATATATTACATTTAATGTACTTGTTAATAATATTAATATTATTTAATTTAAGTTTTGTTATTTTATAAAGTCGATATTTTTTACATCTATATTTTTTACATCAATATTTTTGAGTCAATATTATTGTACTTACCTGTTTAAGTATAGGGAGTCGATATTTTTATAATCAATATTTTTACGTCGATATTTTTGTCATCAATATTTTTCACATTGATATTTAAACATGGAACCACCAAAAAGCATATAACTAGTTCAATGATGACCATACAAGTAATCAAGAAAAATAATGAAGCATTAAATTGCATCAAATGATTCTCAAAGGTAGGCATGAGCAAGCTAACTCTCCTTACACTACCTTAAAAGGGTAACCCTAGGCTAGGAAGCATTAAGTAAGGATGGAAAATAGAAAGGTGTCAGCTGTCAGAGACTTCAGTAGAAGAAACTCCAACTAAGGGTCGAGTAGCACGCAGCTACTCTAAGCACAAGCAGAGATCTGTACCTCATGAAGTAAAAGATGTCTCTCTGAACCTCACTATGTTACAGCACAATACCTTATTTACCCTCAAGGTGAGTCACGTGCTCCTCCAGTAACCTTCCACGATTCCAGCAAAAATGTGTTACTGGTACCACCCTTCCCACATCGATAAGTTGCTGCTTCATTCATCCTTGGGCATTCTTCTCCTCCTCCATGAGAATTTGCCTACTTGCTTGTTACCTCGATTTTCCTTACCAAGATTCATCTTCTCATACCTTGCTATCTAACTAAAACAAAAAACCTTCTTTTCTTGTTAATAAGTGCTTTGTCCCTACTTTCAGTGAAAACAAAAATATAAGCAAATGCATTGCACATTGAAGGTTAAATACGAATTACATGTTAAACTTTAAAAGTGAGCTTGTACTGGAACAGTACTGGAAGCCCAAAAAGTACGCCAACTTAACAGTGCACAGGCTTAAAAATATGTGCACATTTCTACACATATAACAAATGCAGCAACTGAACACATGAATAAATTGCAAAGATTACGGAAATGTCATTTCAAATACATCAACATGAATATAACTTCTAATTACACATATAAATATTTAAACATTAGTCTACACATACCCATTCTATTTCATTAGCTTCACAATGAGACACGTCTAACCTTTAACTTTTAATATGTAAATGTTGCAAAGACCTTTATTAGTCAGACTTCTATGCACACAATTTATAAGTCTCATTAAAGTTCATGTTGAGTATTTTAAATATGCAATACCCCATTTTTCTTAGTAACATTTAATCACACAGAATTTATTTGAGTGCCGACTACACATGATTATGATGCACTCATAGAGTATCTCAGGATGGGATCAAACGTACAATGCTTGCTCCAATCGCCTCTCTGATGGCTTATAAAGCCATCATATAGTCTCTTAGTCTCATCTGTTGATCTTATCAAATGAACCGATCAAAACCCTTGTTGTGGCAATAGCCTTTAGTTTGAATTCCTCCAAATCTTTAATTTAATTGTAATAATCACTCTGCTTCTTCAACAACTCTATATCTTTTCTTTTCTGTGATATTCGGTTATTTGCCTTATATCTCCTGTACACTTTCACTGTCAATACCACAACCACTACATAATGAGCAATGATCAACAAAGGCTTCAAGATGGAACAAAAAAAATTGCTTCCCAAGTTCGCAAACCATCTCCCTACAGCACTAAATCTGTTTCCAACTGAAGTTCAAACTCCTGCAAAAGCCAATCCACACAATTCCCTTTGTATGGTATGTTAGTAATAATATTTATTCACTTCAATAAATACTTACTTTTATCTGGGAAATAAGTACAAAATTGTTGAATCTTCAACATCCTGCAGACTCTGCCTTCTTTTGCAAACCGAATATCTAAAGCAAGCCCATTCTGCAAAACAATAACCCTAAGAGACATCATATCAGTATTTACAAGCAATAAAGCTCCAGCACTTTTGACAGGTAACCTATCAACTACGGTGGACAACTTTTTAATCCTAATATCATTTGATATCACACCTACATTCGGTATTATAGCGCCAAAATGTCTCCTACAGTTTCTCCAGCACTAACACCTTCTTTGGACCTAGATTTTTCTTCTCAAACTGGATTATCACATTTCCACATGACAGATCTTTATAAACCCTACTCATAGATAACACTACCATGCCATTTATTATGCAATTTGAAATAAGCATTCTTCCCACAAAAAAAAATAAACTCCAAAAATCTCATGATTGCCACCATTCACAAACAACTTCCAAGATCCTCTGATCGCAAAGGTATGGTCACATTAGCTTTTCCCTAGAAAGGTGGTATCATATTAATTTTTATCATTCTGTATGCACAACTTCCCTTGGTGTTGCCAATCTAATGTCAATGCTCCAGTGTTCTCTGTTGTTTGATGATCCTTTTCTTCTTGTGACCAAATGGGAAAATATGTCTCTTTGATTGAATTAGTCTTCTCTTCTCTATACCTATCTCATACTTTGTTTTCAATGTCAGTAAGAAAGCATGTTAAATTTTGTCTATGTGCATATGCAGTATCCAACGTTTTAATCAGGTCAAAATATCTACTGGCAGTTTCAGTAAACTGAACATATGAATGTCTATTCAAGTGTTTGAATAAAGGAACTTCTGAAAGAACTATATCATACAACATAGTTAGAATGGTAGTACTGGGAAATACCCTTTCAATAGAAAAGATTCAACAATAAACTGGAAGTGATACCATGCGTCAGGGGTATGTGATGGTAAGTAATGACTTCAGCTACTGAAGCAGGTAACTGCATGCAAACACAGCAATCTCTAGGTCCCATAGTATCGACATACTCATAAAGCAACCTAGTGTAAGCATTTAATGTGCGTGGGTAGTGGGAAGGGGGTAGGGTTTGTTTTATTGTTCATTGCCAGTATAGATGTGACTTGGTGGCTAGACTGTGCAGTCCATGATTAGGGGGAACCTAGTTGTTGCTGCCAGCATGGGCTCTGTTGGTGCACACTACACACATTCTCGCTAATACACTAAATTGCCTCGCCTGGAATATTTGTGGGCTCAATGACAGTAGGAAATCCAGACTACTTCATGCTTATCTATCCCGACATAATATAGATATTTGCTTATTGCAGGAGACACACCTAAATGTTATGCCATCACAGAAGCTCCACCATGGCCGGTGGGGAAATGTTTACTTCTCTATATTTTCCAACTATGCACGCGGGGTAGCTGTGCTGGTCAGGTGAGGGTTGGACTGGAGGGAGGGGTCGGTACATGTGGATCGCGATAGGAGATACACCCTTATACAAGGGATTTTGTGCTGCGTATCCATGGTTATTGTGGCCCTAATGTAGACTCCCCAGAGTGTAGCAGGGTTTCCGTTCTCCCACAGAACTGTGCATGAAGATCTAGAACCTTAGTGAATTAGGGTGACCCAAAACTCACCTTAGTATCAGAAATCTACTTACCGAGCTAGCTATAGTGTCTCATTGGTCATAACGAACTCCCAATGACTTAGACAAACCAGAACATGAACTTTGAGTACCTCAGGTATCTTGGAACACATGAACACTCTTTCGCTCTATAATCATTTCAAACCACAACGGGGAGTAAAAGAACACACGTGCAAGTTTGAAATATTTATTTTTCAATGCAAGGTTCTCAAACGCAGTATCTTATATAATACCAACATACATATTATAAAAATCAGAGTTATCAGCATAGTCACTAATCCATAGTAAGCGAACGGTGATAGCATATTATAATGCAAAAATCTATAGAAATCTGTATCACCTATATTTCGCGCACCCTATTTAGCATACTATATTATATCTAAGAAGGTCTCATTTGGGTTTTAGCAGGGCGGGCCCATACCTCTAAATGTCAGCAGAAGAAGATCACTTCATCAGCTACCAACTCTCTGCATGCGAAGCACCATCAAGTGTGTTTTTGCATTCTCGGTAACTCTATCTTAAACCCGCTTAGAGCCCAATGTTGGCAGCAACATTATTTGTGTTATGTCTAATGTGGTGCGAGGATCAGGCCTCCCAGCAACCTTGTGTTAGGTTATTCTTAGAGGGTGCAGTTCTCAGTGTGCAGACAGTGTATCAAGTGTACCAAGCACAACTGATATCAGAGCAATAACATATTATTCTCAAATAAATCACATCTTTCGTCTAGGTTGAAAGCTACAATAACAATCATGTGTCGTGTGCAAACTGAAGCCGAAGGAAAATATGTCGTTTAAACATTTAATAAACTCATGCTAACTTAACACAATATATAGAAAAGCAGTAACTATATGACACCCCCCCAATGATCCGAGGACGGTCAAAAAAGAACAAGCCAATATTATAATAAAGGCATAACATGAAAGCAGAGTTCAATAATATTGAGCCAAGCTAAATGTATGTAGATGTATAAAAAATTAACAATCCAAAATATGTATGAATGCCTATAGTGGCCAAACAAAAAATGTAATAAAAGTCTTGAACTTGAGGCCAAATATAAAATCATAGGCCTAGAACATATAAGAGTCGAATGTCCGTAAAAGAAAAGGCACCATTCAGAATTACTAAAAAGTCACGTGCCAATGTAGTGAAAGTCTCCAAAGCCACTCATGGGTGGATAGAATATGCAAAATAGGTAGCTACAGCTTCCAACATGAAATCACGGTCATCATCCGAAAACAGTTCAGCCACCCAATTTAGCAATGGGAAAGAACATACGTGCTCCTCCAGCACCGGACCCTCTAGCAACATCAGAGGACAACTCGGTGGGTTCTCAAGAACGCTATGTGCCAGAAACTCCTGCGCCACTGCGGGGATGTCCCACTGACCCATTAGTCCATGCATCGCTGCCAAGGCCATAATCCTTTCACCAGAACAAACCAACTCGTGAGCAACTACGGGGCCCATCAGGTGATTAAAATCGACTTCAGGAGATAACGGCAAGCAGAGACACAAATCAATGGCCCAGTCAAAATCGCAGCTCAGGCAATGAAACACAGGCTGGACACATGTGAAATTGGAAAATCGAAACAATAATCCAAAAGCCGTGCTTAAAGTCGCAAGCGGCAGGGTGCCATAGTAATCAAGCATCCGGTTGCGAAACAATGTTAGAAGGGGCTGAGCGGCTTCTTGCGCAGGATGGGCATCCATGGTTTAGGAAGCAGAATAATATTAAAACGCCTGCAGCTAACGCCAGCAAAACAGGAAATCCGCCAAACAAACTCGAAAATATGGAATGAAAGAAAGCGGGGATGACACCAAAAATCTTTTCAAATGTAGTCACGAGAACACTGCTAACCAATTTAAAAAAATGAGCTAAGCCAGACGTGGAGGAGGCATTAAAGATTTGATGAACTAATTCGCAGAAATGAAACGGCAAGTCAGTATTTAAAAGTGCCTGCACCTCTGTGCGTGTGTTAGCTATGTGAAGGACATAAGTTTCACGGGCCGAGCTCAGGGCCACTTCCTTTTGAGACAAAAGAGCCCTTATTCGGCTCATACCATTGAACTCCGCTTTCAAGGTTGGGATGCGCGGCCAGATGGAAACATCTGAATTCCCATGCGTGGGTGGATATAACACGTTCTTGCAACACACCACACGTTCTGATACAGTAACCACATAGGCGATACCGACCATTAACCCACAACACTCCTCGTTATTCAAAAGTAAATAACTACCGTTTGTCAATAAAGTGAATGTGGGAACTATTGCAGGAACTGGTGTGCCTTTTAAAACACAGGCTAAATTAGGCCGGTCCTGATTACAAGAACCATGCAACTGGATGTGTCTGCATATCAGTGAACAGTCAGGCGACTGTGTGCATTCTTCACCATTCAGATTCACTTCCTTTCCATCCTTCAGGCATCTGTACATGTATGGTAAAGACCATGCCTCATGTAGGAAAGCACTGCCTAGTGGTTCATATCGCCCTATTGCAATATATCGCATACAATTAGTAAATTTATACAAAGCAAATGGTAAAGTAACAACACCATGGATAAGCCATGTAGCAGCAGCTGCCTCAGCTACAGAAAAGGGCAAAGATTCTAACTTTTCAATGTGCAACATAGAAAATGATGCATCCCGCATGGAAAGCATGTGCTGCTTGTCAGTCAAATTAAATGGGGCAAATAGTGATGACACGTTCATGTAACTCCAAGGCACGCGACCCGCTTTCAGAGTCTGTAGTGTCCATGCAAACTGCATCACAGAACGCAATTGATTTTGTCCATGGTACAATACTGACACTTCATCATTCACAATGTCAACTACAAAAGAGACAATATTGTTCAACGTGTAAATTCGGGAAGAAAGCATGTTAATACTGTTATCGACAACTGCAAGCACTTTCTCCAAATTTGCTTGGTCAATTGCCCTTAGGCGCTTAGCAGCTTCAATTTGCGAAAATTTCCAAATTTCATTGTAAACTGCATAAATCCATCTTTTAGACCTACCCTTAGCCGGGCCTTTTATAAAATCATTTAAATCCACATTTTCAGTCAACTGAGACAGATGTAGCTTAACTGCAGCTAAAGTGGAATGTTGTAACCAATTCTGACACAGTTTCCCCACAGAATAAGTGGTGACAGTATAATCAGTTTCAAAACGGGGATCAGGTCTGACTTGTGTGAACCCTTCAGCCAAACCCAGAAAACGACGTTGGCAAGAATCAGCACTTCTTTGCCACATCAGCCAACCCTTTGGATCCAAACTGGATATATTAAAGGATGAATTGTGTAATAGAGCCTGTAACTCACGAATAGACAATTCAGAAAAATTACCCCAACCTGAATATTCTTCCAATTCAGGGATAATTGGTGTATTTAATTTTTTAGAAGTAGCCAATCCAAAGCATGTTGTTTGGGAAATAGTAGAATTTAGAAACAACATGTGATTCGGGATGAGACATGCACGGTGCAAAGCCTCAGTGCCTTGTACCTGCCAATCTTTGATACCCCAAACCGATTTAAGGTCAATTATTCCTTTCCACAATTCGTAGCCATCTACAGCCAATTTGTCTAGAAAGGACTTCGAATACAGCAATTTTGTATCGGTAAGTCTAACTTTGGACATGGACTTTTGTGTCATTTTGAAACAAAATGACTCAGGATTTGATTGATTGAAGTCTGTAAAATAAGTGTATTTTTTCAGAAATGTACTGGAGCTGCCTATTAATGGAGCTGGGCAGTGTTCCCACTGTGTGTAATTCACAGCAACCCTCCTGGAATTCGTCTTATGCAGAAAATGATTACCATAATGATGGAAGCAAAACAAATCACCATAATTAACAGAATCTAAATATAAATCCTCAGCATCAAAAGCTGCATAATATTTTAAATCAGAGAATAACGCTTCTACGGCCTGAATATCCCAATCATCAGAACGTATATTTTGTTTAATCACATCCCCCATGTTTACTCTAAGCACATTAGGAACATTAATCACTTCAGTGGGCCCATGTATTTGAAATCTAACCGCATCCCACACAATCCCATCAAGGACAGGCCAAGCAGTAATGTTGACTGTATTCAAGTCTCGTTTCAATCTGTGTGCTGAATGTAAAGAGGAAAGAGGGGCCAATGTTCCATTAAGGTACCAAATTCCTGTTCTTTCTTTAACATAGTGGCCTTCGATCAGGCGGAAAAAATAAAACACAAAACCAATTGACATAAAAAGGGTAAACGAAAATAGAATCAACCAAATGTATGTCCAAGGGGGAATTAAAAAATGTTTTTTAAATAGAGTTGCATATTTTGCAATAGTTGAGGGTTTCTTAGAAAGTTCCGAAACAGAGTCAAAAGAGAATCTGGACTGGTCGGCCAAATGAGTCTGCAAATCTGGCATAGATAAATCAGCAGGATAGGTGTAGTTCAGCTCATCAATGTTAGTAACAGGAATAGTATTTAATAAAGGACTGGATATAGCAGGCATCTCGAGGGACACCTCCGGTTCTGCACCAGAAGTAATAGCCAGCACAGAATGCCTCACCATGGAAGGACAGGATACAGCCGGTGTCATGCTATGAAGAATCGGCCAGCCTGTGTGTCTTGACATTGTCAATAGAGATAAATCTGTTTTCCTTACGACCTGGAAGTGGTGGTAATATGACTGTTCTCGTGCCCTTCACTCCAAGAACTCGAACCGGTGCAAGATATGAGGGACCAAACTCTTTCTTGTTTTCGATCTTCTCTCGAACCAGTTCTCCAACTTGGGGTAGCCAGCCAACTACCGGGATCTGCAATGCATCATCCGATGTGGAGGGCAAATGTTCCTTTGCTAGACTGTCTCTGGTCTTTTGTAGATCCTGTAAAACATTGCAATGTTCATCTACGTCAAAGGCCGCGGCCTGGGCCTTGCAGTCTAGACCGTCGAGGTCAGGGACGTACATCTTGATACCAAAGAGCATTTCGTATGGGGTCCGCCCACCCAGAGACCTTCTAGGGAGGTTATTAAGCGCACGCTGCACGCCATTGAGGTGGGCTAACCAGTTTCTGCCAGTGCCTATACCTCGAGCTGTCAAAGATTGCTTTAAGTCACGGTTCATTCGTTCAACTACACTGTTTCCCTCGGGTCTGTACGGAGACGAAAACTTAACTTGGACCCCCAACGAAACCATAGCATCCTTATACGCCTTAGAGGCGAAAGCCGGACCCTGGTCCGAATGGAAGGTACCACAGGCAAAAATCCCTACAAAGACTCGCAAATCCTTAATGACAGTCCGTGAATCAGCGCTCCGATGTGGCCAAACCCACACAAAGCGTGTGCATGAATCAACTGCTACTAAGATATACTTATATGCAGTATCAGAAGAAAAAGGACCGCAGTGATCTAAATAAACGCACCCCAGTGGTTTATTAGAAATGTACAACTGTGTCTGAGGCGGACGCGCAGCAGTTGAAGGTTTAATCTGCTGACAAATGTCACATTGAAGGACATAATCGCACGTCTATTTGTACAGTCCCCGCCACCAGAACCTCTGTTGTAGCTGAGTTACAGTGGCCAAGACGCCCGCATGCACAGACGCCACACCTTCATGAGCCGCTGTAATCAAAGAAGCCCTGCAATCCGAGTTGGGAATTAAACGTTCACCAACTTCAGGAATTTTCACATAAGGAACCTTATCGGGACTTAAGTGGTATGTGTACTTCGAAGGGAACCCCGCAGGATATTTACCTCCCTTCTCAGTGGCAGCAACAGCCGCCAAGATGTCATCATCTATCTTACTTTTGGACCTCGTGACTGCTGCAACTAAGTATTTTGATACTGCTGACATCGCTGCTTCATCAGCAAGCGAATTTCCGACAGCGTGGACCCCCACGCGCTGATTGCCAAGAGTATGAATTACAAACACGAGTGGCAACTTCTCTTTGAGTTCCGCCACTCGGACCCAGATCATTTTATGTTTTATAGTGCTACCTTTGGAATCACGAAATTCATTCTGATTCCAAAAGAACAAGTTCTCATTGTAAGACTGGACACAGTAGTAAGAGTCACTTACGATCAAAGTCGTCACACTCGGATCTGCGTACTCCAATGCAAGCATCAGAGCACGAAGCTCAGCCAATTGTGCGGTGCAGTCTCCAAGCGTCTGCGTGTGCACGACACTGGACTTGAACTCATCGTTCACCATGGCACCGACCACAATGGCGCAAGCGGAAACGTAGGCATGTTTAGAGCCATGCGCAACCTGCGCCGAACCATCAGTGTAAATGATGCAATGGAAATCCTCCAACGGCCGCATTGCTAATGGAGCAGGATAAACAAATTCATACTGTAAGGACTCCTGTGACCGTAAAGTGGCATCAAAAATAAACGTGACATCCTGGGATGACAAGGATGCAGCCCATTGAATCCACCGAGGGTGCAAAGCTTTAGAATTTGGTACACTGGCTTTCGTAACTGCCTCCAAGGCAGGACACGGGGTAACCACCAACATGCGTTTTCCCTGTGACAGGGCACGTTCCTTGAGAATTGCCATCTGCACAGCCGTCAAAACTTTCTCCACAGTGGGAAAGCGCAATTCAGCCGAAGTGTACAAGTGTGACTTGAAAGCCATAGGTACTGTATCTCCTTCATTAAAAGTTAGGTACGTGAAACCTACCGTCCCCGGGACAATTCTTATCACCAGGTTGGTCTGGTTATCACGAGTCTGTAAGTATTCAGAAGTGAGCAAATCAGCTTGCAATGACTGCAGAATAGCTGAATGCTCAGGCAGCCAGCATGATTTGGAAAAAGATGGTTGTATCAAAGCATACAAAGGCTTGATACGCTGGGCATATTCCGGAATGTAAGTCCTTCCAAAATTCAAAAGCCCAGTAAAGACTGTAATTTTTTCAGTGTTGTCGGAGAGCGCAACTGTGCGCACTTCTCCAGGAAGTGAGGAGCCAAGCCTTTTCCTTCATTAGTTAGTTCATAGCCTAGAAACAACACTGTGTATTCTGCAATGTGCGATTTTGCAAAATTAAACTTGTAACCCATGTCTGCGAAGTTGCAAATAATACTGTTCACTCGACACAGATGCTCCCAAAGTTCGTCGTCTGTGAGATAGATATCATCCACATAGGAACAAGCATCTGGGTCGACTCTCTCCAACAGAGAGACAATGCGGGCAGAGAATACTCCAGGACTGTTCTTATAGCCCATTGGGAGACGCCGAAACATTTTTTGGACACCGCCGCATGTGAAAGAAGTCCATTGGGAACTTAGACTGTCCAATGAATGGGCATAAAAACCATTGGAAATGTCAAGCGTGGTTTTGAACCGCTTACGCACAAGACTATTTACAAGGGCAGAGCCGTGAGTATTCTGTACTGCACAGTTACGGCAATGCAAGTTTAAATGCCGGTAATCCAAAACCAAACGGTAAGAGCCGTCCGGCTTGTTTACAGTAAAAAGGGGGTTACTCATCGGTGACACACACGTTTCAATTACACCTTGATATTCCAATTGTTCAAGGATCGCTGCGACTGAAGCTTTGGCTTCATGTCGTTTGGGATATTGAGGTTGAGGCTACGACTGAGACCGTAAAGGAATCTCGTGGTTTGGGGACAATTTATCCCAGCCACACTGATTACGGTACACAGCGCAAGCGCCAGAGCCCACTCTTCTGCAAAGTGCAGCGCTTCCACTCTCGAAACTGTGTTCGCGAAACTCGGGAGGATCACCTCCTCCCCTCGTGGAGCTGCGAGCACAAAAGGTGGGGGCCAGACAGCCTCCGAAAGCAAAATGTCATATGTAGACGAAAGATTTTCCCAATATACCCCTCTAACGGTATGCTGTATGTCACCTTCAATTAACAGGACAATTTCAAAAAGTCTATCAGGGGGAGCAACTCTTTTTATCTGCTGTTTCAATCACAACTTAAGTGTTAGTCGCTGTCACCTTCAGAAGTGGACGGAGGGCCTCTCTCACTATGGTAATCTCCGCCGCGCTGTCCAGCAAGGTCAGAGCCCAAGTCAGATTCCGAAGCCTCGTTCTCACAATCTGGGGCATATCGATGCGCCGTTAAGGCTGCGACTTTCTTCTTGGCAAACTGCGGTCTCTGAGGCGTGGAGCCCTCCTGCTTGTCTGCACCGTTGCGCGGGCGGGGCTGACCACGTCCTTGCTGGCCACCCCGGCCCCTGCCGCCCCCTCCACCACCGGTTGACGGAGCCGATGAGTCCTGAAAGGAACGAGGAGAGCGTTGGTCAGAAGCCTGAAAACGTTCAGGTGACTTAATCATCGCGCGGTCGCGCAAATCATAAACACGTTCCGACTGCGCAGGCAACGGAGATGCAGGACGCGAAACCTGGGTTTGTTGTTGTTGCTGTTGCTTACCCTGATTCTGTTTTCTAGGCCAATTTTGTTTCTTGCACTTGGGCTGAGCGTCCGCCTCCGAAGACTGTCCCTGGGGCTGCTTTTTCTCTTCATCAGAAAAAGACTTAAGACCCTTGGCATTGCGGCCAACCATTTTATAAGCCGCCACAATTATCCTTGCTAACTGACGTAGTTTGTCCGCGTCGGGAATCACCGCTAATGCGTTAGCCACCTGGAAGTTCACTGCATCCCCCTTGACATTCGCAAGGATCAGATTGTAAACTACATCAAAGGAGCCACACAGGCGCATACCCAACTCAACCGCTGCCTCCGGTCCGTGATCATCTTGAACACGTTTAAGGACCGTAGACAGGTTGGACATAGACAGGGAGCCAAAGCACCTCGAATAGACCGCTGCAAAAGTCTTACCCCATGTCTCACAGTCAACAAGCTCAGGGGCCAAATCCTTCGGCAAACTAAGCGTAAGAATCCGGTGTTTTTCACCAGGATTCGTATTAGGAAACACAGCCTCTAGCTGGTCGAATTTCTCGGCAAGCCAGAAAGGAAAGTCATCCTTATCCTGGGGCTTCTTGCCCATTATGGAATTCACCATGACAGGACTGATTTTCAAACCAGCCTGACCAGCTTGAAGCTGCGCAGCCCTAGGGGCCGCGCCTTGAACATTACGACTTGTGTAATGAACAAGTGCCCTAATCACTTCAACCGCGACCTCGTGAAGACGTCGCAGGTCACCTACGTCTCAGGTGGGGCGGTTAGGGTGAGGAGTAAATCCAGCCAAAGCGGGCCAATTTGTGCCCGGAATGGACAAAGGACCTTACCTCGGAGCGGTTAAAGCGTGTGGTAGGGCGCCACCAAACCAAACTCCATGCTGCCAAACATCAATAGGTACTTCCTGTGCTCTGTACGGAGCATATTCAGCAGGTACAGGTGACGGAGTGTACGAGTGGAACACACCAGAATTTGCGTCCACTGGTGGAAATGTCACCCAGGAATAAAACAGTTCGTACGGGTAAGCATGTTCCGCACTCACCACCAGAACCACAGCCAAGCCTTCCAAAGGTACATCATAAGTCCGCAAATGATCACGCACCGCAATGCGACTATGCAGCGGAATGTCCACGGCTTGTGCCATGACTGCACAGGAATGTGAAAAAACAAAGATTACTTTGTAGCACAACTGGGTAGTAATTCAAGGAAACCGTTTTAGATAGATTCAAGCTTGAAAAGACCTATTTCAAAAATAGGTAGGTTTTTCCGACACCGCCGTTTTCCGGAAACGGGAATGAAGGGGTTAAGGTTTGAATGATATACTACTCGAGTGTCATGATATAAGGCCAACAACCGTTGGGCGCCATGTAGCAGGGTTTCCGTTCTCCCACAGAACTGTGCATAGAGATCTAGAACCTTAGTGAATTAGGGTGACCCAAAACTCACCTTGGTATCAGAAATCCCCTTACCGAGCTAGCTACAGTGTCTCATTGGTCATAACAAACTCCCAATGACTTAGACAAACCAGAACATGAACTTTGAGTACCTCAGGTATCGTGGAACACATGAACACTCTTTCGCTCTATAATCATTTCAAACCAGAACGGGGAGTAAAAGAACACACGTGCAAGTTTGAAATATTTATTTTTCAATGCAAGGTTCTCAAACGCAGTATCTTATATAATACCAACATACATATTATAAAAATCAGAGTTATCAGCATAGTCACTAATCCATAGTAAGCGAACTGTGATAGCATATTATAATGCAAAAATCTATAGAAATCTGTATCACCTATTTTTCGCGCACCCTATTTAGCATACTATATTATATCTAAGAAGGTCTCATTTGGGTTTTAGCAGGGCGGGCCCATACCTCTAAATGTCAGCAGAAGAAGATCACATCATCAGCTACCAACTCTCTGCATGCGAAGCACCATCAAGTGTGTTTTTGCATTCTCGGTAACTCTATCTTAAACCCGCTTAGAGCCCAATGTTGGCAGCAACATTATTTGTGTTATGTCTAATGTGGTGCGAGGATCAGGCCTCCCAGCAACCTTGTGTTAGGTTATTCTTAGAGGGTGCAGTTCTCAGTGTGCAGACAGTGTACCAAGTGTACCAAGCGCAACTGATATCAGAGCAATAACATATTATTCTCAAATAAATCACATCTTTCGTCTAGGTTGAAAGCTGCAATAACAATTATGTGTCGTGTGCAAACTGAAGCCGAAGGAAAATATGTCGTTTAAACATTTAATAAACTCATGCTAACTTAACACAATATATAGAAAAGCAGTAACTATATGACAAGAGTTGTTTAGAGATATTTGGACGAAAGTCAGGGCAACAGGCTGCAATACGATACTGTGGGGGGGGAGACTTTAATGCTATCCTAGATGATGACTTGAACAGGAAGAAGGCTGCCCGATCCCTGCACCCTGCAGCTAGCGCTGCCCTGATGGCTATAATTTCTGGCGGAGACTTGCTCGACATATGGCGTAACAGACACCCCTTGGTCAGGGAGGGTACCTGCTTCTCTGATTATCACAGCGCCTGGTCCCGTTTGGACTTCTGGCTAATATCCCGTAATGTGGCCACTTGGACTTCAGATGTAGTGCACCTGCCACTTTCACTGTCAGATCACGCTCCATGCTTGTTGAAATTGTTTATTCCGAGCTCGCTTCCGCGCGCCTTCACCTGGCGCCTACCACCATATGCCCTACTTGATGATGCCTTTAACCCCTTCCATGCTCATGACGAGCTCAGCTCGTCATGCAGCACAGTGCTTGTGTGCTCATGACGAGCTGAGCCGTTTTTATTGCTGTCCAGCACAGCAGGGGAAACTCTCTAGCAGCGATGCGGTTAAAGAGGAGATACGGTCGGATATCACTGAGTATTTCACTCTGAACACAGGTTCGGTGGCCACTAAGGCTTCACTTTGGGAGGCATTTAAGGTTGTTATTAGGGGTCAGTGAATTGCCAGACAGGGGGTGTGTTGAAGCTATTAGGGGCACGATTGCTTCCCCGGAGGTCATATAAGGGATCTTGAAGAGAGGTTTTATTCCACTGGCGACCCCAACACTGTTGCCCTCCTGAAGGCCAAGCTGCTGGACTTTTCTGAGGAGGCGAGGCGGGAGGTTAAGTTCCTTGGAAAGTATGCTGAGGCGAGACGGTACGGGGAGGGGGAAAGGCTAGGCCGCACGTTAGCTGGTATGATTTGATTGCCCATGTCCACCACGTTCATCCATGAAATACATACCGCACCAGATACCACTGTCAGGGGTCATATAGAAATTCTGAATGCGTTCTCCACATTTTATTCCCATCTCTACACTGCCACTGAGGATACATGCCCTGAGGGGATGCAGTCCTTTCTTGACTCAATTGCATTGGTTTGGTTCAATACCATGTGGTTCTGTAACTTTGAGGGTCTGTGGTTCGGAGTTTCTGAACCCGTTCAATGAAGGTCGTCGGATATAGACGATTTTGGTATTAGCGGGCCGCAAATGATGAGTCCGGTATGTACGAGTGTTTTCGTCATAACCGATCAATGAGAACACTATGTATTCAGGGATTTCGTTTGAACCCTCGGGTTCCATTTTGTGTGTGGCAGCCATTTTGTGTGGTTGCCCTCACATAGGCCGATGACTATGGCCGAACGAGTCCTTGGGACACGTACACCGTAACTAACTCTTGTGTGACCTGGCCGAACTGACACCCTTGCCCGAGGCTGACCTCGCTGAGCCAGTTCCTTGTTAAGCAGCTGGTCAGATAGAGATCAAAGAGCAGGACATTGCTGAGTTTATGGTACATGCACACACCCTTCTATCTTGCTTCTCATCTGCTTCTGCTCCTTCCTTTATGGCTTAATCACTGATTTGGGTTGAGGTCTTTATGATGGGTTTGTCTGGCCCGTTCGAACAGGAATATTGAATTTTGCTTGGTCTTTTCTGGTGGGCTGGACAACGGAAAGTGGGATTGTCGTCATGCGATATGTTTGAAATGTCACCGTTTCATTGGTCAGTTTGTATGTAATTGATGCTAGCCAGGAATGTGATTTTTGGCTTAAAAGACGATGCTCCGCTCTATGAATGTGTGCTGTCTCTAGCGAACCACCCGTGTTATGCTTCGTAGACCTCTGTTCCTGGTTGCAGCCAATAAATTTGGTCTCTGACGTCATCAAGAAGTGTCCCGTGTCTCTGTTTGCCAAGGCAGGGGAACTCGAAGACATCGGGCGTTATCCCTGGCGCCGCTGGGTTCTAAAACCCGGTTCTTCAGTTGGCGCCCAACGTGGGGCGACTTCAGCGGTACCGGTCCAAGCCTGAAGATCGTGAGGAGCTTCGTGTGGAAATTCTGGAGGAAGGCCTGCCACTTCATCGACCCCTGTATGTCGTCTTGGTCCGAAAGTCTTTGCTACGAGGTTCCCCGCTTTCGGACGGCTACAAAGGACTGCTGCCCTGGCTGTCGCCCGGTCGTTGAGCCATTAGATGATTTGTAGAGCGAGACAATAGACGGGTCTTCTGGTGACGCCATCGACATTTCAGTTAAGTATGAGTGGAGCGTCTCCCAGTCCTTAGTTTTGTTTGGGTATCCTTTGGGATTTCTTTGATTTGGTACCTGCAGGCCCCAAAGCCGAGGGACTCGTGTATTCATGAAACTATCGTTTTGAGATTTCCCTTGAAGTTTGAAGCTAGACTAGTGAGCGAAGATGCCTGGTCTTAGCAGACTTGGAAAGATATTTGGTTTTGGTTGTACTAGGGATTCCCGATTGGAGGATTCGTGTCCGGTTCCTCCGATTGGAACTCCGACCTATGAGCTCTACATAAAACATGGAGTGGGCCCCATTGCGTATAATGAAATATGGGTTAAATATACCAGGAAAGACGGTGTCCTACAGTGGCCCCGTTATGGTAGCTTTGAAACTGAGATTTTAGACAATCTCGAAGTTAAACTGTTCAAGAAGAAAGCCCGGCCGGCGATGTTTAACTCTTTCCGCTTATGGCAAAAGGAAGCCAAACAGAAAGAAATTAAGTTAGCGAAGAAAAATAAACGAGAACGAGGTATGTCAATGGTGCAAGCTGCTATACAGTTTAGGGATAATGAAGAAGAACAAGAAAGCGAACAGATGCTTAGGCAGCGTAAACTAGCGGTGGACAAGTGCTATCCAGCTTTGCCACCTCAACAGCAAGAAGAGAAGAAAGATCTTGTGAAAGATCCTTTAATGTCGCATCTATTGAGTTCGCCACCCCCTTATGCAAAGAATGCTACGGCACCTCCGCCACCAGTTGTAGTTGCGCAACCACCTGCGATTCCTCAACAGCCAGCTCCTCTTCCACTGGCTCCTATTCCTTTGGTGCAGCCTTCTCAAGGGCCGCCGACTTTGCTACCTCCTTCGTCTGCTACTCCTACACCTGTCTTGTCTGTTCCTTCTGTTACTGTTCCGACTTTGGTTTTTTCTCATTCCGCTCCGTCTCCTGTTCTTTTGTCAACTTCTCCTTCTGCTCCACAGAGAATGACTGATGCGGTTGCTAGTATCTTTTCTCCTTTGTTGGGTTCATTGGGTATGTCTCCGGTTGTAGAGCGTAAGCAATTGCGTAGACAATTGCCTGGTCTTGATGAATGGACAGTGTTAGATCACTTAGCGCGTAAATGGATTACGTATCCTTCGCACTATGATCTTGAGGGTGTTATGGATGTTTTCCATCAATGGGAAGCACCGAAACAAAGATATGTTTTTGATATGATGTGTTCTTTCCTTCGTGAACAATGGGAAGATGGTGAGGTAGGACAAACTCCGCCTGAGTTGTACCTTATACGTTCTGAATTTGCGAAAGGGACTGTTGTGGGTCTCGAGGTTGAGAAAGCAGTTGCGACGTTGTTGTCGTTTAGGAGTGAATCTCCTTCTCAGCGACTGTTTGCGCCTGATTCGTCGGTTAGGAGGAAGGCGCGTCAATATCTGATGCGTGAGGTTCCTCCAGTTTGGAGACCTGGTTATGCACAAGCTGTTCCACCTGTTCAGTCACACTTTCAGCGAGTCTGGGTACATGTTCCTTGGAAACGTGCTGAAGTCTTAGCTCTTAAGCAAACTTTGCCTGATCCCCGGAAAAATCCAACAGGGTTTTATAAAGAGTTGTCTCAAACTGCGGGTTCATGTATTATGAATCTGGCCGATATCGACATGTTGTTTGGGAATGTTGTCCCACAGCCTATCTGGGGTAAGATTCGTCATACGGATCATGCGCAGGAATTAGGTGATACCTGGAATAATCTTAGAGATGCAGATAATAGACAAGTAGTTGGTGCTAAACCAGAGGATTTGATTTCTGACCTTCCTGGTAGGATTATTGATTATATGAAGACTCTGATGCCTGATGTGCGTGTTAATTGGGACAAGTTGTCTGCATGCAAGCAGAAGAAAGACGAAACTGTGTCCGACTTTTTCACTAGGTTTGAAGAGACCTTTGTAGACCACAGTGGTCAGGATATGAGTACCGAAGGTGGTCAAAGGTTGTTCGTTGACAAATTTGTTCATAATTTGCTTCCAGAATTATGTAATAGGTTGAAGGATTCTGAGAGTGCTTGGGCTGTTTCTACGTCAGCGCAGATTTTGGCTACTGCCCAGTACTATGAAAATAGGAATAAAGATGAGATAGAGAAAGCGGATAGGATTCCTAAGGAATTGAAGACTAAAGTTCTTCTACAGCAAGCTTATCCGCCTCGTAATAATCAGCGCGATTATCAGCAACCTCAGCAATATCAGAGAAACTCGCCAAGGTTCGAGTCTTCTCAACAGCCTTTTTTCCGTAGACCCTAATCAATGTGCGTATTGTAAAGAAGATGGTCATTTCAAGGGTAGTTGTCCGGTTCTGTTACAACGTACGAATGGTGCTTCTGGTATGAGAGGTCGAGGTGTTCAACAAGCTCCTAGAGGTAGAGGTCGTGGTCAAAATACGCGTTCTTTGCTTCCACAGAACTCTATGAATAGCTTTGATCAGCAGAATGGTGCGTCTGGTAGGATGCCACAGTACTATGCGGACGATTACTATGTTGAAGGTGAGAATGTGGATGGTAATGACTGCTAGGACAGCCATAGACAAAGAGAGGGAGTTGTTTCAGTTCCAGTAGATCAGAGTGGACCCTATGTTGAAGTGATTGCATCAGGTGTGTCAGAGCCTTTTCTGTTGGATACTGGTGCTGCAAAGAGTTCTATTATGCACTCTAAACTCCCTGGTGCACCTTTGTCTGGCTTAAAGAATGTTTCAGTAGGTTTTTCTGGCGCCCTGGTTACGAATCCGATTTCTAGTCCGTTGTCTATTTCTGTTGGACCTTGTGAATTCGAAGCACCCCTCATTCTGACGACTGGTTGTAGTGAGAACTTGTTGGGATTGGACTTGTTAAAGAGATTGTATGCGACGCTATATTGTTCTCCTTCAGGAGTACATCTTACATTGGGTAAGAGAGTGATCTCTCCGATGTACTTGTCTAAAGATCGACTTCCACCTGAATTGTCTTCTCTCCCCGATTCTCTTTGGGCTACTGGTCTGAATGATGTGGGTCTCCTAGAGATTCCGCCATATGTTGTGACGTTGAAAGCAAATGCTAGATTACCACGCATTCCACAATATCGTATCTCTAGTGATGGTGAAAGAGCACTTTTGGCGATCATTTATGATCTGATTGAGAAAGGTGTGATTGAGGAAATGAGAGGTAATGTGTGCAATAGTCCTATTTTGCCTGTTCTGAAGAGAACTGATTCTTCACAGCCTCCTGTATATAGGTTCGTGATCAATCTCCGCGAGATGAATAGGATTGTTGTTCCGCAATTTCCTGTTGTACCTGAAATCACCGCTTTACTGACTTTGATCCCGGCTACAGCCACGTGGTTTTCGGTGATTGACTTGAAGAATGCTTTCTTCAGCATCCCGATTGCCGTGGAGAGTAGGGATATTTTTGGGTTCTCATTTGGAGGCCGAGTTTCCGGTTTAAGTGCGCTCCTCAAGGCTATTGCGAGAGTCCATCGATCTATAGCCAAGCTTTCAAGACGCAACTTGATTTGCTGGTTTTGCCTGATGGTGCTGCTCTTATTCAGTACGTTGACGATGTGTTAGTTGCTGTTGACAATGAAGAGATTTGTAGAGAGGCTACTTTGTCGTTGTTACACCATCTGTATGATTTCCATCATAAGGTTTCTCTTTCAAAGTTGCAATATTGTCGACAAGAAGTTACCTATTTAGGTCACCTCTTATCGAAGGAGACTGACCCCAGAAAGAATTCAAGCGATTGCGAAAATGAGTGTGCCTATGACACAGAGAGAAGTACGTGCTTTCTTGGGTATTACGTCGTACTGTAGACAGTGAATCCCTAATTTTTCATTGCTTGCGAAACCTTTGATAGCTCTTACTGTTAAGGATACTCCAAATCCTATTCCTTGGACTGACGAATGTCAGAAGAGCTTTTCAGAATTACGTGATGCGTTGTGTTCGGCTCCTGTGTTGGGTACCCCCGACTACAGTAAGCCTTTCACATTATATGTCCACGAGAGAGAGGGATGTGCATTGTCAGTTTTGACTCAACAATTTGGCGATAAGCAGCGTCCATGTGCTTATTTTTCGTCGACTTTGGATCCGGTAGCTAGAGCATTGCCGAGTTGTCTGAGAGCTACAGAGGCAGCGGCTGTTTCGATTCGACAGTCTGCTGGTTTCGTAATGGACAATACACTGATTGTGATGGTTCCACATGCAGTGGATACCTTGTTGAATCGTACAAGACACAGCCCTTAACTAGTGCTCGGTTGTCTGGTTACGAATTGACCTTGTTAGCGAGTCATGTGCATATAAAGAGATGCAACACGTTGAATCCAGCTACGTTGTTGCCGATTTCAACTGAGATAGACGATACTGAACAACATGATTGTTTCCTTAGAACTGAGGAAGAAACGAAAGGGAGGATAGACCTTAGGGATACTCCTCTTCCAGAGTGTGATGGTACCTTATGGGTTGATGGTTCGTGCTTCAAGCTTCCGAATGGTGATACGACTGCGGCATATGCTGTTACGACTTTGCATACGATTGTTGAAGCTGCACGTATCCCACATAATTCAGCGCAAGCAGCAGAGTTGATTGCATTAACGAGAGCGTGTGTGTTGGCGAAAGGAAAACGAGTGACTGTGTATACTGACAGCCAGTATGCATTCGGTGTGGCTCATAGTTTTGGACGTTTGTGGAGAGAACGTGGGTTCCTGACTTCGCATGGGACCAAGATCCAGCATGGTCAGTTGGTGAATGAACTTCTTGAATCTCTTACTTTGCCGTTGCAAGTAGCGATTGTGAAATGCAGTGCGCATAAGAAAGTTACGGATGATTTTGGTCGTGGTAATGCGTTTGCAGATGAAGTAGCAAAAGAAACTGCAAGAGATGTGATGAGTCGAATGTATGCTGCAGGTCCGGCGGGATGGGTTCCAGATGGAAGTATGTGTGAAGATACGATTGAGAGTGTGAAATCCATCCAAGCTGAAGCTACAGAGAAAGAGTTGAATGAATGGAGAGAAAGTAAGGGTAAATTGGATTAGAATGGTTGTTGGATTGATTTGTAAGAGCATCAAAGATGGTTGTTACCCGATGAGTATGTACTTCCAGTGGTTACGATGGCTCATGGATTGGCTCATATCAGCGTGAAAGGGATTTGCAAGTTGCTGGCTCCGGTTTGGCAGAATGCCGGAATTCCTAAGTGTGCAGAGAATCTGGTTAAGAACTGTATGGTGTGTTTGATGTACAATCCTGGTAAGGGAATTCCAACCCCAGCTGATCATTTTGCTCCTCCAACGTATCCGTTTGAGGCTTTGCAGCCACATGGAGAGGTGCAACAATCTAAAGTATGTGTTAGTGGTTGTTTGCTCTTTTTCTAGATAGGTGGAAGCCTACCCTTTAAAGGACAACACTGCCTTGTCCACAGCGAAAGCCCTTATTAAGGAATTCTTCCCTAGGTTTGGATTGCCGAAAATTATCTGGAGTGACAATGGAAGTGAATTTGTGGGTCAAGTGATGAAGAGAATATGTGATGGGTTAGGTATTCGGCAGAAGTTTCACGCTGCAAATCACCCCCAATCAGCTGGTCTAGTTGAGTGCTATAATGGCACTCTAAAATTTAAGTTAGCCAAAATTCAAGCGAGCTCTGGTTTACAATGGCCAGATGCCTTGCCCCTAGCCCTTTGTCTAGTAGAATGACTGTGCATTCACAAATGGGTTTGAGTCCATATGAGATCGTGTTTGGTCGCCCGGCAAACATTTGGGGAGTGCCGAGGCCGACAAAATTTAGTGAACTAGAACATCCTGTGTTGCTTGACTACCTGTACGAATTGACGGCTAAATTGCGTGTTTTGTATCAACAGGTTCACGATTCGTTACCACAGGCTTCTGAAGATCCAGGCACGCCATTGAACCTGGCGCTTGGGTGCTCGTGAAGAATTTTCAGCGAACCAAGAACGAGCAGTCCCGCTGGACCGTACCGTATCTGGTGTTGTTATCTACCCGTTCTGCAGTTCGAGTGCACAGTAAAAAGAACTGGATCCACGGCGTACATTGCAAAAGGGCTCCTTTGCCTCTGCCGTACGACCGGTGGGTCCAGAGAGGACTTCCTGATTCTGAGACTGAGACCGTACCTCGTTTTCTGGCATTCAGTGATGCCCGTTTGATTGGAACGAACACTGAGCAAGAAAGTGATGATCTTCTCCAAGAAGCTGTGCCTCCGTTGAACCGTTTGAACACTATTGAACCTGATTTACTTTTCTGAGAACAGACATTGCCTGGCAAACAGCGTTATAATTTGCGACCGAGAGTCGCGGGACAAAAAAAAATATAAAGTTTTCTTTTTCAGGTTAAACTCTCCTCCGAGGAACTAGTTTGATTTTTGTTTTTCAAACCGCCATCCGGGTTCAGCTGTAGGGTCGCGGTTGCCGAAGTCTTTGGAGTGCAAGCCGAAGACATTAGGTCGACGGTTCTGGTTGGCCTAAGGGAGTTGCCCTGGGCTGACAGAAGCATTCCTTAGCATAGAACAACCTACCACCGCGAGCAGCAATTAGAGAGGATGGAGTTTTTCGAGATGGAGAGACCTGTTGAGAGAATAAGCTTTAAGAGCAAAATCTGTAAATAGATGAGCAGGAAAACATTTTTAATATTGTGTTTATTTATGTTGCTTAGCTTAATGATGTTTTTAATTGGATATGAGACATTCTCTTTTCAAGTGACGTTCATGCCCACTACGCAACCTATACCTCCTCCTACTATTTCTTCTCATTCTTTTCACCCTCTGCCTGAACATGAAATCGTTAGAAGACTGGAATTTGCTAACAATTCTTTTGTTATGCTTCTGCACCAACACCAGCTAGTAATGAACACGACAAACTGTTGGGGTGTGGCCTAACGCCCCATACGACCGATAAGGTATTCCGTAACTGGTTTTGCCTTTCAGCTATAATGGTTCAATTTGGGCATACAGGACGATGTTCATTTATGCTCATGGAATCTATCCCCAACGTGCCGTGAAAGATAGTCCGAAGACTAGTGCTCTGGTCAAGGGTATAGTCGACATGATTAGAGGAATTAGTTCCTATGAGACTATCCCGAGAGATGAGACACAAGCATACATTGGTTGGAACGTTACTGGATATGGAGTTAGTCTGAGTGTTAACCAGCGAGCGAAAAGTTCTCCACCGATTTGGATAGTGCCCCATCAGGGTCATTATTGTCTGCAGGGTAATGGCAAGAATCCGAGAGCTCAGTTAGGGAAGAGTGTCTGCACTGAGACATATGTATTTGCGTCTCAGACTTCCCCAGCATTCTTAGCAGCTAAGGGTACCTATTTCATTTGTTACGACAAAGCGTACACATGGTTGCCCCCTGACTTCTCGGGCACATGTTTTGTTTATTTCCTGTTGCCTCCCACTTTTACAGCTGCGGCAGATTACCATAAGACGAGAGTTGCTAGAGGTGTCTTCAGTAAGGAAGATACCGCAGGGCAAGAGTTGGGAGATTTCTTTAAGGGTTTTCTGCCGTTCTGGGGACCTATGGCTAACAGCAGGAACATTCGCCAGTTGACGAGAGTGGTTGAGTCCACCATAGTCGACACTGCCGGTGCCCTTAGTAACTTGATTGCTGAGCTCCAGTCGGATCGACTTATGACACTTCAGAATAGAGTTGCTCTTGATGTCATACTTGCAGATAGAGGTGGAGTGTGTAAACTGATTCAATCGAGCTGCTGCGTTTTCATTCCAGACAACGCTCCGACAGTCTTCCAGGCCATTTCCAAGCTACATAAGATCTCCGAGTCTGTACATATAGACGAGGGAGATTGGCCGTTGATGGGATGGTTTTGGGGATTGTTATCCACGTGGGGATGGAAGATTCTGATGGTCATTGGGATGATCTTATCTATCCTTTTCCTGTTCTGTCTCTGTGTACAGTGTGCTCCTGCTATATGTGGCCTCTGTGCTACTTTGTGTGCGAGGAGACCTGTCCAGAGAGAGTTACAAAGTACTAGGATGATGCTACAGCAACATCTTGATGATCTGATGAATATAGACCTGGATTCAGACTGACATGGGTTTGGGTTTATTGCCTATGTAAGGGCAAAAGGAGGGTCTGTGGTTCTGTAACTTTGAGGGTCTGTGGTTCAGAGTTTCTGAACCCGTTCAATGAAGGTCGTCGGATATAGACGATTTTGGTATCAGCGGACCGCAAATGATGAGTGTGGTATGTACGAGTGTTTTCGTCATAACAGATCAATGAGAACACTACGTATTCAGGGATTTCGTTTGAACCCTCGGGTTCCATTTTGTGTGCGGCAGCCATTTTGTGTGGTTGCCCTCACATAGGCCGATGACTATGGCCGAACGAGTCCTTGGGACATGTACACCTTAGCTGACTCTTGTGTGACCTGGCCGAACTGACTCCCTTGCCCGAGGCTGACCTCGCTGAGCCATTTCCTTGTTAAGCAGCTGGTCAGATAGAGATCAAAGAGCAGGACATTGCTGAGTTTATGGTACATGCACTCACCCTTCTATCTTGCTTCTCATCTGCTTCTGTTCCTTCCTTTATGGCTTAATCACTGATTTGGGTTGAGGTCTTTATGATGGGTTTGTCCGGCCCGTTCAAACAGGAATATTGAATTTTGGTTGGTCATTTCTGGTGGGCTGGACAACGGAAAGTGGGATTGTCGTCATGCGATATGTTTGAAATGTCACAGTTTCATTGGTCAGTTTGTATGTAATTGATGCTAGCCAGGAATGTGATTTTTGGCATAAAAGACGATGCTCCGCTCTATGAATGTGTGCAGTCTCTAGCGAACCACCCGTGTTGTGCTTCGTAGACCTCTGTTCCTGGTTGCAGCCAATAAATTTGGTCTATGACGTCATCAAGAAGTGTCCCGTGTCTCTGTTTGCCAAGGCAGGGGAAATCGAAGACATCAGGCGTTATCCCTAGCGGTTCTTCAAACACCCACAGAAAGTATATGGATCTCCAGTTCAATGACGAAGATGTCACCCAGGTTATAAAAAGCTTACCGCTTGATAAAGCCCCAGGCCTGATGGCTTGACCACATCTTTTTACAAAACATATGTTGAGGAATTGGCGCCTAGGTTGGTGGCGATATATGAGGAGGTTCTGGAGGAGGAAGTACTGCCTAAGTCCATGAGGGAAGCCATAAATAATACTTTGTTAAAGCCCGGGCAGCCAGAAACGGAGGTGGACTCATACAGACCGTTATCGATGATAAATATAGACGTTAAATCCTAGCTAAGCTGATTGCAAGTAGAATGTGCACTGACTCTCCCTTGGAGGGGATTTCCAGCTGCCTGATGACAGTATTGTATCGTACTAGAAATCCAACGTGCAATGCCTCATTTGGAGAGCAGCTAGCCCTTACAAGGAGCACTAAGGCCACAAAGAGTTGGGGTGACTATAAGGCTTCAGTTCTGTGGCGATAGAATTTTAAAGAGCGTTAAATATCTAGAGAATAATGAGTCTCTCCGCTGGTGTTGTAGGTTGCAGAAAAATGGTTTGGGTTGGTAATTACTATCACACTGTCATCATTGAAATGAAGAAACGGCTCCTGGATAGTGATAGCCTGCATGTCTCCAACCCTTCCTGCAGAAGTCAAAGCCAGAAGTGCCACCACTTTCCATGACAGAAATTTCACCTCCGCCTTGTGGATAGGTTCGAAGGGATGCCTTATGAGTTGAGACCTGACCACATTAAAGTGCCAAAGTTGTGGAATAGGCTTGACCCGAGGGAAGACCCTAAAAAGTATCTCATGAATTGTTGGATGATTCTAGATAACCATAAAGAGGGGCCTGAAGAGGTTCTAGTAAAATGTAAAATAGCCACAAGATGAACCTTAATAAATGATTGAGCTAGACCAGCTTTCACCAAGGAAAGAATGTAAGAAAGAATCCCATGAGCCGAAGAAGAGAAGGATGAATGCCCGATTTCTGGCACCAGAGACAAACCTCTTCCATTTCGTCTGATATGTTTTGTTAGTGCTCTGTGCCCGGACGTGAGAAAGAATGTCTTTACATTCAGTGGATTGGTTCAGATGATTGAACTCTGTGTTCAGAAGCCATGCCGCTAATCGAAGCAATTTTGGATCCGGATGTAGCACTTGACCCTGGGACATCGTCAGAAGCGATGGGAAAGGACCCAGGAGAATCAGCTCTCTCTCCGAGAGAGGAAGGTGTTCTGTGTACCAATGCTTGTGTGGCAAGATGGGGCTATGAGGATCATCCTGCAGGGATCTGCCTTCACCATCATGAGAAGCTTTGGTAGGAGGGGAATGGGAGGAAAAGTGTAGGCAAAAGTGCCTGACCATGCGTTCCAAAACACATCCCCCCAGGATCCCGAATGGTGATGCCAACTTGCGAAGTACCAGCATTTCCTGTTTTCTGGAGTCACAAATAGGTCTATGGATGGCTTGCCCCAGAGCAGAAAAAAGGGTTGTCTAGTGTTTCCTGGTGCAGTTCCCATTTGCGGCATGCAGACTTGAGCCTGTTGAGTGTATCCACTGGCACGTTGAGATTCCCTGGAAGATGTCCTGCTCTTAGCAAAACCCCATTCTGGATCGTCCACTGCCAGATGCATTGAACTTCCAGTGATGACAGAAGGCACCTTTCCCCCCTGCTTGTTGAGATAAGGTATCACCATTGTATTGTCTGTCCTGACGAGAAGTGATGAGCTTCTTATCCTAGGAAGGAACGCTTGGAAGGCTAAATGAATTGCTCTTAGTTCCAGCAAACTGATGTGGAGAAGGCAATAATGTTGCTGCCAACGATCACTGATTTGAAGCTCTTGCAGGAACGCTCCCCATCCCTCCAGAGATGCATCTATAGTTATTACTCGCGGAGCAGAGGATGGCAGAAAAGACAGACCTTTTGAAATGTTTTTCTGCTGGGTCCACCAAGAGATAGTTTGGAGCATAAGCGGGGTTACTTTCATGATAATCTCAAAAGAACAGTTTACCAGGCGCCATTGTAAGTCTAGTTGTTCCTGAAGGGGATGCATCTGAAAGGGGCAGAATGGAATCAGGGGAATGTAGGATGACATTGAACCCAGGAGAGACTTGTAACAGCAAAGTGAAAGTGACTTTTTTTTTAGGAAGAGTTGAGCCATAGACATCAGTTTGGTACGTCTTTCTAGTGATGGGAAGGCTTTGCTCAGAGACATGTCCAATATGGCTACGAGAAAGGTAGTACTTTTGAACGGGTGTAGGTTTGATTTCTCCTTGTTTAAGGTAAGCCCCAGACCTGTGCAAGCTGTTGTGTAAGCCCGGGCTGCCACAATGGACGGAGATTTTATCAACCATTCGTCCAAGTAAGGAAACACCTGGTGATGTTGCCTTTTGAGGAAAGCCGCTACTGGGGAAAGACACTTTGTAAATATCCTTGGCGCAGATCTTAGGCCGAATGGCAGAGCCTTGAATTAATAGTGGCTCCTGGCTACAGTGAAGCGAACATACTTCCTGTGCGATGAGTGTAAGGAAATATGGAAATAAGTGTTCTGTAAGTCTAGAGTGGCCATGAAATCTCCTGAATTTAGAAGCAGTAGTATGTCTTGAAAGGAGACCATACGAAAGGACTGTTTCTTGAGATAGGAGTTGCGAGTCCTCAAGTCTAGGATAAGTCGCCACTTTTTGAAAGTCTTCCTTACCAAAAAGAAACTGGAGTAGAATCCTTTCCCTCTCTGGGATGCCATAACTGGTTCTATTGCCTCTTTCTGGAGCATCAACCCGGTTTCTAGGAGCAGGAGGTATAGATGCTTTGCCACTTGTAAGTGAGGTGGAGTGGATTGTGGAATTGAATAAACTCTAGCGTGTGGCCAACCTGAACATGTTGAGCACCCATTGATCAGTTGTTATCTTTCGCCAGGTTTGAATGTATAAAGAGGTAAGGTAAGGTAAGGTAAATTTATTATGCATAGTTAATTAAAACCAGTGCAAACATTTTACAAAGAAGTTTTAAAATATCATAAGAAAAATTGATTCATTAAGTTATCATTAAAAGAGTATACAATAAAATGGCCAATCTAATGGCCAGTAAAATTACTCTTAAGGCAGTAGAGCATATTTCCTTGAGATCTGATTAGCGTCTATATATTTCCTGTGTCAATGTTCGGATTGTTTTTTGACAGTTCTTGCTCGATTATTGCAAGGAACTTTACATATTTGCAGTTCAGTTTCATGTTTGCCGGGTTCAGGCAAGCCAGCACCGCTTGCCTTCTGGTGCGAGTTCCTTTCTGCTTGAGCTGGTCCTTTAAGAGCTGTTGGCGGGCTGGCCTCAGCTCTTGGCAGAGGCAGGTCATATGAAGTATGTCGCCCTTCTCTGTGTCACAAAAGATACAGGCATCATGGCCATTACTCCTGAGCCAATGTATAAAGAGATTTTTCCCCTCACACATGCCTGAATGTGAAAAGGGAGTCGGAGTCTAAAAGTATTCTATGTTGACGTGTGGAATCCTTCCTCTGTCAACCTGCTCTTACGCTGATCTGGAATAAGCTGTAGACTGAGTTTGCCAGTGAGTGTACTACAGTTGATAAGGCTGTGTAGAGGAGGTGTATGAGGGATACCTGTATTGTTGATATCCACCTCTATATAAGGGCAGACCTCTTACCTGAACTCCTCAAAAAGGAATCTTATGGTACTGGAGGGTCCCTGTTGGAAATGGCCCTTTTTGCAGGGTTTTCCCCAAACCTTTTGCTTCTTCCTCCTATTTTTTCCTGAAATGCTGTTGTTGGTTTTAGGACTCTGGGCACTTTACCACTGCTATTCAGTGCTAAAGTGCATATGCTCTCTGTGAAATTTGTATTATGGATTGGTGTTTCCATGATTGGCATATTTAATTTGCTTGAAAACCCCTAGTAAAGTGCACTGTGTGTTCAAAGGGTCTGTAAATCAAATGCTGCTAGTGGGCTTGCAACACTGGTTGTGCCACCCACACAAGCAGCCCTTCAAAGGTAATTTAGACCTGCCACTGCAGTGTTTATGTGCAGTCTAGTACTGCCATGTCGAGTTGGCAAGTGCACCCACTTGCCAGACCCTAACCGTCCCTTTTCTTACATGTGAGTCATCCCTAAGGTAGGCTCAAGGTACCCCTGTGGATAGGGTGCAGTGCATGTGAAAGGTAGGACATGCCCTGATGTGTATGGCATGTCCTGATAGTGAAATACTGCCAATTTCGTTTTTCACTATTTAAAGGCTATCTGGCCCATAGGAAAGCATGGGAGTTAATTTATAACATCTTATAAATCTAACTTCCACCTGGGACCAGATAGGAAAATAAAGTTTAGTATGCCTGAACTCAGAATCTAAAGATGCATCTTTTAGTAAAAGTGATTTTTACATTCTGTGTTTGAAATTACTACTTTTAGAAAGTAGGTGTTTTCTTGCTTACCCATTCTGTGTGCCTCTGCTAGCATGTGTATTGACCGTCTGGCTTTCAAGTGAAAGGGGCTGGGGATATGCATTGGCTCCAGAGAGTATGGATGAGTCAGGGCTATGTTGAATAGACCTGGGCTGCAATCAGTGTAGTGGGAGGAGTTTTCACTAGCACCTGAATAGGCCCAGTCTGCATTTAGAGTAGTGGGAGTAGATTGGGCCTGCTCTGCATTAGACAATGCTGTCTCCGCCTCCTGCTGGGAAGATGGGTCATAGGGGACCAAACTGGTTTGAATAAAGCACATACACTCTCTGCCTGAAAGGACAACGGAATTTGGAGTATACATATTGGGGCCCATACCCCAGAAGGGCTTGAGGTAGAGCTTGCCCCCTGTTCAAGAAGTCTCAGGAACAGCAAAGACTTCAATTTCTTCTGCCATCAACATTGGCGATTGTGTGTTTTAGACTGCAACAGAAGGAAAAGCAACCAGTGCCATCTACAATGCTGCTGTCTACTCTGTGTCCTGAAGGCACCGCAGAAGGCACCGCCGCATGCTGCACCACAATCAGGATCTCGCCGACGATGCCAACCGATGCAACCGAGCCACTGCTTGCACAGTGACCTATGGGCACCGCACTTCACACTGCCTCGCTTCATGACGCTGCCTTGGTGTCCCTGACTCTGCCGCTCCATGCCAACATCGACTCCGCTGCTTGCACTGTGGTTCAAGGGCACCGCCCGTAGGTTACACAACGCACCATCCTCTTTCCACACCGCAGCCTTGGCCCACCAACACCGGCGCAATTGACTCCAGTTCGTCAGCCAACCACAATGCTTCAGCAACGACCAAACTGCTGCTTGCACCATGACCTGCCAGCACCCCGACAAGCACTACAGAACTTCGCACCGCAGCACTGGTCTCACCGACGCCACTGTTGAACCCTCACCGAGCCGCTGCCTGAACTGCGACCTGAGGGCACTGCAGACACACTTCTGCACTGCGCACCACATCCCCGATGCCCGCCGACACTGGCGCTCCTGACTTCAATCACGAGGAGTATGATCTGCATAATGTGTGACTTCAATGGCCTGACGACTCCTGCACCGACCTCCGGAACAGACGCCTGCGGATGCCGGCTTTTCAGGGCTCATCGAGAGGTCGCCAGCGCCCTGCATTACTAAAGGTACTGTTTTGAGGGTCTTCCCGACACCGTAGCTGGCCATGATGCCGTGGTCAGCCAGAACTGTTGGACTTGTTGTTCACGACGCCGTGATAGTCCCAAAGGGCGCTATCAACTTCAAGGAACTATATTTTAAGTCTATTTTGAATATTGTAGATTTCTGAGAACTATATGGTAAATGTTTCTCGTTTTTGGTCTTGTTTTGCATATATAAAATATTGGATATTTTTTTAAACAGGTGTGGTTCCCTTTTGTAGTGTCTTCACTGTATTACTGTTGGTTATGTGCAAATGCTTTACACACTGCCTCTAAAATAAGCCTGACTACTCATGACAAGCTACCAAGGTGGTGAGCATGGGTTATTTTAGGAGTATAATTCCCTTATCCTGACTAGAAGGAAGTGTCCCTACTTGGACAAAGGCGCAAACCTTTGCCAACTATGGGTCCCCATTTCTAACAGTCCCCAAAGACTTCGCTGTTTCAATGTCCTTCTTTATATCCTGGCGAGCCTCATTGATGTACTTACCAAAATGGGCCTCTCCATCAAGTGGAAGATCAAACATTTTATTCTGAACCTCTGGCCGAAAAGATGTTGCTCTGAGGCATCCTTGTCGGCGTAAGACCGCTGATCCTGCCAGAGACCCAGTGATGTCCATCGCACAGTCTATAACTTACGAGGAAGCTCTCTCACCCTCCCGGAGGATTTCCTTGGCGGCTGACATACTTCAATCAGGGAGTTGGCCGATGTGAGGGGCTAGGTCTCACCACATCTAGCGATCATAAATACCTAAGATCGCTAGAACATTAGCTGCCCTGACCATCAGTCCTGACATCGAAGAGAATCATTTGCCTGCGTTGTCAAGGCGTCTGCCTTCCTTGTCCGGAGGTGTTGTGCCTAGAGCGGCCGGGTACTTGGACTTCCATAGAGCCGCTTGAATTATTACTGAGCCTGGCTTTGGGCGACCCACTATGCAAACCGGACTATCTTCTGAGGTCTTATACTTCTTCTCCAATCTAGGAAGAACAGGAATCACTGTGGTGTCGTCTTCATGACCATAAGGCCCTCCTTCCATATGTAAGCAACAATGCTAATGGCTCGCACTGATTTCCTGAAGGGTTCTTTGAAGTCATAAAGAAAGCACTCCTTTTGCGAAGTTGGCATTGGCAAATTATATCTATTGGCTGCTCTTTCCAGAATATTATAAAAACCATAGATATCTTCAGGTGGAGAATCTATAGGAAACGGTGAGGGTGAAGACGGGGTGGGAATAATATAGTTGTCACATTCCCTGTGTGGATCTGGAAGCTCCCTCTCCTCCTGGTCATAATCAGAGGTGAAAGGATGCTAGTCAGGAGGCAGTGTTGATGGTGGATCAGTAACTGTGTGTAACATTGTCACCAATTGAGGGGTGGAAGGTACTGAATAATGTTTCGGAGGCACCACAGAATGTTCCGGAACAGTAAAAGGAGCCAGAAATCTTTTCTTTTAGTGCAAAAGCATAAACTGTAGATCAGAAAGCAACGAGCATGGCATACAAACCATCTCCTCCTGATAGTGTTGGTGGTAGTCCTGAGGAGGCACATAATAGTGTCTCTCCTCATAGCCCTCCTCAAAGTCGTCTTCCTGGCATTTTATGTGCAATACCGATGGACTGCGGGCGTAACCAAAGGGGCCATCATCATCCTCCGAGTCCTCTTCCTCCAAGAGATGTGAAGGAATGAAAGGAGTCACCTTACTAGGTGGTGTGATTTCTGGAATTGAGTGTCTGATTCTTGATTCCTCTGCAGGTATTTTTTCCCTTGTCGATGGTGTCGTCGGTGGAGCCACTATCGAAGGCAAACTATACACTATACAGTCGATGCCATTGACCGCACTGTAGCTGTCGTCATAGCTGTTGTCGTCGATGTCATCATTGCTGTCGTCATCTCTGCCGTCGTCGCTGTTGTTGTCGCTGTTGGAACCACTGACAAGAAAGATGTTGGCAGTACAGTAACCGACGATTCTTGCCGAATCTTCAACAACAATCCCGTCGTCAATGACATCGCTGGAGGAGATATTGATGATGACTGTCCCTTGACTGCGGATCCCCGGAAAGCATCGCTCCGCGACGATGATGGTCCTCTTCATCAATTTTGCCTTCGATGACGATGATTTAGCCAAAGGTAAAGCCTTTGTGGATGGTTTCTCCTCAGGAGCAACACAAAAAGGCTTCTTGAAGGCTTTCCTACCCTCAGGAGGTGTTGACGGTGGCAGAGAACTCACCTTTTTAACTCTGCTGTCCCCAGCCAAATGTCCTTTCCTCTCCTTTCACCTCGGTGAGGAGATTTTGTAGGACTAAGCCTATAAGACCCATGGGAGATCGTTTTTGAGGCTTTACAAGGGCGCTCACCGGATGAGTGAGGTTCAAATCTTTCCCTCTTGTGAGACCTTCTGGAAGATAAAGGAAGAAGAGGCCTCATCAATATGCTAACTAGATATAGGCACCTTTCTGTATTTCAGCTTTTGAGCCAAACGGGAAGTCCCTCTCATGATCCCTCAGCGTTTTCGTGGAGAAGGTACACTATACCTTACAATCCTTGGTCTTGTTTTCAGGGTACAGGCAGTAGATACAGTCCTTGTGAGGGTCATCCACATGAAGTCTTTTCTTAGAACAGGTGGCACATTCTCTAAAAAGACCCTTCTTCTTTTCAGGAAAGTAGATTAACTAAGCCCAATAGAATTCTGAAGAATATGTTAGGAAAAAATCCTTGCAAGAGAGTAGATATAGGAGAAACTGAGCAGAGCTCAGTGGAAACTCCCTAGCACAACATGCAGTAGAAAATCTGACGGTCTGAGGTTGTCTCGGGTGAGTTCTAGAAGGTAGGGTGTTCTGACTGGCTAAAGCCTGCTTTTGGTGTCTTTTACAAAAAGTGATGGATATGGAATAAAACTGAAATGAGCCGAGCATGATTTTTCGTTTATGTTACCTTGCATTGCTGGTTCGATACACAACAGGGAATGATTCAAGCATGTGAATCTATGAAAGTTCTAATAGTGGAGTAAAGATGTTTCTCCTCGTTGTACCTCCCTTACGCCTCCCATTGGGAGGCATTCGTTTTTGGCGCTGCCTCAGATTTACGATTTCTCATAAATTTGAAGAAGTGTCAAAAAGACATGGATGATGCTAGGAACGCCCCCAGCAACACTCGCAGAAAACTGTGTTAAAGGGAATGATAGTTATCAGGCAGCATTGAGCCAAAAAAAGTGGCTTAGTGCTGCCTGATGAACAAGTTACTTACCTTCGGTAACCCTTTTTCTGGTGGATACAGTATCTGCCCGTGGATTCCTCACCTTGTGAATATCCCCCTGCGTCAGCAACATTCGGAAATTCTTTTGTAGCTCTTCACACCGACGTGGACGACGTTACAGGACGGATGGCTTCGCGCGCTCGGCTCCGCTGACATCACTGACTCCATAATAGGACTCCGTCGGCGTGATAACATCAGTTCCGCCCTTTTTTCTGTGCCTTCGAGGCACATGGACAGACCGACAACAGTAGATATACACGCAATGTACACAGTACCAAATAATCAAAATAACACACACACGGTGTGTAGTCAATGCAGGAAAGCAATTATAATAACACATTTCCTTTGACAATAAAATATTTACATTAAAACAATGACACTAAAACAGGTATAGAAGAGCGGACAGGGGGGGGGGGGGCAGTGAGGAATCCACAGGCAGATACATCTGCCAGTGGATTCCTCACCTTGTGAATAGAGTCCCACAGCAGTCCCCACTCCTGGAGGAGGGTGTCCACTCCCCTATACCAGAAAATCCTAGAGAACAGAACGCGCAAAGTGGCCGTCCCTCCTCACTTCGGAATCCAAGCAGTAATGCTTTGCGAAAGTGTGGAGGGAAGCCCAAGTCGCTGCTCTACAAATGTCCTCTACAGGTACACCCCTATACAAAGCAGATGTAGCAGACCTTGCTCTAGTAGAATGAGCTCTTAAACCTTCAGGAGGTTCCTTACCCGCCAGAGAGTAGCATATCTTGATACACAAGACAATCCATCTTGACAGCGTGTGCGCTTGTGCACCGCCTTGCCTTTTCTGGCTTCAACAAAACCCACAAAGAGCTGGTCATCCACTCTGAACTCTCTGGTTCTGTCCAGGTAGTAGCTCACCGCCCTCTTAGGGTCCAAGAGGTGAAGTCTCTCCTCCTCTTTGGAAGGGTGAGGGGGAGGATAGAAGGTAGGGAGGGTAATGGACTGCCCCAGATGGAAGGGAGTTACCACCTTAGGCAGAAAAGCAGCCCTGGTCCTGAGTACCATTCGTTCAGCATGAATGGTCAAGAAGGTCAGGAATGGGGGCTTTGAACTAAGAGCTTCAAGCTCACTTACCCTCCTTGCCGAGGTAATTGCAATCAGGAAGACCGTTTTAAAAGATAACAGTCTCAAGGGACACTTGTGCAAAGGTTCAAAAGGTGAACCCATCAAGAAAGTAAGCACAAGATTCAAGTCGCATTGAGGCACAATAAAGGGAGTAGGAGGACATTTATTTGTAAGATCCTTTAGAAACCTTAAAACAATAGGAGATTTAAATAAGGATGGCTGATCCGTCAGACAGAGAAATGCCGACAAGGCCAAAAGATAACCTTTGACCATAGCTACAGCAAACCCTTGCTGAGCCAAAGAAAGAGCAAACTGAAGTATGTCAGACAATCAAGCCATCAAGGGGTCAATGGACTTCTCCCCACACCAAGAGACAAATTTAGACCACCTATAAGAATAGATAGACTTGGTGGAATGATGCCTGGCTGATAAAATTACATCCACCACGTCATGTGGGAGAGAAAAATAATTCAGGTTGCCCCGTTCAATCTCCAGGCATGAAGGTGTAAGGTCTGGAGGTGGGGGTGGGGGTGTAGAACCTGCCCCTCCATCTGAGAGAGGAGATCTGCCCTGGGAGGGAGACGGCAGGCATGAGAAGAGGTGGAGAAGATCTGTGTACCACACCCTTCTTGGCAAATCCGGGGAGTTCAATATGACTTGGGCCCGGTCTTGACGTATCTTCCTCAGAACCCGAGGAATCAAGGGTATGGGAGGAAAGGCGTAAAGGAGTCTTGAGTCCTAACTCAACTGAAACGCGTCCCCCAAAGCTTCCTGCATCGGATACTGGAGACTGCAGAATGACGGGCAGTGAGCATTCTCGTGAGTGGCAAACAGGTCCACCCGAGGAGTTCCCCACGTCCGAAAAACGTGATGAACCACCTCCGGATGAAGCCTCCACTCATGATCGGCCGAGAACTGCCGACTGAGACTGTCTGCATGTACGTTCAGAACTCCGGCCAGATGATTTGCCATCAGACAAATCTGATGGTCCTGAACCCAGGACCAAAGACGCAAAGCCTCTCTGCAGAGACACTGCGATCCCACTCCTCCCTGCTTGTTGACATACCACATCGCGGTCGTGTTGTCCGTTAGGAACCTGAACCGACTGACCACGAAGGGAAGAGAGGAAGGCCTTGAGCGCCAAACGAATCGCCCGCAATTCCAGAAGGTTGATGTGGAGTAACCTTTCCTCTGGAGACCAAAGACCCTTGATCTCCAGGTCCTCCAGATGAGCACCCCACCCTAGAGTGGATGCATCCGTTATCATCGTGGCCACCGATGGAGGCAGATGGAAGGGCTATCCTTGAGTCAGATTGCCCTCTACACTCCACCAAGACAGATCCGCTGCAGCTTCTCTGGAGATCCTGACTGACTCCCTGAGATCTCTGTTGTGTTGATACCACTGCCTGCGGAGGCACCACTGGAGTGCCCTCATGTGCTAGCGTGCATGGTTGACCAGCAGAATGCAGGAAGCCATCAGACCGAGCAGACAAAGAACCTTCAGAACTGGAACGACCGCTCCATTGTAAAATAAAGGAATCATTTCCTGTATGTCGCGAATCCTTTGAGGAGGAGGGATTGCCCGACACACAGTTGTATCCAGTACAGCATCTATGAACAGGTTGCGCTGGGAGGGCATCAGGTGAGATTTGGGTACATTTATCGAAAAAAATCCCAATCTGTACAACAACTGAATTGTGACTTGCAGATGATGGAGCACTTTCTCTGGAGATTCTGCTTCGATCAGCCAATCGTCCAGATAAGGGAATACTGGTATCCCTGACCTTCCGAGATGTGCTGCCACCACAGGCATCACCTTGGTGAAGACTCGAGGCGCAGTAGTAAGACCAAACGGAAGGACCGCAAACTGGTAATGTTTCGTACCCACCGTGAAATGGAAATACTTCCTGTGCGATTTCAGGATGGGGATGTGGAAATATGCATCCTGCATGCCGAAAGACACCATCCAGTCTTCTTCCAGCAGTGCTTGAAGAACCTGCGCAAGGGTGAGCATCTTGAACTTCTCCTGCTTCAGAAAGAGGTTCAAGATCCTGAGATCCAGGATTGAACGAAGTCTGCCATCCTTCTTGGGGATCAGGAAATACCGGGATTAGCATCCCTGACCCCTTTCCTGCTCCAGAACCACCTCTATCGCACCTTTCCTTAATAACGCCAGGACTTCCTCCTGCAGAAGTAGCAGATGGTCCTCTGAGCAAAACCCTTGGCAAGGAGGGTAATTCGGAGGGAATTCCCAAAGGGAAGAGCATACCCATTCTCCACTAGATTGAGAACCCAAAGGTCCGATGTGACTGATTCCCAATCTTGTAGAAAATAGGTAAGCCGACCCTCCACAGGACCCGCATGAGCCAGAATGGCGGATCTAGGGCTGCTTTGCTGAGGTTGGAGGGGGGTTGAAAGAGGAAGAGGAAGAGGAGGAGGAGAAAGAGGAGGCTTGATGACCTCGAGGACGAGCTCTTTGTCTGCCCCTGTATGATTTGTACAGCAGATTTTGCTGTTGCTGCTGCTGTTGCTGCTGCTTGTAGGCACAAAAAGAAGGACCTTCCAGATCCCCTATACCTTTTACCCACAGTTCCTCTGGACTGTAGACCCAAAGACCTGGCTATTGTTCTGCTATCTTTGAATCTCTCCAATGCAGCATCAGCCTTTTTCCCAATAAGGCCCGAGCCATCAAAAGGCAGATCCATTAAGGCAGCCTGGACATCAGCAGAGACTTCGGAAGTCTTCAGCCACGCTGCTCTACTGGTGGCAATAGAAGACCCCATGACTCTCGCCACAGAGTCAGCTGTGTCCAACTCACTCTGGATGACTTGCCGAGTATCAACAAGCACCTCATTAAAATTCTGCCAGTCCTCTTCAGGAATTTTAGGGGTCAACTGTTTCACAGAATCCATCAGAGCATGGATGTAATGCCCCAAGAGGCATGTGGCGTTCGTTGACTTAAGAGCCATGGTCACTGAAGAAAAACCTTTCTTTGCTGATTGGTCTTGTTTTTTAGATTCTATGTCTCCAGGCTCCTGAGGGAAAGTACCTGCAGATTTTTTAGAGCAGGCTGCCTGTACCACCAAGCTCTTTGGCAAAGGATGAGAAGATTAAAAGTCTGGGCCTCCAGGAGCCACCCTATATCTTCTTGCAACAGCTTTCGAAACTGCTGGAGCCATAAGAGGCCTACTCCACACCTCCAAGATTGGCTCTGTCAAAGCTTCATTAAAAGGAAGCATAGGCTCCACCACTGAAGATGGAGAGTGGAGGACTTCTGTTAATATATTTGACTTGTACTCCGCAGTAGGCAGATTTAAATTCAACAGTTCTGCTGCCTTCTTGATGACCATATGAAATGGCACCACATCTTTTGAAGGGGCATCTGGGACAGAGGATAACTCCCAATCCAGAGACAGTTCCAATCCACTAGCCTCCCTTAGGTCATCAAAGAAATATTCAGATTCCTGCAGCTCACCTTCCATCTCCACTTTTCTGTACCTCTGTTCCTCTAGAAGTCGCTGAGCCTCATGTCTAGACCTCTCCTTCGGGAACGGCGTCAGTGGATCCGCAATCGACTCCGATGGAGCCGGCGTCGAGCTCGGAGCGGAAGGAACTGGCCGCTGTACTTGAGGTCAAACTGGAACCAGCGCAGGTGACGAAGGAATTGGCGTCATAGACTTCGGCGGCGCCGAGAGATGCCAAGGCGATGTCGGAGCCAACATAAATGGCATGAACAGCGCCGGAGCATACGTCTGGGGGACTCCCAGATTAAAGGCCATCAGACCCATGGGACCAACCAGTGCTCCAGAGGAGTACATGGCTTTCGTAAAGACACCATACATAGCATTTAAATACTGTGTAGGGACTTGTCCCGGGCCTGGAAATGGAGGGTATGAACCCACAGGCTGCTCTCGAGGAGGCACCGGATTCGTGTCAACCTGTTTCCTGGGTTGGTGAGTTGGACTCGTCAACCCGCAGGTAAGGGAGCGTCTTCCTCTTCTTGAGTTGGAGTTCGAGACGGCGTCCGAGAGGGATTCGACACCGGAGCAGGCGAATGCTCCGGCGACTCCATGGGCGAAGCCTCACCTTCTGGATCCAGAACATGTGGAGGAGATACACCATCCTTACGTCGTCTTCTACCTGGCGACTTCGGCCTCAAATCCGAATCCTTCCCAGAATTGTGTCGAGATCCATGCTTCCTCTTCTTATGCTTCTTTTTCGTTAACCTAGAAACATGCCCGATGACAACCTCAAAGACGACCTTGAACGGGACCTCGACCTCGACCGCCTCGATCGCGGCTTCGAGCTCATCTTGTCCTTTTCACCCTTCATCTTGGCAACCAGGAGCTTCGCCTCTCTTTCACGAAGGGCCTTGGGGTTCATCTTCTTGCAGTATGGACACTCTTGGACATCATGGTCTGAGGACAGGCACCATACGCAATCTTCATGCGGGTCCATGATTGACATCATTTTCCTGCATTCTCCGCACGGCTTGAATCCGGTCTTCTTCGAGGACATCTCGACAGGAGACAAAGAAACAAGAAAACACTGAAAGCAACAAACAGTAACAGAGTTACTCAATAGTTACAGAGGATCCCTCGAAAACCGTTAGCGTCGATGACGCGGAAAAAGGGAACTGATGTCATCACGCCGACGGAGTCCTATTATGGAGTCAGTGACGTCAGCGGAGCTGCGCGTGCAGAGCCTGCGTTCTGTGACGTCGTCCACGTCGGCGTGAAGAGCTACAAAATAATTTCTGAATGTTGCTGACGCAGGGGGATATTCACAAGGTGAGGAATCCACTGGCATATGTATCCATCAGAAAAATATTGTGCAAGTTCCTGCGCCACGGAACGTCACAAAAGTGGAGTCCCGGGGGCGCAAGGGGCCTCATAAAGGCGACCAGGGCGGAAAATCGGCGGATGGTCTTTCCGTCTGCCGAGGACCCCCAGCCATAATAATATGGCGGAGGGTCACTCCGGCACGGATGGCGGGCGGATCACTCCTGCCACCGCCGGCCTCGCGGGGGCGATCCTCCAGTCATCCTTATGGACCCCTTAGTCTCTTAACAGAGTGTGAGGGGCATTTCGTGGACTGTTTGTGAGATGGCTAAAACAATCTTCCTTACCATACTGCAGAAGCACACCCTAAGAGAACTTTCAGGATGTACTATCACCCTTGTCTGACATCACTGAAGTTCCTACACTGAGTCAAAGGTTTTATAGGATAAGTCCGTTCTTGGGAGCTGTTAATCTCTATCATCACGTCTTAGCATCTGAACTCCCAAGGTCTGACCCTCAGGGCATGCTCCAATTGTTTCATACCTGAGAACTCCAATGTATACTGACCTTCCAGTGTCAATATTTACAACATAGTTTCATACCTCAGCAAATCTTGATACATGGATTAGGACTTGAGAGTAGAGATGGAGTCAAGAGTACAGAAAAAGCTCAGATTAGGACAGATCTTGTAGATTTCTCAGGTATAGACATGGGGCAGCAAAACAACATTTTCATTGTTTAAATTGTGAAGAAGTAAGAATCACGACAGATGAAAATTCCAGTTTTGTACTCCCTACACCTCCAGTAACCGCCCACTGACCTTCAATACTCACATAGCATATTCCTCGTTCGCCATCCTGGGAACCAGCGCAGATCATCCCTGGTTGAATAATGTTAGTCAGACCAGATATGTTGTGTAGGTTGAAGATACAGTTGCATTTGTTCCACTTTATTAGCTCCATTTCCACCTTCTGCAGTGTTCGTGGATAAGGAAGGCTGGCTGGGGAGAAAAATGAATTAATGTTCTATTTTGCTTTACAGCTGAATGGGTCTTTAGCAGTACTTTCACCAAGTACTGTTAATCAGCGAAAAAGCACCCAACAAATCAGAATGTAGACAAAACTCAATGTTTGTGAGTGAGAAAACTCTCTATATGTGAACAAACATGAGAACAAAATGTGTGGCAGGGATTAGGGGATATCAGGTGGGGGGGCCAAACACAATATAAAAAACGTTACTGCTGTGAGCCCTGTCCTTGCCCAGGCCTTCAAGCCCACAGCCAATCCCTTATCGGATGTCTCAATATAGTATGGCAGAATGGCTGGAACTGAAGGACCCACACAGCCAAGTATACGAAAAGGGGTTAGCAGCAGTGATGGATGTAGCCCCAGGCATAAACTCTAGGAACTCAAAAGAATCTGAACTGCGGTGGCGGCCTAAGTTGTACAAAGTTTTATCCTTATGGGAAAGTGCCCCTTTTTTGCCTGAGGATTTATGCTATTTTGACAGAAGAGCACTGGGTTCCTGCTAACCAGGCCCCCAGTGCCAGATCTTTTTCCCTAAAACTGTACAACTGTTACACGATTGGCAACATGTTTGGCACCCCTGTAAGTCCCTAGTAGATAGTACCCCTGGTAACTAGGGCATGGGGACTAAAGAAGGTGCCTAAGGGCAGCAGAATGTATTGTGCCACCACAAGAGACCCCTCACCACACTCATGCAAACTGCCATTGCAGGCTGTGTGACATGGTGCATACAAAAGTGAAAACACAAAGCATCCCCCCCCCTGTGTGCTATGCATGCAAACACTGCATGCAATAAATGGTAGTCAACCCTACAGCATGCCTTACAGTCCTAAGGCAAGGTGCATTATATTACATGTGCGAATAGAGTTGCAGAAGCAGATATGCCCCTTTTATGTATAAGTCGATTCTTAGACATTGCAAGTGAACAGAGTATATGTACTGGACACAGAGGCTAGCACTTAGAGTGCCCCACCTGTCCTATTTTTGTCCCCCTTGTAGGTCCTGAGGACAACAGTGAGCGCCTTAATGCATGAGAGCCAGCCACCTACAAGCACTCTGCACCTGAGCTGTCCGGTTGAGCCTAAGGAACCCAACTGTTCCCCCATGCTCCTAGAACCCTAACGATCTAAGCCCCCCATTGGGAACTCCCGGTTTGCAACCTATTTCCAAGTGACCCACCCCTCCATTTTTCCACTTAATGTGCAAGGCTACCAACCCATCAGCACCTCTGCACCTGGACTCACCAGGGTAGATTAGACCAATCTAATGGTGGAACTTTGGTCTTTGTCCCACTACCAACTCACGACCGAATGGGGCCCCACGGAAAAGTATTCAAGTATACACATGCAGTGACTGTTCTATCTCTCATAGGAAAGCATAAAAACGCACTGTTGGTTAACATAGCTAAAACTGTAAAAAGTCTACTACAAAAAGTACTTACCACTTTACGAAGTTCTTGGTTTCAAAATATAAGAACACCAGTTACTTTTCTAAATGAATGTGGATCTTCTTTTTGAGTGTTTGCATATTTTATTGACTCTGTATCTGCAACAAGTGTCTAACACTCCTCTCTGGTAAGCCTTAGGCTGCTTGATCACACTACCCTAGATAGAGCACCTTGTGATTGCTAGAGTAAGACCCTGTCCACTCAAAATGGATACCTGGGGGCATATTATCAAGGGCCTTATCTCCACTTTTTTGGCTTTAAAAGCCAAAAAAGCGGAGATAATATTTTCGCCCTATTTACAAGGCGGTGCTAACATGCATTAGCATATGTTAGCAGCCGTTTTCCCGACGCCTCGCTCTGCATCTCTAATGAGATGCAAAATGGGCATCACTGGGCGTAACCCTCACTGAATACAATGTAAAATATCGCTATGTGCACATTGTGATACTTACAAGGTGGCCCACAATATGGTTAGCGATTTTAAAATCCGCGCTAACTGCGGTTTTCGCTGAAAAGTAACGTCTACTGAAAACCTGACTTGCCTGTATTATCCAATGGCAGGTGGATCATCAGGCTGAGTGCATCCTGGCCTATCAACAACGTTTTTGCCACTCCTGTGGACTTTTTGCTGGATTTCCGGCGATATCCCCCTACAATGCCGCTATTGCCGGTTGATGATATGCCCCCTGGACTCTTCACACAGCATACCTCTTTTGGTATATTATTTAAAAAGCCAGCTTCCTACAATCCTTATGTGTACACTGACACAGCTGTCTACCCTGGGTTCTAAAACATTACAGGAAACGTTCTCATGCAGTCATCTACTAACAGTATTACTTAGAACCTTTTAGAAAAACAAGTTGCTCCATCTTGATTTAATTAATTTTAATGTTTGTAATTTCAAACAAATACCCGGAACTTGGCACTGCTCTGAAAGGGTAAATGATAGGGGGGGAAACGAAGGACACTAATCGTGCTTAAAAAACAGTTTTGTAAAACTTTTCTGAACTTATATGAGGAAAGGAGCCAATTTCACCTCCAGAGGCAAGCGTTTCAATTTTGAGCTGTACATTTTTTTTTTAGAACAGATTTAATTTGTCATATGTCACATATATTGCATAGCTCCGGAATCCGGAGTCTGCTGCACACATCAATAGATCAGCAATAACATCTTAGACTTTTGTAAAGGAACTAACAAACCACCCCCTCCCCCTCCCCCCGTTTGCGCTGATGCTGCCACTAATACACAGTAACGAAGACTTAAAAGAGCATACCAAGTCAAACGAAACACTCAATCCTCCCCACCAACCAACCACCTGTCAAATCGTCGGGAGGGCGTCCCTCTCTGGCGGCGGGTCCAAATCCATCCCGCGATAGTACGCCCATCTCTTCCAGATCTTAAAATGTTTACGGGGACAACCCCTAGCCATAAATATAGGTAGCTCGAGTCCCATACAAAAGTCCATGCCTTTTTTCCATGCAGTCAATGGCAGAGCTCGAGGTGCCTTCCACGCCTTTGCAATGTCCCTCTTCACCAGTGTGAGGCCCTACAATAACAGGTGACGCTTGTACCTATTGCCCCCAATCCCTTCCATCACATGCAGCAAAGCCAATTTCGGCGTGCGCGGGAGCTCCCAAGCCAAAACCTCAGACAAACAGGCAAACACCCCACTCCAAAATCTATGCAACGCCGAACACCCCCAGACTGTATGCAAAAGTGTACCCTCATCTGTTCCGCAGCGGAAACAATCAGGGGAGCCAATCATTCCCGCCCTCCACAGGCGCTCTCGGGTAAAGTATGTGCGAAGTAGATATTTGAACTGTACCAGGTCTGTGCAGGTCAGTGGAGCAGTTGTGAACTAACGTTTGGTAGATACGTGAAATTTTCTTATCAGGTAGTTCACCCATAAACAACTTGGCCTCTAATGGACTATAATCAGGGAGGGACCCTAGGTCAGTCAGGTGAGGCATCAGTGCGTGCCTAAACTGTAGGTATTTAAAGAACTGGGATCGTGGCATCCCATACTCATCCTGTAGGTTCTGAAAGGACTTCAGGGTAAGACCTGACATTACATACCCCAGGAAGGAGATACCTATGGCGTTCCAACCCCAGAAGCCCTGCAGTGCATCTAGACAGTGAAGACGTCCATTCCGCCAGAGAGGAGTCTCTCGGGTCAGCACGTTCCATCACCCCATCCTGCTCAGCGCAAGCCTCCAGACATAGAATACTACCTGCGTGGCGGAAGGAAGGCACCTTCAAAGCAATGCGGAGTACAGCAGCGTATGCACGGACGCTGAGCCCACCAGGTGTTGCTCGACCGCGTAGGCCGGGTCCCCCTATCACCGTACCACCACTTGTTGAGAACGAGTAAGTGCACCGCCTGATAGTAGGAAAGAACATCGAATGTGGCCAGCCCCCCGGTGTAAGAGGATAAAAAACATGTACGCAGAGCCACCCTTGCGATCCCTCCCCTCCCACAGAAACCCACCCAGCGCCGAGTTGACCTGTTGAAACCAGCGGGGCAGAATCTGGTATGGGTGATTTTGCAGTAGGAACAATAGACGGGGGAGCGCCACCCTTTTAAAGATGGCCGAATCGTCAGAGGCATGCGGGACCAATCCTTCAAGTCTTCGCGAGTGCGGTCCAATACCAGGGTCAGGTTGCGATCTCGTGAGGTGACTGCCGCCTCCGACAGGTACACCCCCAGTTATATTTCATCCATCCAGATGCCAGCTGAGGGCCAGAGGCCCAGGCTCCCACCCGCTGCACTCCACCCAAAACCCACAACGTCAATTTGCTCGGGTTCATATAGAGGCCGGAGGTTTCACTGAAGATCTGCATAATAAGTAGTGGCCGCGGCCCTGACCGATCCAAGTCTTTGAGAAAGAACAGGACATCATCAGCATACAATGCTATTTTGTCGGTGAGGCCCGGCGACCACCTAAAGCCCTTGAGTTGAGCGTCTATGCGCACCCACGCCGCCAAGGGCTCCATGGCGAGCGCAAATAGGTAGGGGGAGAGGGGACAGCCCTGTCGCGTGCCCCTCTGGACCTGAAAGGAGCGAGAGATTGCTCCCCCTACTCGCACTGACGCCGTGAGGTCTGTATATAACAACTGCAGATAGGCCATATTGCGCGGGCCAAGATTGAGGCGCCGCAGCAGGGCAAACAGATATACCCAGCTCAGGGAATCAAAGGCCCTATCCATGTCTGCTAAAAATAAAGCCGCTGGCTCCCCCAATCTCTCCCAGGCCGATATCGCGATGCGAGCATGTCTAATATTGTGACGAGTTGCCCTCCGGGGCATGAACCCGGCCTGGACGGGGTGGACTAGATCCGCTATGTGGGGCTTGAATCTATTAGCCAAGGCCTTAGCCTGGACTTTAGCCTTGGTATTGAGTAGGGATATAGGGCGGTAGGACGCATCGCTCTCGGGGGGTCTACCCAGTTTTAAGAAGACCACCACCTCTGCGTGCCTCCAATCCGGGGGGAGCAGGCCACCCTCGCACGCCTCCTCCACGACTGGTCGAAGATGTGGGCCCAACTGCACAAAAAACCGCCTGAAAAAATTGCACGGAAAGCCATTGGAGCCGGGGTCCTTTCCGGGGTTCAGCTCTCCCAGGCTGCACCCAGTTCATCATCTGACAGGGGCCTATCTAATTGCTCCCGCACATCGTCTGAGACGGTCCACGGGGGAAGATCGTCAATAAACCGCTGGATAACATCTTCCGCAAGGCATTCCTTGTGCGCATAAAGATCCTCATAGTATGCTGCGAAGCTCTTCGCGATGGCCGGAGGCTCAAGAATAGGCACCCCCTCCGAATCTAATATTTGGGGCAACGGCTGAGCATGGAGAATGCCCTGGCACAAGCGGTGGAGTATCTTGCTTGATTTATCTCCCCACTGATACACCCAACTTCACGTGGCTAGCCAGGCCTGCCGTGCCTCCTCCATCAGTGTCGCATTGTACTGCTGCTGAGCGAACACAAGCTGTCATCCTGCAGGTCGGCCACCTGCTTCCCGACCCCTACGCTCCAGTGCCTCCATGTCAGCCTCCCGTTGCACTAAATCCCGTTGCCGCTCCCTACGCGCCGCCGCACACCAGGAGATATCGACACCCCACAACGTGGGTTTTAAAGCCTCCCAAAGGGTAGCCGAGGATTCAACTGATCCTAAGTTAGACACTAGGTAATTATCTATTTCTTTGGTCAAGTGCTCCCTGTACTCATCCTTCTGCAGGTGCCACCCCGACATACGCCACCTAAATGGCTGCCTGCCCGGACCTATTCTGAACGTTAGGGCTACTGGCGAATGGTCTGACACTGCTCTCGGCAGAATTGTAGCCGATAGCATCCTATGTGTCAGTCCCCTGGGGACAAAGATGTAGTCCAGTCTGGAGAATGAGTCATGTACTGGGAGAAGTAGGTATACTCTCTGCATGGGCCGTGCAAATGTCTCCAGACATCAGTCCAGTCAGGTCCTGTGGCCAGGGCATGAAGTTTAGTGGATGGGCCCCCGCCCCGTCAGTTGCCCCGCTCCTCCACCTATTGCAGCCCAGCTCCATCACATCGTTCCATTCCCCCCCAACCACAGATAGGGTATCTGGCATGTCACTTCAAAGCGACATAAGTCGCTCCACCAGGGTCCACTGTAACGGCGGTGGAGCGTAAATGCTGCCCAAGGTCAACCTATCTCCCCCAACCCTACCCTGCACTATGATGTATCGACCCTGCGTATCAGACCAGAGTTTCTCATGTGTATAGGAAACCCAGCGGTGTATCAGGATCGCAACCCCCTGCGAGCGCCTCGTGAACCCCAAGTGGAATACCTGATGGAATCCAAAGCGTTGCAAGCATCGCACCTTCGTACCAAGTAAATGGGTCTCTTGAAGCAGGAGTACATCAGCCCAGGCCCTTTTAGTAAACTGAAGAACCGCCCCACGCTTCACCTTATCCAACACCCCGCGCACATTCCAACTAAGTATGCGCAGGGAGCCAGGAGCTACCCGCCCTCCCCCCCTGCGTTAGACATGGTGGAAAAACTTCACTTAAACTGCAGGTGTCTCTGCGACTCAGCATGCAAAAAATGTGGCAAACACACAGCATCAAAACATAATCAAGCATTCCCCCCGACCCTAAATCCCCTCGCCTACCCCCCACCCCCCCACCCCCCGTACCTCACTAACATGGAAGCACCTGTCGCGGTCGGACCGTAGCCAAGTCCCCAACGGGGGGACAAGAACCACCCCCTCCAATGGATCCCCAAATAACAACCGACAACTTCAGGACTTCACTCCCACCCACCCACTACTGCGGGGCCAGGCTCCCAGCCCTGAAGAAGACTAGCCCAACTAGACATCCATACATAACATACTTTGAGATCAGTTCAGATGTCACATGTTTCATTTCACAACTGGTTGCTGCTCCGGGGACGGATCCTTCTGCCGGAGCGTGGAGCCAGAACGAGATCTGCGTCCGGATCGCAAACTGCTGTTGTGTCGTTGCTGGCACCTGAGGCCTCAGCGGGCCATCCCACTCGAGGAAGAGTCAGAATCTCTTCCCGACGGCGTATGGACTCGTATCTTAACTGTTTCATCTGTCCATTTAAATACTTCCTCTGGAGAGTCGAAAAACAGTGTGCGGGACTTGTATATGACCCTCAGCCGAGCCGGGTATAGCAGGGCGTATTGAAGTTTGAGGCCCCTGAGGCGCTCCTTCGCTGCTAGGAAGGATTGGCGCTGCTGCTGCACTAGACGTGTGTAGTCTGGGAACATGAGGATGGTCGCGTTATCGCACGTGAGGGAGGCCTTGACCCTCGCCTGCCTCAGGATGGTGAGGCAATCCAAATAGTTCAGAAATTTGGCGATAATCGGCCGCGAGCGTGACCCAGGGGGGGACTTCTGCATCAGAGCCCTGTGGGCCCTCTCCACCACGAAGCAGCGTGAGAGCACATCTGGAGGGAGCCAGCCCTCCAGCCACCGGGTAAGGAAGCGCTCCACATTATCTCCCTCACAGCCCTCCGGAAAACCCACGAAGCGTAGGTTATTCCGCCGATCCCGCCCTTCCGCATCATCGAAGCGCATGGCCAGGCCTTTTTGTATTTTCTCCATGTCCACAACCTACTTCTTTAGGATGGACACATCATCCTCCACCTCCGTTCCAGTAATGGGCTCGACTGCATTCCTCAGGTCCTGACAAAGCAACATAACGTCCGATCCCACCACCCCTATCTTGGCGTCCAGCATGTCCCTGGACTGGGTTATCGCCGCCAACAGCGCCACGTTGTCCGGGGCCTGGTTCTGTGACCCCGACCCCCGGCCACGTGGCCCACCTCTGTAAACTTATCGATGGTGCCCTGCTTGGTGTGGCCGCCACCCGTGCAATCCCACGTCATCGTGGCACAGCCGGTCTCCCCAAACAATAGATCTCCTCCCCACGGGTCAGCCGTAACCAGCAACACAGGAGCCAGGCAGGACGTCCCTCGCTCCAGTGGACACTATCCGATGGGCCGCAAGTAGGCTGTGTCCGGCGCGGCGGGCCGCAGGGGCAGCCTGTTAGTCACTGCTGCACAAGGGCTGTGCGTCCGCACCCCCCTCCGCCGGCGACCACCTATGTAGGAGGATGACCCCAGCCAGGTCCAAATTTCAACCCGAGGCCTCCACACACCGTTGGCAGGTCCCGCTGCAGTTGAAGGGAGGAGCCCCGTGGAGCTGCCGCCCTACAATGAACATTGCCACGGCTGGACCCGGTACGCCGCCACTGGTTCACCTCTGCTCAGGCTCTTCTCTGCCAGACCACTGAGCCCCTCCGCTCTCAACCACCACAGAGGCCCGATCCGGCCACCGAACCCTCCTACCGCCGTGGTCAATGGCCTCCAAGGAGGTACTGTCTAGGAGGGGGGAGGGGGAAAGAGGCAGGAAGGCGCTCACTGCCCCACGCATGCCTGCTCCTGCCTACTGCACCACACCAGGGTCCAGGTCCCTCACGTCTGGCCCTCGGGGCACCACAGTCAGGCTACCATCGTCCCGGGCCTCACACGTCCAATTCGGCAGGCCCGACCGGCCCGCCTCCACCAGGGCTCATGGGGGCCACCCAGCACCGGGCCGCCACCAGAGGTTTCACCGCCCTGGTGAGAAGATGTCGGGAACCCCTTCGTCACAGCCTCCACGGGTGCCCGAAGTTCCCCAAAATGGCGGCCGCTCCCGCCGGGCCTCTCCGGAGAATCCCGCGACTAGGCGTCCTCAGGCGCTATGCAGCTCGCCCGTTGGCTGCCGTGGCTACGCCTCTTCTCACTCCTCTGTCCCGGGGGCCACTCGCACACAGGGGCGCTGGAGCAACAGAAGCCCCGACCGTGCCGGCTGCACCTCCACTGCTGCTTTGATCACCAGGCGCACTCCGCCGGGCTAGCAAAGTACAGGAGGCCCCGGCTGACTCCATGCCGGCACCCACTAGGCCGCTCCTCGGCACCGGAGCTAAGCACGTCCTGCCGGAGCCGATGTCCGGCAGCTACCGCCACCGGAGGATCACCCGGAGGCCAGGTGATGTCGTGAGGATGTGCCGCTTTACCCTAGATGTCTAGGGGCAGGATAGTAACACAGGATATTTATCGGCTGGCCGGAGCTCGCTCACAGCACGACCGCCATTGTTGCTGGCCAAGCCACGCCCCCTGAACTGTACATTTGAAGAGGTTCCTGCCTTCACCAATCTGTAGGTGGGCACTACCAAATCTCTTGCTGAACTGGAGTGAAGGATCTTGCTTGGGAGGTACCATTGATTCTGTCTTTAAGATAAGCAGGGCCAAGGCCATGGAGTGCTTTCTAGGCTGTACACAGGACCTTAAAGGTTATACGCTTTCTTACATGCAGCCATTGCAGTTTACTAATGGCTGGGGAGGCCAAGCCATGTCTGGAGACCTTCATCAGCATGCGAGCTACAGAGTGCAGGAAAACTTGAAGTTTGTTCAAGGATTTGTTTGGCAGGTTTTGAAATAGACTGTTGCATTAGTGTAGTCTAGACAGAACTAGTACAATAATGGACAAGTTAGTTATTTTCGGTAATACCTTATCTGTTAGAGACATGATCTAGCCACAGATTCCTTACCTGTAAACTTAACAGGCGTAAGATTGGATCAGAAAGATTTTTCTTGAGCAGTACCACTGCGCTCCCATAGATGGCGTCAGTCCACTCCACGTGACGTCGGTGGCAGCGTCTCCGTCATTGTGATGTCTGCATCATTTATATAGGCACTACCTCGGCGCCCTGAAGTGAGTACTTTTAATGGCTTTCCACGCCAGAAGCACTGAACCATGAAGTTGACTGACTTTGGTTTGTTTATACAACTAGGGCCCTGAAGGGAAATAGCACTGTGAGAGGCTGACTTAGTATATGATGCTTATTTATTTAAGTGTAGCACCCTGCACTGATCCAGGCAACCCTTATGGTGATTTTAGTGGTTTTAGACAACCATAGAAAGCTCTTTAAGTGGCAGACTTCATGCTTAGTCCAGAAGGAGTGTAAAGCAGCTTGTTTTATGGGTACTTAATCTTATGGTATAGGTTTAGTGAAAAATAATCACAGAGTGTAGTTACGTAATGTGTATTTTATTACAAGCACTCACTAACACATTGCAATATCTCCAACCCAGAGATATATTCACAATACACACAATACTTTGATAATAGACAGGTAAGTCGCACAAATACACAGTGGTCTCCAGGGGAGACAAAACAATATACTAAAATAGTGGTATGCGAACCACGACCTAGGTCAAGACTGGACCCAGAAGAGGTAGAAGTGTTGGGGATCCACGAATCCACCCAAGGTAAGTACCCAGGATCCCCCCGGAGGCCGTGTGCAGAGCGTGAACACAACTGCAGGATCAAAACAAGTCAATGGGTAAGTCGCAGGTTGCCATTTTAAAGAAGAAGGACCCTTCCTAGTGGACCCTGAAAAAACCCTGTGGAAGATGGGAGGTTGGAGAGTCACCCCACCTGTGGGAACCCCAGTGACCAGGATACCTACACCAGGGAAGCCAGGTGCATCGGTTTGAAGTGACACCCGAAACCACTGAAGATCACAATAGAGGACTTCAGGAAAAGTGCAGCTGGAGATGAAGATGAAGGAGTCCGGAAGAACTCAAAGGTGTATGCAAGATGAGAAGAACCTGCAAGCAGAAGGGACAGTGTCTATGCCAAATTGGGCACGGGAGAAGTCCTCAAATGTCGATAGTTGCAGGAGAGTTGACGGTGCCCTTGAAGTTGCAGATGTGCAGACCAGCGACGATGTGGAAGACCAGGAGCCACTCATGTGCTTTCCCATGTTGGATGTCGAAAGCCAGGGGGTCAGTGTCCGGCAGGGGCACCAACAAGCTTTGGCAGTGGCAGCCAACGTAGTCGTCATAAAAGGTGCAGTGTTGGGACCAGCAGGGTCCAAGTGACTCATCATGAGCAGGTAAGTCATAGTAGGCCCCACTGGAGACAAAGAAGACTCTCCCGAGAACCCACAGGCCAGAGGGACAAGAGTCACAAGAGGACCTCAAGCAGCTCACCAATGAAGAAGGCCCACGGTGCAGAGGAAGTGGTGAGGGTGAAGTTATTGGCTGCAGGAGTTGCTTAAGGTTGGAGCTTCTTGGAGCCCAAAAATCTCTGGAGGAGAGAGTCAACAAGTCTTGGAAATGGCAAGTCGACGTGGTGCACAGGGATTCTGTTCCAATGGTTACGACGAGGAAGACTGGCCTCAAACTCGGAATGAAGACAGTGCAGGCCTTGAGGAAGTTGCAGAACCACCGCCTGTGTTGCTGAGCCTTTTGGATTACGTGGAAGCCCAGGATCAGCAGACCAGTCATCTGAATTGTGGTGCCTGCGGATGCAGGGGAGTGACTCCTTCACTCCAAGGGGGATTCCTTCTGGTGTCTTGGAAGTCCAAAGGCCTTGTGAAGAACCTGTTTGGAGCATGGGCACAGGGTTTGCAGAAGATTGGCAGGACTACGAGACCAGAAGCAGCAGGAGTCTTCCCATCTGCAGTCTCGGTACCCAAAGCGAAGTTCAGCAAAGTCCAGATGGTTGAGTTGAAGTGTTCTTACTCTGAATCTTGTCCCACGATAAATCTAGGGACCCACCCACAGGTAAGCCCTTAAGTATTTGCCTTAGAAATTGATTGGGACAATTCAGGGGTCCCTCCCAGAGGAGGGGCTGGACAGTGGGGAGGATACTCCCATGTCCTTTGTCCAGTTTTGCACCAGAGAGGGAGCCAATGGCTGCCTGAACTGGAGTATGCATGGAGGGCGCAAAATATGCCCTTCAAGCAGTCTCAGTGGCGCTGGCAAGCGCCCCACCTGCCCCAATACATTAAACCCTGTCTGGTAGGTTTTCACACCGCTCTGTGAAAGGATACCTTTTATACCTTTTTTTCTGCCTTCCCATCCTCGAGCTTGGCTCAGCAGCAGGAAGGCAGAATCCTGTCCCTGGTCAGCAGAAACCCTAGCTTGCAGTCTGGGTCTAGAAGACTGATAGTGGGAGCACTGAGGGCATCCCGGAGGAGCTTTATAGTACATGGCATCATACCTTCCATACCGTTTATGGTGTGGGGGTATGATTCCAACATGTTTGATACCAAAAATGACAGCGTTCGTTACAGCCAGTTTAGAGATGGTCATTGCATAATAACGCATGGCCACTCTATATGTCATAATGGCTGATGCACTTACATCCCGGGAGAATGGACTCCGAAGGTTGTAGGGGTCTCCTGCTCCTGCAGGGGCACCTTCACATTTTGAACCAAGCACCCTGCCTTCAGGATTGAAAGGCCTGTCTTCGGGGTAACTTACAGGTTTTAAGTATAGTGACCTCAGATAAAGGGAAACCTATATCTGTTGTATGTGGTGCTAGCATCACCTTACACAGACTGCAATGGCAGGCCTGGAGTCACATTTGAGTGGTCTCCCATGGGTGGCATAATCCATGCAGCTGCCCATGAAAGACCCCTGGTGTACATATGCCCTAGGTACCTTAGTACCATATACTAGGGACCTACAAGGGTATAACAGTAGCCAATCTGGGGGGTACCAAAGTACTCACCATGTCCAATTTAGGGAGGAAGCACAGAGACTAGTTAGCAGGATCCCAGTCAGATTAGTCAGAAAAACATAATGACACCAGCATAGAGTGGGTGTGACCATGAAAGCAGATCCTCCCTTTCTATAAGCACAGACAGCAATAACTGATCCTCAGTGCGGGGAGGATGGGTGGGTCAGTAAGGAATCTGCGGCTAGATCATGTCTCTACCAGACAAGGTGTTACCGAAGGTAAGTAACTTGTCCATCTGATAGAGACATCTAGCCGCAGATTCCTTACCTGTGAACAGATACCCAAACAATACCATCCACAGAGGAGGGACTGCGGAAAAGTTAAATCAGAAAGTCCTGTAGGACAGAAAGGCCAAAGAAGCACTCCCTACAGACCTGATTGTCTAGGCAATAACAGGGATGCTCACTAAGTCACCTGGCCGATGTCAAGGACCAGAAAACCACAATGGAGAGCCCTGGTGGCAGCCTTAGCTCTGGTAGAATAGGATCCCAGGCCCTCCAGAGACTGTTCCTTTGCCAGAGCATAGCAGATCTTAATGCAGAAGATAGCCCATCGGGAGATGGCCCTGTTTTGCACAGCATGTCCCCTCTTTGCTCCAACGTAGCCCACAAAGAGTTGGTTGTCCACCCAGGACTCTTTATTGTGGTCAAAGGTAGAACGGTAATGCTCTTTTTGGATTCAGACGGCGGAGACGTTCTTTTTCCTTAAAAGGATGTGGAGGAGCATAAAGGTGGGCAAGGTGACAGATTGTCCAAGGAAGAAAGGTGTCACCACTTTAGGTAAAAAGAAACCCTAGTGTGGAGAACAACCTTGTCAGTTAAGGAGGCTGAAAAGAAAGTACCTGCAACTCGCACATCCTCCTGGCAGAAGTTATTGCCACTAAAAAGGCTGCTTTGATCGTAAGCAGCCGAAGAGAGCAAGTGTGCAGTGGCTCAAAAGGTATACACATTAGGTAAGTGAGAACCAAGTTAAGGTCCCACTGGGGCATGGTAATGTGTGAGGGGAGAAACAGATGTCCAAGCCCCTTCAGAAATCTACTTACAATGAGTACTTGAAGAGTGACGGTTGGTCTAGCAACCGTAGAAAAACAGAGAGGACCGAAAGGTAACCCTTCAGAGTACCCAGAGCAGAACCCTGCTAGGCAAGAGATAAAATAAAGAGTAGTATTTCAGAAAGGGAAGCAGACGGGGGTCAATAGACCGTTCTGTACAATATTTACAAAACACTTGCCATTGGCAGGCATATATTGACTTAGTGGAGGTACACCTGGAAGCCAAAATAATGTCACACACTTCAGGAGGAAGGTCGAATGCTGTCAACTGTCAATCTCCACATAAGGAGGATGAGGGTTGACAGGTTTGGGTGGAGGACCCTCCCCTGCTGCTGTGACAGAAGATCCTTCTGAAGGGGCAGCCTGATTGGAGCATCGATGCACATCTGCAGAAGCTCAGGATACCAAACTCTCTGTGCCCAGTCCGGAGCCAAAGGAATGACTTGGTGCCCGGTAACTCCTGAGCACTTTAGGCAGGGGTGGTATGGGCGTTACGGCCTAAAGGAGACCTGTGATCTACTTGAGGTGATAAAAGTATTGCTGAGCTTGAACCGCCTTGGAAACTCCACGCGCAAAACTGTTGACATTGCACGCTCTCGACAGAGGTGAACAGATCTGGCCAAGGCTCTTCCCATCGCTGAAGGAGTCCGGATGGAGACGCCACTAATAATCTGCTAGAAACTGATGGCTGTGTTCATCCGCCCTGATGTTCAGGGTACCAGCCAGGCGTTGACTCACTAGGGATATGCCCTGCTGTTCCATCCAAGTCCAGAGGAACAGAGTCTCTTGACTTGACTCTTGAACCTACACCTCCCTGTTTGTGGCAGAACCACATGGCGGTGGTGTTTTCCGTGAACACCAGAATGAGCTTTTCTTTGACAGGTGGTGAGAAGGCTTTCAGTGCCAATCGGATCGCATGGAGCTGCAACAGGTTGATGTTGAGCCCATAGTCCTCGTGCAGTGGCTGTGGAACCTGCACCATCTTTTAGCTAGGATAGGGTTGGCACAGCTATAAGCCCCTTCTGTAGCCACCAATAGAGCAACAGGCAGACACAGGACTGGATGACATTGAGAGACCCAAGGACTTGGCCGTAGCCTGTGACTCCTTGGAGCGTTCTAGTGCCACGTCCGGCCTATCTCCAAAGAGACGAGAGATATCAAAGGGCATGTCCATTTGGTTGCCTTAGACTTCCCAAGAGAAGCCAAGCCGCTATAGGGACCGCCCCTCAAAGCTTTAGGAGCCATGGCCCGGCAGTCGGAGCCTAGGTTCGGGTCGCGGTCGTGCTCCAGGCACCAAAGACACATGAGGTGGGGATCCGTGACCGACATGAAGTGGTTAAATGCGCTGCATGGTTTGAATCCTGAAGCCTTTTTAGACATGATGGATTCCTACACACTGAAAAAGGTCAACAAAAAGTGGGAAAAAGTCTGTCAAAATATGACAGGGGGTAGCTCTCTTCAACAGATCTGCACTGGCTGGCGCAGAAAGAAAAGAAATGATGTCAGCGTTCTGAGGTGGCACCTATAGTGATGAAGCGGGTGTCATGATTACAGAGACGACCACCAACGCCACGCAGAGTTGGCTAATGCCATCTATGGGCGCACAGGGGTACTGCTGAAGAAAAATCTTCTGAGTCCAGTCTGACGTCTGGAAAGTTCACTGATAAGGAATCTGCGGCTAGATGTTCTTTAGCATGTCAGAGGGTAAGAACTGAGCAATTTTCTTCACAGAGCACAAGAACTAAAAAGAAGCCAAAGTGACTATTCACTTGCACTTCGTATGACAGTCGGCTGTCAATTATGACAACAAGATGTTTTAACTTCTGGACTGGCAATAGAAAAGGGCTCAGTTCCTCCAGCCACCAATCGGGGGGGGGGGGTCCATATGGTTGGATTGTTGCCGACCAGAATAACATTAGTCTTTGATTAAATGAGTTTTAGGCAATGTTGATCCATCCATAGGCCCACTGCACTCATGCAGCTACAAAAAATCACTTTGCCTTGTGTCAAACAATTGACTGCCTGACTAAATGGAGCCCGAAACCTAAACCTCTAAGTGTAGACTTTGCCACCAATGTGAAGAAAGCTTGTCTCAAATTTTAGCGATCTGTCCTATACTACTAACTGAACGCAAGGTTCCGTTTGAAAAATCTTTTACCCTCATGGTATTAGATAGTTCCGACATGCATTACTCTACTGTTTGAAGGGTGAACCCCCAAGGGATTACAGCCTTCATAAAATTCATTATAAAAGCAGACAGGCTGTTGGCAGCTAAAGGATCAATGACTGCTCTTCAGTCAACACAATAAACAATTTGAGATGTTAAGACACATTTCTGCCTTAATTTGTGTATTTTGCATCAATATCTCATTTTTTTACCCCAGGAAATAAAGGGAGTATGAATGTATATCCATGCCGAAACAACCTACACTAGAGCACAATTTCATCTCTGCACTTTACAGCGAAATTTGCGCCAGCAACTTCTCACTTTAGTTTGGAAGTAAAGAAGAGACAATATAAGATGCTGTTAGAAACCTCTTACAAGACTTTTAAGTAATATGAATATAAGGCAGCCTCACAGCTAGCAGTGTCAGTTCTTCATGACTACCTGTTTTTTGCACTTTATATGCTCGCTTTGCACCAGCTTTCTTTAATTTTTTATGGAAAAACCAGGAGCATCAATATCAGGCGCTGAAGTGGCACATATAATGGAACAAGAAAGTATCAAAAGACCAGTCCGTGCACTTTCTTTTAACCTGTCCCCCCTCTACTGCTAACACTATTTGTTTGTAAGAGCCCCCGTACAATCACCCATTCATTTTTAGAATCAAACCTTTTCATTGGCCTCCGCAACAATCACCGCTTACACAGGAAGTCGCCTACAACCCAGACAGGGCCGGCAGCGTAGTTCAGAATGTTATCAGGGGGTCTGGGAGCAGTCAGAGAATGCGTTGGTAAGGTGGGAAAGCCAATTCTCTGATTTCCTTGAATGGTGCGGAGTGGAACTGTCAGAGCATTGGGAAGCACCAAGATTGTGTAAGCTGGAAATTGAGAGATCATGGTCCTGAAAGCAGTCTCAATGTCATCTAGGATTTGTTCCCAGTATTTAGTCAGATTTGGGCAATGCCACAACCCCGCCAATAGTTTCCAGAGCACTTCTTATTCCACTTCCGAATGCGGGTGTGGGTGTAGTACCAATAAGAAAAGACTTTATATGCCATTTCTGTGTACCCCGCAGTATGTGACCTGTGGTGCGCTCAGTAATAGATGTCCTCTCACTCTTTGTTTGACAGGCTTCTACCTATTTCCGCTTCCCATTGTGTCTGCTCAGGAGTTCTAAGGTTCCGGGCTGACATAGTCAGGTGGAGATATATCTCAGTGATTAGCTTCCTGTCATCCGCTTTGCGACCCAGCCTCTTCTCAAATGGTGTAATTGGCCGGCCAGCTTTGGCAAGAACTTTGGGCCTAAGCAGCCAATGCCTCAGTTGTGTGTGAGTGAACTGGTCTGTCTCTAAGAGGGAATAGTCCATTTTGAGTTTGACGAATGTGAATAGTCCTTTCTGGTCAAAGAGGCATCCCATATGTTTACATCCGCCTGCAATCCAGCGTCTGACTTTATCAAGTATCATGTCCGGTGGGAAGTCTGGATTCGCAAATAAGGGCGTCATGGGTGATGGGAATGAGGTGAGTCCTTCGGTGATCGTCAACTTGTCCAATACTTTAAGTGTGGGATTGTCATGGGTGGGGAAAAGAGACCCCAAGCTCTACAGTGCTCTACAGCCATGCCGCTCTCCATATGTGAGAGCCTGCCACTGTTTGGTCCATGAAAATCCAGTGTTTCTCGGTGAGCAGGTGATTCCACTCCAATAGGTACCTAAGGCGGGCTGTTTGATAATAGAGCTGGAGCACGGGCACCGCCAGACCACTGTTTTGTTTTGAATTCTGCAACAGTTTCGCGCAATAAACAGACCACGCAGTGTTTAAGCGTAAAAGGCCATTTATTAGACCAGGCTGCATAATCTTACATAACAATAAGCATCAACAAATAAATAACTTCAAACCCCAACACAACACTTCACTTCTCACACGCTTCACCTGTTCCACCTCATCACAACCACTCCATGCCCCATACCGTACCTCATCCATATCCACCAATCACCTGTCATCCTGCCCGATCCTTGTGTCCTTCCAGTCATGCCTCTGTCTGCCATTCAAACTTCCCCCCCAAGGGATGGGTGTGCCCGCTCTTGACCCCCCTCTCCCTTCAAAGTACCGCCAACCAGGGTTCCCTGCCCCCCTCCCCCACTGGTCCGCTGTCCCGACGCACACTGCACCCATCCGCACTGACTCCCTGCAACACCAGATCGCCCCCATTCCACAAATTGCTCACCACATCTCTCATCTCCATCATATAATACACATTCCCCAAACGAGACAGGTGCACTCCGTCGTCCCTGAAAACTAAAAGTTCCTCCAGTCGAATTCCTCCGTGCGAGATCACTTTAATGTCTTTGTCACTGCAAAAAGGCCTCATTGCCCTGTTGAGTTTCCTCCGTGCTTTCTCAATTGCCCCGTGCTTCATTGCCCCCATCCATACTTTCCTGGGCACAAACTCCGTCCAGACAATGCAAGTCCCTGCAAGCCTTGACTTCAATACCCCCAGATCCCGCTGCATCAGCTGCTAAAGCGCCAAACCTGACAGCTGCACCAGATCATTCTCTCCCAGGTGAATAATCAACAGGTCCGGGCATCCTTTTTGCGGGACCATTTTTGCGAGCCAGGGCAGTAGTGCCCCCCATCGCATGCCTCCTTTTCCCCACCAGTGTACCTCATGTAAATGTCCTGTACCAAAAACACAAGCGAAGCTGTTTATTAGGAGACTCAGGGGGTCTAATTATATTAAAGATTGAAAGTCCTGAGGATGGCCTTGAATATTAGTCAACAATAAGGCCGAAACGTCGACACATCAGTCCACATCTCTTCTTTTTTTGTCCGATTAATTCTACACAAAGTTATTTTTGGTTATAGTGACTTAGTTTCGTTTTGTTCTAACTTAAAAAGAGTGGACTACAACGCAAGTGGATTTCAAAGAATAATTCTTTTTTTTTTTAAACATGTTTTATTGAAACAATTGACATACAGTTACTTTACTGTGAGCATAGTACAATGAGGAAACAGAAAGTTAGTCAGCTCGTATATTGTCTGTGAGAACGATTATTGCAGCCAAAGTTCCAGTGAGTACAATCATCATTGAGCTGTGCAGTCGGCTGCAATGGGAGTAATCCCGGTGTTACCACTAAATGACATTCTCTCATTACACATCTTTGTGTGTTGCGTCATCTATCCCACCAGAGTATCCGGCCTACCCTGTCGTTCAGGGCGTGCCTCTGGTCGATGCCCCCTGTAATGCCCACAACCCTCCACTTGGTGCTACAGTGCGTCGTTTTCCCAAGGATCTGACCTCTCCGGTCAGATCTGTCACTAAGATCGGTGCGTTGAGGCTGTTGTCTATGAACGCTTCTTGGTCATTGTAGCGGAGCGGTTGAGGGTTGTGGCATGGGTTGCCATGTGACGTGTGTTCATGTACATGTTTATGTACGTGTCTGTCAGCTATGAAAGTGCAGCGCAGTCAACTGGGGGGGGACTATCTGCAGAACCAACCTCCAAACCGAGGGAGGAAATAGTAGAGATATCGGGGATGAAGTGAACATTAATTCAAGGGGGGAAGGGGGTGCTGCATTGCGGTTCCTGTTGTCTAAGTCCCGTGGCCAGGTATCGTGTCTATGCGGGTGGAAATGTTTACACATGTGAGTCGATGTATATGGGTGAGTTGCGGGGGCTTCTAGCTTTGGGGTGGTGTAGTTCCGAGTGTGTCAGTCGTATGGTCGGTCGTCCCGAGCAGGGAGGGGGAGGAATGAGGGGGGGGGGGGAAGAGGGTGAGGGGAGGGAGGGTCGGTGAGCGGGGGGGAGGAACGATGTCAATGGTGACTTCGTGCCCATATATGTGTGCGCCTATCACCTTGTTATTACCATGTGTCTCTCTCCCCAGCTGTATACCTTCGCGCTACTAGGGGGGGGGGAGGGGGTTCGCCCTGTCTATGTTATCCCCTGTTCTCGACAGGCCTTGCTTTCAAAAAATAATTCATATATGTCTTGTCCACTTGTACATTGCTGATTATTCTTCATTCCTTTTTTTTTTAAATTGTACCCCATGAAATGCAAATTTGATATATATAATACTTTTTTCATAAAAACTACTTCCCGTGTAGCATTTTACTACAGTGAGTTGTTACCACTTTGTCAATCTAATGAGTGTTGAATCAGATGAAAAACAGGTTTTTTGATTAATTTAAGTTGATCTCAAAATCACTGTCAGTTAAGTTTGATCAATTTCCTGTTTCTAAATTAGTTTAAATACACACAAAAAAACCCTTGCAAGCGATTTTGCATTTACTATGTCTCAGCCCAAGCTCGCAAGGGTTTATTGGGTCACCCACCTTCATATACTTTGATTGAGAACATGACATCATCTGCGTATAACTGATCAGATGATGGTCCCTCCCAAACAGGATGCCCACCCCCTTAGGGTTGTTCCTCAGTCTCTGCGCTAGAGGCTCTATGTAAAGCGCAAAGAGAAGCGGGGAAAGTGGGCATCCCTGCCTTGCAGCTAGTAGGATTGAAAATCTACTCGACCTAACCCCATTCAATTTAACCCCTGCACAGGGGGCACAGTAAGTGCTCCGGATCCAGCTTTTCGAAACATTTGTGTATGACGGGTGCACTTTATCTATTAGGTGGCAAATGTGCTCTGTGTTATTGCCAAAATGTGGGGGGGGGATGAACCTGCTTGGCCAGGGTCAATAAGTCCCGGCATAAGGGGGTTAAGTTGATGGGCTAGGACGCTAGCAAAAAGCTTCGCATCAGTATTCAAGAGTGAAATGGGTCGATATGAGCTGCACTGCTTCGGGGCTTTCCCTTGCTTGGGTATAACTGAAACAGAGGCCACCAGCATAGACTCTGATAGCGTGCCTGAGTCAGCAAATGAATTAAAAAGGCAGGTGTTGGCTTATTATATGTGCTGACTTATGTAAGTGTAGCACCTTGCACTAATCCAGACAACTCTTATTAAGATTTTAATGGTTTTAGACAACCTTAGAAAGATCTCTCCAAGTGGTAGTTGTGGAGAGCAGCCTTCAGGCTTAGTGCAGAAGGAGTGTAAAGAAGCTTGTTTTACCAGATCTGAATCTTATTGGTATAGGTTAAGCAAAAAGGAACCACACCGTAGGAGTCTTCCCATTTGCAGTCTCGGGCCCAGAGGAAAGTCCAGGGAAGTCCAGAGTGCCAAGACGGTTGAAGATGAAGTGGTGTCTTGCTTTGAATCTTGTCCCACTCCGAATCTTGGGACCCACCCATAGGTAAGCCCTTAAGTACCCTAAGGAAAGGGTTGGGACGATTCAGGGATCCCTCCCAGAGGAGGGACAGACAGTGGGGAGGATACTCTCATGTCCTTTGTCCCATTTCATGCCAGAGCGGGAGCCAACGGTTCCCTGAACTGGTTTGAACTGGACTATGCCACGAGGGCACCAAATGGGCCCTGCAAGCAGTCTCGGTGGTGCTGGCAAGCGTCCCCACCCTGCCACAATACACTCAACTCTGTCTGGGAGGTAGGTTACACCTCCCTGTGACAGGATATCTATTTTTATGCCTTCCCCTGCTTAAGCTTGGCTCAGCAGCAGGAGGTAAGAATTGTGCCTCTGGCAGGCAGCAGCCCTAGCTTGCTGTCTGGTTCTGGAAGACTGGTACCAGGAGCACTGAGGGCCTCCCAGAAGAGCTTTACAGTGCATAAAATCATACCTCCTACACCGTTTACGGTGTGGGGGTACAATTACAATATGTTTGATACCAAACATGAAAGGGTCGTTACAGCCAGTTTAGAGATGGTCATCGCATAATGATGTATGGCCACTCTATATGTTGTAATTGCTGATGCACTTACAACCTGAGAAAATGGACTCTGAAGGTTGTAGGGGTGCCCCCTCATTCAGGGGCACCCTTGCACTTAGAAGTGAGCACCCTGCCTTCAGGATTGAAGAACAAGTTACTTACCTTGGGTAACACTTTTTCTGGTGGATACAGTATCTGCCTGTGGATTGCTCACCTTGTGAATATCCCCCTGCGTCAGCAACGTTCGGAAAATTCTTTTGTAGCACGCCGGTGTGGACGATGTCATAGGAGCACGGCATCGCGCGCGACTCTGACTGAAGTCATTGACTCCTTATTAGGCCTACGTCGGCGTGATGACATCAGTTCTGCCCTTTTTTCCATGCCTTCGAGGCACTCGGACGGACCAATGACAGTAGATATATACATATAAAGTGTACATATACAATATATATATATATATATATATATATATATATATATATATATATATATATATATATATATAATTGTATATATATATATTACCTACTGGCGGTCGCCAGTAGGTAGTTATAGTTAGGATCTACTTTCCATAGGAAAACCGCAACATTCTATTGGGAAATACTTTGGCGCCGGTGAACGAATCTTCGCAAATTTCTCCAAGAAAATGGCTCGCTCCGTTCCGCTCCTTCCCTGAAAGTTTGGGGGGGATTTGTCAAGTGGGGGCCGAGATAAAAGGGGAGTCCCAAAACGTGTTTTCCCCATGTTAATTTCCATAGGGCAGTCGAACTCACTTTTAGCCCGAACGGCTGAATGGATTTGCACAAAACTTGGCAAAATTGTAGGGACTGGTAGCCCGAAGTGCCTTTGCTATGTCTCAAGATCTGTGCTCCAGTGGTTTTTGAGTAATTTAGGTTAAAAAAAATATATATATCTATGGCAACGCCCCGGTACGCGCACCGGGGAGCGCTCCGGGCGCGCCACGTGAGGGGCGCACGGAAAGCTGATTGGCTCTCGGGTGTCTGTAAACATTCGAAACAGTCCGGAGCGGCCGCCATCTTGTGTCTCGGTAAAATCGAGACACAAGAGGTGGCAAAAACAAAGGGGCAAATCACCATAAGGGGGCAGAGTAGACCCCCCTGACGCCCCAGGGTTTGATGTGGGGGCCATAAAAGGGCCCCGCTGGGCAAAACAATTTTTTTTTTCGATTTGCGCGGGGGGAGTGCCCGGTGCGCGCACCGGGGAGCGGACCGGGGAGCGTACCATGAGGAAAAAAGAATGACAGAGTTTTTAAAAAATGAACCCTTTTTTTATAAATTGGAGGTAGATCTAAAAAGAACTGATTTTTTTATTTTTTTTGTTGTTTTATATTTTTTTTATTGTTTTTTTAACATTTTTTTCTTTTTTTGGCTTTTCTGAACATTTTTTGTTTTTTTTGTATTTTTTAAGGGGAGAAACAAAAAACAGGGAATTCAAAAGGGGTTTAACAGGAGCAAAAAAAAAAGCGGAACAAATTAATGTTTCCTTGGGCACTTGTGGTTATCCCAATCACGATTAATGTAAATGTACATGTATTTATATAAGCGCAAATCGCCCACATCGTAGGCATCTATGCGCTTGCTTAGGGAACCCGTCCTGGTATTCCCCTGTGAGATACCCCGGCAGGGTATCCACAAGGTGAAAGCCAGGCATCCCGCCGCGAGGGGCCGTTGTGGAGATTAAGCAAGCTATTGCCCAGAGTCGCAGAGTGTGAACCCGTGAGTCGAGTAGGCACCAGAGCGAGAATTATCGAGTCAGTGGAATTATTGAGCCCAACCCCCGTCAGGGCGGGGAATTGAACCCTGGTCCGGGGCCGATCTCAGCTTCCGGGTCTGCCGCCTCTAACCCCTGAGCCACACTTCTCCAGTGTGATGTATTGCTCTCCATAGCATATTGTTTGTCCACAAAAAATACAAACCATTTTAAAATTTGAAAATTTGGTTTGTATGGTGGAGCATGTCTCCCTAACTTTCGGTCCTGATGGGGTGGAAACATTAGTTTGGGAGGTGCTGGCAGAAGATTGGACAGGGTTTCTGGCCAGTTCCCTGACCTCTGCCCTAGCATAGTTATTTGGATGCTTTCGAAGCATATTCCTGATCATTGTGTGGTTGCCGAAGGAGTATTTTTTGTTGGGATTCCCCCTTGACCGCTCCTGATGACAGATTAAGCAGGTTGCCTTAGGTGCATTTACTTTTTTTTTGTCGTTGGGAATTGAAAAAAATTGCCAGATGATGTGCTCTTTTGGTTTGTAGGTAACATTGTCCTCTCGGACGAATCTACTCTCCTCCTCCTCCTTATCCTCCTCCTGTTCTTGAGCTCCACCACTGTGAAGTTGTGGAGGTCCTTGTGGTGGTGGTGGTCCAGAAGATCCAGCAGCTGCACCTAATGTAGCCATTTTCGACTGATATAAGTGCAGGTCTTCCTCTCTCAAAGCACAAAGGTAGAATAAGGAAAAAAGGTGGGGGCTTTCATCATTTGGAAAAAAAAATATCCTGAACCAATGAAAAGTGTTATTTTTAGGTCACATGACCAGGGGTTTCATCATTATGAAACCAAAACTGTTATGAACCAACGAAAAGTGTTATTTTTAGGTCACATGACCCGACGCGCCTACGCTACGCGCCCCGGAGCGCGTCCTGGGGCGCGCCCAGGGGCGCGTCGCGTAATCGCGTTGAATGCTTCTGGGTGCGTTTACGCCGTGCGTATCACGCGGACGCGGCTACGCGATACGTCACGATCATGTTTTCGTTTGCAACATTGGCGCTAACGGGACGCTCCCCGGTACGCGCCCCGGGGCGCTTCATAATACTATGCTTTCCGGGGCGCGCACCGGGAGCGCTCCGAGGCAAAAAAAAATAAAAAATTAAAACAACAATATACAAAAAAAAATTGGCAAAATTGTAGGGACTGGTAGCCCGATGTGCCTTTGCTATGTCTCAAGATATATGCTCAAGTGGTTTTTAAGAAAATTAACTTTGAAAAAATATATATTGGGCTACATTGGGCTATATATATGTTAGAGCCCAAATGTAGCCCAAATGTAGCCCAATGTAGCCCAATGTAGCCCAATATAGCCCAAAGATGGCCACCAGAGACAAGAAAATACAAATGTAGTCCAAATATCAGCCAGATGTAGCGCAGCTATAGCCCAATGACAGAATGTACCAGAGTGTTCTAAAGAACAACTAGAGCGCTAACAGTCTTACTTATAAAGTGAGACTTATAGTTAGGAATTACCATTAAAAAAACCTTTGAAATTCACTGAAAAAACCATAGGTTTCACACCAGTTATAGTTAGGAATTAGCATTTAAAAAACCGAAGAAATTCACTGAAAAAACCATAGGTTTCACACCAGTTATAGTTAGGGATTAGCATTTAAAAAAACTATTAAATTCACTGAAAAAACCATAGGTTTCACACCAGTTATAGTTAGCTGGAAATTTTACTGACATAAAACCATTGAAATTCCACGTTATAGTTAGTTGGACTCACTATAACTTGCGCGCCTGCAATGCACTGCTGATGACGTCACATATTACATCACTCATGACATGGTCAGTGACATCACTCATGACATCACTGATGACACCATCCTTGTGACAGAGTGACAGACCTCCTTTCACTGTAAAGTAACCCTTGAAACACATATTCAAAAATAGTAACTAACATTTTCAAAAAAGTGGAGATACCCATACCAGTTACAACAACCAATTCAGTAATACCACCATCTAATACGCATCCGCTCGATCACCAACAGTTCTATATAGTCACTCATACATATATTCACTCATCATATGTAGTGAAACACCTATACATCCTGTTACACACCAACAGTCATCCAAACGTTACTCTCACACATATTCACACATACAAATAAACTATTGAACATCCATTTATTTGCATATACAGCTATACACACACTACCACTTTACTTCTAAGGAAACTTACACATACTTACTCTCTTAAACAATCACTTATAGAAACACATACTTATTTAAACAGGAACTCTTACAATCTCTCACTCTCACATATACTCACTTATATATATCAATACTCACATATACTAGATTAAAACATATGTCGTTACTGATAAAGACAATAGTGAGACAGTCGTTTACTCACTAACACACACATATACACCCACACACACACACACACACACAAGAAAATTGTTTTCCCAAGGGGCCCCAGGAAAAGGACCTCTCATGTATTGTTGCAAAGGTAGCACTTGTTTATTTAGAAGTAAGATAACGTGTTACGACTCGTCTGAGACTTGGTTTTATATATACATACATATATACATATATATGATTAACCAAATTGCCCGAGAGCTTTCAGAGGGCACAGAGCAACTTGCCAACCATCCAGCGTATCATGTTTCAACTCGCCCCCACTTCTTGGTATTTTATTTAGATGCAGACACGTTTCAAGGCTGGGCGTCTCTTCTTCATGGGCTTGTAAAGTAAAGAGCAACACAGGCTCACTTGACTGCACTTCTGGCATTTTTATTGACATTTCAATGGCCCTCTAGTGGGCCTTGCTCTTTCCTCATTAGTTGCAAGGACTTCTGGAACATATAGTTCATCAAGCGGGCTCCAGTTACTTCCATTAGTGGGTGTGCTGATGTCATCACGCCGACTTGGGCCTTTTATGGAGTCGGTGACGTCAGCGTAGCCGCGCGCGATGCCGTGCTTCTATGACGTCGTCCATGTCAGCGCAAAGCTACAAAAGAATTTCCGAATGTTGTGACGCAGGGGATATTCACAAGGTGAGGAATCCACTGGCAGATGTATCCATCAGAAGAACAAGTTACTTACCTTCGGTAACGCTTTTTCTGGTAGATACAATATCTGCCTGTGGATTCCTCACCTTGTGAATATCCCCCTTGCGTCAGCAACGTTCGGAAAATTCTTCGTAGCACGCCGGCGTGGACGACGTCATAGGAGCACGGCTTCGCGCGCGACTCCGTCTGACGTCACCGACTCCACATAAGGCCCACGTCGGCGTGATGACGTCAGTTCCGCCCTTTTTTCCGTGCCTTCGAGGCACCCGGACGGACCAACAAGTACATATATATATATATACACAATGTACACAGTACATGCAAAACAAATGCATTCAAAGTGCAAAACTATACAAAATCAGATAAAATCATAATTACATTTGCACATAACACCAGGTATAGCAGAGTGGACAACGGGGAGGCGGGTGGGTCAGTGAGGAATCCACAGGCAGATATTGTATCTACCAGAAAAAGCGTTACCGAAGGTAAGTAACTTGTTCTTCTGATAGATACATCTGCCGTGTGGATTCCTCACCTTGTGAATAGAGTCCCACAGCAGTCCCCACTCCCGGAGGAGGGTGTCCACTCCTCTACACCAGGAAATCTTGGAGAACAGAGCGCGCGAAGTGGCCGTCCCTCCTCACCTCAGCATCCAAGCAGTAGTGCTTTGCAAAAGTGTGGAGGGAGGCCCAAGTCGCGGCCCTGCAAATGTCCTCAACAGGAACACCCCTAGACAATGCAGAAGTAGCAGACTTTGCTCTAGTTGAATGAGCTCTAATACCCTCAGGAGGGTCCTTACCCGCCAGAGAGTAGCAAATCTTGATGCACAGGATAATCCATCTGGAAAGTGTGCGCTTGTGCACCGCTCTGCCCTTCTTGCAGCCAGCAAAACCCACGAAGAGCTGATCGTCTATTCGATAGTCTTTAGTCCTATCAAGATAGAAGCTAACCGCTCTCTTCGGGTCCAGGCGATGAAGCCTCTCCTCCTCCTTGGAAGGGTGTGGGGGAGGATAAAAGGTAGGAAGAGTAATGGATTGACCTAGGTGGAAGGGAGTAACCACCTTAGGCAGAAAAGCAGCCCTGGTCCTAAGAACCATTCTTTCAGCATGGATGGACAAAAACGGGGGCTTGGAACTAAGAGCCTGAAGCTCACTTACCCTCCTTGCCGAGGTAATTGCAACTAAGAAGACCGTCTTAAAAGAAAGAAGCCTCATTGGACACTTGTGTAAGGGTTCAAACGGCGAACCCATCAGATAGGTTAACACAAGATTCAAGTCCCAATGAGGAACGATAAAGGGAGAAGGAGGGAACTTATTAGTGAGCCCCTTCAAAAATCTTAAAACCACAGGTGATTTAAAAAGAGAGGGCTGATCCGGCAAGCAGAGGAATGCCGATAAAGCCGAAAGGTATCCCTTGACAGTGGCAACAGCAAACCCCTGCCGTGCCAGAGAAAGAGCAAACAACAAAATATCAGACAAATGAGCCTTTAACGGGTCAACATCCCTCTCCCTACACCAAGACACAAACTTATTCCACCTATACGAATAAATGGACTTGGTGGAGTCACGCCTGGCAGAAAGTATGACATCCACCACATCGTTAGGGAGAGAGAAAGAGTTCAGATTGCCCCGTTCAATCTCCATGCATGAAGGTGTAATGTCTGGAGGTGGGGGTGTAGAACCTGCCCCTCCATCTGAGAGAGGAGGTCTGCCCTGAGAGGGAGACGGAGCGGCGGGTGAGAGGAGAGGTGGAGAAGATCTGTGTACCACACCCTTCTTGGCCAATCCGGGGCGACCAATATGACTTGGGCCCGGTCTTGGCGAATCTTCCTCAGAACCCGAGGAATCAAGGGTATGGGGGGAAACGCGTAAAGGAGCTGACCTCTCCAGCTCAACTGAAACGCATCCCCCAATGCTCCTTGCATCGGATACTGGAGACTGCAGAATGACGGGCAGTGAGCATTCTCGCGAGTGGCAAACAGGTCCACCCGAGGGGTCCCCCACGTCCGAAAGACGTGACGAACCACCTCTGGATGAAGCCTCCACTCGTGGTCGGCAGAGAACTGCCGGCTGAGACTGTCCGCACGTACGTTCAGAACTCCGGCCAGATGATTTGCCATTAGGCAAATCTGGTGGTCCTGAACCCAGGACCAGAGACGCAGAGCCTCTCTGCAGAGACACTGCGACCCCACTCCTCCCTGCTTGTTGATGTACCACATCGCGGTCGTGTTGTCCGTCAGGACTTGGATTGACTGACCGCGAAGGGAAGGGAGGAAGGCCTTGAGCGCCAAACGTATCGCCCGCAACTCTAGAAGGTTGATGTGAAACAACCTTTCCTCTGGAGACCAAAGACCCTTGACCTCCAGATCCCCCAGATGAGCACCCCACCCTAGAGTGGATGCATCCGTTATCACCGTGGCCACCGATGGAGGAAGCTGAAAAGGCTTTCCTTGAGACAGATTGCCTTCCACGCCCCACCAAGACAGATCCGCCGCAGTCTCTCTGGAGATCTTCACTGACTCCCCGAGATCTCCGTTGTGTTGATACCACTGCCTGCGGAGGCACCACTGGAGTGCCCTCATGTGCCAGCGTGCATGGTTGACCAGGAGAATGCAAGAAGCCATCAGACCGAGCAGGCGAAGGACCTTCAGGACCGGAACAACCGCTCCATTGTGAAATAAAGGAATCATTTCCTGTATGTCGCGAATCCTTTGCGTAGGAGGGAATGCACGACATACAGTAGTGTCCAGTACCGCACCTATGAACAGGTTGCGCTGGGAGGGCACCAGGTGAGATTTGGGCACATTTATTGAAAAACCCAACCTGAACAACAGCTGCGATGTTTCTTGCAGGTGATGAAGCACCTTCTCGGGCGACTCCGCTTTGATCAGCCAGTCGTCCAGATACGGGAATACAGGTATCCCCGACCTCCTGAGATGTGCAGCCACCACTGCCATCACCTTGGTGAAAACTCGAGGCGCAGTAGTAAGACCAAACGGAAGGACCGCAAACTGGTAGTGTTGCGATCCCACCGTAAAACGGAGATACTTCCTGTGCGACTTCAGGATCGGGATGTGAAAATACGCATCCTGCAAGTCGATCGACACCATCCAGTCTTCTTCCAACAGCGCTTGAAGAACCTGCGCAAGAGTGAGCATTTTGAATTTCTCCTGCTTGAGATAGAGATTCAAAATCCTGAGGTCCAGGATTGGACGTAACCTGCCATCCTTCTTGGGGATCAGGAAATACCGGGAGTAGCATCCCTGACCCTTTTCCTGCTCTGGAACCACCTCTATCGCACCTTTCTTGAACAAAGCCAGGACTTCTTCCTGCAAGCGAACAAGGTGGTCCTCCGAACAAAAACCCTGGCAAGGAGGGTAATTGGGAGGGAACTCCTGGAAAGGAAGTGCATACCCATTTTCTACGAGATTGAGAACCCAAAGATCCGATGTAACCGATTCCCAATCCCGTAGAAAAAGAGTAAGCCGACCCCCCACCGGAGCCACATGATCCAGAATGGCGGATCTAGGGCTGCTTTGCTGCAGGGGGAGGGGGTTGGCTATTAGAGGAAGAGGAGGAGGAGGAGGAGACCTGGCGCCCACGACCACGGCCCCTTTGCTTTCCTCTGTAGGATTTATACAGAGGATTCTGGCGCTGCTGCTGCTGCTGCTGTCCTTGATTGTAGGGACGAAAATTGGGTCTGCCAAAACCCCTATACTTTCTAGTCGCAGAGCCCCTCGTCTGAAGGCCCAAAGACTTCGCCGTAGCCCGACTGTCTTTGAATCTCTCCAGAGCTACGTCAGCCTTCTTCCCAAAGAGACCTGTCCCATCAAATGGTAAGTCCAACAGAGTAGACTGAACGTCAGAAGAAAAATCGGAAGACTTAAGCCATGCGGCCCTTCTTGTAGCCACAGTGGAGCCCATAATTCTGGCAACAGAGTCCGCCGTGTCCATACCACTCTGTATAACCATACGAGCTGCAGCCTGAGTATCAGCGACCACCTCGTTAAAATTCTTCTTATCGTCCTCTGGAAGCTTAGCAGAAAGCTGTTTGACAGAGTCCATCAACGCGTGAACGTATCTCCCCAAGAGGCAAGTAGCATTGGTGGACTTCAAGGCCATGCTACCCGAGGAGAAAATCTTTTTAGCAGACTGGTCCAGTTTCTTTGAGTCCTTGTCTGCTGGCACCTGAGGGAAAGAACCCGCAGCCCTGCTGGAACAGGCGGCCTGCACTACCAGACTCTCCGGTGCAGGATGCGTGGAAAGAAATTCAGGGTCATCAGGAGCCACCCTATAACGCCTTGCCACTGACCTGGAAACTGCAGGAGCAGATAAAGGCCTCTTCCAGACCTCCTTTATCGGTTCAGTCAATGCATCCGTAAAAGGAAGCGTAGGCTCCACAATTGAAGAGGGTGAATGCAATACTTCCGTAAGGATGTTAGGCTTGTATTCAACTGTGGGCAAAGTCAAGCCTAGCAACTCTGCAGCCTTCTTTATGACGACATGATAGGGTGCCAAGTCCTTAGATGGTGTGTCAGAAACGGTTGGCAAACCCCATTCAGGAGAAAGTTCCAAGCCACTTGCATCCTGAAGGTCCTCAAAACAATCCCCCTCATGCAACTCTCCTTCCTCAACCTCGGAGTCCACAAACTCCTTCTCCTCCAAGAGGCGTTGAGCCCTGCGCCTCGACCACTCCGTACGGACCGAAGTCGATGGATCCGGTAACGACTCCGACGGCGCCGGAGCCGACGTCGAGCGAGGAGCCGGAGGACGGGAAGTGCCACGATCCGAATCCACCCGAGGCCGATCCGGAGTCGGCGAAGCCGCATGCGAAGTCGACGACCTCGGCGGCGCCGTACCGAGCCAAGGAGTGCAAGGCGTCGGCATAAACGGCATAAAGGGGGCCGGGGCATAAGCCTGGGGCACACCCAAATTGAAAGACAAAGGACCCATGGGACCCATAGGCGCACCAGCGGGGTACATCGCCCTCGAGTAAACACCAAACATGGCGTTTAAAAATTGCGAGGGATCCTGACCTGGACCTGGAAAGGGTGGGTACGAACCCAACGGCCGCTCCGAAGGAGGCTGATCCGGCAAAGGCGCACCCTGGCCCTCTTGTTCTTCAGGCTCCACAATCGGAGTCGGTGCTCGAGGAACCTCTTCTTCATGCACCGATGAATGGTGCGACTCCAGATCCGGTTCCGGCTCATGAACTGGAGAACCAACGTGAGATTGAGCTGGAGAAGGAGACACGAAGTCCTTATGATGCTTTCTCGACTTCTTCCTCGAATCCGAAGACTCCTTGCCAGAGTGGTGTCTGGAGTGATGTTTACTCCTCTTATGCTTCTTTCTCGATGAGCCCGAAGCATGGCCCGAGGCCGACTTGGAACCGGACCTCGACCTCCCTCTGGACCTTGATCTCTCTCTCGACCTCGACTTGGCCTTCGAAGCCGACCTCGACTTCGCCCTCGAAGCCGACCTTGACTTCGACCGCGACCGTTGTCTCGACTTCGAGCGCCTGGACACTGACCTCGAAGACCTTCCGGCTTCCCTTTCCTTCACCTTAGCGAGCAGAAGCTTCGCCTCCCGCTCACGCAAGGCTTTGGGGTTCATCTTGTCACAGGAACGACAGTTCTTGACATCATGTCCCGAACCAAGACACCATAGACAGTCGGGATGCGGATCGGTGATCGACATCATCCGGGAGCAGGAACCACACTGTTTGAAACCTGTCTTCCTCGACGACATCTCCGGCGATGAAGCGAAATCCGACAGAGAAACAATAACAGCTAAACAGCTAATAGATACAAAAGTATCGCAGAAGATCCCAGAAACCGTTAGCGTCGACGACGCGGAAAAAAGGGAACTGACGTCATCACGCCGACGTGGGCCTTATGTGGAGTCGGTGACGTCAGACGGAGTCGCGCGCGAAGCCGTGCTCCTATGACGTCGTCCACGCCGGCGTGCTACGAAGAATTTTCCGAACGTTGCTGACGCAAGGGGGATATTCACAAGGTGAGGAATCCACACGGCAGATGTATCTATCAGAATTAAGATTACCGTACATATATATATGATATAAGATTAAATGAGCTCACCAAGCAGGAAAAAAAATACCAGACTCATCACAGTATCACTATAGAAAGGCCTAAAAAAAACAGCCAGCATGTTTAGAAGATATATGCATGTGTTTCTCTTTGGGATTTACCCTAAAATGACATCCTTTACTTACGCACACCAGTAACACATTGAAGTATCCTGCTATATTGCGCCATTAACAGAAGCAGTTTAAATGTTACTCAGGCTGCTTTGACAAACGGGAAGCACAAAAACACAAGCAGTTTATACCCAAGCTATGGCTGGATGAGATAGTTCCATGTAAACCAAAGGGGGCATTTAGGAGACGTGTGCATACTGTGTGCCTGGAAAATGAATTGACTAGGGTTCGTGACTCGCTCGTGTGGGTATAGTTGTCCGTATAATATCGCTAATTGAAAGGGAGGTTAATGTAATGTGTTAATTCACAAGACAATTTGGTTAGTTAAAAGTCTGTTGTTATTCAAAAGTCACAGACCTTGCCTCTTGTCTGGAAAGTAAACATTACCCAGCTGATGCTCACTAAGGTGGCACATCCAAGATGTACAGAGTTTGAACAAAATGGGAAATGCCCTTTATCCAACGTCTTTAGACACAAGTCATATTTAGCACTACAAAATGAAAGTGCAGAGCCTCAAAGAACTACAAAAGTCTTAACTACTCTGCACCAAGGACCAAACTGCCCGAAAGTGAAGAAATGAAGGGGAGTTTGTGCACTCAGAAGAGCTGGGACTTTTTTTGTGTTTTTTTTACAAAAAGGAAAGCTGACTAACTTTTTTTAACGGAAAAGGAGTGATTAACCGGCCAGGTGTCTCATTTCTTGGAAGCGAGAGGTCTTTGCTGGAAAGACGCCTGTGAGTTTTTCATCTCTCCTCGCTGCTTTCTGCCAGAAGCTTTGCATTTCACAGGTAAGCAAGGAGAATGACGTACAGTAAAACATTCTTGCAAATCCACATAAACTATAACATCGCATGTTTCAGATGTTAGATTGATGTGGGGTTTTCTTGTTACAGGCAAAAGCATCTTTAGAGAACAGCTGGCAAGAATGAGCGCGAGCATTGGCTCTCCGAGGAGGGCAAATAAACCCCTATTACTTTGCTGCTGTCTGTGTCAGTGCAGTACAAATGAGGTCGTCTTGTAGTTCCGTTAGGGGAAACCATTGTCTTTCTAACGTGAAAAGAGATGGACAGTGTCATGCCCTAGTCTCTGTGCTCAGATGCGGACTGTGCGAGGCAAAATAGGGAAGGAGCGTTACTGATGCCGTTTGATCTGCATCATGGGTAATGTAGTTGTGTATTTAATGGGCTGAGCGTGCTGATGATACTGTGAAAATAAGACTAATGCGCGATGTTAGAACTGGCTATTTCTGGATGGCTAAGGCTGATGCCAAAGCCAGGCAGAAACCACCATTCTAGTCATGGCAAGGGAGTCACACGCCAAGATAACCCCTGCTCACACCCTTGGTAGCTTGGCACGAGCAGACAGGCTTATCCCGGAGGCAATGTGTAAAGCATTTGCGCACGCACAAAACAGCAACAACATCCTAGGCACACCACAAAAGGAACTCCACATAAGGTTATATATAAATAACTTTTGTATTGTCAAAACACATCAGATAGTAATCACACAATATACATTGTGCCAACTGGCACGGGTAATATTCACAAGGGATTATTTACAGGACAGGGCCACATGGGTCACTGTCAGAATCAACACTTTTAGAACTAGAAATACTGTGCAAGGGAAGGAAACACATGATGCATAAACATAAATGTAAATGTAAATTGATACTTGTATAGCGCACTACTCACCCGCAAGGGTCTCAAGGCGCTTGTACGAATACCGCTGTGGAACCCATCCTGGCTATCCCTATGAGGCATCCACTCCTGGGCACCCCCAAGGTGGAGGCCAGGCATCCTTAGCGTTGTGGGGACCGTTGTGGAGATTAAGCAAGCTATTGCTCAGAGTTGCAGAGTGGGACTCCATGATTGGAATAGGCACCGAGGCGAGAATTATCAGGTCCGTGGAATATTTGAGCCCAGGACCCGCGAGGTGGGGAATTGAACCCTGGTCCCGGGCTAGACTTCTGCATCAGGGTCTGCCGCTCTAATCATTGAGCCACACTTCTCCACATAAACATACATTCAGCGGTGTAAGAACAAGGCACATGACGCATCAAAACACATTCAGAGGTGCAGCACAGGAAAACACATGATGCATAAAACATTCAGAGGTGTAGGTAAGACACATAATGCATACATCACATTCAGAGGTGTCACAGGCATAATGGCATAGCACATTACGCATAACTCACATTTGGGCTTAACCAGTAAAAACTACAGTAGGCAATCTCTCACTAGTCTAAACACATTAGACTCTCCCCCTAAGCATAACTCACATTTAGGGGCGTAAGTCACATAGTGAAATAAACTCTCACTAGCATAAGCCTACATAGGTAAAATAACCTCATAGTCATATTGCACAAACTTCACCTTAGGCAATTACTATCATAAACATAGAAAAATCACATTGCGCAGAAATCACATACCAGCCCCCTGGCCAACTGGCCATCCAACAAGGGGACTCAAAAAGCCCTGTGTCCAGAATGTCAGGGCGCGCTGATAATGCAGCGCCAGTCAGGGGTGCGCCACCGGTGCTAACCTAAACGCTGCAGCTGCCCACTAACTGCTGGGCAGCTGGGAACAGCAACAGGGCCTAAACGTTGCAGCTGGCACTAAGTGTTGCGCAGCTGTAGAAGGCCTGGCACCACTGTGCCTTCTCTGTCCCACACAGGGACTCTCTCTCTCTCTTGGCGCCTAAACGGTGCAGCTGCCCACTAATTGCTGGGCAGCTGGGAACTTCCCACTGCGGCAAGGGCTCTCACTAGCCCCTGGGACAAAACTGCGCCAACTGCTGGAGCCATACAGGCTCTGACACCAAAACATGTGCACTCAGGGAGGGCATTAGCGCTTTAAAATGAAATATGTCCCCAAACACTAGCGCCTAAAATAAGCCCAGGGGATAGCCACACAGGCTCTTGAGACAATCATGCCCCCGTGGTCGTGGGAGCCTCGAGGCTCTGAACACAAATGCCCCCAGGGAGCCTCGTGGGCTCTAGACAACGTTGGGGCGACCCACTGCCAACCGGGGCCGCCCTTAATGCACCACCAGGAACTATGCCCCTAGCTGAGCACATCATGGGCCTTCTAGCCAAGGACACAATTCTCCACGTTGGAGTGGCCCTCTGACACACGGGCCCACTCTGACTTAGTGCCTCACACCTGCACCACAATAATCCAGTGGCTCCCTCGTGGAGCGGGAACAGAACTTACCCCGCATACCCGGCCCAGCCCTTACTCACCGTACCTCGGGCGGCGGCTTCTCCTCATCGCAGGATTTCTCTGCTGGGGGTCCTTCCAGGACATGGGAGCCCCGCAACGCCTCTGCTCTTCCACCATGCGGCAGCGTCATCTTCAGCAAGGGGTGAGCGCTGAGCCAATCCCAGCGCGGCTCTCTGGATGAGCCCCTCCTGACACGGCACTGCTCCCGGCAGTGCGCTAGAAGTATAAATAATTCAGAAAAGGGGGTGGGGCTGGGTAAGAGTGGTCTGCTTAATTCAGACACTCTGTTCATCACCACCCCTTTTTCAGAAGTATAAATAAAGCGCTTCCAAGCGCTGTGGCATCAGGCAGACCCCCAAGAAGCGCTCCCAGCGCTAGGGCAACAAAGGTCCAGCAAAAAGTCCTTCAGGGGTCCAGGACAAGTCCATCAGGTATCCAGGGGCTGGGCAGGGCCCAGGGAGGCAAGCCTTTCCCTGGGTGCAAGCAGCAGCACGCCCCTGGCAGGATTCAAGTCAGAAAACAAGAACATTTTGTAAGGGGACACAGCTCCTTTTTATACCATAAAATCCTTTGTCTAGCAGGGTGCAGGCAATGTGAGAACCAGCTACAACTGGTTATAGAGAACTCCTTTCACTGGCCAGGCTGGGGACATCAGACGCACTCAGGGGGTGGAGCCAGCATTGTGTGGGGAAAGCCCAGCCCTATTCAGGCCCAGATGCACCCCTCCCGTCACATCAGCATGCTAATCACTCCATTCACCACCGGGGCAGACCTACCCAGACTCTTGGAGCCAGGCTCACCAGCCAGCTTCAGCCAATCACACGCCAGACACAAATTAAACAAATATGCCAACTTCTAGAAGTGGCACTTCCACACTAGACACAATCATGCCGCATGTATCATTGCGCAGCATTCAATCTCCCGAGTTCGCACATACCAAACTAGACCCTGCACTCCCCACACATCAGGAACTACCATGGGCATACATATATTTCTCATTCATTCCTATGGGAGGGCAGGTCACTCTCCACACACACAGAGAGCTTGCGCACTTGACACTGTACGACAGTGAAAAAGTGCGCAGAGGCCTAAAATCACCAACACCAGGTCACATAAACAGGCTAGGAAAAAGCAAAAAAGTTTCGGGGTGAAACTGCCAAAAAGGGCCAGGTCCAACACAACCCCCTTCCAGCCAAAACGCAGGGTAGACCAATCACTCCACTGATGGACTTCCCTGCTTTGGGCGACAAAACACGGACACGGGCCCGCACGGCAGGGACACCCTCCGGTTTTATGCCACTCTGAACCCACATGGATTTCTCTCAACAAGAGCTCTCTGGCCCAACTAGGATACCCCACTGGCACTCCCTAGTCGTCCACGGCTAGGACCAGGCCCTAGGCCATCCAAATGTCACAGGTCCTGACCACTTAACAGAGTGGGGGGCAGTAACGACCTGGCGCACAATAGCCATTCTCCACTCTCCTTCTCAGTGTAGCTACAACTACCACTGATCCTTCAACCTAGGGACCATACCCTCAGGCTGACCAGAGGTGGCCACCTTTAAATTGGTGGTGTTGAAGAAACTAGATCAAGCTTTACGCTTTGTCCCAAAACATATATACAACTTGCGTAAAGACGAACACCAAGCCTTACTTTCTCTCTCCTCCAATGAGAAGTTAACTATAAAAGGATGTGATAAGGGTGGCGGTATAGTCATCATTGATACTACTCAATATGAGATGAACATGCTTAAAATGCTTGACGATCCTGTATTCTATAGCCCTGTAAAGAAATATTCCACTTTGAATTTGTCCAGAAAAATACACTCTCTAACAAAGCAAGCCCTGGAGGATGGAGACATTTCAATTAAAGAATATGATTTTTTAAATCATAATCAAGGTAAAATGGCATGTATATACGGATTACCGAAAATACATAAAAATCAAAATGACCCTCCATATCGCCCGATAGTCTTTACTATCGGTACGATAACAGAACCTTTATCCAAGTATGTGGACAACTATCTGCGCCCCTACATACCCAGAATTGACTCGCATGTACGGGCCACAGGCCACATGATTGTGAAAACTGAGGGTCTAGCCTTCAACTCCACCCAAGACTTACTGGTAACTATGGATGTGGAATCTTTATATAGTAACATTCCGCTTACAGAAGCAATGAAAACCACTGCTTGGTTTATTGAACAACATAGTATTCCTTGCCCAGTAACTTTTGTACTTGCCTGCCTTGAATTGTTCTCACTGAAAACATCTTTGGATTTGGACCCCATGTTTACCGACAAGTTAAGGGAGTAAGCATGGGTGCATCGGTAGCCCCATCGGTTGCTAACATATTTATGTCCGCTTTTGAAAAGAAATACATCCAGAAAGAAGTTGCTCCCTTCTTCGTGTCAATCTCCCATTGGTCCAGATATATTGATGATATATTCTTTGTCTGGACTGATGGGAGAGAAACTCTAGAGGAGTTCATTGCATGGATAAATGCAGCAGATCCTAATTTGCGCTTCACTTCACATATTAGTGCTGAAAAGGTGGAATTCCTTGATATTGTTATAATAAGCAATCAAGGGAAGTTAAAAGTTGATCTTCATGTAAAACCTACAGCTAGAAATACTCTCCTGCACTACAGGAGTTTTCATCCTGGAACACAAAAAGATAGCATCCTGTTTTCGCAATTTCTGCGTGTTAGATGCAACTGTACAGACCTTGCTGATTTTGACAGGCAAGCGTTAATTATGAGGTCCAAATTTATTGAAAGGGGCTACCCTCACCGGCTGGTGAGACATTCATATAAAAGGGCCCGTTACTACGACCGAGACTGTCTGTTGAAAGTTAAAACACCTAAATTAAAGGAACAGGTGGTCTGCATTACCAAGCATTCTACTGTGAATGCCATAGTTAAGCAGATCATAAGCTCTAATTGGCACATTCTCAACAGTAACTGCTCAGTGGAGCAGAAATTAGTTAAACCACTATTTGCACACAGACAGAATAAGAACATTAAGGAATACATTGTACATTCCCGGTTCAAGATTTCAACAGATCAACAGAGTTTAGTGCAGAGATCAATTTTAACTAACAATCCAATCAAAGGAACGTTTCCTTGCTCTTCATGCACGTCATGTAAAAACATCATTGCAGGTGAGGAATTCAGCTGTAATGGACATACGATTAGAGCAAAAGAGATGTGGAATTGTAGATCTTCCAATTTGATTTACTTTATACAGTGTCCTTGTTTCTTAGGATACATAGGAGAGACATACAGAATGATCAAAACCCGTCTTACCGAACATCGTTTTGCCATCAGAGCAAAAAAGATTATTGCTCCCATGGTGAAACATTTCATTGAAAAAAATCATTGCCCAGAAGACATGAAATGGCGTGTATTGGAAAAGATCCAGACTCTAAAGGTGGAGCAATAATAAGGAAGAAAAGAGAGGTGTACTGGATATTCATTTTTGATACATTTCGGAACGGCCTTAATAGCGAAATCCCATGGGAGAACGCAATCTGTTAATTAGGACCAGTGATACATATTAGGACCATTAAGTATTTATGACCCATAAAATAATACATAGTGGATCAGCATTATAATTATGCTACTAGATAATTGGGACCGACTTTTGAGTTAAAACATTTTAGATCCTCAAGATTCATAAAATAATAGCGTCACACCTGGCTCATCGATACATAATATCGAGATTCATAAAATAATAGCGTCACACCTGGCTCATTGATACATAATATCGGGATTTGTACTCTTTATATGTCATATCTACCACGAGAACGTTAGAATGATGTCTGAAATTATTACCATTACTACAGAAAATGGGTTTCATTGGTTTTATCATGCCCCATCTAGTTCTGTCAAAGATTATCGCAACATCTGTCTATATCATCTTGTAGTTGATATAGTAATAAATTGATGTTTTACTTTTCCTTTATTATTATTTCGAACACTTGCGGATCTATGTAGTTGTCGGAATATCAACAAACCAATATAGGTTGTTACAGAGTGGTATTGGTTTTTTCCGCGTACTACGTGTGATAGTCTGTGGTCTGTCTTCTCGTTCTATCACTCGGTCGTATTCCAGAGACGGGAAGTCCTTCTTTTGTATTCCTTAGTATCTGATACAATAGTCCATTTTTGATCTTTACAAACAGAGTCAAGTATCGTCGCATTTTAGATGACGACATTTTATACACAGCTGAAGCCGATGACTTTAAGAAACGTTTTATAAAAGCTTCGTTTGCCCATTACTCGAGGTATATCGGCTGTTTGGTGTTGCTTCCAGAATCACGCTTCTCACTTCCGGACCTTATGAGCTCTTTACGATAACATAATTAGGTAAGAGCTATGCGACTTTATGTGCTCCATTACGCTATCTAGCAGAAATCTAGTTACGTGTTGGCTTTGTCCGACGGTAACAACTAACATAATGCACCCTTGTCATAAACTATTAGGAACCTGAAAAAGAAGGAATTTCCCCACATCAGGAGGACTTTCCGATATAGCCAGAATCTGCACGGCCACTAAGGTATGCCGATATTTTGCATCCTTCAAGTCTCCTTTATCATTATGGCGTTCTAGGAAAGGATAATCGTTTTTGCCCCATATATGTTCTGTTTCCAGCTTGCAAATCATCAAGTAATCGGCAGTCCGGGCGGCGAGAGGGCACCTTTCTTATATATATCAGGTATATGTCTTCTCAGTTCATTTGTGGTTATTCATACATAGCGACCATGGATGTAGTTAAGTATACCATATTGTCACTGAATAAGAATGTGACCTTAAGTACTAAGGGAACCTCGTACGCCAATATGTTGATATATATATATATATCTTACCTTATAGACCCTGTTCTTTCCTAGACATAAATTCCAGTACTACAAGTACTAATTAACTCTATATTAGAGCTCGACATCATACAAGGGTAATTACATATTTTTTTGCCGCATATTAATCTTTTCTGAACATGTCAGGAACGGAACGTGATTGTAACAAGGGGAATCACCGCTCTATGTCTAAATCTTGTTATGATATAGGAACCGGGAAAACGAGTGAAAATAAATAGTTATCCCTTCGTCTCATCATACATCTAAGGATAGTGATGTCTCTGGGACGCATCAAACTAAATTTAATAGGTAAATGTTATAATTTTCAAAGTAGGCTTTAAGGGCCTTCGCTTGACATTGGCCTAGTTTATCCATCATCATATTGGAGACCCTAATTGTGATATGCTGTTCACAGTTTTGAGCCCGTTATTTAGAACACTACTGTGAAGAAAGAAACCGAGCTATTCAGCTCTAACCTTAATACATCACGACTTTATCTAGCACAAACTGTAAGTATCAAAGACATGGAATTAATTCCCCCAAAAATAGGCATTGGAGACCCTAATTGTGATATGTTGTGCACAGTTCTGAGACCTGCTATTTAGAACACTATCGTAAAGAAAGAAATCGAGCCATTCAAGCTCTGACCTTAATACATCACGACTTTCTGTAACCTGACCTATAAGTATCAAAGACATGGAATTAGGTCCTACTAAATTAGGCATTAAACCTAGTTATAGACATGCTTGAAGTAATTGTTTTCTCCTTTTTATAGAAAAATACTATCTTGACTTATGTTTGAATTCACTAAGATAAGTCTTGAGCTTTTCATCCATAAATAGTTAATGACTCCTCTATAGATAACAGGGTTTATTGATGAATCTATAAGAGAATTAGTCATCTGTGTCCTTCTTCCCCTGAGACACTCCCCACTCCCCACTGCCCCCTGTTCTCCTTCTTCTCCCCCCCCCAGCTGTCCTGAATATTGATCCTTTTTGGTTGGAAATATACAAGGAACTGAAATGAATGTTGACATTACTTTATTAGTGAACTTGTCTCAATATAAGAGGTCTATATGAGGCTACTTGTCTATTTTATTATGTTCTTCCTAAAATTGAATTGTTCATTTCTAATTGTATTTCTCTTTTGTTTTTTATTTTTTATTCTTATAAATTCAATTTATAGAAAATACGTGGCTCCTCCAGAAGAAGGCGCTGGTCGCCGAAACGCGCATCGAGAATTATTGTGCCACTTTTTACTTAAAAACTTTTTATTGTAATCCAACTTTGTTTTGCTGTACCCATTTGCATTACTGTACTGTAATTAATTTATTTGTCCATATACTTTTTTTGACATGTAATTGATGTTTTTAAATACAAATGTTAATAAATATTAGAAACTGATCTGATTGGTATATTTTCCTCTTCTAATATCTCACTTAACAAGTTGAAAACATTGATTGCCTAGGTTGTTTTATGCCAATTGTTCACTCTCACCACACACACAGAGAGAGCTCACGCACTTTACACTGTACCACAGTGAAAAAGTGCGCAGAGGCCTAAAATCACCAACACCAGGTCACAGAAACAGGCTAGGAAAAAGCAAAAAAGTTTCGGGGTGAACCTGCCAAAAAGGGCCAGGTCCAACACGCGATGGCAGTACGCCCTTTACACATGGGAGAATCAGTAAAAAGGTGAGAAATGTATCCAAGCGACAGGTCTTGCCTTGAATGAGCGAGGGTTTCCGAGTCCTAGAGGGATCGCACAGCCTTGGGTGAAGTTCCTCTGGGGCAGCAGTGTGAAGTGCTCTGCTGCCCCAAGAAGCACTGCACTCACACTGAGGATGTGCACGGTCCAAGTAGGGTGACCAACTAGCATAGGTGCAAATTCAGGACGGTGAGTGGAAAAATTCAGGACAAAGGGACAAAGTTCAGGACAAAATTCAGGAAAAAAGGTCAAAATTCAGGAAAAAACTTTGGGACAAAGGGAATGTTTTACAGACACGTCAGAGGAGGTCGTGCAATAGTATATAAGTAAGTAACTAGACAACCACCTAAGTACAAGTCAAAATAAGTTCATATTAGGCTGAGACAATCGTGCACTTCGTGGTTTTTCAGTATGGCCGCAGCTTGCTACCTTAGATTATTCAAAGTCCGCATCTCGCTCTAGTAGGTACATTAGTCAATAGACAATGGTGAACCACACCTGAATATAAGTGAGGGCACTTTTATTGTTGATTGAAAATACTGGATATACAAGGAACTTTCCAGTGCCAGCCCCCAGTAACAAAACTGCCCCCCCTCTTTCCAGCCTCCCAGGGAAACACCTGATGCCCGGTCCGGCCTGTCCGGCCTTGCTACCACCCACCAATGGTGCCCCTCATCTTCACATAGACTGTCTATCATGTGAATTTACCTCCACTTTCCCCTACCTTGGTATTTTGTTCCATGAATCTGGGTCCTGGACAAGTGCTGTAAAGGCCAGAACTTTTTTGTTCTTAAAAACAAAAATGGCCTTAAAGAATTTTATTAAAAAGTTGGGTAAGAAACCAATAAGAGAAATCCTAACTATATATAATGCCACGTGTACATCAGTAGCTTTGTATGGCTCGGGGCTCTGGAGGTATTCCAACATAAATTCAATACAAGTAGCCGAAAATAAGTTCATGAGGGATATTCTGGCAGTACCACAAAGTGTTGAGACTTATATCTGTCATACTGAACTTGGACAACCCTATATATCAGATATAATCAGAATACAACCTATCCTCTTGTGGCATAGGGTATGGACAATAAATGAGTGTGCCGTGAACCGGGCTATGTTGCAGGATGTCTTAAAATAGGAAAATGTGAGTGGATTTAAATGGCTAGATTATGTTAAATGTTTTCTTATAGAAATCAATTGCCAACATTTTTATGATGATCCACTCACAATGGCTAATATATCCAGAAAATTGTTGTAAAAACTGTGTATGGAATACCTCGAAGAGAAAAGAAGGCGAGAGGAATTAAAGAAAAAGACAGTTACCTCGCATCTTTTGTTATTAACTGGGGATAAATTACAGCCGTATTTAACTCTGCCGATGACTAATTATGATCAATTTCTCTTGACCCATTTTAGATTGAATATTGTTTTTAGACTTTTGTCCTTCCCAGAGATGAAGTCATGGTTGCGTGATTTGCCTATGTGTCCGTGTGATGAATTTTCGTCCCAATCTGACATCCATGTTTTATTTTTTTGTAAATTTTATATTTTACCGGAGGAAGATGGCGCCCGGCTAAGACGCTCGGTCGTGAGCTCCAGTGGTACCAGTGAAGCAAGACGGCTTCAGCGTTTCCCCGGATAGAATACATGGTGAATTACAGCCGTTAGAGAAACATAGTCAAGGTAGGAATCGCTCTGAACCCCAATGGTGACATATTAATGCTGATATTGCCAATATCTTCAAGAGGCTGTTAAACGAATAGGGAGGCGGCGCTTACCTGGGGATAAGGGAGGCAGCGTTGGCTGGTGTCGGCGGTGACGGCAACTGCGGTGATTGCAGCAGAGCCTGTAACCGCTTGTGGAGTCCGCTTCTAGCGATTGAATCCCTGTCAGGGGGAGGTTAAAAAGTAAAATAACAGCGGCAGCGGCAGCGATTTGGAAAACGTGCATGCTGGAGCGGAGAGAGAGCGGGTTGTATGCGACGCCGGCTACCGGGCTGTGGGCGAGAGCGCAAGACATCGCCCGGAACTGTAAGAAGACTCTCGGTGGAATATCTTTTCTCTTCTGGGGACGAGGCAGCAGAGCCGACGGCACCGGCAAGTGCAGTGTAACTGAAACACGTAATGGGGAACACAGCCAATATTATAGTGAGTTAAGAAAAGGCATAATCACGCTGAGTGAACAAAGGCATACAACAAGGATTTATGATGAGAATAAGCTTTTAGACATTTCAAGCATTTCTTTAAAGGAGAAACAGGTACAAAATAAAACCCCACAATCCCTGACTAACTGGTGCTGGATGAGTAAAAAAGGCCTCCAACCGCCCGATACAGTGGGTCTCACCAGAGGTGAAGAGCCATCACAAAGCAAACTATCGTACACTGCAATAAGGGAGGAGAAGCAGATAAGCGTGCTTAATAATAAAGTCCCCACAGAAGCACATTCCTCTGGTTCACATGGTGATTCTAAATCGCAGTATTCAGCTAGAGCTCAAGATATTAAAAGCACAATTGTTTACGCGACGAGGTCAAGGAAATTACTGGTAGAGAAAACAAAGCCATTAACGCCATTAACTACACAAGACAAAATAGAAGAAGAAGGAACTAGGTCAGTGTATTGCTTAAGGAACCGAAATTTACTCAAACAAAACACATTATCAATACAAAAAAAAGTGTACATCCCCAAGAAGTACAAAGAAGAGGAATTTACCATGATTAGAAGCACTGTCCGAGAGTATAAAAATTAGAGCCTCCAAAGCAAAAATCAAGGGGCAAAAAGTAAAGATAACACCATCCTTAAGATCTTATTTTAAGGTGCAACAAGTACTACAGATAAGGAGTGGCCAGTCGGTGGCGGGTGACACTGTTGATATTGCCTCTGAATCAGTTTCAACTTTTTGTGAAGGTGAAGGTGAAGGTGTAGCTGAAGGTGAAGAGAGGTCTCCAAATTCTACGTGGGAGGACGAGGAAGAAGAAGAAGCAGAAGAGGAAAGGGTACTTGCAGTAGATTTCTTGGAAGGTGCCACAGAAGATCAAGGAATAAATTCACCAATCTTGGCTCAGCCAGTACAAACATTTCACAAACTACCTTTAAAGCCAGTAATGAGTACTGCAACGGCACAACTTGCAGGAAAACAGGCAGACGTAGTTATAGCCTCACAAGTTTCAAGTGCGACGGTGCAGCAAATCGAGGAAGAATTTGAGGCAGATCTCCATGAGGAGACATCGGGACAGCAGGATAAAGACCAGAAAGGTACAAGTAAAATGGAACGGGCAATGGAGATGTGCATGGACAAAATGATGGACAAAATTCTGGGGGAAATGAGAGAGAAATTCTCGATATCCGAAGGAAATCAAACAAAGATTCAAGAGGTAGTTGAAAACTTAGACCAGAAATTAGATGAATTAGGGGTAAGAGTAATGGCTGTGGAAAATGAACTTGGCTCTTTAACCAAAAAAATGGATATAAATCAAAAGGAAATACGACAGTTAAAAGACAGTGAGAGGGCGAGTAAAGAGAAACTGAAATCGCTAGAGAATCAGGGAAGAAGAAACAACCTTAGACTGCTGAACATCCCTGAAAATTTGGAGGGGTCGGATATTAAGACGTATGTTATATCCTTATTAGAAGAACTTTTCCACTGGGCAAAAGATAGCGACTTAGCAGCAGACATTCAACAAGTCCACAGGGATCCGTTCAGAAAAAGTAAGGAGAGAAAAGCCCCGAGAAAAATTTTGGTGTACTTTAGGTCTTATGCCTTGAAAGAAAAAATTCTAAATGAAGGATTAAAAATCGGAATCATCAATAAGGATAATTGGTCGTTCCGAGTCAGATCGGATATATGCAAAGCTACACAGGACAGGAAATGGGAACTGGGCCAATTTATGCAGGAATTAAAGAGTTTGGGAGCAAATGTTCAGTTGAAATTCCCTGCGGCTTTGCGAATAATGTGGAGAAACAAAATGCACAATCTAAGGGAACCAAAAGAGGTAGAAAACCTTATCCAACAAATAAAAGATCAAATCGAAATAGAAAAGATTAATAAGGAGTAAGGTCTCTGGATATTTTTCTGTATTACAAAGAAGGGATTAAATTCTTAAGAATAAAGAGTGTAAAAAGAAGGGGAAACGCTGGTATAACAAATGTTTAAGAAGTGAGATAACTGGTGAAATGGAGTTCGAAAACGGGTGGAAAACCACCTGAAAGAAGAAAAGGGAGGCTTCCTCAGGGTGGGACTCTAGATTCACACTGTACACTAATTATGTAAGATATATTTGCACGAGGGTGGGGAGCAAAATAGGGAAAAAATCAAAAAATAACCTAAAAATTGGTAAACAAAAGGTATTTGATGAGGACCAGATGGTTCTTTCGATTTCATTTTCAAAACAAGATTGTATTTAATACGGAATGGCACGAGAAAAGATGGTAAAATACTCTCATGGAATGTCAATGGGCTTAGAACTCCCAAAAGAAGAAGAAGAATTCTGGAATATCTGAGAGAAGCTGAAAGCGAGATTATTATTCTCCAAGAAACCCATATGGGGAAATCGGAATGGTCTCAAATGGTAAAAGATTTACGATGGATAGTCTCAAGTATCCATACATCACAAGACTGTAATATAAAAGGGGTAGCAATCATTATAAAAAAATCCCTGAATGCTAAATTGGAGTCTGAAGTAGTGGATAGTAAGGGTAGATGGGCAGTGGCTAAAATCAGGATTGAAGGTTCTACATTTACGATTGCAGGATATTATGGCCCAAATATTGATGATTCTGCTCCTCTTAAGAAATTATATTCAGAACTGTTGACATCCCCAGCCCCGATAATTGTAGGAGGAGATTATAATGTCATACTAGATCCGAAAGCAGATAGATTGCCTCCTTCTAAACAAATGAACTCACCAAAGATGAGGGAATGGCTGGGAATATACAAAAAAGACTTACATCTGGAGGACATGTGGAAGCAAAAAGGAGAGAAAACCTACCCTTTTACTTTTCACAATAAGAAGCTAGGGCATAAATCCAGAATAGACTTCTTCCTAATAAATAACTTGCTTCAGGATAAGGTTAAAAGCATTGAGCACTAACCGGCACACTTATCGGACCATTCAGCAGTCCTACTAAAACTCTTATTACCACAAATTCCAATTCCGACTAGATGGACACTGGACCGGTCGATACTAACGGTGGAAGATATGGTGAATCAACTTTTAACAACCACCATCAATTATTTTGCAGATAATGATGTGGGAGCTCCTAAAAGAGTAACATGGGACGCATACAAAGCGGTAATTAGAGGCAATCTACTCAGCTTGGGAGCCTACAAAAATAAGCGAAGAAAGCTAGACATTAAAAAATTAGAAGTAGAAATCAAAGAAATAGAAGTTCAGCTAGGTGATGGGATATCTTCGGAGTTAAGAGAAAGACTAGGAGAGAAGAATCGTAAGTTAAAAGAGGACCTGACAGACTATCTGGAGAGTATTGTTCAAGAGAAATGGGAGAACAGTAAACTGGCTAATTATGAGTATGGGGAAGGCTGCGGAAAGATGTTAGCATGGAAACTGAAAACGGACCAGACAAGAAATACTATATTAAGTGTACACACTAAAGACCAATCAGCATTATGTGTGGATGATGTTTTAATAAGACAAGAGTTTCTAGATTTTTTTTCAACGATATATAAAGAAGACACAAACCCCACGGAAGAAAACATCAAGAAATATTTAAATGGTATACCTTTGCCAAAATTGACTGAAGAGGAAGTAGATTTTTTGAATAGCGAGATAACAACAGAGGAAGTGAGAACTGCTATAAATAGTTTAAAAAGGGGGAAAGCTGCTGGTCCCGACGCACTCCCTAACGAATTCTACATAGCTCTAAAAGAGCCGTTAATTGCTCACTTGACAGAGGTCATGAACAAGATCTACATGGATTTTGAATAGATCCCTGATTCATGGAATGACGCAACAATAAGTCTAATATTAAAACCAGGGAAAAATCCAAAGTTATGTGAGTCTTATAGACCAATATCACTACTCAAGTGTGATTATAAATTGTTTATGAACGTAATAGCAAACAGAGGTATTGCCAGCATTTCCTGCCTACCTGACACTCGCTACTGGTGTAGCTGAACTTCTGCCAAAGTCCTGTGCCGCCGAGGAAGGAGTAAAGAACAGCGAGGCCGCAGAGGAGGCGAGAGGCGCGCCACCGGGACTGCGAGGTACAGCGCTCCTGACACCAGCTGTTTCCTCTTCCCGAGGGTGCCGCGCCCCCTCCCAGTGCCCCACCCCCAGGCGTACATAACCTCTCGCGGCCCCCGCTTCGCGGGAGCCGCTCGCATACAGAGGTATTGCCAGCATTTCCTGCCTACCTGACACTCGCTACTGGTGTAGCTGAACTTCTGCCAAAGTCCTGTGCCGCCGAGGAAGGAGTAAAGAACAGCGAGGCCGCAGAGGAGGCGAGAGGCGCGGCCCCGGGACTGCGAGGTACAGCGCTCCTGACACCAGCTGTTTCCTCTTCCCGAGGGTGCCGCGCCCCCTCCCAGTGCCCCGCCCTCTCCTCACACACTCATAAGCAAGGGCTACAACGCGCATCGCGGGACGCGCGCGGGTCGCAGCCCGGGGCGAAGCCCGGGCCAAGGGCGGGCCCGTTGCTGCCCGTTAGTGCCCGATAGAGTCCGGTCCGGGCCATCCCTCTTTCATCACTGCACCCGCAACTGGGTAATCACCATGCCACCAAAAACAAGGAGCTCCACGAAGCCAAAATCTAAACACGCACAGGAGGTAGCTCAAGTAACAGGTCCTATCGACCTATTCATCTCGCGGGTCAATGAGACAATAAACCAGAGTATAGCCCTGATGGAAAAGAGAGTATCACTAGATCTCATGAGTGCTAACGCGAAGCGCTCTTCTCTAGGCGCTATAGCAAACGCCACCTCTCCGAGCCATCTTAACACACAAAACTGCTCACTTCCAGTGACTCTGTCAATACCAGACTCAAACACAGTCCCGTCGGTAGTAAACCTCTCCGTCACACAGTCCGAGTCAGATCTCTCCATCACGTTTGACGATCTGGAAGCAACCCCTGACCTAGCTGCCCGTCATACTCAGGGGGACGCCCAACCATACGACAATTCACTTCAACAAGGGGAAAGGGAGGGAGCAATCTCAAAAACTCACCCAGTAAGCTCCGGAGAACTAGCAACCAATGCCCTGTGTTCAGAACACTCGCTACCCCATTCAAATCCCACAGCGTCCCATAGCATATTATTTCCCCCAGGAACTAATCAACCGCACAAGGCAATTTCCAACGATCATTTTGAAAACCAATGCAAAACTTGCAGAGTTACCTCGCAAGTTCTCACGACAACAAAAGATCTGTTATTTCAATACCTAAAGCCCATTCAACTCAGCATCAGGAATCTCGAAGCTCAGTTAACAATAATCTCGGCCACCCTTCTAGATACAAACACCCGTATAGAAACAAAGGGTCAGCGTAACATCTCGCAGCCACCTAAAAAACAGCATCAAGCACACATACAGAAAACAGCCAATCACACAAATCCAACGTCTTTAGCACAGAAAAACACCAAACAAAACACCACATTACCTAAACCTGTAGCCAAAACGCCTCAACCTCAGAAAGAGAAACCTTCTGCCAAATCAAGTCAGCAAACAGCAAACACAGATCTAGTCATGACAGACACCCCAGGTCCAGTGATAAACACAGACAGCAGTAGAGCCTGCTCAGAAAAAAGGCCTGAAAAATTTCCATCTAAATCACTGCCCTCTCAAACAACTCCTAAAAACACATCCAAAAAACTTTCAACAGCTAGACGCCCTGCCCATTTGCCTCCGGAAGCCACCCCATACACAATAGTTCTCACAGGCGTACCAGAGCTAACCGATGACACACCAGAAACTGCATGGTCTCTTAAAAACAAAGCCATGCAGTGGTTAAGCATCAATAGACCGCTCGAATCCCACCTATCTGGAGGGATCACTACAGCTCGTAGGGTAGCCTGGATAGGTAAAACAACAAAGACAATCCGCGGAGACTGCATTATTGTAACATGCAGAGATCCCTCAACAGTGGACTACATCTGTGCCTGGCCTCAGCTTGATAAAAAAGGGGGGATTGACGCCCGTCATCTCTCCTTCTTTTATCCGCCAGCAAAACACCAACGTAACCCTCCACCCTGGTCATGGCACCAGCTCCCCAAAGAACCGTGGAACCAGGAGCCATGGTGCCAAGTGCCATGGAAACAGATGGAATATTCCTACGACTATGTAGGTAGGGGTGGACCGAGAGAAAGGCCCAGAGAACGCCAGAGGCCCTACTGGCAAGAAAGACCCTATCAAAACTACGAAGGATGGCAGGGCCTCCCAACCCAAAACCGTTTTGACTGTCTCGAAATGGTCGACTGACCATTCAGGGACAAATCGAGACATCCTAAGCCCGATGATACATCGCAATCACTGAATGCTAAGCAGCACCTCACAGAGTCTCCACATGACAGTCACGAAACCACTTTGCATGAATCATATAATTTTTCCTTCACCAAAACCGAAAAACCTACTCTTACCCGCCAGGGTCAATCTAATGTTCCAAACAAGGCTCTGATCACTATCCCCTCGACAGAAGCTAATACTAATTCGGGCTTACGTCTTCAGCAACCACTAGCCTTTAATAACAACCTGACAAAACCATCACACACTGCAACGGAATCTTTAACCCTGAGTTCGACTATCGCTTACTGGAATGTCGCATGTTTAATTACAAAAATAACCTCTTCCTCATGGCTCGACACAGCAAAGAGCCATCAAATCCTGTGCCTGCAAGAGACCTGGTGCACAACTCCCCTTCACTTAGTGGGCTACAAAACATTGTTTACTCAAGCAGTACCTAGTAGAATGGGCAGACCAAAAGGTGGGCTTACGACCTTTATTTCAAATACTCTTCCACTCAATGTGAAATTGCTAAAGGAAACATCCTCCTTCCAAATAATGCAAACCACACAGTCAACAGTAACGAAAGGTGATTTACATATATACATAAATTACTACAATAACTCAGGCACCGTGGAATGCTGCTCACACCTAGATGAAATAGCCGCATACTTACTCTCTTTCCAAAAAACAAACAATAAATCCACAATCTACCTCATCTGGGGAGACGATTTTAATTTTACACTGTGCCCAAAGCACACCAATGGGAACTGCGGGCTCCAGAACGAACTCGGAAATCCCATCCCTCACTTTGTGCACACGCCAGGGGGCAACAAATTAAATGAAATCCTCTTCACCCTAGACCTTGACTTTGTCAACGAAATAGTCAATCCGGAGCAGGACTTCCTACCCACCTTTCACGGGCGAGGCTGTCTGTCAACCATCGACTTTATCTTAGCCTCAAACTCCTATAAAGGGCAACTACGTAACCTTAAAATTGGGTCCAACCCAATCAGTGACCATTACCCACTCAGTGTGGAAATCCACATGAAGCAAGCTGGGATACCTTCTTCAAAAGCTAGTTCCCTAGACCAGCAATCGCTCACCATGAAGAAGCTGAACGGGTATGCAATTAAATGGACAAAGATCGACCCGGATGAGGTGACACAGAGGGTTCTCGAAAAAACACACCGGTGGAGAACCAACTGTCTGTCCCCCGAGGCACCCCCAGAATTAGTAGTCACCTCCTTTCAAAATATCCAGGAAGTAATAAAGGACGAGCTATTCATCAAACCTAAAAATAAGCACAAACTCCCTACCACGAGATGGTTCGATACCGCCTGCCGAAAGGCCCTTACGTCCCTCAAAGAATCCTTACGACAGCAACCGAGAGACCCTCAAAAAATTTCCCAGCTAAGGAAAACCTACAATAATGCTCGCAAAAATCGTAAAAAACAGATAAAGTTAGATCTATGGCAACAACTACATGAAAGTGCACTAAGGAAAGACAGCACTGTCTTTTGGCAGACCATAAGATCCCCTCTCCTGGCCAACACCAGCGACCATGATCATCTCGATGTGGCAATAACTGAGGATGACTGGGTCTTACACTTTACAAAAATCTTCGGAATACCATCGGGTGCCGTACCAACAACCCAAACACAGGGACCTGAACGGGTAAAGAGCAACATCTATCCAATCAACTTACACTTTACTCTAAATGAGGTCAGAAAGGCAATCAAGGCCTCAAAAACAGGAAAGGCCCCTGGCCCAGACGGGGTCCCCATGGATTTGTTCCTACATGACGTCGACTATTGGTCGAAATTAATTACATGTGTGATGGCTGCTGTTGTCTCCATCGGTCTCTTCCCCTCATGGTCAACATCGACACTATTGCCCATTTTTAAAAAAGGGGACCGTAACGACCCAGCGTGCTACAGGCCGATCTCCCTTCTGGACTCCATGGGCAAGATTGCAGGTCGAATACTCCTGGACCGACTACAATCTTGGGCCCGGGAGAACAACATCATTACTGACCTGCAATATGGTTTCCAGAAGGGGCTCGGAACGGTCGAACAGGCCTTAAACCTTGTCCTCCTGGCTGGAAAGTACGCACGCGCCAAAGGAGGTAACATCTTCCTGGTCTAAGTAGACTTAAGCGCAGCGTTCGACTGTGTACAGCACGCAAAGCTATGGCAGATCCTATTGCATCTTGGAGTGGACCCACCCATACTAGCCTTCCTAAGAGAGTTATACACCAATGCAGAAGGTCGTGTTAGATTTGGCACTGGCGGTGAACTATCACGACCCTTCAAAATCTCAAGAGGAGTAAGGCAGGGATGTGTACTGGCTCCCTTCCTGTTCAACCTATACACAAATGGGCTCGAACAGGCTATGCTGGAAGGGAGCCAGGACCTCCCGCAGATAGATCACCGTCCGATACCCATTCTCCTGTATGCCGACGACTCGTCATCCTGGCACGGACTTCGAACCAACTCCAACGGCAACTCAACAAATATGTGACCTTTATGGACGCACTAGGCCTTAAAGTTAACATCAAAAAAACTTTTACAATGAACATCGGCCCAAGGCAAAGAGTCTCCAAGCCCATACATATTAACAACAGCACGCTAGAGAAAACATCGGTGTACCCATACCTGGGCATCCTAGTGGATGACGCAATGACCTGGCGTAAGGCAGTGGAAGCCAGAAATCTTAACTTCCGCCGTGCTACATCAGCACTAACTGCATTCTCAAGGAAACTAGGCAAACCAGCCCCAGCGGAACTGTTAACCATGTACTATGCGAAATGCCACAGTGTGGCTACCTATGGAGCAGGTATCTGGGGCTATGGATGTATTGATCAACTCCAGGTCACCGAAAACGCTTTCATCAAATACATCCTAGCCCTTCCCCAAAGTTCCCCGATTTCAGCTTCACACCGGGAGCTTGGTATGGAATATATTATCGACACCATACGATGCCAGCCTATCCTACTGTGGCAGCGTATATGGTGCAACCCCGAAAGTCATATTACTCGTTCCCTCATCACGGATTGTCTTGGCCTAGCGCATTGGCGGAAAATTCCGTGGCTCACCTACATCCACAAATTTTTTGTAGATCTTGACTGTGAGCACTACTTCCTTGAACCACCCTCAATTGAAGATATTTCGAAGAGACAGCTGAAGCAAATATGTATGAGCCACCTAAGGGAACTCCGCAATCAAGCAGAGATTACCAAAGCACAAAATGAAAAAATATGCATATTACAGACAGGGAAACTCATTCAGCCCTACTTGACATACTTCCTGTCGAACTACAAAAAATTCTTAATCACAAGACTTCGGTTCGATCTTTTTTGCCGTTTGGTCTCATTCCCGGAAATGAAGAACTGGTCCCGAAACCTGATGAACTGTCCTTGTGATGGAGTTTCTTTACAATCCACGATCCATGTCGTACTTTTTTGCAAATACTATAGACCAGCAAGAAAAACATGGATTCTCCCTATTCTGAGATCTAGCGGTCTATGACAATCATATCCTGCACTTTCCCGTTTACAATCCCCGAAAACCCTGCACGAGGCGAAATTGATAGCAGCCTTTCTTAAAACAGTAATATCAACTCGACGCAAAGTTTCTATCTAAACTTGTATTTCTCCATTTACCGCAGAAACAGTACTACTATATTTGAAACTCCTTTCTTTTTTAACAGTGATTCAAGTTTTGTGTTCTTATGTTTATTGATCTTTTTAACCTTTGATCTATGTTCAAAAATTTCCTCTTTTTATGTACTTTTTATGATTATACAAATCTATAATCGAATAAAAGTTGATGAAATGAAATGACTATCAAAAGTAATGCCGAAACTGATTGATCGGGATCAGAAGGGTTTCATAAAAGGCAGACAAATTCAAGAAATTACACATGAATTATTAGCTGCGATTGATGTAGCTATCTCGGAGCAATTACCTCTTACAGTTATTACGTACGATGCGGCGAAAGCCTTCGATCGTGTGAATTGGGCCTTTCTAAATAACATCATAGAAAAAAACAATCTAGGGAGTAAGTTCAGTCACATGGTGAAGGAAATATATATGAGCCCCAGAGCAAAAATAATAGTGAATGGAAATCTGACAAGCAATATTACTATTCAGAGGGGCACGAGGCAAGGTTGCCCCTTGTCTCCACTGCTCTTCAATTTATATATTGAACCATTGGCTTGTGCGATCAGAAACCATAGACAAATAACACCATTTAAATACCGGAATTGGACAAAGAAAGTGGCACTATATGCAGATGACCTCATGGTGTTCACTGATAATTATAACTCCTCAGAAAAAGCAATTAATGAAATAATGACCAATTTCGGCAAGGTCTCAGGATACTTGATAAATAATAGCAAGACAGAGGCAATGAGTTGGAATAGCAATTCAAAGCCAGCCTTCTCAAAGGATAAAATAAAATATCTAGGAATTACGCTAACCAAAGACCTGGAGAAAATACCACAACTACATTTAAATATAGTAGTAAAAGAAATGAGAAGACTTTTACCATTACATTTTTTGGGTAAATCAAATGCAGTCAAAATGACAATCATCCCTAAATTTACGTATCTTTTCAATGCCATTCCGTTGGAGTTTAAAAAAGTAGCTCTTAAAAAAATACAAGGAGAAATATCCAGCTTTATTTGGTCGGAGAAAAGCACAAGAATTGCTTGGAACAAACTTAGGAGAAGAAAGGAACAAGGCGGCATAGCAAGCCCAGATGTGTTTGAATACTATAGAGCTTTTCAGTTTAAAAATGTCAGAACTCTGCTAAGAAAACACTGTGTATACCCAAACTTCCTACAACATCTTACAAATGGAGAAGATTATTTTCTTTTCAAATTTGGCCATCCAAAATTTTTTAAGAAAGTAAAACTGAAGATTCTAAATAATGAGGTCAAATTGTGGACTCTGATTAGAAACGTAGTGAAGATCCCATATTACAGTAATATGGCCTCAATATGGGACTCACCTGGAACACCGGAGTGCTTAAAAGACGCATTATCTAGACCATTCAGACAATTAGGATTTGAAAAATGGGGACAACGTCTATTTGAAAATGCCTTAATATCTTGGGAACATCTACACACAATAACGGAAGGGAAGGTTTCGAAATTTAAATATTATCAATTGAATAGCTGGGCTAATACCATACCAAAAGAAGCAGCAGATAAGGGTAACTTTGAAGAAGAAATGGTAAAGGAATCCACAATAAAAAAAGAGGTATCATAATGATATTGGGCGTTAATCGAGGCTGGAGATGAAGATTTATCAATATCAGAAAAAATGTGGAGAAAAGAGTTCCCTAACGGAGATATCGATTTGAAAGTGATTTGGAAAAAATCTTCGGAAAAATGTTGGGCGTGTGTGAAATCGGCAGCTTTAAAAAGAAATCATCTGCTCTCAATTCATAGAGCGTACTGGACACCAAAAAGATTATCGAAGTTTAAAGGTGCACTAGTAAAAGCGTGCAGCAAATGTGGTGAAGATAAGGCGGATGACATTCATATGTTTCATCGATGCCCGGCCCTCATGTGTTATTGACAAGAGATTGGTAAGACACTATCGGCGGTATTGGAAACACCAATAACTGTAAGTACGCCTTTAATTATCTTTGGGATCCGAACAGATATCTTAAGGCTAAGTAAACTTCAAGAAAGCCTAATTTTTGTCCTGATATTGTTAGCACGAAGAGAGATTTGCATAAATTGGGTAAAACCAGTAGCACCGACACATGAGGACTGGCTAAATTCTGTTATTAAAGTATGTAGACTAGACAGGAAAGGGAAACGCACCAAAAGATCGCTGTTTTGGGAGATATGGGAAAACTTTACCACTCCTAGTTGATAACCTAGATTCCTTTGTCTCTCTCTTCTTTTCTCTCCATGCTCCTTTTCGTTCTTTTCTCTTCCTTCTCTTCTCTTTATTTTATTTTTTTTTCTTCTTTCTTTCGTTTCCTTTTTTTAGGTTTCGCCTGGGGCACGGAGCTCCTAGCTCCGCCCCAGGAGAAATCTTTAGTTTGCAGTATGGGGGACTTGAATCCGCCCTCTGTTCCATTGGCTAGCTCCATAAATGGAGGCTAGCCATTGGAACAGAGATCTGTCTGTCATTCACGGACCAGATTCGTGGGCGTTCCTGTATTTTTTTCCCTCTCCACCCTTTTTGCATCGTCATTGGGCGGTGGGCGGAGTTTCGTTTTTTTTGTGTGTGTTTGTTTTCCTCATTTCATGCCGACCACGGCCGCTGGAAGAAGTCCAGGTGAGTGCATTCCTCCCCCCCCCCTCCCGCTGTCCATGTCTTTCCCCCCCCCACTGTCCGTGTCTTTCCCACCCCCCCCCCCCTCCTGCTTCCGTGTATTTCCCGCCCCCCCTCCCGCTTCCGTCGGCCATCTTCGCTTGGGAGTTAATGCCTCCTTACGTATTACGGAATGTGATGTTGTAATTTACATTTCAACAGTCAAGTTGTCTACGGTGTTGTTTACTCCTCTTTTCTCTACATGTAGCATAGAGTGCAAAGCTGACGCGGTCCTATCTGACTCGATTGAGGCCACCTCACCACGAAAAAACATCACACGCTATTACCATCCGCCGCACATTTCTGCAAACCAGCCAGTCAGAAGTTCTCCCCATTAACCCCGCCCCTCGCTGATTCTGAGTGTATCAAACGGGGAGGGAATGATAAACCGAGCACGACATTAACGGGACACCAATCATAGAGCTGAAAGGCGTGGCTAAAGGCCACTAAGGCGGGGCTGTTGAAAAGAGCGACGGTGACATCAGAGACGCATGTTTCTTAAAGTGCCCAGTAGCTCTATATATTTGGGTGTCTATTCGGTTTATTAGTGGCTATGTGAATGAGACCGCGGGGTAGATCTCACAATAGGTACAGCCGCAGTTTCAGCAGGACCCGGGTGGCGATTCATGGAGTGATAGGCTAGCACTGCTCAACGCACCTATACTGCACTGCTCATTTCACGTCACTTCACTGATAGCCGCCCGCTCTGTACGTGCAACTCCACGGGGAGCCGGCCCACCGCCTGCGGCCGCACGAGCGGCCCCTGCACCTGCAGAGCCGCTACCTGAAGCGCCTTGGCTTCCGCCAGCAGAGCCGGCTGCAGGACGAGGGGCTGGAGCCCGACATCGCCTGCCTCATCCGCTTCTACGCAGGTACGGGCTGGGGTGGGAGCTGGGACTCTTAAGGTACGACTGCCAGAAGGTGTAAGTAGGCTGGTGCTTGCATACTCCAGCGTAGCTGAGGAGTTCAGCGGGCACTGTTGAAGGTGGTGGTTCCTAAGTGAAAATTAATAAGCCATGTACACACTATGTTCAGAACTGCAATGCGTAATGCACTGGTGGAGTGTAAATTCTGTCGATAACTTTTACATTACACTCGTCGTGTGAGTACTCTGAAGAATGGTGCTGGATATTGGTGGCGAGGAGCATGCGACAGAAAGGACAGCGAGGAGTCTGCCGGGGTGCCCACAGGAGCTGTCCTGAATGGCGCCGTGCACTTGTTGGGCTCTGTTCCCTTTGGGAGGCTACAAGACACTTGTAGGTGTGCATGCACACTGACTATAAAGAGCATTGTAAACTCAGGGGTGTGTTTTGGAATGTACGGTGCTGATGCATTGGTACTCCGTGGTGGGTGGCACCGTATACCGAGGGAAGGTTTCTGACACTACACAGAAGGCAGTGTTTCTATTCTGTTGGGAAATGCGGGGTGCTCTACTCCTTACAGGCGCATTATTATGGCTATACTATTTTAAACGTATAACCAGCACAGAGACGCAGTTACTTCAGATACTTAGATGGCACTGTACTGTTGCCTTAAGGAGTACTGTATAGAGGGCCAGCGATTTAGTTTAATATTTTTTTTTGCAGTGGGCTCACTGCATTTTGAAAACATCTAAACTAGTTGTTGCCGAGCTTAGCCGTAAGGGGCATGGAAGTCAGTTACTTGTAGTCTAGGTTTTGCTACCTTAACAGCAGCTGCACATTTGAAAGCTTGTGCTTGGGGAATCAATGTAAACGTCAAGGTTTTTGTGTAATTAAGGAACCTATATACTGTGGTTGTCAAATAAAGCTGTGTTTATTATCGGGTAGAGTATTTAATGGGAGGCGAACTTGGGCTCATTACATTAATCTATATCCATAAAAATATATTCACCCAGCCTCGATTTAATGCCACACACAGGCTAGCTATACTAACCATACTGTGCCGCTGCCGTGACTCTAGTATTCTTGCACTGGTTGCTTTTTCTCTTCAGAATCACAGGTTGTGCTATGGTGTTAGTCCTGATGATGTGAATGTACAATAAACCTCCCTGCGTGTGCTGCATAACATATGATTAGAACATACATAGCTCTTGGATTGTCATTTGAAGACATTTGACCAGCGCAGCTGTGCATACTTTCGTGTGCTTTTTATAGACCTTGAAGTAGACTGTTTGATGTGGTAAGCCATTTGTTTGAATACGCATGTAGCCTTCTTCAAAGTACTGTCGGGTGCTGTGTCGTACAGAGGAAGAGGTCTGATTAGAGGTTACAGATGGGTGAGATGCAGTTTGGCATCTGTCACAACACTGTTCATAGGGCCACTGGGTAAGCAGTAGTTACTGGCCCCATTTTTTTGCAGTTGAGACATTTTACGCCGGATATCCTGAGACCCGATCTACTATGGTTCCTGGTTAATTGAGCTAAGTACTCCATTTAGCACTTGACTTACAATGCTAGTTTGAGGCGAGCATTCCAAGGCTTCTCTGTGGTGGTTGCGGGGCAGATTGGGGCTGATTGGAGTGTGGGTAGAGATGGTTAAATTGGAGTGGGGTAGAATGAGGGGGATTGGTTGGTTGGGGTGGACTTGAATGGGGTACTTTGAGTAGGTTGGATGAGGTACATTGGGGCGTAGTAGATTGGAGTAGGTTGAGGTAAACTGAGTAGTGTAGACTGACGTGAGGTAGATTGGGTAGTCTAAAGTAGTTTGAGTGGGCTAGATTGGAGTGGAGTAGACCGGGGCAAATTGGGTTGGGGTAGGATGAGTGAGGTAGATTAGGGGTGTATAGATTGGGGTTCATTGGAGTCCGATAGATTGGGGTAGATGGAGCTGCGGTAGATTGGAGTTGGGTAGGTTGGGGTAGTTGGAGCTGGGGTAGATTAGAGTTGGGTAGGTTGAGGTAGTTTGGAGCGGGAAAGATTTTGTGGCAGGTTGGGGTAGATTGATGTGCAGTCCATTGGAGTGGGGTAATTTTGGTTAGACCGTAATAGTGAAGTTTGTTGGATTGGAGTGTTTGATGGGGTAGATTAGCGCATATTGCAGAGGTGCATGGGGTAGATTGGAATGGGATAGGTGGGGGCAGATTGAAGTGAGGTGGGGTTGGATAGATTGGAGTGGGGTGGAGTGCGATGCAATGAAGAAGGTGAGCAGTAGCACGGGGGGGGAGGTCAGCAGTGCAGTGATGTAGTAGGAACATTGTGATAAAATGCACATTCCTCTCTATTATCAACTATTATCAATAGCTGTGTAGTCAAGTCGGCATGAGCAGGGGTGTCAGGCTGGAGCACTCATTTAAAGTAGTCAAGACATTCCCAGAACGCAGACCACAGGATGATGGGCTAGGGTTTGGGGCATCGCAGAGGACTTACGTTGGATAAAAGGAAGCAGGAATTTTGAGGTGGTAGACATAGAGTTGATGGTCTTTTTAAAAAAAAAAAACATTTTTATTGAAGAAACAAAGCAATTTTGATACAGTATTATTGGCATAAATAAAAAGTTTGTCATTCACAATGCCGATAGCTCAAACTTTTCCAAAGGCGAAACCGTTGCATTGTAAATGCTTGTCTTTTTTTTCTTTTTTTTTTCTTTTGCTTACCAATGATTAAAGCGGAGACAATAATTTCCAGGCAAGATCGGAATTCTGCCGAGTAGCTATATTGCTAGCTCATCTCAGGAACGTTGGAATTATTGTGTAGGATAAAGGTAAAATGGAGTACGTTGACTGGTTTCAAGTAACAGCTGGGAAACTCCCCACGGGAAATCGACAATCATATGGGGCAGTGAAGGCAACAATTTGGAAAGACCGTCAAATCTCTCAAATACCTTTTTATCTACTCTTTCGCAATATGAGGTAAAAAAAAAAAAATCTATTTTACCACGTAGGAAATTTATTATTCCAATCCTCAAAGAAATGAACTTAAATAGATGTCGCCCAGCATTTTTAGAATTTCAGAGAATGGGCACTGTTTTAACTGTTGCAGTAGTTTTAGCCTTTTTTAAACATGCTTTTAAATTACGGAAAACAATTGGTCTTGATGAATTATAATTGCTTTCTTTTAACTATCCCTGTGTAAACTGTAATTTCATGTTGTTGCTTTTATGGTTATTGTCTTTTAACCGAATAAAGTACTTTTTGAACTTTGAACTATCATGTGTATTTAATTTCTTTTATAGTGTTACTTATCCCAACTATGTAGGGCAGAGTGTCGGAATGCATGACATCACGCACACATTATATAGAGACAATGGCTCATGTTAACGTGAAAATCAATGTATAGGAAATGTTACTTAAGAAAATGGGTGCTATTCAGTCTTTACCATTCATTCTGTCCTTCCATCTATGTGCACATCTATATCCACACATATTCAACCATTTGCAAACCTATCCACCATGTATCCTTCCATCCACCCTTTCACTCACCCATCTATTATTCATCTACCCACCATTTCACCCCATCCATCCGTACAGTCATCCATCCACTCTTCCACCTATCCATCAATTCACTCATCCACTCACCCTTTCACCCATCCAGCCATCCTTTCACTTACTCATCCATCCGCCAGGCACTTATCCTTCCACCCATTCACCCTTTTAGTCATTCATCCTCCCTTTCTCTCTCCATCCTCCTTTCACTTATCCATCCACCCACCCACTCACCCACCCATCCACCCGTCTACTCATCCATTCATGAACCCATCCATTGATCCTATTACTCATCCATCCTTTCTCTCATCCATCCACCCTTTCACTTCTTCACTCATCTACCATCCTTTTGTCCATCTACCCCCCTTCACTCACTCATCAATCCTTACATCCACCCTTTCACTCATCCATCAATCCATTCACCCTTTCACTTATCAATTCATCAATCCATCCATTCTTTCACTCATCCATCCACCCATTCACTCGCTCATCATCTACCCTTTCACTCATCCATCCAGCCATCCATCCTTTCACACACCCATCCACCCTTTTACCCATCCATCTACCCTTCCACCCATACATCCATCTATTGACCTTTTCTCTCATCCATCCATCCATCCATCCTTTCTTTCATTATCTATCCATTCACCCTTTAATTCATCCAATTCATCCTTTCAGTAATCCATCCTGCCATTCCCACTTCCTTCACTTATTTATTCACCCACCTTTTCACATTATGAGCCGAGCCTTTGTCTGCAGAGTTGCAGGCAGACGAGGCCCATCAAGAACTTCACCTTGCTGTAGTTCCTAAAGCAAGGGGTTGGGTGGAGTGGGGGAGAGTTCACTATGCCCCTGCACATAGGCAGTCTGAAAATGTAAAAGTCATGAGTCATGCATGATGTACAGTGCCAGGATGTGAGGTGACTGTGACATGGTGTTGTTTCCAGGGCTTTAAGTGATGTAAAAAAAACTGGGGGGTATCTTCAGAGGGGGTGTTCGATGTAACTAATGGCGCAGCTTAAAACACCTAGACTAAAAATCTGCGCTTAGCATAGTGTCCCGCCCGACTGGTATTATGTTGTTTCTGAAATTGCATCCAGATATATAATACAGCAAGTATCTTTACACAAACAACAAGCCAGGACTATTGGCTTTGTCAATGGTTGTTAGTTGCTTAAAATAAAAAAGCAGCAACCATGGCTTTGTTGAATATACTATTGAAAATACTTCAGTTCTTGTTAGACGGGGACCTGGAGGGTCGGCCGAGGACAAGGGGAGAGGCCTCCGGAGAGGGCCGTCTCCAGCGATCGTACAGACAAGTAACTTCCCCTCCACAGATGGACACCACACAAGGATGAGGTCAACACTCTTTATATACGATTCTTGAAGCAAGGATATCAGCGATACAGTGAGATCGGGACACGAGGGTCCTCTCAATTCTAGTCTCTGTAAGGGAAAGGGGTAGCGGGACAGTCTTGGTACCGGTCTGGTACTGAGGTGGTACGATGGGTAGCTCACAATCCTCGAGCTCGGAGTTCTGGAAGGTCGGGCCGCGGCAGTGCCAGCAGGCTCGGATGATAAGTCTCACTTGAGAAGGGCCGCGGCAGCGCCAGCCGGCAAGGGCAATGGTTCACACAAGGATGGGCCGCGGCAGCGCCAGCAGGTCCCGACGAAGATGTAGGTTGCAGAGGGCCGCGGCAGCGCCAGCAGGTCCCGACGAGGATGTAGGTTGCAGAGGGCCGCGGCAGTGCCAGCAGGTCCCAACGAGGATGTAAGTTGCAGAAAGCCGCGGCAGCGCCAGCAGGCAGGACGACGGTTCACAAGGCAGGGCTGCGGCAGCGCCAGCAGTCCGTCAAGGATGAGTTCTTCAAGGTGTCTCTCGACTCCAGGATACAACTGCCTTCCTGCTCTGTAGCTGCCCCGGTTATAGGTCTGGCCTCCTTTGATGTCCGGACCCTCGCTCTTGGAGGTCGGGAGGTCCGGGATGAGGGAGTCCAGACACCCAGCAGGGGGGTGGAGCCAGCGCCCGGGGAGGCTGGGGGCGATCGGCACCTGGCGGGGGAGAGCCATCGACACTCCTCTCTCCCATTGACCTGCCAAGTGGTCCATTCACCTCCTGGGTGGATGGTGGTGCCTCGATGTCGGGGCCTGGCCAGGCCCAGGGTTGGGGTCGAGCTGAGGCCACGCGGCCTCATGGTGCAGTGTCCAAGATGGCGGCCGGGCCGGGGCAATGCTGCTGATGGGGGCCCGGGCCGGCCGATGTTGTGGTGTTCGGGGGCAGGCGTCCCGTTGGGGACGGGTTGCGGGTTGCTTCTGCGGGTTGCCGGGGTGGTTCTTCTGGTGAGACCGGGAGAGCCGGTGCTCGGACCCTATCATGTGGGGAGGGAGCGGGCCTTTCACGAGGCCTGTCCAACAGTTCTAAAATGATGAGACAGTGAAAGAACGATAACACGCTCTTTTTAACTTGTTTTACAGGCTTCTTTAACTAAACTGTTCTCTAATGTTGCAGCATGGGCGTTTTACCGTTTATCTAACAGAATGCCCTGCTGTACACTGAGGCTGGAGGAGGCCACCACATGCTGTCACACCCCAGACTGCCCCATTGTCATTCTGTATGTGGCAATTTCTCGGCATACAGAATGACAATGGGCAGGTGGGGATGCTCTTGTGCTCCAGGAGGAGTGCGAGGCGGCCCCATCACGGGGAATGAGGACTTCACAGGGGAGCAGTGCAGCTCCCTGTGATGGCTAAAATTACGGACAAAAGGCATCCGTAAAAGGGATCCGCACAGACAACGGACGCGAGGTCTAAATTACGGACGGTCCGTGAAATTTACGGATGGTTGGTCACCCTAGGTCCAAGGCAGTGCCGGACACGCGAACGCCTGGCAAAGAACCCATGGCATCCTCAGCGATCGATCACCCATGTAAAAAAAAGTAGTCTCTAAGAATAGATTCTAATGACTGCTGCATATCTTTGGCAGTAGTTGGTCGCTGGTGTCATGGGCGGGCCAAATCCAGGAGGAGGCATGATGCATGTATGCCACAACCAATGGGGAAATGGAACAACTGAGCGACTTGGGTGCCAGCAAATGGCAAGCCTATGGGCAGGCTGAAGCCAACTATAGTAGATACTGAATGTCTTGGTTTGAGACATCGCATGCGTGATTCAATTTTTAATAGAAAAAATACACTTTTATCGGAGGCACCTTGTCCCTATTTTTCCCCAAAAACTCAAAATGTTGCTATATTTTGCCTTTTTTCTCGGTCCCCTCCAGGGAAATCCACAGACCCTGGATATCTGTAGAATCCTCAGGATGTTGGAAAAAAGGATGCAAATTTGGCAAGGATACCTTATTTGGAAAAAAGTTATGGAGCCCTAAGAGCGCACTACCCCAAATAGCCAAAAAAGGGCTCAGCACTGGGAAGGGGAAAGGCCCAGCAGCTAAGGGGTTAAACAACATAGCCCCTCCCCCAAAAAATCACCTGCATGTGTTTCAAGCCTACACCAGGTCAGAGGAATACCGGGGGAACCATACATAATACACCCACCATCACAAGCCTCGACCTATACCCTTCCTCCCAACTAAAAATGAAGGGCCTCATTCATGGCTTTTTTGCCGTAGGGCAACACAGCAGGCCTTGCTGCTGAGCTGCCATATGGCAAAAGAAAAGGGCAGGAATGCACAGTATCTATTAGATATGGTGCATTCCTGTCCTTTTCTCATGTGCCGACGCACGATGGGCTGCCATGCGCCAACACAGGCCCCTTTGCACCATGGTACGAGGGTGACTGCGTTTGTGGAATGATTATTTTTGTGCAGGAATGGAAACCTTCCTGCACAAAAACAATCACAATAGTCTTTTTCCTCTTCCCATGTGTGCTGCAGAATGAAAGAGGAAAAATTAGTGTAAATAAAGATATTTCTCCTTGTTGTGCCCTGCAGCATACATAGAAGAACAACGAGGAGAAATAAAGATATTTCTGCTTATTGTGCCTCCCTTATGCCTCCCCTGGGGAGGTGTACGTTTTTGGCGCTGCCTCAGACTTATGATTTCTTGTAAATCTGGAGCAGTGTTAAAAAAGCCATGGATATTGCTGGGAATGCCCCCAGCAACACCCATGGCACAACCCTTTCACACAGTTTTTTGCGTGAATGGGGCACATATTTATAAGGCCATGAAAAGCCATGTAAAGGCTTACGTGACCTTACAAATATGCCAGTGGCAGATTGCACCACCAGAATGTCAAAAAAGTGGCGTTCCAGCAGCACAATAGTGCTGGTAGGGCTTCAGAAATGAGGCCCACAGAGAGAAGAGAGCAGGTACCATGCTCACAGAGGCTCTGTGAAAGCTGCTTGTCCGCGTGGGTTGTCTTATCATGTCTGTATGGGTATGGAGGGACTAACAATGAGAAGGGAGAAGTGAGTTGTGCTGGCACAGCGCCACTGTGGGGACCAATAAGAAGAAGATCGCGTGTGAGCCCGCCATTCAGCCCCCTCGCCCAGGTCTTTGGAGACCTAGGAGTGAGGGCAGAACAAAGAGAGTGAGTTCTTCCCTTTCCATTTTGGTCACTGACGTCACGACAGTGAATAGACAGATTTTGATAAGGTTGTTCATAACAGAGGCTTCCTATAAAAGCCCTATATAATAATGCTATATGATAATGTCAATACTGCAGTTCTGATGCTACTTTAATTTTTGTTACAGGACGCGCAAGTCATTCTGCTCCTGAACCTCACACAGGCACACCCTTTTTAGGTCTCGCCTAGGGTTGCATCGCATGTGCTGACGCTCGGCGAGTTTATTGTGAACGAGGACTTTCAGAAGAGGGCTTGGAGGCCTGCCCCTCATTTTGATTGGCTGGCATCACTGTTTATGCTAAACGGTGGCCTGCCATTGGAAATGAGGGTTTTTTGTTGACGCCCTTTCGCCTCCGATCCGGACTGGGTCACCTACTTTGCTGCCGTCGCAAAGCAATTTCTTATCTTTATAGGGCCATGTGTTTCTAATTTGAAACACATGGACCCATAAGGACAAGACATTGCTGCTTGTTTTTATTTGCAGCACAGTCGCTTTCAGGGCTGCGCTTCTTTGTTTAAAGCAATGAGGTTCATATATCACAAGTGCATAGAAATGTAGATGATAAAGAGGCACTATAAGGACACTAGACATTGTCAAGTAGATGCTTTCACCAAACAGTTGGACATGGGGGCTTGGTGTTGCTGCTTTAACATTGAACCCTGAAAGGTGACCATCGGAGTGCAGAACAGGTTTCCGTTTCCTGGCGCAAGTCCAGTGACAGGCAGACTGGCCAACTTGGATGCATTTGTACATAAAATGGCAGTCCCTAGCAGAGGCTTTTAAGAGAGGAGTAACAGCTAGAGCCGCCAACTTTGAAGCCGAGGAACCGGGTCTGTGTCTCGGCGCGAGGCTCAACATCCTGTGAAGCTGGACAAATCGCTCAGTGCCTAAAAATGAATGTGTCTGCAACACAACTGGGGATCACATAGAGCTCCCCGATATCTGCAGGTCGAGTCAACGCTGTATAAAAAATAACTGCAAACAAAAAAAAATTATGTACGTGGGAAGCAACCTTGTATTAAAGGAATGAGGTTCTTATATCAAAAGTGCATAGCACCGTCTATGGTAAAGAGGCACTATAAGGACACTAGACATTGTCAAGTGGCTGCTTTCACCAAACAGTTGGACTCGGGGGCTTGGTGTTGATGTTTTAACATCAAACCCCAAAAGGTGAGCATCGGAGTGCGGAACAGGTTTCTGTTTGCCGGCGGAAGTCCAGTGACAGGCGGATTGGCCAACTTGAATGGATTTGTACATAAAGAACAAGTTACTTACCTTCGGTAAAGCTTTTTCTGGTGGATACAGTATCTGCCTATGGATTCCTCACCTTGTGAATATCCCCTGCGCCAGCAGCATTTGGACATTTTTGTAGCTCTCTACAGTGACTAGGACGAAGATGAGGTCACAGAGGCACGGCTCCGCTCGCGACCTCGCTGACGTCACCGGAGCCATAAGAGAACCTCGTCAGCGTGATGACGTCAGTTCCGCCCTTTCTTCCGTGCCACCGAGGCCCACGGACGGACCGACATAAATAGGTACAGTATACACGGTACACAGTATTCAAACCAACACGCATGGTGTGAAAACAATGCAAAAAGCAAGAATTAAACATTTCCATTGAAAATACAATTATAAAACAAACCCTTTGTAGGTATAAAAGAGTGGATAACGGAGAGGCGGGTGGGTCAGTGAGGAATCCACAGGCAGATACTGTATCCACCAGAAAAAGCGTTACCGAAGGTAAGTAACTTGTTCTTGTGATGGATACATCTGCCAGTGGATTCCTCACCTTGTGAATAGAATACCACAGCAGTCCCTCTCCCGGAGGAGGGTGTCCACTCTTTTATACCAAGAAATCTTGTAGGACAGAGCAAGCAAAATGGCCATCCCTCCTCACCACGGAATCTAAGCAGTAATGCTTCGCGAAAGTGTGGAGGGAGGCCCAAGTTGCGGCTCTACAAATGTCCTCTACAGGAACACCTTTAGACAAAGCAGGTGTAGAAGACTTTGCTCTAGTAGAATGAGCTCTGATACCCTCTGGAGGACCCTTACCAGCCAATGAGTAACAGATCTTGATGCACAAGATAATCCATCTGGAAAGTGTGTGCTTGTGCACCGCTCTTTCTTTCCTGCAGCCAGCAAAACCCACAAAGAGCTGGTCGGCAGCACGATAGTCTTTAGTCCTATCGAGGTAAAAACTCACCGCCTTCGTAGGATCCAGACGGTGAAGCCGCTCCTCCTCCTTGGAAGGGTGAGGGGGGAGTATGGAAGGTAGGAAGGGTAATGGACTGCCCCAGATGGAAGGGAGTTACCACCTTAGGCAGAAAAGCAGCCATGGTCCTGAGTACCATCCATTCAGCATGAATGGTCAAGAACGGGGGTTTCGAACTCAGAGCTTGAAGCTCACTTACCCTCCTTGCCGAGGTTATAGCAACTAGAAATACAATCTTAAAAGAAAACAGTCTCAAGGGACACTTGTGCAAGGGCTCAAAAGGAGAACCCATCAAGTAGGTTAAGACAAGATTTAAGTCCCATTGAGGCACAATAAATGGAGTGGGAAGAAATTTGTTGGTAAGGCCCTTAATGAACCGTAACACAATATGCGACTTAAAAAAAGACGGCTGATCCGGCAAGCAAAGGAACACCGACAAAGCTGATAAATAACACTTCACAGTAGCCACAGCAAAACCCTGCTGGGCTAAAGAAAGAGCAAACTGAAGGATGTTGGATAAACGAGCCCTTAAGAGGTCAATAGACTTCTCTCCACACCATGAGACAAATTTGGACCACCTATACAAATAAATTAACTTGGTGGAGTGCGGCCTGGCCGAAAGAAATATATCCACCCCGTCAGGCTGGAGAGAGAAAGAATTCAGGTTGCCCCGTTCAATCTCCAGGCATGAAGGTGTAAGGTGTGGAGGTGGGGGGTGTAGAACCTGCCCCTGCGACGGCAAGAGGAGGTCTGCCCTGAGAGGGAGAAGGAGCTGAGGGCACGACGAGAGGTGGAGAAGATCTGTATACTACACCCTTATTGGCCAATCCGGGGCGGTCAATATGACTTGGGCCCGGTCTTGGTGAATCTTCCTCAGAACCCGAGGAATCAAGGCTATGGGAGGAAACGCGTAAAGGAGTTGTGAGCCCCAACTCAACTGAAACGTGTCCCCCAGCGCCCCCTGCATCGGAACCTGGAGACTACAGAATGACGGGCAGTGAGCATTCCCGTGAGTGGCAAACCGGTCCACCCGAGGAGTTTCCCACGTCCGGAAGACATGACAACCCACCTTCGGATGAAGCCTCCACTTGTGGTTCTCTGACAACCGCCTACTGAGACTGTCTGCATGCACGTTTAGAACTCAGGCCAGATGATGATTCGCCCTCAGACAAATCTGATGGTCCTGACCCCAGGACATGAGACGCAGAGCCTCTCTGCAAAGGCAGCGCGATCCCACTCCTCCCTGTTTTTGACATACCACATTGCGGTAGTGTTGTATGTTAGGACTTGAACCGACTGACCGTGAAGGGAAGGGAAGAAGGACTTAAGCGCCAAACGTATCGCCCGCAACTCTAGAAGGTTGATGTGAAGCAACCTTTCCTCTGGAGACCAAAGACCCTTGATCTCCAGATCCCCCAAATGAGCACCCCACCCTAGAGTGGATGCATCCGAATTCACGGTGGCCACCGATGGAGGGAGATGGAAGGGCTTCCTTGAGTCAGATTGCCCTCCACGCTCCACCAAGACATTTCCGCTGCAGCTTCTCTGGAGATCCTCACAGACTCCCTGAGATCTCCGTTGTGCTGATACCACTGCCTGCGGAGGCACCACTGGAGTGCCATCACGTGCCAGCGTGCATGGTTCACCAACAGAATGCAGGAAGCAAACAGACCAAGTAGGCGAAGTACCTTCAGTACTGGAACGACCGCTCCATTGTAAAACAAAGGAATAATTTCCTGAATTTCGAGAATCCTTTGTGGAGGTGGGAGGTGGGAATGCTCGACAGACAGTAGTGTCCAGTACCGCCCCTATAAACAGGTTGCGCTGAGAATGCACTAGGCGAGACTTGGGCACATTTATTGAAAAACCCAATTTGTACAACAGCTGCATTGTCACTTGAAGATGATTACACACCATCTCCGACGACCCTGCTTTAATCAGCCAGTCATCTAGATAGGGGAAAACCGAAATCCCCGCCCTTCTGAGATGGGCTGCCACCACTGCCATCACCTTGGTGAAGACTCTAGGTGCAGTAGTAAGACCAAATGGAAGGACCGCAAACTGATAATGTTGCGACCCCACCGTAAAACGGAGATACTTCCTGTGCGACTTCAGGATCGGGATATGAAAATACGCGTCCTGCAAGTCAATTGACACCATCCAGTCCTCTTGCTGCAGCGGTTGAAGAACCTGCGCTAGGGTGAGCATCTTGAACTTTTCTTGCTTCAGAAAAAGATTCAAGATCCTGAGATACAGGATTGGACGTAACCTGCCATCCTTCTTGGGAATCAGAAAATACCGGGAGTAGCTTCCCTGACCCCTTTCCCGCTCTGGCACCACCTCTATCGCACCTTTTTTTAGTAAAGTTAGGACTTCCTCCTGTAGGAGAAGAAGGTGGTCCTGCGAGCAAGCCCCTTGACAAGGAGGGTACCTTGGAGGGAATTCACGAAAGGGAAGGGCATACCCATTCTCTACAAGAGTCTGTAGTGACCGATTCCCAGTCTTGCAGAAAATGAGTAAGCCGACCCCCCACAGGACCAACATGATCCAGAATGGTGGATATAGGGCTGCTTTGCTGTGGTGAGAGGGGGAGAGGTAGAGGAGGAGGACTGACGACCTTGTGAGCAACCTCTGTTCCTGCCCCTATAGGACTTATATAGGGTGTTCTGCTGCTGCTGTTGCTGCTGAGGCTGTTTGTAGGTTCTAAAGGACGACCTCCTAAAGCCTCTGTATCTTCTATAAGAGGAACCCCTAGGCTGTGTCTGCAGACCCAGGGCTGTAGCCTTGCTGTCCTTTAATCTTTTTAAAGCATCTGCCTTCTTCCCAAAAAGTCCAGTGCCATCAAAAGGGAGGTGCAAAAGAGTCACCTGGACATCCTGAGAGAACTCCGACAACTTAAGCCAGGCACTCCTTCTAGATGCAAATGAAGACCCTAATATTCTGGCTACAGAGTCCGCAGTATCAAGACCACTCTGGATCACCTGTCGTGAGGCAGCCTGGGAGTCAGACAAGACCTCATCAAAATTCTTCCTGCCCTCCTCCGATAACTTTGGGGCCAGCAGTTTAGCAGAATCCATTAAGGCATGAATGTACCTGCCCAAAAGACAAGTAGCATTAGTGCACTTTAGGGCCATAGACGCTGATGAAAACACTTTGTAGCAGCCTGATCCAGTCTATTCGACTCTCTGGCACCCGGAACTTGCAGAAAAGCACCAGCTAATTTCTTTGAACATGCAGCTTGGATAACTAGGCTCTCAGGTGAAGGATGTGTAGTAAGAAACTCCTGATCTCCTGGAGCAGCCCTGTATCTCCTGGCAACAGACCTTGAGACTGCCGGAGCCCAAAAGGGCTTTTGCCAAACATCCATAACTGCATCCGTGATGGCATCATTGAATGGCAACAAAGGTTCTATTATAGCAGAAAGAGAATGGAGAACCTCTGTTAGAATATTGGATTTAAATTCCGCTGTCGGGAGCTGAAGACCTAAAAGATCAGCTGCCTTCCTTATCACAGTGTGGTAGGAGCCACATCCTTAGAGGGAACTACCGAAGGAGGAGAGAGTTCCCATTCTGGTGACATGTCCATTCCACTTGCCACTCTTAAGTCTTCAAAGAAATCCTCTGACTCCTGAAGCTCACCTTCCTCCATCTCATCCTCCCTATATTGGTGTTCTTCCAATAATCTTTGTGCATCCCGCCTGGACCTCATCCTCGGAGCCGGTGCCAACGGATTCGTACACGGCTCCGATGGATTCGGAACCGGGGTCGAACACGGATCCGGGGGCACAAACTAAGTCAAACAAGTCCGAGCTAACAGCGCCAGAGATGGAGGTATTGGCATCGGCGTTGACATCCTCGGCACAAGGAAATGCCAGGACGGAGCCACAGGAAGAAAAGGCATAAAGGGAGAGGGGCCTAGGCTTGAGGAACCCCCAAATGAAACGCCATAGGACCCATGGGACCCAAAGGTGCACCAGAGGGGTACATTGCCCTCGCAAAGACACCATACATAGCATTAAGATAATGTGATGGGTCTTGCCCTGGACCAGGAAAAGGAGGGTACTCGGCTGGAATACGCTCAGGCGTAGGCATCACCGGACTCAGGCCTGACCGTGCCGGCGGTGGATCCATTGGAGTCGACGGATCTTCAGGTACTGGTACCTCTTCAACCGGAGTCAGAAAATTCCGCAGAGATGAAGAGGTAATCGGCGCCGGCGACTGTGCTGGTGAAGCCACAGGAGAAGTTGCTCTTTCTGGAGAAGGAAAAGGAGATACATAGTCCTTACGATGTCGATGGACTGTTGAGGTCGACTTTTGAGCCTCTTCCTTATCGGAACGACGTCGAGAGCAGTGTCTCTTCTTCTTCTTGTGCTTCTTGGGTTTTGAAGCATGACCCGACGTCTACTTCAAGCCCGACCTCGACCTCAACCTGGATCTCGATCTCCTCCGGCCCCTCTTCTCTTTTCGCATCTTTGCCATGAACAGCTTGGCTTCCCTTTCTTTTAGAGCCTTCGGGTTCATTTACCTGCAGCAAGCGCAATCCCCGACGTCATGGTCCGATGACAAACACCATACACAATCGTCGTGAGGATCTGTTATGGACATATGTCCATCGCACTCCCTGCAGGGCTTGAATCTTGACTTTCTCATGACATCTTTCAAAAAGAGAAACAAAAGATAACAGGATGCAAGCCAGAATACACAAAGTAGCAATACAACCTCGGAGAGTCCCAAAAAAACGTTTGCATCGACGGGGTGGAAAAAAGGGAACTGACGTCATCATGCCGACGAGGCTCTCTTATGGCTCGGGTGACGTCAGCGAGGTCGCGAGCGGAGCCGTGCCTCTGTGACGTCTTCCTCGTCCTAGTCGGCGTAGAGAGCTACAAAAATTTCCGAATGCTGCTGGCACAGGGGTTATTCACAAGCTGAGGAATCCGTAGGCAGATACTGTATCCACCAGAAAAAGTGTTACCGAAGGTAATTAACTTGTTCTTTATATACAAATCCATCCAAGTTGGCCAATCCGCCTGTCACTGAACTTCCGCCGGGAAACAGAAACCTGTTCCACACTCCGATGCTCACCTTTTGGAGTTCGATGTTAAAACATCAACACCAAGCCCCCGAGTCCAACTGTTTGGTGAAAGCAGCCACTTGACAATGTCCAGTGTCTTTATAGTGCCTCTTTACCATAGACGGTTCTATGCACTTTTGATATATGAACCTCATTGCTTTAAAACAAGATTGCTTCCCACGTACATCATTTTTTTTTAAGTTATTTTTTATATAGCGTAGACTCGAACAGCAGATATCGGGGCGCTCTATGTGATCACCAGTTGCGTTGCAGACACATTCATTTTTAGGCACTGAGCGATTTGTCCAGCTTCACAGGATGTTGAGCCTCGCGCCGAGACACAGACCCAGTTCCCCGGCTTCAAAGTTGGCTGCTCCAGCTGTTATGCCTCTATTAAAAGCCTCTGGTAGTGACTACCAGCTATAAAAATGTCTGAATGCTGCTGGCGCAGGGGATATTCACAAGGAGAGGAATCCGACTGGCAGATGTATTCAACAGAAATGGCAGTCACTAGCAGAGGCTTTTAATAGAGGCGTAATGGCTAGAGCGGCTGACTTTGAAGCAGAGGAACCCGGCCCGTGTCTCGGCATGAAGTTCAACATACTGTGAGGCTGGGCAAATCGCTCTGTGCCTAAAGAACAAGTTACTTACCTTCGGTAACGCTTTTTCTGGTAGATACAATATCTGCCTGTGGATTCCTCACCTTGTGAATATCCCCCTTGCGTCAGCAACGTTCGGAAAATTCTTCGTAGCACGCCGGCGTGGACGACGTCATAGGAGCACGGCTTCGCGAGCGACTCCGTCTGACGTCACCGACTCCACATAAGGCCCACGTCGGCGTGATGACGTCAGTTCCGCCCTTTTTTCCGTGCCTTCGAGGCACCCGGACGGACCAACAAGTACATATATATATATATATATACACAATGTACACAGTACATGCAAAACAAATGCATTCAAAGTGCAAAACTATACAAAATCAGATAAAATCATAATTACATTTGCACATAACACCAGGTATAGCAGAGTGGACAACGGGGAGGCGGGTGGGTCAGTGAGGAATCCACAGGCAGATATTGTATCTACCAGAAAAAGCGTTACCGAAGGTAAGTAACTTGTTCTTCTGATAGATACATCTGCCGTGTGGATTCCTCACCTTGTGAATAGAGTCCCACAGCAGTCCCCACTCCCGGAGGAGGGTGTCCACTCTGCTACACCAGGAAATCTTGGAGAACAGAGCGCGCGAAGTGGCCGTCCCTCCTCACCTCAGCATCCAAGCAGTAGTGCTTTGCAAAAGTGTGGAGGGAAGCCCAAGTCGCGGCCCTGCAAATGTCCTCAACAGGAACACCCCTAGACAATGCAGAAGTAGCAGACTTTGCTCTAGTTGAATGAGCTCTAATACCCTCAGGAGGGTCCTTACCCGCCAGAGAGTAGCAAATCTTGATGCACAGGATAATCCATCTGGAAAGTGTGCGCTTGTGCACCGCTCTGCCCTTCTTGCAGCCAGCAAAACCCACGAAGAGCTGATCGTCTATTCGATAGTCTTTAGTCCTATCAAGATAGAAGCTAACCGCTCTCTTCGGGTCCAGGCGATGAAGCCTCTCCTCCTCCTTGGAAGGGTGTGGGGGAGGATAAAAGGTAGGAAGGGTAATGGATTGACCTAGGTGGAAGGGAGTAACCACCTTAGGCAGAAAAGCAGCCCTGGTCCTAAGAACCATTCTTTCAGCATGGATGGACAAAAACGGGGGCTTGGAACTAAGAGCCTGAAGCTCACTTACCCTCCTTGCCGAGGTAATTGCAACTAAGAAGACCGTCTTAAAAGAAAGAAGCCTCATTGGACACTTGTGTAAGGGTTCAAACGGCGAACCCATCAGATAGGTTAACACAAGATTCAAGTCCCAATGAGGAACAATAAAGGGAGAAGGAGGGAACTTATTAGTGAGCCCCTTCAAAAATCTTAAAACCACAGGTGATTTAAAAAGAGAGGGCTGATCCGGCAAGCAGAGGAATGCCGATAAAGCCGAAAGGTAACCCTTGACAGTGGCAACAGCAAACCCCTGCCGTGCCAGAGAAAGAGCAAACAACAAAATATCAGACAAATGAGCCTTTAACGGGTCAACATCCCTCTCCCTACACCAAGACACAAACTTATTCCACCTATACGAATAAATGGACTTGGTGGAGTCACGCCTGGCAGAAAGTATGACATCCACCACATCGTTAGGGAGAGAGAAAGAGTTCAGATTGCCCCGTTCAATCTCCATGCATGAAGGTGTAATGTCTGGAGGTGGGGGTGTAGAACCTGCCCCTCCATCTGAGAGAGGAGGTCTGCCCTGAGAGGGAGACGGAGCGGCGGGTGAGAGGAGAGGTGGAGAAGATCTGTGAACCACACCCTTCTTGGCCAATCCGGGGCGACCAAAATGACTTGGGCCCGGTCTTGGCGAATCTTCCTCAGAACCCGAGGAATCAAGGGTATGGGAGGAAACGCGTAAAGGAGCTGACCTCTCCAGCTCAACTGAAACGCGTCCCCCAATGCTCCTTGCATCGGATACTGGAGACTGCAGAATGACGGGCAGTGAGCATTCTCGCAAGTGGCAAACAGGTCCACCCGAGGAGTCCCCCACATCTGAAAGACGTAACGAACAACCTCCGGGTGAAGCCTCCACTCGTGGTCGGCAGAGAACTGACGACTGAGAATGTCTGCACGCACGTTCAGAACCCCGGCCAAATGATTTGCCATCAGACAAATCTGGTGGTCCTGAACCCAGGACCAGAGGCGCAGAGCCTCCCTGCAGAGACACTGCGACCCCACTCCTCCCTGCTTGTTGACATACCACATCGCGGTCGTGTTGTCCGTCAGGACTTGAACTGAACGACCGCGAAGGGAAGGGAGGAAGGCCTTGAGTGCCAGACGTATCGCCCGTAACTCTAGAAGGTTGATGTGAAGCAGCCTTTCCTCTGGAGACCAAAGACCCTTGACCTCCAGATCCCCCAGATGAGCACCCCACCCTAGAGTGGATGCATCCGTTATCACCGTGGCCACCGATGGTGGAAGCTGAAAAGGCTTTCCTTGAGACAGATTGCCTTCCACGCCCCACCAAGACAGATCCGCTGCAGTTTCTCTGGAGACCTTCACTGACTCCCCGAGATCTCCATTGTGTTGATACCACTGCCTGCGGAGGCACCACTGGAGTGCCCTCATGTGCCAGCGTGCATGGTTGACCAGGAGAATGCAAGAAGCCATCAGACCGAGCAGGCGAAGGACCTTCAGGACCGGAACAACCGCTCCATTGTGAAATAAAGGAATCATTTCCTGTATGTCGCGAATCCTTTGCGGAGGTGGGAATGCACGACATACAGTAGTGTCCAGTACCGCACCTATGAACAGGTTGCGCTGGGAGGGCACCAGGTGAGATTTGGGCACATTTATTGAAAAACCCAACCTGAACAACAGCTGCAATGTTTCTTGCAGGTGATGAAGCACCTTCTCGGGCGACTCCGCTTTGATCAGCCAGTCGTCCAGATACGGGAATACAGGTATCCCCGACCTCCTGAGATGTGCAGCCACCACTGCCATCACCTTGGTGAAAACTCGAGGCGCAGTAGTAAGACCAAACGGAAGGACCGCAAACTGGTAGTGTTGCGATCCCACCGTAAAACGGAGATACTTCCTGTGCGACTTCAGGATCGGGATGTGAAAATACGCATCCTGCAAGTCGATCGACACCATCCAGTCTTCTTCCAACAGCGCTTGAAGAACCTGCGCAAGAGTGAGCATTTTGAATTTCTCCTGCTTGAGATAGAGATTCAAAATCCTGAGGTCCAGGATTGGACGTAACCTGCCATCCTTCTTGGGGATCAGGAAATACCGGGAGTAGCATCCCTGACCCTTTTCCTGCTCTGGAACCACCTCTATCGCACCTTTCTTGAACAAAGCCAGGACTTCTTCCTGCAAGCGAACAAGGTGGTCCTCCGAACAAAAACCCTGGCAAGGAGGGTAATTGGGAGGGAACTCCTGGAAAGGAAGTGCATACCCATTTTCTACGAGATTGAGAACCCAAAGATCCGATGTAACCGATTCCCAATCCCGTAGAAAATGAGTAAGCCGACCCCCCACCGGAGCCACATGATCCAGAATGGCGGATCTAGGGCTGCTTTGCTGCAGGGGGAGGGGGTTGGCTATTAGAGGAAGAGGAGGAGGAGGAGACCTGGCGCCCACGACCACGGCCCCTTTGCTTTCCTCTGTAGGATTTATACAGAGGATTCTGGCGTTGCTGCTGCTGTCCTTGATTGTAGGGACGAAAATTGGGTCTGCCAAAACCCCTATACTTTCTAGTCGCAGAGCCCCTCGTCTGAAGGCCCAAAGACTTCGCCGTAGCCCGACTGTCTTTGAATCTCTCCAGAGCTACGTCAGCCTTCTTGCCAAAGAGACCTGTCCCATCAAACTATAAGTCCAACAGAGTAGACTGAACGTCAGAAGAAAAATCGGAGGACTTAAGCCATGCGGCCCTTCTTGTAGCCACAGTGGAGCCCATAATTCTGGCAACAGAGTCCGCCGTGTCCATACCACTCTGTATAACCATACGAGCTGCAGCCTGAGTATCAGCGACCACCTCGTTAAAGTTCTTCTTATCGTCCTCTGGAAGCTTAGCAGAAAGCTGTTTGACAGAGTCCATCAACGCGTAAACGTATCTCCCCAAGAGGCAAGTAGCATTGGTGGACTTCAAGGCCATGCTACCCGAGGAGAAAATCTTTTTAGCAGACTGGTCCAGTTTTTTTGAGTCCTTGTCTGCTGGCACCTGAGGGAAAGAACCCGCAGCCCTGCTGGAACAGGCGGCCTGCACTACCAGACTCTCCGGTGCAGGATGCGTGGAAAGAAATTCAGGGTCATCAGGAGCCACCCTGTAACGCCTTGCCACTGACCTGGAAACTGCAGGAGCAGATAAAGGCCTCTTCCAGACCTCCTTTATCGGTTCAGTCAATGCATCCGTAAAAGGAAGCGTAGGCTCCACAATTGAAGAGGGCGAATGCAACACTTCCGTAAGGATGTTGGGCTTGTATTCAACTGTGGGCAAATTCAAGCCTAGCAACTCTGCAGCCTTCTTTATGACGACATGATAGGGTGCCAAGTCCTTAGATGGTGTGTCAGAAACGGTTGGCAAACCCCATTCAGGAGAAAGTTCCAAGCCACTTGCATCCTGAAGGTCCTCAAAACAATCCCCCTCATGCAACTCTCCTTCCTCAACCTCGGAGTCCACAAACTCCTTCTCCTCCAAGAGGCGTTGTGCCCTGCGCCCCGACCACTCCATACGGACCGAAGTCGATGGATCCGGTAACGACTCCGACGGCGCCGGAGCCGACATCGAGCGAGGAGCCGGAGGACGGGAAGTGCCACGATCCGAATCCACCCGAGGCCGATCCGGAGTCGGCGAAGCCGCATGCGAAGTCGACGACCTCGGCGGCGCCGTACCGAGCCAAGGAGTGCAAGGCGTCGGCATAAACGGCATAAAGGGGGCCGGGGCATAAGCCTGGGGCACACCCAAATTGAAAGACAAAGGACCCATGGGACCCATAGGCGCACCAGCGGGGTACATCGCCCTCGAGTAAACACCAAACATGGCGTTTAAAAACTGCGAGGGATCCTGACCTGGACCTGGAAAGGATGGGTACGAACCCAACGGCCGCTCCGAAGGAGGCTGATCCGGCAAAGGCTCACCCTGGCCCTCTTGTTCTTCAGGCTCCACAACCGGAGTCGGTGCTCGAGGAACCTCTTCTTCATGCACCGATGAATGGTGCGACTCCAGATCCGGTTCCGGCTCATGAACTGGAGAACCAACGTGAGATTGAGCTGGAGAAGGAGACACGAAGTCCTTATGATGTTTTCTCGACTTCTTCCTCGAATCCGAAGACTCCTTGCCAGAGTGGTGTCTGGAGTGATGTTTACTCCTCTTATGCTTCTTTCTCGAGGAGCCCGAAGCATGGCCCGAGGCCGACTTGGAACCGGACCTCGACCTCCCTCTGGACCTTGATCTCTCTCTCGACCTCGACTTGGCCTTCGAAGCCGACCTCGACTTCGCCCTCGAAGCCGACCTTGACTTCGACCGCGACCGTTGTCTCGACTTCGAGCGCCTGGACACTGACCTCGAAGACCTTCCGGCTTCCCTTTCCTTCACCTTAGCAAGCAGAAGCTTCGCCTCCCGCTCACGCAAGGCTTTGGGGTTCATCTTGTCACAGGAACGACAGTTCTTGACATCGTGTCCCGAACCAAGACACCATAGACAGTCGGGATGCGGATCGGTGATCGACATCATCCGGGAGCAGGAACCACACTGTTTGAAACCTGTCTTCCTCGACGACATCTCCGGCGATGAAGCGAAATCCGACAGAGAAACAATAACAGCTAAACAGCGAATAGATACAAAAGTATCGCAGAAGATCCCAGAAACCGTTAGCGTCGACGACGCGGAAAAAAGGGAACTGACGTCATCACGCCGACGTGGGCCTTATGTGGAGTCGGTGACGTCAGACGGAGTCGCGCGCGAAGCCGTGCTCCTATGATGTCGTCCACGCCGGCGTGCTACGAAGAATTTTCCGAACGTTGCTGACGCAAGGGGGATATTCACAAGGTGAGGAATCCACACGGCAGATGTATCTATCAGAAAAGGAATGTGTGTGCAACGCAACTGGTGATCACATAGATCGCCCCAATATCTGCGGGTCGAGTTCGCTCTATATAAAAAATACCGGAAAAAAAAAACCAACGATGTATGTGGCAAGCAACCTATGTATGTATTTATCGAGCAGTATTGCAAAGGAAGCTTGAAACTTCTAAGGAGAAAGGATGCGTTCCATGGGTGCAGAGTATTTCAACGTTTTTTAAACTGCAATGTTCTGTAAGTTTCCCGGAAGGGTTCGAATGCCGGAAGATTGGGGCAGCTGCACCAGGCTGGAAGTCGCTGGCACAGGGGTTGTCCTGATAGCACGTACTGCCCACTGCACTTTCCTTTTCTCCTTGAATGCAGCAAAGAGCTCAAATGAATGGTCTCCAAGTGCACTACCGCCCTGCCCCCCCCGCGCTTCCCAATAAGGCATCTTCTCATTTTATTCATTTTTTAATGCCGTTTTATGTAGGGTGGGGTGGAGTAATGAAAAGCAGAGGGGCTTTGCGGCCCTGGGAGCAGCTGCGCAGTCTCCCGTTCATAACAAAAAAACACTATGATCCCTGCAGGGGAGTCAGGCTGTTTGGGAAGGAGGCTGACAGATGATGTACGGGGTGTGGCGAGGCGACAAGACATGTTTTCTCTTTTTTGGGGGGATTTGTTATTGCTTGGAAGTGTTTTTTTGTGACTGGGCGTGTGATAACTTGGTGTGAATACCTCTGCTGGAGGCTCAACGGCTTTATTCAGCTTGGCCGCGAGCGTGTTTTGTGTGGAGGTGTCCTCTTCAAACATGGCGGCGTCCCGATCACGGGTTCTAAGCAGGGTGGGTTGCTTGTCTGGCACTTGCTCAAAGAATTCTTTGTTGGAAGATCACAGCTGCTAGAACAGCATCTAATATACTCTTAAAGGTTTCTTAGTTTGACCACATGAGCCGTCTGTCTGCATCTGTCTCAGTGTGTTTTCCCTCGCCCATCGGTTCAAGCCCTCTAATCTCCCTCTGCACCCCCCGATTCTTGCTAACCAACAAGCAAGTGCACGTCACTATCGCTTTGCTTTCTTTCTTTTCCTCCGCCTAAAACAACAAGCATTGAAAATGCAATAGGTCTCGCCTTTGATTAAGTTAAAGCCATTTGCTTTGCTAATGGTATTGTATTCTAGTTTTGCATTATTTAGTGTATATTTGTGATACGTTCTGAGGAAGGACTACAAACTGTGTTAAAACTGCTATTCTCACATTGTCTCAGAACTTGGCACACCACTTGCTGCAAACTAACAATGACATTAATGGGGGGGCGTGGCTAGCCGGCTTGCGAAATGGCCGCTCAGTGAGAGGGCTCCGCCGGCTATGTTTTGAAATCCTTTAATAATCCTTCTCTGTGCTCGTGTGCACCCCCGTCCGCCCTGGGGATTTGACCGACTCCACTCATCGTTCCTGTCGCTGAGGTTTGGGGCGTGTAATCCACCGGACGGCGGAGAAATCGCCGACCTCGGCCCGTCCGACCTGCATGCCGGTGAGGCCGCGAGGCCGTGGAGCTGGGGTCTGGCTGTGCATGCAACTGTGGGCCGCGGCATCGGAGGTCTGTGAGGATCCGTTCATCGGAGAGGCGGGAACCGGCGGCGGAGGAGCCGCCTGAGAGGCGCACACTGACGACCCTCTGAGACGCCCGGAGGAGACCGGCGGACTGCAGGCTGACGATCGTGGACACGAGGGTCCACTTCCGAAGGAGGCGAGCCCAGCGACGATCCTGGTAGGGGGCCGCCATTTCCCTGGGACCGGCGCGGGACCGGCGTGGAGACCTGGGGCCGGCCTCGCACAGCAGACTCGCAGGGCGGTACTCTAGATCTGCAAAAGGTACGACACTGTCGCTTTCACGGAGGTGCGGGGGACCGCCTTCATTTGCACGCGTGCAGCAGGAGGGCACCTCGGGCACACCGCCGATTACCCACGCACTCACACGCTCCGAGCCCGATGACACGGGGAAAACGGGAGCCACAGGTTGAGGTCTCGACCCTGTGAGCTGGGACTATCCATAGCTGGTTTCGGAGCCAAACTTTGAAAAGCACAGTCAGACCGACGCTGCCGCCATTTCGTTGATTGGTTGCACCTAGAGCTGAGTGCACCCGGCGGGGTGACTCTGGTGGGGAGCTGTGCTTGGGAGGTGCGTGATAGCTCGTCCCATAGTGTTCCTTCTTGCTGGAGTACACTACGTCAGAGGACACGCACGTTGCTGGACATTTTCGAGACTTGCCTCAGAGGGACGCAAACTACATATAAATTGCCGCCATTATGGGGGGGAAGAATGAAGCTAAGCAATCCAAAATCAGCTTCGACAATAAGAGACCACCCAAGAACCCTACACCCGACACGGCTGGTGGAGAACCGTCGTCACAAGGTGCACCAATGGACATTGATTTTGGAGCACTTATCATGGAGGTCCGGTCAAGCTTGAAGAGCATAGACAGTAAACTGGATGCCATGTCAGAACAACTAGAAGCAGTCAAATCCAAGGTGGGCGCGCACGAGACCAGGTTGGACTGTTTGGAAAACAGACAGACTGAATGCTGCGAATTTCAAACGCAAGCCAAGAAACATATCACAAATCTGGAGAAAGAACTTGACAACCTGCGCGCAAAGTCAGATGATTTGGAAGCGCGCTCCCGAAGGTCAAACGTGCGCATTACGGGCATTCCAGAGACGGCGAACACTGGTAAGATGGAGGCCTTCGTGACTGACCTCCTTCATGAACTCTTTGATCCGGCCCTATCGCCGGTCTTCACGGTTGAGAGGGCTCACAGGTCGCTTGGGAAAAAACCGCCGGTGGGTGCACCGCCGCGTCCAATCCTTGCCAAGCTATTGAATTACCAGGACAGGGATCTGATTCTGAGGCTAGCTAGAGAGAAAGGAAAGATCACGCACAAAGGTAATAACATCTCCTTTTACCCGGATTTCACCCCCTGAGTGCAGGCGGCTCGAAAGGAATTTATACCGGCCAAGAAGGTACTGATGCAGTCTGGTGTGCAATATTCCCTACTATATCCTGCGAGGCTGAAGGTGTTCCATGACAACGACGCGCACTTCTTCACGGACGCGAAATCCGCGCTCAAATTTGCTAAACACATTGCTGGCCCGGGGGCCAGACGGAAATCCCCCCGACTAGAGGAGACGACCGAGCAACTCAGCGACAATGACTAGGCGAATTGATCCTATACAGTCTGCTGGCACATTTACAATGGACTACAGATGGGGTAAGACTCGGCTACGCCTGACACTGTCCATTTGGGTTTGCCCTGACCTTGACCCTTACACGGCTATACCTGAGGTGGGGGTGGTTGACTCGGGGGGGGGGGGGGTGGAGATGAGGACACGGAGACTTACTACTAAAATGTAGCCACCCCGCTAACACGGGGGTGAATGCTGGGTGCACCACGTCCCCATGGGGTGTATCCCTTTGTTTCTTGGTTTGGTTCAATACCGCGCCATGCGTGAGTTCTTAAGGGGTTTATCACAACCTGATTGTGGGGTTGGTGAGGGAGGAGGGTGGCGGGGGAAGTTCCAGGAGTTGTTGTTTGAAGCCTTGTATTGGTGCACTGAGAACTGCTTAATTACTACTTTTTCGAGCACAGGGACAAGGTGTGTGCTGCAAGCTGGATTTGGTAAAACCGGGGAAAGAGTGTGGATGGGTGGACTGCCATACTGTTTGTACCTTTATAATGGGGGGGGTTAAATTATGGACTTGGAACATTAGGGGCCTGGGGGACTACAAAAAAGCACGCCTGATGCACAGTACGCTGATCCGGCATGGAGTGGACATTTGCTTCCTGCAGGAAACGCACCTAAATTCAATTCCTTCGCCTCGGCTTCGTAATACTAGATGGTCAATGGTGTACTCTTCTATCTATTCGAATTATGCAAGGGGGGTGGCTATTCTTGTACGCAGAGGACTGGACTGGAGAGAGCAAAAATGTGTGCAGGATAAGGATGGGAGGTATGTCATCTTACTGGGAACCTTGCTGGGGCGCCCGATTGTGTTGACTGCTATATACGGTCCGAATGTCGATGATCCAGACTTTTTTCGAGATTTATGGGCACGAATTGCATTGCTAGATTGTCATTCGGTGGTTATGGGAGGTGATTTCAATGTTGTGCTGAATGATGTCCTGGACCGAAAGGGAGTGGGTAGACCCACACATGCCAGATCTAGACAGGCTGTCCTAGACATTATGGAGGAGGGGAGGCTGGCTGACGTGTGGAGGATTAGACATCCTGGGGAGACATTGGGTACCTGCATCACGTGTCATCAGTCTGCTTGGTCTAGGTTGGATTTCTGGCTGGTATCGCCTGAGGTGGCAACATGGGTGGAGGCGGTCGAAATCCAGGCTAGGTCCCTATCTGATCATGCTCCATGCATGTTGCAGCTGTGCCTACCTGATGCCATACATAGGGAATTTACATGGCGCCTACCCCCACATGTCCTGTCAGATCCGGTATTTGTTGAGGAGATCAGGGGAGACATAATTACCTACTTTGCTGAAAATACAGGTTCAGTTTCATCAGAAGCCATTGAATGGGACGCCTTTAAGGCAGTGATACGGGGGCAATGCATAGCTCGGCAGGCGGGGGTGTTAAGGTCTATCCGTGGAACCCTGGCCCAACTGGAACGGGAACTGAGGGACCTAGACGAGGCCTTTTGCAGAGACCCGTCCTTGCGAATGGCGGGGGAATACAAGACTAAACTGCTTGCCTTTAACGAGGAGGCGGAGCGAGAGGTGCGTTTCCTCGGTAGACGAGCAGTAGCCCGTAGATATGGCGAAGGAGACAGGCCCAGCAGAACCCTGGCCAGATTGATAGCCCCCCGCACGCAATCGCATTATATACACGCTATACACGACACTGAGGGATCCCTGGTTCTTGGGCAGGAGGCTGTTCTGAAAGCCTTCACAGAGTTCTACACGTCTCTATACACCACCAGGCAACCCGAGATCCCAGCGTCCCTGGAAAGTTTTTTGGACTCCATAGCCTTAGTTTGGTTCAATAATAACCATAGACAGTATATGGACCTCCCAGTAACTGTTCAGGATGTCATGCAGGTGATAAAAAGTATGCCGGCTGGCAAGGCTCCCGGCCCTGATGGTCTAACAACGACCTTCTATAAAACATATGCGGAAGAACTGGCGCCGAAATTGCACTCGGTGTTCGTCGAGGCCCTTGAACTGAACTCCCTTCCTGACTCCATGCACGAGGCTTTAATTATCACGCTTTTGAAGCCCGAAAAAAATGAACTGTTCCTAGACTCCTACAGGCCCCTCTCCCTGATCAACGTGGACGCTAAGATCTATGCCAAAATCATTGCAGATAAATTACAGCCAATGCTGCCAATTATTGCACTCCCTGATCAATCCGGATTCATCCCTGGTCGTGCCACATCCCATAATTTGAGGACCATATTTTCAGTCCTACACTACTTGCACCCCTCTGTACGGGCGGCAGTGGTGTTCCTCGACGCCACTAAGGCGTTCGATTCTTTGGAGTGGCCTTATCTATTCAGGGTTCTAGAGCGGATGGGATTCAGTCATAACTTCATTACCCTAATTAAACTCCTGTACAGTGCGCCTAGGGCCAGAGTCAGTGTCAATGGCCTGGTCTCCAAACCCTTTGGGATCTCTAGAGGGACCAGACAGGGCTGCCCGCTGTCCCCTCTCCTGTTTGCCATCGCAATGGAGCCGCTTGCGGCCAGAATAAGGCAACACCACACTGCAAGGGGAATCGGCTTCAGCTCGCGAAGTTTACTAATTTCACTATACGCAGATGATGTCACCTTGTATGTCGGAAATCCCGAAGATAACATGAACTTGCTGCTCCGCGAATTTGTACGCTTCGAAGGCCTGGCGGGAGTGTCCATAAACTGGACGAAATCTGTTGCATTCCCCCTCACTGACGAGACATGTAGGCCGTCACCAGACTACCCCCTGCGTTGGGAAACTGACGCGGTTAAATACTTGGGAATCTGGATAAGTCGGGATACACAGGAACTGTGGTCTCTTAATTTTGGTAGAGCAGTGGACTGGCTTGAGAGGAAAATTGAGATCTGGAGTAAATTGCCCCTATCTCTGGTGGCGCGTATAGCATTGGTGAAAATGGTGGTGCTCCCCAAATTCCTATATCTGTTTGTTAATGTTCCACTACCTATGACTACGCACTTCCATGCGAGAGTCCGATCCCTGTTGCTACAGCTGGTTTGGGCCGGGAGACAGGCGAGAGTATCCTGGGATCTTCTCACGCTCCCGTTACGGCAGGGAGGCCTAGGAGCTCCCGATTTTAAGCTCTACGCCCTGTGCGCTCAGGCGCAGTTTCTACACTTCTGGGCCTTCCCCACCCCTTATCAACCACACGTAGCGGTGGAACTCGCGATGGCTGCTCCACTACCACTTCGTGTGGCGCTTTATGGTAAAGTTAAGCGTCCCTCCAGGGATGTGGACACGGTGGAGATGATACGATGGTCCTGGCGAGAATTGCAGACCAGAGCGGGCCTCCCCTTACTTTATGCACCTGCCATCCCCCTACGAGGCAACCCATTGTTGCCCTGCCTGAGTACCAGAGGCGGCAATCTCACGATCCGGGGGAACAGACTGCATACATTTGCGGATCTATACCCTGAGGGTGTTTTCCTGGAGTTGTCAGCAAGTGAGGATGACGTACCTGACTCCTTTGCGGATACGCTGCTGTACCACTCCCTTCGTGAATCCTGTAAGAAATTAGGACCCCAATTCCCAGACGAACCGCCGGCGCTGGAAGCCCTTAACAATCTCCTATCCAGGCCTTCCCCCAAAAAACTAGTGTCCAGACTGTATAATTGTATGCAGGAGCAGGCCCCGATAGCAACATCCAAGGCTAGACAAACTTGGGGTGCGGACCTGGGGGACCAATTGACTGATGACGTGTGGGGTTATTGCTGTGCACAACTCACGGCCCTATCTCCCAACTACCGCTTGAGGCTAATCCACTTCAAGTTTCTGCACCGGTACTACCGCACACCGGCATTGCTACACCGCATGGGTATACGTGAGGATGCAAATTGCTGGAAGTGTGGAGGGTCGGATGCGTCCTTCCTTCATGTGGCGTGGAGCTGTCCCCAGTTGACCAAATACTGGTCTGATGTCTTCAATGCCATTAACCAGATTTTAAATAGAACGGATGCACCAACACCGCTCCTGGGCCTGCTGGGATATGTCAGAGACACTGACCCAGGTGATAGAAAGCTGCATGCGCTACTCCTCCTGTATGCGAAACGCCAATTATCGTTACACTGGGGCAGGAGAGTCCTTCCATTATATACTGATTGGATAAGGGACGTCACGTACGGACATGCACAATTGACCACATATTGGGAAACAATGCCAACTGCTTCCAGGCCAAATGATATATGGGAACCCTTCTTATGCTGGACTAGAGAACAGGAGGGCTCTGATGCGACTGTTGGTGCAGAGGATGTAGATGTGTCAGATGATATGGGTTGAGCGACGAAAGAGCAGTTGTGGGGATGGTACACTTGTGCCTAGTGCAGACTGGATGTGCGCTGTGAGATGAGACTAGCTCCGATTCCTCGGCTAGTGCAGCACTCCGCCACCAGTGGTTACTACATTCCTCCACATCCCCCAAGGCCGTTGGATCTTACAGCCCCCCCTCTCCTCCCCCACCGCCCTGGATCCCTGGGCTAGAGACCTGGCGCGGAAGCACTCTACTCCCACAGGGTTTCTAGACTCTAGTCAGTAGATATCTGGCGCGTAGGCGCACTGCCCCACATGTGCGTATGTACCGAATGAATGGTTTTTCTCAAATGCACCGTTGTTTGTTGTTCAGGCTTTACTTTTGTCCATTTGGACTAGTTGGGAGTAAACTGTGCTGTTAGTCGTATGCTGTTAATCGGCTGACTTCACGAGCTGTGTTCGGATACCAGCTTTGGGAAGGCCTCAGACCCTACATGTTTAATTGACGGGCTACAGCACAGATAAAATGTAAGGCCACTATCCGCGCTATGGTTGCACTGCTTGAATAAGTGTCATTATATTTGCGTTCAATTATGCAATGTGTCGAACATCCGGGGGTACGTCCCCATTTCACACCGATGTACTGTTGCTTTGCAGTTGTAATTATATAGCGGCCTGCCTCCGGGTTGTTGGCGAGACGCAGTGTATCTGATCTCCTAATCTGTGTTAAATACATGTCTTACAATAAAAAAAAAATAAAAAAAAAAAAAAACAATGACATTAATACAAAGGGATACATCTCTGTGACCTTACATAGCATCCCTTAATAGAGCTGTACTTACATTCTCCATTGATGTAGCCCCAGCCAGTGCTCCAGCACAACGACCCAAACCGAAACTTATGGTTGGCTAATGGTAAGCAGATGGGCTGGATATACTCGTTGAACACCACAGGCTCAATCAGCTGAAACAGTACGATGTCATTTCCCTGCAGATAGTCACTGAACTTCTCATGCACTACGATGTTGCTGATGCCTCGGGTGACCACATGGGACATGTTGCCATCAAGTTGCCAGGCTCCAATTTGGATCTCAATATCTTGAACAGAAGCATTGTCAGACCTATGGGTGGAGTTGGGGAATTAACAATGCTTGCAAGACCAGCTCTAATTTCAATGTAACAGCTTAATTTGTAAGTTTTCCTTATGCATGGATTAAAAAGTTACTTACCTATGGTAACAATCTTTCTGGTGGATACTCTATCTACCTGCAGATTCCTCACTGTAGAGCAATCCCAGTATGAGACTGGATCCGGAAACTTCAAAGCTCTTATGTTGCCATTAGGGGATGCTGGCTTCATATCGACTGCGGCATATGGTGACGTCATAGAAGCCATATAGAGCCTGCCTTGGCATACCAGCATCATTTTCCATCCATTTCTTCCAACCTTTGAGGTGAATGACGGAACAACACTGAAAGAGTAGTGCAGTACCAAAAACTTTAAGCGGAATCTTAATAACTTTCCCTATAACCCGAGCAACTGCAATGTTGCCCTGGAAGCAGGGAAGAACCAGAATATGTTGCAAGGTTCACAAATTATTCCAGCAAGAAAAATAATAAATTATGTTGCATAATGAGACATTTTTTAATAGTATTACTTTATTATTTTATGATTTTTACAACTGGTAATACTATCTGGTCAAAGATTTCACCTCAGTACCAGTTTAAAAAACAAATACAGAAATAAGCAACTGAAAGATGACTTGCAAACCTTTGCAAAGGAACTTGCTCTAAACGTTAAAACACGTTGCTACATTTTTTGTAACTTTTGATTGATTTGAGCTAGAAACAAATGTATTTTTTAAATTCTGTCAATTCATGCAGCATTTAATGGATTATGCAGCAAATCTTTAGCAAAATGCGAAAAAACAGTTGCTACAGAATCACATAATTCCAGTGGCCCAGCCTATGACACATGCATCAAACAGGGACGCAGGTGGGTTGGCGGCGAAGAATCTGCAGGTAGACAGAGTATCCACCTGAAAGATTGCTATGGCAGGTAAGTACATTTTTCTTCTAATGGATAAATGTACCTGCGGTTTCCTCACCTGTAGTACAGATTATAGAGCAATAGCGTGCCCTTGCAAGAGAGTTGATAGATGGCTAGACAAGGAAATCTTGTAGAATAGCTTTGGCGAAGTGCCTGTCCCTACGCATTTCAGAATCCAGGTAGTAGTGCTTAGAAAAAGTGTGCATGGATGCCCACGTCACTGCCTTGAAAATCTTTGTGATGGGAACTCTCTTGTCAAGAGCAGAAGTCATGGATTTGGCCCTGGTTCAATGAGCCCTAAGTCCTGCCGAAGGGTCTTTCTTGGCCAAGGCGTAGGAGATTTTGATGCATAGTCTTTTTCTGTACCGCTTTCCCTTCTTAGCACCGCACTAACTGTAGTGGCGTACTAGTTTATGCACGTCACGTAAGGACGTGACGTGCGGCGGCCATCTTGTAAATGATGCGCGCGCATCTCATTAGGAGGCGCGGCAGCAGAGACTTTACAGAGCTGGCCCGGCGCTTTTCAGGAGAAGTGAATATCAGAATAAAGAAACGTGATATATGCATATTGTGTCAGCGGTTTATTAAAACGAGCGATTCTACAGTGGCGATGAAGGTGGGATGCGACCAGCAAGTTTTTTGAAGAAAAAAAAAACGGAAATAAACCGGACCCACCACGAGGGCACTGAGAGAGTCAGCAGAGCTCCAATCAATCCAAACCAGTTGGAGGTCGGCCCTGCATAGCCAAGTGACCCTGAACAGCACAAAACTGGACACAACAGGACCTTTAGCACCAGATTAATGTACTGTAATCCTGAAGAGCGTGGCAGAGCCATAACTGCGCAACCACACAAGGGAGGCAACAGGAAAGGTGGCACAGAGACCCCAGAGCTGCCAGATCAAGCGCGCCATATCCTAACCGCCCACAGACACGCGGGGCCCCGAGCTGGCTACCACAAAGGAGGGGGAGGGGGCTGACACCGAAAGTCCCCAGACTCGACACAGTAAAGAAGAAACGGACAGCACCCCAGGTAGCCCCACCAGCAAAGGGGACAGACCGGCCACAGTCAAGGAAGAGAAGATGAGCACACCAGCGGGATACGCTATCGCGCCAGTCCAGTTCCTACCTAAACCAGGGGAACCACTAATGAAGTGGGAGGACTGGAGAGAATATATTGACAACTTCATAGGAGTACTGGAGGATGAGAATGAGGAAAACTTCACCCCCAAAAGAAAAAAACGCATACTACTACTCAATCTGGGGCCAGAAGGACTCAGAATCTACAAAAGCCTGGTGCCCAAACAGAGAGGAAGCACGGATGATGACGTATACGCCCACGCCATTGATGACCTGAACGAGCACTACCGACCCACGGTATGTGTATCAGTCGACAGATTCAACTTCCAGCAGAGGAAACAACAGGCTGGAGAGTCGGTGGAGGAATACATAGCAGCCCTGAAGAAACTAGCGTCCACGTGCAGGTATGGAGCTTGGGAGGAGGAGTTTATCAAAGACCAGATCGTGATGCATACCTTCAGCACGAACGTTCAGGACAAGCTGTGGGCAAGCGGAGACACCACACTCAAGGATGTAATGGTCATCGTCAAAAGGGCAGAACTCGCGCGGAGGTGCGCTGACGCGACCAAGAAAGACACGGCAACCAGCGCCATGGTAAATAGAGTATATGAAGAGGAACATCGCAGAGACCAGAAGTACAAGGGCCCCACGCCAAAGGGATCCAACAAATGGCAGGGCAACACCGGACCGCAAGGGAAACAAGCAGGCAACGACAACAAGAAAACGTGTTACAGGTGCGGAAGTTGGTCCCACGAGGCACAAGACAGAAGATGCCCCGCGTTCCGGGCCAAATGTTTGCACTGTGGCATCATCGGCCACTATGAGAAAGTGTGCCGGAAGAAACTGACCAAGAGCGTGGTGAAATACATCGACCAAGGTGAGGAAGACCAGGACGGGACCCCAGAGGAAGAGGTAGTCACTGTCTTATGCATATATGACCAAGTACTATGTGTGGATGGAAAAAGGACAACCAAACCTGTGTTAGAAATTACAATTGGCGGAATAACCATCAGCGTAGTGGCGGATACAGGCTCCCCCTACACAATAGTGCAAAGAGCGGTGTGGGACGAGACATTCAGACCGAAGTTAGGCCCGGAATTGGAGAAACTGGACATCCGAGCAGTCACATATAACGGCGATCGCATCCCAATGGTGGGATTCAGACTCTTGAAGTTCGAGTTCAGAGGCCGGTCAGCGTTCTGCAAGCTGTACATCTCAGAGAGGGGACCGTCCGTCCTGGGAAGGCTGGACCAGGGCGACCTGGGAATCAAATTGGACCCAGGAGGAATAGAACAGATCTTGCTCACGGAACTGGAAGAGTGGCCCAATTTGACAAAGTGGAAAGAAGACTATCCAAAGGTGTTTGGAGGCACAGTGGGGAAGCTGGAGAGATTCCAACACAAGATTGTACTCAAGGAGGACGCTATACCCATCGCCCACAAAGTAAGAAATGTACCCATAGCGGTGAGAGAGGCAGTGCAAATAGAACTTCAAGACTTGGAGAGGAAGGGAATAATTGAGCCCATCACCTGTGCTGAGTGGCTTGCGCCGTTGGTGGTAGTCATGAAGCCCAACGGGAAGGTCAGGCTCTGCGTTGACCTGAGAGAAGTAAATAAGAACATCGTCGTGGAGAAATTCCCCCTCCCAAGGATTGATGAAAAATTGGCGAAAACCAGGGGAGTCAAATGGTACTCCACCATCGACTTGACCTCCGCCTACCACCAAATAGTATTGCACCCGGACAGCAGAAAACTCACGTCATTCATCACCCCATTTGGATGCTATCAATTCTGCCGTATGCCGTTTGGACTGGCCTCGGCAGCTGCAGTGTTCCAGAAGCTAATGCATCAGCTGTTTAGGAACATGACAGGTGTCCAGTATTTCCAGGACGACATTCTAGTAATGGGGCGTGACAAAATGGACCATGATCAGAAGCTCGGAAAGGTGCTGGAAACCTTGGAAATCAAAGGCCTCACAGCAGAATGGACAAAATGCCGATTGGGCCTGGAGTCGGTGACCTATCTAGGCCATGAAATAGGGGTGCAAGGCACCACGCCAAAGGCAGAAAACGTAAAAGCAATCGCTGAAGCTCCGCCCCCCACCAACAAGGAGGAGGTTAGATCATTCCTGGGGATGGCGGAGTACTACAGCAAATTTGTGGTACACTTTGCCTCAAAGACACACCATATGAGGATGCTGACCAGGGAGAACACAAGCTTCCAATGGACACCAGAGACACAAAGTGAGTTCGAGACAATCAAGAGGGACGTCATGGGAGCAGTGCCGCTCAAGGGATACGACCCTCAGGGCACCACTGTACTCACAACCGACGCCAGCGACAAGGGCCTGGGCGCAGTGCTCATGCAAGATCGAGGACAAGGAGAGATGGAGACGATAAGTTTTGCGTCTCGGGCACTGACCGATACTGAAATTAAATACAGTGTAATCGAGAAAGAGATGTTGGCTGTGGTGTGGGCCATGACGAGGTTTCGGCAATTCCTATGGGGAACTCGATTCCTGCTTAAGACAGACCATAAGCCGTTGGTGAAGGTGCTGACATCGAGTGGACACGCCAACGCCACTCCCAGAATATCCAAAATGACTCTGAAACTACTTGAGTTCAGGTACGATGTAGAGTACATCCCAGGAAATCGGAACCGAGTAGCTGATTACCTGAGCAGAGCAGCAGCCATGGAGCCAGGAGAGGAAGACCCAACAGGCAAAGGGGAATTGGTAGCCCTCGTGGAGGATCAGGAGAAAATCATCAGCTACCAGGAGTGGACAGAGGCATACGAAGAGGACAGCATCATGAAGGAAGTGAAGATGCACATTGTCAAGGGCTGGCCAGATAAAAGACACGTGAATGAAAATATCAAGCCATACTATGAAGTAAGGGAAGAATTGTCGGTGGGGGACAAAGGAGTATTCACATACCGAGGAGACAAAGTGATCCCCCCAAGGAACCTCATCACCAAGTTACTGGACATGCTATACGAGGGCAACCTAGGCATAGGAAAATTGAAGTTAAGGGCCAAACAAAACTACTGGTGGCCAGGCATGGACATAAGGGCGGAGAGGCATGTCAGAGATTGTCCACAGTGCCAAGGAGCTGACAAGACGCTCAAACCCCTGCGTCCTGCATTAGGAAAGTTCGACCCCCCGCAGAACCCGTGGGAAGAACTATCAATAGACATATTAGGACCCATACTGGATGACCAGGGCACTCAGAAGTATGTATGTGTCCTTATGGATCGATACTCCAAATGGCCGGAGGTAAAGGTGGATGAGACAATGGACACTGAAAACAATCTGAAATTTTTATCGGATACTTTTGTGAGAGAGGGCATCTCCAAGTCCATCCTGAGTGATAATGGCCCCCAATTCACGTCCGAAAGATGGAACAAATTCATGCAGAGGAACGGCGTCACAATCAAACACACAGCGATCTACCACCCAGCTGGAAATGGCCTGGTGGAGCGATTTAATAGGGTCGTGATGGGAGCAGTGCAAGCTGCGATATCCAATAACAAGGATTGGGAGAAAGCCATGGAGAACATGGTATGGGCCTACAGGATAACTCCCACCGGGACGGGATACAGCCCATTCCAGATCTTGAGAGGGCGTGAACCCTTCACGCACGACAACCGGATTTGGAAGGAGAAAGTTATCACCAGTGAATGGTCTCCCGCGGTGGTACGTGCCAACCTGGAAAAAGCACAATCCATCTATACCAACCACTACAACAAACGGAAGAATGTGAAAGGGTCTAGTTTGGAAAAAGGCGAATGGGTGAGAGTAAAGTTGGCAACACTACAGAAAAAAGGAGACAGTAAATATAGCAAGCCCATGCAACTTAAAGAAGTGTACGACCGAGCGGCCCTGCTGAGCGACGGGAACGTGTGGTCCCAAGACCACATGGCCAGGTGTAACAAGATCTTGCAATGGGAGCAAAATGGAACTGAATGGGAGGACATGGAGGATACGAACGTAGAGATGGAACAACGCGTAGGTGAGCAGAAAGAAGGAGGAAGTGCCAGAGGTGAACGACTGGAGGAGAGGAGAATGAATGGCGACCAAGGAACTGATGTGGATTTACAAAGGAAGAGTACGGACGAAGGCGCGGCTGCGCAGAGAGAGAGAAGAGGCACTGAGATACAGAGCCAAGGGGCACCAGAGAACCCGACCAGAGTGACCAGGAGTGGAAGGTCGGTGGTGAGACCCACCAGGTACCGAGATTACGATATGGACAGTGAACTGTAAGTGACTTATTCTTGGTTTGGGAAAAAAGGGGAGATATGTAGTGGCGTACTAGTTTATGCACGTCACGTAAGGACGTGACGTGCGGCGGCCATCTTGTAAATTATGCGCGCGCATCTCATTAGGAGGCGCAGCAGCAGAGACTTTACAGCGCTGGCCCGGCGCTCTTCAGGAGAAGTGAATATCAGAATAAAGAAACGTGATATATGCATATTGTGTCAGCGGTTTATTAAAACGAGCGATTCTACACTAACCAACAAATATCTGGTCATTCACTTTTATGGCTGACCCAGGAGCAAGGGGGTAACCACTTTTGCCAGGAAAGCAGCCCTGGCTTACATCATCAACTTGTCGGGACATAAAGAGGTAAAAGGGGGACGGGAACTGAGAGCGTGTAACTACTCGCCCACCTAGCTGAGGTTATAGTCACCAAAAACACCGTTTTAAACATCAACATCCTTATCGGACAACTATGTAGGGACTCAGACAGAAAGGAAAGGTAAGACTAAATTAAAGTCCCACTGGGGCACAACAAAGGGGGGATGAAGGAAACAGATTTGTCTACCCCTTTCAAAAAACGCATGAAAATGGAGGACTTGAAAGGGATGGCTGGTTCGGCAGACAAAGGAATGCAGACAACATAGCTAGATATCCTATGGCAGTGCCACTGTAGGAGCTGAGACAACTTAACCTGCAGGGAATCCACCCTATTATTTGCATTGCACACCATGCAACAAAGTTGCCCCATCTGCCCAAGCAAGCAGATTTGGCAGAGGGGTAACACACTGACAAAATGATGTCCAGCAACTCTAGTGGCAGATGAAAGGAGTTCAGATGTCTACGCTCCGTCTCCCAGCATGTAGGTAAAGGCCTTGGCGATAGGGGAGGAGAACCAGTTCCTTTAACAGGGAGAGAAGGTCTGGCCTGCATGGTAGATGCAGCGGGGTCATGTGGAGAAGCGCAGAAGGTCCTCAGATAGAGGAATCAAGGATATGTGGATGGCGCAGAACTACTGGCACTGAGCACTTTCTGAAGAGGTAAAAAAGTCGACCTGAGGTGTGGCCTACTGAGCAAAGGTGTACTGCACTACCTCTGGTAAAAGACCCCACTCGTGATCGACAAGATAATGCTGTCTCAGGCTATCGGCTCTGACATTCAGAAGCCCTGCAAGGTGATTGGCAGATAGACAGATCCCTTGGCGTTGTGCTCAAGACCATAGTCTCAATGCTTCCAGCTAAAGGAGGTGATACTTCCCTTGTTTTTTTCACACATCACATGGCTGTCATATTGTCCATCAAGATCTGGACAGACTGATCACAGATTGGGGAAGGATGGCCTTTAGTGCCCTCTGAATCACCTGCAGATCTAACAGGATAATGTGAAGGATCTATTCTTCCAGAAACTAGGTATCGCGAGTCAACCCTATCCCTGGCCATTCAGAGCTTTGCTTCCGGCTTTTTTTTGGCCTTAAGGTGCATACCTTGACCGGAACACAGGCCATGTTACGTCCTCAGGCAACTAAGATAAACAGCTTGGGGTTCTGTTATGGACATCAGACCCACAAAATCCCCTCAGGATTTGAACCCAAATTTTGTAGGAAGGGAAATGGTCCTGCACTACGTTTAATTTTTGCATTAGGAAACTCCTCAGAGAGAACAAGCTCCGGATTTGCATCAAAGGTGCCGAAAAAAGGAAAATGATGTTGTTACACATTGGGTGGGTGCTACACAGCACCCCTCCATCCGTGCAATCTGCATGATCATCACATCGAACAAAGAACTGTACCAAGATCATCAATAAAGCCACCAACAGAAGCAGAACATTTTTTAAGACAATCAAGAGCTGCATTAACCCCCATCCAAGACGACCTATTCCTCTTTCCAAAGAAAAGTTCAATGCTATCTGCCTCTTCTTCAGTAAAAAAGACAGCAGATCAGACAGCACATAGATAACACCAAGACTCCTTCCTCTCGTACATTCGCCCCTTCGACAGAATCTCACAATGGTAAATGTTCAAAGCCTTCTCTCTCTCTCAGATCTCACCAACAAACCCAACTCCCTCAAAGCTATTTCTTATGAAAATTATTTCTTACCCTTGTTCTTCATCAAAGTTCTCTCTGGGAACATTCCCTCAGCCCTGTAATTGTCAATTTCTCCCTCACCTAATGCATCTTTCCGTAGGCTCTCAAGACAGGCCAGATTGTCCCACAGCTACAAGAACATATGTAAGATCCTACACTAGTTCCTAAAGTCCTCACCAACTCCCTGTCCATCATTCGCCTTCCATTCATCAGCGAGATCATTCAAAAAGCAGTCTATGTTTAACTTCAAGATAATATCAATGATAACCATCTCTTGCACGAGTACCAGTCCGGCTTCAGATCATGCTACAGTATAGAAACCGCTATCTTGTAAATGTAGATGTAAGGCTCATTTATACCGCGCTAACAATCGTGATAGATGCCCCCTGACCACAGGTTAAGATGACTCCTGCCTCCTTATATTGCTGGACCCCTCAGCTGTCTTGGACACAGTTGACCACTCCACCCTCACATGGGATTCATCGGAATTGTTTTTCACTGGTTCTCCTCCCGCCTTCCCAACTGACCCCAGTTAGTTCAAATAGACATCTCCATGTTCCAAAAGCTCCCTATCACCTGTGGAGTTCCTTAAGGTTCCATACTATCTCCTATCTCCTATCATCTTCAACCTTTACATGGAGCCCCTTGGTGCTCTACTCACAGAAACAGTTTCAAGATGTACCAATACGTTGATGTTAAAACACTCTACTTGAAAGTCTCCTCAGCTTCCGACATCCTACACTTCAAACACAGCCTTTACATCATCTAGACCTAGATGTCAGCACCTATCTGAAGCTCAAGGCAACCACAACCAAATGTGTGTTATTTGCAAAGAACATCAAACAAAAAACAGGACAAACCTGTAACAATGACATACACATTGACGTCTTTGAACCCCAACATTCACAATATGCCATGTCATTTGGATTCACTCAGCACACCAACCTAATTCTCAAGGAAAACATTGGCAAAAAACACAAAGGCCACCTGGTACCAGCTCTTTCTAAAATAAAATTAAACCATCTGTTGCAGAAAATGACTTCAGAACTACTGTTCAAACCCTTGCAATCCCAGATCCGGATGATGCTAATGCCCTGCTCCATGGCCTTCCAAACTCCACAATTACACCTCTTAAGGACAGCCTGCACGCCTGAGCACTTCTCGTCCAGGGCCACAAGAAATATGATCACAGCACCAACATAATGATGGAACTCCATAGGCTCGCTTTGCAGCTCCGCACCATCTTCAAAGCCAGCTGCATCATTTACAAAGCCATCACGACCAGCATCTCTGTTTATCTTGACTAAGCTGATAAATCTGTTGGTTCTAGGCACATCCACAGTTAGGACATCATAATACTACAAAGTGTTTATAAAAAAAAAGGAAAATGCACCTAGAATCTGGAAGCATTCTGGTATCCATTACAACTACACCAACTCTTCTCAAGTTTAGGACAAAGTTGAACACTCGCTGTTAGATTTGAGGGTCTCTAGTTGGCAGAGGTAGGTACCTTTGACCAAATAGGGACCCTTGCGTCTAGTTAGGGTAAGATGGTACACTCCTAAAATAACCCTGCTCACCCCCTTAGTAGCTTGGCACGAACTGACAGGCTTATCTCAGAGGCAGTGTGTAAAGCATTTGTGAACACATAGAGTAACCCAGTGACAACACTACAGATCACACAACACCACACAAGTTGTAGTATAAAAATAAGTATTTTTATATAGACTTAACACAAGACCACAAACGACAAAAATCCACAATACTGTACTTAAAAAATTGTAGAAATAGTTCAGTTCTCTTTAGATGCAAAATGCAACACTTTGAGTTCAATGTACCTTTGGATGCGTAACGCTATACAATGAAAGTGTTGCAGGAAAGGTGATTCGTCGGTTCCTTACACACAAGATTGGTGATGTGTCGAGTCCCTACTGTTGCGAAGGGGACGCGTTGGGTCTTCTCGGCATGGAGAGGTGATACGTCGGTTTCTTACTGCTCTTCCGTGGCGATGCGACCAGCAGCACCGTGATGTGATGAAGATCCGGTGCAATGAAACAAAAATGGCGTTTTCTCCTTGATGCAACACGATGCGTGCACGCCCGACGGCCATGCAGCGACTCAACGATTCTTCTGAGCCGTGACAGGCCCTGCAACACGCTTCTCCTTTGACGCGATGGCGTCTGATTCGATGGCGACAGTCTTTTCTGGTGATGCAAGACGCTTCGGCGATACAATGCTACAGCTGCAGCAGCGACACCCTTCTTCAGTGATACGACGACAGCGGCTGCAGCGGGGACACGCTTCCTGATGATGCGACAGCATCTGATGCAACAGTGCCACTCTTCTCAGGCGATGCGAGGCACTTCTGCGAGACGAAGCGGCAGCGGCAACACCCTTCTTCAGTGATGCGATGACAGCGGCTGCGGGAGCGACGCGCTTCTTCTTCGTGAGTCATGCTTCCAGCTCATTGTGACACTCAGTTCCTCAGAACGCCCAACACAACTGCGGGCACTTCCAAAGAACTCTTGGGGAGTTGGTTAGTGAAGTCTGTTGTCCCTGAGACTTCAGCAGGAGGCAAGTTCTATCTCAAGCCCTTGGAGATCCTTCACAAGTTGAATGAAAGTAGCACAAAGTCCTTTCTCCTTTCTTAGGCAGTCAGGCAACCACTGCAGGCCAATCCCTCAGACAGCACTAAGCTTAGGGATAGTTTCTTCCTCAGTTCCTCTGGTTCCTCTCCTCAGCAAAGGCTTCTTCTTGTTTCCCAAAATGATCTAAAGTTCTGGGGTTTGGGTCCTATCTTTTTTACTCATTTTCCCTTTGTTCTCTGAAGGCAGAGAGGCATTTGCATAGTCCAAACAAGTTCTGGTCAGTCCTGGAGCACTTTGTTGATAACACTCCTTCTTTTCTTCCACAGTATAGGCCAGGGAATTCAGAAGCACCACAGGGGGTGAAGCCAGCATTGTGGAGGGAAGGCACAGCCCTATTCAGGTCCCAGGTGCAACTCCTACCACCCATCTACATGCAGATTTCTCTATTCAGCCCTGTGCTGACTCACCCTGTCTTCTGGAATCCCCCAGCCCCAGCCCCTGTCACTCAGACTCCAGACAAGGAATACACAACCTAGCAGAGGCAGGCTTGGATGGTTAGACAAGAAAATACCTACTGTCTAAAAGTGGTATTTTCAAACACAGAATGTTAAAACTAACTTCACTAAAAGATGTATTTTATCATTCTGAGTTCAGGCATACTAAACTCGAATTTCTACCTAGTACCCTGAGTTAGTTAGGATTATACGATGTAATAATCAAACTGTCCATTCTGGCCTATGGGGAACAGTTAGCCTTGCAATAGTGAAAAACGAAAATGGCTATAATTCCCTATTAGGACATGCCACACACATCAGGGCATGTCCTACCTTTTACTTACAATGCACCCTGCCCTTGGGCCTACCATAGGGGTGACTAATATGCAGAAAAGAAAAAGGTTTAGGGACTGGCAAGTGGGTGCACTTGCCCAGTCAACATGGCAGTACCAGACTTCACACAGGCTCTGCAATGGGAGACGGGAGACACACTTTTACAGGCTGCTTCTGTGGGTGGCACAACCAGTACTGCAAACCCACCAGCAGCAAACTCACTGCACTGTACTAGGGTCTGACAAGTAAACCAAACCAGCCAATCATGGAGTCACTAATCCATACATCAATTTACCATAGGGAGCACTTGCACTGTGGCACTGAATAGCAGTGGCACAGTGCCCAAAGCATCTATAACCAGCAAAAACACATGACGCAACACCACAAATTGGAAGGGAGACCCACGCCAACAGTACCAGGTCTAACACTTACCTCTTTAAAGAATACTATGTCACAATGCAATCACTAGCCATAACCTGGCTACCTTTCCTATCACTTGTTGACTTTATGCTTGTCTTTGATCCTGTACAGCACTCAGCTGCCTTTTGGCTAGGTTTATACTATTGAAATAATGTATACCTACCTACATACATACATATTCATAAAATGATATGCATTATGTCCTTTTTTACTAATTCCTGGAACATTGCAAGAAAAGTATTATGCACAAGTAATCACAGCAATAATGAATCCTTAGAGTACATACTGTCTTCACTTGGCCTCACTCTTCTGCCTTGTTAATTCCAGTTTGAGTTGATTTAACTCGTTCAGTTCATGTGCACTCTTTAAAAGTGAAGGCTGCTGTGAAATTCCAACCCGTGGGTGAGGGGTCACAAGTTTATGCTTGGATGTACTGAATGAGAGCACATTCAGTACAGCTAGCACTGCACCCAGACTAATCATTAACAAGCATTGGAATATTATAAAAGAAGTCCTTGACATCTATGTTAAGCTCAAGCTTTCGTTCAAAAGGAGACGCATCATCTCTGATGTGCTGGTGAGGGATGCCCACCAAGAAAATAGTCAACTGCGTTTCTGTCATAATGGGGATTACCACCTGTCATTAGGCGTTGGTACACACAGTGCTTGCACATTTTGTTTTGAAAATAATGTGTTTGAACACATTGATGTGAAGTTTACAATGAAATGTTTTACAAGCTGTATACACCAATGTGTGTCCCTGTAACATGATATATATGGACCAAACAAAACAGAATTTAAAAACTGCATTTTTCAGCACTGAAGCAGAATCAAATGTGGTTAACTGGTACACCACTTGTGGTCCACTACAAGGATGTTGGCCATATGATGGAAGACTTATGCTGGCAAGTAATTGAATTTATGACCCTGGAACCTCAGGTGGGAATTTTACAGGAGCCTGGGCTTTGCAAGAGTACAAATACATATTAAGTGCATCTCACCAGACTGATGCTACATGTTCTATGTCCTGATGAAGATCCCCTCCTAATTGAAGTTGTGGGTCAAAACATCAACGGGGTACTTACCTTTGGTCATGCATGAACTACACATAGCGTATCTCTGAGCTGTTATTTTGCCTGTGATAATATAGGGATTTCGATTGAGTGACTATTAAGTATTTATCCTTGTGCACTTTCCACTGTCTCACTCACTACTTGCACTGCAACTTCACCTTGACCACATGTATGTTCTTAAAGTCATATATATCTGTCTCTGTCCCTTTGCTTTAAATAAATGTTTTAAAATTTACCCTGTGCTGTTCATTTATTGTGTTAAGGGTTTGCATTTGCATGTTGTTGGAAATGGCTCTCCCTACAGGCTCACTCCAAACGGGTTGCCGTCCTCCTCCAACCTTTTTGCTGGAACCAGTGTTAAAGTGCATGTGCTCATTCCCTAAAACATAGTAACATTGGTGTAACCACAATTGACATATTCAATTTACTTATAAGTCTCTAGTAAAGTGCACAATATGTGCCCATGACCTTTAAATTAAATGCTATTAGTGGGCCTGCTGACTGATTCTGCCATCCACTAAGTAGCCCTTCAAACATGTCTCAGGCTTGCCACTACAAAGCCTGTATATGCAGCTAGCTTCACCGCCATGTCGTCATTTAAACCCCTTTGCCAACTTTTAAACACCACTTTTATTACTTATAAGTCACCCCTAAGGTATGCCCTAGGTAGCCCAAAGGGCAGGGTGATGTGTAAGTAAAAGGCAGATTTAGATAATATGGGATGCACTCGAACTTAAACGTGTGTAAACCAGAGTTTTTCATTATATGCGAGCAGCTTGGTGAAGGTGCCTTGCCCAAGTGACACCTTAGTCATCATGAAAAAGAGGAATGAGGCGCATGTCGCCTCAACCAAACGCACTGTCAAATGTGCCTCGTTGGCAAACTTGTGTTTTTATTTAGTCCAATGTTTATGATTAGTTATTCTATTTTCATGCGGTATCCATAGTCTTATCATTTTTACTCCAGTATAAATCCCCATCAGGAAGTAAACGCCAATTTTCAAAATCTTCTATTGTTCAAACTGTGCCTCAATGGCCTCTTGTAGGAACATGACAAAAGCGTAGTTCATCAGTGGCAGTGTTTATTCAAAAAACCCAATGCATTTCAGGCATCACAGTGCCCTTTGTCAGGGGTCACTACAAATGACAATCAAAAGAGAATAAATTAAAATTCATACATATTGTGTATACCTTAGTTCATCATAATCATCGTATGCTAACATGTCTTCATTTTTTCTGACACCCCATGTAGTCCCTCTAAAACGTAACCATGCTGTTGGAACCCCACTAATGTCCTAATACAACCCTCTCAATCATCACTCGTTTTTAGGTAGTATTACGTTCCTCGCTTTCGTTAAGTCTACTTTCTGAAAAGTCAATAAGTTGACTCTGTATTATGTTTTAAACAGTTATGTAATTCATTCGAACGTTCCTACCTGCCACAAGTCTTTAAAAACCTCTTCATCGTAACATCATTACCGAAAGTCTAAAAACTCGTAAGTAAAAGGCAGGACATATACGTTTTCAGTTTTACATGTCCTTCCCTACTGTGAGGCCTAACCCTCTCATAGGTTAACATTGGGGAATACCTAATATCAATTAAGTTTAATATCTGATTGAGAAGGAGCAGGATAGTCATGTTTGGTACTTATGAACTTATAATGATAAACCCTCTTTAATGGTAAAGTGGAGTTTATTATTACAGGTTTGAAACTGCTACTTTTAGAAAGTTTGCATTTTCCTGCCCCCCTAGTCCTTTGCACCTGCAGCCTGTGTTGTGTCACATGACTTGGTATAGCTGACAGATTCTGTGAATTCCCTCCAGACAGTCACACAATAGTGGGAGCAGAGCCTGAATGGCCTAACTGGCTTGAAGGGGTGGCAGGGAGGAGCTAAGCACAGCCCCACTTGCACCTAAATAGGCTGTGCCCTGACTCCTCACAATATGCTTTTCAACCCTGTATTGTCAGTGCAGCCAGCTTGGATCCGGGCAGGGGGGACAGGAAAATCCCAGAACTTCTAAGATTTTTCCAGCTACTTCTCCAACCTTTAGGAGCAGGGCACCAATGTATAAATACTAGACTGGAAAAGTGAACAAAAGAACGATTATGGATTCAACCCAGATCTAATAGTGACTGGTGGTGAGTGTCTGAAAACTTTCAGCGCTCTGTCCATCATCTTATTGTGTTTGCTTTGTTTGCAAAAGAACAATGATAGATAAAAATACTGGACCTCAGATACCACCAAGTCAGTACATTGCTGGAACTGTGGATACTCTGCCAGGAAGAAGGACTGCTGTGCTGCTGCAGGACTGCTACTCTGTGGGACTGCTGCTCTGGGAGAACTGCTTTTCTTCCATGCTGCCCTGCTTGCTGCTTTCTGCCTGGGTGAGGAGGACTGGACGTTCATCACTTAAACTTGCAGTAAATCAAAGAGCTTGACTACTTGCCTCCTGTTCTTCAGTCTCAGGAACATCAAAGACTGCCTGCAACTCTCCATCCAGCACCTAGACTCTGCCAGATGTGAGTCCTGCCATACCAAGTGTTGTCACCCCAGTCCTGGACCGTTGGAAGTGGGCTTCAGTTGCTCTGCCTTCTGTGGACCTCTCAGTATCAATGCAAAGCAATACCACGGCAAAAGTACACCAGAATTTAAGGCACTGTGTTAATTGGGCCCAAGTGGGTCCCTGTAGCTGAACAATGCTCCATCATGGTTGGCCTGAACTTGTGACTTTGTCCTCGTCCGGAGCGACCATATAACCACAGTTGGAGCATTTTGCTTTTAATGCGCTAGTTTACCTAACCCTTTACAGATATCAGAATCTACTCATTAGATTTTTTATGTTTTTGTCTTGTTTTATTTCATAAACTAAGTTCCATGTTTCTAACCTGGGGCCTCATTTATGTGGCCCCTTGCGCCATCGGAACTTCACTTTTCATGAAGTTCCGTGGCGCAGAAGCCTGCGTGGTATTTATCAGGCAGCAGTACGCCAGTTTTTGTGGCGTACTGCTGCCTGATAAATATCAGTCCCTTTAACGCAGTGTTCTGCGTTAAAGGGGCGTGCAATGGGTGTTGCTGGGGGCGTTCCCAGCAACATCCATTGCCTTTTGACACTGCCCCAGATTTACCAGAAATCGTAACTCTGAAGCAGTGCCAAAAGCTTACGCCTCCCCAGGGGAGGCGTAAGGGAGGCGCAACAGGGAGAAATGTCTTTATTTCTCCTCGTATTTCCTTTTTCTATGTGTGCTGCTTTCTGCAGCACACATAGAAAGAGGAAAAGCCTCTTGTGATTATTTTTGTACAGAAAGGTTTCCCTTCCTGTACAAAAATAATCTTCCCCGCAACGCAGGCACCCTTGCACCATTGTGCAAGGGTGCCTGCGCTGGCGCAGGCAGCCCATTGTGCGCCGGCGCAGGGGAAAAGGACAGGAATGCGCCGTATCTTATAGATACGGCGCATTTCTGCCCTTTTCTTTTGCCGTAGGGAAGCGCAGCAGGAAGGCCTGCTGCGCTTCCCTACGGCAAAAAGTCATAAATGAGGCCCTAGGTGTGGTATCTTTTTGTGTGGTGTGTTCACTGTTTTACTCTAATAGGTGTATTGCAAACATTTTAAACACTGCCTTTGATCAGCATGCCTGCTCTGCATTAAGCTACCAGAGGGTGAGCACAGGTTAACTTTAATGTGTAACTTACTTGCCCTGACTAGAGTGGTAGGCCTGCATGGCTTAGGTGCATACCCTTGCCAACCGGAAACCCCATTTATAACACATGTTAACCAGAATATTTTATGTGCTGAAGGATTCTAGGGTAACATTCTGTGCTACTATACCTTTCTGCAACAGGGCTGTAACCTCCTGCTGCAGTAGTCACAGATAGTAGTCTGACTGAAGAGAATATGGGGGCAGGATGTGGGGGGTGGACTCTACTGGAAGGGTACGCTGTTCGCCAATTCTACTGTCCGATGGACCAGGAAGTCCAAAGTTATGGACTTCTGGGCCTTTACAAAGGAGGATACCTGTCCTCCAAGGGGTCCCACATGTTCTACAAGGGGAACCTAAAGGAGCTTTCCTGGTGGTGTGTGGGAGGAAGAGAAGGAGTAGGAAGGCTGCTAGGCTCGATGACTGTTCTCCTTGCCTTTGCCCCTGTATTGAGCAGCATGCAGGTTCTATGGTAGAGGAAGCTGTTGTTACTGACTTTAGAAGTTGAAGCCTCTAGAGAACCGAAAAACTGCTGAAACTGACTGTAATTCTTTGCTGGGGGTTGTAAGCACAAAGAGCGGGCTGTAACCCTGAATTAAAATGCTCCAAAGCTGAGTTTGTCTTATCTTCAAAAAGGTGTGCTCCCTCAAAGGGAATATCCATCAATGTAAATGTAAATGTATAGGCATTTATATAGCGCACTACTTACCCGTAGGGTCCCAAGGCGCTTCGACCGCTGCGAAACCCTTCCTGGCTTCCCTGAGAGATGGTCCCTTAATGGGTATCTCCAGGGTGGGACCAGGCATCCCCGGCGGTCTGGTGGGGCTGTTAGTGAAGATGAGGCAAGCTACTGCCCAGAGTTGCCGAGTGTGATCGCTGATCAGAGTGGGCACCGAGGCGAGAGAATTATCGAGTCCGCTGACCCTGGTCCAGAAACCTGCCGCGCCGGGAATTGAACCCTGGTCCCGGGCCGTTCTCTGCTCTCGGGTCTGCCGCCTCTAACCAGTGAGCCACACTACTTCAATGTGTTCTGAACATTCCCAGAAAAGTCAGTTGATCGAAGTCAGGCATGTCATCTAAATGCCACTGTGAAACCACTGCCCTGACTATGGATTCTACTGTATCCAGGCTAGCCTTTTGTATTTGTCTGGAGACGTCGTCTCCTCTGCTTTATTATTAGTATGACATTTGGATGTTCAATGAAATCCAAATACATAACATCGAATCAAATAAAAAAAATACATAAACAAGGCAATACATATCAATATAAATTTAGTAAACTTAAAAAAAAAATTAAGACAAGACATTTCTTTTACTGGAAACGTTATAAAGTGGCCAGCCTATTCTACAGTTCGTGCATCATGTTTAATAAAGAAAATAGTTCTCAAATCTTGATGGCGCATAAAGTGCAGCGCAGGACAAATAAATATTACTTGCTCAAAATCCTGAATCCCTACATTCAATAAAACACATATCCTATCTGCAATATTTATTTTTCTCCAGGCAACAGTGACAATCTTCATTATGAATATGTTCATCCTCAGTAGTAAAAACCTACGACGAACTCAGGGTAAAAAGTTTCATTTTAAATATGGCTGGAGTTTTTTCTTGATTTATGAAGAGACTGTCACATAAATGTATCCTTATTGAAGCAGTGCAGTATACCTACATTTACACTAACAGTAGGAATAAGTGATTTAGGAGGAAATTTTAACTGTGACATGCATATTGTTCACATTATTTTTGCGCAATCTAAAATTGTTCTATTGCAAAAAAATACTCTTAAGAAGTACACAGTCTTTTTTCTTCGTGATAAGAATATCCAGTACATTGCGTAACCAATTCTTTTCAGTTAATCATCTGTGTGCCCCACGTAGAGCTGCAGCTAAACCCATTATGGAAGTGCTACACAACCCTAACTCCTGTTGAATAGCCTTAAAAAGAGGAACATTATTCAAAGTACACAACTTACACAACATTTTGTCTTCGATGCGGTTCATAAAAAATACTAGTTTTGTACATTAATTATTTCTGTTGCATACATGAAACTAGGAGATAACTTAAGGCGATAAAGCTGCTGGGGGGTGGCTGAAATGTCTATGCCCATGTTCATTGTAAGGACTTAGGGGCATATGTATCATGAAAGCGTTTTGCGAGTCTTTAATAGCGAATTTTAGTGAATCGCTATTAAGGACTTGCAAAAGGCAATATATGTAGGATTCGCAATATTAATTGTGATTCCTACGTATTCCTTAATTGCGAATCGCAAAATTGCGATTCGCAATTAAGGAATACCTTCCCATTCATTCCTATGGGACTAGAGGACCATAAGAATGAATAGGAAGACATTCGCAATTTGCGAATACCCATTAGGTACTCGCAAATTGCGAATGAAATTTCAAGGGTGCAAGGGTGTCAAAAGAACACCCTGTTGCACCCCTGAAATAAGCATGTATGCACATGAGGTGCACATACATGCCCTAAAGGCATGTAGGTGCGCCACATGGCACTTTGAAAAATGCAAAAAAGTGAATTTTTCAAGCAAATAGCAAACTACCACCAACTTGAAGTTGGTGGTAATTTGCGATTTCTAAAGGCAAAATCGCAGAACTTGGGTGCTTCCATTATTGCATTTAAGGAATCGCAATTTGCAATTCCTTAAATGCATTTGCAGAGTTGGGAATCACAAATTTTGTGATTCACTGTTGTGTGAACGCCTTTTGGGATGATACATCCAAAAAGGCTTTTTCCCTTTCGCAAAAGGGCCGATTCTGAGAATCGGCCCGTTTGCGAACGGGAAAAAGGCTTCATACGTATGCCCCTTAGTCCTTGACCATGTGATATTGCTCTACAGGTCAAGTGTTGCATGTGTAATTTATCATTTAAGTTAGTTGAAAAAAATGTTATAGAAACAAGGAGGTTTTTACCAATTCTAGTGATTTCTCTTACCAAGGTATCAAACATTTATTTTTTCTTGGATAACCTTTACACTTAAAAATATGGATTTTACTTTTTAAGATGCTTATTTTTAAAAAGTGTACTATTGTAAATTGGTGGAGACTATATAGACACTTCTAGTAACATCTAGCATTGCAATATCATCTGCATATAACAGTCAGGAAAGATTCTGAACTCCAGTTCTTGGGGCAGCCTCCGAAGAAGTAAATATAACAGATGGCAAATCAAATGCATAAAGAGAGAATATTAAGAGTACAAGTAAGCAACCCTGTTTTATTTCATTCTTAGCATTCATTCTAGGTGATACACCTGAATCACTGTCCAATAGAATGACACCAAGTCGAATTATGAACAGCTATTAGTCAAAGTCAGTTAGTCAAAATCTTTTATATGCCCGTAGCCATAAACAGTACATTCCATTTGTTTAGAAAACATACAATAAAAACAAAAGATAATTTATATACACAAGAGCTTCAAAATTCTGTTATTATAACATTTAAAGAACCGATTGCTATAAATATCCAATTAAAAAGCAGCATAAAAAAAAGAGTCATGATAGTAATCCATCCTATACATATGCAAAAGAGCTAGTCACATCATTATTGTGTTAAACCCTAAAGGGGTACTTGTTCCTTATTCTTTATGCTGATCGAATGTAACTTAAAACTGCACAGCAAGTAGAATATGACTCTAGGAGCTGTAAGAATTGCAAACCTAACTTATAGGACCTAATTTTTCAGGACACAGAATTGGACGCAAAAGTTGTGATCTAGGTGAGCTGTAAAGCTTACAGAAGAACATGATATGCACAGTGGACTGTAGTAACATATTGTCACAGGGACAGCACGGCAAAGTAAGAAGCCAAGATCCTTGCTGAGGGAAAGCTATTAGAAAGTGCACAGTGCATAACCGAAAACGGCTTAGAACAAAATCAGGGGAATACGTAAAATTAAGTGGCAGAGCCCATCGTTAGCCTCCTGGACTTAACAACACACTCCGACACTTCCGAAACGCAAGGCTGCACCATATTTACAAGAATGTGGTGCAACCTTACATGCCCCCTGCGATGGCGCTAAGTTTAACAACTCAGCACCAATGCAGACACCTGTGCACCAGAGTGCAAGAGTGTCTGCGTGCAAGGGAGGATTGGTTATGTGTAGGAAGGTGTCACTTCCTGCACATAAACAATCCTAAAGAACAAGTTACTTACCTTCGGTAACGCTTTTTCTGGTAGATACAGTATCTGCGTGTGGATTCCTCACCTTGTGAATACCCCCCTTGCGTCAGCAACGTTCGGAAAATTCTTTGTAGCACGCCGGAGTGGACGACGTCATAGGAGCACGGCATCGTGCACTACTCTGACTGACGTCACCGACCACATATTAGGCCTACGTCGGCGTGATGACATCAGTTCCACCCTTTTTTCCGTGCCTATGAGGCACCCGGACGGACCAATGACAGTCCCATGGGTCTGGGTATTTGAGCGCTTAACATCACATGGCATGGGTTGAAACAACAATGTGTAGAAGTCGACAAGATCTTAGCAACAAAAAACTTAATTGGTATTACTTTAGACCTAGTCTATAAGTAGCTAATATACTGTTTTCTTTAAGGTTCTATCAATTCCATTCCTATGGTAATTATCTAGAGATCACCACGATATAAGTCTTAGATGGCGATATGTCGTTCCTATGGGAGGAACTTACTCATGTACAAATATGTACAAATACATTGTACACACTACATACATTTCAAAATTAAACACACATAGTGTGTAACAGAGGTAAGAATACTGATTTCAAACATATACATAAATATTCAAAAATGCACATGAGCATAGGTAAAACAGAGTGGACAACGGGTGGGTCAGTGAGGAATCCACAGGCAGATACTGTATCTACCAGCAAAAGCGTTACCGAAGGAAAGTAACTTGTTCTTCTGATAGATACATCTGCCAGTGGATTCCTCACCTTGTGAATAGAGTCCCACAGCTGCCTCCACTCCCGGAGGAGGGTGTCCACTCTGCAATACCAGGAAATCTTGGCGGACAGAGCGCGCAAAGTGGCCGTCCCTCCTCACTTCGGTATCCAAGCAGTAATGCTTCGAGAAAGTGTGGAGGGAGGCTCAAGTCACGGCTCTGCAAATGTCCTCAACAGGTACACCTAAAGACAATGCAGAAGTAGCAGACTTTGACCTGGTAGAATGCGCTCTTATACCCTCAGGAGGGTCCTTACCCACCAGAGAGTAGCAGATCTTGATGCACAGAATAATCCACCTGGAAAGTGTGCGCTTGTGCACCACTCTACCCTTCCGGCAGCAAGCAAAACCAACAAACATCTGGTCATCCACCCAAAAGTCTTTTGTTCTATCAAGATAAAAGGACACCTCCCTCTTAGGGTCCAGACGGTGCAGTCTCTCTTCCTCCTTGGAAGGGTGAGGGGGAGGATAGAAGGTAGGAAGGGTAATGGACTGTCCTAGATGAAAGGGAGTAACCACCCTAGGCAGAAAAGAAGCCCTGGTCCTAAGAACCATTCGATCAGCATGAATGGTCAGGGGCTTAAAACTAAGAGCTTGAAGTTCACTTACCCTCCTTGCTGAGGTGATCGCAAGTAGGAAGACTGTCTTAAAAGACAAAAGCCTCATGGGACACTTGTGTAAGGGTTCGAAGGGAGAACCCATCAAGAATGTTAAAATAAGATTTAAGTCCCATTGAGGCACGATAAATGGAGAAGGAGGGAACTTATTAGTGAGGCCCTTCAGAAACCTCAAAACCAGTGGAGATTTAAATAGAGATGACTGATCCGGCAAACAGAGAAATGCCGACAAAGCAGAAAGGTAACCTTTGACTGTGGCAACAGCAAATCCTTGCTGCGCCAAAGAAAGTGCAAAATATCGGACAAATGAGCCCTCAAAGGATCAATAGCCTTCTCCCTACACCAAACAACAAATTTAGACTACCTATACGAATAGATGGACTTGGTGGAGTCACGCCTGGCTGAAAGAGTGACATCCACCACATTGTGAGGGAGAGAAAAGGAATTCAGGTTGCCCCGTTCAATCTCCAGGCATGAAGGTGTAAATGTAAATGTAAATGTAAATGTGAATGTAAATGTATTGGCATTTATATAGCGCACTACTTACCCGTAGGTTCGACCGCTGCGAAACCCTTCCTGGCTTCCCTGAGAGATGGTCCCTTAATGGGTATCTCCAGGGTGAGACCAGGCATCCCCGGCGGTCTGGTGGGGCCGTTAGTGAAGATGAGGCAAGCTAATGCCCAGAGTTGCCGAGTGTGATCGCTGATCAGAGTGGGCACCGAGGCGAGAGAATTATCGAGTCCGCTGACCCTGGTCCAGAAACCTGCCGCGCCGGGAATCGAACCCTGGTCCCGGGCCGTCCTCTGCTCTCGGGTCTGCCGCCTCTAACCAGTGAGCCACACTACTTCACTGTCTGGAGGTGGGGGGTAGAACCTGCCCCTCCATCTGAGAGAGGAGATCTACCCTGAAAGGGAGACGGAGCGGTGGGTGAGAGGAGAGGTGGAGTAGGTCCGTGTACCACACCCTTCTTGGTCAATCCGGGGTGACCAATATGACTTGGGCCCGGTCCTGGCGAATCTTCCTCAGAACCCGAGGAATCAAGGGTATGGGAGGAAACGCGTAAAGGAGATGATTTCCCCAACTCAACTGAAACGCGTCCCCCAAAGCTCCTTGCATCGGATACTGGAGACTGCAGAATGACAGGCAGTGAGCATTCTCGCGAGTGGCGAACAGGTCCACCCGAGGAGTTCCCCACATTTGAAAGATGTCGTGAACGACCTCCGGATGGAGCCGCCACTCGTAGTCGGCAGAGAACTGCCGACTGAGAATGTCTGCACGTACGTTCAGAACTCCAGCCAGATAATTTGCCATCAGACAAATCTGGTGGTCCTGAACCCAGGACCAGAGATGCAGAGCCTCTCTGCAGAGACACTGCAACCCTACTATTCCCTGCTTGTTGACATACCACATCGCGGTCGTGTTGTCCGTCAGTACTTGAACCGACTGACCGCGAAGGGAAGGGAGGAAGGCCTTGAGCGCCAGATGTATCGCCCGTAACTCTAAAAGGTTGATGTGAAGCAACCTTTCCTCTGGAGACCAAAGCCCTTTGACCTCCAGATCCCCCAGATGAGCACCCCATCCTAGAGTGGATGCATCCGTTATCACTGTGGCCACTGATGGAGGCAGTTGAAAAGGCTTTCCCTGAGATAGATTGCCTTCCATGCCCCACCAAGCCAAATCTGCTGCAGTTTCTCTGGATATCCTCACTGACTCCCTGAGATCTCCGTTGTGCTGATACCACTGCCTGCGGAGGCACCACTGGAGTGCCCTCATATGCCAGCGTGCATGGTTGACCAACAGAATGCAAGAAGCCATCAGACCGAGCAGACGAAGGATCTTCAGGACTGGAACAACTGCTCCATTGAAGAATAAAGGAATAATTTCCTGTATGTCGCGAATCCTTTGAGGAGGAGGGAATGCACGACATACAGTTGTATCCAGTACTGCACCAATGACCAGGTTGCGCTGGGAGGGCACCAGGTGAGACTTGGGTACATTTATTGAAAAACCCAACCTGTGCAACAACTGAGTTGTCTCTTGCAGATGACGGAGCACCTTCTCTGGCGACTCCGCTTTGATCAGCCAGTCGTCCAGAAAAGGGAATACTGGTGTTCCCGACTTTCTGAGATGTGCTGCCACCACTGCCATCACCTTGGTAAAAACTCGAGGCGCAGTAGTAAGACCAAACGGAAGGACTGCACACTGGTAGTGTTGCGACCCCACCGTAAAACGGAAATACTTCCTGTCCGACTTCAGGATCGGGATGTGGAAATAAGCATCCTGCAAGTCGATCAACACCATCCAGTCTTCTTCCAGCACCGCTTGAAGAACCTGCGCAAGAGTGAGCATCTTGAACTTTTCTTGCTTCAGATACAAGTTCAAGATCCTGAGATCCAGGATTGGACAAAGTCTGCCATCCTTTTTGGGAATCAGGAAATACCGGGAGTAGCACCCCTGACTCCTCTCCTGCTCTGGAACCACCTCTATCGCACCCTTTCTGAACAGTGCCAGGACTTCTTCCTGCAGGAGAAGCAGGTGGTCCTCCGAACAATAACCTTGGCAAGGAGGGTAATTGGGAGGGAACTCCTGAAAAGGAAGTGCATACCCATTTTCTACGAGATTGTGAACCCAAAGATCTGATGTACCCGATTCCCAATCCCGTAGAAAATGAGTAAGCCGACCCCCTACCGGACCCGTATGATCCAGAATGGCGGATCTAGGGCTGCTTTGCTGATGTAGGTGGGGTGGGTATTAGAGGAGGAAGTGGAGGAGGAGGAGGCTTGACGACCACGGGCACGACCCCTTTGTCTACCTCTGTATGATTTATACAAAGGGTTCTGTTGGTGTTGCTGTTGCTGACTTTGCTTATAGGGACGAAAAGTGGACCTCCCAAAGCCTCTGTACTTCCTGGTGGTAGAGCCTTTTGTTTGCAGTCCCAAAGATCTAGCCGTCGCCCGGCTGTCTTTGAACCTCTCCAATGCCACATCCGCTTTCTTTCCAAAGAGGCCAGAGCCATCAAAAAGCAAATCCATAAGAGTAGCCTGAACGTCAGCTGAAAACTCAGAAGATTTTAGCCTCTTCTGGTGGCCACTGAAGAACCCATTATCCTGGCCACAGAGTCTGCCGTGTCCATGCCACTTTGAATAGCCTGGCAGGCTGCAGCCTGAGTGTCAGTGACAACTTCAATTAAGTTCTTTCTATCTTCCTCCAGAAGCTTAGCTGATAATTGCTTTACTGAATCCAATAAGGCATGCACGTATCTGCCCAGCAGGCAAGTAGCATTCGTGGACTTCAGAGCCATGCTACCTGATGAGAAAACCTTTTTAGCAGCTTGATCCAATTTTTTTGAGTCTTTATCTCCAGGTACCTGGGGAAAAGAGCCTGCTGACCTGTTCGAACAAGCGGCTTGCACCACCAGACTCTCAGGCAAAGGATGGGTAGACAAGAAATCAGGGTCACCAGGTGCTACCCTATATTGCCTCGCCACTGATCTGGACACCGCAGGAGCAGATAATGGTTTTTTCCATACCTCCAAAATTGGTTCTGTCAGAGCCTCCTTGAATGGCAGAGTTGGTTCAACAGCTGAAGCAGGCGAATGTAATACCTCCGTGAGGATATTAGATTTGAACTCCACTGTAGGTAAAGGCAAATTTAGCAACTCAGCAGCCTTTTTACTTACCACATGGTACGGCGCCACATCTTTAGAGGGTGCGTCGGAAACTGTAGGCAACCCCCACTCTGGAGAAAGTTCAAGATCACTTGCACTATGGAGATCCACAAAGAAATCCTCCTGCTCCTGAAGTTCACCTTCCTCCACATCAGGGTCCTAATATTCTTTCTCCTCCAGGAGACGTTGGGCTCTACGCCTCGACCACTCCATACGAACCGAAGTCGTCGGATCCGGTAACAACTCCGATGGAGTCGGAGTCGGAGCCGGAGCCGGCGTCGAACGAGGAACTGGAACAGTTGGAGGATGGGAAGCCGGAACCGGCGTTGAACCCCGATCTAATTCCCGAGGTCGCTACGGAGCCGGCGGCGCCGTACCAAGCCAAGGTGGAAATGGCATCGGCATAAACGACGCCGGAGCATATGCTTGAGGGACACCCAAGTTAAATTCTCCGAAGGAGACTGCTCCGGATTCGGCTCCTCTTGACCCACTGGGCTATCCACCGGAGTCGGTGCCCGAGGGATCTCGACGTCTTCTTCATGCTCCGAAGACTGACACAAATCCAGATTCAGTTCCAGCTCCAGATCCGGAGATTTCTCTCGAGATCGTGCAGGCGAAGCACCACCTTCAGGCTCACAAATAGGAGATAGAGACACAAAATCCTTTTTATGCCTTCAAGAAGAAGACTTCCTCTTCGAGTGCGATGACCCAGAATGATGCATTGAACTATGTTTCTTCCTCTTGTGCTTTTTCTTCGAGGAACCCGAAGCATGTCCTGAAGCCGACCTCGATGCCGACTCCGACCTGGCCCTCGACCTCGATCTCGACCTCGATCGCGACCTCGATCGCGACTTCTGCTTCGATCTCGAGCGCCTAGATCTTGATCTCGAAGATCTCTTGGCTTCTTTACCTTTCACCTTTGCCAGCAGAAGTTTTGCCTCTCGTTCTCGTAGAGCTTTAGGGTTCATCTTAAAGCAGGATCGGCAGCCTTTAACATCATGGTCTGAACCCAGACACCACAAACAATCGTCGTGAGGATCTGTCATAGACATCATCCGGAAACACGAGCCGCACTGCTTAAACCCCATCTTCTTCGACGAGATCTTCGACGAAGAACAAAAACACAGTAACACACAAATAGCAACAAAGTCACTATCTGAATCGCAGAAGATCCCAGAAACCGTTAGCGTCGACGACGCAAAAAAAAGGGAACTGATGTCATCACGCCGACGTAGGCCTAATATGAGGTCGGTGACGTCAGTCGGAGTCGCGCGCGATGCCGTGCTCCTATGACGTCGTCCACGCTGGCGTGCTACAAAGAATATTCCGAACGTTGCTGACGCAAGGGGGATATTCACAAGGTGAGGAATCCACTGGTAGATGTATCTATCAGAAATGCCATTTTGTAACTTTCATGTGTGCTGCTTCATGCAGCACACATGAAAGTTACAAAACTGCATTTATTAAAACAGTTTGTTTGTGTAAAGGAAGGGACACCTTCCTGTACATAAACAAACCATTGCATTTTGCTTTTTCCATGTGTACTGCACAAGACAGCACGCATGGAAAAAGCAAAAACAAGGAGGAATAATGCACTTCTCCTCTTTTCGCCAAATTAAGACCAGGATTCTCTGGGTCTTCATTTTGGCGCTGCATACCATGTACGCCACCTTTGTACATATGGGGCAGCGTCAAATACAATGGGTGTTGCGGTGGAACACCCACCGTAACACCCACTGCACGCCCCTTTCACGCTAAACATTGCGTGAAAGGTTGCCTTATGTACAAGGCAGCGTTAAGCCACGTTAAGTGGCTTAACTTTGCCTTGTACATGAGGCAAGGCCCCTATCGCCACGGGAAGATCACAAAAAAATGATGTTTCCGTGGCGATAGGGGCTTCTACATATGCCCCTCAGTTTTCAGGGTTGGCTAGCCATGCTAGGCATGATTATGGCCCTCGTATTCGAAATCATAAAATATCTCGGAACAGTGGCCATCGCTTGTGGACGAACCACCCAAAAGTCAGATCTGTGCCTGAAGAACACATTTTTAAATTGGATCTTACCATTATTGTCAATTGCGTTGTGAGAATAAAATAGATTTGGGACATTCAGTTAGAGAAATGCTTATTTAACATAGGGATAACCAGGGGATCTTGTCTATATGGTCCAGAGTGATATAAACTTCAAGTATCAAGAGTGAGAATGTTGCCTCGTGGTGTGCCAGATCTTTAACCGGAGAAGTGAGTAGCAGTGCAATTCTAACAAAGTCTTCAATGTAGGTTAAACTTAATTCTGAGTGCATTATTTAACTCGCAGTACTCTTAGGGATTGTCAGCAAACTGCATAGGAATCTATTTTCTAACTTCTAAATTTTGAACATTTCCTGGATTGGTATAGCAACAAACTCCATCCCCAAAGTAATGTGCAGAAAGATATTTGCTTTTGTAAAGCTAGATCATTTGTTTAATTAGCTTATGACCAAGTTTTTCCGCAAACCTAAATATTGCTTAAGAGGCCCCTGAAAAATCTGTGCTCTTTGGTTTAAAAGGTTGCCCACTTTAAATTGGAGTCAAATATGATGCCCTAATAGTTAAATATTTTGACCGGGGTAACTGTGGCCCCATCTATCATATAATGTTTTGATCTTTTATTTTTGGGACCACTAATCATGACAAAGCATTTCTGGCAGTTCACTTTCAAACTATAGTTATTCCTAAAACTCATTAAGGAATCCAATAAAATCTGAAGGTAGTTTGTGGGGGGGGCAATAAGGACAGCGTCATTGGTGTATATAAGGAAAGGACGATTCCCAACCTTAAACAATCCTTCCTCCTTGTCACTAACTCAACGTCCAAGCCATTGATATAAAATAGAAATAAAAAAGGTGCTAAAATACAACCCTGCCTGACAGCTCGATTAGTCCTAATAAAAGATGTACATTCCCTGTTATAACCATAACAACTTTCACTACTGTTCCCCAATGCAAACATTTTTGGTAAGTCCAAAAGAAAAAATTACTTACCTTCGCTACCTGTGGATTCCTCACCTTTTAAATATCCCAATGCCTCAGCATTCCACAAAAACGTTTCTTTTCAGCTCTCCCACATCGGCTAGGACGTCATAATGCCAGGGCTTCACAATAGACTCCACGTGACATCACTGGAGCCATAAAAAGCCCTTGGCGTGCTGATGTCAGTTTCCACTCATTTTTTACCTGAGGCAAACAGGTAGTACCAATGCAAAAGCATATGGCAGACACCAAACCAAAGAGATATATATATATATATATATATATATATATATATATATATATATATATATATAATTCACTGAAAAAAACATAGGTTATAGACCATATATAGTTGGGAATTAGCATTTACAAAACCTTGAAAATTCACTGAAAAAACCATGGGTTATAGACCATATATAGTTAGGAATTAGCATTTACAAAACCTTATTTTACTCACACAAAACCATTGAAATTATATATATATTTAGTTGCACTAACTATATATCGCGCACCCGCAATCCACTGCTGATCATGTCACATATTACATCATTCATGACATGATCAGTGACATCACTGATGACATCACTGATGACATCACTGATGACATCTCAAATGACATCACTGATGACATCACTGATGACAACATCCAGTGACTGTGTGTTTCTGTAAAGTCAAAATATGTCTTACATATTGAAGAATGAGTGGATGTATAAGTGTCTGGATGAAGGATTTAGTAGGTGCATGACTGACTGTATGAGTGAGTGATTAAATGTGTCTCACTGAGTGCATGGGTTAGTGACTAAACTGTCTTAATTTGTGCATCATTATGTCTGTTGTACTGTAAACTGCTGCATGTGTTGATCAGTAGCTTTATGATTAAGTATATGGGTTATTAATTGGTTGCCCAAGTATTTGTATGGGAGACTGAGTGTGTGTGTGGGTGGCTGGGAGGTGTATGACTCTGTGCATAGATGTGTGAGCAGTTGATTCACTAGATGTTTGGGTTCAAAAGTGCATGTGGAAACAGCTGTATGGCGGTTGACTGTGTGCATGAGTGTATTGGTGAGTGAATGGATATCTCAGTGCTACATGTCAAAGTAAGTATATATGTAAAACACAGTACATGTGAGAGTTGACATATATAAATAACTGTGCATAAGAGCCAGTGAATTTGTGAGTGGCTGTATGGATCATTGTGAACTTGTATCAGGGATTGTATAAGAGAGTAAATATGTGTTAGTATATGTTTGAATAAGTAAGGTGTGTATAACTGTATAGTTGAGGAAATGGAAGTGTGATTGATTCTTTGCATGACTGACTAGGTGTGTGAGTAACTCCATGGATGAGTGACAGTCTGTGAGTGTCTATTTACTCTGAGTGTATCTAAGATTATATTAGAGTCTGAAGAGGTTCACCGTATTATCACATTAATGATGTCATCAGTGATGTGATCAGTAATGTCAAATGAGATGTCATCAGTGATGTCATCAGTGATGTCATTTGAGATGTCATCAGTGATGTCATCAGTGATGTCATCAGTGATGTCACTGATCATGTCATGAATGATGTAATATGTGACATGATCAGCAGTGGATTGCGGGTGCGCGATATATAGTTAGTGCAACTAACTATATATGAAATTTCAATGGTTTTGTGTGAGTAAAATAAGGTTTTGTAAATGCTAAATCCTAACTATATATGGTCTATAACCCATGGTTTTTTCAGTGAATTTTCAAGGTTTTGTAAATGCTAATTCCTAACTATATATGGTCTATAACCTATGGTTTTTTCAGTGAATTTCAATGGTTTTTTAATAGCAAATATCAAAAGCTGTAAAATGTCAAGTACGTGGTAGGTAAAAACATTTTCGTGTTTATGCACGCTGATGTGCTTTGAACGCTGCCCCCCCGCCCCTCTTTTCTTTTCGGAGTATTCTCTCTTTGCAGATAGTGAAGGGTAGGTAACACAGGCCTTTGCCCCCGTTGTAATCCGTCGTGCCTGCTTCCCTCTCCATTTGATTGATTGTTATCCTAGCATTTATTGTTTTGGAATTGGTTCTCTTTGGTTCATTCTCTATTTGCAAACAAGCACAGAGTCGTAATACTCTGTTTAGTCTTTGCAGATAGTGAAAAATCGTTAAAAAAACAAAAGGAATCAAGCAAAATCAGTAGGCCACTAATGGGATCTCTTTTTGACCTCGCTAAAATAGAAACATTATGAACAACCCCTCATGAGAAATACGAAACTATCGAGAGGAACTGAGCTCGACACCATGATGGCTGCAAGACAGCTCGGCTCCGCCACCCACCCCACCCAAAATAACGACAAACTCTATGCAAATATTATAAATATATACAACACACCAGCAAAGTAACAGGGTAAAACGTTTTATTAAATAACTATTTACATGGCAGCCTGCTGCAACATCGATCCAAACAAGCCTTTGTATTTGGGACTCAAAATCAACAAGTAACAGGGTAAAACGTTTTATTAAATAACTATTTACATGGCAGCCTGCTGCAACATCGATCCAAACAAGCCTTTGTATTTGGAGCTCAAAATCAACCATCAATAGTAAGATTTTCATAGGTGAGTGTAGGTTCATGGTTTTCCATCCACAGACTAAAAGCCTGGAGTGGGAGTGAAAGAACAATAACTAGGTAAGAAGGAAGGCAGAGGTTGTGGTAAGGACTCTGGATATAGTATGTTGCTTGGACCCTGAGATGCTTCGATGTCACTGCCTTGCACAAATGGCATAAGTCCTGGATGTTGGGTGCCATAGTTGAGGGTTCCGAGCAGCGCTTGTAACACTGTCTGAAGCTTATTTGCACCTGCTGCAGCTTCACTATTCTCAAAGTAAGTGGGGGCTGTTTGTGGACCTGGCTGCATTGGAAAACAATGTGATGCGGTGCCTTCCTGAACCGCTTGACGGAGGCCCCCGAGATAATTGCGCCTGCTCCACACCTTGTCCCACAATCCGTTTGACCTGAAGACACGTCCTGCGGTGCCCTGGTCCGACCATCACATATACCTGCGCCAGGAGACGGCGTGGGGTGCACTAGAAGGGAGAGGCGGCGCGAACGAGCCTCCTCCACCTCCCCAGATGGAGGTTTCTCAGCTACACCCCAGCGCTTCACTCGACCAGCTGACTTGCGCCCGCTCTTGCGACACAGTGCCTCGCTCGGCCAGCTGAATTGCGCATGCTCTTGCTATTACAACGTCTCACCCGCCATCCAACGGAATTGCACCCAATCTTGCGGTACAGCAACAGGCGGCTGCTACGGAGCTCACGAAATGGCGGTCGGCTCCACAGACTTGGGCCTGGCCTGCAAAGATGGCTCTGGGCAACCGTGGAACTCGGACACTAGACTGCTAGGGCATGGGCCCCATTCCCAAAAGAGTCTTCTCAGCCTTGAAGATTCTACAACAGTCACCGGGACCCCCGACTCCCGTAGACTTCCGGTGGGGAGCGACTGCCATGATTGCTCGCGGAATGGCCACGACGTAGCCACGAGATGGTGGTGCTCTCATGCTGATGCCAGCGTCAGTCTGAAACATCCAGAAACACTGTAGACTACCAATTCGATCACTTCCGGTGGAGCCCCAACGGGACCCGGTAGAGAAGAACTTGCCCTCCCCTCTTTGACTGATGGTACTCGCAGTGTCAAAATGGCGGTTAACACTTCCTGATTTCCTTCTAATCGAACGTTAACAGACGTCACGCAGCAACAAAAAAAAAAACGCTCACGCGCAGCCGCTGGAAGACATGTATCAACATATATGAGCATCCTCAGCCACCCTCAGAAAACATAGGGGGTCAGGATACGTGTCCCGTACCCCCTTATACCCATTTCTCACATTGTTTTTCCTCCATCTTGTAATTTAATTAAAACGAAACACAAAATGGCGAATTCCCGTTTCGCGACCCGGTTCGCTACCCGGTTCGCGAACCGGAAAGCGCTTCTACTGCAAAAAATCACATTTTTTTTATTTGCCCCACGGGACCCTTTAATAACCCCAACATCATTCCTAGGGGGTCAAGAAGGGTCTACCTTTCCCCCTTTCATTAAATTCCCCCTTCGTTTTTCTCCTCCTCTTGTCTCTCGATCCTACCGAGAGACAAGATGGCGGCCGTTCCGGACTGTTTAGAATGTTGACAGACACCGGAGAGCCAATCAGCTTCGCTTCGCAAAGTTCCGTTACGCGAAAAGTTCGCGAACCGGAGCGCTACCCGGGACGCTGTCACAGATATATCTGTTTTTTAAACGTTAATTTCTCAAAATCCACTGGAGCACATATATTGAGACCTAGCAAAGGCACATCGGGCTAACAGTCCCTACAATTTTGCCAAGTTTCGTGCAAATCCATTCAGCCGTTCGAGCTAAAAGTGAGGCCAAACGCCCTATGGAAAAATGAAAGGGAAAAACGCGTTTTGGGACCCCCCTTTTTTTTCTCAGCCCCCCTTGACGAAACCCTCCCAAATTTTCAGGGGCTGCTCAGAAACAAAATGTGTCATTTTCCTGAAAATTTCAGCCGATTCCCTCCACAAACGCCAAAGTTATTAGACATAGAATTTTCAAAAGTCCCATAGAGAAAAAATCTTAACTATATATACCCACTGGCGACCGCCAGTAGGTAATATATATATATATATATATATATATATATATATATATATATATATATATCGCACCTGCCTCGATGGGCGTGGCCTCACAGCATTCTGGGCGATGTAGTGCACAACATTGCTGCCTCAGTGGGTGCGTTTCCCAAAGTCAAAATATCCTTAAAAATTAATGCACTTAGGCCTAGATGTAGGTAATAGCAATTTACCGAATGGTAAATACCGAATTTTACAGATTCGGTATTCACTATTCGGTAATTGCTATGTAGGTAAAATAATCTGTAAAAATACCGAATCTGTATGATTTGGTAATTACCGATTCTGTAATTACAGAATCGGTATTTGCCATTGATTCCTATGGGCCTTGAAGCCCATAGGAATCAATGGCAAATACCGATTCTGTAATTACAGAATCGGTATTTGCCATTGATTCCTATGGGCCTTGAAGCCCATAGGAATCAATGGCAAATACCGAGGTATTTGCCATTGATTCCTATGGGCCTTGAAGCCCATAGGAATCAATGGCAAATACCGATTCTGTAATTACAGAATCGGTATTTGCCATTGATTCCTATGGGCCTTGAAGCCCATAGGAATCAATGGCAAATACCGATTCTGTAATTACAGAATCGGTAAAATTACCGATTTTGCAAGGGTGACAGGGTGTCACTTTGACACCCTGTTGCACCCCTGTTTCTGGCTTGTGTGCCATTTGACACACAGACATGCCCTTAGGGCATGTCTGTGTGCCACATGGCACAGGTGTACATGCACAGATGTGCATGTACACTGGAATTCGTTATTTACCATGGAATAGTATTCCATGGTAAATAACGATTCAGTAAGGGCCTGTGGCACTGATTACAGTGCCACCTACATCTTGATTTACAAAATCGGTAAATTTACCGATTCGGTATTTTACCGATCTTGTATATTTACAGAATCGGTAAATATACTGATTCTGGAAATAAAATGCCCCCTACATCTCAAAAGCCAAATACCGGTCGGAAACGGCCGAAATCGGCCGTTTCCGACCGGTATTAAGGCTCCTACATCTGGCCCCAGGTTCCTAAAAGTACCTGCCCCGCTTTGCAGCTGGCAAGGAGCTTCAAACAGGCTTGACTTTGGGAAACGCACCCACTGAGGCAGCAATTTTGTGCACTACATCGCCCAGAATGCCAAGAGGCCACGCCCTTAGGGCAGGTGCGATAATTTGAACAGTGTACGACCAAAAGCGCTTCCCCCAGTCTTTCCAGAAAGCCACTGATGAAAGGATTTGCTTCCCGAAACGCGTCTGGCACGTAATGGCACGAAAATGAATGAGGGTTTCCTAAAGTGTTTCCTGCTGGCAAGCTGTCATTAAAATTAATTTGACCTTTACTTAACCTCCGTGTGGCTTCACTACAAAGTGGGTTCCTTCGAGTTGGATATATATATATATATATTCACATCAAAGGTTCCTTGTTAGGGAAAGCACCGCACTGCAACAGAGTTTTTGTTTTTAAACGATTTATTGCGTGCAAGTTAACACCACAGGCCACCACCAACGCGTTTCAACTGACTCGCAGTCTTGCTCACGGTATGTGAGTCCTTCATCACTTTCACTTTTTAAAGGTTCCCATGTGTGCCATTTAAGAGTCATTATGGGAAATAAAGTTAAGATCAATATTACCATTTTCAAAACAGAATTAAACATGGGTAATTATTTACATATTGTTGGTGTCAGTGCAGGTCACAGTTTATTTTCACTAATTCAATTTTAGTTGAATATTGATTTCCTTTGTGTCAATCGAATTCCTATATCAGATTTGTACATGTCAAGAGTCTTAGAAGCGATCTGTTGTAGTTTTTCAACACAATTGTTTCCGTTCGGTTTTTGATCTTTGTTTGTGTCGAAATCCATTTAGAGCTCAGTGCTCCTTTATTTCTATTCAGCACTCTTGTATATTCTGGTTCGGCGACCATTATTTACAATATTTACATTATATATTGTTTATTTTTAGAATGCTCAGTGCATTTCAATGTTTTTTTTTTCGCCATATCTGATTACTGATAAGGAATATTCAATGTTCTTCATTGTCCTTTATTCTTCAGTTTGAATTATTATTACATACAATATTTACACATATGTGTTCCCCCTCCGGTATTTCTACAGATGGCTATGTAGTTCCTGGTCCCCATTGATCCTGAATGGGGTCTTTGTCTTGAATCCTATAATCATTTGTGATTCTAGTCTTCATAATTTTAGAGTTCTGTTCCCTCCTGTCTCATTTTTTGGTACAGTTATCAGGCCAAAATACTTGATTTCCCTCTTGTTTTTGTATTTTTCGTGCATTTTCAAATCTTTACCATTTCGTAGTTTGTGTCCTCATTTTGAATGGCACGCAGGTGCTCCAATATCCTTTTTTTAAGAGGGCAGATGGTACTGCCTATGTACCATAGCCCGCAGTTGCACATGATTACATAGACTACATACGTTGATTCACACGTTATACTTTCTGTAATTTTGAACGTTCTCCCCATGTGATCTTTGACTTCTTTCATATGTATCCCACTCTTGCATGCTTTGCATTTATTGCAATGTATGAATCCAGTTTGCTTATTTGCTAGCCAATTCGATTTTTCTGGTTTAGTTGAAATTAGATGACTATTGACCAATTTATCTTGGAGAGGTGGTGCTTTTCTATAGGAGATGCTTGGTTGTTCACCTATTATTTTTCCTATATCCGGATCTTTCCTTAGGACATTCCAGTGTTTTTTTAGAATCTTTATTATTTCATAGTTCTCCTTGCTGTATGTTAAAACCATGCGGCTTATTTCATCATTTGTCGTTTGCTCCTTTCTTTCCAGGGTTTTTCTTCTGGGTACGGATCTCGCTTTATCTTCTCCCAGTTTAATATCTTTTTCTTTGTACCCTCTTGACTGAAACCAATTTCTTGTTTCCACAATGGTTCTCTCTAGTTCTTAATCATCTGAGCAATTCCGTCTCATCCGGAGAAACTCCCCATAGGGGATGCTTTTCTTCAGTTTGGGGGGATGAAAACTGGATCCGTGTAGGATACTATTTGTTGAGGTCGGTTTTCTGTATACCTTTGTTTTCAACTCATAATTTTCAATGTATACAGTGACATCCAGGAATTGAATTTCTTTCTTACTGATGGCATATGTAAATTGTAGGCCAATGTCGTTGTTGTTTAAGATCTTCATGTATTCAATGAATTCAATCTGGCTGCCACTCTAGATGATAAATAGATCGTCTATAAATCTTAGCCAGATTTCTGTTTTGGCAGTATATCTTTCATTTTCGTCTCTCCAAGCCACCAATTTTTCCCACCATCCCATGGTGAAATTGGCGTAGCTTGGAGAGAGCGAAATTCCCATAGCTGTTCCACACGTTTGGGAGTACATCTGGCCGTTAAAAATGAATACATTGTTTCGCAGACATAGCTCCACCATTTCTAGTAGCATTCTCGTGTGTTTCAATTGATTGATTCTGCGTTGTCTCAAGAAATATTCCAGGGCATGCAGTCCCACCTCGTGACTGATCGAGGTGTATAACGAAACTACTTCAATAGTAGCTAAGAGAAAACCTTTTTGCCAACCTGTATTTGAGAGGATTCGTAAAAAATCACCTGTGTCTTTTATATACGAAGTGAGATTAGTGACAATGGGCACTAGGAAGTGGTCAACATGCTCAGATAGATTTTCATATAAGGAATTGCAACTTGACATGATGGGTCTCCCTGGGGCGATTAATCAAGGTTTTATGTACCTTTGGGAAAAAGTACATTGTGGACAGCATATGACTATCATATTTCAAGAAGATAGCTTCTTCCTCTGTCAATAGTCCTTTGGTCTGCCAGTTTCTTATCCTCTTCTCCAGGTCCAGTGTAAGATCATTTATTGGATTGCCATCTAGTTTCATATAGCTTTTTCTATCCTCAAGCTGCCTCATAACTTCTTTTATGTAGTCAGATGTATTCTGTATGTAGGAAGGTGGATACCTGACTATGGTTACCCCAGAATTTTTTCCTAGTGTTTAGCTGGTTTTCGACTTAGTTGGCCTGGGACCCTGCTAATCAGGGCCCCAGGCTATCTTCTACCTCTGTAAAATGGACTCTGTGTACTTTAGGTACATCTCCAATTGGGTATTGGGTCACCTTATGAACCCCTGTACAGTGTACTATAGGTACCCAGGGCATAGGTGCATCCAAGGCCTACCAGAGGCTGCAGCATGTATTATGCCACCCCTGGCTGGCCACTCACATTGACACAACTGGCTGATCACTCAGCTGGGGCAAGGTTGTGTAATCACCCCTTGCTTAGATATAGTATTCCTATATCTAACCCTATATCTAGACACATATATACCCATTAGTCACTCCTATGGCAGGCCTTAACAATCCGGGAGGCAGAGTGCTTGGTTTTATGTGAGATGGTGCTCTAGCATGAGCTGAGCATGTCTGCAGCTTTCGGAACCAGGTCCTTATAGCTGTTCTAGGATATTGCAATACCATATACTCTTAAGTGCATTATGAACCTCGCGGTTAAATGCTAAATCTGGTTTGGCTTTATCAAAACATGTCGAGTAAGGTGTTATACGTTTTGGAATACTACCCCACCCCGCCAGTTCTGGTGACGGGGGTAGCATTCCACTCTTCTAGAGGGAGAAGACATGTTGTTCCTACTATTCCCGGTTTAAGTTAACCAGAGCCTCAGCATCACAAAATGGATGCTGCTGCGACAGACACAAGTCTGACCTCCTGCTGCTGGGAGTCCTTCCAGCGAGGGAGGCTTGGACAATAGGTTTCCTGTCTTGGGAGGTGCTAGCACCACCCCAGACAGGCTCTTGTGTATTAGGGCAGGGAGGGCTGAAAGAAATGAGACACTGCCTGGGGCACACAAGGTGTCCCACGCATAGTCCAGTTCAAACCGGTGCTGGGGCTCTCCAGTCCCAGCTCTGGCACGAAACTGGACAAAGGGAAAGGGGTGTAACCACCCCTTCCCTGGCCCCACCAATAGGAGGGACCTAGCAGGTAATCCAGCCCCTAGATTTGGTATATAGGTAGGAGCTGAGTTCCAAGACTTTAGATTATCCTGACTGAAACTCTGAAATGAAACTCTGGACCTTCGACGATCTACTTTGAAAGAAGACGACTGAAGAATCTCCCTTGTGAAGGAGTATTACCCGATGAGAGAGATGAAGGCTTTCCAAACGTGGAATCAGTGTTCCTTGTTAATAAACCCCTCACTCACCACCTAGTGGTGACTTGCTTCATCATCGGGGCCCACCCAAGTGGCCTAGCGTCACTTGGGTGTGCTTCGACACCTGAGTTACAGTGGAGCAGGTTGTGAAGTGTGGATGCAAACAAAAAAAGTTAGTGTGTTAAAAATTGTCCTGGTTTAGAACTTTGTATTACAGTTTTAATAAAAATGCAACTGGACAATATTAAAATAAAGGTGAGATACTGGAAGGGGAGTTACGACCTACGTATCTCAATTATGTGTTGGTCAACATGTTTCAACCATTTGGGGTGATCCCCGGTATTCATCAGGACCAATGAAAGGAAGTGGGAGGTGTGGGTCCCCTAAAAGACGCACCCTGTCCTAAATCCTTTAGCCGAGCCGAGCGGTGGACGGTAGACGTAGGTGATTAGCCTCTCTCCACGACAGCCAACTAATATGTTGTAACACGTGAAGCACCTACCCCCTGCTCGTTGAAGCCAAACAAGAGAATTCCTCTAGTTTTTACTGGCACCCTACATTTTTAGGAGTGTCTTCCCAGTGGAACACTTTTTTCACTGGATGATAAAGGATTTAGGACAGGGTGCGTCTTTTAGGGGACCCACACCTCCCACTTCCTTTCATTGGTCCTGATGAATGAATGGGCATTACCGATTCGGTATTTACCGAAACGGTAAATACCGAATTCTTCCGAATCGGTATTCCAGCACATCTGGAATACCTACATATCCACCCCTTAGATTTACCGATTTTTAATTACCGAATCGGTAAAATTCTGTAATTAAAAATCTGTAAATCTATTTTACCTACATCTGGCCCCTAGTTTCTATCTTTTAAGTTCCCATTCATTCCCTATGGTAACTGTGTGTGAGTAAAGACTCTGCACACGCCTCCCGTGGGTCTCCTGCTTCCTAACTCTAGGTAGTACTGCATAGCCCCAGCGATTCCCTAGGCCCTAGGCCTATTCCTTTTTCGAGCAGTGGTACTTATACCACTATTTTAGTATATGGTTTAGCCTGCCCCTAGGGCCCTACTGTATTTTGTGCAACTTATTGTATTTTAATTAAGTATCTTGTACTCCTAGAGAGGTTCAGTAGGAAAACACTTAGAGTAGGTAGGTGCATACACCTCCACCTCACTAGAGCATGTCTGGCACAGGTTAGTCCAGTGGACCTCTGCCTGTGGTGAGTGGTGAGTGACCCTCCCAGCAACCCTCCAGATTTTCAATCCTCAGTTTTAAGGAACTGAGGCACTTGTGTACCACAAGAAAGCTGAAACAAAGGGCTAACCCTACCCTTCAGCAACTCCTAGAACTCTTAGAGGAATCTGAAGTTCTAAAAACCTCTGGTTCAGGCCCTACGGGGAATGCAGATGAGGTCCTGCCATCTACAGATGATGCCACTGACCCCCTATCATAGATGATGAAGAGGATGAGGTTGGGGAACAGTCTGTGGAAGAGGTAGGCAGCCAGGTCCAAGTTAGGAGACTTAGCCAGCTAACCTAAGCCTACATGGGGCTACAGATGAGCTATCCCCATACAGACCTATTAGCAGACTTAACCAGAGATATAGGAGGGAAAGATCTCTCTCAGGTGAGTCTCTCCTCTCCAATAACTCTAGACATTCTCAGAGAGGAATGACTTCCTCTCAGAGGAGGGAGCATGAGGCTAGGATGAGGGAGGTCCAACTCAGAATAGAGAAGGAAGAGCTTGCCCTAGCCCAAGCAAAACTTGCTCTTGCAAGAGAGCAAAAGTTAAGTGGATTAGATTCCACTTGTGGCAGAAATATACCTAAGGATAAAGACAGGTCCTATGACAATAAACACCTGAGTAAGGTTGTGCCCCCCTACAAAGATGGGAATGACATTCACAAATGGATAACTGCTTTTGGAGAGGGCCTGCAAAGTACAGCAGGTACCCCAAAGTCAGTGGGCAGCAATCTTGTGGCTCTCCTTTTCTTTTTTTTTGTTCCTTTTTTGTCCTCATTAGTGCATTTTTTTTACTAGGGGCTTTTCTTTTATCAAGTTTATATTTTCTTAGTATTGATGTTAACCATTCAGTGAGTTGGTGGGACCGGACTTACTCATTTCACACAGATTTCTTTCCTTGCCAGCAGTATTAACAGGAAAAGACGATTTTCCTGTGCTATAGAAAGTTTTTCTGGTACATTTGGATTCCTTACCCCAAAGATAATTAAATCAATACTTACATTTAGATGTCTTCCTAAAACCCCATCAAGTGTCTTTCCCACATCATTCCAGAAGCCGTCGAGAAGTGGGCACTGCCGAAACATGTGTAAGTTGTTGGCACTTTCCAATCCGCATTTTGGGCAGACTTTCACTGTCATCCCAGCGAATTCCGACAGCTTTTTTGGGGTCCAGTAAGCTCTATGAGAAGTGAACAGATGGTTTCTCTTTAGGGCAGCTGATGTTACAATTGTCCAGCATTTGCTCATAGATACTTGCCATTGGTTGTTTAACTCCAGCGTCGGCAGATCTTTCCCCCATACTCTCTCCGGTATCCGAAATTCTTCTTCCCCTGCAAGGATCAAGGCCCAGTACTAAAGCAAGATTTCTTTATGTATAGTATCTTTGTTCAGCATTTCTTTTTCCAGGGTTGAGTTTCCCGCTCTGACCTCTTTTAGGGATTTAGCCCAGTTAGATAGCTGATAGTACTTGAATTTAGCTACTGAGCCATTAGTTTTTGAAAATAGGGTATTCCAATCCAGAAGAATGTTTTGAGACATCAGATGACCCCACTTGGTTATTCCTGCTGATTTTATCGGGTGTGCTAGTTTGTCTTTAAGACACTCTGGGGTGCCAGGAGAGTCCCATGGGCCAGATCGCTGTAGTAGGGAATATTTAAAGTACATCTTATGCCAAACCAAGATTTGGCCGCAGACTTCAGCATCTTGAGTTTAATTTTTTTTTAAATTAAGGGTGTCCAAATTTGTATAAGAAATGGCTGGTTTTATTAGTCATTGTTTGGAAGTACAGCGAATAGTTTTCAAATGTGTCTAGGAGCTTTCTATTTGATTTAAATTGAAAAGCTCTGCAGTACTCAAAGAGATCAGGGCTTGCGATTCCCCCCTGGTCTTTTTTTCTTCTTAGCTTACTCCAGGCAATTCTGGGTTTTTTTGAAGACCAGACAAAACTTGAGATTTCACTCTGGATTTTTTTTATTGATTCTTTTTTTAATTCAAGAAGAATGGCACTGAAGGCAAAAGTAAATTTTGGTAAAATTGACATTTTTATTATGTTCGATTTGCCTAGTAACGTCAAGGGGAGTCCCCCCCCCCCCACACTTTCAATAACCTTTTGACTTCCTTTTCTATTCTTTGGATGTTGATGTGAGTTACCTTATCTAAGTCTTTGACTAGGTCTATACCAAGGTATCTGATTTTATCCTTATTATAAGGGCTAATGGAATTATCATTCCAGCTCATTGTTTCCGTCTTGTCTTGGTTAATTTGATAGCCAGAGATACTTCCAAAACTGGTTAAGTCCTCTTCAACTGTTGTTAGCGATCCACTGAGGTTGTCTGTAAAAATCATCAGATTGTCTGCATAGAGGGCAATCTTTTTAGACCAGTCTTGGGAGGAAAAGGGAGATATTGAAGGATCTATTCTGAGATGTTCCGCCATTGGTTCAATATAAAAGTTGAAAAGCAAGGGGGAGAGGGGAGTCCCTGCCTAGTTCCTCTCTTTATCTGTATATTAGTAGTAAGGCTGTCTTAATTAAGATTTGCGCTCTAGGAGAAGTATATATTTTTGCCACCATATTCAGGATATTTGCCCCAGGCACATTTTTTTCAGAACTTCGCTTAAGTATACCCAGTTGACTCTATCAAACGCTTTTGCGGCGTCGATGGTGATTATTGATAGAGGAAGTTTCTCGTTGGAGGCAATGTCTATGGCGGCAAACAATTCTTGCGTTAGGTCTTGTAATTGTCTTCCGGGTATGAAGCCCTTCTGATTGTTATTTATTAGAAGCCCTGCTGTTTTCCCTAGTCTCTTCGCCATAATATGTGTAAAGATCTTATAATCACAGTTCAGGATCGAGATTGGACGGTATGATTCGCATTCTTTTGGGCTTTTACCCTGTTTTAGAAGGATGGTAATTGTGGCTTCGTTCCAGGAGTCTGGGAGATCGCATTTTTCCAAGAATATTTTGTTCAGCAGTGTTGTTAAGGGTGAAAGCAATGCCTCTTTTAATTTTGTATAAAATTCGTTAGGTAGGGCATCTGGACCAGCTGCTTTACCTTTCTTGAGGTTTTTTAATACCTCTTCTACTTCCTGAGTCGAGATTTCCGCGTTTAGTTCTTCTCTCATTTCTGGTGGTAAGGTTGGGAGATTTAGGGGGTCCAAGAAGTGTTTTATTTCTTCCATTTTGGGTTCACAATCTTCGTTGTACAGATCTGAGAAAAAAGTGAGGAATTCTTGTTTTATTACAACTTCTTCAGATCCGTTCTCTGCTGGGTTTCTAGGGTCAATACAAACAACTTTGTTCCTGGCTTGTTCTGTCTCGGTTTTCCAAGCGAGCATCTTGCCACATCCCTCCCCATATTCATAGTGGGCGAGTTTGCTGGCTACCCATTTTTCTCTAACTTTGTTTACCAAGAGGTCTAAGAATTTTTACCCTTCCAAACCACCCCGACACGAAGCCTGAAATGTTGGAAGAATGGGGTAGGAATAATATGGAATGCTCCAGGAATATGGTTTTAATTATTGTGAAATATGCTAAAAAAGACATTGAGGAATTACACAAAATCATAGCTGATATTGAAATACAAATTGCAGATCTTAATAAAGAAGATGAATGTAAAGAACTTAGAAAAACTATGGAAAAGAACTTGGACAAGCATGAGAATGAAGTAGAACAGCGCACACAACGGAAGTTCAGGAGGGACGAAGTAGACTATGCAACTGGAGCTGTCTACACTTTTGCAAGAAGGTTTGACGCCCTAAAAAATCAAATGGGTAAAACAAAGAGAATGGAGAATACACCGGTGACAAGTGAGTCAGAATCAGATTTAAGTGAAGAAGAGAGGAGTGTGAGAACAGGACAAATTTATTTTTTAGACGAGATGAAATTGATGTACCTCGACCAAAAAACACCAAGAAATGAAGGCCAAGGGAGAGGTCAAGGGAGAGGCAAAGACCGAGACTATCAATTAAACTCAAAAGAAGGAAAAAAACTTGAAGAGGGGGCGGCACCAGTAAAAACATATCTTTTGCGAAATCAAATGAGGAAGTAATAGCATTCAGATTCAAGAGAGCAAAACAAAATCTAATAATCAACCTGTCTGACCATGAACTAAACTTCCATGAACTGAATGTCCTAAATAAAGAACTAACCTTTTGTCTGGAACAGCACTATAATCATGTGGACACCCGAATTGAATTATACAAGTTTGTACGAAAACTGAAACTTGCTAAATTCTTCAGTAAAAACAACAACAAAAAAAGTACGAATGACGCAACTGTGACATTAGAAACTGACTTAACCCTACAGGATTTTCCTGCTCTGCCAGTAATGCCAGGGCTTCTAACTGAAAATGAAGACATCACAAACTCTCAAACCATGAGAGAGTTGAACATAGCACCCAATGCAAGGGAACCCACTGGGTTTAAACCCAAATCCAAATTTTGCCCAATATTAAGCCCTGGGAATAAAATCGACACATTCCATGACTTGGTGGTGAATGATTTGGAAATGCTGCATAACACAAGCAACTGCCACAAAAGAAAAAAACCTAAGCAAAAAGGAAAGAAATGCAATTGAAACCCTAATGAAGAACAAGAAATTAATAATAAAACCCACAGATAAGGGCGGAAATGTAGTCATACAGAATAAATCTGACTACATAAAAGAAGCTATGAGGCAGCTTGAGGATGGAAAAAGCTATATCAAACTAGATGGCAATCCAATAAATGATCTTACACTGGACCTGGAGAAGAGGATAGGAAACTGGCAGACCGAAGGACTATTGACAGAGGAAGAAGCTATCTTCTTGAAAAATGACAGTCCTATGCTGCCCACAATGTACTTTTTACCAAAGGTATATAAAACCTTGATTAATCCCCCAGGGAGACCCATCATGTCAAGTTGCAATTCCTTATATGAAAATCTATCTGATTATGTTGACCTCTTCCTAGCGCCCATTGTCACTAATCTCACTTTGTATATAAAAGACACAGGTGATTTTTTACGAATCCTCTCAAATACAGGTTGGCAAAAAGGATTTCTCTTAGCTACTATTGATGTAGTTTCGTTATACACCTCGATCAGTCACGAGGTGGGACTGCATGCCCTGGAATATTTCTTCAGACAACGCAGCATCAATCAATTGAAACACACGTGAATGCTACTAGAAATGGTGGAGCTATGTCCGCGAAACAATGTATTCATTTTTAACGGCCAGATGTACTCCCAAACGTGCGGAACATCTATGGGAATTTCGCTCTCTCCAAGCTACGACAATCTCACCATGGGATGGTGGGAAAAATTGGTGGCTTGGAGAGACGAAAATGAAAGATATACCCAAAACAAAAACCCTGGAAAGAAAGGAGCAAAAGACAAATGATGAAATAATCCGCATGGTTTTAACATACAGCAAGGAGAACTATAAAATAATAAAGATTCTAAAAAAAACACTGGAATTTCCTAAGGAAAGATCCGGATATAGGACAAAAAAATAGTTGAACAACCAAGCATCTCCTATAGAAAAGCACCATCTCTCCAAGATAAATTGGTCAAAAGTCATCTAATTTCAACTAAACCAGAAAAATCGAATTGGCCAGCAAATAAGCAAACTGGATTCATACATTGCAATACATGCATAGCATGCAAGAGTGGGATACATATGAAAGAAGTCAAAGATCACATGGGAAGAACGTTCAAAATTACAGAAAGAATAACGTGTGAACCAACGTATGTAGTCTATGTAATCATGTGCAACTGCGGGATCTGGTACATAGGCAGTACCATCTGCCCTCTTAAAAAGAGGATATTGGAGCACCTGCGTGCAATTCAAAATGAGGACACAAACTACGCAATTGTTAAACATTTGAAAATGCACAAGACAAAAACAAGAGGGAAATCAAGTATTTTGGCTTGATAACTGTACCAAAATATGAGAGAGGAGGGAACAGAACTCTAAAATTACGAAGACTAGAATCACAAATGATTATAAGATTCAAGACAAAGACCTCATTCGGGATCAATGGGGACGAGGAACTACATAGCCATCTGTAGAAATACCGGAGGGGGAACACATTTGTGTAAATATTGTATATAATAATAATTCAAAATGAAGAATAAAGAACAATGAAGAACATTGAATATTCCTTATCAGTAATCAGATATGGCGAAAAAAAAACATTGAAATGCACTGAGCATTCTAAAAATAAACAATATATAATGTAAATATTGTAAAAAATGGGCGCCGAACCAGAATATACAAGAGTGCTGAATAGAAATAAAGGAGCACTGAGTTTTAAATGGATTTCGACAAAAAAAAGATCAAAAACCGAACGAAAACAATTGTGTTCAAAAACTACAACAGATCGCTTCTAAGACTCTTGACATGTAAAAATCTGATATAGGAATTCAATTGACACAAATGAAGTCAATATTCTTCTAAAATTGAATTAGTGAAAATGAACTGTGACCTGCACTGAGACCAACAGTATGTAAATAATCACCCATGTTGAATTCTGTTTTGAAATTGGTAATATTGATCTTAACTACATTTCCCATAATGCCTCTTAAATGGCACACATGGGAACCTTTAAAAAGTGAAAGTGATGAAGGACTCACATACCGTGAGCAAGACTGCGAGTCAGTTGAAACGCGTTGGCGGTGGTCTGTGGTGTTAACTTGCACGCAATAAATCGTTTAAAAACAAAAACTCTGTTGGATTGCGGTGCTTTCCCTAACAAAGAATCTTTGATGTGGATATTTCGAGGGGACAAGCCCGTCCCCTGCACCGGCACCCGCTGTGAAAGAGCGCTCTCCTTCTGGGCTTTTTGGTCTTGGATATATATATATATATATATATATATATATATATATATATATATATATATATATATATATATATATATTACCTACTGGCGGTCGCCAGTAGGTATATATAGTTAGGATTTTTTCCCTATGGGATTTTTGAAAATTCTATGTCTAATAACTTTGGCGTTTGTGGACGGAATCGGCTGAAATTTTCAGGAAAATGGCACGCGTTTTTCCCATTCATTTTTCCATAGGGCGGTTGGACTCACTTTTAGCTCGAACAGCTGAATGGATTTGCACGAAACTTGGCAAAATTGTAGGGACTGTTAGCCCGATGTGCCTTTGCTAGGTCTCAATATATGTGCTCCAGTAGTTTTTGAGAAATTAACGTTCAAAACAAGATATATATCTGTAACAGCGCTCCGGGCAGCGATCCGGTCCGCTTACTTTTCGCGAAAAGGAACTTTGCGCGCAGAAAGCTGATTGGCTCTCCGGTGTCTGTCAACATTCTAAACAGTCCGGAGCGGCCGCCATCTTATCTCTCGGTAGGATCGAGAGAGAAGAAGAGGTGAAAAACAAAGGGGGAATTTATTGAAAGGGGGCAAGGTATACCCCTCTTGACCCCCTAGGAATGTTGTTGGGGTTATTAAAGGGTCCCGTGGGGAAAATAAAAAAAAAATGATTTTTCACGGTAGAAGCGCTTCACGGGCCGCGAACTGGGCCGCAAACTGGTAGCGAAACGAGAATTCGCCATTTTGTGCTTCGTTTTAATTGTTTAGAGACAAAAATTATCGCCGCACATCGGCCACAATGCATGAATATCGCTGAAAAGTCAGCGATATTCATGCATTATTCAGCAAATGCTCTTAGCCATGTTATCCACCTTCCATTGGATAACATGGCTAAAAACTGCTCTGTGCGTGAGCTTTTTTTTTTTTTTTTTTTGCTGCGTGACGTGTGTTAACGTTCGATTCGATGGAAATCAGGAAGTGTTGACTACCATTTTGTCACTGCGAGTCAATATTTTGTTATAAATGAATCCTTATTGATAAACATTGTCTGCGCCATCTTGCGTTTTTGTCCAATGCCACAATTTTGTCGTGCACGGCAGCCATTTTAGATGCCTTGACCAGGGCCACTCTCTGCACGCCGCCGATCCTCAGCATGGCTCCCCACCCTCGCAAGCATCTCCCCCACGCACTGGTCACCCCCGCTCTTTCTCTCATGCATGGGCCATATACTTCCCCCCATCTGCGCTGGTCTTCTCTGAGAATCACACCCTGTGCCCGCCCGACACCTCCCTTTCACCCTATTCACTACCGCACCCTCTGACACTCCTCTTCCTCTGTGTCCGATTGTCCAGGCCGGACCTAGGCTATCACCTAGCCCTGCGGATGTAGTTTATGGCCCCAGCTGTAGAGTATCCAGACATGCCAACCCTCCCGATTCAGGCGTGAGACTACTGATTTCAGTGCTAGTCTCCCGCCTTCCGATTCCTGCAAGCAAAAACCCGGGGGCAGATTACCAACAACTAGCGATAATTTTTGTCTCTAACTTGTTTAGAGACAAAAATTATCGCCGCACATCGGCGAATTTTATCGCACATAAACTTTGCTATTAGCAAGGTTTATCGCAAATGCGATAAAAAACGGCCGCAATGCATGAATATCGTTGAAAAGTCAGCGATATTCATGCATTATCCAGCAAATGCTCTTAGCCATGTTATCCACTTCCCATTGGATAACATGGCTAAAACTGCTTAGGGCAGGTGTTAGGTTTTGGAGATATTCGCGCTTAGCGCGAATATCTCCAAAAGTTGGTAATAGGAGATAGCGATGGTTAGGGACTGTTTCCAGTCGCTAAAATCTTGGCACGCCCACTTTGCATGTCATTAGTGATAAATATCACTGATATGCAAAGCGGGGCCCAAGATGGTCGCTATCTCCTTTTAGCTGTCACTAACTGGTGTTAGCGACAGCTTGGTAATAGGGAGATAATTTTATCTCTTTTTTTTTTGGCTTTTAAAGCCCAAAAAGCGGAAATAAACCCCCTTGATAATATGCCCCATGATTTCTCGGGGGTTTCAGCTGACAGGGCTTGGTATTGTGTTACGTGCTAATTTTTCCAGGAAACGTCAGAGGGTCGATGCAGGGGTTCTAGAAGGGGTGATAAACCATTTAAGCCTCATGAACAAGCGCATGGTCTTTTAAAGATTTGTGAAGTACTCGGGGCGGCGGTGTGTGTGTGCCCTCTTTCAGGAGCGGGCGGGGGGGGCACTGCCAGCAACTTGCCAGGCCAGGCAGTGTTCAACACGTGCATCACCCTTTCTCTGCCTGCTATTGCGCTCCATGCTTCGGAAAGGTAAGAAAAAGAACGTGCATTTGAGTTTGAAATGTCCGATCTTGTAGCAGTACACTTGCAAAGCCCACACATGACAATAACCCGATTCAAGGCCCCATTCACCCGATTTTTTAAACATATATAGCACTCCAACAAAGTTAGATTTTAAAACTTTATTAACATTTAACTATAATGAACGGAACAAAAACTGTAAAAACATTTAAACATTTTTCACCCAAAAAAGCAACAATGGTCAGAAGCTGTCTTTTGTGCGAATAGTCCCAAGGCAGCACAACGTGCAGAGTTCTGGACGGCACCCAGGTGATGTCGCCTGGGTGCCGCACTGGTTTTGGGATCCTACAATGCTGCTCCGAAAATTGGCGTGGGGCGTCCCGGGTGGTGCGGGGGGAGGCCTCGTCAGTAGTGGTCTGTTGTGCGAATAGTCCCAAGGCAGCAGAACGCGCTGAGATGTTGATGGCACCCAGGTGATGTCCAGTAAACTGCGGCACTGGTTTTGGTATCCTACAATGCTGCTCCGAAAATTGGCGTGCGGCGGCCCGGGGGGGGGGGGGGCGTGGGGGAGGCGGTGTGAACGGGCCTCCCCAGGTGGCGGCCATCCAGCTGAGTTGCGCCCGCTCTTGCGGCTACAGCGTCTCGCTCACCATGTTGTTGAGTTGCTCCCACTCTTGCAGTGCAGCGATAGGCGGCTGCCACATGACTCTTAAAATGGCGGACGGCTCTTCGGTTTTGGGCCTGGTCCACTGAAATGGCCCTGGGACACCTTGGAACTCGGACGCTTGCCTGCTAGGGCTTGGGCTCCATTCTCGAAAAGCGTCCCCTCAGCCGTGAAGATTCTACAAAAGTCTTGGGGGCCCGACTCCCGCAGGCTTCCGGTGGGGAGCGGCTGCCATGATTGCTCGTGGAATGACCACGACGGAGCCACGAGATGGTGGTGCTCTCATGCTGACGCCAGCTTCAGCCTGAATGATCCAGAAACAAGGTGGGGCTTTCATCGTTTGGGAAAAAAAAATGTTCTAAACCAATGAAAAGTGTTATTTTTAGGTCATATTACCAAGCCTTCCATCTTTAGGAAACCAAAAGTAAAATGAACCAATGAAAAGTTTTATAAACAAGTCACATGACCTGTTCTGCGGCATAGGGCTACAAAAAGCGTAGAAAATCCGTTGGCACGTGAGGCGGCGTCAGTAGCGGACCGATGTGCGAATAGGCCGAAGGCAGCACAACGCGTCGAGATCCGGATGGCACCGAGGTGGTGTCCAGCAAATTGCTGCACTGGTGTGGCCATCCTACAATGCTGCGCCGAAAGACGGCGTGTCCAGCTGAGTTGCGGTCACTCTTGCGGTACAGTGACTCGAACGCGCCGAGATCCGGATGGCACCGAGGTGGTGTCCAGCAAATTGCCGCACTGGTGTGGCCATCCTACAATGCTGCGCCGAAAGACGGCGTGTCCAGCTGAGTTGCGGTCACTCTTGCGGTACAGTGACTCGAACGCGCCGAGATCCGGATGGCACCGAGGTGGTGTCCAGCAAGTTGCCGCACTGGTGTGGCCATCCTACAATGCTGCGCCGAAAGTCGGCGTGGGGTGCCCCGTTGGCTTATGAGGTGATGTCAGTAGTGGACCGATGTGTGAATAGGTCGGAACCAGCACAAGGCGCCAAGATCCGAATGGCAAGTCCTGGATGTTGAGTGCCATAGTTGAGAGTTCTGAGCAGTGCTTGTAAGACTGTCTGAAGCTTATTTGCACCTGCTGCAGCTTCACTATTGCCCTGGTGTGGCCAAAGGTCGCACATGACATAGGCGGCCGGCTCCCGAGGTCCGGCGGAACTTTTTGCCTTTTCCTTTCTGCTTCTTTTCCTACAATCCGTTTCATCTGAAGACACGACCAGGTCCCTGAATGTGTGCAGGGGGACGCTATTGATTGAATGAAAATGGCGGCTTGACACAAAGCTGACTCAAGCGTTGCTGTTGATGCTATACAGACAAAAATTGGTTTTCAGTTTATACATTCTTCAGGATTTTTTTTCCATCCAAGTCTGATTGAGAGTTTGTAGAAAAATGGCTTCAGATTTTCCACATACTACTCTTCAACATTCTTCCTAAATGTAACAATGTTAAACTCACTAGGAGAACGGCTGTTTCTGTTTCCTTTCAAAATGCTGCCAACAATATTTTCTGAATGGAAGACACCATCTTGTAGCATAAAGGGCCGAAAGGGGTTCTGGTCTGGCCGATGGTTGGTGGAGACATTTTGACTATATCTTGGACCTGCCCGGACTCGCCCAAAATGGCGCCGGTATAAATGGGACTCGTAACTCCTTGCCCGCAAATGTATATCTAGAAAATGTTATTGTAAGTGGCCCTGTCTTATTTTAATTACAAAATGTACGTCCACCGATTCCGCAACTGTTAGACACCTTAGTTCTTGCAACCTAATGGCCCGCTCGTTACGTTCCTCTACAGTGTAAATGTCTCCTCATCATATACGATTTCAGTTTGCTCCGTGGCCGGCCCACGTGGTTATAGGCCCCTATTTGTATACTGACATTTTCACAATAAAGGTTTTTAAAACAAAACACGGTAGTAGTATTTACATTGGTAAAGTTTTTACTTTTAGTCACTGTTTTCGAATCAGTAAAAGGCAAGTGAAATAAAGCAGTCCAATTACATGACGGATAAAAGGTATAATATGTAGGAACGCAGTAAAGATAAATGGTCAAGGGCAGTTGTGTTTTCCACTCCTGCAACATAAAGTGATCGATAAGAATCTGATAATCAGGCGTATCGGTGACTAAGACAGCAGGCCGAGTATCTTTGACTCAACGGCTCCGTCATGGAACGAAGAAACGCCCTTTTTCTCGAAAAAGGAATATATTTTACTTGCAGGACAGTTGTACATTTTCCGGGAAAGTACATTAGCCTGGAATATTATAACATATGTTTTAAAAAAAATAATGTTCGAAAACAATAAAAAGCGTAATTTTTAGGTCATATGACCAAGCTTTTCATCATTAAAATAACAAAAGTAAAATGAACCAATGAAAAGTTTTATTAACAAGTCACATGACCTGTTATGCTTACGTTACGCGCTGCGCGCCGCGCCTCGGATCACTTCCGGGTGCGCTAACGCGGCGTGTCATATAACGCATTACGCGACAACGTAGGTCAAGAATATAGTCAAAATGTCTCCACCAACCAGCGTTCGGAACACAACCCCTTTCAGTAGTCCAAAAAGTTCTGTTAAATGACAACAGAGGGGACAGGCAACAAGAACCATCAGTCAAAGAGGGGAGGGCAAGTTCTTCTCTTCCGGGTCATGTTGGGGCGCTACCGGAACTGATCGAATTGGTAGTCTACAGTGTTTCTGGATGTTTCAGACTAAAGCTGGCGTCAGCATGAGAGCACTTCCATCTCGTAGCTCCGTCGTGGCCATTCCACGAGCAGACATGGCAGCCGCTCCCCACCAGAAGCCTGCGGGAGTCGGAGGCCCCCAAGACTTTTGTAGAATCTTCACGGCTGAGGGGACGCTTTCGAGAATGGGACCCAAGCCCTAGCAGACAAGCGTCCGAGTTCAAAGGTGTCCCAGGGCCATTTTAGTGGACCAGGCCCAAAACCGAAGAGCCGGCCGCCATTTTGAGAGTCCTGTGGCAGCCGCCTATCGCTGCACCGCAAGAGCGGGAGCAACTCAACTACATGATGAGCGAGACGCTGTAGTCGCAAGAGCGGGCGGTAAACAGCTGAATGGCGGAAGAGGCACAGTGTAGCAAAAGCGGGCGGAATGGCAACTGAAACGGTAAAGGGGCGCCCCACTACAGCTTGTCTTCAGGTCAAACGGATTGTGGGACAAGCTCCAGAATTGAAGAGTCATCAAAAGGCAAAAAGTTCCGCCGGACCCCGGGAGCCGGCCGCCTATGTCGGGGGCGATCTCAGGCTATACCAGTGCTATAAGACTTGGGGAGGGTGTCGGAGCCAAGCGTCTTCTCCGAGTCCGTGCCATCACACCGTCCCTCGGGGGCCTCCGTCAAGCGGTTTAGGGAGGTACCATATAACATTGTTTTCAAATGCAGTCAGGTCCACAAACGACCCTCACTTACTTTGAGAATAGTGAAGCTGCAGTAGGTGGAAATAAGCTTCAGACAGTCTTACAAGCACTGCTTTTGTAAACATTTTTTGTTTTTTTTGTATTTTTGCACAGTTTTATATATTTTTTTTGTTTTTGATGGAGGGGAAACAACAAAGCACAGGCATTGAAAAAGGCTCAAACTCAGAACTCTGAACTATGGCACCCAACATCCAGGAGCTTGCCATCCGGATCTTGGAGCCTTGTGCTGCTTTCGACCTATTCACACATCGGTCCACTACTGACATCATCTTATAAACCAACGTTATGTAAATAGTTTTTTAATAAAATGTTTTACCCTGTTTCTTTGCTGGTGTGTTGTCTATATTTTTAATATTTGCATAGGGTTTGTCGTTATTTTGTGCGGGATGGGTGATGGAGCCGAGCTGTCTTGCAGCCCTCATGGTGTGGAGCTCAGTTCATCTCACTATTTTCGTATTTCTCATGAAGGGTTGTTTATAATATTTCTATTTTAGCGAGGTCAAAAAAAGATCCAATTAGTGGCGTACTGATTTTGCTCGATTACTTTTATTTTTTTACACGATTTTTCCCGATCTGCAAAGACTAAACAGAGTATTGCGACTTTGTGCTTGTTTGTAAATAGAGAATGAACCAAAGAGAATCAATTGTAAAACAGTAAATGCTTGGATAATAATCAATCAAATGGAGAGACAAGCAGGCACGACGGATTACAACGGGGGCAAAGGCCTGCGTTAACTACCGTTCACTATCTGCAAAGAGAGAGTACTACTAAGAGAAAAGAGGGGAGGGGGGGGGGGCAGCGTTCAAAGCACATCAGCGTGCATAAATACGAAAATGTTTTTATCTATCACGTACTTGACATTTTAAAGCTTTTCATATTTGCTATTAAAAAACCAATGAAATTCACAGAAAAAACCATAGGTTATAGTGGATATATAGTTAGGAATTTGCATTTACAAAACCTTGAAAATTCAATGAAAAAACCATTGGTTTTAGGCCATATATAGTTAGGGATTTGCATTTACAAAACCTTATTTTACTCGCATAAAACCATTGAAATTCCATATATAGTTATAAGCGCTAACTATATATCACGCACCCGCAATCCACTGCTGATGATGTCACATATTACATCATTCATGACATGGTTAGTGACATCACTGATGACATCACTGATGACATCTCAAATGACATCACTGATGACATCACTGAAAACATCTCATTTGACATGACTGATAACATCACTGATGATATCATTCATGTGATAATACCATGAACCTCTTCAGACTCTAATATAACCTTAGATACAATCAGTGTAAACAGACAGTCACAGACTGTCACTCATCCATGGAGTTACTCACACACCTAGTCAGTTATGCCAAAAATCAATCACACCTCCATTTTCTCAACTATACAGTTATACACACCTTACTTATTCAAACATATACTAATCAATCAATCAGTGACACTTATAAAGCGCGCTACATACCCGTGGGGTCTCAAGGCGCTGGGGGGGGGGGGAGCCGCTACTGCTCGAACAGCCAGGTCTTCAGCTTCTTCCTGAAGGAGAGGTGGTCTTGGGTCAGGCGCAGGTCGGGAGGGAGGGAGTTCCAGGTCTTGGCGGCCAGGTGGGAGAAGGACCTTCCTCCTGTAGTCGCTCTTCGGATGCGGGGGACGGCGGCGAGGGCGTGGTTGGCTGATCGGAGGTGGCGTTTGGGAGCGTAGAAGTTGACTCGGCTGTTGAGGTAGCTCGGGCCTTGGTCGTGTAGGGCTTTGTGTGCGTGGGTGAGGAGGCGGAAGGTGATTCTTTTGTTGACGGGGAGCCAGTGAAGGTCTCGCAGATGTCCGGAGATGTGGCTGGTTCGTGGGATGTCGAGGATGAGTCTGGCTGAGGCGTTCTGGATCCGCTGGAGTTTCTTCTGGAGCTTGGCGGTGGTCCCGGCGTAGAGGGCGTTGCCGTAGTCCAGTCGGCTGGTGACGAGGGCCTGGGTGACGGTCTTCCTGGTCTCGGTGGGGATCCACCAGAAGATCTTCCGTAGCATGCGTAGGATGTTGAAGCATGCCGAGGAGACGTTGTTGACTTGCCTGGTCATGGAGAGGGAGGAGTCCAGGATGAAGCCCAGGTTGCGTGCATGGTCTGTCGGTTTGGGTGCGGTGCCCAGGGCGGGAGGCCACCAGGAGTCGTCCCAGGCGGAGGGAGAGGAGCCCAGGATGAGGACCTCCGTCTTGTCCGAGTTCAGTTTCAGGCGGCTGGTCGTCATCCACTCGGCTACCTCTTTCATCCCTTCGTGCAGGTTGGCTCTGGCGGCGGCGGGGTCGTTGGTCAGGGAGAGGATCAGCTGGGTGTCGTCGGCGTAGGAGATTATGCTGAGGTTGTGTTTGCGTACGATGGCCGCGAGGGGGCTCATGTAGACGTTGAAGAGGGTGGGGCTCAGAGATGATCCTTGGGGGACGCCGCAGATGACTTCGGTGGCCTCTGACTTGTACGGTGGTAGGCGGACTCTCTGTGTTCTCCCGTCGAGGAAGGAGGTGATCCACTCCAGCGCCTTGTCCTGGATTCCGACGTTGCTGAGGCGCCGTACTAGGGTGCGGTGGCAGACCGTGTCGAATGCCGCAGAGAGGTCTAGGAGGATGAGGGCCGCTGTTTCTCCATTGTCCATCAGGGCTCGGATGTCGTCGGTGGCGGCGATGAGGGCGGTCTCGGTGCTGTGGTTGGCTCGGAAGCCGGACTGTGAGGGGTCGAGGGATCCGTTCGTCTCGAGGAAAGCGGCCATCTGCTTGTTGACGGTCTTCTCGATGACTTTGGCTGGAAACGGGAGGAGCGAGATGGGGCGGTAATTCTTGAGGTCGGTGGGGTCCGCTGTTGGTTTCTTGAGTAGGGCGCTGAGTTCGGCGTGTTTCCAGCTCTCGGGGAAGATGGTGGTGTCGAGGGATGTGTTGATGATGTCTCGCAGGTGGGGTGCGATGACAGCGTCGGCTTTGTTGAAGACGTGGTGAGGGCAGGGGTCGGTCGGTGATCCGGAGTGGATGGAGTTCATCGTGCGGATGGTGTCTTCGGTGCTGATCGGGGTCCAGGCGTGGAGGGTGGTGGTGGGGGGTGGTTGTTCGGTCATGGTGTGCGTTGGTTGGTTGTTGAAGCTGTTGTGTATGTCCGCGATCTTGTTGTGGAAGTATGAAGCCAGGGAGTTGCAGAGGTCTTGCGATGGGGTGATGTCGTTGTTTCCTGCGCTGGGGTTGGAAAGCTCTTTGACGATGTTGAAGAGTTCCTTGCAGTTGTGTGCGTTGTTATCCAACCGGTCTTTGAATGCTGTTTTCTTGGCGGCGCGGATCAGCTGGTGGTGTTTCCGGGTGGCAAGTTTGAAGGAGGTCCTGTTGTCCGGTGTCGGTTCCCTTCTCCAGACTTTCTCGAGGGCTCGGCAGTTCTTCTTGGAGCTCTTGAGTTCGTCGGTGAACCATGGGGCTTTCTTGCTGCCGGGTCTGCTGGGCGGGGTCCTCAGTGGGGCGAGTTCGTCCGCGCAGTTGCTGATCCACTTCGTGAGGTTGTCGGCGGCCTGGCTGGGGTTCGCTGAGCTGGCAGGAGGGTGCTGGCTCAGGGAGGTGGCGAGCTGGTCTGCTGTGATCTTGTTCCAGCTTCTGCGGGCGGTCTGTTGCTGGTGGTGGTGGGTCGTTGTTTTCTTGAAGGTGAAGTGGACGCAGCTGTGGTCCGTCCATTGAAGCTCTGTGGTGTGGCTGAAGTTGATGTCCTTGCTGGATGAGAAGACAGCGTCGAGTGTGTGTCCGGCGAGGTGGGTGGGGGTGGACACCAGTTGCTTGAGTCCCAGGTTGGTGAGGTTGTCGAGCAGGGTGCTGGTGTTGCGGTCGTTGTTGTTCTCCAGATGGAAGTTGAGGTCTCCCAGGAGGATGTAGTCAGCGGAGGGGAGGGCATGTGGGCTGACGAAGTCGGTGATGTCCTCGCTGAATTGTGTGCGTGGTCCAGGGGGTCGGTAGATCAGGGTGCCTCTGAGGGTGGTGTTCGGGTTGGTGTGGATCTGGAAATGTAGGTGTTCGGCGGTGGTCAGGGAGTTGTCGGTGCTGGTCGTGAGACGGATGGTGCTCCTGTGGATGATGGCGATGCCTCCTCCCATCTGGTTGGCGTTTCGGTCCCTCCGGACGATCTTGTAGCCCTCTGGGATGGCGATGGCGATGTCGGGAGCTGAAGAGGCGTTCATCCAGGTCTCCGTGAGGAAGGCAACGTCTGGAGCTGTGGTGTCGAGGAGGTTCCAGAGTTCGATGGCATGTCTGTGGATGGAGCGGGTGTTGAGCAGGATGCACTTGAGGTGGGTACTGCTGGTGTTCGGCTTGGTGGGTGCTGGTGCGAGGCAGGTCCGGATGCAGGTGAACTTGCAGGCGTGGCAGCAGAAGGGTCCGTGGGTACGTCGTGGAGAGGCTTGATGGCATTCTGGGAGTCGGCCGGTGTTGAGAGCGGTGAGGGTGGCGGCGGAGTACGTCAGGCGGGTCGGTCGGGGTCTTCGTGGGCCAGGGGTCCTGGCGCTGGTCGCGATCCGGTCGCGGACGGGCGTAGACGGGCTTACCTTTGGCGCGCATTCGGCGCACAATCGGCGCGCCCGCTGCGCGTGACCGCTGCGCGTCCGCACGGTCGCCATTTAAGGCGAAGTGCGCGGGTGGGCGGAGCAGCTGACACATATTTACTTTACTCTCTTATACAATCTCTGATACATGTTCACAATGATCCATACAGCCACTCACACATTTACTGGCTCTTATGCACAGTTATTTATAGATGTCAACTCTCACATGTACTGTGTTTTACATATGTACTTAATTTGACATGTAGCACTGAGATATCCATTCACTCACTAATACACTCATGCACAGTCAACCGCCCATACAGCTGTTTGCACATGCACTTTTGAATCTATACATATAGTGAATCAACTACTCACACATCTATGTACAGAGTCACACACCTCCCAGCCACCCATACACACACACTCAGTTTCCCATACAAATACTTGGACAACCAATCAATAACCCATACAGTTACTCATATAGCTACTGATCAACATATGCAGCAGTTTGTAGAACTACAGATATAATGATGCACAAATTAAAACAGTTTAGTCACTAACCCATGCACTCAGTGAGACACATTTAATCACTCACTCAATCAGTCAGTCATGCACCTAGTAAATCCTTCATCCAGACACTTATATATCCACTCATTCTTCAATATGTAAAACATATTTTAATTTTACAGAAACATACAGTCACTGGATGTTGTCATCAGTGATGTCATCAGTGATGTCATTTGAGATGTCATCAGTGATGTCATCAGTGATGTCACTAACCATGTCATGAATGATGTAATATGTGACATCATCAGCAGTGGATTGCGGGTGCGCGATATATAGTTAGCGCTTATAACTATATATGGAATTTCAATGGTTTTATGCGAGTAAAATAAGGTTTTGTAAATGCAAATCCCTAAAACCTATGGCCTAAAACCAATGGTTTTTTCATTGAATTTTCAAGGTTTTGTAAATGCAAATTCCTAACTATATATCCACTATAACCTATGGTTTTTTCTGTGAATATATATATATATATATATATGTGTGTATATATAAACACACACATATATATAAATCCACATGTATATATATATACAATTGTAAAAAAAATAAAGTTACTTACCTTCCGTAACGATATATATGTAAAAGACATAAGTTATAGATGCCATACCTTAGAATTACCCCCAGGCATCAGACTGGATCTGGAGAAATGCTTTCTTAGCAGTACCCCTGCGCATTGGTAGGTGGAGTCGGTTGACTTCACATTCATCGTTGGTGTTATGATCGCCGGGTTGACGTCTCGGTATTTACTTAGACGGCACCTCGCCCATTGACGTCAGATCTTTACACAACATTCCACGCCAGAAGTGCAGAGCCATGCAAGACGCTGACCACTGGTGCACAAAACTAGGGCCCCGAAAGGGAGTACCTTACCCTAGAAGTCAGTTTGCAGAATGAGGAGGATGAGTGGGACGGTAAGGAATCTATAACTAATATATCTCTCTTACAGATATATCGTTACCGAAGGTAAACAACTTGTCCATTTGAAAGAGACAAATAGCTATAGATTCCTTACCTTAGCATAGATACCCCAGCAATACCAACTCCGGAGGTGGGTCCACAATCTAATGTTCACAGCGTGAAAGTCCTGGAGAATAGATCGGTCAAAGAAGCCGTCTCTCTGGACATGGCTGTCCAGGCAGTAATGTTTAGTGAACGTGTGCAATGATGCCCACGTAGCTGTCTGACAGATGTAATTTAGGGGGACTCCTTGTCCCAAAGCAGTGGTAGGTGCTGTCGTTAAGGTGAAATAGGCATGCAGCCCCACTGGAGGCTCCTTCTTTGCCAGGAGTAGCAGGCTTTGATGTACAGAACGACCCACCTGAAGATGGTTTATTTGTGCATGGCCCGACCTTACTTAGCGCCCACGTAACCAACAAACAGCTGGTCATTTTCCCGGAATTGTTTGGTGCGATCCACGTAGAAGGAAAGCGCACGTTTTGGATCCAGATGGTGAAGTCTCTCTTCCTCTTTTGACGGATGCAGAGGCGGAAAGAAGGTGGGCAAAGTGATGGTTTGGCCAATGTGGAAAGAAGTAACCCCCTTGGGAAGGAAGGAAGGTCTAGTTCTCAGGATGACCTTGTCCGGATGCATAGCCAGAACGGGATGCTTGGAAGAAAGAGCTTGTAGCTCACTCACCCTGTGTTCAGAGGTGATGGCCACCAGAAAGGCAATTTTCAAAGTGAAAAGTCTGAGAAGACAGTTAGGTAGCTTCTCAAAGGGAGCGCACATGAGGTAGGTAGGAACCAAATTCAATTCCCACTGAAGCATTATGAAGGGATCAGGAGGAAAAAGACGAGTAATGCCCTTAAGGAATCTATATACAACGGGGGACTTGAAAAGAGAAATCTGGTCAGGAAGTCTAAGAAAGGCTGAAATGGCAGGGAGGGAGCCCTTTAGAGTGCCAGAGCAGAGCCCAGCTGGGCCAAAGAAAGAAGGAACAAGAGAACCTCAGAAAGAGGGGCGGAAAGGGGATCCACAGCCTTTGCTGTGCAGCATGCTACAGATTTTCCATCTGCAGGCGTATACCGTCTTGGTGGAGGAATGCCTGGCTACCAAGATAACATCGCAGAATTCAGGAGGCAGGTCAACCGACGTCATCTGCCGCCGCTCAATCTCCATGCAAGGAGGTGGAGGCTAGACAGGTTCGGGTGGAGGACAGTCCCCTGCTGCTGCGACAGAAGATCCTCTCAAAGAGATTGATTACAATGTTGAGCAGCTCGGGATATCAGACTCTTCATGCCCAATGCACAAGTTACTTACCTTTGGTAACGATATATCTGTAAGAAACATTAGTCGTGATAGATTCCTTACCTTAGAATTACCCCCAGGCGGCAGACTGGATCCGGGAAGTTTTTCGTCACCAGAACCGCTGCGCATTGGTAGGCGCCATCGTGCGGCTCTGCGTGAGTCGTTGACGCCGGGATGACGTTGTCAAAACTACGTATAAGCGCCCACGCACGCTGACGTCAGTTCTGTACACGACGTTCCGTGCCAAGAACGCAGAGCCATGCAAGAAACTGACCACTGGTGCCATGAAACTAGGGCCCTGAACCAGAGGTTGTAGGCCTTGTGCTGTGTTCATTCACTTCAATGTGCAATAAAGGTCTTTAAAAAAAAAAATGAAACTAGGGCCCTGAAAGGGATAACCTTAACCCTAGAAATCGGTTTGCAGAACGGGGAGTTTGGGTGGGGCAGTAAGGAATCTATCACTACTAATGTTTCTTACAGATATATCGTTACCGAAGGTAAGTAACTTGTGCATCTGATAGAAAAACATAGTGATATATTCCTTACCTTAGAATAGATACCCCAGCAATACCAATCCCTAGAGTGGGTCTGCGAATCAAGATCACACTAGAAAGTCCTGGAGAACAGAACGGCCAAAGAAGCCGCCTCTCTGGACTTGGCTGTCCAGGCAGTAGTGCTTGGTAAACGTGTGCAGCGAGGCCCATGTAGCTGCCTGACAGATGTCATGCAAGGGAACGCCGAGTCCCAAGGCAGTAGTGGCTGCCGTCGCCCTGGTAAAGTGGGCCCGCAACCCCACCGGAGGCTCCATTTTAGCCAAGGAGTAACAAGCCTTTATGCATAGAACGACCCATCGAGAGATGATCCGCTTGTGCACAGCACAACCTTTCTTGGCGTCCACGTAGCCAACAAACAGCTGGTCATCCACCTGGATCTGTTGTGTGTGGTCCAGATAGAAAGAGAGCGCCCGTTTTGGGTCCAGAGGGTGAAGCCTCTCTTCCTCTTTTGAGGGATGCGGAGGAGGAAAGAAGGTGGGCAAAGTGATCGTCTGCCTGATGTGAAAGTCAGAGACAACCTTTGGCAGAAAAGAAGGACGAGTCTTTAGAACAACTTTGCCTGGATGGATAGAGAGAAAAGGAAGCTTAGAAGAGAAAGCCTGGAGCTCACTCACCATTCTGGCAGAGGTGATGGCAACCAGGAAAGCAGTCTTTAGAGTGAGGAAACAAAGAGGGTAATTGTGAAGTGGCTCAAAAGGAGCACACATCAGAAAAGTAAGAACGAGATTCAAGTCCCACTGAGGCATCACGAAAGGAACAGGAGGAAACATGTGCGTGATGCCTTTCAAGTACCTATTTACAACAAGGGTCTTGAAAAGGGATGGCTGATCTGGAAGCCTTAGAAAGGCAAAAATGGCCAAGACATAGGCTTTGATAGTGACCAGAGCGGAGCCCTGCTGGGCCAAAGAGAGAAGAAAAAGAAGAACCTCTGAAAGAGGGGCGGAAAGGGGATCCACAGCCTTTGCTGTGCACCATGCCACAAACGTATTCCACCTGCAGGCGTGTACCGTCTTAGTGGAGGGACGCCTGGCTGCCAAGATAACATTACAGACTTCAGGATGTGGGTCTTGGACTCCGCCGGAGACCGGAGGCCTCTGATCTCTGCCTCCCCATGTGGCCGCCCCATCCCAGAAGGGACACGTCCGTCACAACTGTATATTCCAGTTGGGGAAGGGAGTGGGATCTGCCATTGCCATAATCGCGATTCGTGAGCCACAAGGTTGGACGTGATCTGCCAGGTTGCCCTGGTGCTGTGCCCACTGGAACTTCAGGCCCCACTGCAGAGCCTGCATATGCCATCTGGCATGATCCACCAGCAGGATGCAGGAAGCCATCAGACCCAGTAGTCGAAGCGTCATCGTGACCGAAACCCGGGACAGAGACTGAAAGATCGGAATCATAGCCTGAATGTCCCAGACTCGCTGCTCGGGAGGATAAACCCAAAACTGTGCCGTGTCCAGAACCGCTCTGATGATAAGGAGCTTCTGTGAGGGAATCAGGTGCGACTTCGGCACATTGATGAAGAACCCCAGCGAATGCAGGAGGTCGGCCGTAGTCTGGAGGTGGGAGACAACTGCCTTGGGCGAGCCTGCCTTTAACAACCAGTCATCAAGATAGGGTAAGACTGGAACCCCTGATCTGTGCAGATGAGCTGTGACCACCTCCATCACGTTTGTGAACACCCAAGAGGTGCTGGTAAGGCCAAAGGGGAGCACGGTAAACTGAAAATGCTAGTGACCTACCGTGAACCGTAGGTAACGCCTGTGGGCCAGCAGGACGGTGATGTGGAAATGGGCGTCCTGCAGGCCCAACGCTACCATCCAGTCTCCAGGGTCGAGGGCAGACAAGACCTGAGCGAGCGTCAACATTTTGAACTTCTCCTTCCGGAGGAAGCGGTTGAGCTTCCTGAGATCCAAGATATGATGCAGGCCTTTGTCCTTCTTGGGCACCAGAAAGTATTGAGAATAACAACCACGACCTACTTCTCAAGCAAGAACGCGCTCGATGGCTCCCTTGGCCGTGAGTGCCGAAACTTCCTGTTGGAAAAGGGCCAGGTGATCCTCCGACATGCAATGGTACTTAGGTGGCATGGAAGGAGAGGTAGTCTTGAAGGGGAGGGAATAGCCCCTTCAGACTATTTGCAAAACCCACCTGTCCAAAGTGAGGGTGCGCCAGTGGGGGAGGTGAAGGTGGATCCTGCCGCCCACTGACATTTGATGACCCTGAAAGGTCAGACTAGGAGGGTTTGGAGGCTGCTGCAGAGGGGGCTGTGGTGGACTGGCCTACCCCCTGGCCCCCAGAACGACAGTGGTGGTTCCAATGTCCCCGGCCGTGCTGGAGATGAACAACCTGCACCAGCCTGTGGTTCTGACCAGGACGTAGCGGGTGTAGGAGAGTAGGGTCTGCTTTCCTATGGTCACCCCACTTTTTGCTTTTTGCTTCACTGGTTTTCAACTTAATGTGGCTGTGGGCCTGCTAATCAGACCCACAGCCCAGCTGTTCTCTCTCTAAAATCAATACAATGTACTTTAGGTACATTACCAATTGGGAATTGGGTCACCATATGAGCCCCTGTACAGTGTACTATAGGTACCGAGGGCATAGGTGGATCCAAGGCCTACCAGGGGCTGCAGCATATCTTTTGCCACCACTGGCTGGCCATCCAAACTGACACAACTGGCTGATCACTCAGCTGGGGCAAGGTCGTGTAATCACCCCTTGCTTAGATATAGTATTCCTATATCTAACCTTATATCTAGACACATTTACACCTATAAGTCACTCCTACGGCAGGCCTTAACAATCTTGGAGGCAGAGTGCTTAGTTTTATGTGAGATGAGGCTCTAGCATGAGCTGAGCCTGTCTGCAGCTTTCGGAACCATGTCCTTATAGCTTTTCTAGGATATAGCCATACCATATACTCTTAAGTGCATTATGAACCTCGCGGTTAAATCCTAACTCTGGTTTAGCTTTATCAAAACATGTTGTGTAAGGTGTCATACGCTATGGAATACTACCCTCTCGCCAGTTCTAGCGATGGGGGTAGAATTCCACCCTTCTAGAGGGAGAAGACATGTTGTTCCTACTATTCCCGGTTAAAGTTAACCAGAGCTTCAGCATCACAAAATGGATGCTGCTGCCACAGACACAAGTCTAACCTCCTGCTGCTGGGAGTCCTTCCAGCGAGGGAGGCTTGGGCAATAGGTTTCCTGTCTTGGGAGGTGCTAGCACCACCCCAGACAGGCTTTTGTGTATTAGGGCAGGGAGGGCTGAATGAAAGGAGACACTACCTGGGGCACACAAGGTGTCCCATGCATAGTCCAGTTCATACCAGCGCTGGGGCACTCCAGCCCCAGCTCTGGTGCAAAACTGGACAAAGGGAAAGGGGTGTAACCACCCCCTTCCCTGGTCCCACCCATAGGAGGGACCTAGCAGGTAATCCAGCCCCTAGATTTGGTATATAGGTAGGAGCTGAGTTCCAAGACTTTAGATTTATCCTGACTGAAACTTGAAACAAAACTCTGGACCTTTGACGTTCTACTTGAAGATAGAAGACTGAAGAATCTCCCTTGGGGTCAAGGAGTGACCACCCTGCACAGGCAGGCACCATCAAGCTCTCAACAGTTTGCTTTGTTGTCGCTCCCGCTGGAGCCCGAACACAGAGCCTGACAATACCTGTACTTCCAGATTTCCTTCAGCCCGATCCACAGCCACAGCAAAGCTGAGACTCGTGGAGGCGATGTGAGACGTGGGACCGGCCATCTTGGAAAGCCAGTGAATTGCTTTCCGTGCAACTTCTGTGGCACCCTCGAAGTTGTGCATTGGGGATTGAGAAGCCCCAGCCCCAAGCATAATCTGCACCAAAGATCATCCCTCCACACACCACGAGTGCTGCGTGGGGACCTTTTGCATTTTTCTGCTCGACGCGTCTGTCCGGTCACTTGCCCGTTGGCTAGTGGCCTCTGTGACGATGAAATCTTGATTATAAACTGCTGGTCTGGTTGCTCCAGACTGGCCCTTGCTCCCCTGAAAAGGAGCAGCCCATCAGACCTTGCTGGTCTGATTAAGAAGCTGGAGACTATAGGAAATATAGAATAAGAAACAGGTCTTTGGGGCAAAAAATGTGGAGTTATAACAGCAGCATTAGTACACACTACCCCTGAGGTCAAATCAATGATATCATCAAATCCGCAGTCTCCGAAAAAGCTAACAACTATTAATCCAAGCTCTGTTATAACAGTTTTAACAGATTCAACAGTAAATCTGGATCTCAAAGGTGCAGCTTTAATGGAACAGGGTCCTGACGAGTTGGCCATTTTCAGTTCTACCACAAGCCGATCGATTGATAAAAGTAAAGGGAAGGATGATCCGGCTGAGTTCCTCCTAGGCAACGGAGAGTTAGTGGGGGTAGGAGTAATTGAGAGTCCTAAAGAGGACAAGTACCTGGCCAGTGAGTGCCTCATAGAACACCCACAGAGGCCAATGGGACCCAGGGAGGTTATATTGCCAACAGTTAATACAAACTACAAGGATCCATCAAAAGAGGAACTCATGTCCAAATCCCAAATGGATACGGCGTTTGTGAATCTGGTTGCCCCTCTTTTAAAAGCCTTGCAAACGTCAACAACAACTTTGATAATGCAATCTGACAAGTTGGACATTCAAATCGATTTAATGAACATTATTGCGTCCAATATTGCAGGGATAAATATAAAGTTGGACAACTTGAATAATCTAATAAATAGAGCACAAGCACATACTTATCAGTCTCAATCTTCCTGCTCCTGTGGTCCTGTTTTGGACAAATTGAGCTCTCTTCCCATTATCCTTGAACAGATTCTCACTTTAAATCAAAGATTGATTAATGCGGATCAGGAATTGGACGGTCTGATTTGTCCTAAATCCGAAGAAAATGTACAGGATGATGAAAATTCCCCAAATGCGTTATCTACCAAAGAGGTCAATATGGCATTTGTTAAGTCCAATACGTGTGAAGTCATCATTATAACAGTCGAGAAAGAGTCTAGAAATAATGAGCCTTAAAGCAAATGTTAACAAAGAGACAAAGGAAAAAAGAGAGGAAAGCCAGAAACAAGAAAAGTGAGGTATTTTCAAACTTGGGTAATGGAATATATTCTATTTTTTCTAACCTGAAAAAAGGCTCACTTAAAAATGCTGACACCAGCGAAAGTCATTCAGACACATTAGTAAGTGATGACATGTCTAATGGAGGAAAATTAAAGACTAAAAATGCACCTAAAAGCCTCCTACAATCAGGCACTGTGGCCAATCCCTTACACGTCGCAAAAACGCAGCGAATTAAGAAGGTTGGCACAAATCATTTGTCTATTCCAACTTCTGACAAAAAGTGCAAAAGAATTGGTGATCAATGCATACAGTCAGCAGTAAAGCATAAAACAAGCCCTCTGAAGACACTGTCCAAGGCTCGGATAATGGTAATAAGGAGGGGCAATTGCAATCAAGTAGCACCACATTGAAATCAATACCATCTAAACTGCAGGTAGATGAACAGCCGGCAGGTAAAAAAACTGCTTTAGACAGTTCAATCAGCCATGCACAAATGACAGTGTGTAGCGAAGAAGCAGTAAAGGCAATTTTAGTCTCCTCCACTCAAATAATAACAGATCCGGCAATTCCAATTAGAATGGATCCATCTTACTGTGAGCGTCAAGGATTGACCGCTGAGTCATTAATCACCCCGACGCAGAAATCTTTAAAATGTTGTGTAATGAATCCAGATGTGGCTCAAGCAAAGAAGGAATATGACATTGCGACACGGACACTCAATCCTAAATCTGGAATAGAGCTGCACAAAATAATTTGGTCTCCAGAGTATAAGACAAAGGGAGCCCACAATATATTGAATAGGAGCAACATCTTGAAGTTAATGGCCGAATTTCAGGACCTAAAAGAAATTAAAACAGCCGACCTTGAGCAGGTTAAATTTCTTAAAGGCCCTAACGACACATCAACTGAACAAACTTTGACAACCTGGAAATCAACAGTAATAGCTGAAGCAACTATGGGGAAAGCAGATATTTTTCAATCTTGGGGTATTCAAATATCACACCCAATTTCCCCACGCTACTCGCCTCCTCTGAAGAGGTCGGGTGGAGTTCAACTTATTAGGAAAATTAACGAAGCACATACAAACCAACAAAAGCCTGTCTATTCAATTCTATACAACGCTAAGGGCAGAGGTGAATCCCCCCTCACATGTGTAGGAACTGAACGGGGTAATGGGGAACCTCAAAACACTATGGATAACTGGAAATGGCTCCCGGGTATGTTACATGAGAAACGGAAGATCTGACCGATCAAAGGTAAACAGAAACAAGATACTAATAGGGACATACATGTGTTATCTTGGAATATCGCAGGCGCAAAAAGATTACTAGAAGGAGGATTACCATTGGAAGAATGGTGTGGATGTGACATAATTGCGCTACAGGAAACTTGGCTGCGAGAAGAAATTGCCCTTGTTGGGTTCATACATTATAGTGTAGCTGCTGAAAAATGTAAGATCTATGGCCGAGCCATTGGTGGCTCTCTGTATATGTGTTAACATCCTTAAAAATTAACTAGGAACAACTACAATCTCCAGATCCTAGTATTCAGTTAATCAAACTAACAGATCAAAATACCAATAATACCAAGTCAACAATTTTGGTTAATTACTATACGCAACCCAAATTTCAGGTAAAAAAATCAAAGAATGCGATATTGTGCAACGTTATCATGGACATATGTACTACAGACCCACTATCCAACATTATAATCCCTGGTGACTTCAATTCCAACATGATCCTAACACCGGAAGAAGATGATAAACTAACAGCTGATAACATCCATTGGGGTGTTCCTCAACAGATACAATGTGGTACAGGAACACGGAAGGACCCACTAGCAATCCAATTAGTGACAGAACTAGAGTTTCTCGGTTTGCGTGTACTAAATGGGAGATTTCGTGAAGACCAACCCCTAGTAAAATGTACTGTGGTCCACATGCTCAATCAACCTTGGACTTTACAGTGGTTAGTCTTTCATTAATCCCTTTGGTAATCAGCTTTCAAATCGAGTTTACCCTGTTGAGTGATCATGCTATGCAACACACCAAATTTAACCTCAAAAAGGAAAGATTGCAACCATCATATATACTAGAAGGTCATCTAAGTTCTGAAACGTATAAATTGGTCCAACTTAAATGAAAACGAGTGGTTTATTACAATGAAGGACACACTGAATGGTATAGGGAATGCAGCAATGAATACAATCCAAGCATGGTCTCTTTTCTTGTCAAAATTAAAACAAAAAATTAAACTACCTGGTATAAAGGCCAGCACTGACGAACCACAGAAAAAACACTCGAAAGAGCTACAAGACCTGCAAAGGCTACTTCGAAGAACTCAAAAGAAGTTACAGTCTGCTGACCGTGGTGCATGTCAATGGGTCACTTTTCGTGCGCAAAGAAACGTATATAAAAATAAGGTCTGGGAACTTAAAAGGATAACTAATGAGAGCTTTTGGTCCAAACTAATTTTCAGTTCAAAACTCCAGAACACTAATACATTTTGGCAACCATAAATCAGCTAACAAGACCCTGTAACATACTTACATCGAATGTGCAGGAATATGAGTGGGCAACGTGTCTTGCGACAAAGTTTACTGATACCTCGACAAAAACTCTAGGTATTGATCTTTGCCCAAAAAGTCAAAACAAAATGTGCTCCGTTAAAGAACAAGGGTGTCAGCCATCGACTAGTAATTCTTGTAACGCATTAAGTACTGAGCTCCAGAATAACTCATATACGGCGGAAGAGATAATTAAAATAATCAAAAAAGCGAAATCTAATGGGGCGCAAGGCCCGAATGGCATCCCACAAGCGGCGTACAAATATGCACCAGAATTTTGGGGTTCATGTTTGGCGGAATTGTTTGCAGATGTGCAAAATTGCAACTGTGTACCTGAAAGCTGGCAAGGATCCATATTCATGCCAATCTATAAAGGTGGTGAAAGTCAAATCCGAACAACTATCGTCTAATAGCGTTACAGGACATTTAGGCAAAATATTTTGCATCGCTTCTCTTAAACGATTTGGTTATTTGGTCAGATGTAAAAGAGATGATACCCATTAATCAAATGGGGTTCAGGAAGGGGATCGGAACAACAGCAAATATCCTATCCATTACTATGATTGCGGAGAAGTGCATGAGTAGTAAACAGGACCTGAACTTGTGTTTTATTGATCTTCAGGCCGCCTTCGACAGCGTAGATCGTAACTTATTGTGGTCGAAACTGAGAGCATGGGCCATACCGGAGAGTATTCTGAGGGGTTTGCTGCTATTTTATTCCGATACCTGGTCCCAAGTCAAAATAGGGGACGGTACACGGCTGTCGAGAAAAGTCTTCACATCTATTGGTCTTAAACAGGGTTGTGTTCTTGCGCCTCATCTATATAATCTGTTTATTTCAGATCTTTCCGGGAAATTGAATACTTGTAATGCTCATCCACCGAAACTAGGCGATCTACAGCTCACTCATCTCGCTTATGCCGATGATATTGTTCTCATGAGCTTAACGAAGGTGGGTCTAACCAGATTAGTAACCGAACTCTCAGTTTTCTTGTCAGCAAACAATTTGGCTTTAAACGTTACAAAAACTAAAACAATGTTGATAACCAACCGCCGTGCATCACATGATATTTGCTTAGAAGGAAAAGCTCTAGAGAAAGTCTCAACCTACAAATATTTGGGCTTTTTTCTAGATGATAAGCTTGATTTAATAGATCAGAAGAAATACCTGACACAAAGAGCTGGAGCCTTGATATTCGGACTAAGTACTCTGAATAAAAATTTGGAAGGTCCATCACTAAAACCCCTCTTAATTGTGATGGCAAACAAAGTTCGCCCCACCCTGACGTATGCAAGTGTGGCAATGCATGGAAAGGACGCGGACCTTCTAAACAGCCTAATAACTAAAATTTATAAAAAGGTTCTTCGATTACCCATCATGCCCTCACCAGCGCAAATGCGACTTGAATTTGGCTTAAAAAACGAAACACTGGGCAGATTATATTCATACATCAAGGTGTGGTACCAAATTAAGCAAAAAGCAATCAACAATAATCTTAATACCTACCTATGGCAGGAGCTGAAATCACACAAAAAATCAAAAGCAAATCAATTCCTTACGCATGCTTTGGAGGTTACATGCTCAAAAACTCTTTGGGATAAAAATCTGTCAGTTGCAGTATTAAAACAGGCACTAAATAAAGTGGCCAAATTTCATTCATTGGTTATGGACAAAGACATTTTTCCCATTGTTCCCACTCTTGGGTTGTGATCAATGGTTATAAGACATTAACCCCAGTACTTGGAAACAACGTATTCCATTTTTATTATGAGAAAGCTGATGGCACTGAGATTTGGCAAATTTCCGACATTGGCTGAGGAACCTGCTTGGAAACAGCATGCAGCTGTCACATGCCGACTGTGTGGTAGCCCCAAAGAAGATCTAATACATATAATTTGTCCTTGTAAGATGTTGACCAAGGAACGGACATACTTTTTAAAGTCTATTTTTCGAATTGAGAGACTACGAACATGTAGATCTGCCATTATTGGAAGCCTGGACGCAACTGCCCCTCGAATACATTGCAAGTTGGTTACGTGTTTGCAGGCATTTGAAAAACAACTTAAAACACATGAAGATTTTAATTGTTAATGATTTCACTTTTTGCCACTCTGATTTTTATGATGAACTGAATAACAGTAGGAAAACAATTGAGTTTTAATTCTTGTTCCTACAAGATGTTATTTTATTTCTTCTATCTTTTTTTATTTGTTGATTTTTCTTTTTTTTAATGAGAATCTTATAAATTTTAATTACGGTTGTGCGATATACATCAAATTGTTATGGTTTTAATTAACTAAACAATAAAGTTTAAATTTCAAATTTCAAATTGATTAAGAAGTCATCTTCGATTCCTGCATGGGTTGCCTTAGCCAAGGCTTGTTGACTCCAATCCGGAAGCCGACACCGCCGACAGTGAGAGCCTTCGTGGGACAGTCCGTGCCTGACTCCTGGTCGTCGTCGATGCCTCCTGGTCCACGTGGCTGCAGAGACAAGCTTCACAACATCACCTGATTGCTTCGCGACATCGCCTGGTTTCTTCCTGGTTCCTTCCTGGTCACTGGCTAGTGACCTAGACTCTGTCCACTCTGCTTTCAGGTACTCTTCATCCTCGATCCGCCCTTGGATCCAACCGGACACTTCTCTCCTGGTCGTCTGCAGCATCTTTCTCCAAGGCTCAGCGATGAAACCCGACACACTTTGACACCTATGCACCCGTTTTCTGTGGGTGAGGCAACGCGAGTGCTCCGGTGCTCCTGTGGGTAATAACTATCCTAGTGTCTAACTTTCAAGTAGCTTTCTCCTACTCCATCCAGAAGTGACCTAAAAGAACTAGTTTCCAATTCTTTCGTTCCCATTCAAACTTTATGGTAACTTGCCTGTGTGTAAAGACACTGTACACGCCTCCCGTGGGCCTCCTACTTCCTATCCTTTGGTAGTACAGTGTAGCCCCAGCGATTCCCCAGGCCCCAGGTCTATCCTTTGTTCATGACGTGGTTCTTATACCACTATTTTAATATATGTTTGAAGTGCCCCTAGGGCTCTACTGTATTTTGTGCAACTTATTGTATGATAATTAAGCAACTTGTTATGTGCTTGTGCCGCTGATCTCATAAAGAGCTCTGAGGGGTTGTTTAGAAATAAATACATATATATTTTATATATATCCTATGTGGTGTCCTTTCATTTGGTATTCAAGGGGTTACATATGGTAAAACAGCTGGCTTTACATGCCCTCTGATGTTTTAGCCTAAGACTGCTTTGTCCATGCTACCTCTAGGATAGCTGGTCTATAAGGTTGACTTTTCAACCATCACCATAAGGGTTGTTTGGACTGACACAGGGTGCCCACTAGAATAGTGGACATAACATATCAGGCCAACTTCTCACATTGGTGTGCAGCGGTTGGGATAAGAGCTTGCTGTTGTTTTACCAATTGTAATCTTAAGATATCATTTGAAAGATCACATAGGTACCTATAGGTACATATAACAAGACTTAGAATACGTAAGTTCTACTGAACTTAGTTGTTGTAGACCAAAGGGCCTAGCACACCCTGACTACAACTTCTAGAGAGGTTTAGTAGGAAAACACTTAGTGTAGGTAGGTGCACACACATCCACCTCACTAGATCATGTCTGGCACAGGTGAACCAAGCTGATCTCTACCTGTGATGAGTGACCCTCCCAGGGGACCCTCCAAATTTGATATGCTCAGCTTCAGGGAACTGAGGCACTTGTGTACCACAAGAAAGCTGAAACAAGGGTCTAACCCTACCCTTTAGCAACTGATAGAACTCCTAGAGGAATCTGAAGGTCTAAAAGTCTCTAGTACAGGCCCTACAGGGAATGCAGATGAGGTCCTACCCTCAACAGATGTTGACACTGACCCCCCAGTCATAGAAGATGATGAGGATGAGGTTGGGGAAGATTCTGGGGAAGAGATAGACAGCCAGGTACCAGTCAGAAGACTTAGCCAGGCTAACCTAAGCCAATCAATTTGGGGCTGAGAATGGGGTAGCCCTATTCAGGCCTTCAAGTGGACTTAATCAGAGGTATAGGAGGAATAGATCTCACTCAGGTGACTCTATCCACTCCAATGCTTCAAGGGGTTCTCAGAGGGGGATGGCTTCCCCTCAGAGAAGAGAACATCAGACTAGGATGAGGGAAGTCAATCTCAGAATAGAGAGAGAAGAACTTGCCCTAGCTAAAGAAAAACTTGCTTTTGCTAGAGAAAAGAAGTTGAGTGGGTCAGAACACACTGGTGGCAGCAATATCCCTAAGGATAAAGACAGGTCCATGACAATAGACACCTGAGTAAGATTGTGCCCCCCTTCAAAGTTGGGGATGGCATCCACAAATGGATAACTGCTTTGGAGAGGGCCTGCAAAGTACAGCAGGTACCCCAAAGTCAGTGGGCAGCAATCTTGTGGCTCTCCTTTTCAGAAAAAGGTAGAGATAAGCTCCTCACAGTTAGTGATGACGATGCTAACAATTATACTGTCCTGAAGAGTGCTCTGATTGATGGGTTTGGCCTAACCACTGAACAGTACAGGTTGATGTTCAGAGATACCCAGAAGAAACAGACTCAGGACTGGACTGATTTGGTTGATTGTGCCACTAAGGCTCTGGGAGGCTGGTTATTGGAAAGTAAAGTTAAGGACTATACAGGATTGCATAATTTGATCATGAGAGAGCAAATACTTAACAATTGTCAGAACCAGTTGTTGCACCAACACCTGATTGACTCAGATCTGACCCCCCCCCCCAAGAATTGGGTAAGAATGCAGACAAATGGGTCAGAACAAGGGTTAAGCAGAAAAATCAGGTCCAAGGTGGTGATCAGAAAAAGGCAGACCAAAAAGGTGGGGATCAGAAACCAAAAGACCAGAAGTCTTCAACAGGCCCACAAAAAGCTAATGAAGGGGGGTTCCAAAACTCTAAGAAGAAGAAAGAAGGTCCAAAGAAACCTTGGTGTAATTATTGTAAATCTGCCTCTCACTGGTTTAGTGAGTGCACCAAGAAAGGTACAGCCCCTACCACTGTAGCCCCTAAGGCCTCTGCACCCCCTCGAACAGTTAACAGACGTAGTTCCCAACCCAAGGCTATAGTGGGGTTAACCATGGGTACTGAGATGGATTCTGGCCTAGTCAGGATTCCAACTCAGGCTGTTCTTGTCTGTAATGGGGACATGGTTATGTCCTCTACTGTGAGTCCCAGTACTCTGCGCAAATACAGGTAAACGCCTTTAATCAATGACAAAGTGGCTCAAGCATACAGGGACACATGTGCCAGTGTCACTATGGTGACACCTGACTTTGTGGACCCTGGACAGATTGTACTGGGTGATAATTGCCTGGTGACCAATGCTAGCAATGTCACTACTACACATAGTGTGTCAGTTGTTCATTTCTGCTGGGGAGGGGTAACTGGTCTCAAAAGAGTTGTGGTAAGTGCAGACCTCCCAGTTGAATGTCTGTTGGGCAATGATCTTGAATCCTCAGTATGTTCAGAAGTGGAGTATAGGACTCATGCAGAGATGTTAGGTATATCAGCACATGTCCTTGCCCTTGCTGTGACCAGGTCACGGGCCAAAAAGTGCCAAACGGAACAGGCCTTGGATCCTGAAACTATGGACCAAGTGCCATCCAAGAGAAAGAGCAGTAAGGTTAAGGCAGTGCCTTCTCCCCTGTCTGCAAATGAAGGTCAGCCTCCTCAGGAAGCTGCTTTTGAGACCCCTGAAGGAACTGTCCTAGAAGAACTTGAACCTGAACAGGTTGAGTTTCTTAGGACAGGGGGACCTTCAAGGGCAGACTTGAGGCAGGCACAGTTAGACTGCCCCTCTCTTGAACCCCCTCAGACAGCAAGCTGCTTCTGAGGCTGCGGGGAATGCTACAGGTACCCACAGAGTTTACTGGGATGAAGGACTCCTTTTTTCTGAGGCTAGAGACCCCAAGCCTGGTGCTTCCAGGAGGTTGGTCATACCTCAGACATTTAGGGGTTTCCTTCTTACCTTAGCCCATGAAATTCCCTTAGCAGGCTACCTGGGCCAGAATAAGACTTGGGACAGGCATGTCCCTCACTTTCACTGGCCCCAAATGTCAGAAGATACCAAGGAGTTTCCTCGCTCCTGTGTGACCTGCCAAGCCAGTGGCAAATCAGGTGGCACAACAAAGGCCCCCCTCCTGTGGTGGGGGTACCCTTTAAAAGAGTAGGGATTGACATTGTTGGACCAATGGATCCCCAAACAGCCTCTGGGCACAGATGTATACTGATGGTAGTGGATCATGCCACCAGGTATCCAGAAGCTATTCCCCTAAGGACCACAACAGCTCCTGTTGTGGCAAGAGCCCTCCTGGGAGTTTTCTCAAGAGTGGGCTTTCCAAAGGAGGTTGTCTCAGATAGAAGTGCAAACTTTATGTCTGGGTACTTGACTGCAATTTGGAAGGAGTGTGGGATAAATTACAAATTCACTACACCATACCATCCACAGTGCAATGGACTTGTTGAAAGATTCAACAAGACCTTAAAGGGTATGATCAAGGGTTTACCTGAAAAGCTTAGGCGAAGATGGGACATCCTTCTACCCTGCCTTATGTTTGCTTACAGAGAGGTCCCACAAAAGGGGGTTGGCTACAGCCTTTTTGAACTTTTGTTTGGGCATCCTGTAAGGGGACCCCTATGTCTGGTGAAGGAAGGATGGGAGTTACCTCTCAAAAAGCCTAAACAAGACATAGTGGAATATGTACTTGGTCTCCGCTCCAGTATGGCTGAGTATATGAAGAAGGCTTCCAAAAACCTTGAGGCTAGCCAAGAACTCCAAAAAGCTTGGCATGACCAAAAGGCTGTTCTGACTGAGTACCAGCCAGGACAGAAGGTGTGGGTGCTGGAGCCAGTGGCCCCAGTAGCACTCCAAGACAAATGATCTGGACCCCACACAATTGTTGAGAAAAAGGGAGAGGCCACCTACTTGGTAGACCTTGGAACTCCCAGGAGCCTCCACAGGGTGCTCCATGTCATTAGACTCAAAGCATATGTTGACACGGCAGACATGGGCTTGCTCATGGCTACAGATGAGGGGCAGGAAGAAGAGAGTGACCCTCTCCCAGACCTGCTGGCTCAGAACCCTGATGATGGTTCAGGTGATGGTGTGGCCTTAGCTAGCAGCCTCACTGGCCAGCAGCAACAGGACTGCAGACAAGTTCTACAGTCCTTCAGACATATGTTTTCCTTAACACCTAGTCAGACTAACTGGTGCACCCATAAGGTGGACACTGGTGACAGTCTGCCTGTGAAGAGTAAGATCTACTGGCAACCTGACCATGTCAGGGACTGTATAAAGACTGAGGTACAGAAAATGTTGGAGCTGGGAGTAATTGAGCCATCAGAGAGCCCATGGGTCAGCCCAGTAGTATATGTGCCAAAACCTCACACCCAAGATGGAAAGAGAGAGATGAGGTTCTGTGAGGACTACAGAGGTCTCAATGTTGTCACTAGGACAGATGCTCACCCAATCCCAAGAGCAGATTAGCTCATTTACAGATTGGCTTTTGCCAAGTTTTTGAGCACATTAGATTTGACAGCTGGCTATTGGCAAATCGGGTTAGCTGAGGATGCCAAGGCCAAAACTGCTTTCTTAACCCCAGGAGGTTATTACCAATTTGTGGTGATGCCCTTTGGCTTGAAGAATGCACCTGCCACTTTCCAAAGGTTGGTGAACCAAGTCCTCACTGGGTTGGATGACTGTTGTGCAGCTTATCTAGATGATATTGCTGTCTTCAGCTCCACCTGGGAGGATCACCTGATCCACCTGAAGGTTTTAGAGGCCCTGCAGAAGGCAGGCCTAACTATCAAGGCCACAAAGTGCCAGATAGGGCAGAGTGAGGTTGTGTACCTGGGCCACCTTGTAGGTGGGGGTCAGGTTCAACCACTGGAGAGTAAGATCCACACCATCAAGGACTGGGCTCCTTCAACCACCAAGACACAGGTCAGAGCTTTCTTGGGCCTGTCTGGTTACTACAGAAAGTTTGTTAAGAACTATGGGTCCATTGTGACACCACTTAATGACTTGACTTCAAAGAAGATGCCAAAAAAGGTTCAGTGGACAGTAAGCTGTCAAAAGGCATTTGATGACCTGAAGAAGGACATGTGCTCTGCACCTATCTTAAAGAGTCCTGACTACTCCAAAGAGTTCATTGTCCAAACAGATACTTCTGAGTTGGGGGTGGGAGCTGTGCTTTCACAACTTAATGTAGATGGTCAAGACCAGTCCATTGCTTTTATTAGCAGAAGTCTGACCCCTAGAGAGAAACGTTGGTCAGCCATTGAGAGGGAGGCATTTGCTGTGGTTTGGGCCCTGAAGAAATTGAGACCATACTTGTTTGGCACTCACTTCAAGATTCAGACCGACCATAAGCCCCTCTTGTGGCTAAATCAGATGAAGGGTGAAAATCCCAAACTGCTCAGGAGGTCCATTTCCTTACAGGGGATGGACTTTACAGTGGAACACAGACCAGGGACTGACCATGGTAATGCAGATGGTCTCTCCAGGTACTTCCACTTAGAACATGAAGACACAACTGGTCAAGGTTAGTCTAATGTCCCTGCGTTTGGGGGGGGGGGGGGTTGTGTAGGAGAGTAGGTTCTGCTTTCCTATGGTCACCCCACTTTTTGATTTTTGCTTCACTGGTTTTTGACTTAATATGGCTGTGGGCCTGCTAATCAGACCAACAGCCAAGCTGTTCTCTCTCTCGGAATTGGGTCACCTTATGAGCCCCTGTACAGTGTACTATAGGTACCTTCAAGGCCTTCCAGGGGCTACAGCATATAGTTTGCCACCCCTGGCTGGCCATCCAAACTGACACAACTGGCTGATCACTCAGCTGGGGCAAGGTTGTGTAATCACCCCTTGCTTAGATATAGTATTCCTATATCTAACCTTATATCTAGACACATATACACCTATAAGTCACTCCTATGGCAGGCCTTAACAATCCTGGAGGCAGAGTGCTTGGTTTTATGTGAGATGAGGCTCTAGCATGAGCCGAGCCTGCATGCAGCATTCAGAACCATGTCCTTATACCTGTTCTAGGATATAGCCATACCATATACTCTTAAGTGCATTATGAACCTCATGGTTAAATGCTAACTCTGGTTTGGCTTTATCAAACCATGTCGTGTAAGGCCATACGCTTTGGAATACTACCCCCTCGCCAGTTCTGCCGACGGGGATAGAATTCCACCCTTCTAGAGGGAGAAGACATGTTGTTCCTACTATTCCCGGTTAAAGTTAACCAGAGCCTCAGCATCACAAAATGGATACTGCTGCCACAGACACAAGTCTGACCTCCTTCTGCTGGGAGTCCTTCCAGTGAGGGAGGCTTGGACAATAGGTTTCCTGTCTTGGGAGGTGCTAGCACCACCCCAGACGGACTTTTGTGTATTAAGGCAGCGAGGGCTGAATGAAAGGAGACACTGCCTGGGGCACACAAGGAGTCCCATGCATAGTCCAGTTCAAACCGGTACTGGGGCACTCCAGCCCCAGCTCTGGCGCGAAACTGGACAAAGGAAAAGTGGTGTAACCACCCCCTTCCCTGGTCCCACCCATAGGAGGGACCTAGCAGGTAATCCAGCCCCTAGATTTGGTATATAGGTAGGAGCTGTGTACCACGACTTTAGATTTATCCTGACTGAAACTTGAAACGAAACTCTGGACCTTCGACATTCTACTTGAAGATAGAAGACTGAAGAATCTCCCTTGTGGTCAAGGAGTGACCACCCTGCACAAGCAGGCACCATCAAGCGCTCAACAGTTTGCTTTGTCATCGCTCCCGCCGGAGCCCGAACACAGAGCCTGACAAGACCCGGACTTACAGACTTCCTTCAGCCCGATCCACAGCCACAGCAAAGCTGAGACCCGTGGGGGTGACGTGAGACGTGGGACCGGCCATCTTGGAAAGCCAGTGAATTGCTTTCCGTGCAACTTCTGAGGCACCCTCTAAGTTTTGCATTGGGGATTGAGAAGCCCCAGTACAGAGCGTCATCTACACCAAAGATTATCCCTCTACACTCCACGAGAGCTGCGGGCGGCCCTTTTGCATTTTCCTGCTCGACATGTCTGTCCGGTCACTTGCCCATTGGCTAGTGGCCTCTGTGATGACGAAATCTTGAATCTACCCTGCTGGTCTGGTTGCTCCAGACTGGCCCTTGCTCTCCTGAAAAGGAGCAGCCCATCAGACCTTGCTGGTCTGATTAAGAAACCATCTTTGATTCCTGCGTGGGTTGCTTTAGCCAAAGCTTGTTGACTCCAATCCTGATGCTGACACCACCGACAGCGTGAGCCTTTGTGGGACAGTCCGTGCCTGACTCCTGATTGTCATCGATGCCTCCTGGTCCACGTGGCTGCAGAGACAAGCTTCACGACATCACCTAATTGCTTCGCGACATCGGCTGGTTCCTTCCTGGTCACTGGCTAGTGACCCAGACTCTGTCCCCTCTGCTTTCAGGTACTCTTCATCCTCGATCCGCCCTTGGATCCAACCGGACACTTCTCTCCTGGTCGCCTGCAGCATCTTTCTCCAAGGCTCCATAGGATTCAGCGACAAAACCTGACACACTTTGACACCTATGCACCCGCTTCCTGTGGGTGAGGTAACGTGAGTACTCCTGTGCTCCTGTGGGTAATAACTATCCTAGTGTCTAACTTTCAAGTAGCTTTCTCCTAGTTCATCCGGAAGTGACCTAAATGAACTAGTTTCCAATTCTTTCGTTCCTATTCAAACTCTATGGTAACTCGTGTGTGTGTAAAGACACTGCACACGCCTCCAGTGGGCCTCCTACTTCCTATCCTTTGGTAGTACAGTGTAGCCCCAGCGACTCCCCAGGCCCTGGGCCTATCCTTTGTTTGTGACGTGTTTCTTATACCACTATTTTAAAATATGGTTTGAAGTGCCCCTAGGGCTCTACTGTATTTTGTGCAACTTATTGTATGATAATTAAGTAACTTGTTATGTGCTTGTGCCTCTGATCTCATAAAGAGCTCTGAGGCGTTGTTTAGAAATAAATACATATATATTTTATATATATCCTGTGTGGTGTCCTTTCATTCGGTATTCAAGGGCTTATATATGGTAAAACAGCTGGCTTTACATGCCCTCTGAAGTTTTAGCCTAAGACTGCTTTGTCCATGCTACCTCTAGGATAGCTGGTCTATAATGTTGACTTTACAACCATCACCATAAGGGTTGTTTGGACTGATACATGGTGCCCACTAGAATAGTGGACATCACATATCAGGCCAACTTCTCAGAGCGGGCAGGGAAAGGGGCAAAAGGCTTACAGGGCAGGTAGTAGATATGTCCAAGGACCTGGCCGTAGCCCGCGAGTCCTTAAAGCGCTCTAGCGCGTTGTCTGCCTTGTTGCCAAAAAGGCGACGGCCATCAAAGGGAATGTCCATAAGTGTGGATTGGACATCCCAGGTAAAACCAGTTGAACGCAACCAGGCGTTGAAGGTCTACTGACGTGGAAATCGTCCTGCCAAGTGCGTCAGCGGTATACAGCCCACAGCGGATGGTAAACGTTGCTGTGTCTCTCCCTTCAGCAACCGCTTGAGAGAGCACGGCCCGGGCCTGCTCCGGGCACAGAGGCAGCACTTGTGCAACCGTGTCCCACACGGAGTGGGTGTAAAGGCCCAATAGACATGCAGTGTTTACTGACTGCAGTCCCAAGCTGGAGGAAAAAAACATCTTCATCCCAAGATGATCCAGCTTTTTGGATAACCCTTTGCTGGATTGGACTTCGTGCTACTGGGACCTTTGCTCTTGGACTCCTGGTTGTGGGCTGCTGACCTGCTTCTACACCACTGTACTTCCACTGCTCGCCGGGGAATCTGTGGAGCTGCTGTGCTGAAAGAGGAGTGTTGGGGCATCTGCTCAGGGCTGCGAGTGTTCTGCAGGGACTACATCTCCCAGGAGTCCCTGCCTGGCCAATTTAGATCCCCTGGCCCGCTCTCCCTGTTAGCCCCGCCCCCTGTGCACAGATCGTGTAAAAGAGACTCCCTGCCTCTCACCTGTGGGACCCTTTGCTGGATTGGACTTCGTGCTACTGGGACCTTTGCTCTTGGACTCCTGGTTCTGGGCTGCTGACCTTCTTCTACACCACTGCTCGCCGGACCCGCTTCGCGGGTCCCGCTTCGCAGGGGAAGCCGCCGGGGAATCTGTGGAGCTGCTGTGCTGACAGAGGAGTGTTGGGGCATCTGCTCAGGGCTGCGAGCGTTCTGCAGGGACTACATCTCCCAGGAGTCCCTGCCTGGCCAATTTAGATCACCTGGCCCGCTCTCCCTGTTAGCCCCGCCCCCTGTGCACAGATCGTGTAAAAGAGACTCCCTGCCTCTCACCTGTGGGACCCTTTGCTGGATTGGACTTCGTGCTACTGGGACCTTTGCTCTTGGACTCCTGGTTCTGGGCTGCTGACCTGGATGGTAAACGTTGCTGTGTCTCTCCCTTCAGCAACTGCTTGAGAGAGCACGGCCCGGGCCTCCTCCAGGCACAGAGGCAGCACTTGTGCAACCGTGTCCCACACAGAGTGGGTGTAAAGGCCCAATAGACATGCAGTGTTTACTGACTGCAGTCCCAAGCTGGAGGAAAAAAACATCTTCTTCCCAAGATGATCCAGCTTTTTGGATAACCCTTTGCTGGATTGAACTTCGTGCTACTGGGACCTTTGCTCTTGGACTCCTGGTTCTGGGCTGCTGACCTGCTTCTACACCACTGTACTTCCACTGCTCGCCGCAGGGCTGCAAGCGTTCTGCAGGGACTACATCTCCCAGGAGTCCCTGCCTGGCCAATTTATATCACCTGGCCCGCTCTCCCTGTTAGCCCCGCCCCTGTGCACAGATCGTGTAAAAGAGACTCCCTGCCTCTCACCTGTGGGACCCTTTGCTGGATTGGACTTCGTGCTACTGGGACCTTTGCTCTTGGACTCCTGGTTCTGGGCTGCTGACCTGCTTCTACACCACTGCCCGCCGGACCCGCTTCGCGGGTCCCACTTCGCAGGGGAAGCCGCCGGGCAATCTGTGGAGCTGCTGTGCTGACAGAGGAGTGTTGGGGCATCTGCTCAGGGCTGAGAGCGTTCTGCAGGGACTACATCTCCCAGGAGTCCCTGCCTGGCCAAATTAGATCACCTGGCCCGCTCTCCCTGTTAGCCCCGCCCCCTGTGCACAGATCGTGTAAAAGAGACTCCCTGCCTCTCACCTGTGGGACCCTTTGCTGGATTGGACTTCGTGCTATTGGGACCTTTGCTCTTGGACTTCTGGTTCTGGGCTGCTGACCTGCTTCTACACCACTGCTCGCCGGACCCGCTTCGCGGGTCCCGCTTCGCAGGGGAAGCCGCCGGGGAATCTGTGGAGCTGCTGTGCTGACAGAGGAGTGTTGGGGCATCTGCTAAGGGCTGCGAGCGTTCTGCAGGGACTACATCTCCCAGGAGTCCCTGCCTGGCCAATTTAGATCACCTGGCCCGCTCTACCTGTTAGCCCCGCCCCCTGTGCGTCACACCTAACCTATAATAGTGGTGTCTACTTCCGCTGCGCGGGAGCGTCCCGGGAGAAGCCCGGGACAAGGGCGTGACCGTCTGTGGCCGTCAGGGGCCGAAGGAGGCCGGGCTGGGCCTACCCTCTAACATTGTGCCTTTATTTTACATGATATAGTCGGTTATCCGGAAATACCTGGTGTTTGCATATATATTATTGTTAATCCTATAGTTTCTTGACTGTGAAGTATGTCTTAGAACTCAAACCCAACTGCTCTGATCCCCACTCAGGCCGAGGCGGGGCCAGTTATCCTGGGCCCTTTAGACAAATATTTCAGTCGGGCAACCCAAGATATTGACAAAGAATAGCTTTGGCCGAGAGGCGTGCCGAGCGTAGGTTATCCATTGAACTCCTTAAAATTCCCTTAGAGAAAAGGCCACCCCAAGGTTTCTCTGCATTGGCATTGGTTCCTCCCTTGTCATCTTTAACCGTGCCAGTTGTATTGGAAACGCCTTATGCCTTTCCCCCTTCACCAGAGCTGTTGGCTGGCTCGTCTGTGGGCCCCACTGAGCCTATTTTTTCGCCCACCTCGCACACATTACCAACCAGTTCACCTACAGTGCAGGTGATTACTGCCCAAGCGAGTGTGCCCATTTCGTCCCCCACCTCGCCCTTAACAACAACTGGTTTATTTCTAGGGCAGGTGACTACCGCCCAGTTAAGTGTGTCGGCTCACATTGATAAAACTGAACCAAGTATTAAAAGGAAAAGAAGTGCTGCCCCAAAGAAGTGTACTCTTTCCAAACACCCGAAAAAAATAAGGAAGGTTGGAGTAGCCCTGCGCCCTTCTAGTGAGCCTATTGGGGCTGCCCCTGGTGGGGAAGACCCTACCAAGGACGGAGTTGTTTCGGTTAGTCCTGCATCTAATACGAATGTCCCTTCGGCGATGGGATTGGCTGAGACATTATCTTCCGCTCCAGTTCTGCTTCTCGAGTTGGAAAGGTTGATCAGGTCTCTCCTGAACCCTATCGAGGAACGAGTTAAAAAACTAGCTGATCGATTAGATCATTTTGAGCAGGCAACCCTAGATAACTTCTTTTCTACCAAAGCCCTAATCGAGTCCCATCCTAGGACTGGGGGAAGTACCAACTCTTTGAAACCAAATATTCAGGCCAATGGTGTGTCCATTGTAGTGCCCTCTCCGCCTATAGTTAGCATTGCTAGCAAGCCTCAGTCGAAGGGCCAAACCCCTAAGACTAACTCAGTTTTGTTGGACCGCCCAAGTAGTAATACTAGCAAACAAACCAAGCTGCCTGATACCATGGCTAGGGGTAACAAGGAGAGTTCTAAAAATGGTAATCCTGTCTTTAATGGTTCGCAGCCTTTACCAAGTAGCTTAAAACCCCGTTCTGGTGTCCCAGATAGGGGTAACAAAGACAGTTCCAATATCAAAAACACTGCATTGAGTTGTTCCCAGCCACTACCAAGCATCTCAACAACATGTCCTGCTGCTCCTGATATAAGCCGGCCTATTAACCTCCCGGTGAGAGCTCCGCGTAGGATACCTCCCATGAATCTCACCCCGGACTCTTACCCCTATGTGGTTGTCCTCACTAATGTACCACCTCTGTTGGCCGGGCAAAGAGAATCCTTCCAGATGCTAAAGAACAAGGTAATGCACTGGTTGAAGGCAAATAGACCATAGCCCGGGGAAGTGGACGGGCTGATTATTGGAGTGAGAAGAACAGATTGGATAGGTTGCACTTCTAAGAACCTGGGGGGGAGTGTATAGTTGTTAACTTTCAAGATCCTAGGGTGGCATGTTTGATTACGAAGCAAAATTGGGGCCCAAGTAGTGGTGGAATTGGTGTTGTTGATCTTACATTTTTTTACCCAAGACCAACAGGTATACAATTTGGAATGATCAGTGAACCAGGTTGTTTTAATAATTTCCCCTCCCAAGGGTTTGCACCTTTTACTGTACCCTCTCAACGGGGCAACTTCCATAACGGATTAATGTATAATCAGTTTGAAGTAATGAATGATCTAGGGTGGAGCTATTGACAAGTTCGTATTACTGCCAGAACAACAGGGAAAGTATGCCCCGTAGGGAGATATGCGGGAAACCTGTGTTAACTGTTTTGTCCAAAAATGTGGTATCAAATGAAATGAGAACTTGTGGGAAACTATGATTTTGGATGAAACTTGTGGGGAGTGTATTCCTACTTCCGGGGACTCCGAAAGAGAGGTATCAATTATATTAAGTACTGTGGACACCCAGGAGGTTGATCATAGCATGGAGGATACCCCCGAGGGAGGGGGGATGGGCGAAATGGAACTAGGGTGTCCTGTACAGGAGAGTTATCTATGGACAACCCCGGGAAGCTCCTCTCATGGAACATCGCGGGGCTGAACAGTAAGCTGACGTCCCAAAATTGGATTGATTTCATTAATGGTTTCGATCTCTGTTTATTCCAGGAGACGTGGGCTTGCGACCCTATATTTCTTCCTGGTTATTTAAATTTTTCAATTCCAGCCATTAGAGGTTCTAGGGGCCGACCGATGGGAGGCCTGACTATTTGGGTTAGGCAATGCCTTCAGTTGACAATCAAAGTGGTGGATCTGGGTTGTAAAGACATCCAAATGTTAAGAATAACCTCAGAAAAGCGTGGAGGGATAGATTTGTATAACATTTATGCCAGGGGTAGTACCATTGGGAGCTCTCCCATTTTAGAGGCACTGTCCACTTCCCTGCAATCTCAGTCTTTGGGTAACAAAGTTGTAGCAGCTGGTGACCTAAATAGGACCTTTGAACCATTGGATAGTTCGGACGATCCCCTAGGGCATGAAGAAGATACACAGTGGGGTGTTCCGACTTTACATCTGGTTCCTGTCAAGCGATGGACGAAAGATATATTACAACTGAATGCCATCTACTTGGAACATGGTTTGAGAGCCCTAAATGGGAGGACGAAGGGCGACAGGGAAGGTGCTTGTACATTCGACAATGGTCATGGTCAAAGTCAGATAGATTATGTCCTTTGCAGCCTTAACTTGTGGCAGTTGGTATGTGACATGAAAACTGAGGGTAGACTAGAAAGTGACCATAATCCCCTCTGTGTGTCTCATGATTGGTGGATGGCCACACCAGGGAACCCCCAATTAAGTAATGGCCTAATGCCTACTATGGCCAATGACATGCGCAGACTTAACTGGCCGAGGGTACTAGCGAATGCAGAGGCTATGAACTTTATAAGTTCTGAAGTGGATACTGCAATCGCTGCTATGGAGGCTGCAAATCCTGTAACCCCAGGTTCAAGGGAAATAACGGACATACATAACAAGCTCTTTTCCACTCTAAAACCGCATTTTTTTGAGGTCCAGTAATACAAACAGGAAAAAACCACCTAAACCAGCTAGTTGGTATAACCACCAGTGCAGGGAAGCCAAGCTAAGCTTGGGATGTGCAATTAGGAATAGGGATAAGGTAGAGATTGGTGAGGCCAGGAAGCACTATAAGGCTTGTGTATTACTGGCAAAAAAAACATGGGATGAAAACCACTGGACTGAGCTAAAGGAGGCCGCAGGGGCGAAGGATTCCAGGTTGTTCTGGAATATTGTCAAGTGGGGTCGAGGAGGACTTCCAAACAAACCTGATAACAATGTCGCAGAGGGTGCCTGGGTGGATTATTTTGAACCGCAGTACGCTGAGTCAACGGAGTTTAATGACATGAAGGTAGTTTCAGCTGTATTCTCTACAGGGAATTTATTTTCCATCAAAGAAACTGAAGCTGCAATAGGCGCTGCCAAAGGGGGAAGGGCCCCGGGTTTAGACGGGATACCCTCTGATGTTTTTATAAATGACAAGGCGAGGTGGGCTAGGTATATATTTTCCTAGGAAATGCAATTGCAAAGGGAACAGTAGTCCCGGAATTATGGAAGGGAGCAACTATTATACCCATATATAAAAAAGGAGATCGGTCCCTTCCGGCCAATTACAGGCCGATAAGCTTGATTGCCACTATCCAAAAAGTGGTGGGGAGAATGGTGGTAAACAGGCTAATGGACTGGGTAGATGAGGAAAATGCCCTGTCCCCATATCAGGCTGGATTCCGTCAGGCAACAAGCACCGTCGATCAGGTCTTTCGTTTTGCTCTGCTGCAGTGGGGGACGGTGGTGCTTGGTGAGGGCAGCCTGTATGTCGCTTTTGTTGACTTGGGGGCTGCCTTCGACCTGGTCCCAAGGAGAAAGCTCTGGGCAGTCCTGAGTGATATAGGCCTTCCAGCCGAGTTGCTCACCCTGATAATGAGGCTACATGAATGTAACTTCGCCAAAGTCCAGTGGGGCACGAATGGCGAATCATCTGCCAATTTCCCAATTGGACGAGGAGTACGACAGGGGTGTGCTATGGCCCCCCTGTTTTTTTCCCTTTTTATTCACGGAATTGTGGCTAGGATGCTGGATGCCAGTGTCGACGCACCTTCGTTGGCGGGCGTCAGGGTTCCGATCCTGATGTTCGCCGATGATACGTTGGTTTTATCTAAAACACCGGCAGGCTTGCAGCGAGCCCTAAACATCTTTGATCTCTTCTGTGGGGAACATGGCTTGGAAGTTAACGTGGGTAAGACCAAGCTGATGGCCTTCTCAACTAAGCGAAGACCCCGGCCCAAAATACTTTTGAATAACTGTGAGTTAGAGGCTGTTTCTGTATTTACATATCTAGGGGTACAGATAGCAAATAATCTAAAATGGTCCCAGCATGTTGAAATGGCGGTATTGAGGCACCAACAGATTTCGGGGGTACTCCGGGTGGAACACAAAAAGTCAAAATCAAAGCCCATAAAACCAGTCCTAGCAGTATATGACGCTAAGGCTATTGGGTCTGCTCTATATGGGGCAGAGTTATGGGGCTTTGATAGGCTTCTCCCTCTACAGATATCGGAGAATAGGTTCCTAAGGGGAATCACAGGTCTCCCCCAGAGTACACCACTGATCCCGCTTGGTCTTGATCTAGGGAGAAGATCAGTTAGTGACCGAGCGCGATTGCGCCCGATCCTTTACTGGAGACGCCTCTGGACTACCCCGGAGATAAAGCACTACGCAGAGGGGTTCCTTGCCATATTCCAAGCTGACATCTTCCACAAAATAGTGTGGTTAAAAAATCTTAGAGCGGCTTTAGGGGACCTCGGACTCTCTAAACTATGGGGCAATCCATCTGAAGAACCCTTTCCAAGTAAAAATACAATCAAAAGTGTATATTGGGATTGGATAGATGGTAAACTTTGGAGTAGAACGAAGTCAGATACAATGGTGGGGCGCTTCCTAGAAATCAAACTGTGTCCTATACTGGAACTATATTGGGACAGTATTACATACCCATAGGATAGGAAGCTTTTCTTCCAGTTGAGATCAGGTGCCCTCCCTCTGAGATCATTGACGGGTAGGTGGAGGAGTGTAACTACCTCGCCCTGCCCGGTTTGTGGTGCAATTAAGGAAAGCACAAGTCACTTTTTATTCGTGTGCAAAGCTTATGCCCCCCGAGAAGAGTTTGGCTAACTCCTGTCTGCAGAAACCTAGGGACATCCAGGGGTGTTGAGGCACTACGAATCATTTGTACCACCACTGATATGCCTATCGTTTTAGGAACAGCAAAGTATCTGGGGTGGGCTTGGACTATTAGACGGAGGACAATCTCTTCCAATGTAACATAATTAGGGTATCAAGGGATATTTGTGCAAATGTGCAAATGTATACTAAATAATTTCTTTTATTGCTCATGTATGTACAAATGTTTTAAATAGTCTTTATAAACAAGGAAAATTTTATTATTATGTACTTTAAATGTATGTTTGTGCTTTTATGAGTATATTCCTCGAATAAAGCCTTGAAATCGAATCGATAACCTGTCCAGGGAAGCCGTAGGGAATGTGCCCTTAGACGTGGAGGCTTGGACTACCAAGCTCTCAGGGGTGGGGTGCAGGGAGAGGAAAGTGGGGTTGCCCGGGGCCGGGCGATGGCGTCGGGCAATCACCCTGTGTTGGGCCTGGACCAGGTGCCCAAAAGGATGTCTGTCAGGGCTTCATTAACCCCTTCGGTGCTAATGACGAGCTCAGCTCGTCATGAGGTACACTGCTCGTGTGCTCATGACGAGCTCAGCTCATCATGACCACACCCTTTTCCATTATGGCCCAGCACAGGAGAGGAATATCAATAGCAGCAATGGTGTTAAACGGCAGCAGGGGCTCTGAAGAGCTTGTTACTGGTTGAAACACCTCTGTCAGGAGGTTAGTCCTGACTGCCACCATAGGTAGCTTGAGGTGGAGGGCCTCTGCATATGACACTCCCTCCTTCATAGCCACGGTAGGAGGAGACAACATGCCATGGTCTGGTGAGGTATCCAAACCACTGGCTTCCCCCAGTTCCTCTCTCCAGTCCTGCTCATACACCAACTGGTCTGTTAAGGGGTCTCCAGACCCTCCCAGTCCTCCACACCCTCCTCTGGCTGCCAATCTGGTCTCAAAGAGCCAGGGTAGAACAGGGTCACAAAAGAACCTGTCGGCGTCAGATCTGGCGTCAGATCCGGCGTCAGATCGGGCATCGGTCGACGCCTGTCCGAATCCGTGTCTACCTCAAGGTGGAAGCCTGGGTCGACGTTGGCTGGGGACACAGCGGACGCCGGTGGCGGATGTGGTGGCGGTGGAATCGGTGCCGGGGGAGGAGTAACGAGGTCGACTGGTGCCGATCCGGATCCATGCCTGGATTCAGGGAGACCCTGCGGTGTCAAGGCCGAAGCCGCCGAAGGCCCAGGGCCCCCAGCTGAGTCTGCGGGCCTGAAGGTGCACCGGCAGAGTCGGGCTGCCCAAAGATGGCATGCATTGCTTCGTAGAAACTCCGAAGCTGGGCAGGGGTCGCACAAGGTCCCAGAAAGGGAGGGAAACCCGAAGTTGACCCAGCAGGCTCTGCACGCAGAGCCGGGGGAGCGGTACCACCCGCATCCCTCGTCACATCAGCCGATGGACGGGGAGAAGTCGAAGAGCGACGATGCTTCTTTGACTTCTTTTTGTGCTTTGACTTACCTGATCCCGAGTGCGAAGACTTTGTCAAAGAATGGTGTTGGCTCCGCGAGCAGTCCCTGGACCTCCTCTGTGAATGGGACCTCGAGAGGGGTGTAGCAGACTGCCGGGCCTCAAGTAGCTTTCGGGACCGCTCCCACAAAGACTTCGGGCCATGGTCCGGCAGTCGCAGCACGACCTGGGGTCATGGTTGGGCTCCAGGCAAAAGAGGCGCACGCGGTGCGGATCCGTCACCGACATGAGTCAGTTACAGGAACCGCAAGCCTTAAAGCCGGGCATCCCTCGTGCACCAGAAGTCGATGGACTCGAACAACAACGAAGTCGACAAAAGTCAAGAAAAAGTTCAGGCAAAAATTGACTGGGGGTACCTCTCTCTCCGGATCTGCGTTTGCTGGCGAGGAAAAAGAAAGAACTGACGTCAGTGCGGGAGGGTGGCATCTATGTAGCTACCACGACATCATCCCGGCGACCATGACGCCGACGACAAATGCGGAGTCGACCGAAGTCACCTTCCGATGCGCATGGGGACTGCTGATGAAAAACTTTCCCAATCCAGCCTGATGCCTGGGGGTACTTCTAAGGTAAGGAATCTATAACTAATGTTTTTTTTTAGATACACAGGACATCCATGGAGTAAGTTCAGGTAAGAGCTTTATTACAAACACCCAACCAGCGCTCTTGCTGTCATATAACATTCCAAGGTTGCTGTGTTTTGCACTATGAACACGGGCAGGTGGTATCAGTGACATTATGTCACAGGAATTCACACCCACGCACAACCCTTATGTTTTCTCATAACTCAGTGACATCACTGGCTTATCTCCTCTTCCATCAGGAGCCCAGATAGAAAACCGCCTGACTTTGAAAGACTGCATGCCATCTACCTGCTTTTACTACACCCTTTCCTATCTTCTCAAAAGCTGAGGTGTGATGAGCAAGCCTTACTGACAACACCCAACTCTATGACGAAATTGGAAAGAGTGGTTAGAACCATGTTACCGGAGGTCTGCACATACTTTAAAGTCCCATTTTATTAAGAGTATGTGACATTATGTTATGTTATGTTATGTTATGTTATGTTAGGAGTATTTATTCAGCGCACAGCTGCTCCAGTGAAGAAGCGTCCTGGCGCTTGACAAGGTATCCAACACAACACAACGACAAAACAATAAACTGAGAAAGAGCAGGCTAGGGAAATAACAAAGTCTTGATAGCCCTGCGAAATAAAAAGAGATTATCAGACGCACGTATCTCTAAGGGAAGAGAGTTCCACAGGGCCGCAGCCCGAACTCGAAAAGAGCGGCCTCCAACTCGGCTAAGTTTGAACCGATGGACCACTGCCAGATCCTGACTCAGAGATCTCAAGGAGCGGGCAGGGACATAGGGCGTCAAGAGATTCGAGAGAATCGGGGCAGCGAGGCCCTTGAGAATTTTGTAGGACAAGCAAAGCACTTTAAATTGGATCCTCTGCTTGACTGGAAGCCAGTGGAGGGAACGTAGAGTGTTGGCAACGGAACAGAACCTGGGCAAGCCCACCACAGCTCTGGCTGCCGGTTCTGGACACGTTGTAAACGTATAATTTCAGCTTGGTTCACCCCTACCAAAAGAGAGCTGGCGTAGTCAAGCCGAGAGATCACCGTCGCCTGAAACACCAGCTGCCTGGTAGAGGCGTCAAAAAATGTCAATGCTGGTCTTAATCCTCGCAAGATGCCAAAACAACTGGCAGCAGTTCACTTGGTATGGGAGACAAAACTAAGGGTGGGATCTAGCCAAACTCCTAGATTTTTAGTCTCCGTTACCGGAGTCGGGGTAGGCCCCAGTTCCGGAGGCCACCATTTGTCACCCCAGAGTTCCGGTTTCTTGCCGATGATCATTATCTCAGTTTTTTTTGCGTTCAGCTGGAGATAGTTGGAATTCATCCAGCTGGCGAGCGCCCTCAGCCCATTCTGGAACCTAGGGGTGTCCAAATCAGAGTCCCCGCTGAGCGTGACCGCCAGCTGAGTGTCGTCAGCGTATGAGACCATAGTCAAGCCCCACCTCCTGACGACATCAGCCAGCGGCCTCACGTACAGATTAAATAGCGTGGGACTCAGCGAGGATCCCTGGGGGACCCCCTGGTCCAGCGGATGGAATTTGGACTGATGGGGTGGGATCGCTACGCAAAAAGATCGATCGGCAAGAAAGGAGCGGAACCACTGAAGGGCAGTCCCAGAAATACCAGCTTCTTCTAGGCGCTGGAGAAGGATTTTATGGGAGACGGTGTCAAAGGCGGCGCTAAGATCTAATAAAACAAGCGCCGCCGTTTGACCCGAATCTAACCCCATGCGCAGATGTTCCACCATGTAAAGAAGGGCTGTCTCCGTGCTGTGATCAGCGCGGAAACCATTCTGCGTAGGGTCTAGGATATTTGCCCGCAAAAGGTGATCCGAGAGGACTCTATTCACGTGTGCCTCCACTACTTTCGTTGGCCACGGAAGAAGTGAAATCGGCCGGTGGTTCTCTGGTTTAAGAGAATCTAAACCCGGCTTCTTCAAGATCGGCGTACCCACTGCATGCTTCCAACTGGCAGGAACCCTGCCGGTGGCGAGCGAAAGGTTGATCAAAGAGCACACCAGTAAAAAGTCCAGAGACAACGGGTCCCTGAAAAGAGCCGGTCTCAGTGGATCTGCCGGAGAACTGGACTTAGTATGGTTGGCCAATTGATTAAAACCCTCAGGCGATAAGCAGGAAAAGGTGTGCAGGACCGTATTTTCCTCGGGCCTAAGAGACGGTCCGGCGTCCTGAATAGAAATAGAAAATGAACGACGAATGGCTTGGACCTTCTCCAAAAAGAAGTTCGCCAATGCCTCACAATGTAAAATAGAGCCAGTGTCATTGGTAGAGACCTTTTTTGCCATTAGATCTTTAAGGGCCTTAAAAATAGCTTTGGAGGGGTTAGAACTGTTGCGAAACTCAAGGGAATAAAAAGCCGCACGCGCTCTGCAGACTGCACGATGGTAAACTTTAATAGTGGCAAGATATGACACTTTTTTACTAGTGTCATAAGCTTTCCGCCACTCTCGTTCACCGCGTCTGCACACCCTCTTCAGTGTACGTAGAGAGTCATCGTACCAGGGACTAGGGTCCCTTACGCTACATTTGCTCAGGGTAACCGGGATAATAGAATCCAAGGCACAAGTGATCCACTCGCAAAAGAGGTTGTAGTCCGTATCCACGTTGTCAAACGGGCCAAGTGGGTCCTCAGACAGAGTGCGATACAGGTCCTCTAATCTAAGCTTGTTCCAGTGTCGTCTAGAGACGGCTCTGGCCATGGGTTTAGGGGGGAGCTCATACAGTGGGCACTGGATCCTAACCAAAAAATGGTCAGTCCAGGCAAGAGGGGTAGAAGTAAGAACCCTAGCCTCTGTGAGGTTGGTGAAAAAAGGGTCCAAAGTATGCCCTCCCACATTGGTGGGGAAAGTAACTTATTGGGACAATTGATAGGCTTCGAGATCCGCCAGCATACTACTGACAGCAGGGGTGGTCAGTCTCTCAAAATGGAGTTTCAAATCCCCTAAAATGGAGAAATTAGCACAGCCCACTGCCAGCATACCTATAGCATCTGGGAGCGCCTCCCTAAACGACACGTCACTGCCCGGAGGGCGGTAGATTAGCATACCGGAGAAGGAGAACTGGGGGCTGATGGAAATCTGGAAAGAAGCACTTTCACAACCCGCAATTTTTAAACCTCTCCAGTCACAGGAATAGCATGATTTGACAGCAAGCGCTATACCCCCACCTCTAGTAGGGCGATTAAGGGTATACACCGAATATTCCGGCGGGAAAGCCAGGTTGAGGATAGCGGTATCGGCATCGTGCAACCAAGTCTCGGTGATGCAAAAAATATCAGGAGACTCATCCTTAACCAGGTCATAGATAGCCTGGTAGTGATTCACCAGCGACCTGACATTCAGGTTCCAAATATTAAGCTTGCGTGGGAGGCATTTGTTCCTGGGTGCAGTCAATTTACCCATAGAGCAAGAGAGAACTGGAGTACAAAGCGCCCATCTACCACAAACACACTGGTAGGGGCCACACAGTGGGCTCACAGGAACCGCATCACAACTGGCGACCCGATGTCTAATAGATAGTAAATCATCTCTAGAATAGCATATCGCCGTACTCACCGCGATACTAGCAGGATGTAACTCGGACATGACCGGCCCGACCGGCCCGTGACCCAGACGGGCGCAGACGGGCAGGACTCTGGCACGACTCAGGCTAAGCGAAGGCGCGCCCGCTGCGCGATACCGCTGCGCTTGGCAGTGAGCATTAAGTAGGCGTCCCTCACAAGATCCTGCGCACTAGAGCGCTCGAGGATGCTGGCGTCCGGGCAAACAACACCGTTCCAAGATGGCCGCTCCGAAAATGACCCCACCCCGGGAATCGGACCCGCTCTACAGCGGTGCAAACCAATTAGAGTGCAGGTGAGGGGGGCAAAGGGTCCCAGGAATCAAATCAGGTACGCAATGAAGCAGGAAACGATGTCAGGGACAAGAACACATGAGTAAGTCGGAACTCTTTCTATTTACAGAAAATAAGTAAAAATCTGTTCTCTCAGCTCTCCCGTCTCTTTCTTGTCTCTGTAAGTGCTTGTGCCTCCATAAGGGAGCAATAGTTTCAGTACTTTATCATGGCTAGTGATGTATGTTTTATTTCTTCTGCAGTTTGTGATATGTCATATTGAAATACATATTAAACAATCTGCAGGTTATATAATACAAACATTAACAAAGCCTCTAAGTGTAGCTTTTTATCGTTGCAACTGCTGGATATTGGATGGTGAGGCTGTTTGTGTTTGTGTGAATGGATGAGTCAGTGATTGCAGGGACTGACTGAGCATTTGTGTAAATGTGGGTGGCTGGGTATACAAGTTGGGTGAATGGCAGAGGACACCAATGTGGATGAGTGAATGGGTAGGTGACAGACGGCAGTGGGTGAATGAATTGTCGAATGCAGATGGGTGATTAATGAATTGAAGTAAGTGGATAGTGAGACTAAATAGCACAATCCAAATCCATGTTTGTATTAGTGCCACACCACTATTTTCAAACACCAGCCCCCACTCGTTGGTGGGTTGACCACAAACCTATAATCGTCTGAGTCTATATTCTGTCATTTGAAGCCAACATACTCCCTTCTACACTTACATAACCCAACCAAGCAGGTGGGGATCTCTAAATAGAGAGAGGGGTCATAAGTGCACAACTCCATAGTGTTTCTAGTATGCAGCTGCCGGGGTTGCTAAATGCAACGGTTGCCGAATACCAGGACAGACTATTTTTTTTCCAACTCTAGAGTCTTTCTTCCATCCTCTAAATTTCCGTCTCCTCTCACTCTTGCAGCTTCTTTTTCACCCCAGCTTTTTCCCTTTCTCACTGTTTTCTTATATTGCTGTTTTCCTCATTTCTGCGTTTTTTTACCTTTCTCTTTATTGCTCTTAGTCAAAATCTCATATGACAAATAAGTCCTATGTCGCCAAAAACATGTGCTGCTGACCACCACCTGCACACACTGTCACACATAAGGCACAGAGTATAGCTATATTAATTCATAAACTAATGTGGGGCAGATTGACATACTTACTGGATGCAGTGGGCGGCAGACACCACCCAGCTTTCTGAGATCAGGGACCCTCCACAGAGATGTTTCCCGTGAAAGAGTAGGTTGATCTGCCAGGGCCACTCTCCAGACAAGGCCTCGGTCCCAGTTATGGTTTTGTTTTGGAGAGGTGGGCGGCCACAAACTGCAAAAAGAGGAAATATTTAAAAGGATGTGCAACAACTGAAAACATGCATACACTCTGACTCAGAAGTAGACTGAAATAAAGGGATATTGGGAGAGTTAAGACAGATCGATTTTCTGAAAGGTGGTCAGGCTTGACACAGTAAGTCAAAAGACGGTTTTGTTTTCCATCAAAGGCGTTTTAGACTGTGCCTTCCCTTTCGCCCAGGGCAGTCAAATACTTACTTCCTGCTGACATTACTGTAACTTTTGGGTGTTGAAAGACTGATAATCTTTTGGCACCACTGACTGTATCTTCTTCTCATGATAGTATTGAAATGTTGCGGTAGACCAGTATATGAGGATGATGACTCTGGAAGCCTTTGGAACACTTATACAATGAGATTCTGGTGGCACTTATGCACTCCCTGGGTTTTGAGAGGGTAATATTAAATGCCAGCAATGCATCTTACGTGCAGCGACAGGCTGCTATGCTTCTGGCAGCACTGTATGTTCATGCCTTTAACAGACGGCTACTTCTTTCGGAGAGTGATGGGTTACTATGCTGTCAGCAGTACTGTAGAAACACACTCTCTGAGCAAACTCATGCTTGTACAGGGGTCAGAGTTCTGAATGCTCCAGTCATTGTTGAATCTGTGCAATTTCCCGCTATTGGGTATCATCAGGTCAAATCTGCCACAATTTACTGAGTAAAAAAAGCAGTACATTCCACATTTTCGCGCACCCGACAATCTCGTCATTACATAAGATAAATACTGTACCACTTTCTGAGTCAACTGTGAGATGCTTGAGGAACCTGTGTACTTTCTGGAAAGTGACGTTCTAATGATGTTGGCATCATGCTGCCTTTTGATGAATGACAGAAGATGTGCTGTTTTTCCGAATTGGCTGTTTTGTTCACTGACACATAGGGGTTGGTACTAAACGTTCTGGACAGTGACAGGCTGATATTGTTTTGAGAGCTGCTGGGACGGGAATGTCGTCTGTAAGGTAAACAGGCATGTACCCCTGCCCCGAGTGTCTAATTGCATGTGAAATTTGTATCCTGACTTTTATTTGGCTCGAGTTACATGCTAACCTGAGCCTAGGCCTGACCATGACAATGCGAGGTCCAGGACCTGTCCTGTGAGTTGGAAGGGCACATCAAGCATAACCTCATATACGGCAAACATTACTTGCCCTGAGTATATCATACAAAGTAACAGCATAGTGTGTTTTGTGAATTTATAGTGTGACAGATCTTTTTCTCTGTTTCAATGAGAGCGAGAACTACACTCCCTTCTGTTGTATCATTCCGCTGCTATGTGAAGCTCAGAACCTTTCACTGACATACCGTGTGTGTGTTGAGTGTTTGTATATGTGCAGTGTATGTGTGGAGCATGTATGATTGTAGAACTCAGTGTGTTGCATGAGTCTGGGTACGGGGACCAGTAGGATCCATTTTGAATGTTCTGGTTTAGCATGTCACAAGGTGGAGGGTGTGGAACCATTCCTCCGACAGTAGAAGCGTTCGACATTCCTGTTTTTGAAGGGTAGACACTGAAGTGGGGATATGAAGCTAGGGCTACCTTGAAAACATCCATGAGAGCCTGTTAGCAAAAGGTTGCTGATTAATTCTTCCTGAGCACTTGCATTTGGTAGCTGGCAGGGGTGATGATTAGGATTGTAATTTCTGCTGTTAAAGGCGAGGATGTTTCTAGCCAGGGCCTTGTATTATTTTTGTTGCCTTTGATTGCAGTTTCATGGAAGGTATTGGTAGCCAGGTGCAGACAACTTACACTCTATTGTGAGATCCAACACTTTGCACAATAGCTGTGTCTGAAGATCAGCTTGAAAATGATTTCTGAAAGACAACCAACTCAAACTGGTACTGAAGCTTTAGACGGTGGATCCACATCCCAGTCTTGAAAATGTGAATGAAAGTGGGACCCAACAACCTCACTTTGTTTCAGTTGCAGGTTCTTCATGAGCAAGGAAGGGAGAGCTCCCTAGAGTGCTAAGAGGATTGCTATGTCACCAGGGCTAGTGTTTGCTACAGACAGTCTTTCAGGTGTGACGGCACATCACTTTAAGTCTGCAACTTCCTGGAGAAGCTGAGCATCTACATGAGCTCCTAGAAGCCTGCTAGTCTACTTAAAGAGAGAAGGAGAGTACCTAGTCATGCTGGAGGACAGACTTAATGGAAAAGCCCAACATGTTCCTGGGGTGTAAGGTACCCAGAGGTAGCTGACTGCTGAGAGGGAGCAAAGCTGGTCCTGACCCAAACTCTGCTGGGTGCCCCGATCTCCTGTTGCACCACCCACTGTATGCTGTATAAAGAAGTATTCACCAAGTTGTCACCTTGCGTTCTGCTATTCTCACAATCAAATCTGAGAGCCTAATGCTGCCACTGTAAATTGAGGTGTCTACCCTAGAGAAGCTGCTGCATTGACCTCTAAGGCCATAACTGTTGAAAAGGTGCATCCATCTTCACCGGCCTTTGGAACCTCAAACACCGACAAACACCTATTTGCACAGGCCTTCAGAAATGTAACTGCTGAAGACTAGCATCTACTTGCACTGTTCTCCACTGCCGCAACTCCCAATGATGAGCATCCATCTGCATCAACCATAGACCATAGGGATATCTGCATTTCATTAGACCAATTTGGGGGTATACAATTCGGTATTTGACCCACCTATGGATTGCATAGTTTTTAGTAACACTGTGTGATTATAGTACTTTCTTTTACTTAAAATACTGTCACTGGGAGGGGCGTGGCTTGGGAGCCAAGCATGGCAGACACTTCTCAGTAGAGCTCCGCTGGCCTAAGCCCATAATCATCAACATCCTCCGTCTATCCTGACCCCAGCGACTATCTGGGCTGCGGTACGAAGCGTGCGGACATCACTGCTCCTCATGGGTCCCGCATTTGGGAGAGACAAGCTTTATTGACCTGGGTCGGGCCCGATGTAACTGTGGCCTAGAAGGAGAAGGCATGGAGCGCGATGCAGGCAGCAACCTTGCGCACCCAAGGCGGTGCTTGATGGCGGTGGTGGAGGCGGCTAACAGCCGTGCAGTGTATGCGTCCATTCTGCTGCAGCGGCCTGTGACTCCCGGTTGGAGAGCCCATCCAGTTCGGCGGGCGAGGGTCGCCTCATCAAGGGACCAAGACACCGGTAAGGCCTGGGGGGACCGGGGATTACTGGGCCTTGCTTCGCCCAGAGCGGCCTGCGGGCAGATGTCTCCTTCTCTCCCCCTGAGTCTCCATGGAGCATTACAACTGCAGCCCCCCTGGTCCTTGAAAGCATGGTCTGGAACTGGACCGGGACCCTAGTTAGCGCTGTTGCGGTCCGGGGGTGTGCTCAGCCCCGGGCCAGAATTCCTGAAGGGTGTGGTGGCCCCCATCCTGTATACGGCATCACATGATTGAGCGGTGAGTGTGTAAAGCTCCTGAGCAGCGCGCGGGGGTAGCGCTGGCACCAACCTGGGTACCCTCATCGTCGGCACTGTGCCGACGCCCGTTAAGAATTGGCGGCGGCCTGCGCCGGGACGTGGCCAAGGCAGGCCCGATTGCGGCGATCCTGAGTGCACTTGACCTGGGTGGACGCCTAGGCCGGGGATCCGGCGAATCTGGTCCCTTTAGGGCAGGGGTCTCCAAACCGGTCCTGGAGGGCCGGATCCATGCCAGATTTTTTAAATTACTACATGTATCTCAATGGGGATATCCAAAAAATCTGGAATGGATCCGGCCCTCCAGGACCGGTTTGGAGACCCCTGCTTTAGGGGGTCTACTTGACTGCCCTCCCCAGGCGGCGTTAGAGGCTGGGCTAGGCCTGGTGCGGATGGCTGTCGGGGACGCCATATTGCGTGACACCTGGCAGGGAGCTCTGCCCCGGATCGAATTGTGACGTCACACATGGTGTAGTAGGCCTGGCCTAGAGGATTCACATCTGTCTGCCGTGAAGGGGTGTCTGGGCTTATCTGATCTACCTGCCCTTGTTATACGCTCTTCGTCGCATATCTCTGCTCGCCTCCTCCTCCAACAATGGGCAAGGACAAACAGGGAGCAGCTGCCCCCAAGCAAAGCACAATGGACCATTATTCCACCACAGGTTCAGGAAAGGAAGGCGCTGAGGGCTCGTCCCCAGACAACGCTGCCCTGTTGGGGCCATTACCCAGTCACGGGCAGCACTCGAAGCCCAGATCGGGCTGTCGAATCAGAGGTGTCATTCCTCCGCCAAGACCTCGAGCAAGCAAAAAATGACTGCTGCACTACGCGTGTTTGCACTGTGCTACGTGCAATTCGCGTAGTGCGAAGTAATGCAAACTTCGCAAACTATGCAAGCGTAGCGTAGTGCTTTGCCCAGGCTTAGTGACATCGGGGACCACAAAATTAGGCAAACTCACCAGACACTCAATACACATGCTAAGACCACTATCCATAAAACCAGAGTGGCATGGGCGGCGGATCTTCTGGCCCTCACAGACAATGACAGGGCCAAAGCCTTGGCCAGCCCTTGGTATGCAGCTTTGTCCGCTAGATACAGGCTAATCCAGTTTAAGTATCTCCATGGAGTGTATTACACTCGCCATCGGTTATGGAAAATGGGTGCAACTCAGTTCCCTATGTGCCTCTGTTGCTGCTCTGAGGATGGTTCCTTTTTGCATATAGTGTGGAGTTGCGCAGCCATTAAGTCGTTCTGGACCAGTGTGGTGTCCTGCCTGGGCCAGGCCCTGGTGTGGACTATTCCTCTCAACCCCAGACTAGTGCTTCTACATGACACAGACGACATTGGGGGATATCGCTATAAACAGCACCTTTTATTTTTGGCCCTCACTTTAGCCAAAAGGGACATAGCAAGGCACTGGAGGGACTCCTTCCCGCCCTGGGTGACTAAATGAAAAGAGGCTCTGGACAGATGTAAGACGGACACAATTGTGGTGTTTCCAGTGAGGGGGTGCCCTCAGAAGCAAGGGAAGAGTTGGGCCCCTTGGCCTGCTTATAGAGGTATAGATCTGCCCCCAATGTCAGTCTGCCTCCCATGACCCCATTGAACAATTGGTGGTTCGCAACTCACCTCTTTAGTGTGATGATCTTGTCTATCTGTGTATGGAAATTGGTATATATTGTATGTGTAATGCTTTATAAGTGTGTTTGGTGCTGTTTAAAGTATTTTCGGTCTGTTGTTCTGCAGACCATATGAGTTTTGCATGATGTACCTAAGTACTTTATTTCATGCACATTATTTGTATTATCCTCGCTGGGCTTCACCCATTTGGTAAACTGGAAAATCAATAAAAATGTATTGTTAAAAAAAAATACAATCACTGGACAGGACGATACTTTATAGTGATGTTAGTTGACTGTTGAGTTCTGGGTTCCGACCCCAACCAACGTTTCTGAGAAGCCTGTGACTGCTCGACCTCGCTAGTCTGAAAGCCAAGTGTGGAAAGGACTGTACATGTTTCAGTTTGGAGAGCCATAGTAAGATGGACTCCGAGATATGAGTGCCAAACAATCTCAACTGCTATGGTTGGGGCCCAGAAGCTCCTGTCTGCCCCAAGTCCCCCCAAATGGGATCTGACAGTGGTGCTCTCAATTATGTCATGTCTCATGTTGCAATACTTAGACAAACAGCAAACATGAACTTGGCTCTGAGGAAGAAGAGTAAATATCCATGGCTAGGTGATAAGGGGATGGCGCAGGGCTGGGCAAAAAACACAACAAAAAAGAGGAGGGTGGAAATGGCAAACAACATTACTTTCCTTTTGCAACATTCTTTTTGATGGAAATCAGAGCTCCCATAGAGTCCTTAAGCGAACAATTACATCAGGAGTCAGGTTGGATCTGACATTTGTAAGCAGTTCTTTGTCACTGATGGTAGGTGGTGCCTAACCAGTCAGACTACAAAAAACACAGTTGATGGACAGAATGCAGAACAATGTCTTACATTCACCCCAGTACAAAGATCTGGGCCTAAATCCATCGTTTTTTTGCACTCCACACCACCCTAGGTCAGACAATGGCTCTATGCAAATCAGCCATGACCCTGTACCTCATGGGAACAGTCCAGCCCGAACTACCAAGCCATGTCTTTCCTAGACCGCAATCAAGCATCCAAGGACCGGTTTCTGGCTATCAGCCTTCTTCAGCCTGGATAGCTTGATTCCAGTGATGTGGAGAGCCTGGGACTCACGTCTGAGCATACCCAGCCCACTCGGGGTGAAAATTGCAAAAAACACAGTTGATGGACAGAATGCAGAACAATGTCTTACATTCACCCCAGTACAAAGATCTGGGCCTAAATCCATAGATTTTTTTGCACTCCACACAACCCTAGCTCAGACAATGGCTCTATGCAAATCAGCCTTGACCCTGTGCCTCATGGGAACAGTCCAGCCCGAACTACCAAGCCATGTCTTTCCTAGACCGGAATCAAGCATCCAAGGACCGGTTTCTGGCTATCAGCCTTCTTCAGCCTGGATAGCTTGATTCCAGTGATGTGGAGAGCCTGGGACTCACGTCTGAGCATACCCAGCCCACTCTGGGTGAAAATTGCAAAAAACACAGTTGATGGACAGAATGCAGAACAATGTCTTACATTCACCCCAGTACAAAGATGTGGGCCTAAATCCTCGTTTTTTTGCACTCCACACCACCCTAGGTCAGACAATGGCTCTATGCAAATCAGCCTTGAACCTGTGCCTTATGGGAACAGTCCAGCCCGAACTACCAAGCCATGTCTTTCCTAGACCGAATCAAGCATCCAAGGACTGGTTTCTGGCTATCAGCCTTCTTCAGCCTGGATAGCTTGATTCCAGTGATGTGGAGAGGCTGGGACTCACGTCTGAGCATACTCAGCCCACTCGGGGTGAAAATTGCAAAAAACACAGTTGATGGACAGAATGCAGAACAATGACTTACATTCACCCCAGTACAAAGATCTGGGCCTAAATCCATCGTTTTTTTGCACTCCACACCACCCTATGTCAGACAATGGCTCTATGCAAATCAGCCTTGACCCTGTGCCTCATGAGAACAGTCCAGCCCGAACTACCACGCCATGTCTTTCCTAGACCCGAATCAAGCATTAAAGGACCGGTTTCTGGCTATTAGCCTTCTTCAGCCTGGGTAGCTTTATTCCAGTGATGTGGAGAGCCTGGGACTCACGTCTGAGCTTACCCAGCCCACTCGGGGTGAAAAGTGCAAAAAACACAGTTGATGGACAGAATGCAGAACAATGTCTTACATTCACCCCAGTACAAAGATCTGGGCCTAAATCCATTGTTTTTTTGCGCTCCACGCCACCCTAGGTCAGACAATGGCTCTATGCAAATCAGCCTTGACCCTGTGCCTCATGGGAACAGTTCAGCCCAAACTACCAAGCCATGTCTTTCCTAGACCGGAATCAAGCATCCAAGGACCGGTTTCTGGCTATCAGCCTTCTTCAGCCTGGATAGCTTGATTCCAGTGATGTGGAGAGCCTGGGACTCACGTCTGAGCATACCCAGCCCACTCGGGGTGAAAATTGCAAAAAACACACTTGATGGACAGAATGCAGAACAATGTCTTACATTCACCCCAATACAAAGATCTGGGCCTAAATCCATCGTTTTTTTGCACTCCACACCACCCTAGGTCAGACAATGGCTCTATGCAAATCAGCCTTGACCCTGTGCCTCATGGGAACAGTTCAGCCCAAACTACCAAGCCATGTCTTTCCTAGACCGTAATCAAGCATCCAAGGACCGGTTTCTGGCTATCAGCCTTCTTCAGCCTGGATAGCTTGACTCCAGTGATGTGGAGAGCCTGGGACTCACGTCTGAGCATACCCAGCTCACTCGGGGTGAAAATTGCAAAAAACACAGTTGATGGACAGAATGCAGAACAATGTCTTACATTCACCCCAGTACAAAGATCTGGGCCTAAATCCATCGTTTTTTGCACTCCACACCACCCTAGGTCAGACAATGGCTCTATGCAAATCAGCCTTGACCCTGTGCCTCATGGGAACAGTCCAGCCCGAACTACCAAGACATGTCTTTCCTAGACCGGAATCAAGCATCCAAGGACTGGTTTCTGGCTATCAGCCTTCTTCAGCCTGGATAGCTTGATTCCAGTGATGTGGAGAGCCTGGGACTCACGTCTGAGCATACTCAGCCCACTCGGGGTGAAAATTGCAAAAAACACAGTTGATGGACAGAATGCAGAACAATGACTTACATTCACCCCAGTACAAAGATCTGGGCCTAAATCCATCGTTTTTTGCACTCCACACCACCCTAGGTCAGACAATGGCTCTATGCAAATCAGCCTTGACCCTGTGCCTCATGGGAACAGTCCAGCCCGAACTACCAAGCAATGTCTTTCCTAGACCGGAATCAAGCATTCAAGGACCTGTTTCTGGCTATCAGCCTTCTTCAGCTTGGATAGCTTGATTCCAGTGATGTAGAGAGCCTGGGACTCACGTCTGAGCATACCCTGCCCACTCGGGGAGAAAATTGCAAAAAACACAGTTGATGGACAGAATGCAGAATAATGTCTTACATTCACCCCAGTATAAAGATCTGGGCCTAAATCCTCGTTTTTTTGCACTCCACACCACCCTAGGTCAGACAATGGCTCTATGCAAATCAGCCTTGAACCTGTGCCTCATGGGAACAGTCCAGCCCGAACTACCAAGCCATGTCTTTCCTAGACCGGAATCAAGCATCCAATGACTGGTTTCTGGCTATCAGCCTTCTTCAGCCTGGATAGCTTGATTCTAGTGATGTGGAGAGCCTGGGACTCACGTCTGAGCATACTCAGCCCACTCGGGGTGAAAATTGCAAAAAACACAGTTGATGGACAGAATGCAGAACAATGACTTACATTCACCCCAGTACAAAGATCTGGGCCTAAATCCATTGTTTTTTTGCGCTCCACGCCACCCTAGGTCAGACAATGGCTCTATGCAAATCAGCCTTGACCCTGTGCCTCATGGGAACAGTCCAGCCCGAACTACCAAGCCATGTCTTTTCTAGACCGGAATCAATCATCCAAGGACTGGTTTCTGGCTATCAGCCTTCTTCAGCCTGGATAGCTTGACTCCAGCGATGTGGAGAGCCTGGGACTCACGTCTGAGCATACCCAGCTCACTCGGGGTGAAAATTGCAAAAAACACAGTTGATGGACAGAATGCAGGACAATGACTTTCATTCACCCCAGTACAAAGATCTGGGCCTAAATCCATCTTTTTTTGCACTCCACACCACCCTAGGTCAGACAATGGCTCTATGCAAATCAGCCTTGACCCTGTGCCTCATGAGAACAGTCCAGCCCAAACTACCACGCCATGTCTTTCCTAGCCCCGAATCAAGCATTAAAGGACCGGTTTCTGGCTATTAGCCTTCTTCAGCCTGGGTAGCTTTATTCCAGTGATGTGGAGAGCCTGGGACTCACGACTGAGCATACCCAGCCCACTCGGGGTGAAAAGTGCAAAAAACACAGTTGATGGACAGAATGCAGAACAATGTCTTACATTCACCCCAGTACAAAGATCTGGGCCTAAATCCATTGTTTTTTTGCGCTCCACGCCACCCTAGGTCAGACAATGGCTCTATGCAAATCAGCCTTGACCCTGTGCCTCATGGGAACAGTTCAGCCCAAACTACCAAGCCATGTCTTTCCTAGACCGGAATCAAGCATCCAAGGACCGGTTTCTGGCTATCAGCCTTCTTCAGCCTGGATAGCTTGATTCCAGTGATGTGGAGAGCCTGGGACTCACGTCTGAGCATACCCAGCCCACTCGGGGTGAAAATTGCAAAAAACACACTTGATGGACAGAATGCAGAACAATGTCTTACATTCACCCCAATACAAAGATCTGGGCCTAAATCCATCGTTTTTTTGCACTCCACACCACCCTAGGTCAGACAATGGCTCTATGCAAATCAGCCTTGACCCTGTGCCTCATGGGAACAGTCCAGCCCGAACTACCAAGCCATGTCTTTCCTAGACCGTAATCAAGCATCCAAGGACCGGTTTCTGGCTATCAGCCTTCTTCAGCCTGGATAGCTTGACTCCAGTGATGTGGAGAGCCTGGGACTCACGTCTGAGCATTCCCAGCTCACTCGGGGTGAAAATTGCAAAAAACACAGTTGATGGACAGAATGCAGAACAATGTCTTACATTCACCCCAGTACAAAGATCTGGGCCTAAATCCATCGTTTTTTGCACTCCACACCACCCTAGGTCAGACAATGGCTCTATGCAAATCAACCTTGACCCTGTGCCTCATGGGAACAGTCCAGCCCGAACTACCAAGCCATGTCTTTCCTAGACCGGAATCAAGCATCCAAGGACTGGTTTCTGGCTATCAGCCTTCTTCAGCCTGGATAGCTTGATTCCAGTGATGTGGAGAGCCTGGGACTCACGTCTGAGCATACTCAGCCCACTCGGGGTGAAAATTGCAAAAAACACAGTTGATGGACAGAATGCAGAACAATGACTTACATTCACCCCAGTACAAAGATCTGGGCCTAAATCCATCGTTTTTTGCACTCCACACCACCCTAGGTCAGACAATGGCTCTATGCAAATCAGCCTTGACCCTGTGCCTCATGGGAACAGTCCAGCCCGAACTACCAAGCAATGTCTTTCCTAGACCGGAATCAAGCATTCAAGGACCTGTTTCTGGCTATCAGCCTTCTTCAGCTTGGATAGCTTGATTCCAGTGATGTAGAGAGCCTGGGACTCACGTCTGAGCATACCCTGCCCACTCGGGGAGAAAATTGCAAAAAACACAGTTGATGGACAGAATGCAGAACAATGTCTTACATTCACCCCAGTACAAAGATCTGGGCCTAAATCCTCGTTTTTTTGCACTCCACACCACCCTAGGTCAGACAATGGCTCTATGCAAATCAGCCTTGAACCTGTGCCTCATGGGAACAGTCCAGCCCGAACTACCAAGCCATGTCTTTCCTAGACCGGAATCAAGCATCCAAGGACTGGTTTCTGGCTATCAGCCTTCTTCAGCCTGGATAGCTTGATTCCAGTGATGTGGAGAGCCTGGGACTCACGTCTGAGCATACTCAGCCCACTCGGGGTGAAAATTGCAAAAAACACAGTTGATGGACAGAATGCAGAACAATGACTTACATTCACCCCAGTACAAAGATCTGGGCCTAAATCCATCGTTTTTTTGCACTCCACACCACCCTAGGTCAGACAATGGCTCTATGTAAATCAGCCTTGACCCTGTGCCTCATGAGAACAGTCCAGCCCGAACTACCACGCCATGTCTTTCCTAGACCCGAATCAAGCATTAAAGGACCGGTTTCTGGATATTAGCCTTCTTCAGCCTGGGTAGCTTTATTCCAGTGATGTGGAGAGCCTGGGACTCACGACTGAGCATACCCAGCCCACTCGGGGTGAAAAGTGCAAAAAACACAGTTGATGGACAGAATGCAGAACAATGTCTTACATTCACCCCAATACAAAGATCTGGGCCTAAATCCATCGTTTTTTTGCACTCCACACCACCCTAGGTCAGACAATGGCTCTATGCAAATCAGCCTTGACTCTGAGCCTCATGGGAACAGTCCAGCCCGAACTACCAAGCCATGTCTTTCCTAGACCGTAATCAAGCATCCAAGGACCGGTTTCTGGCTATCAGCCTTCTTCAGCCTGGATAGCTTGACTCCAGTGATGTGGAGAGCCTGGGACTCACGTCTGAGCATACCCAGCTCACTCGGGGTGAAAATTGCAAAAAACACAGTTGATGGACAGAATGCAGAACAATGTCTTACATTCACCCCAGTACAAAGATCTGGGCCTAAATCCATCGTTTTTTGCACTCCACACCACCCTAGGTCAGACAATAGCTCTATGCAAATCAGCCTTGACCCTGTGCCTCATGGGAACAGTCCAGCCCGAACTACCAAGCAATGTCTTTCCTAGACCGGAATCAAGCATTCAAGGACCTGTTTCTGGCTATCAGCCTTCTTCAGCTTGGATAGCTTGATTCCAGTGATGTGGAGAGCCTGGGACTCACGTCTGAGCATACCCTGCCCACTCGGGGGAGAAAATTGCAAAAAACACAGTTGATGGACAGAATGCAGAACAATGTCTTACATTCACCCCAGTACAAAGATCTGGTCCCAAATCCATCGTTTTTTTGCACTCCACACCACCCTAGGTCAGACACTGGCTCTATGCAAATCAGCCTTGACCCTGTGCCTCATGGGAACAGTCCAGCCCGAACTACCAAGCCATGTCTTTCCGAGACCGGAATCAAGCATCCAAGGACCGGTTTCTGGCTATCAGCCTTCTTCAGCCTGGATAGCTTGACTCCAGTGAGGTGGAGAGCCTGGGACTCACGTCTGAGCATACCCCGTCCACAAAGATCTGGCCCTAAATCCATTGTTTTTTTGCATTCCGGTGTGGAGTGCAAAAAAAACGATGGATTTAGGCCCAGATCTTTGTACTGGGGTGATTGTAAGACATTGTTCTGCATTCAGTCCATCAACTGTGTTTTTTGCAATTTTCACCCCGAGTGGGCTGGGTATGCTCAGACGTGAGTCCCAGGCTCTCCACATCACTGGAGTCAAGCTATCCAAGCTGAAGAAGGCTGATAGACAGAAACCGGTCCTTGGATGCTTGATTCTGGTCTAGGAAAGACATGGCTTGGTAGTTCGGGCTGGACTGTTCCCATGAGGCACAGGGTCAAGGCTGATTTGCATAGAGCCATTGTCTGACCTAGGGTGGTGTGGAGTGCAAAAAAACGATGGATTTAGGCCCAGATCTTTGTACTGGGGTGAATGTAAGACATTGTTCTGCATTCTGTCCATCAACTGTGTTTTTTGCAATTTTCACCCCGAGTGGGCTGGGTATGCTCAGACGTGATTCCCAGGCTCTCCACATCACTGGAATCAAACTATCCAGGCTGAAGAAGGCTGATAGCCAGAAACCGGTCCTTGGATGCTTGATTCCGGTCTAGGAAAGACATGGCTTGGTAGTTCGGGCTGGACTGTTCCCATGAGGCACAGGGTCAAGGCTGATTTGCATAGAGCCATTGTCTGACCTAGGGTGGTGTGGAGTGCACAAAAAGATGGATTTAGGCCCAGATCTTTGTACTGGGGTGAATGTAAGACATTGTTCTGCATTCTGTCCATCAACTGTGTTTTTTGCCATTTTCACCCCGAGTGGGCTGGGTATGCTCAGACGTGAGTCCCAGGCTCTCCACATCACTGGAGTCAAGCTATCCAGGCTGAAGAAGGCGGATAGCCAGAAACCGGTCCTTGGATGCTTGGTTCCGGTCTAGGAAAGACATGGCTTGGTAGTTCGTGCTGGACTGTTCCCATGAGGCACAGGGTCAAGGCTGATTTGCATAGAGCCATTGTCTGACCTAGGGTGGTGTGGAGTGCAAAAAAACGATGGATTTAGGCCCAGATCTTTGTACTGGGATGAATGTAAGACATTGTTCTGCATTCTGTCCATCAACTGTGTTTTTTGCAATTTTCCCCCCGAGTGGGCTGGGTATGCTCAGACGTGAGTCCCAGGCTCTCCACATCACTGGAGTCAAGCTATCCAGGCTGAAGAAGGCTGATAGCCAGAAACCGGTCCTTGGATGCTTGATTCCGGTCTAGGAAAGACATGGCTTGGTAGTTTGGGCTGGACTGTTCCCATGAGGCACAGGGTCAAAGCTGATTTGCATATAGCCATTGTCTGACCTAGGGTGGTGTGGAGTGCAAAAGAACGATGGATTTAGGCCCAGATTGAGGTTCCGTGACGATTTGAACCCGTGTTTTCAACATTGTCGTAAACGCATAATTTTGGTATCAGTGAACCGCAAATGATCCATTTAGCATATCCTGGTGTTTTCGCTATGCTACGAGCAAGAGCACTCCTGTTATAAACACATTTCTGATTCACCCATGGCATCCATCTTAGAGTATGACAGCCATTTTGTATTCTTGCCCTCACATAGTCAATGGACACGCAATGACCTCTGATCAACGCATTTCGTTTAAGGACACGTAAGCCTTAGCCGGCGATTCACCTTGCTAAATGACACGTGCACTTTCGGACAGAAACGCTGTGGCCGCATGACTCGGCAAAAGCTGCCTCCCCAGCCTGAGGCCAGTCCTGCTATACTGGTTCTCGTGTTCGTTGGCCTGAGCATGATAAGACGGCCGAGGCCGGTAGCCTTGCCCATTTACGACCCACAAACATCTCTTATCCTGCTTTTCTATCTTCTGCACCTGGCTCTGCTCCTTTCCTTCTGGGCCTTTATTAGGGGGAGGTAACAAAATTTACGATGAGGCGGTCCGGCTCTTGAATGAAAAGTTGACATGGGATTATGATGGAACAGTGGGAACCCCTCGTTCGTAATGTTTTGACATCAGATATTGTTGACGATTCTTGTGTAACGCCAAGTATTTATTGTTTAGGACATGAAGGTTTAGAAATGTACTAGCATGTGGAGAATGTTGCCCCAAGCTGAAAATTTAGTATTTAAGGAGCAAACCACTTTGTACAAATCGAACAGGCTCCTAGATTCTGCCCGTGTGTAGTTTCTGTGACTTCTGTGTCCCTGCAGTAATAAACCTTTGGTCTTTGACGCCACCATCGAGAAGCCCGTGTTTCTGTTTATTTGTGCACCAAGACAGGTAGAACTCCGGGGTCTTCGGGTGTTGTCCCTGACACCTCTGGACGGAACCAAAAAGTCCAGAACTCCAATTGGCGCCCAACGTAGGGCGACGTCATTCGGTACCGGTCCAAAAGCCTGAAGAGTTCGAGAAGCTTCGTGTGAAGATTCCAGAGGGAGGCGCCCCACTTCATCGATCCCGGCATATCGCAAAAGTGGCCCGACGTTCTCTTCCACGAGGGTTCCCGCTCGGACGGCTGCAGTGGTCCGCTGTCTTGACTGTCGCCCTGTCTTGGACCCGAGGTGCAGACCTTAGTACGGCGAGACAAGACGGGTTTCTCCTTGGTGACGTCTTCAGTGCCTCAGTTAAGTATTAAGTGGTTGCTAGTTGTTTGGTTACTTCGTAAGGGTTTGCTCCTGTTTGGATAATCCTTTTAGTTCTTGGTTTGGTTTGGTTTCGTAAGATTATCACTGGTTGTTCTGGTTACGATAATCATTTGGTTTAGTTTGGGTATCGATACATTTGTTCGCTTTGGTAGGCCTAAGTTCTTGGTTCAAGTGTGCACCTTTTGTTTGTGTCTGTTTGTGTTCCGGATTACAAAATGGTAAGTCGGAAAAATTGTATGTTGTCTTGTTTTGGTTGCAACAGGGATTCCCGGTTGGAGGACTCATGTCTGGTTCCTCCGATTGGAACTCCTCTTTATGATCTTTATTGCAAGTTCGGTGTGGGCCCTATCTCTTATAACGAGGTATGGATCCGCTACACGGAAAAAGACGGTGTCCTTAGTTGGCCACTGCATGGTAGTTTTGAACCTGAAATTCTTGACAATTTAGAAATAAAATTGTTTAAGAAGAAAGCCCGGCCGGCAATGTTTGATTCTTTCCGTTATTGGCGAAAAGAATCCAAACAGAGAGAAACTAAAAAGCTGAAGAAAGAACAGAAAGAACAGGAGTTGACTTTAGAACAGTCTGCCAAGCAGCTGCAACTCAATGAATCTGAGAAAGCGATGGAGGTGGCCAATAGAGAGCGTAATCTAGCGATAGACAAGTGCTATCCTGCCTTGCCATCGAGTACAGCTAAGACAGTAGAGGACCCTGAAAAGGATCCCCTGTTGTCTTACTTGTTGAGGTCACCCCCACCATATGTACAGGGTGCTACAGCTCCACCTTTACCGGTTGCTGGACAGCCTGGTATTCCTGCTCCTGCTCCCCCGAATCAAGCTCCTGTACTTCCTGTGGTTATTCTTAATGTTCCTCCTCCGGCACCCCCTCTTCCAGGGTTGCCAGCTCCTCTGCCTATGCCTGTACCGCTGAATCCTGTTGTTTCACAAGCTACCTTGCCTGCTACCCCTACTGTTGCTGTTTCTTCTGTCCCTACTACTACTCTTCTTCAAACTTCTGCAAGCTATATGACTCCGCTTTCTGTTCGTCGGAGAATCACTGATTCTGTCACTAATATCCTATCTCCCTTTTACAAAACTTTGATTAGGAGTCCTGTCTCTGATTCCGTTCAGAGACGTAGTCAGCTTCCTAGTAGTGAAGAACGTGGAATATTAGACTCCACTGCCCTTAGGTGGATTTCGAAGATGGGAAGATATAGTGTGCGAGATGTATTAGATACATTTATGCAATGGAAGGAACCGACACAGCGCTATGTGTTTGATGTCATGTGTTCCCTTTTACGTGAAGAATGGGAAGAGAGCGAATCTGAACAAGTACCGGATGAATTAATCCAAGTTCAACAAAAATTTGCTGCAGGTATGATAGTTGGTCAAGAGATAAAAGAAGCAATGGAATTAATTTTAGATTTTAGATTTGATCCTTCCCTTCGTTCACCAAGAGAATTAGAGAAACGTAGTGCGAAACAAGGTCGACAATATCCTATGAGAGAGGTTCCTCCAATATGGCGCGAAGCCGTTCAAGCTGATGTGAACCGTGGTATTGCAGCCGCTCCGGCCCAATTCCAGAGGGTGTGGATACACATTCCGTGGAAACGAGCTGAAGTACTAGCAGTGAAACAGGCCTTGCCAGATCCGCGTAAAAATCCAGCCGGATACTACAAAGAGTTGGCGCAAACAGTTGAAGCTTGTGTAATGAATTTAGCGGACATTGACATGTTATTTGGCAATGTAGTACCGCAACCAATTTGGGCTAAAATTCGTAAAGAAAATCATCCAGTTGCCCTAGGTGGTGATTGGGCAGCTATAATAGCGGCAGATGGTCAACAAATAGGTGGTTGTAAACCTGAACCTCTAATTGCTGATTTACCTGGTAGGATAATCGAATTAATGAAAACTTTGATGCCAGCATTGCGCGTTAACTGGGACAAGTTATCCGCATGCAGACAGAAAGAGGACGAAAGTGTCTCCGACTTTTTCACAAGGTTTGAAGAAACTTTCGTAGATCACAGTGGTCAGGATATGAGCACAGAAGGAGGCCAGAGATTATTTGTTGATAAATTTGTGCACAATCTGTTACCAGAGCTCAGTAATAAATTAAAAGATTCTGAAAGTGCGTGGGCTGTCTCTACGACTGCGCAAATACTTGCAACTGCTCAGTACTATGAAAATAGGGATAAGGAAGAAAAAGAAAAGTCAGATAAGAAGACGAAAGATTTAAAAACTAAAGTCCTTTTGCAGCAGGCATATCCGCCTCACACGAATCAGACGAATCAGACTAACACACAGTAAGGGCCATATCAGAGGACAGATTATGGTTCTCAGAGACCACAATATCAATGGAATCAGTGTGCTTACTGCAAGAAGGAAGGTCATTATAAGAATGAGTGTCCAGTTTTAGCACAAAATAATGCTGCAGCGGCTCAGAGAGGTCGTGGTGGTTCTATGCAAAATTCTAGAGGTCGAGGACGAGGTGCTATGCCTCCACAAACGAATGATCGCCCTTCTAACTATTTTGATCAGCGAAATGGACAATCTACACAACCAAATAGATCTCAACAGTATCACGTTGAAGACTACTGTGAAGTTAGTGAGGAATTTCAGCAAAATGAGTACTAGGACAGCCATGGACAAAGAGAGGGAGTAGTATCAGTTCCAGTAGATCAGAGTGGGCAACATCAGGTGTAGTCGAACCGTTTCTGTTGGATACTGGTGCAGCAAAAAGTTCTATCATACATGCGAAACTCCCTGGCGCACCTTTGTCTGGCTTAACAAATGTTTCAGTAGGTTTTTCAGGCGACCCTGTTCACAACCCCGTATCTGGTCCTTTGTCTATTTCTGTTGGACCCCGTCAATTGAAAGCACCCCTGATTTTGACGACTGGTTGTAATGAAAATCTGCTTGGTTTAGACTTGTTAAAACGCCTATATGCGACTCTGTACTGTTCTCCGGCAGGAGTACAGCTTACATTGGGTAAAAGAATCATCTCCCCGATGTACTTGTCAATGGATGCGCTCCCACCAGAGCTGCGTTCTCTCCCTAATACTCTTTGGGCGACTGGTCCTAACGATGTTGGTCTTTTAGAAATTCCACCATATGTAGTCACTTTGAAAGCAAATGTCAGATTTCCACGAATCCCTCAATACAAGATATCTAGTGAAGGTGAACGAGCGCTTTTATTGATCGTGCAAGATTTGATCAAGAAAGGCGTAGTAGAAGAAACTAGAGGAAATGTCTGTAATAGTCCTGTACTGCCAATTTTGAAACGCACTGATCCTTCTAAGCCTCTAGTCTATAGGTTTGTAATCGATCTTAGAGAGGTTAACAAAATTGTGATTCCACAGTTTCCTGTGGTTCCAGACATTACTGCATTGTTAACGTTGATTCCTGCTACAGCCACATGGTTTTCAGTTATCGACTTGAAGAATGCCTTTTTCAGCATTCCAATAGCCGAGGAAAGCAGAGATATTTTCGGCTTCTCTCTAGGAGGCCAAAGCTTCCGGTTTAAACGTGCTCCACAAGGTTATTGTGAGAGCCCATCCATTTACAGTCAGGCATTAAAAAGTCAGTTAGATTCTTTTGTACTTCCTACTGGTTCTGCTTTAGTGCAATATGTCGATGATCTTCTAGTGGCTGCTGATGACAAGGAAACTTGCAAAGCAGCTACAATTTCCTTATTGCATCATTTGTCTAATTTAAATCACAAAGTGTCATCTTCCAAAATGCAATACTGTTGCCAAGAAGTGACCTACCTAGGTCATCTCTTGTCAAAGGAGGGAAGAAGGTTGACCCCAGAGAGAATAAAAGCAATTACGCAGATGAATGTTCCGAGCACACAGAGAGAATTGCGTGCCTTTTTAGGTATTACCTCATACTGTAGGCAATGGATCCCAAATTTTTCTCTTTTGGCAAAACCATTGGTGGCCTTGACTGGGAAAGGTGTTCCGAGTCCGGTGCCATGGTCTGCCGAATGTCAGCAAAGTTTTTCTGAATTACGAAATGCATTGTGTTCAGCTCCTGTGTTGGGTACACCCGACTACAGTAAACCATTTACACTCTATGTTCACGAGAGGGAAGGTTGCGCGTTGAGTGTTCTGACGCAACGATTTGGTGATAAACAACGCCCTTGTGCGTATTTCTCATCAACATTAGATCCGGTAGCCAGAGCGTTGCCTAGTTGCTTGAGAGCTACAGCAGCAGCTGCAGCATCCATTCGACAATCTGCTGGTTTGGTCATGAACAACATGCTAGTGGTCATGGTTCCTCATGCTGTGGACACACTCATGAACCGAACCAAGACACAACACCTTACCAGCGCTAGATTATCAGGCTATGAGCTGACACTGTTAGCGAGTCATATCCAGATTAAAAGATGCAATGTATTGAATCCAGCAACATTGTTGCCGACTAGCCAGGAGTCGAGTGATACCGAACCACATGACTGTTGTTTCAGAACCGAGGAAGAGACAAAAGGACGGATTGATCTTAAGGATACTCCGTTACCAGATCCAGATGGCACGTTGTATGTTGACGGGTCTTGTTTTAAATTGGAGAATGGTGATGTGACAGCTGCCTACGCAGTAACGACTTTGAGTACGATTGTGGAGACTGCAAGAGTGAGTCAGAATTTTGCCCAAGCTGCAGAATTAATCGCGTTGACAAGAGCGTGTGTTTTAGCTAAGGGAAAGAGAGTGAATGTGTTCACAGATAGTCAGTACGCATTCGGCGTTGCCCATAGTTTTGGTCGTTTGTGGAAGGAAAGAGGTTTTATTACGTCCCATGGGACTAAGATCCAACATGGTCAGCTAGTCAATGACTTGTTGGAATCTCTAACCTTGCCGACTGAAGTTGTGATTGTGAACTGCAGTGCTCATCGAGCAATCACGGATGATGTTGGTCGTGGAAATGCTTTTGCTGATGAGATAGCTAAACAGACAGCTAGGAATACGATGAGTAGAATGTATGTTGCAACGTCTGCAAGATGGATTACTGAATCAGGAATGTGTGAGGATACAGTGGGAAGTGTGAAAGCAATTCAAGAAGAAGCGACTGAAGAGGAAAAGCTTGCATGGAAAGAGAATACGGGTAAATTGGACTCGAATGGGTGTTGGATTGATTTGTCGGAACAGCAGCGTTGGAGGTTGCCTGATGCGTATGTGCTTGCGGTAGTAACGATGGCGCATGGAGCAGTGCACATCAGTTCTAAAGGGATTTGTAAGATGTTGGCTCCAGTCTGGAAGAATGATGGAATTAGTAAGTGTGCAGAAAGAGTGGTGAGAAACTGCATGATATGCCTGATGCATAATCCTGGCAAGGGAATCCCCACACCCGCTGGTCATTTCGCTCCTCCTTCCTGCCCCTTCGAAGTGATCCAATTAGACTTTATTCACATGGATCGTTGCAACAACCTCAAGTACGTTCTAGTGGTAGTCTGTGCTTTTTCAAGGTGGATCGAAGCATATCCACTAAAGGACAATACTGCCTTGTCCACTGCCAAAATCCTTCTCAAGGAGTATTTCCCCAGGTACGGCATGCCACGGATTGTATGGTCAGATAATGGGAGTGAATTCGTAGGGAAAGTTATGCAGAGTGTGTGTGCAGGTTTAAACATAAAACAAAAATTTCACAGTGCGAATCACCCCCAGTCTGCTGGTCTAGTTGAGGGCTACAATGGCACCCTCAAACTGAAACTTGCCAAGATACAGGCCTCCACGGGCTTGTCCTGGCCAGACGCACTACCGTTGGCTCTGTTATCCACAAGAGCGACTGTACATTCTCGAGTAGGGCTTAGCCCTTACGAGATTGTGTTCGGTCGACCTGCGAATGTTTGGGGGGTACCTAGACCGAAAGAATTTAAGCAGCTGGAATATCCAATGCTAATTGATTACCTTTTTGACTTGACTGCTAAATTGAGTCTCATTCACCAACAGGTTTTTGATGCTTTGCCAAAGCCACCGGAGAGTCCAGGTCATCAGCTGAAGCCCGGTGATCAAGTCGTCATAAGGAACTTTGGACGGACCAGAAATCTCCAACCCAAATTCGTCGGACCATTCCAAGTCCTGTTGGCGACGAGGACTGCTATACGTGTGGCTGGCAGAAAGAATTGGATCCATGCGACGCACGCTAAGCGTGTACCCCTTCCACTTCCTTACGATAACTGGGTGAAAAAAAGGAATTGGTGCCTCTGAAACCCAACCAGTTCCTAGATACATTTCATTCAGTGATGCAGAACTAATTACTGATCCACCGAACTCTGAATCCCTTTCTGAAACTGCTCCTCTGAACACTGAACATTTGTCCCCTGCATCAAACGAACATTTGTCATCTGCGGACTCGAACATTGTAACTCCTGCTGAAAACAGTCTGTTTCCGGATCAAACAACGCCAGGAAAATTGAGATACAACCTACGTTCTCATTCAAAAAACTAATAAAGCAGGAAACTGCCTATTTTTACATATTTGAATATTTGATACATTGCCTCCAGCCAGGAAGTTTGCTAATATTTTGCATTTCTCTATGTATATTTTGTTGTTTTAATTACCTTGCCGTCTGGGTAGCCGTAGGGTCGTGGCTTTGTGCCTAGTTGAATCTGCGGGGGCCAGACACAAGGTCGGTCTTTCTGTTAGTTCTGGGAACTCCCAGGGCTGATAGAGGCATTTTCAACTACGTACATACCATCAGTGGTCGCGAGCGGTTGTAGAAGATGGAGCTTCCTGAGCTGCACCGAGAAAATGTAATTTTTGTTCGCAGAAATAGACTCTACAAGATTCTTCATAACAGATGTTTTCTGATGCAATGTGCAATTACGTTTTTGATTGTTTTAATAACGTTGGTGGGTGGAATCGTCTTTGGAGTACATCTAATTTTTGCACCAATAACAAGTACAGTACCTCCCCTTGATCTTGTTTCTTCTACTGTTGCTTCTTACCATTCTTTTCACCCGTTCCCTGAACATGAGCAAGCTAGACGCTCAGAATTCATAAATAACACTTTTGTACAACTCTTGCATCAACACCAACTGGTAGTTAATACGACAGACTGTTGGGTATATGGATTGATACCACACACTATGGATAAAGGCATTCCTTATCTGGTCTTGCCTTTTAGCTATAATGGATCATTTCAGGCCTTCCAGACTATATTTGTCTATGCCCTTGAGACCTATCCCCCGCGTCCACCACGTTCCGCTAAATATAACTCCGCTAATAAAGCTCTAGTCAAGGGAATCATTGACATGATTAAAGACGTCAATAACACCCCATCTTATCCTAGGGATGAACTACGAGTATACCTGAGTTGGAATTCTACAGAGTATTGCATTAGTTTGGGTGAAAGCAAGCGTAAGAGCTCCACTCCAGTTTGGGTCGTGCCTCACCGAGGTCAAGTCTGTCTGCAAGGTAATGGGAGAAATCCAAGAGCTCGGCTAGGGAAGAGTGACTGCGTTGAGACTTATGTGTATCCGTCTAACTCTTCCCCTGCCTTTCTCACTGCTAAGGGTACCTACTTCATCTGTCAGGATAGGGCATATACATGGTTGCCTGCTGACTTTTCAGGTTCATGCTATATTGCTCGACTATTGCCTCCAACGTACACTGCTTCCCCAGATTATCACAAGACCAGAGTAGCAAGAGGTGTTTTCAGCAAAGAAGATACCGCTGGTCAGGAAGCCGGAGACTTCTTCAAAGGTTTCCTTCCGTTCTGGGGGCCTATGGTCAATAGTAGAAATCTACGTCAGCTAACACGGGTAGTTGAATCTACTATTACAGAAACTGCTGGTGCCCTTAGTAACTTAACAGCTGAGCTCCAGGCGGATCGACTCATGACGTTGCAGAATCGTATGGTTCTTGACGTAATACTTGCAGATCGAGGTGGGGTATGCAGAATGATCCAATCGAGCTGCTGTGTTTTCATACCCAATAATGCTCCGACTGTATATGAAGCGATCTCTAAGCTACACAAGATTTCCGACTCTATTCACGTAGACAAGGGAAACTGGTCCTTAATGGAGTCGCTTTGGACTCTACTATCAGCATGGGGATGGAAGGTTCTGATGGTCGTTGGTATTATCTTAGTATTCCTGTTCTCGTGCTGCCTTATTATCCAATGTGGTCCTGCCTTGTGTAGTCTCTGTGCTGCAACCTGTTTTAGAAAACCACCTGTGTTTGGAGACAAGGTACGAGAAAGGATGATGATGCAACAGCATATCACTGACCTAATGAACATCGAGATAGACTCTGATATAGACTGAGTAATTGCCTATGTAAGGGCAAAAGGAGGGTCTGAGGTTCCGTGACGATTTGAACCCGTGTTTTCAACATTGTCGTAAACGCATAATTTTGGTATCAGTGAACCGCAAATGATCCATTTAGCATATCCTGGTGTTTTCGCTATGCTACGAGCAAGAGCACTCCTGTTATAAACACATTTCTGATTCACCCATGGCATCCATCTTAGAGTATGACAGCCATTTTGTATTCTTGCCCTCACATAGTCAATGGACACGCAATGACCTCTGATCAACGCATTTCGTTTAAGGACACGTAAGCCTTAGCCGGCGATTCACCTTGCTAAATGACACGTGCACTTTCGGACAGAAACGCTGTGGCCGCATGACTCGGCAAAAGCTGCCTCCCCAGCCTGAGGCCAGTCCTGCTATACTGGTTCTCGTGTTCGTTGGCCTGAGCATGATAAGACGGCCGAGGCCGGTAGCCTTGCCCATTTACGACCCACAAACATCTCTTATCCTGCTTTTCTATCTTCTGCACCTGGCTCTGCTCCTTTCCTTCTGGGCCTTTATTAGGGGGAGGTAACGAAATTTACGATGAGGCGGTCCGGCTCTTGAATGAAAAGTTGACATGGGATTATGATGGAACAGTGGGACCCCCTCGTTCGTAATGTTTTGACATCAGATATTGTTGACGATTCTTGTGTAACGCCAAGTATTTATTGTTTAGGACATGAAGGTTTAGAAATGTACTAGCATGTGGAGAATGTTGCCCCAAGCTGAAAATTTAGTATTTAAGGAGCAAACCACTTTGTACAAATCGAACAGGCTCCTAGATTCTGCCCGTGTGTAGTTTCTGTGACTTCTGTGTCCCTGCAGTAATAAACCTTTGGTCTTTGACGCCACCATCGAGAAGCCCGTGTTTCTGTTTATTTGTGCACCGAGACAGGTAGAACTCCGGGGTCTTCGGGTGTTGTCCCTGACACCTCTGGACGGAACCAAAAAGTCCAGAACTCCAAGATCTTTGTACTGGGGTGAATGTAAGACATTGTTCTGCATTCTGTCCATCAACTGTGTTTTTTGCAATTTTCTCCCCGAGTGGGCTGGGTATGCTCAGACGTGAGTCCCAGGCTCTTCACATCACTGGAGTCAAGCAATCAAGGCTAAAGAAGGCTGATAGCCAGAAACAGGTACTTGGATGCTTGATTCCGGTCTAGGAAAGACATGGCTTGGTAGTTCGGGCTGGACTGTTCCCATGAGGCACAGGGTCAAGGCTGATTTGCATATAGCCACTGTCTGACCTAGGGTGGTGTGGATTGCAAAAAAATGATGGATTTAGGCCCAGATCTTTGTACTGGGGCGAATGTAAGACATTGTTCTGCATTCTGTCCATCAACTATGTTTTTTGCAGTAACCAGTCAGACTGGCATCACAAGGAGAAGCTGATAGTGACATGGGTCATGAATTCAATGCACATTTCCAATTATAACAATTAACCCACAGGGGCACTGGGTATCACAGACTCTGCTTTTGAAAATTCAAATGACCATCGAAAAGACTGTTACTGAATGTAAGTAACCTTTTTTTCTATTGAATATTTGCTCCAGTAGGTTGTTTAAGTGAACAGTCCAAAAGTAACAGCTTGGTGGAGGTTCCAGATCTTCAGTCTCAAAAATTGGAGGTACCCCTGTTACTTGCGACAGGTGGGGGAACTGAACACTAGAAAATGAGTAGGGGCCCTGTCTTTGTAGTTCCAAATTCAAAGTATCCTCAGAGGCAGATACGGGCTTCTTTAACCCTAAGAGGAACAGTCACATCAGACAATTAATAGAAGCCGTGAAATTATCAAAGACAACCTGAATCACGAAACAGGTTAGTAATAATACGGAGATATTACTGCAAATAGACACGATCTCGTAGCTAGCCCATGACTAAATCTCATATATTTGGATCCATCCAGGTGTTTACCCCAATCTACTTCGGTGGCTCCTCCGGGCATGTTGAATTTCTGTACTACCTTTTTTTAAATAAAGGTAACTCAATACATCAACATACTGTGATCATATTGCGAGAATAAAAGAATCAGATTTGTGTTAAATACATTTTTATTTTCTTGGCACATAGTTTGACGCGAGTAGAAAACCGCCACGAACAGAGCATCTACCTAATGATGTGATTACATAGATTCATCTCATCCAGTCATAAGGTACTAAGACTATAACCATAAAGTTCCACTCTATAAATCTGAGGGATAAGAGGGTATAATGGCCCATGAATTTACATGTAAAACTCCCAACGAGTAACCAATGGTTACTTTGATCAATTCTATTTCAACAAATAAGTAACCCACTAAGGCTGAGTAAATCTCTAATTGGAGATGAAACACCTAGATATACTGAAAAAATTATGATGTATAGAGAGATAGCAGGAGTACATGTCATGGATTAGGGTAGACAAGTAGCTAATTATCGTTGTATTGTTCTTTTGATTTTTAGACATCAATTTTTGTGTGTGAGCGTCCTGAGGAAGGTGTGAAGACAGAAAAACACCGAAACGCTGCGTCGACTGTGTTCACTTGTGTAATTGTCCTTTTAAAACAGAATTGTGCCATACTTGACCACTCTTGGGTGGCGTGTTTGCATTGATTTTAACCATGTTTTAGATTGTAACCCGTTCGGGAGGTAATAAATTTTATGTTTTGAATTCAAAAATTTTTGGTTCTATTACTGTTATTAGCCTTATTATCTTAAGTCCACTTGTCTACTTGTTATTGCCCTGCTATAGTTACTATTAGAGTAACTCTATTGTACAAACCCTTAAGTATTAAATCTTCCTTATCAACAGATGAGGATACTTTGAATTTGGAACTACAAAGACAGGGCCCCTACTCATTTTCTAGGTTCCAGATCTTCAACCATCAGGTCTGCAGAATTGCTCTACCAAAATATGTGTGATGTATTTTGTTGGGAGTAATGTAATAATCTTTAGAAAGGAATTGCGCAGATAACCATGTTGCTGCATTACACATACCCTGAATTTTAATACCACATAAAAAGAGCAAAAATAGATTTAGTCCAACTCATAGAATGTGCTCTGAAGCTCTCTCTTTTTTTAAACATACTTTATTGTATTTTAATAAACATGAACAAAAGAACGAGTTACTTACCTTAGGTAACGATGTATCTGGTAGAGGCACAGTCAAGTCAAAGATTCCTTAACTTAGAATAGTCCCAGGCGTCAGACTGGATACGGAAAATCTTTTCCCCCAGCAGTACCTCTGCACGCCGGGAGCAGCATCACCCAGCTCCCTCCTGACGTCATCCACGGAAGTGACATCAAGGGAGCCATATAGGCCCCCCTGGCGAGCTGACGTCAGTTTTCTTGTGTGAAACTTTTCTGCGCCTTAATGCGGTGCCACTACAAAAACAGTGTGCCAAAAAATAACAAAAATCTACGAAACAATAATAACAAGAAATCATAGCATGATGAGAAACCTCAACATGTGAAAAGAGTACTCAACACTTGAAGGGACCATGGTGAAAGAGTACTCAATACTTGAAGGGGCCTGGAGGGAGCGAACAAAGCACCCGCCACTAGAAACAGTCTCGCCCAAGTGAAGAGCTGTGCCCCTCCGAAGAGGCAATGGCAAAGGAAATGAATGGCATGACAAACAAAGGACAGTTCACAACCACAGGATGAAACTGTATGAAAGACAGTCTGAAACATAGGATGTAACTGTAAAGGGCAACGAGACTGAAACAACACGTCTCATGGCGAGTGACCAACAGTGAGCAACAACAGAGAACGTTCACCACATTCCCCACAATGACCTATGAACTGTAGCATAGGCAAAAAGAACCTCAAACCAGTTGACTGCTTCATAGACACGGAGACCTCAAGGTAATGGGGAGAAATAGACGAGGGGGGAGGGAGGGTGGAAGAACATAAGAATCTCAATGCCAGAGAACCAGGGCGGAACAACACACTCTTCCCCAGAGGCAGGTGAACCAGAGTACCCCTCCTGAAGACCAAGGCAACCTTAAGGAGGCAAGTGGCAGAACCCCCTGGAAGGTCCTCGCAGAACAGGGAGGATGGGTGGGCATTAAGGAATCTGCGGCTAGACTGTGTCTCTACCAGATACATTGTCACAGAAGGTAAGAAACTCGTTCATCTGATAGAGACATCTAGTCGCAGATTCCTTAACTTAGAATAGTTACCAAAGCCATACCCCATTGGAGGAGGGTCTGCATCTGAAAACCCACCTAGTTCCAAAAAGAACTAACCTATCAATAACATGGACCAAAAACATGGTGGGGATAGCAAATGCCAGCGCGGCTGATACCATACCAATGAAGCTTCGCAGGGAAGCTATAAAAAAGGGGAGGCAAAGGCACTACAACCCTGTAGAGGACAGAGGAGACCTCACTCGTCCAGGCAGTAATGAAAGGAAGACACAAAACCAACAAGGTCAGTGCATAATGGAAGAAAATGAATAAACTTCTGCAAAAAGAAGTTCAACGGAGTACCATATCGCATGGCTCCGTAATAGACACAGTCCCAGAGAAGGGACAAGACAGTATGACAGCGTCAGAGCATATAAACTAAGCATACATCACAGTGGATGCCAAAAAAGGAAGGTGAGGGAACAACGGCACTATGCCTAGATATACAGAACTTTGACAACCAGAAACATGTATGTGGATGACAGGACACACACGCAGGGAGACAGTGTGTACCACCTGGTCTGCACCAGAAGCTCCTTGTGTATCCTGCGCCGGTTGCCTTTGCTTAGGCTTGTTGGCTCCAATCTTGAAGCCGACCCCTCCATTTGCGAGATCCTTCATGGGACAGCTCCTCTCCAGCACCTGGTCATCCTCGACGCCTCCTGGTCCCCGTGGCTACAATGACAAGCTTCACCCCAGCAACTGATTGCTCCTCGATGACGTCTGGTTCCTTTCTGGTTCCACCCGGTCACTGGCTAGTCACCTAGACTCTGTCCCCTCTGCTTTCAGGTCTTCTTCAACTCCGATCCACCCTTGGATCCACCCGGACATCTTCCTCCTGGTCGCCTGCAGCATCTTTCTTCACAGGCTCCATAGACTTCAACGGCGAAACCCGACACATTTTCACACCTATGCACCCGCTTCCTGTGGGTGAGGTAACGCGAGTACTTCGGTGCTCCTGTAAGGATTGACTGTCCTAGTGTCCAGTTTTACTAGTTGTAACTTCCTAGTTAGACCGGAAGTGTCCTAAATCCTATTTTACTTACCTTTTAAGTTCCCATTGACTTTTTATTGACTCTCGCGTGAGTGTACTGACACTGCATGCGCCGCCTGTGGGCCTCCTACTCCTAACCTAAGGGTCAGATAGTGTAGCCCCAGTGATTCCCTAGGCCCTAGGCCTCTTCCTTTTCCAAGTCGTGGTTCTTATACCACTTACTTAGTATATGGTTTTACGCGCCCCTTGGGCCTAACTGTAAATTGTGCTATTTAAAGTATTTCTAAGTGTAACTTGTTATGTGCTTTTGCCTCTGATCTCATAAAGAGTTCAGAGGAGTCTGTTAGTAAATAAATACATATATATTTTATATATATATCCTGTGTGGAGTCCTTTCATTTGATATTCAAAGGGTTACATATGGTAAAACAGCTGGCTTTACACGCCCTCAAGAGTCTTTTAGCCTAAGACTGTTCTGTCCACGCTACCTCTAGGATAGCTGGTCTATAAGGTTGACTTTACAACCATCACCATAAGGGTTGTTTGGACTGGTGCAAGGTGTTCACTAGAATAGTGAACATCATATACCAGGCCAACTTCTCACAGTGCCTTCCAAGACAGGTGGATCCCGTGGGATCAAATATAACTGAAGTGTTGAATTTTTTGTTAGAATGTGCTGAATCGGGTCTGGCGTACAGGTCAGTCAATAATTTCCGATCCGCAATTTCAGCAGGACATGACCAGGTTGATGGGAAACCAGTGGGAATACATCCCCTGGTTTGTAAGTTAAGTGGCTAACCCTCCTCGGCCCAGGTATTCCACATTATGGGATGTTACTAAAGTTCTCTCTCGCTTGGAATCCTGGCCCGATAATGGTGATCTGTCTTTGAAACAGCTTTCTGCTAAGCTTACAATGTTACAGTGTCTCATATCATGTCGTAGAGTCTAGGATGTTAGAGCCTTGGATTTGGCCAGTAGGATGTTTTCTCCACAGGGTGTTTCTTTTGTGATCACAAGAGGGACTAAGACCATGTCTGGTTCAGTGGAGTATCCTGCTTTTCCACATAATAACAAATTATGCGTTTTACAGTGTTTGAAATGTTATGAAGAACGTACTATTGCACACAGAGCTGAGCCCTTGGGTCAATTGCTTATTTCTGTTCAGAAACCTTTTAAAGCAGTCGCTGCTTCTACCTTAGCCAGGTGGGTTCGTTGGGTGATGTCAGAGGCTGGCATTGACATTTCTGTTTATGGTGCTCATTCCGCTAGGGGAGCCATGGCCTCTAAAGCATATTTGTTAGGATCCCCTTTGGAAAACATCCTCAAGGCGGCTGATTGCTCTTCTGATTCAATGTTTAAAGTGTTTTATTATAAACCTATATCTCATGTTTCTGATGTTGTGATTGATGAGCTTTGAACCAGCATAATCAGAAGCCTCAGGTCCTGCCATAGAATACAAAATGTTCTAGCTATCGCAACAAGAATTTTAGATTCTTTTAAGGACACTCGGGCAAGGATTCTCCCACACGTTGGGACAGTTTATGCAACTGTAAAGTTGTTTTGATGTTATGTTGTTTAACACTTTTATGCCCACCCGATGAGAAATGAAGTTGTAGACTCTCTTTCTCAAACTTGTTCTTCTGTTCCAGGAAATGATTCTAACAAGAGTTGAGTGTCTACTCTGGATGGAGCTACTGTACCTTCTTGACAGAAAAGGATTCCTTTGTTGGTTATGGATTATTCTCCGTTGAGAATTCCTACAGGAACTGTTCATCTCTCCGTTGAGAGTTTAAGAATTTGTTTGTTCTTATTGGACTGATTCGCTCAAAGAAAGAGGAGGCCAGAATAGTGTCTCTCTACTTTGTATGTTAATGTGTGCTGTGACTGGCTGTAATGATAGAGGTGTGGTTCAAAGCCTCATGGGTATTGCAGTTTTCAATACTGTAGTTTTACTTTCATTGGCTGCTGTGTTTTGGCAGTAAAGAAATGAAAAAGCATAATCCTCGCCTCCATGTCCTTATTAGAATCTATAATTCTTTTCGCGATAGCTAGAAAATTTTGTATTCGTCACTAACTTGTATTATAGCATAATGCCGGTCCGAGTAGCATCTGTGATAGATAGCCAAGTAATGCAGGAGAGGGGGTTGTTATCTTTTATGTGCAGTACAAGGGGAACTTTCGGTTCATGGGCAGGAAGGAGAAAGTATGTGTATGTTTGGGTGCCATATTGGAGTGGTGAATATTAGCGTGGCTGAGGGGCTCTGTTAACAAGGATTATGTGGAACCACAATGGTATTGCTGTAAAAAAGGGCTAATTGTTGCTGAGTAAAAATTCCTCTTAAGGCCGGGTATGGAAAGAAAAGCGAAGGGCACTGATCTGCGGAGAGACTCCTTTTGGGGCACATAGATAATGCGCCAAAAGCCCACTACTAATTGGTGATTCCTGTCTGGGTTGGAAGGCACCATGTCTGAAAGGTAGTATTGAGGTAAAGTTGGTACAGAGTAGTCAGGTATATATGTATTGCATGGTGAAAAACACTTATAATGTTTGTTGGTAGGTCATGTAGAGGATTGGTATTGAGCAGGGAAAAACCCGGATGTGATCTTTGGTTTAAGGCAACAACGGGATATAACCCGAACCAGGTTTAAAGGAACAGTCTTGATTTGAGTTGGATATATGGGCGGATTTTGGCTTACTAATGGTGAAGCTAAGAGTTAAAGTGGATGGCATGGGTACATAGAGGTGGACAAAGGTATTGCAATACAGTCTGAGGTGCCCTTTGACACTAGTCCTCTCCTATCCACACATGCATCTCTGCATCTTTATTGAGTCCCAGGGTTACTGTTTTGTATTTCAGAATGAGTTCGCTTTCTCGTCTCCTGAGTTTCTGTTCATGGTCCCCCCCCCACACTCTTCTGTCTTGGTGTACAATTTCTAGTTCTAAGAAGAGAAAGTCTTTTTTGTGTGGGTGCTTTTCGTGAAAATGTTCTGTCAGTGGATGACCGGTGGTGAACTTGTGTATGTTGCGATAGTGTTCCTGAATCCGGGTGCGTAGATGTCGTATCGTACTCCCTATGTATGGGAGGTTGCAGGGACAGATGATAGCATAGACAGTGAATTTGCTGTTGCAATCAATCCATTCCTTGATGGTAAATTCATTCCCTTGTGCAAGTGGTACCTGCGTTGTTTTGCTTCTGCTTAATTTACAGATGCTGAAGTTTTTACAGGTGTGAAATACCAGTGGTCTATCCAGGAATGTAGTAGTGGCCTTCCTTTTGTCTTCAAATTCTGATTTGCAAACTAGTTTCTTGAGGTTTGGTGCCCGTCTGAATGTCATTTCTGGATATGTTTTGAAATGGACATTTAGACTTGGTGTTTGTTGTAGGAGATGCCAGTGTCGTTTCAAGATCTGTCTTATTTGTTGATGACCGTTGTGTTAGTCTGTGATGAAACGGATCATGTTGGTGTTCTCTTGGCGTTGTTTCGGTAGGGACATTTGTTTCCGATCTATTGGGGCCACTGAAGTTAGAATATTGTTTAATGCGCTGGTGTCATATCCTCGGTGACTCCATCTTGACACAATTTCTTTTCTTTTTTCTTTGAAAACTTCTCTTCGCTGCAGTTTCTCCATGTTCTTAAGAGTTTAATACAATCGTAATGATTTTTCCTGAATACGACTCCCCAATCTTGGACATCTAAACCACTTCACAATGTAAAGAACAAGTTACTTACCTTCGGTAATGCTTTTTCTGGTAGATACTATATCTGCCTGTGGATTCCTCACCTTGTGAATATCCCCTTGCGTCAGCAACATTCGAAAATTCTTTTTGTAGCTTCGCGCCAACGTGGATCCGGACGTCACAGAGGCACGGCACCGCTCGCGACTCCGCTGACGTGACCGACGCCTATAACAGGCCCACGCCGGCGTGATGACATCAGTTCCGCCCTTTTTTCCGTGCGTTCGAGGCACACGGACGGACCGATGACAGTAGACATAAACACAGTATACGCAGTATAGAAATCAAGGTAACACACACAGTGTGAAGCAAATGCAAATGCAATAAAACATTTGAAATAAACAACTCCTTGACAATAAAATAATACATTAAAGAAACTCTGGCATAGAAGAGTGGACAACAGGGAGGAATCCACAGGCAGATATAGTATCTACCAGAAAAAGCGTTACCGAAGGTAAGTAACTTGTTCTTCTGATAGATACATCTGCCGTGTGGATTCCTCACCTTGTGAATAGAGTCCCACAGCAGTCCCCACTCCCGGAGGAGGGTGTCCACTCTTCTAGACCAAGAAATCCTGAAGAACAGAACGCGCAAAATGACCGTCCCTCCTCACTTCGGAATCCAAGCAGTAATGCTTCGCGAAAGTGTGGAGGGAAGACCAAGTTGCCGCTCTACAAATATCCTCTACAGGCACACCTCTAGCCAATGCAGAGGTCGAAGACTTAACTCTAATGGAATGAGTCCTTATACCCTCTGGTGGTTCCTTACCGGCCAAAGAGTAGCAGATCTCAATGCAGAGGACGATCCATCTCGACAAAGTCCTCTTATGGACCGCTCTTCCTTTCTTGCAGCCAGCAAAGCCAATAAAGAGCTGGTCATCCAAGCGACAGTCTTTAGTCCTGTCCAAATAAAAGGACACCGCCCTCTTGGGGTCCAGACGGTGCAACCTCTCCTCCTCTTTGGAAGGGTGTGGGGGAGGATAAAGGGTAGGGAGGGTAACAGATTGACCAAGGTGGAAAGGAGTTACCACCTTATGCAGAAAAGCAGCCCTGGTCCTAAGAACCATTCGATCAGCATGAATGGACAAGAAAGGGGGCTTGGAACTAAGAGCTTGAAGCTCACTAACCCTCCTTGCCGAGGTTATTGCAACGAGGAAAACAGTTTTGAAAGTCAGGAGCCTCATAGGACATTTGTGAAGAGGCTCAAAAGGAGCACCCATTAAAAATGTCAGAACTAGATTCAAATCCCACTGAGGCACAATAAAAGGGATAGGAGGAAACTTATTAATGAGGCCCTTCAAAAACCTTAAAACTATAGGAGATTTAAACAGAGAAGGCTGGTCAGGCAAACAGATAAACGCCGACAGCGCTGACAGATAACCCTTCACCGTGGCAACAGCAAGCTCCTGCTGAGCCAGAGAAAGGGCAAACTGGAGAACATCAGATAAATGGGCCCTCAAAGGGTCTATGGACTTCTCCCTGCACCAAACAACAAACTTAGACCACCTATAAGAATAGATGGACTTAGTGGAGTCACGCCTGGCTGATAAAATGACATCCACCACATCGTAAGGGAGAGAAAAAGAAATCAGGTTGCCCCGTCCAATCTCCAGGCATGAAGGTGTAATGTCTGGAGGTGGGGGTGTAGAACCTGCCCCTCCATCTGAGAGAGGAGATCTGCCCTGAGAGGGAGACGGAGCGGCGGGTGAGAGGAGAGGTGGAGAAGGTCCGAGTACCACACCCTTCTTGGCCAATCCGGGGCGACCAATATGACTCGGGCCCGGTCTTGGCGAATCTTCCTCAGAACCCTAGGAATCAAAGGTAGGGGAGGAAACGCGTAAAGGAGTTGCGAGCTCCAACTCAACTGAAAAGCGTCCCCCAAGGCTCCTTGCATCGGATACTGGAGACTGCAGAATGACAGGCAGTGAGCATTCTCGTAAGTGGCGAACAGGTCCACCCGAGGAGTCCCCCTCATCCGAAAGATGTCGAGAACTACCTCTGGATGGAGCCTCCACTCGTGATCGGCAGAGAACAGCCGACTGAGACTGTCTGCACGAACGTCCTGAACCCCGGCCAGATGATTTGCCATCAGACAAATCTGATGGTCCTGAACCCAGGACCAGAGACGCAGAGCCTCTCTGCAGAGACACTGCGACCCTACTCCTCCCTGCTTGTTGATGTACCACATCGCGGTCGTGTTGTCTGTCAGGACCTGAACTGACCGCCCGCGAAGGGAAGGGAGGAAGGCCTTGAGCGCCAGACGTATCGCCCGCAACTCTAGAAGGTTGATATGAAGCAGCCTTTCCTCTGGAGATCAAAGACCTTTGACCTCCAGGTCCCCCAGATGAGCACCCCACCCGAGAGTGGACGCATCCGATATAACTGTGGCAACCGATGGAGGAATCTGAAAAGGCTTCCCTTGAGACAGATTGCCTTCCACGCTCCACCAAGACAGATCTGCTGCAGTTTCTCAGGAGATCTTCACCGACTCCCTGAGATCCCCTTTGTGCTGATACCACTGCCTGCGGAGGCACCACTGGAGCGCCCTCATATGCCAGCGCGCATGGTTGACCAACAGAATGCATGAAGCCATCAGACCGAGCAGGCGAGGGACCTTCAGGACTGGAACGACCCCTCCATTGTAAAACAAAGGAATCATCTCCTGTATGTCGTGAATCCTTTGAGGGGGAGGTAATGCACGACACACAGTAGTGTCCAGTACCGCACCTATGAACAGGTTGCGCTGTGAGGGCACCAGGTGAGACTTGGGTACATTTATCGAAAAACCCAACCTGTGCAACAACTGAGTTGTCTCTTGCAGATGATGGAGCACCTTCTCCGGCGACTCTGCTTTGATCAGCCAGTCGTCTAGATACGGAAACACATGTATCCCCGATCTCCTGAGATGAGCCGCCACCACTGCCATCACCTTGGTGAAGACTCGAGGCGCAGTAGTAAGACCAAACGGAAGGACCACAAACTGGTAGTGTTGTGACCCAACCGTAAAACGGAGATACTTTCTGTGCGACTTCAAGATGGGAATATGAAAATACGCATCCTGCAAGTCGATCAACACCATCCAGTCTTCTTCCAGCAGCACTTGAAGAACCTGCGCAAGAGTGAGCATCTTGAACTTTTCCTGTTTCAGGTAAAGGTTCAAGATCCTGAGATCCAGGATTGGCCGAAGCCTGCCATCTTTCTTGGGGATCAGGAAATACCGGGAGTAGCACCCCTGACCCCTTTCCTGCTCTGGAACCACCTCTATTGCACCTTTTTGGAACAGAGCCAGGACTTCTTCCTACAGGCGAAGCAGGTGGTCCTGCGAACAATAACCCTGGCAAGGAGGGTAATTGGGAGGGAATTCCTGGAAAGGAAGTGCATACCTATTCTCTACAAGATTGAGAACCCAAAGATCCGATGTTATTAATTCCCAATCTTGTAGAAAATGAGTAAGCAGACCCCCCACTGGGCCCACATGATCCGGAATGGCGGATCTAGGGCTGCTTTGCTGCGTTGGCCGGGGGTTGGGAAGGAGAGGAGGAGGAGGAGGATTGACGACCTCTAGGGCGGGATCTTTGCCTGCCCCTGTACGACTTGTACAGCGTATTCTGCTGCTGTTGAGGCTGCTGCTGGGATGGTCTGTAAGAGCGAAAGGAAGATCTTCCAAACCCCCTGAAGCGTCTACCAGTAGTACCTCTGGACTGAAGACCCAAAGATTTTGCAGTGGCCCTACTGTCCTTAAAACGTTCCAAAGCAGCATCAGCCTTCTTGCCAAACAATCCTGAGCCATCAAAAGGCAAGTCCAACAAAGCAGACTGGACGTCCGCAGAGAACTCCGATGATTTAAGCCAGGCAGCCCTCCTGGTGGCCACAGAGGAGCCCATGACCCTTGCCACCGAATCAGCAGTGTGCAGACCACTCTGAATCACTTGTCTCGCAGCTGCTTGAGTGTCTGATATCACTTCCTGAAAATCCTTCCTGTCATCCTCAGGAATTTTCGGAATCAGCTGCTTGACAGAATCAATCAAGGCATGGATATACCTCCCCATCAGACACGTTGCGTTGGTTGACTTTAACGCCATACTGGCTGAAGAGAAAACCTTCCTGGCACTCTGATCTTGCTTTCTGGATTCTTTATCCCCAGGAACCTGTGGAAAAGCACCAGCAGATTTCTTTGAGCAGGCAGCCTGCACCACCAAACTCTCAGGCAAGGGATGAATTGATAAAAACGCAGGGTCCTCAGGTGCAACTCTGTATCTCCTCACAACTGTTCTAGAAACTGCAGGAGCAGATAAAGGTTTCTTCTAAACCTCATAGATGGGCTCTGATAAGGCCTCGTTGAAGGGTAACACAGGTTCAATTACTGACGAGGGTGAATGAAGAACCTCAGTTAAAATATTAGGTTTATAATCAGCAGTGGGCAGAGTAATATTCAACAAACTCGCTGCTTTTTTAATAACGGTGTGATAAGGCACCATATCCTTCGATGGTACATTTGACACTGAAGCCAATTCCCACTCAGGCGACAGTTCAAGCCCACTGGCCTCACACAAGTCTTCAAAAGGATCCTCAGAATCCTGTAACTCCCCTTCTTCAGTATCTGAATACTGATATCTTTCCTCTTCCAGAAGTCTCTGGGCCTTTCTCCGAGATCTTTCCTTCACAGCAGAAGTCAAAGGATTCAGAATCGACTCCGACGGGGTCACTGCCGGCGTCGAACCCGAAGTCGAACAAGGGTTTTCAATACGAGGTCGGGCAGAATCCTGCCTCGGAGTCGTAGGCATCGGCGTCGATGAGACCGGCGTCGACGGAGTCGGCGTCATGCGCTTCGGCGTCGACGACACCAGTGGTGTCGGAAAATGCCAATGCGGTGGTATAGCCGGCATAAAAGGCATGAAGGGCGCAGGGGCGTAAGCCTGGGGAACACCCAAGTTGAAGGCCATCGGACCCGTGGGACCAACAGGTGCACCAGACGGGAACATTGCCCTGGAATATACACCAAACATGGCGTTCAGGAACTGAGAAGGATCCTGACCTGGAGTTGGAAATTCAGGATATTGGTCTCTGGGTCGTTCCTGAGGAGGCGGAGTCGAAACGACGTCGACCTCTTCACCGAGTCCAGGAACCGGGGTCGACGAACCCGCAGGCACCGGAACTTCGACTTCACCAGCCCCCTGCTCCTCACCTTCATCCTCCTTACCAGAAGGATTGAATGGAACCGGAGATTGGACCTGCTTCTGAGATTCGGGTGAATCCGGAAGTGAAGCCTCACCAACAGAGTTATGTTCCGACTCCGAAACCTCCACTTCCTTACTCAGAGGATTGACCTGGGACTTCGGTCTTCAACTAGAGTCCTTTCCGGAGTGATGACGTGACTCATGGCTCCTCTTCTTATGCTTCTTCCTCGAAGACTTCGAAGCGTGAGCCGAAGATGACTCCGAGCGTGACCTCGAACGAGACCTCAACCTCGATCTCGACCTCGACCGACGAGTTCGAGACTTCGAAGACTTCTTAACTTTTTTATCTTTAAGTTTTGCCACCAGGAGTTTTGTCGCTCTTTCTCTTAACGCCTTCGAAGTCATCTTCTTGCAGCAAGGACAGTCCTCGACGTCATGGTCGGAACTTAAACACCAAACACAGCATTCATGAGGATCGGTGATAGACATAGTCTTGCCACATTCGCCGCAAGCCTTAAATCCAGTTTTCATCGACGACATTTTGAAGAATGTAAAGATAGACACAATAACAGGATAATAGTAACAAAGTTACTGTAAAGCTACAGTACGATCCCTGAAAACCGTTAGCGTTGACGACGCGGAAAAAGGGAACTGATGTCATCACGCCGGCGTGGGCCTGTTATAGGCGGCGGTGACGTCAGCGGAGTCGCGAGCGGTGCCGTGCCTCTGTGACGTCCGGATCCATGTCGGCGCGAAGCTACAAAAAGAATTTCCGAATGTTGCTGACGCAAGGGGGATATTCACAAGGTGAGGAATCCACACGGCAGATGTATCTATCAGAAGCCATCAGGTGGCTGCTCATTGGCCGGTACATAGTAGCATTTTATACACAGAAAGACCCAGCACGACATGGTGTGTTTCTGTATTGTCCGACCCTTTTTTGCTTCAACATGTCCCCAAAAACTTTGGTCATTCACCCGAAACTCTCTTGTGCGGTCAAGGTAAAAAGGCAATGCTCTTGCTGAGTCCAGAAGGTGGGTCCTTTTGAGGTATTTTGAGTAATGTAGAGAGTGGGCAAAGTGAGTTTCTCAAAGCGCTACGAGGCCTCCGGGTAGTTAGGCGCTACAGAAATACTCTTTCATTTCATGGATTGGCCAATATTGAATGGTGTTACCACTTTTGGCAGGCAAAAGGCCCAATGCAAAGCACAAACTTGTCTGGAAATATAGATAGGAATGGAGGGTTAGATGATAAAGCCTTCAGCTCACTCACCCTCCGGGCAGATGTGATTGCCACTAGAAAGGCTGTCTTGTGGGTAAGCAGCCAGAGGGGGCAATTATGAAGAAGCTCGAAAGGAGCACATGTCAGAAATGTGAGAAACAGATTAAGGGAACATATGTACAATACCTCTGAAAAATCTATTTACAATAGAAGATTTAAATAAGGGGAGTTGGTCAGGCAGCTGCAAGAAGGTAGAAAGATGCCCTTTCAGAGTACCCAGTCCAGCGCCCTGTTGGGCAAGGGTCAAAATAAAATGTAAAATATCAGAAAGAGAGGCAGAAAAAGGGTCAGTAGACTTTTCTGTACAATATAATACAAATTTGTGCCACTGGCAGGAGTACATCATATTGGTGGTCGGACGTCTGGCTGCCAGAATAACATTACAGACTTCAGGAGTAAGATCAAAAGCTACCAACTGTCACCGGTCAATCTCCTCGCATGAAGGCGGAGAGTTGAAAAGTTCGGGTGGAGGGCCCTTCCCATCTGCTGTGATGAAAGATCCTCCTGAAAGGGCAACTTGATCGGAGGATCAATGCTCATGTTCAGAAGCTCAGGATATCAGACTCTCCGTGCCCAATCCGATGCCATAAGGATGACTTGGGCCAGGGTTTTCCTAATCTTCTTGGAAATCTGGGCCGGAGTGGTATGGGTGGAAAGGTATACAGGAGACCTGAGCTCCACTCGAGATGAAAAGCATCTCCATGCAAGTGTCGCTTTGGAAACTCCAGCGTGCAAAACTGATGACATTGCGCATTCTCGGCTGAGGCGAACATATCTAACCAAGGCTCTCCCCAATGCTGATGAAGACCTTGCACCATCTCCTGATGGAGAAAATGTTTGGGATCCACTAGGCATCAATGGCTGAGTTTGTTTGTCCACCCTGATAACCTGCCAGGTGTCAAACCACCAAGGATATGTCCTGCTGTTCCAACCATTTCCAGAGACAGGGTCCCTTGACAAATGCTCCAGAACCGCAGCTTGCATTGTTTGTTATAGTGCCACATGGTGGTGGTGTTGTTCGTGAACACTTGGTCAAGCCTTCACTTGATGGAGGGTAGGAATGCTTTTAATGCCAGTTGGATCACTCTGAGCTCCAACCAGATCCCACCAGAAACCAGAGGCCTCTCATATTCACCTCTCCCAGATGGTCACCCCAGCCCAGGAATGACATACCTGGCACTACTGTCAGATCTAATTGGGAATGAAAGTATCTGCCGCTGACCCAATCGCAGTTTGTTAACCACCACTGCAGATCTTTTTTAGTGCTCTCAGAGATCTGGACCATGTTGGAGAGATTCCCCTAATGCTGAGCCCACTGGAACTTCAGGTCCCACTGCAGAGCCTGCACATACCAGTGAGAATGTGTCACTAGCAGGATGGAGCAGGATATCATAAGCCACCTACCTGGATCCCAGATGATGTAATTGGGGCAGCAACGTTAGTTTCTGAATCCTCCAGAGATGTGCCCTCGGTTTATAGGAGGAGACACTGCTCCAGTTGCAAATCCCAGCAGGAAGGGGGTTGAGATTGAGAGAATGTGCAGAGTCAAAGATGCTGTGGCTCCTCTACTCAACAGCAACACTACAGCAGGCATTCACACCAGTCTGATGAATGGTACCAGCAGATATAGTACCTATAAACAAACAAATATTAAGGCTTTAGTTTAGTAGTAAAGCATAAGGTTTTAAACTTCGGTAACGATATATCTGTAAGAAACAGTAATTAGTGTTAGATTCCTTACCTTAGAATATCCCCAGGCGTCAGACTGGATCCGGAAAGATTTTTCATCAGCAGTACCCTTGCGCGTCGGTAGGCATCGTCTGCGGCTTTGCGTCCGTTGTCGTTCCTTACCTTAGAAGCCCTGGTGGTGGGTCTGAGAACCAAGATCACACCAGAATGTCCTGGAGAACGGAACGGCTGAAAAAGCCATCTCTCCGGACATGGCTGTCCAGGTAGTAGTGCTCAGCAAACGTGTGCAGCGAGGCCCACGTAGCTGCCTGACAGATGTCCTGCAAGGAGACTCCCCGACCCAAGACAGTAGTAGCCGCCGTGGCCCGTGTGAAATGGGTGGCAGCCCCACAGGAGGGTCCTTTTTCGCCAAGGAATAACAGACCTTGATACACAAAACGACCCACCGAGAGATGGTCCGCTTGTGCACCGCCCGTCCCTTCTTAGCCCCCACGTAACCAACAAAGAGCTGGTCATCCACCTGGAACTGGCGTGTGCGGTCTAGATAAAGAGAGCGCACGTTTTGGGTCCAGAAGGTGGAGCCCCTCTTCCTCTTTCGAGGGATGCGGAGGCGGAAAGAAAGTGGGCAAGGTGAAGGACTGCCCGATGTGAAAGGCTCTAACCACCTTGGCAGTAAAGAAGGACGAGTCCTCAGAACAACTTTGTCCGGATGGACAGAGAGGAAAGGAGGCTTAGAAGACAGAGCCTGGAGCTCACTCACTCTCCTGGCAGAGGTGATGGCAACCAGGAATGCAGTTTAAAGAGTCAGAAGACGAACAGGACAGTTATGAAGTGGCTCAAAGGGAGCGCACATCAGATAAGTCAGTACAAGGTTCAAGTCCCACTGAGGCATCACGAAGGGAACAGGAGGAAACATGTCTGTGATGCCCTTCATGAATCTATTTACAACCGGGGACTTGAAAAAAGAAGGCTGATCAGGAGCCTTAAGAAGGCTGAAATGGCTTAGAGATAACCTTTGATAGTGCCCAGAGCAGAGCCATGCTGGGCAAGAGAAAGACGGAAGAGGAGAACCTCTGAAAGGGGGGCAGAAAGTGGATCCACAGCCTTTGCTGTGCACCATGCCACAAATTTGTTCCACCTGCAGGCGTATACCGTTTTTGTGGAGGGACGCCTGGCTGCCAGAATCACATCACAGACTTCAGGAGGCAAGTCAAATGGCCTCAACTGTCGCCGCTCAATCTCCACGCATGTAGGTGGAGACTGGACAGGTTCGGGTGGAGGACCGTCCCCTATTGCTGCGACAGAAGGTCCTCCTGTAGAGGCAGATGAATCGGGGGATCGATTGACATGCTGAGTAGCTTGGGATACCAGTATCTTTGTGCCCAATCTGGAGCCACAAGGATTACCGGTCGCGCCAGATCTTCTTCAGCATTCTGGGCAGTAGTGGAATAGGCGGAAAGGTGTACAACTGACTGCAGCTCCATCCGCGACAAAAAGCGTCGCAGAGCGAGTGCCGCCTTGGAAATTCCAATGCGCAGAACTGATGACATTGCGCGTTCTCTTCGGTGGTGAATAGATCTAACCAAGGCTCTCCCCACTGCTGAAAGATACCTTGCGCCACGTCCGAGTTATTATTATTATTATTATTATTATTTATTTTTATAAAGCGCATAGTCACCCGGAAGTATCCCAGCGCTGAGGAACCTAAGAGACATGACTGAGGACTGAGTTAACGGGAGGAGCATAAGGGCTAGGGGAAAAGATGTGTTTTTAATCGTTTCCTGAAACGGAGGTAGTGGGGTTCCAGACGAAGATCTCGTGGGAGGGAGTTCCAAAGACGGGCCGCATGAACCGCGAACCGTCTTCCTCCTGATCGTGCTTTCCTAAACCTTGGGGCATTGATAAGGTTTTCTGCATTAGAGCGAAGGGTTCTTGTGGCTATGTAAGGGGTAATGAAGTTTCGGAGAATTGGAGGGCCTTGGTTATTCAGGGTTTTGTGCACCAAACACAGGGCTTTAAATTTAATTCTCTCCCTTATGGGGAGCCAATGCAGGAGTTTGAGGGCAGGCTTGGCCGAAGATCTGGCCGGGGTGTTGGTAATGATCCGAGCAGCGGTGTTCTGGATCCTCTGCAATTTAGTCAATGTTGCTTCCGGTGCACCCAAATAGATCGCATTACTATAGTCCAGTCTAGATATAATAAGACCCTGGACTAAAAGTTTTTGCGATTTCGGAGGAAGAAGGGGCAGGACTTTCCTCAAGGATTTAAGCAGACCGAAACAGGTCCCTACGACCTTTTTTGCTTGTGGGGCGAAAGAGAGCTCCGAGTCGATCCAGACACCCAAGCTTTTTACCTCTGTCTTTGGGTCTGGGGGGGGACCTAGACATGTTGGCCACATGTCCAACGGAAATGAGGTTCCTTTTGGGCCGAGTACAAGGACCTCGGTTTTTGCCCCGTTTAATTTTAGCGCTGATGTATTCATCCAGTGATGGACCTGCGTGAGGCAGTTAAGGAGATCGGCTTTCTGTTGAGTTCAGACGCCATTCATGATCCATCATGCACCGGCGGCTGAGTTTGTCCGTCCTGGCATTCAGAGAACCTGCCAGGTGTTTTTACCAACAGGGTGACGCCTGTCACTTTGACCATCCAACAGGGCCCAATACTGCAGAGGTGATGCTGATCCCTATCCCCTACCCTCGCCCTAGCAGAGTGCACTGATGTAATACACAGAGCACTAACTACCAGAACGCTGGAAGAGGGAAGGGGGAAGAAAAAACAAGGGAGCCTTTGGACTCTCGGAGAGGCTGATCCCGTCAGACTAATACACGCCGCACCTGTAGCAGGGAACAAAAAAGAAAACAGCTTAATAGGGACACATCAAGGGGTATATAACCCAACGAATAATCATTCTATGACCAAGTACAGTGATAGATACCCCTAGGCAAAAAGCCCCTCTTACCGAAGATCCCTCTCCGGATGCAGTATAGGAATGGGTGTGGTTAGCTTCCCTACACGCCTCGAATCCAAGGAAACAACAACGTAGGATTTGAAAGAAGGGGAAAAAGTCAACGGACATAAAAAAACCCTTAAAATGTTCAGCAAATGTTCATAAAATAAGCACGAAGTCCAGAGTTGTAGGCCTCCCCCTCACCTAGACTAACTAACTAAGGAGAAACGCTACTTTCATGACCTGATTTCCAAAATGTTTGTGAAAGGAACCAAAAAAGGACAAAACGAAAGAAACAGGCTGCAACAAACCCCGGAAGACTCCGTACAATGGTCCGTAAGCAGCCGCGTACAGCAATGAAGTCCAAGCAAAATGCTGAAGGAGTCACAAGGGCTAGCGAAGTCACCGAGGTCGGGGAAAAGTCACAGGTAACCTTCGCTAAAAGAGCAAAAATAGGACACAAAGTTCCTGAAAGGGCGGGGACTAACAAACACAAACCGGCAGCCGCCGGCCAGCGTGGCAAGGCTTCTCAATATCCCCACGGAAGGCAGAGCTTGATCCGAAGAGCCGATCCAATCCAAGCAGAGCGGGTTCAAAACGCCAGGAACACAAAACCAAGCAATGAGGCATGAGTAGGAAGTCCTTATATACAAAAGCCCCTCCCACTCGGTAGCAGGTGATCTACCTGTACATGGCCAAAGAAAGAGGACTGGATCCTAACAGTACCCCTCCCCCCCAGGGATCTTCCTACAGGTCGGGGTTTTGGAGGGTGTCGCACATGGAATTGGCGCACCAATCGGGGGGCATGAACATTACCTGCCGATACCCAAGTCCTGTCCTCAGCTGTATATCCCTTCCAATCTACTAGATAATACAGCCTACCTCTTCAGCGACGTGCATCCAGAACAGACTGTACCTCAAACTCTTCATGGCCATCAATAACCACAGGTGGAGGAGGAGGAAGGGTTTGTGTAGTTGGCACATAGGGCTTAATAAGGGATGTGTGACAAACAGGATGAACCCCAAACTCATCCGGTAATTCTAGCTTCATAGCCACCGGATTGATCACTTTACAGAAGGAAAAAGGGCCCACATAACGGGGTAACAATTTTCGTGGTCCCCTAATGCGCAGGTTTTTTGTAGCCAACCACACCTTATCCCAAACTGCATACAAGGGGGCTGGATTTCTATGTTTGTCAGCCTGCTCTTTCATTGTCTCCTTAGCTCTGTGTAAATGGATTTGTGCCTCCCCCCATATATGCCGCATGGTTCGGCCCAGTTCGGTTACAGCAGGCACAGAACCAGAAGGCTGCATCGGCAATGTTCTGGGGTGATATCCCATAGAACAATAAAAAGGGGACATACCTGAGGCAGAATGCACACTGTTGTTATAAGCGAATTCCGCAAAAGGAACAGCCTCCACCCAATCACAAGACAAGGAAGACATCAAACATCGAAGGCATTGTTCCATAGTTTGATTAGTGCGTTCCGTCTTCCATCCATCTGAGGATGATATGCAGAGGACAGACGGATCTCCATGCGCAAAAGTGAACACACCTCTGTCCAGAAATGCGACACAAACTGAGCCCCTCTGTCTGAGACTATGGCCGTTGGCAACCCATGAAGCCTCACTACTGCAGTCATAAAAGACTTGGCCATTTCCCTTGCTGTTGGTATCTTGGGCAGAGGGACAAAGTGTGCCATTTTAGTAAACAAGTCTACTACCACCATAATGGCAGTACACCCTGATATTAAAGGGAGGTCAGTCACAAAGTCCATGCTGATGGTAAGCCAAGGTGTAGGGGGTACTGGCAAAGGCATTAACTTTCCTGAGGGACTTAAATGCGAGGACTTGCTAATGGCACAAACTGGACAAGAAGCCACAAACACCTGCACATCATGAGCCAATGTATCCCACCAAAACCACCGTGAACACAACTCCTTGGTTTTAGGAACACCTGGATGGGCAACCAAGGCAGAAGAATGACACCAATGTAACACGGAGTCTCGCAGCTCAGGAGGGATAAACAAACGCTTCTCATGATACAATAGCCCATCACACACCTTATACGATGATTGCGACAACCATGGAACAAGATCTACATTCTTCATCTTTTCCCTTACGGAATCTATAAAGTCCTCCACTGAGACACTCCCTATGATTCTATCTGCAGCAATCATGGGTCTCTCTTCTCTTTCTGGATCAACATTCCCCTGATCCACATGAATGCGAGACAATGCATCAGATTTTATTTGTTAGGCTGCAGAACGATATGTGATAACAAAGTCGTATTCGTTGAAAAACACCACCCAACGCATCTGTCGGGGGGGTCAATGCTCTGATCTGAAGAATTCCAAATTCTTATGATCTGTATATATAGTGACTGGATGACGTGCACCCCATAAGTAATGCCTCCATTCCTCGAATGACAATTTTATGTCGAGTAATTCTCTCTCAGCCACTGTATAATTACGTTCTGCTGGTAACAGAGTTTTAGAAAAGAAGGCAAATGGATGCATACCTCCTGTATCAGGATCTCTTTGTGATAGCACACCACCAACCGCACATAAAGAGGCATCAGTCTCTACATAAAAGGGCAAGGAGGGATCAGGATGCACAAGCACCGGAGCAGATGTAAACCTGTCAATCAATTTACTAAAAGCAGCCTGTGTCTCCGAAGACCATGCAAACAACACCCCTTTCTTTAGTAAAGCCGTCAAGGGCGCTACCAAATCAGAAAAATGGGATATAAAACGCCGATAGAAATTGGCGAACCCCAACAGTATTTGCACTTCTTTTACACGGGTTGGCCTAGGCCAGGTGACAATGGCCTCAATCTTACGTGGATCCATGCGAAGACCATCCCCTGAGATGATAAATCCCAGAAATTCCACACTAGACACATGAAACTGACACTTATCCAGTTTTACGCACAACTGATGCTCCATCAACCTCTGTAACACCTTGCTCACATGCGCCTCGTGCTCAGTCATAGACGCAGAAAAAATCAAAATGTCATCGAGATACACGATGACACTCAAATCCAAAAACTCCCTCAACACTTCATTAATGAAAAACTGAAAAGCTGCCGGAGCATTACATAAGCCAAAAGGCATAACTAACCAAACAAACCAAACTTAGTCCTAAAAGCAGTTTTTCATTCGTCGCCCGGCCGGACGCGAATGAGGTGATAGGCTCCCCTTAAATCCAATTTAGTGAACACCACAGCATGTTTCAATTGGACCAACAATACCGGAATCAAGGGGAGAGGATATTTATTCTTCACAGTAACCTTGTTCAGGGCTCTATAATCTACACAAGCGTGCAGACTGCCTTCCTTCTTCGGAATGAAAAAGATGGCCGATGACGCCGGAGACGTGGACTGCCGTATAAAACCTTTTGCCAACATGTCATCTATATATTCCTTGAGATGTCGTTCCTCAGGTTCAGACAGAGCATATATGCAGCTACACGGCAACACAGCCCCAGGCACCAGATCGATACAACAGTCAAAAGACCGATGAGGAGGGAGACTGTCTGCCTGACCTTTATCAAACAATTCCGATGATAAGGTGATGGTATAGAAACAGTCTCTAGTACCTGACCGACAGTTGCACATACCAATGGTGATACCTTTTCAGTGGCCACTTGATAACAACTCCGCAAACAGTGATCCGAATCCAAGGTTACTGTGCGTCTTACCCAGTCTATCCGAGGGTTATGCAGTTGCAACCATGGCACTCCAAGAACCAAACCAAACGAAGGAGCATCTATCAGATCAAAACAAACATACTCGGAGTGCCCATTGTCGCAAATCAAACACAAAGGCTCAGTTTGTCGTGTGATAGATCCCGACGACAATGCACTTCCGTCAATAGCCCTTACAGGTTCGGGTTGTTCCTTGTATACACATGGAACTCTTAACTTTTCTGCCAATCTTATATCCATGAAATTTCCAGTTGCTCCTGAATCAATTAAAACGGAAACTACTGCACGGTTGTCTTCTGCAACCACCAAACAAGCCGAAATGGTAAAGTGCTGGGGTGCCCTCTGTACTGCCCCTGCCACCTCGTATGACCTATTATACTCTTCCTGCACTGCCACACATGCCACGGTCTTTTTAGGTGTTACGGCAGAAGGTTTAGTTGGGCATTCGCGTGCATAATGACCAGCACGGCCACAGTAAAGGCACAAATTCATATCTCGCCTTCTCTTTTTCTCATCAAAGGTGAGAGGGCCTCTGATACCACCTATTTCCACAGGTTCAACCTCTGTTTTCGGGTCAGTGGCGATTTACTCTCACTCTTTACCCATACCGCACGGGATGACTGAAAACGACTCCGCTCCCCACGTCGTTACAGCAGTCTATGGTTCAGTTTCACAACCAGATCGATAAAAGCTGCTCATTCTAACGGAGGATCTACCACCTGGGACACAATGTCTTTCACTTCTTCCGCCAGTCCCTGATAAAACAAAGAGGTTCTCTTCTCAGCTGGCCAATGGGTTTCAGACACCAACCGGTTGAATGTAGCAATATAAGTCATCAAAACCTGTTTGCCTTGGCATAGCTTTATCAACTCCACATCACTCGCCTGCATAAAGGCATGTTTAGTGAACAAGCTTCTCATTAGCTCCTTAAAGGCCTGATAATCATACAACACCTTATCATCACTGTCTATCAAAGGTACAGCCCATTGCGCCGCCGTTCCAACCAAATATGAAACGATAAATGCCACCTTAGCAGAATCGTCCGGAAAGGCATTAGGCCGACACATAAAATGCAGATGGCATTGGTTCATAAACGTGCTGTATTTGCTGGAGTCCCCTGAGCATCGTTTGGGAGCTGCTAACGGAACTGGTACGGGAGTAGTAACTGAAACAGCCAAAGGGGCCCCTCCCGCACCTCCTAGCCCCGCACCTCTATCAAAATGGAAGGTTGCAGGTTGTATAACTGGATGTTGGCCCTTGGTTTGATCCCTGCTTCTTATTGCACCGAGTTCCTGTCGGAACCCCAAGTTGTCTTGCCTTAAATCGTGCACCTGAGATTGCATGGTAGTAATCGCCCCCATAAGGTCCTGAAGAGTTATACCACCATCTTCAGCCATCTCCCGACTAGTCCCATGCAACATCGCCCGGGCAGTATATCAATTCTTGGGCTTGGTTTTCTGTCACTTTTACCATCCAAAAGGGCCCAATACTGCAGAGGCGATGCTGATCCCTATCCCCTACCCTCGCCCTAGCAGAGTGCACTGATGTAATACACAGAGCACTAACTACCAGAACGCTGGAAGAGGGAGGGGGGAAGGAAAAACAAGGGAGCCTTTGGACTCTCGGAGAGGCTGATCCCGTCAGACTAATGCACGCACCTGTAGCAGGGAACAAAAAAGAAAACAGCTTAATAGGGACACATCAAGGGGTATATAACCCAACGAGTAATCATTCTATTACCAAGTACAGTGATAGATACCCCTAGGCAAAAAGCCCCTCTTACCGAAGATTCCTCTCCGGATGCAATATAGGAATGGGTGTGGTTAGCTTCCCTACACGCCTCGAATCCAAGGAAACAACAACGTAGGATTTGAAAGAAGGGGAAAAAGTCAACGGACATTAAAAAAAACCTTAAAATGTTCAGCAAATGTTCATGAAATAAGCACGAAGTCCAGAGTTTTAGGCCTCCCCCTCACCTAGACTAACTAACTAAGGAGAAACGCTACTTCCATGACCCGATTTCCAAAATGTTCGTGAAAGGAACCAAAAAAGGACAAAATGAAAGAAACAGGCTGCAACAAACCCCGGAAGACTCCGCACAATGGTCCGTACGCAGCCGCGTACAGCAATGAAGTCCGGGCAATATGCTGAAGGAGTCCCAAGGGCTAGCGAAGTCACCGAGGTCGGGGAAAAGTCACAGGTAACCTTCGCTAAAAGAGCAAAAATAGGACACAAAGTTCCTGAAAGGGCAGGAACTAACACACACAAACTGGCAGCCGGCAGCCGGCAGCCAGCGTGGCAAGGCTTCTCAATATCCCCACGGAAGGCAGAGCTTGATCCGAAGAGCCGATCCAATCCAAGCAGAGCGTGTCCAAAACGACAGGAACACAAAACCAAGCAATGAGACATTAGTAGGAAGTCCTTATATACAGAAGCCCCTCCCACTCGGTAGCAGATGATCTACCTGTACATGGCCAAAGAAAGAGGACTGGATCCTAACAACGCCCCGGTGTTTCAGCCATGTCCAGAGGTCCAGAGCCTCCTGACAAAGGGTCCTCGACCCCACCCGCCCTGTTTGTTGCAATACCACATGGCAATGGTGTTGTCCGTGAATAGATGCACTACACTTTCCCGGACAGAGCGAAGGAATGCCTACAGTACAAGTCGGATCGCCCGCAGCTCCAGAAGGTTGATATGGAGCCAGGACTCCGCTGGAGACCAGAGCCTCTGATCTCTGCCTTTCACATGTGGCCCCCCCATCCCAGGAGGGATGCATCCGTCACCACTATGTGCTCGGTTGGGAAAGGGAGATGGATCTGCTGCTGACCCAATTGCGGTCTGTGATCCACCACTGCAACGGTCTTGCAGTGCCTTCCGAGATCAGGACATGGTTGGATAGGTTGCCCTGATTCTGTGCACACTGAAACTAAAGGTCCAACTGCAGAGCCTCCATCCGCCACCTGATGTGATGCACCAGTAGGATACAGGAGGCCATCAGACCCAGGAGCCGCAGCGTCAACCTGTCCAAAACTCAGGATAAAGGCTGAAAGATCGGAATCAGAGCCTGAATATTTTGAACCCACTGCTCGGGAGGATAAACCCGAAACTGCGCCGAGTCCAGAACCGCTCTGATGCAAAGGAGCTTCTGAGAGGGAATCAGGTGTGACTTCAGCACGTTGATGGAGAACCCCAGCAAATGCAGGAGGTCGGCCGTAGTCTGGAGGTGGGAGACGACTGTCTATGGCGAGCCCCCCTTCAACAACCAGTCGTCGAGATAGGGGAAGACTGGAACACATGATCTGCACAGATGAGCTGCGACCACCGCCACCACTTTCATGAACACACGAGGGGCGCTGGTGAGGCCGAAGGGGAGCACGGTAAACTGAAAGTGCTTGTGGCCTACCGCGAACCGCAGGTAGCGCCGGTGGGCTGGCAGGACGGGGATGTGGAAATATGCGTCCTGCAAGTACATCGCTACCATCCAGTCTCCAGGGTCTAAGGCAACCAGGACCTGAGCTAAAGTCAGCATCTTGAACTTCTCCTTCCGTAGGAAGCCGTTGCCGCTCCGGAGGTCCAAGATAGGGCGTAGGCCTCCTTTGCCCTTCTAGGGTACCATAAAGTAGTGGGAGTAGCGACCACCTCCTACTTCTGGCCCAGGATGCGCTCGATGGCCCCCTTGGCCAAGAGGGCCAAAACTTCCTCCTGCAAAAGTTGCAAGTGATCCCCGACATGCGGTGGTACTGTGGTGGCATGGCTCGAGGAGTCGACTCGAAGGGGAGGGAGTAGCCCCTTCGGACAATTTGCAGCACCCACCTGTCCGAAGTGATGGTACGCCGGTAGAGGAGGTGATGGCAGACCCTGCCCCCCACTGGCGTCGAATGGGCCTGAAAGCTCGGACTAGGAAGGCTTTGAGGCAGATGCTGCGGGAGTGGATTTGGACTGACCAGGCCTCTGTCCCCCTGCACTCCCACGGTGGTTCCCACGTACACAACCGCGCTAAGGTTGGTTCTGCGGCCTGTGGTTGGACGAACATTTGGGGGCGCCCCTTCCTTGGCCACGAAAGAGGCAAAAAGCAGAAGTTTGCTGGCGCTGGCCCGACAGGCCCAAGGACTTGGCCGTAGCACTGGAGTCCTTGAAACGCTCAAGCGCACTATCTGCTTTGTCGCCAAAAAGGCGACGGCCATCAAAGGGCATGTCCATGAGCGTGGACTGGACATCCCCTGAAAAATTGGCGGTCCTCAGCCAGGCGTGGCGACGGATGGCAACCGTTGTGAAAATCGCTCTGCCTAGCGAGTTTGTGGTATCTAGTCCACAACTGATTGAATAACGTGCTGCATCCCGACCCACAGCAAGTGCTTGGGCGAGCCGTGCCTGGGCCTCCTCCAGATACTGGGGCAGCATGTCCGCAACCGTGTCCCACAAGGAGTGGGTGTAACGGCCCAAAAGGCAAGTGGTGTTGATAGACGGCAACCCCAAACTCAGTGAGGGGAACAGTTTCTTACCAATCTGGTCAAATCTTTTGGATTCCCGATCTGGAGGAGCAGCCAGGAACGCGGTCTGGGATGTGGAGGCCTGGATCACCCGGCTATCAGGGGTAGGGTGAACGGACAGAAAGCAGGGGTCACCCGGAGCCGGGCGGTGTCGTTAGGCCACGTTCCGATCCACAGGGGGCACTGTGGAGGTCTTGGACCAAGTGCTCATCAGAACGTCCATGAGGGCTTCATTGAACGGCAGCATAGGCTCCGAAGAGCTTACTGGCAGTTGAAGCACCTCAGTGAGGAGATTCATCCTCACGGTCGCTGCAGGGAGCTCAAGGCCAAGGCATTGGCTGCCCTGCTTAACACCACACCATAGGTAGCACCCTCCTCCGTAGCCACGGAGGGAGGAGAGATGTATCCAGTGTCAGGCGATGTATCCAGACCACTGGCCTCCCCCAGCTCCTCTGCCCAGTCCTGACTTAACTGGCACTATTGTGCCAGAGGGTCCTCAGACCCCTCCCAGTCCTCCCCTTCATCAGTGTCCTGATAAACAGGCAGAAATAACGAAGCTGGGTTCTAGGTGAATTGCTCACCAACCGATGCCGGAGACGGCGCCGTATGGAGCCGCTCCGATGCCGGACGCGGACCGGCGCTGAAACAGCGGGCCGTGTCGTCCGAAGATGGCGCCGGGAGCAACACCTTTGGGGTCGGCGCCAGCGGAGGAGTGGTAAGGTCAACTGGCGTCAACCTGGATCCAGGCCTCGATACACCGGGGCCCAGGGGTGTAGGGACCAGAGTCGACAACGGCGCGGGGGCCAAAGCCCCCGACAGGGCTGGGGCCGAAGCCGCCGACAGGGCCGGGGTCAAAACCGCCGGCCTGCTAGGGCCCGAATTCGGGATTGCCTGGCCCGAAGGCGCGCCGGATGGCCTTGACAGAGGGAAGAGAGGCTCATGGCCACGAGGAAGTCACGTATCTCCTCCGGCGTCGTGGACCGGAGGGCATGGGACCGGATGCGACGCCCGCGGCTCCTGTGGACCCACGCGGGTGGTGTCACCCAAACCATCAGCCGAGTCGCACGACCGGCGAGGGGTTGTCAGAAGATCGATGTCGCTTCTTCGACTTCTTCTTCCTCAAGTTACCGGAGGACTTCGAGCCCAACGAGTGGTGATGGCTCAACGAGCGTCGATGGCTGTGGCTCCGCGACCAGTCCCTTGACTTCCTCCTTGACCGGGACCTCGAGCGGCACGGAGCTGATTGCCGGATCTTGAGGAACTTGCGGGACCGCTCCCACCTAGCCTTCGAGGTCAAGGCCTGGCAGGCGGGGCACGACTTGTCGTCGTGGTCGGCCCGAGGCAGTAGAGACACCGGCGGTGGGGGTTGGTCATCGACATCAGGCAGTGACAGACGTTGCATGGCTTGAATCCAGGCATCCCTACCGGCACCAGAAGTTATGTTATGTTATGTTATTAAAGTATTTGTTAAGCGCACTGTCACCGATTGGTTTCTTGGCGCTGTCAACAGTAACATAAATGTGGATGAGGGGTGGAGAGTTATTGAAGTGCTTGTCTGAAGAGCCAGGTCTTCAAGGCTTTCCGGAAAGAGAAAAGGTCCTGGCAATTCCGGATCTCCAGAGGAAGGGTGTTCTGTAGGCAGGGGGCAAGTGTTGCGAAACTACGGCCTCCGGCGCGCTTAAGTTTGAAAGGGGGCGTCAGCAGGAAGCTCTGGTGGAGTGAGCGTAGGTTTCGAGACGGGATGTATCTGGTGATTAGTTGGTTAATGAATTTGGGGCTTTTGCAGTGCAGGGATTTAAATATCATACATCCAGCTTTAAAGGCACAGCGCTGGGTGACTGGAAGCCAATGCAGTTTCCTGAGTAGGGGAGTAGCTGCCTGTCGCCTCGGTTGATTCAGGATTAGCCTTGCAGCGTGGTTCAGTACCATCTGAAGACGTTTAGTTGGGAAGACCTAGATAGACGGCATTCGCGTAGTCCAGATGGGACAGAACAGTGGAGATCACAACCTGGGTGATTGCCTCGGGCGTGAGTAGACGACGGACCTTCCAGATTATTTTTAGCTGGAAGAAACACTTGGAGACCATCTGGCCTACTTGTGCTTTCAATGAAAGATCGCAGTCCACGGTGACTCCCAGTGTTTTGGCCGAAGAGGAGGGTGTCGGAGCTTGGCCCATTTCAGAAGGCCAGCAGTGAGGGCCCCAATACTTGACGCTGTCCCCGGTCAGGACCAATTCGGTTTTTCCCGGGTTCAGTTTGAGCTGGTTTTGGTCCATCCATGATATAATGAATCTCATAGTAGACTGGAAATGCAGGATGGAGTTTTCAGTGTTCTCGATGGTAAAAAGTAGTTGTAAATCATCGGCATAGTTGAAAACTCTCACCTGTTCGTCTCTAAGGGTCTGGATCAGAGGGAGTATGTATAAGTTGAATAGGTGGGGTGACAGGGAAGAGCCCTGTGGCACTCCACATGTGATGGATTGTTTGGCACCTGCTAGGTCTCCAAGACGTAATGTTTGAGTGCGGTTTTCCAGCAAGGGCCTCAACCAACAGGCGGCCATGTCCCGGATGCCGGCCTGTTCGACACTATCGACCAAGATGTTATGGTCGACCGTGTCAAACGCGGCCGACAAGTCCAGGAGCACCAAGGCCTGTGGGGAGCGTCTGTCAGCGCAATCTCGCAGCGTGTCCAAGACTGTGGTGACTACTGCCTCTGTTGAGTGTGCCAGCCGAAAACCTGCCTGGTGAAGGTCGAAACAGAAGGACTCCTCAAGGAAGTTAGAGAGGCATTTAGTAAGGGTGAGCGGGAAATCCGTTACGCTCGCGGATTTTGCGGATTTTTGGGAAATTCGCAATCCGCGAATTTTGCGGATTTCCATCAAAATCCGCAAAAAAAAATCCGCGAACGTAACAGGTTCAAAAGTTGAACCCCCACTCATGCAACTATTTTACAATGGCGCCAGCAAGCTGCCAGCGCCGTTGTAAAATAGTTACAAAGTTAGCCTGCACAGGAACCACTAGATAAAACGAAGCAGGTGCTGCTTTATTTTATCTAAGTGCTTCCTGTTCAAGCTAACTTTGTAACTATTTTACAACGGCGCTGGCAGCTTGCTGGCGCCATTGTAAAATAGTTGCATGGCTGGGCACAGGTCTGCAGCTCACTCAAGGGACCCCTGCGCCCTTCGGGGCGATTGCATAGTAACACACACATGGTCGCTCGAACTAGTTGATGCTTAAATTCAGTGACTCATTCATTAGCCCAAAAACAATCGTGAGCGTCGTCGAGGCTGGACAGGTGAGCCTTCTTCCCAAATCTACCGTGGAAAATCAGCTGTGATGCTGGATAGGCTTTGCATCCTTGACTTTCACGAGCGCAATACCCGTGCTATTCCTGTGACCAGGAGCTTCTTTCTCTTCATCTGCTGAACTGATCTTTCTCTGACCTTTTATTCACACAAGAGGCACATACCCTACTGGGCACATTGTGTTCGCACGGGTTTCTGCAAGTTCGCACGCGTTTTGTACAATTTCGCAATTTGCAAAATTGTACAAAACCCTCGCGAACTTGCAGAAACCCGTGCGAACATAAAAAAAATAAAAATCAGCACGGATTCGCGGATTTTGCGGATTTTCGCAATCCGCAAATTCGCAAATCCGCAAATTCGCAGATTGCCAATCCGCAAAATCCGCTCATGCCTAGCATTTAGCCACGTGAGCCTCCAGAACTTTTGCCAGATAGGGCAGTAAGGAAATGGGCCGGTAGTTGGCTTTACAAGCTGGGTCAGCCCCGGGTTTTTTTAGAAGCGGGATGACCGTGGCCTCTTTAAACGCTGAGGGACTATACCGGAGGTCCAGGAGTTATTCAGAAGTGTAAGGGCAGGGGCCGGGTATGTGGAAAAACACTCTTTCAAGATGTGGGCGGGGGCAGCTATCTGAGGGGGCACCGGATTTTACTCTTATCAGTAGTTCCCGAAGTTGGTCCTGGGTTATGGGTGAGAAACTGCTGAGGGTGTCACTGTTAGGCTTGATTGTCATACCGGTGGTGAGAAGGGACACTGGTTGGGGAATGCTAGCTTTGATATCTATTATTTTATCAGTGAAGTAGATATTAAGTGAATCACAAAGTGACTGGGTGGGAGTTATCTTGGGGCGGACAGAGTCCAAGTTTGTCAATTCATTTAGGATAGAAAAGATATCCTTAGATCTATTTGAGGATTCTAAGATTCGGGACGAAAAGTAAGCCGCCTTTGCAGCGGAGATGGCGGTCATATACTCCTTCTTGGCCCTTGTATAATTCATTTTTAGCTCAGGGTTGTAATCACGGCGCCATTGGCGTTCTAACTGCCGTAGAGCCAGTTTCCTGGATTTTAGGTCGGAAGAAAACCATCTGTTGGCATCGGCACGCCGTGCTAGTCTGACTTTTTTAAAAGGGGCATGAAGATCGCTGGCCGTTTGTAGCCAGCTTGTAAGAGTGGATACTGAAGAATTGATCTCGCTCTGGAGGGGGGGAATGGTATTGGCTAGTGACTGTAAAAAGGCAGTTTTTGTCTATTGCGTTCCAGTTCCTAGCTAACCCGCCAGCGCCTGGTGCGATAATTGTAGCTAGGGTAATACATAGTTTGAATTGAAGAAGTAAGTGGTCTGACCAGAGGCATGGCAGAGTGGTCGGGGTTGTTACGCAGGTGGTATTGGACCACACCTGATCTAGGATATGACCCTTACAGTGGGTAGAGGAGGGCACTAGTTGAGTGAAATTTAAGTTGGACATGAGATCAGTCAGTTCGGTCGATTGAGGGCCCTCCAAAGGATCTTTATACCAGTAGTTTAGATCTCCTACTAGGAAGATCCTGGGATGTTCAAGTGCTAAGTTAGCAACTTGGTCGCTCAGGGTCATAGGGAACGATGGCATCGAGATGGGGGGTCTGTACAGGAGGACGCATGCTATCGTCGTGTGGGAGGTGGTGATTTTCAACACTAGGTTGTCTGTGTTTTCCAACGAGAGGCAGGTCAGAGTGGTGACGACCAGATTGGAGCAGATAATAGCCGCAACTCCTCCACCCCCTTTCCCCGTGGCGCGGTCTGCATGGATAATATAATAGTTAGGTGGAAGGGCCGCTATTATATCGGGGGCGTAGTTGGGAGTTAACCAAGTCTCCGTGAGTAGGAGAATGTCCGGTTTCTCCATGTCCAGCAGAAGGAAGATATCCATCTGGTGTTTTACAAGGGAGCGTGTGTTTAGATAGAGGATGGTAAGCGAGGGGGGAGATGAATCATGCTGTACCTGGTTATTAACAGGGGTAGTCAAATGACAGCCCTGACTCAAACCGTCGAACCGACTCGAAAAGAATAGCCAAAATAGGCCAAAAAGTTAGTCAAAAAATGACTAGGGTACTAGCCCTTCCCGGATCTGCGCTTGCTAGCGTGGGAAAAAGAACTGATGTCAGCGCGCGAGGGCATCGTCTAAGTACTCCGACGATGTAATCCCGGCGATAACGACACCGACGGCGGACACGGAGCCCCAGACAAAGCCTACCAACGCGCAAGGGTACTGATGACGAAAAATCTTTCAGGATCCTGTCTGACGCCTGGGGATATTCTTAGGTAAGGAATCTAACATTAATCTGTTTCTTTCAGATTCTATCTCTTAAGGTATCACCTCACAAAACCTTTCAAATGTCAACCAACCTTTAGTTTTTTGTTGTTTTAGAGGCCCCTTCATCAAAGTTCTCAAAACTGTAGTGAGTATGATTCAGCATCAAACTCACAAGCAAATTTGGACATGTTAGCTTTACCCAAGTCCTCCCTGCCAACAGTATGTACAAGCGGAACAAAAAAAAATAGTTACCTTGGTTTGCAGCACAATGTGGAGATTGAGCTTAGTGCGTAGCAAAATGAACCCCCAGATGCATGAAGCACCCACTCTGCGAATCCTAAATAGCGAAAAATACCGAATCGCTATTCAGAATTCGCAGAATGGGATGCATCATCAAAATTGCTAAATAACTACGATTCGCAACCGGCCGCAATCGCCATATGCGAATTTGCCAAAATCGCTATAAAATCGCAGAATCAGCTGTTTCCCAACCCCAAATTGCGATTTCGCAAATACCGAAATCGCAAATAGCGATCTCGCAGATTGCAAGATCGCAAAAACGGGAAGTCGCATTTTGAGCACAATGATGACATCACTACCAGGAAGTAGGCAGCTCCATGCTTCATTTGGATCACAGAGCTGGAACGAGGAGCAGGCACAGCACTGAGCTCCAAGAGACACACCCTGCAGTCCCAATACAGGATACACAGTGATTCCAGAATGTCCCAGGAAGCTGCAGGACCCAGTAAAACAGCCAGGAAGCGCAAAATCAAGTTCTCAGAAACTGGAGTACTTGATAGAAGGAGTCAGCAGGGACCAAGACCAGCTGTTTGGGAAGCTGTCCCGTAAGGTCCCCCAGGCAACCAAAAGGCGAATCTGGCTGCGCATCAAGGCCAAGGTCAACGCTGTTGGAGTCATGCACCGGTCATTCGATGACCTCAAAAAGAGGTGGTACGACCTCAGAGGCCGTGCCAAGGAGCGGATTGCGGAGAGACTGGGGGAGAGAGTGGCCACAGGAGAAGGAGACTCCACAGTTCCTGCAAACACACCACTGGAGGACTTAGTGGAGGACACCATCAACCCTGCAGCCTGCGTGGGGGTCACTCAACTTGACACCTCCCGTGCCACACACCAATCACAAGGTAAGAGCCATGCAACTGCGACCCAGTCCCCTAACAATGCCCATGCCCCCAGAACAAGCCATATTGGTAACCCCAGTAATGCAGTCCCTGCCCCTCCCAAATGCCCAATTGCATTGTGGGACCTGTAGGGTGACAATGTGCCCTGATAGCCACACACAGCCAGAATAGTGAAGTGAAACATACCCCTAAAGCCAATCAGGGAATGCTGGCTTGAATGCATGTTGCTGCATCCCAGGTGCGTGAATCATATCATTAATCATGCACTCATTCACATCACAGGTGCTGCAGATGCTGAGACGTCTAATAGCGAGACACTCCAATATTGTGGAGACTCCTGATGAGACGGAGGGAGAGAGCCAACCAGCAGCAGCACCTGGACCAGCACATGCACCTGCACCTGCACCAGCACCTGGACCATCACAGGCACCTGCACCTGCACCAGCACCTGGACAAGCACCTTCCCAAACGCACAGGGCCACCCCTGCAGCCATAGGAGGAGCACAACCTCACCAGTCGTCACGCATGGCAGTGGAGCAGACCCCACCACAACCTAGGAGGCAGAAATGCCGCACAGCCACTGTGTGGTCCCAGGCAAGCAGCAGGTTGAGGCAGCAGCGCTCTGTGGCCACCCCAGCAGACATGGAGCGACAGGCACATAACCTAGGCCTTGGAATAGAGGCTTGGATGATGGCTGTGCACCGCAAGCAGGCACAGCACAAAGCAGCAATGCAGCTGCAGCTGTACTAAACTGCACGTAACATAAGTCAACTAATTGAGAGTGTGCAGGAGCTTACCACAGCTGTCTAAGAGAGCAACCAACTGATGGTGGTGCAGCAGGACATAACACGCAGACGCCACCACCAGCTGCTGACACAGCTATCTGCCTACACCAGCTCAAACTATCTCATTGGGAACGCCCCTTCCCAGCTGTCGCGCAGGTCACTGGCCATGCAGATTCAGATGGTACAATGCTGCCAAGATGTTGCAAGGGCTCTGAAGCAGGTCACCACCGCTGTGGAGAACCAACAGGCGTCCGGCCATGGCCATGCAAGGGGGGGGATGATGCCAGTGAGGGTACATCTAGCCTGAGCAGCCTGTCTGTGCCGGTGCAACCTGAAAGGCGCCGCAGTTCCCGGCCCACCGCTGCATCCCAGCAGGACACTCCCAACGTGGAGGTTGAGAGGCGACAGGGTGCGTCCGGCAGGAGGCGCCAGTGACTGTACATTACCGGCAGTGCCATGGTGACGTAACCACGCAGGCCTGCTCAGAATACAAGAGCCTGTATGACTCAATACAGCTGCCACATTTTTGCTGATTTAAAGCACATTGAGAGCTTGTTCACTAAACAAAAGATTTATTTTGAACACAAATCTTCCTCATGTCATTAATTCAAGTGGCATGCATGAGTGCAGTGTTGTGTGAGGTGTATGGGTGCACTAGAAATAGTTCATTGTGATGTTGGTGCGGCGCCCGTTTCCTTCAGCAGGATTCTCCCCGCGTGCATGATGCACATGTGCAGGTGGCAGGTTGTCCCCCTCCGACTCACTACCAGACACCTTCACAGGTATCCTCCGCTTGGTGACAATATTGTGGAGTATGGCACACAGGGCCACGATGCGGCAGCAGACCTCATGCCGGTATTTGAGAGCCCCGCCAGTCTTGTTGAGGATGCGGAATCGACTCTTTAACATGCCAAATGTCTGCTCTATCACATTTCTGGTGTGTATATGCGCAGCATTGTACCGCCGTTCCTGTGGTGTAGCAGGGTTGAGGTATGGGGTGAGGAGGTATTCACGTAGGCCGTAGGCGTTGTCACCTGAAGGTAGGCGTAGAGAGTCAGTGCCTGTTATGTGCAGCAACATGGTCTTAACATACTGTATGTGGGCATGTGTACTTACCTAGGAGATGTCCTTCACCAAATTCACCCCTGGCCAAGCGGGTGTGTATGCCGCTGTGCCGGAAGATGAACGAATCATGCGTGCTCCCCGGGTATTGGGCCACAATGTCTGTGATGATGGTCTTCACATTGCAGACCATCTGGATGTTGAGGGAGTGGTATGACTTGCGGTTCCGGTACATGTATTCGGTCTCTGCAGGTGGACAGATGTGGATGTGGGTGCAGTCGATGCAGCCAATTGCATGGGGGAAATGGGCAGTGTGATAAAAGTCCAGTTTTGTTTACATTATGGCCTGTTGGGTTGTTGGGAAGGTGATATAGTGGTATATCCGGCTCAGCATGGCGTCCAGGAAAGACTGTAGGCAGTGTGACATTGTGCTCTGTGATATACCCCCTGCAACTGCGACTATACCCTGGAAGCTGCCAGCGGCCAGGAGGTGCAGGCAGCACAGGATCTGGACATGGGTGGGCACGGCATTGGTCCTCCGTGTTGGGTGCTGCATCAGGGGGTCAAGGTCTCTGATGAGCTTCATTATCATAGGCACATTGAGCCTATATTTGGAGTAGATCTCCTCTTCAGTGTGGCCCAGGAGTGTAATACGCAGCCGGAAGATGCGCTCCTGTATCCTGCGTCGGTTCTGGGCTGCAGCCTGGAGCCTCGGCCGCCTTGCCACGATGTAGAGACCTGGCATTGTGACTTTCCTCATGCTCCTACTGAGTCTCCTTAAGTGTGTTTGATTTACCTAACATCTGTTTCTTGTTTGCTTTTTTTTTTCACCAATTGGACTTCATGGTTACCACCTGGTTTTGCTTCTCCTTCAATTGCGACTCGTTTTTAGCGAATTAGGGTATTTTTGCTATTTTCGTTTTTTATTGAATGGGAATTGCGATTTATTAGCGAATTCGCAATTTATTTGCGAATTCGCTATTTATTTCGCAGAAAATATGGGTAATCACTGTTAAGGAATCGCAAAGGGGGTTACCAATTGGTTTTGTGATTCTTTGTTTTGCGAATTCGCTATTTGCTGCTTTTGTACTTGATGAATTGCGGGAGCGGATATTGCAATTGCAATAGCTGTTTTGCAGCTATTGCGATCGGAATTTTGCTTCATAAATCTATGCCTAAGTCTGTTAACGTGTTTCTTCTTTTCTCCTTGTTCTTTCTTCCATTCAGGTGCGGAACGTTCTTTGCGGTGAGGTTGAAGCAGGAGGATCAAGGGAGCTGGTGTTACATTATGCTCGCTGATGCTCTTTAATGTCATGTATAAGTTAGCATTTGCTACGCCATTTTCTTTTATCAGGCGCATTTTTCTTTGCTGCTCGAAGCTAATCCTGTTTGATCCTAAGAAATGCTCCTTGCTAAGTTTTGTTTCTGCAACGAAGAATGGTCTGTGCCACTGCATAGCTTTCCCTTGGTAAAGGCCCTCTCCCACCTGTCCGGCAGTTTGATCGCAGCCCAGGGTGGAACAGCCTTGAAGGTGTTCTAAGCTGTGCAAGATACGAGATTAGAAGCCTTTTTTATGTCTTTATGCTGTTCACCTACATCTGTTGGGAAAATTTCATGGTGGGCGGGTTATTAGTTGACCATGAAACGCATATAATATATCTTGTATCTTTATGCTTACAGTTCCTCAGTTCCCTCTGTAACACTCTCTCAAGACTGTGCAGACGGGGCCCCACACTGAGCGAATACAATCAATGATTATTGGTGTATATTCTCCAGTGTTTCTCTGACTCTTTATTTAGCATTGAAGGGTGTGAGGAGGTCAGTGGTGACCCGGGTTTCCCTAATCGGGTCACTTCCTTCAATTTGGCACCCAAACAGGGACTCCTTCAGGGCATGACCCTTCCATTTCCCACAGACAGAGGGGAGGACAAGGACATCATCAGGTTGACTGACAGCTCAGGGATCCCTGCACAAATTGATATGTTTCTCGCAGCTGCTGCCTCTGTCTCACTAGAGGGTGCCTCACCCATCGGTCATCCTAACTGGAGTCCTGAACGGCAAACCCATGATCTGACTGCTTGGTTCGAAGAGTCTGCAGAGGAGTATGGGTCTATCAGTGCACCTGACACCAGGTGAGTCTGTTTCAGTAGATGTGGTACCACCGTACATAGGTTTTGTTTCAGCACTAGGACTGTTTTGATGGAAAGTGTTTGCAAATAGTTTGCCAGGTAAAAGAAGAATTTTGTTTCTCTTTTCTTTGAAATGCCTGGTTTCAGTAAGATTCGTAGTTTGTGCTGTTATTGTTGTTCTAAAGATGCTCGGTTGGAAGAATACCAGCCTGCACCTCCTGAGGGTATTCCTAATTTTGATATGTATGTAAAACATGGCCTTGGCCCTATTATGCTTAGTATGTTTCGGCACAAATATACAAGGGACAATTCAGAGTTACTGTGGCCTTTGACAGGCTCTTGTGATAAAAAAGATAGGATTTCTTTAGGAACAGTTGTTTAAAAGACGCAGTAGACAGTCTATGTTTCACTCCCTTCGTACTTGGCAGAAGGAGGCCAAAAAGAGGCAATTAAAAATGGAGAAAGATACCAGAAAATAAAAAGGCTGTAGTTTACCATAAAGACAAGCAGGAGACAGCAATAGAACGTGAAGACAGAAGATTTTGGTTGCACATTGTTAAGTCCTACATGGCTCAGGAAGATGGTGATTTTGACAAAGGACTTATTTTATTGTATGTGTATATTGAATATGTTTGTGAACTTCTTGCCTAATTTAATATTTAAGTTTGAATCTTAATCAACAGTGACTCTGAGCTAGAATACCGTAACCCGGAATTGTTAGAGAAAGGTGTTAATATTGTACCAGAGCACTGTACGTATATATTTCAAAAATGTTTTAATGATTAATGAATTTGTTTTAATAAAATAAATCTTGAGAGATTTTAATTCAAACCTAGTGTGGAGTTATAATAATATTTAGTGTCACGGTCTAAAAACAAAAACTATTTGACAGATACGTAGGCCTGTTGGTCACTAACATAAAAGCCTAATAACACAGAAAGGAAACGTTTTTGAAAACTACTCTGTACCCAGTCCTTTCTGGTCTCTGGGAAACTCTCTCTTTTTTAAGATCCATTTATGGAGACCTTATTAGATAACCGACCCAGGCCACTATATGCCCAGGAATGGATATATCCTATTGTTCCCCATCAGCAACAACAACTTACGCCAGGTGCATCAGTCTCTGAAGCTGCTACATCTAGGGCCCCAGTTAACGTACCCCCAATCCTTCCATTCCATCACAACCTATGACTGCAGCAATTCCCTTTTACTCCTGTTACAGTACTTTATCCTTCATTTATACTAGTTACTGACACACCAGCACACAGTCCGGAAGATAGAGATTGAACTGGATTCAGGGAATGGTTAGGTCCTTAAATGCGATCTGGTGTGGGGAGGAAGAGACAAAAGTAATAGGGGAACAGCAATAAGCAGTGGGCTCACAACCCAATTTACAGTTGTGAGGACATATGGCAATTAATGCAAGACTTCGACCCTTTTATATAGCAACATGCCCTTAAACATATGTCGGCCACACTATTTGACCTCGAACACACACACATCGAAATGTAATCACCCCAAATACTATTTGATATTAATGAGGCTGCTTATGTAATTAACATGGAGACGGCCCAAGTGTTCAGGAATATTTCCACTCTAATTACTTATAGAGGCAGACTACATGATAAGAGTCCCACTCAATTAACTCAGTTCCCAATGCGAGAAGTTCATCCCATTTACCACCCGTAAATCCCTGTAGTGGTGGATCAACATGGAGTGATTACCAGACCGGTTGTAGCTACCCACTTTCAGGAACAATGGGTTTATACACCATGGAAAAGAAGTAAAGTCAGGCCATGCAGAGGCTGGACAGCTTGCGCAGGTCTGTGGCCCTGGAAGGAACATGGGGGGCACCCCTTCTATAGACACGAAAGGGGTGAAAAGCTGACTGCGTGGGTAAGAGGTAGAAGCGAGGCCCAAGGCCCTGGCTGTAGCCCTGGAGTCCTTAAAGTGCTCGAGCACGTTGTCTGCTTTGTCACCAAAAAGAGACAGCCATGAAAAAGGCATGTTCAAAAGTGTAGCTTGGACAACACACGTAAAGCCAGTAGACCTCACCAAGGCGTAGCATCGTAGGGCTACGGACATTGAAATTGTCCTGCCCAATGAGTCGGCGATGTCCAGCCCACATCGTATGGCACACTTTGCAGCGTCACCCCCTTCGGCAACTGCATGGGAAAGCATGGCCTGGGCCTCCTCTGGGCACTGTGGCAGCACCTGCACGACCGTGTCCCACACAGAGAGGGAGTAATGGCCCAAGAGACATGCAGTGTTCACTGACCGCAATCATACAGTGGAGGAAGACAACATATTCATCCCAAGATGGTCCAGTTTCTTGGATTCCCTATCAGGTGGTGCGGTAGGGAATGCGCCCTTAGAAGTCGAGGCTTGAACTACCAAGCTCTCGGAGTGGGGTGTTGGGAGAGGAAAATGGGATGCCCCGGGGCCGGGCGGTGGCGTCAGGCAATCATCCTATCTACAGGAGCCCCTGTGTTGGGCTTGGACCAAGTGCCCAAAAATATGTCCATGAGGGCCTCATTAAACAACAGCTCCGAAGAGGCCACTGGCAGTTGAAGCACCTCGGTCAAGAGGTTAGTCCTGACCGCCACTGTAGGAAGCTCAGGGTTTAAGGCCTCAGCCTCCCTACGCAATACCACTGCGTATGATGCACTCTCCTCCATAGCCAAGGTATGGGGAGTTAGCATACTTACCACATCACACTTACACATGGAACCTCTTATCACCAATGTGACAACAGTGAACGGAGAGACAATATACTCACAAAACAAATCTAGAGTAAAAGATACAAGTTTAATCCAAAGTAAATATTTAAGTATCTAAGTATCAGGATATATCACAAAATAGACATTGCATTAAAAATATATAGTTCTTATCTGAGTAACATATATCAATAAAATAAAAAAAAATAAAAAATGACTGTAACCTAATACACTGTTAAAAATCATATACTACTAAAAAGAATTGGGAAACCAAGAAGTAAATAATGATTCCAAATCACAGAAAAGTGCTACCTAATCAGAAATAAATCAATTGTAATCATCACAAACATTATTTCATAGGTCATATCTGATACAGTTGTTCATAAAGATCTAAGATAAACCTTTCTTCTCATTGCATCTTGACGAGTTTCGGTGGGCACTAGTGTATGGCCATCACCTTCTTCAAGAAGACCCCAAGACAAAGACTTCGACGAGTAGGAGTGATAATGGCTCCACAACTGGTCCCATGACTTCCCTCTCGACTGGGACCTCGAGCAGCGCGGAACCAACTGCCGGGCCTCCAGAAGCTTTCAGGACTGTTCCATCAAAGACGTCGGGGTCATGACCCGGCAGTCAGAGCACGACTTTGGGTTGTGGTCGCACTCCAGACACCACATCCATACGAGATGGGGGTCAGCTACCGATATCAGCTTGTGGCAGAAGCCACAAGGCTTGAACCTGGTCTGACAAGATGGCAAAACCCTTGTGCACCAGGAGTCGTGACGGTTTGAAAAGAAGTTGACAAAAAGTTGCAAAAAGAGAGTCAAAAAGTGACTCGAGGTACCGCTCTCTCCGGATTTGCGCTGGCTGACATGGAAAAAGAAAGAACCAACATAAGAACAGAGTGGCGGCATCTAAGTAGGATCTGCAACATCATTTCAGCGATCACTACTGCAACGATGAACGAGGAGTCAAACAACGCCACCTACCGACACGCAGGGGTACTACTGGAAAAATAATTCTCCGGATCCAGTCTGACGCCTGGGGGTAATTCTAAGATTATGAATCCATAACTAATAGTCTGTTTACGATTAGCTATAGCAACGGTATAATATTTGGATACATCCTGACCTGCATACTTACCTTGGGTGGCACAGCTATGGCCAGGGGTGAGAAAGCTAGAGAGTATTTAAGATCTAAATTGCAGATTCTATCCAACTCTACAGTGGCAGCCTTGATAGATATTACTACTCAGTTTGAAAGCATGCAGGTATATTCGGAACAGACTAGATATCCAATGGATTTTATGTTGGCCAAGAGCGGTGGTGTTTGCACAATAATTGGTGACCAGTGTGTTATTGGTATAGAGAATTTGGAAAAGAACATAACACACCACATTAGGGATATCACTGATAACAACAAAGACACGGAAAGTGGAAATTGGAGTTGGTCTTTCCTAGGTAATTGGGGTTGGAACCTAAAGAAAATAGTTTATTTCATAGCAGTATTATATTCTGTTGTATTCTCATTCAATATCTCCCGCTTTGATGTTCCTATTATGCCACTGCTTTAACACCCAAACAGAAAATATCTGCCTCTGTTACAAATGCACTCTATGATGTTACACAATGATATTGATGATCTTATGTATATAGATGAGGGGATATTTGAAGACACATCCCTCCCTGCTGTCCCACTATTGGACGTCACCTGTAAATAGTGCCCACAGCTCCACCTTGATCCATGTCTACTTATGATGCTGTATCAACTAATGATGATATCACAGTTACCCCCTGAATATGTGCCAGTCTTATCTACTTTCTAAATAGAAAATATATTTAGCTCATGCTAAAAGGTGGGTTTGTTAGATTATGCTCGCTGATGCTCTTTAATGTCATGTATAAGTTAGCATTCGCTAAGCCATTTTCTTTTATCAGGCGCCATTTTCTATGCTGTTCGAAACTAATTCTGTTTGATTCAGAGAAATGCTCCTTGCCAAGTTTTGTTTCTGCAATGAAGAATTGTCTGTACCAGTGCATAGCTTTCCTTTGGTAAAGGCCCTCTCCCTCCTGTCTGGCAGTTTGATCGCAGCCTAGGGTGGAACGACCTTGAAAGTTTTCTGAGGGGTGCAAGATACGAGATCAGCCCTTTTTATGTCTTTAAGCTATTCGCCCACATCTGTTGGGAAAATTCCACTGTGGGCGTGTTATTAGTTGACCATGCAATGCATATAATGTACCTTTAGGGTTAAAGTTCCCTCTGTAGCACTCTCTTGAGACTGTGCAGACAGGGCCCCGCTCTGAGTGTATACAATAGATGATTATTAGGGTATATTCTCCACTGTTTCTCTGACTCTTCATAAAGCATGGAAGGCTGAGAGTTGGTCAGTGGTGAGGGCCCCAGGTGGCCCTAATCGGGTAACTTCCTTCACTGGCAATACAGGGTCCTGGCACGACCAAGTCCTGGAAGCCAGGAAACTTGTAAGTGACAGGCTAAGAGGCTAAGCAAAGGGGAGGAGTGTAGACGGTCTTTAAATAAGACTGCTTTAGAAAGTTAAAAAATGTCATATTCTAATTGTTTGTAGGAAGGAACAGGTGCAGATAATTAACTTGATGACGCTGCCTTCTAGAAGGTGCTTTAGAATGTTCACAAAGGTTGCGTTCTAATTGCTTATAGCAAGAAATGGTTTGTGCTGCAGAGCTAAAACAGACCTCTTCCACAATCCCATTTGGGCGCCGGCTTCAACTGGATAATGAAGGAAAAATACTTACAATCCCAAAGGGGCATCTTACCAATCCTGCTGCACCTTCCTCCTTGGAAGCGTCCATCGACAGCAACAGCGACCAAGTGCCGCCTATGTGGGAAAGCAAAAGAGAGTGTACTACATCTACTATGTATTTGCGGAGAATTAAACCTTGAACGACAACTGCTTCTGAAACCCATCTTTAATAACAAGAGGATAAGCAGACAAGCAGTGAAGGCATGCCTTGGAGGTGGAGATGTACTGATGGCGAGTCACTTTGTAGGATTCATTGACGTGGGTGGGGGAAAATATCAGAGATCTGGTACACAACAACCAGAGCTTTAAACCTGGTGTTGTCACTTTCCGGAACTGGTCCCCCGCCATATCATTGCTTTTTTTCTCTCCTTTTACAGTAATCACACTATGTTAAAATCTAGATCTTATCTGCACTGCTGTTCTCCAAATCAAGAGACCCAATGTCATTTATTTCCAAGCACACAACAGCATCAGGCACTTTATGAGACTGCAAATTGCAAATTTGCTAAAAAACCTGTGAAAGTTCAATAAATGACACAGCATATACACTACTCTAAACTTTTAAAACTCATCAGTATGAATGTTTTACAATTCAAGAGACCTAATGTTATTTACTTCCATGCACAATGCACCAGGCACTTTATGAGATCGCAATATGCTCACTTGTTAAAACCCGTCCAAGGGCAACAACTCTGCTTGTTAACTTTAACCAAGAATGCATTCAAGATTTAAGTCTTCGTAACCAAGTAACACGTTTGCAACTGCCATGCCAATTACATTTTGAAGACTTATTTAGTTTGAGGGGAACATTTTATGATTGATCGTAAATTAGAATTCGAGGCTATGCTTTTTTACTGTCTGACATCAACCAGGAATCAGTTGTTTCAAGTTAGGCTCTTCAATCCTGTAACTATGGAACTTGTTGTATTTTTGTCTTTTGTGTGTAAAAATCCAGATATTTAAAGGAATTTACTTGCATCCACAATGCTTTTAATGAGTGCACAAAATGCAAACTGAACTTCCTTTGTAATCTTAAACTAATAACATACCCTGGACTTCAGTCTAATAGTCCAGAAGCCAAGGTTTTCGTATTGCACACTGAAGGAACTGTCACACCGTTGAAATTTTGCACACTTAATTAGTTAAAGTGGAATATCCTATGCTTGAAGCGAAATTCCAGCTTTTTATTTTTTGACACTGACTAGGAATCAGCTGCTTTTAAGTTATGCTTTGGAACTTGTAAATAAGGATATTTGATACGTCATGTCGTTTAAAAGTGAATATTGTAAAGGTTTTTATTAACTAATACAAATAAACGTACTTACTTATAGAATGGAACAGGTGCAGGGGATTAATTTGATGAGGGCTTGTAGGAAGCTGACTCTGTAACTATACCAAAGTAAGGTAAGTCCAGCTGATCCCCAAAGGATTACAGAGGTGACCCCCCCAGAAATATAATAAGATATTATTCAGTTGTGAGCCCAAAGCCCTCAATCAGAGTGTTCTTCATGAGGTCATAAGATCCAGAATCTTTCCAAGTAAGGGGCCTATTAGGATGGTGGGCAGATTTGACCCGCCCGCCACCATAGCGGTGATTGGGTCCGACTGCCATGCACGTAGCGGTCTCACCTATTCAATTATGATGGGACCGCCATCGCTGCAGTCGACTTCAGCACCTTTGACATTGCAGTGGTGACTGCTTATAGCAGCACCGCTGCAATGTTGAAAGGAGCAGGTTGTGCATTTCACTGCAGTACGTGGCAGGCACTACATTGTGCTTGCCACTTGGTGCAGTGAAATGTAGGGGGGTCATGGTACCCCCCCCCAGTGCATCCACACCTCCGCCCAACACAAGGGGGGCCCACAACAGGCTTGAGAAAACATTCGCCGCCAGCCTTTCAATTGCGGTTCAACCGCCATTGAAAGGCTGGCATCATTGTGAGCATCCTGACTGCTCCGCAGGGCAATCGTCATGATTGCTACTGGTGGAAAAGCGGCGGGCGGGCATTCCCTCGGCTGCGATACCCACCGCCATCATAATGTGGCGGGGTAAATCTCATGACGGTGGCGGAACGATAGCCACCGCTGACCCGGCGGAGGCGGACCTTCTGCTATCATAATGAGGCCCTAAGGGTCAGGAGTCTGTCCCTGCAGTTACCAGTAAACAGTTCCCAAAGGAGGGCCACTCAGTGTGATTTCTTCACTTTTATCAAACTATAAATGGAGGACTTGCACAGTGGTAATTCAACTCTTATATTCAACAATAAACCTTTGTAGCGTGCAAGCAGGGTTGGACGCTGTCTGTGCCTGCCAGCGAGACTGAAAACTAATACACAGCTCCTCCCCTTGGAAGGAGACACCCTGTTGCACAGCTTTGTGATTCAGACGTATCAGTCTTTCTGATTAGTCATCAAAATTAATTCTTCCTCATGTTGGGGTTCCAAAAAGTATTTTATTTTTCATTAAGGTTTCCATAAAGTATAAATTTCTGGTTGTATGTCCAACATTAACATAATCCAATATCATTCCTTCCCCAATGCATTTCGGGCTAATAGGAAAGCCCTTCCTCAGGGGACAACTCTACGAAAAAAGGAACAAATCAACATATCACTGTGTGTGACGAAGAAAATTGCTGTACACAGGTTGTTCAACATCACTACATTTGTAACCATCATGTTAAGTTAATCCGAAAGTGCCCAAAAGTCCATGTGGAAGTTAAAGAACCATGCGTGTGTCACTGATTTAAAAAAAAAACCTAATCCTCGGTGGCCCAGAACACCGATGTGCTTGTGAAGATCAATCGAGTAAATAAACAAAATGCGTGTTAAAACAACCTGATACCAAAGTCACCGAACGGTGTGTTTAGAAAAGACCCCAACATTTTAAGGTGCATTAACGTGAGCGGCATACTCACGGACTATTTCAATGAGCTCAGACGCTGTCTCTGCAACAGAACAGCGCAAGTTAAAAATAACGCGTTAAAGCATTCAGCTCATTTGAGCAACATAGCGTGGTCTCGTGCAAGTACTTACTTGGTGGTACAGTTAGAAGCGCGCATAGCCGTTAGTATGTCAGGAACCCCGGAGGTGTTCTCCCTAGGTGCTGTTTTTACCGGCTCGTGAGTACATGCAGAAAGTAAAAACGGACTATGAAAACAAAAACGCGGCGGCCATATTGAGTGAGGTATTAAGAGTGTAAATCAGGAATATATGTATGAAAAGTATGGTTGTATCAAATGGGATTCAGGTACATTCAGAAGAAATGTAATACATGAAAAATTTAAACATTGCAGGTTACAAATAACACAAAAATTCCATTCGATCATTAAGACCGTGTGGCTGCATCGATGCCATATAGCGAATCCAAAAGTTCTCTCTTTTGAGCAATGTCTGTTTGTTGTTATGAGTGGGGGTAATCTGTTCAAGGATGACAAATTTCAATTGAGCTACAGAATGTTTTTGTTCAACAAAATGTGCAGCCACAGTAGATTTTAAATTTCCTGTTCTTATATTGCTTTTATGCTCAAGTAGACGAGTCCTGATCTTCCTCTCCGTGTGTCCGATATAACACTTGCCACATGGGCACTTGAGCATATAGATTAAATTGGCTGAATTACAGGTGGCATTCACTCTTAATTTCACAGGGTGACCCTTCATTGGGTGACTGATGGTGTTCCCTGGGATGCAATTATTACAATTGCTGCAATTGTAACAAGGACGTAGGCCTCTGTATGTGGTAGATTCACTTTCTTTGATGGGTTTCTTCAGAATTTCCTTCAAATTGCGACCCCTGGTGTATGCAAACATAGGTGGTTGATCAAAAATACCTCTGAAATCCGGTTCAAAGTTCAATAATGCCCAGTGTTTGCGAATGATGTTCTTGTAACAGTTGCTTAGAATGCTGTATTTGGAGACCACCACCATCCTGGTGTTTACTGGTTTGACAGTGGGTTGTAGCAAGTCTTCTCGTTTCATGTCTCCGACTCGGCTGACTGCTATATCTAAGGTTTGTTGTGGATACCCTCGATTTTTGAATCTTTCCACCATGTTGGTGACTTCCTGTTGACAAGTATTTTCCGAGGATACTATTCTTTTCACTCGCATCAGTTGGGATAAAGGTAAATTGCGTTTCAGCCCAGGTCTGTGAAAACTCCGGTGGTGCAAAAGTGAGTTCCTGTCTGTAGGCTTCCGAAAAATCGTGGTATTCCAGTTTCTATTGTCGCATTGTATCTCCACATCCAGAAAGTGTATGCATGTTCTATCCATGTTCCAAGTAAATTGTATTCGCTGGTTAATGCCATTCCATGTATTTAGAAATTCTGTTAACTCCAACTCTGTTCCTTTCCAAAGAATGAAAATATTGTCGATAAATCTCAAGAAGATTTTCCCATGTCTTAACCAAGTGTTGTGGTTGAGGATGTGTGTTTCTTCAAACACTTTCATCACGATGTTCGCGTAGGACGGCGCGGCACAATTGCCCATGGCAGTCCCATTTAGTTGGTGAAACCATTGGTTGAACACCGTAAAGTAGCTGTGGAAGAGTGTAAAAATCATTAATTCCATGATCAGTGTTTTCATGTCTGGATCCAGATCGGAATTTGCCAATTCTTGTTCAATGGCAGTTATGCCCATGTCGTGCGGTATTGATGTGTAGAGTGAACATACGTCCACTGTACACATTAGCAAATCTTCATCCTGGGATGCTTTGATCACTTCTTCCAATTTCACTAGGAAATCTGTTGTATCCCTTATGTGTGACCTGGTGTTCACTACAAACGGTTGAAGGTATCGATCCAAAAATTTACCGATATGTTCATGTATGGATCCCTTGGTGGACACTATCGGTCTGAATGGTGGTCTAGTTGGATGCTTGTGCATCTTAGGCAACATGTATACCGTCGGTGGTTTTGTTTTTCCGGTGTTACGTAACGTCGTGTCCGATCATTGATGATTCCTTTCTCAAATGCTTTGTTGATGATATCAAGTAATGTCATCAGGAACTCATTGGTGGGATCAGCCCTCAAGGGAGCGTAAGTGTTATTGTCACTTGTGTGAGCCAATACTTCATCTTGATAGAATTTGGCGTCCATGATGACTAACGCGCCACCTTTATCAGCTGTCTGACAAACTATATCGGGATTGTTGGCAATCTTTCGAAGCGTGTTTCTTTCAGCGATCGTCAAATTTTCACGTTTGGCTTTGGTTTGAAAAGGCAATTTCAATAGATCATTTTTCACCATGCTTTCAAATACAGCGATGATTTTGTGACTCACTGGGGCCATGAATGTACTGCGTGGTCGAAGCCCTCTTAGCATGTCATCATCTGTGTCAGTTACGGTAACTATGTTTTCAAAGTAATGACGGAGTCTGATGTTTCTGACCAATTTAAACGTGCTCACCTCAAGCTCTAACGTGTTGGTTTTGGTTGTGGGTACAAAAGTTTGTCCTTTTTGTAATACTCGTAGTTCTTCCTGTGATAGTTCTGTGGAAGAAATGTTTATCACCAAATTGTTGTTGGTATTCATCTCCGACGGTAGGGTTTCTTGACTTTTGGCTGTTCTTTTGCCACCTCTGCGGGTTTTTCCCCTCCTGGGTCTGTGGTTTGATTTTGACCCTCCTCTAAAAAATGAATTGTCGATGTTGAAGTGCCTGGTTGTTGTTCAGTAGGTGTCACCTCAGTTGTAGCCCTCGTTGTCCTAGTTGTTCTATTATCCCCATCTGAGGAGGATGTCTCATTCTCCGAGTAGGGATTATACGCTCGGTTGGGGCGTCGGCGGGCGTACACTTCTGCCCAAGTGTACACCTCGCCGAGCTTATAATCAATGGTGTCCCTCTTATACTTGCGTAGTTTCCGTTCTTGGGTCTCACGTGTATGTTTCTCTAGTTGAGTGTTCACGTCTTCCAACAATGTTGCCAATTCAGTGGGGTCCATGGCCTCGTCCAGTTCCGCCCTGATAGTTTTTATATCTTTGGACAATTCTTCCAATGATTTAGATAGTTCCTCCACTATCAGAAGTATCAAATCCAGCGAACATTTGTTGAGGATAGCGAACCACCGCTCAACAAATTTCGCATTATTTTTACACAAAAGAGGTTTTAAGGGAACCCGTAGGCCCCTGGGGATCCGCTGGGCGCGATGGTACCGCACCAACGTAGATGCATGTAATTTCTGGTTGCATTCCTTTTTTAACAGGTAGAGTAGTTGTTTCAGGTTACTTTCAGGGCTGCGAGTGCTGGCAGCTGCTATAACCTCTTCCTGGATCATGTTGTAGATTTTATCTGCATCACCCGGCGTGAAGGCGAAGGTGTCTGCTTTTAAATCGGTCATGCTGGTAATGCTTTCGTAATTCATATTTGAACCAAATGGCGTGCCAAGTCCTTGGACAGAAAGGAGTTTGATCAAACTATAAATGGAGGACTTGCACAGCGGTAATTCAACTCTTATATTCAACAATAAACCTTTGTAGCGTGCGAGCAGGGTTGGACGCTGTCTGTGCCTGCCAGCGAGACTGAAAACTAATACACAGCTCCTCCCCTTGGAAGGAGACACCCTGTTGCACAGCTTTGTGATTCAGACGTATCAGTCTTTCTGATTAGTCATCAAAATTAATTCTTCCTCATGTTGGGGTTTCAAAAAGTATTTTATTTTTCATTAAGGTTTCCATAAAGTATAAATTTCTGGTTGTATGTTCAACATTAACATAATCCAATATCATTCCTTCCCCAATGCATTTCGGGCTAATAGGAAAGCCCTTCCTCAGGGGACAACTCTACGAAAAAAGGAACAAATCAACATATCACTGTGTGTGACGAAGAAAATTGCTGTACACAGGTTGTTCAACATCACTACATTTGTAACCATCATGTTAAGTTAATCCGAAAGTGCCCAAAAGTCCATGTGGAAGTTAAAGAACCATGCGTGTGTCACTGATTTAAAAAAAACCTAATCCTCGGTGGCCCAGAACGCCGATGTGCTTGTGAAGATCAATCGAGTAAATAAACAAAATGCGTGTTAAAACAACCTGATACCAAAGTCACCGAACGGTGTGTTTAGAAAAGACCCCAACATTTTAAGGTGCATTAACGTGAGCGGCATACTCACGGACTATTTCAATGAGCTCAGACGCTGTCTCTGCAACAGAACAGCGCAAGTTAAAAATAACGCGTTAAAGCATTCAGCTCATTTGAGCAACATAGCGTGGTCTCGTGCAACGAGTACTTACTTGGTGGTACAGTTAGAAGCGCGCATAGCCGTTAGTATGTCAGGAACCCCGGAGGTGTTCTCCCTAGGTGCTGTTTTTACCGGCTCGTGAGTACATGCAGAAAGTAAAAACGGACTATGAAAACAAAAACGCGGCGGCCATATTGAGTGAGGTATTAAGAGTGTAAATCAGGAATATATGTATGAAAAGTATGGTTGTATCAAATGGGATTCAGGTACATTCAGAAGAAATGTAATACATGAAAAATTTAAACATTGCAGGTTACAAATAACACAAAAATTCCATTCGATCATTAAGACCGTGTGGCTGCATCGATGCCATATAGCGAATCCAAAAGTTCTCTCTTTTGAGCAATGTCTGTTTGTTGTTATGAGTGGGGGTAATCTGTTCAAGGATGCCAAATTTCAATTGAGCTACAGAATGTTTTTGTTCAACAAAATGTGCAGCCACAGTAGATTTTAAATTTCCTGTTCTTATATTGCTTTTATGCTCAAGTAGACGAGTCCTGATCTTCCTCTCCGTGTGTCCGATATAACACTTGCCACATGGGCACTTGAGCATATAGATTAAATTGGCTGAATTACAGGTGGCATTCACTCTTAATTTCACAGGGTGACCCTTCATTGGGTGACTGATGGTGTTCCCTGGGATGCAATTATTACAATTGCTGCAATTGTAACAAGGACGTAGGCCTCTGTATGTGGTAGATTCACTTTCTTTGATGGGTTTCTTCAGAATTTCCTTCAAATTGCGACCCCTGGTGTATGCAAACATAGGTGGTTGATCAAAAATACCTCTGAAATCCGGTTCAAAGTTCAATAATGCCCAGTGTTTGCGAATGATGTTCTTGTAACAGTTGCTTAGAATGCTGTATTTGGAGACCACCACCATCCTGGTGTTTACTGGTTTGACAGTGGGTTGTAGCAAGTCTTCTCGTTTCATGTCTCCGACTCGGCTGACTGCTATATCTAAGGTTTGTTGTGGATACCCTCGATTTTTGAATCTTTCCACCATGTTGGTGACTTCCTGTTGACAAGTATTTTCCGAGGATACTATTCTTTTCACTCGCATCAGTTGGGATAAAGGTAAATTGCGTTTCAGCCCAGGTCTGTGAAAACTCCGGTGGTGCAAAAGTGAGTTCCTGTCTGTAGGCTTCACTTTTCTCATTTCACAAGCCTTTTCAAAAGCTTTGAATCATTTGTTGGTGCCATCACCTTGTGAGAAGTTAGCCTGGCTTATGATGTCCACTAATTCTAGTTGGCACCTTGCACCAGTCTAATCGACCCTTATTGATGGTGGTTGTAAAGTTAACCTTGTAGAAAGCTATCCTAGTGGTAGCATGGACCAGCAGCCATCAGGCTAAGACTTCAGAGAGCGTATTAAGCAAGTTCTTTACCAACTATAATCCCTTGAGTAACAAATGAAAGCACACCACACAAGGTATATATCAAATATATATGTATTTATTCTAAACACAACCCCTCTGCACTCTTTATGAGGTCAGAGGTAAAAGTACATTACAAGTTACTTAATTAGCATACGATAAGTTGCACAGTATACATTTTGCCCTAGGGGCCTCACAAACCATATACTAAAATAGTGGTATAAGAACCACGTGAGAATTAGAAAGGAGGCCAGGGGCCTGTTGAATCGCTGGGGCTACTCTAAACAACCAAAGGTTAGGAAGCAGGAGGCCCATGGGAGACACGTTCTGGGTCTAAACACAGCCGCGGGTTACCATTGACTTTCTATGGGAAACGAACAAGTTACAATTTTACAATTTAAGGATACTTCCGGATGGACTACGATGAAACCCATTTAGACTTAGACACTAGGAGGGCCAATACCCTCGAGACTACCAGAGTACTCGTGTTACCTCACCCATGGAAGCAGGGTGCATAGGTGTTTTTTGGTGTCGGGTTTTGTCGTCGATTTCAACGGAGAGCTGCAAAGAAGTGCTGCAGGGGACCAGAAGAAAAGTGTCCGGGTGGATCCAAGGGTGGATCGAAGTTCTGAAGAACCTGAAAGCAGAAGGGACAGAGTCTGGGTCACTTGCCAGTGACCAGTATGGCGATGGAAAGCTGCCAAACCAATGTCGGGTGATTTCAGGTGAAAAGGTGAAGTTTGTCTCTTCATCCACGAGGATCAGGAGGTGGTGACGATGACCAGGAGCTGGATTCGAGCTGTCCCACAAAGGATCTAGTTGACTGCACTGTCGGTATCCGGTTTGGACCTGACAAGCCTTGGCAAATGCAACCCATGCAGGAGGTTGAGATTGGCTTTGGTGCAGACCAGCAAGGTCTTTGGTGCTTCTCCTTTGTAAAGAAACTGGAGCAAGCCTGGAGCAACCAGGAAAACAAGTTAGATTCAAAAGAAAGTCTTCGGGGGGCTCACTAGCCAATGGACTAGGAACCGCAAAGACGAGTCAAGCTGAAATGCAAAAGCGGGGCCCATGGGAAACTCGTGGAGTGGGAGCCTCTGAGCTTTGGTGCAAATGGTGCTCGGGTCTGGGGCTTCAAGCACCCCAATGCACGGCTTCGAGTTACCTCGTGAAGTGAGTGCAGCTTGAAAATGCAGGATGTCCAGGAGTTCCAGTCCCACGTTTCTAGTGTCCGCCACAGGTCTCAGCTTTGCTTTGAACGAAGGTCGGGATCACAGATGTCTGTAAGTCCATGTCCTGTGTCGCAGATTCTTCAGGATCCGGCGGGAGCCTAAAAAATGCAGACGGCAAAGTTGCTGTTGGTGCCTGTTTGAACAGGGTGGTCACTCCTTGACCACAAGGGAGATGTCTTCCATCTTCCATTCCAAATGGAATGTCGCAGGTCCAAGATTTATGTTTCAAGTGTTTCGTCCAGGGTAATCTAAACGCCTGGTGACTGGGTTCCTATACTTATACTAAGTTAGGGGCTGGACTATCTTTAAGGTCCCTCCTAGGGGTGGACCTGAGAAGGGGGTAGTTACACCCCTTTCCTTTTGTCCAGTTTCACGCCAGAGCTGGGGCAGAGTGCCCCAGCAACTGGTTTGAACTGGGAAATGCATGCAGCACCTAGTGAGACCCAGACAGTCTCTGGAAAGAGTTCACTGAATGCAGCCCTCCCTGCCCCAATACACAAAAGCCTGTCTGGAGAGGTGCCAGCACCTCCCTGGACAGGAAACCTTTGTCCAGGCCTCCCCTGCCGGAGTTTTGTCCAGCAGCAGGAGGGCAGACTCGTGTCTGTGGCAGCAGCATCCATTTTGTGATGCTGAGGTTCTGTTTAACTTTAACTGGGTTTACCAGTAACTACATGTCTTCTCCCTCTAGAAGGGTGGAATGCTACCCCCGCTGCCAGAACTGGCATGGGCGGTAGTATTCCAAAGTGTTTGACACCTTACACGACATGTTTTGATAAAGCCAAACCAAAGTTAGCATTAACCGGGAGGATTATAATGCACTTAAGAGTATATGGTATGGCTATATCATAGAACAGCTATAAGGAGATGGTTCCGAAAGCTGCAGAGGTTCTCAGCTCATGCTAGGACACCCTCTCACATAAAACCAATCACTCTACCTCCAGGATTGTCGAGGTCTGCCATAGGAGTCACTTATAGGTGTATATGTGTCTATATATGTATATAGATATGGGTATACTGTATCTAAGTAAGGGATGATTACACCACCTTACCCAGGCTGTATGAAAAGACCGGTGGTGTCAGTTTGGAAGGCAAACCAGGGGTGGCATAATACATGCTGCAGCCCCTGGTAGGCCTAGGGTGCACCTATGTCCTGGGTACCTAGGGTACACTATACAGGGGCTCACATGGGAGACCCATTAACCAATCTGGTATGTACCTGAAGTACATGGTATCAAATTAGAGAGAGAACAGCTAGGCTGTGGTCCTGATTAGCAGGGCCACAGCCAGACTAAAGTCGAAAAACCAGAGAATCACAGCAAAAAGTGGGGGTAACCATAGGAAGCAGACCCTACTCTCCTACACACCTTCCTCAACTTTGGGGACAATCCCTTTGGGAATTTTGAGATCATAAGTTTGCTCTCTGTCCCTATTTACTAAGTTGCTGCCACCATTGATGGGAGCTAGGCCCATCTCTGCTCTTTCTTTTTCTAGAGCCAGGAGTCTGGTCTCTGGGTCTAATCTTTTGGCCAACCTTACTAAAAGGTTGGCCTCCTCACTGAGGCTGTTCTTAATTGTCTTAGAAGTACCTGACCAACCTGTGTGTGATCTAGGTGGTGTGAGTAGTATTCTTGGAGTTAGGGGCACAGTGTCCCTGTCCTCCCTAGGAAATGAGGGGGTTTGGAAGTTATCCTCACCCCCTCCACTCCCTTCCCCATGTAAGTGGTCTTACACTTGTTCAGATGGATGGTCCTTAGCATACCCTGCCAAGAGCTCCTGGAACTTGTGCTTGGAAGGATGGAATTCCACAACAATGTTGTTGAGTTTGCAAAGAGACCTTAACTCCCTAAATTCTAGATGGAGGTAAGGGGGAAGGTTGAGCTCCTCAACCATATTTTCTAAGTCATTTGGTATTTTGTCACTAATAGTTGGGTTCTTGTTAAGAGACACTTACAAAAATTCGAAACCCTCTGACCCCTAACTATGATGAGTTTGTATTTTTCTAAAAAAATTCTAAAGGGACTTAACCAAGGCCCTAACAATACCATTAGGAATTTGAAAAAATTGTCAATTAAAAAAATCGAGAACTCTAAAGATAATTTAGGCGTTCTGTTGTGTGATCAGGTGTTGACAAAGTCTGTCTAACAAATGCAAAGTATTAGATCCCACCACTGAGCCATCAATGTTGGAAGACGGCTCTGTATATACTACACCAAAGTAAGTTATAGTGTGCACAGAGTTAAGTGGATCCCCAAAGGCTTACAGAGGAAAAACAAGCATTGAAAATGCAATTGGTTTCGCATTTGTTTGTGTTGAAGCTATTGGCATGGTAAATGGCAATGTATTTTACTTATTTGTTATGGAGTGTATGTATGTGGTGTGTAGTGGTAATATGTGGGTTGGTTTGGATTAGTTAGTTGTGTAATTGTGTGGAGTGTAGTTGTGTGGTGTGGAGTGGAATTGTGTAGTGGCATTCTGCAGCATGATGTGCTGTGGAAATATATGGTTAGCAATTTTGTGGCATTATGTGTAGAGGGATTGTGTAGAGTGGTAATTTGCACCGTTTAATTATGTGGTGTGCAGTTGAATTTTGCAGCACGATGTGGAATTGTGTGGTGTGGTTTGGATGTATTTGGTGTTGTGTTATTGTGTTGTTGAGTTGTATTATGTGGTTTGGTGTTAAATGATGTGGTGTGGGTTGAAGTGTGTGGAGCTGAAGAACAAGTTACTTACCTTCGATAATGCTTTTTCTGGTGGATACAGTGTCTGCCTGTGGATTCCTCACCTTGTGAATATCCCCTGCGTAGAGGCCAATCGGAAACTTTTGTAGCTTACCACGCCAGCGAGGTCATGGACGACATCACAGAGGGTACGACTCCGCTCGCGACCCCGCTGACGTCACTGGATCCATAATAAGGCCTCGTCGGCGTGATGATGTCAGTTCTGCCCTTTTTCCATGCCCCCGAAGCACACGGACGGACCGACATAAATAGGCACAGTATACATAGTACACAGTATTCAAACCAACACACATAGTGTGAAATCAATGCAATAAGCAAGAACAATTAAACACTTCCATTGAAAATTACAAATATACACTTATAAGGTATAGAAGAGTGGACAACAGGGAGACGGTGGGTCAGTGAGGAATCCACAGGCGGATACTGTATCCACCAGAAAAAGCGTTACCGAAGGTAAGTAACTTGTTCTTCTGATGGATACATCTGCCAGTGGATTCCTCACCTTGTGAATAGTGTTCTCCCTAAAGAACAGAACGAGCAAAATGGTCGTCCCTCCTCACTTCGGAATCTAAGCAGTAATGCTTTGTGAAAGTGTGGAGGGAGGCCCAAGTTGCCGCTCTGCAAATGTCTTCTAAAGGAACACCCCTAGACAAAGCAGATGTAGAAGACTTTGCTCTAGTAGAGTGAGCTCTTATACCCTCTGGAGGTTCCTTACCAGCCAGGGCGTAGCAGATCTTAATACACAGGATAATCCATCTTGATAGCGTGCGCTTGTGCACCGCTCTTCCTTTCTTGCAGCCAGCAAATCCAACAAAGAGCTGGTCATCCACACGATAGTCCTTAGTCCTATCGAGATAAAAGTTCACCGCCCTCTTAGGGTCCAGACGATGAAGTCGCTCCTCTTCCTTGGAAGCGTGAGGGGGAGGATAGAAGGTAGGAAGGGTAATGGACTGCCGCAGATGAAAAGGAGTTACCACCTTAGGCAGAAAAGTTGCCCTGGTCCTGAGAACCATTCTTTCAGCATGAATGGTCAATAATGGGGGCTTTGAACTAAGAGCTTGAAGCTCACTTACCCTCCTTGCCGAGGTAATTGCCACAAGAAAAACAAAAAGACAGAAGTCTCATGGGATGTGAGAAGTTGGCCTGATATATGATGCTCACTAATTCTAGTGAAAATTGCAAAAAACACAGTTGATGGACAGAATGTAGAACAATGTTATACATTCACCCCAGTACAAGGATCTGGGCCTAAATCCATCATTTTTTTGCACTCCACACCACCCTGGGTTAGACACTGGCTATATGCAAATCAGCTCTGACCCTGTGCCCCATGGGAACAGTCCAGTCCGAACTACCAAACCATGTCTTTCCCAGACCGGAATCAAGTATCCAAGGACCGGTTTCTGGCTATCAGCCTTCATTCAGCCTGGATAGCTTGACTCCAGTGGTGTGGAGAGCCTGGGACTCACGTCTGAGTATACCCAGCACACTTAGGGTGAAAATTGCAAAAAAACACAGGTGATGGACAGAATGTAGAACAATGTCATACATTCACCCCAGTACAAGGATCTGGGCCTAAATCCATCGTTTGTTTGCACTCCACACCACCCTGGGTTAGACACTGGCTATATGCAAATCAGCTCTGACCCTGTGCCCCATGGGAACAGTCCAGTCCGAACTACCAAGCCATGTCTTTCCCAGACCGGAATCAAGCATCCAAGGACCGGTTTCTGGCTATCAGCCTTCATTCAGCCTGGATAGCTTGACTCCAGTGGTGTGGAGAGCCTGGGACTCACGTCTGAGTATACCCAGCACACTCAATCTTGACTGCCTCCCTGAGATCTCTGTTGTGTTGATACCACTGCCTGCGGAGGCACCACTGGAGCGGCCTCATGTGCCAGCGTGCATGGTTGACCAACAGAAAGCATGAAGCAAACAGACCGAGCAGGCGAAGGACCTTCAGGACCACTCCATTGTAAAACAAGGGAATAGTTTCCTGAATGTCGAGAATCCTTTGAGGTGGAGGGAATGCTCGACAGACAGTAGTGTCCAGTACCGTCCCTATGAACAGGTTGCGCTGTGAGGGCACCAGGTGAGATTTGGGTACATTTATCAAAAACCCCAATTTGTACAACAGCTGGGTTGTCACATGCAAATGATGAAGCACCTTCTCTGGAGACACAGCCTTGATCAGCCAGTCGTCCAGATAGAAGAAAACTGGAATCCACGATCTTCTGAGATGGGCTGCCACCACTGCCATCACCTTGATGAAGACTCAGTTGCAGTAGTAAGTCCAAACTTGAGAACCGCAAACTGATAATGTTGCGATCCCACAGTGAAACGGAGATACTTCCTGTGGGACTTCAGGATGGGGATGTGAAAATACGCATCCTGCAAGTCGATCAACACCATCCAGTCTTATTTCAGCAGCGCCTGAAGAACCTGCACAAGGGTAAGCATCGTGAACTTCTCTTGTTTCAGATAAAGATTCAAGATCCTGAGATCCAGGATTGGATGTAACCTGCCATCCTTCTTGGAAATCAGGAAATACCGGGAGTAGCATCCCTGACCCCTTTCCTGCTCTGGAACCACCTCTATCGCACCTTTCTTTAGCAAGGTCAGAACTTCCTCCCGTAGGAGATGGAGATGTTCTTCCGACCAAGCCCCTTGACAAGGAGGGTAATTTGGAGGGAATTCCCGAAAGGGAAGAGCAAACCCATTTTCTACAAGATTGAGAACCAATAGGTCTGTAGTAACCGATTCCCAATCTTGCAGAAAATGAGTAAGCCGACCCCCTACAGGACCAACATGATCCGGAATGGTGAATCTAGGGCTGCTTTGCTGCGGTGATAGCAGGGGAGGTAGAGTAAGAAGAGGAGGAGGAGGGCTGGCGGCCTCGGGGACGACCTCTACTCTTTCCTCTATACGACTTGTATAGAGAGTTCTGTTGTTGTTGTTGTTATTGCTGCTGATGAGGCTGGCCAAAGGAACGAAAGGATGACTTCCCAAATCCTCTGTATCTACAAAAGGAGCCTCTAGATTGCGCTTGCAAGCCAAGTGATTTAGCTGTGGTATTTCTTTATTTAAACTTCTCGAGGGCAGCGTTAGCAAAGAGTCCTGAATCATCAAATGGTAAATCCATCAGAGTAGCCTGCACATCTGTTGAAAAGTCCGTTGACTTCAACCACGTGCCCCTTCTAGGAGCCACTGCAGAACCCATAATCCTTGCCACCGAGTCAGCTGTGTCCAAGCCACTTTCAATGACTTGACGGGCAGCAGCCTGGGTATCCTTCAAAACTTCCTAAAAGTTTTTCCTATCTTCCTCATTCAGTTTAGGCAGAAACTGTTTAGATGAACCCATCAAAGCATGGATGTACCTTCCCATCAAACAGGTAGCATTCGTAGATTTCAATACCATGCTTGCTGAGGAAAATACTTTCTTGGCAGACTGGTCAATTCTTTTAGATTCCCTGACAGCTGGAACTTGAGGGAAAGCCCCCGAAGATCTCTTTGAGCATGCAACCTGAACCACTAGGCTCTCAGGTGACGGATGAGAAGATAAAAACTCTGGATCGTTAGGAGCCACTCTATATCTTCGTGCAATAGACCTTGAAACTGCAGGCGCAGAATTAGGTTTTCGACGGACCTCTATAATAGGTTTAAGAATTGCCTCATTGAAAGGCAAGAGAGGCTCAACAACTGAAGCAGGCAAATGGAGAACCTCCGTTAACAAATTTGACTTGAACTCAGTGGTAGGGAGTTGAATGTCTAACAATTCAGCCGCATTTCTTTCAACCACATGATAGGGGGCTACATCTTTTGATGGTGCTTCGGAATCAGGTGAAAACTCCCATTCAGGTGAAATGTCCAGGCCACTGGCCTCCCTCAATTCAGCAAAATAGTCTTCTGAATCAAGCAGCTCACCTTCTTCAACTTCCTCACGATAACGCTCCTCTTCTAAAACCCTCTGGGCCTCGATCCTGGAGCGAATCCTTTTAACAGACGTCGGAGGATCCATAACCTACTCTGTCAGATTTGGGGCCAACGTCGTACACAGATCTGACGACGACGCTTGCGCCGAACGAGGCCGCCGGCGAAGATGCAAACGGCATCTGAGCCCTCGGAGCCGGGGAACTCCAAGACAGAGCCGCTGGGAAGAACAGCGTGAAGGGGGCCTGAGCATAAGCCTGAGGAACCCCCAAATTAAAGGCTAATGGACCCATGGGACCCGCAGGCGCACCAGACGGGAACATTGATCCCTTCAGTGACGTCGAGGCGAGGTCGATCTCGGCGCCGCTTCTTTTTCAGATCGATGCTTTGAGGAATGCTTCTTTTTCTTATGCTTCCTCGGCTTCGAGTGTCTCGACGTCGACTTCGATCCTGATCATAGATAACTTCACCTCTCTCTCTTTCTATGCCTTCGGGTTCATCTTCCTGCAGCATGGACATCCATCGACGTCATGGTCGGAAAACAAGCACCACACACAATCCTTGTGCGGGTCAGTGATGGATATCTGCTTACCACACTCCCTGCATGGCTTAAAACCAGACGTACTCGCAGACATTGTCGAGAGAAACAAGAGAAACAGAAGAAGACAGCAAGAAATACAAAGTTACTACGGAGAGTCCCAAAGAAACCGTTGGCGTCGACGGCGCAGAAAAAAGGGAACTGACGTCATCACGCCGACGAGGCCCTATTATGGATCCAGTGACGTCAGCGGGGTCGCGAGCGGAGTCGTACCCACTGTGACGTCGTTCATGACCTCGCCGGCGTGGAGACCGATTGGCTGCTGTGCAGGGGATATTCACAAGGTGAGGAATCCACTGGCAGATGTATCCATCAGAATTGTGTGGCTTGGAACTTTGTGTATAGCTTCGCATTTTTGGTGACGGAAAAGAACAAATAGGTAGGAGCTAAGCATGAGATCCATGAGTTTAAGAAAAAGGAAAGAGTTGGGGCTATTGGCATTGTAACTGTAAATGGCTCTTACCTATGTGTTATGGATTGGAGTGGATGTATGTGGTGTTTATCAGTTATGTGGGTTGGATTGATCTTGTTAGTTATGGGATTGTGTGGTGTGAAACTGTTTGGTGTGGATTTGTGTAGTAGAATTTTGCATCTAAGTGTACATGCATCAGAAGACGGTGGTCCAGCATCTGTTGCTGCCTACAATAGCGGAGACACTTCCCTGACCAGACTGTGCTGGCTGGTGTGAGTGAGGGGCAAACAGACACAAGAGTGGACTGTGTTTGTGCCAGGACACAGCTCGGAATCCTTCACGCTCTTGTCCCTTAGCTGCTCTGGACCCCATTCTTGCTCGTATGTGATCACGCTGCTGCATTGGGCCTGGAACAGTGTTTTTTTCTCTCCCCTGTGTGAGAAGTTGGCCTGGTATATGATGTTCACTATTCTAGTGAGCACCTTGCACCAGTCCAAACAACCCTTATGGTGATGGTTGTAAAGTCAACCTTATAGACCAGCTATCCTAGAGGTAGCATGGACATAGCAGTCTTAGGCTAGACTCAAGAGGGCATGTGAAGCCAGCTGTTTTACCATATGCAATCCCTTTAATACCAAATGAACGGACAACACACGGGATTCTTATTCAAAACTTTATATGTATTTATTTCTAAAGAAATCCCCTGAACTCTTTATGAGCACAGAAGCACAAGCACATAACAAGTAACTTAATATAACATACAAAAGTTGCACAAATATGGATAGGGCCGGGTGGCCCGCTAAACCATATACTAAAAAAGTGGTATAAGTACCACGTCACGAACAATGGTAAGGCCTAGGGCCTTGGGAATCGCTGGGGCTACACTGGACTAACAAAGGTTAGGGAGCAGGAGGCCCACGGGATGCGTGTGCAGTGTCTAAAGGCACACATGTGCACACATAGAAGTCAATGGGTGCGTAAAAATTGAAAGTTAAAGGTTTGGGAGTCTTCCGACTGGACTAGAATCTAACCACTTGAAACTAGGACACTAGGAGAGTTACTCTTTACAGGAGCACCGCAGTACTCACGTTACCTAACCCACAGGAAGCGGGTGCATAGGTCCCAAAGTGTGTCGGGTTTCTACGTGGAGTTCTATGGAGCCTTGGAGAAAGGATGCTGCAGGCTGCCAGGTGAGAAGAGACTGGGTGGATCCAAGGGTGGATCAAAGATGTAGAGAACCTGAAAGCAGAGGGGACAGAGTCTGGGTCACTAGCCAGTGACCAGGAAGCAACCAGGCGATGTTGCGAAGCAATCAGGTGCTGATGGGAAGCTTGTCTCTGCAGCCACGTGGACCAGGAGGCCTCGACGATGACCAGGAGTCAGGCACGGACTGTACCACAAAGGCTCTCGCTGTCGGCGGTGATAGTTTCAGGATTGGAGTCAAAAAGCCTTGGCAAAGGCAACCCACGCATGATACGATGTAGACTTCTTACTCAGACCAGCAAGGTCTGAGGGGCTGCTTCTTTTGAGGGAAGCAAGGGCCAGTCTGGAGCAACCAGACCAGCGGTGTAGTTTCAAAGGATCGTTGCCAAGATGGCCACTAGCCAACGGGCAAGTGACCGGGCAAACATGCCAAGCAGGAAAATGCTAAAGGGCCTCAAGCAGAACTCGTGGAGGGTGCAGGGCTGATCTTTGGTGCAGATGCTGCTCGGGGCTGGGGCTTCACAATCCCCAATGCACAGCTTCGAGGAGGCCTCGGGGGCTGCACAGTTAGCAGGTTGCAGACTTTTTAAGATGGCCTGTCCCACATTTCTCGTCGCATCCACGGGTCTCAGCTTTGCAGGGACTGTGGATCGGGCTGTTGGATGTCTGGGAATCTAGTTCTTGTCAGGCTCTGGGCTCGGACTCCGGCAGGAGGCGGCGGCAAAGCAAGAGTCGATCGCTGGATGGTACCTGCTTGTGCAGGGTGGTCACTCCTTGACCACAAGGGAGATTCTTCAGTCGTCTTCTTCAAGTAGAGTGATAAAGGTCCAGAGTTTCATTTCAAAGTTTCAGTCAGGATAATCTAAAGTCTTGGGACTCAGCTCCTACCTATATACCAAACTTAGGGTCTGGATTACCTGCTAGGTCCCTCCTATGGGTGGGACCAAGGAATGGGGTGGTTACACCCCTTTCCCTTTGTCCAGTTTTTTGCGATAGAGCTGGGGCTGGAGTGCCCCAGCACCGGTTTGAACTGGACTATGCATGGGACACCTTGTGTGCCCCAGGCAGTGTATCATTTCTTTCAGCCCTCCCTGTCCCAATGCACAAAATCCTGTAGGAAACCTATTGTCCAAGCCTCCCTCGCTGGAAGAACTCCCAGCAGCAGGAGGTCAGGCTTGTGTCTGTGGCAGCAGCATCCATTTTGTGATGCTGAGGCTCGGATTAACTTTAACCGGGAATAGTAGGAACAACATGTCTCTCCCTCTAGAAGGGTGAAATGCTACCCTCGTCTCCAGAATTGGCGAGGGGGTAGTATTCCAAATCGTATGACACCTTACTCAACATGTTTTGATAAAGCCAAACCAGAGTTAGCATTTAACCGGTAGGTTCATAATGCACTTAAGAGTATATGGTATGGCAATATCCTAGAACAGCTATAAGGACATGGATTCAAAAGCTGCAGACAGGCTCAGCTCATGCTAGAGCACCATCTCACATAAAACTAAGCACTCTGCCTCCAGGATTGTTAAAGCCTGCCATAGGAGTGACTTATAGGTGTATATGTGTCTAGATATAAGGTTAGATATAGGTATACTATATCTAAGCAAGGGGTGATTACACGACCTTGCCCCAGCTGAGTGGTCAGCCAGTTATGTCGATTTGGGTGGCCAGCCAGGGGTGGCATAATACATGCTGCAGCCCCTGGTAGGCCTTGGATGCACCTAAGCCCTGGGTACCTATAGTACACTGTACAGGTGACCCAGTATCCAATTGGAGATGTACCTAGGGTACATGGAGTTCATTTTAAAGAGAGAGCAGATAGCCTGGGGCCCTGATTAGCAGGATTCCAGGCCAACGAAGTCGAAAACCAGCTAAACACTAGGCAAAAAATCTGGGGTAACCATAGTCAGGTATCCACCTTCCTACATTCTGCATGGCCACGGGGTGGGCCGGGCCCCGCGCTTCTGCTGCCACCTCGCTGTGGGGCTTCCTGGTGGGCCCCCAGGGCCTCTCCCCGAACCTTGTGGATCTCTGCACCTGAGCGGGGGGACATTGTGGTCTGAAGACAGGTAGTCTGACACAGCTGCTTGGCCTCTCTGGGACGTTGCCTGACTACATGTGACTTGTACGACTATTGTGGACTATGCAAACCTCTTCTGCCCCTGGTTATGAGTTCGACGGTGAGACACCCTCAACTGGTCACCTCTTAGAGGGTCCCGTCATTTGCCTCTTTCTGTGGAGCCTCCTTAGTAGATGAGACCTTTGCTATAGGTGCAGACCTACTGGAGTATCACGTACACGGTCTTACACGGTGACCCCAGGCTTGTTCCTGGACGACATCTCTGCGACAGGGGACCTGGCTACATGTGGATGTCCTGCGTTTGGGACACTACGGCGGGGTCGGAGTGGAGTGGCGCGGGGTGGGCCCATCTCCTCCATTTGTCACCCTGTCTGCCTGCCCTGAGAGGCCTTAGCCCACCATAACCTAGGCCAGTAGTGACACAACATGGGCAGACACCGGGCCAAAACATCGGATGGGCAGCGGGAGACGAGCGCCCATCTTGCTTTCTCGGGGTCCCTGGGCCGGCCTCCTTTACCGGGAACACCATCTATGGAATCTACTGAGGGCACACTGGATAAATTGGACCTTATACTCAAGGAAATTTGCGACTCCAGAGCAGCATTGGAATCACAGATTGGCTCTTACCTCAGGTCTCACCTTACTGAGGGCAGATCACTGAAAACTGGCTGCCTCTGTTAAAGAACATGGTCGAGCACGTGAAGATGTGGACCCGAAAATAACTGCAAATACCACCGCCATCCATCAACTACAACAACAGGTGACTGGCCTTCTGGACCGGAAGACGCACAGGCGCAATACCATCCGCGTAATTGCCCTGCCGGAATGCAGTGAGGGAACCAGAGCCGCAGAATTCATGGAAGGCTGGTTCAGGGACAATGTGGCGCCGGAGGGACTGTCGCCGTACTTCTGTGTAGAGCAGGCTCATAGGATACCAGCAGGGGCGCCTAGCCCTGGAGCGCCGCCTCGCCCCCTGATAGTTAAAATCCTGAATTATAGAGACCGGGACTTACTACTTCAAAAGGCGAGGGAGAAGGTGCTGATCCAATATGAGAACCATTGCATATCGCCGTACCCGGATTATACGGTTATGGTCCAAAGGCAGAGGTCGTCATATCAGGCAGTGAAAAAGAGTCTCCAGAAAGCACAACTCAAATACGCCCTCCTATATCCAGCTAGACTGAAAGTCGTAAATGACAAGAAAACTCACTTCTTTGAATGTCCGGCGGATGAGGAGCAATGGCTGGAGGTCCTGGGTCTGGGCTCGAGCCAGGGCAGCCGGTCTGACAAATTATCGCAGGGCTTTGATGGCCGATGGAGTATAGGACACTGGCATACACAGAATTCTACTCTGACCTCAGGGATCCACACTGACACGAGGATAGCACTCTTCACTCAGACTCGGAACATAGCATCAACCTATTCCCTACCATTACACCTCGTGCAGCAGATGATATACTGGACAACTGAGACCTGTCATTGGCGAGAAAGCGCCCCTGGATGGCCTTGTGCTGTTTTGAATTTTCACCCGGCAGACTCTGACTCTGGCCCCCTGCGTTCCATGTGTCCTTTTACAAGTGAAGATTAATAATGTATATATGGTTACGTCTCGGGGTTCCATTTACCAAACTGGAACGTCGAAGTGATGAGCAGGGACGATATGTACTACTTAAGGGCACACTAGATGGCTCCCTGGTGATTTTCGGCAGCATCTACGCCCCTAATTTTGATCAGGATCAATTCTTACATCGCTTAAGCACTGGCCGACTGGGATGGCTGGGATGGCATCCCGCGGATACTGGGAGGTGATTGGAATACGGTCCTCGACACAAACTTAGATAGATCCCATCCTCCCCTCCATGGCACACATGCCCGTAGAATTGCCACTATATTCAACACCTGGGTGGACGGCTGGGCGCTATATGATGCTTGGCGACACATACACCCTACACATAAAGAATACTCTTTTTACTCTCCGGGCCATAGTCTCCATACCAGAATAGATAGAGTCTTGTGCTCCCCCTCCATTGTTGCCCAAATTAGTCAGTCTACCTACCTGGCAAAGACATTCTCAGAGTATAATCCTCTAGAGCTCACACTTACATGGGGAAAGATGCCAACTCCGATACCTACCTGGAACCTACACTCGCAATTGTTAGAGGATGCTCCATTCAAATCATCACTCTCCAACACAATCACAAATTATTTCGCTGAAAATTGGAACACTGCCGCGTCTCACTTAATAGAATGGGACGCATTGAAAGTGGTAGTACGGGGAGCATCGATAGGACAGATTGTGGGGGCCTGACAGGAGACACATCAATGCTTGCTTAGAGTCGAACACCAAATGACTACATTAGAACATGAGGCCGTGACAGACCCAGACAAAAAAAAATGCTCTGCATCCCTGTATCGACCATGCGGAGACTTTGGAAACTTTACAGACTATCGGTTATAGAGCATGCAGAGACTTTGGAAACATTACAGACTATCGATTATAGAGCATACATGCAACGAAAACACTCAGAGGCGGATAGAACAGGGACACTACTAGCCCGCCTAGTGCGAGACAGACCAGACCCACCGGTAATTACGCAAATTCGAAAGCCTGATGGCAGTATGGCCCATACACAACAGGAGATAAATTTGGCCTTCTGTACACACCTTAATACCCTATATACGGTGCCCACAATGTTTGGGGACGCTTTTATCACAGACTTTCTGCAGGACCTTACTTTTCCGTTTCTCCCAGATGCGATTCAAAATGAAATAAGCGGTCCCATTACACAATCAAAAATCCGAATTGCGATTAAAGGACTGAATCGTAATAAAGCACCCGGACTTGACGGGTTACCTATCGAATTCTATCTTGCGTATGCTGATACATTAGTGCCAACACTGGAGACAGTATATAGAACTGCTCTAGAAACCAGCCACCTACACCAATCTACCATGCAGGCTTTGGTTACCTCGATACCCAAGCCGGGCCGGGACTGTCTTGACATGTCTAATTATAGACCTCTCTCCCTATTTGCGACAGCATACAAGATCCAGAGCAAGGCCCTCGCTAACCATATACAACCCTACCTTAATACACTCATACATAGGGATCAATGCGGGTTCCTGCCATACCGTAGTAAATCCCCAACACGAGACGTCTTCATTATGTCATGACGGCTACCCCCCCCTCGCATATCAGTCTGCAGGATGCTTGGCATTGGACCTCAGTCAGGCCTTTAATACCCTTTCCTGGGATTTTATGTTCGCGACCCTTCAACGCTTTGGTTTTCCAGATACCTATCTTAAATGGCTGCGTCTATTGTATACTTTCCCCACGGCGAGGGCCCGTACGGGCAGACATGTTTCAAGTCAATATACTATCCACAGGGGCACCAGACAGGGGTGCCTGTTGTCCCCCTTATTATTCGTTCTCGCTTTAGAGCCCCTGGCAATATCGCTCTGGCAGTCAGCAAATCGGCTCGGGATCCCTGATGACGGTGAAACTGATCTCATCTCAATTTATGCGGACGATATTCTGCTGTACTTACGAGACCTGACCAATGACAATGCTCCCCTGCCAGATATCTTCACCCAGTTTGAAAGGGTCTCGTGCCTAGTTATAAACCCAAGGAAATCTCTGGCCTACTTCTTCCAAGACACACCTCACCCTAATGACATACAATTTGGCGTCTACACTTTGCCAATAGCCCCCACTATCTTCAAATACTTCATATATTTAGGTGTCCACGTCTACCGCACACAGCCCGATCAAATTGATGGCAACTTAAGAAAGGCCATAACAACTCTCCGAAATAGTGTGGCTTTTTGGACCTCGTTGCCCTTGTCAGTCATGGGACGCATTGCCATCTCAAAGATGGTACTGCTTCCGCGTCTCCTATATCACTTTGTGAATTTGCCCATTGTGATCCCTCAGCCTATTTTTACCACCCTGAATACTATACTCGTGGAGCATATATGGGGGAAAGGCCATAGGAGAGTAAGTTTACAGAAACTCCAGTTAGACACACGATGTGGGGTTTAGGGGTTCCTGACCTCAGGGCCTACTACTACACCAGCCAACTCCAATGGCTTTCCTATTGGACTGCTGGTAGAAATTTACATGAGATAGGATTCTCACCCAGGGACTTGGATCGAGGAGCGCTACTTGCCCTGCTCTTACCTAAAGCTAAGATCCCTACTGACAGCCCGTCCCTCCTGAAAACAGCATTATTGTGCTGGAGGAAAGCACTGTCATATACCTCTACGACAGCTTCATTTTCGGCGAACGTGCCCGTACTGGGTATTCCCACACCACAGGGCAGAATTTCAGGGAATAGGATACGTGGCAAGGTGGAGAACAGTGTGGAGGACATTGGGGCCTTTTTTGGGGATATAACCCTGCTGGACCACAAATCCTTGTACAAGCCACAGGTGCACCTGCACACTTATACCTATTGCATGCCACGGTCTCCCATTACATTAAAAACACCTGGGCCTGCAACATACTGAACCCCCACAGCATACCCAGTATCACCTCTTACATTATATGGGGAATGGGGGTCACTTAGTCGGATGGCTCTATACAGGTGTTCGCACACATGCCGCAGTAACACTTCTATCCCTTAGATCAAAATAGTCCGAAGACTCCGGTACGGAAATCTCGGACAAGGCCTGGAAGTGCCTGCTGGAACACCCCAAGAGAGTGTCCCGTAACTCTAGATTAAAGTTTATACAGACCATGGACTTACAAAGATCATACCGCACCCCACAGCGGATCCACCAGATGTTTCCTAAGGCTCCCCATCATTGTCCTCGTTGTAAGGGAGACGAGGCTGACATCCTATACATGCTATGGTCATGCCCTCGCATTTGGGACTACTGGGATAGTGTGCGGGGTTGTCTGGAGGAGATCACACACATTCCTATTACGGATAACGTTCTAGACTGTCTCATGGGTCTTCGTAAACGTTCAAGTAAACTGAAGGTACAATTGAGATTTGCAGACCTGGCCCTAGTCCTGGCAATCAAAGCTCTCACTATTAGATGGAGGTCCCCCAGGTGCCCAACGTTGTCTAGCTGGCAAGATGACATGATACAGTGGAGGAAAGCTGAAAGTGTAGCCCTGAGGAAGGAAGAGAAGGGTCTCCAGAAACGACTCATCTCGATGGACTAGGATATCATGCTACTGGAGTTTGAACTTCTTGACCCTCTGCCCCTACATGGTACCCCAACAGCACAGTCACTACCCTACGACCACATATCTATAAGCTCCCGAACCCCAGACCCCCCCTCACTCAGTCACTTTAGCAACATATAATTCCCTTAGGCACATACTGTCTAGATTGCCCTTAGATACTAATGGCATTACCATACTTCAGACCAGGAGCTTGGGAAGGGTTGATTAGGGTGGGAGAGTATAGTAGGGATTGTTGATTTAATTTTTAAAAGTAACACTCTGTGTTATACTGTAAATGTTCGAATGATAATGCAGCACGGTACTTAAAAATGTCGTTTGCACTTTTAAATGATCGCAGATCTTCCACAACTATAATATCTGTACCACTATGTAATGGTTTTCCACTCTGTATTATTTCCATATGTTCATAACGTGGATCAAAAAAAAAAAGAAAATTACCGTTTTGCGATAACTTTATGCTGTCAAACTGCTACAGTTTCTTAATAAAGTTTGTTGTAAAAAAAAGTTCTTTGGTTGCATCCAATTTATCTATCAGCTCATCAGCCCAGGGTATGGGGTGAGCATCTGTCTTGGTGACGGAGTTGAGACCTCTGTAGTCCACACTAAACCTTATCCCTTTTCTTCCACCCTGTGGACGAGGTTTGGGGACTAAGACCACTGGGCTAGCCCAGGGACCCTCAGAGGGCACAATAACCTCTAACGACGATGCTCTCCTTAATTTTGTCAGATTGCCGATAGATTTTGTTTTTGATAGGTACACTTTCCCCAGTGCCGTCATCGTTGGTACACCAGTGTGTCTGACCAGGGGTTAAGCAGAAGAGCCCAGTATACTCCTGTAAGATTCGCCTACAGTCAGCCTGCTATTGGGCAGTGAGGGTGTCTGAATAGACAACTTCATCCACTGACCCATCTTTAGGGCTGCAACAAAGTAGGTCCAGGAGAGGTTCACTCGCTGTCGCACAAGTTACTTACCTTCGGTAACGATATATCTGTAAGAAACAGTAGTTAGTATTAGATTCCTTACCTTAGAATATCCCCAGGCGTCAGACTGGATCCGGAAACCTTTGCGTAGCAGTGCCCTTGCGCGTCGGTAGGCGTCGTCTGCGGCTCCGCGTTCGTCGTCGGCATCGTTGGCGCCGGGATGACGTCACCGGAGTACTTAGATGCCGCCCCCGCGCGCTGACGTCAGTTCTTATACATAGCTTTTCCGCGCCAGAAACGCAGAGCCATGATAAAAACCAACACTGGTGCTATGAAACTAGGGCCCTGAAAGGGGATGACCTTAACCCTAGATATCGGTTCGCAGAACGGGGAGGATGGGTGGGGCGGTAAGGAATCTAATACTAACTACTGTTTATTACAGATATATCGATATCGAAGGTAAGTAACTTGTGCATCGGAAAGAAACAGGTAGTATTAGATTCCTTACCTTAGAATAGATACCCCAGCAATACCAACCCCGGTGGTGGGTCTGCGAACCAGTGATCACACCAGAAAGTCCTGGAGAACGTAACGGCCAAAGAAGCCATCTCTCCGGACTTGGGTGTCCAGGCAGTAGTGTCTTGCAAACGTGTGCAGCGAGGTCCACGTAGATGCCTGACAGATGTCCTGCAAGGGGACTCCCTGACCCAGGGCAGTCATAGCCGCCGTGGCCCGAGTGGAATGGGCCCTCAGCCCAACAGGAGGCTCCTTCAGCATGGTTATGTCAGCCCTGTCATGGAATAGCTTTAGGCGTTTCACATGGATCACCCTTTTGGGTGTCTTGCTTGTGCCCAGGTCCACCAGGTAGGTGACCTCACTTTTCTTTTCTAAGATGGGGTAAGGGCCACTTTATTTGTCCTGGAATGCCCTTGGTGCCACAGGCTCCAAAACCCACACCTTTTGCTCTGGTTGGAGTTCCAGCAGTGCAGTTTTTTTTATCATACCAGTGTTTCTGGAGCTTCTGGCTGGCATCAAGATTCCTGGAAGCTTTTCCCATGTACTCTGCCTGCCATTCTGGACCTTAGGCCTAGTACATATTCCACAATATCTGGCTTGGATTGTTGGAAAGGCTTCTCACAACCCTCTTTAACCAGACAGAGTGCTCCCCTAACAGGATGGCCAAACAGAAGTTCAAAGGGGGAAAAGCCTAACAGAAGTTCAAAGGGGAAAAAAGCCTACTCCCTTCTGATGCACCTCCTGTAGGTGAAAAGCAAATATGGCAAAAGGAAATCCCATCTTCTTTCGAGTTTTTCAGGGAGTCCCATAATCATGCCTTTCAACAGGACCATTGGGTTGTGGATGATAGGGTGTAGTAAACTTTTACTGCACTCCACGCTCATTCCGTATGTGTTTGAGGTATGCAAACATGAAGTTTGACCCTCTGTCTGACACATCCTCCTTAGAAAACCCTACTCTACTGAAGACACCAATAAGGGACTCGGCTACTGCAGGAGCTGTAGTGGTCCTAAGGGGAATTGCTTCAGGGTACCTGGTGGCATGACCCACTACCACCAGTATACATTTTATTTCCTGAGGCTTTGGACCCACTATGTCCACACCTACCCTTTCAAAGGGAACCCCAACAACTGGTAGTGGAATTACTGTACAAGTTACTTACATTCGGTAACAATGTATCTGGTAGAGACGTTGTCTAGCCGTAGATTCCTTAACTTAGAATATCCCCAGGCATCAGACTGGATCCGTAATTTTTTTTTGCAGCACCTCCGCGCGCTGGGGGATGGCGCCACACGACCCCGCCCTGACGTCATCCACGTACGTGACATCAGCGTGGTCAGATAAGTCCCTACCGGCGCTTTTCCGTGGCACAACGCGGAGCCACCAACAAAAACTGTGAAAGTGTGGGAACAGTGTGCAAAGGATGAAAATCCGTAAAACAAAGAAAGCGAATGGTGTAAAACACCATCATAAAGAATAGTATCAGACACTGTCTCATATAAGTGAAAAAGCAAAAGTGGGACAAAACTATGAGAAAGAACCTTGCAAGGCGAAGCGTACACCCTTCCCAGAGTGCGAACAACAAGAGAAGAACATCTCAACAGATAAAGATAGATTATTATTACCATGTAGAACCATGCCGTCCCATAAGGACGGGGCACACAAGAACAACAATCCACTACAAGAAGGTATGAAAAGACTGGCACTTCCCCCATAGAAATGGAAGTGTGTAACACAGTCCAGCTGCTTCGCAAAGAAGATGACTATCGAAGAGACAAGAGCCCTGAGTCAATGGAAAAGGAGGGTGGTAGGGAAGGCAGCAGAAGAAGAAGAAGAAGAAGGTCTCCAGATGAAGATGAATTCAAAAGACACCATCGTACAGGAAAGAAGCCACCTGGAGGGAATCAGCCACATGTGGCAATTCTCAAAGGGGCTAAACAATGTGAACCCCCTTGAAAGAAAACCAATGGCAACTGAATGGAGGTAAATGGAGAAGCTCACCTGGCAAGGTCCTAGCAGAATGGGGAGGAGGGGTGGGCATTAAGGAATTTGCGGCTAGACAACGTCTCTAGCAGATACATCGTTATTGAAGGTAAGTAACTTTTACATCTGATAGAGACATCTAGTCGCAGATTCCTTCACTTAGAATCGATACCACAGCCATACCCCAAGGGGGAGGTGGGTCTGCTACAGAACAAAAGAAAGTGCCCAAAGCACTGAGCCGGCAACAGAGTGACGGACAATGAGAAAGAGCTGCGGGGAGCGGCCAGTCAGCAACTGAAATAGCTCAGAAGAGCAAAAGATAACTGGAGACAAGGCGTCCCAAAAATGTCAGAATGGTGCTACACCATACCCGTATAAGTATGAGATATAGAAACAAAGAAGGAAGAAGTACCACTGTCAGCTTAATGGTGCACTATGTGGGCCCCAGCAAAAGGTTGAGGAAAACATGAAGAGATGCAACCAGAGCCTACCAGGCTAGCCCACGGAAGGAAGGCCGGAAAGGCTACAGCCAGGAACCAAAGGGCAAAGGTTAGAACTGAGCAACGTCTCAGAAGTACAGGTGGGAATAAGAAACACGCCAAGTGCACACCCAGCCACCAAAGGGGGAACAGGGGCGAACAGTAACAACCTGAAACACATTGATGCAGGCCACCACTGAAACATGCACAGAGCAGACAGCGACAGATACAACAAGGTGGATTAGCTAGAATGAGCATATGACTGCCCAACCAGGCAGCTTGAAGACTAAGGTGAGAACTAACTCACGAAATACAGAGATGCAGGGTGCAGAACCTGGGACGACCGTCATCAGAAGAGCTATCCTGCGGGCACAGCCGATATATTGTAGGGGCACATCCGAAGGAAGTGGCAGCAGAGGCACAAGAGTACCAATAGGAGCTGTTAAGAGGAATGCGTATAAATGTAGTAAAGAATCTCAGAATTCCAGACCACATCCTAAGACTTTGAGTGAAAATTAACCCTCCTCCAGAAAGAGAGATAACGTTCAGTATCTGAACACCAAGAAGTGAGCAGTGTAAAGCTGGGGAACCACCCCAGGGAGTGGACGCAAAAGGGACCCTAGTGCTGAAGATCCAGGAAAAGCAACAAAGTGCACTTAAGTGTACTGAAAGACACCCTGTCGCGTAGAACAAGGGCAATCCCATATGCAGCATTGAAAAGCTCCCAGACACACGGAGACATAGGACCAGACCTCGCAGCAGCAAAGAAAGGTGGAGATGTAGGAATCTGTATATATATATATATATATATATATATATATATATATATATATATATATCTGCTGCTATCAGCAGATATATATATATATATCTTGCCGTGTGGTCCGTGTCCTGGTCGGAATCCGTTTGGGCGGTGAATACTAGGAAGTGTTTTGCATATATATATCTATATATATGTATATATATATATATATATATATCCATCACAAAGTTGCCTGTGAAAAAGGGAGGGCACCACGCAGAAGAGTTCAACATACTGCTTTTTATTCCATCAGGAGGCACACACAGGATGCGGCAACCAAGGCATCGATACTTCCCCCTCCGACGGGTTTCGTGCTCAGATAGCACTTACTCATGGAATGCTGGGGTTGTGGGGATTGGAGACAGCTTTGTTCGCTCACCACCTCATGACCAATGTAGCTCCGCCCAGTGGGCTGTGCCTCTCCTGAGGCTTGCTGGTCATTGTAGTGCCTGCATTATACTTTGGGTAAGTTGCTGTGCTCCAAGCGCCCGCTGACTGTATAACACCCCAAGTGGGGTCATTGTAGTGCCTTGCCGCTCAAAATCCATCACAAAGTTGCCTGTGAAAAAGGGAGGGCACCACGCAGAAGAGTTCAACATACTGCTTTTTATTCCATCAGATAGCACTTACTCATGGAATGCTGGGGTTGTGGGGATTGGAGACAGCTTTGTTCGCTCACCACCTCATGACTTTGTGATGGATTTTGAGCGGCAAGCCTGAGCCGCGGGAAGGACCCTGCTGCGCGTGCTTAGACCTGCTGGGATGTCAATCGGCGTCTTGGCACTGGGGCAGACGAGTGCGTTTCACAGGACATTTTGGCAGTGCAGAGTACTGCCATCATTGTGCAGACCCACTTGGGGTGTTATACAGTCAGCGGGCGCTTGGAGCACAGCAACTTACCCAAAGTTTAATGCAGGCACTACAATGACCAGCAAGCCTCAGGAGAGGCACAGCCCACTTGGCGGAGCTACATTGGTCATGAGGTGGTGAGCGAACAAAGCTGTCTCCAATCCCCACAACCCCAGCATTCCATGAGTAAGTGCTATCTGAGCACGAAACGCGTCGGAGGGGGAAGTATCGATGCCTTGGTTGCCGCATCCTGTGTGTGCCTCCTGGTGGAATAAAAAGTAGTATGTTGAACTCTTCTGCGTGGTGCCCTCCCTTTTTCACAGGCAACTTTGTGATGGATTTTGAGCGGCAAGCCTGGGCCGCGGGAAGGACCCTGCTGCGCGTGCGCAGACCTGCTGGGATGTCAATCGGCGTCTTGGCACTGGGGCAGACGAGTGCGTTTCACAGGACATTTTGGCAGCGCAGAGTACTGCCATCATTGTGCAGACCCACTTGGGGTGTTATACAGTCAGCGGGCGCTTGGAGCACAGCAACTTACCCAAAGTATAATGCAGGCACTACAATGACCAGCAAGCCTCAGGAGAGGCACAGCCCACTGGGCGGAGCTACATTGGTCATGAGGTGGTGAGCGAACAAAGCTGTCTCCAATCCCCACAACCCCAGCATTCCATGAGTAAGTGCTATCTGAGCACGAAACGCGTCGGAGGGGGAAGTATCGATGCCTTGGTTGCCGCATCCTGTGTGTGCCTCCTGATGGAATAAAAAGCAGTATGTTGAACTCTTCTGCGTGGTGCCCTCCCTTTTTCACAGGCAACTTTGTGATGGATTTTGAGCGGCAAGCCTGAGCCGCGGGAAGGACCCTGCTGTGCGTGCGCAGACCTGCTGGGATGTCAATCGGCGTCTTGGCACTGGGCAGACGAGTGCGTTTCACAGGACATTTTGGCAGCGCAGAGTACTGCCATCATTGTGCAGACCCACTTGGGGTGTTATACAGTCAGCGGGCGCTTGGAGCACAGCAACTTACCCAAAGTATAATGCAGGCACTACAATGACCAGCAAGCCTCAGGAGAGGCACAGCCCACTGGGCGGAGCTACATTGGTCATGAGGTGGTGAGCGAACAAAGCTGTCTCCAATCTCCACAACCCCAGCATTCCATGAGTAAGTGCTATCTGAGCACGAAACGCGTCGGAGGGGGAAGTATCGATGCCTTGGTTGCCGCATCCTGTGTGTGCCTCCTGATGGAATAAAAAGCAGTATGTTGAACTCTTCTGCGTGGTGCCCTCCCTTTTTCACAGGCAACTTTGTGATGGATATATATATATATATATATATATATATATATATATATATATATATATGTGTGTATATATATATTTTCCAATCCTGTTGTCTACACGATCGTAAACAGGCACTGACTCCATGGGGTCTTTTTTCAGAAACAAGTTTATTTCACCAAGTGCAAAGTTTGACGCGTTTCGACGGATGGAACCGTCTTGCTCACAACATAGAATTCTAGTGAGTGAATGCATTTTAAACATACAGAGTGCTCATTGGTCTGTTAGGCGGCTTCATTATTGTCATAGCAACCATTGCTCCATGGCCACAGAGAAGTTACAACCTCAATCGAAAATGATTAAAAGCGCGCTGTACATAGTATTTTACATTAAGCGTTAACTAATTGTTAAAGCAAAATTAAATTTAAAGCAAGATACACAATTACAATAACAATTCATTGCCTCAATGTTTTAGACTTTATCTGCCGAAATTCGGTGTTTGTGAAACTTGCGTAGCAGCCACCTTTGTGTTCAGGATGGCTCAGCGCGATGTGTTAGTCATCATTCCTAACAAGGTGTTGTGTGTGTATATAAACTTATACTTATGTTTTTCAGTACATGGATGTGTCTTTAAAACATAGGTTGTGCAATTGTTACTGCGATACCCTTCAGTGTCATATATTAGAGATAGGAACTGATTTGAGGGTCTAGTGCCCATTTTATCAATTGATATCTAATAAATTCAAAGTTCCTCCATATTGTAAATTATTCTTGGATATGGCCCTTGTGGGCAAATACAAAAGTATCCAAATTACAGTGTTCAACCTACTAGGGTTAGTTTTTCTGATGTACAGTACTTTTACTAAGTTTCCTTGCATGAAGGCAATGTTTACACCGGCCATATCATTATGTTTCCACCATTAAAAACTCTTCAGACCTTATTTTTGTTCAACTGTGTTACTTACAGCCTTTGCTGAAAGTAATAGTGATACTAATTTTCACTTTCTTCTGCCAAAGAGTGAGTTTGGGATTGCTCAGAAATCTAATTTCATTGTTTTTATTGAAGTTACTATAAATGCACACTAAGTGCCTCATCTGCATTCAATCCCTGTGGGGCCTTAGTGTCCAGGAGGATAATGTACTGTGACTCTAGTCTACGGAGGGCTAGTTGTCTATTCCCCCCTCTGATGTTTTTCTTTACATGGTCGATAAAGAAATACTTAATGTTCTCCGCTTTACCCCCATGTTTGGCATTGATGTGCCTTGCCATTGTATATGAGGGGTCATTGTTAGTGATAGCCCTTAAGTGTTGTAACACCCTCACGTGGGCAGGATGAATAGTGCTGCCCACGTATCTTTTGTTGCAGCTACATTGCAAGACGTAGACTGCAAAGTCCGTCTTGCATGTGTAGTTTGCACGTATTTCCAGTGGTTTTTTCCTATATAGCACATCAACTTTTGTAACATTTAGTCCATACAGGCAAGCTTTGCACTTAGTGCATTTGTAGAAAGCATTTTTTGTTTTTAACCATGGTGATTCTTTTTTCTTCAGGACAGGGATATTTACTACCAATTCTTCCTTCATACTTTTAGTTTTACGAAAAGTAAACTGGGGGATTTTCTTGCAATCATTCCCTATCACTGGGTCATTTCTGACTATGGGCCAATGCCTATAAATAATGTTTCTGAGTTGCTTCTGATAGGCATTGTAACCTGTGATTAGGAGTGGGGTCCCTGTGTTTTGTTTTGACTTTGGTGTTCCTGTTTTGGAGAAAATAGTAAGTCTTTTCTATCCTTAGCATCACATTTTTGTTCCGCTGTCTTTAATGTATCTTCAGGATAGCCTCTGAGGCGCAATCTGCCAAACAAACTTGCCTTAGAATTTTTGTAGCTTGTATTTGTGCTGCAATTTCGTCTCATTCTAAGACATTCCGCATAAGGGATACTGTCAATTAAATTTGGGGGATGTGAGGTAGTGTGGCTCACTGGTTAGAGGCGGCAGACCCGAGAGCAGAGGACGGCCCAGGACCATGGTTCGATTCCCGGAGCGGCAGGTTTCTGGACCAGGGTCAGCGGACTCGATAATTCACTCGCCTCGGTGCGCACTCTGATCAGCGATCACACTCGGCAACTCTGGGCATTAGCTTGCCTCATCTTCACTAACGGCCCCACCAGACCGCCGGGGATGCCTGGTCTCACCCTGGAGATACCCATTAAGGGACCATCTCTCAGGGAAGCCAGGAAGGGTTTCGCAGCGGTCGAAGCGCCTTGGGACCCTCCGGGTAAGTAGTGCGCTATATAAATGCCTATACATACATACATTTACATTTACATAACTGGAGGCATGGAGGATGGTGTTTCCAGAGGTGGGTTTACGATATGTACTGGTCTGAATTTTACCCTCTGCCACAAATAACTCCAAATCTAAGAAATGTATCCTGCTCTTGCTGGTTTCACAAGTAAACTTAAGATTCAGGCTGTTCTGGTTAAGTTGCTCTGCAAACTCCCTTTCTCTCTTTCCTCACTTCCTTTCCAAATTGTAAAAATGACGTCAATGTAACGACTGTAATGTGCCACATTTTCTGACGTTTCTACATTGTGTGTCTTCATGAGTACTTGCTCCTCCCACCAGCCCATATGCAAATTAGCATAGCTGGGGGTGAAGCAAGTACCCATGGCAGTCCCCTGTGTTTGTTTATAGAGTAGTTTGTTAAACGCAAAGGTGTTACTTTGGAAACACCACTCGGTCATTTGGAGCAGCATCTGTGTATGTTGGTACAAATCAATACTTCTGCCTCCTTGATAATGCTTAATTGCATTCAAACCATCTCTGTGCCTTATGCTCTTATAAAGGCTTTGTACATCCAAAGTCATGAACACAAAATTTGTTTCCCATCTTACATCAAAGATTTTTTAAGGAAAATCCCCACAGTCTTTTGTGTAGGAAGGTAGTGTCTTTACATGAGGTTGTAGAAAAAAGTCCACGAACCAGCTGGTATTTTCGAACAGTCCCCCTATAGCGGAAATTATAGGTCTTCCTGGGGGGCAGGCTGCATTTTTATGCACCTTAGGAATGAGGTACAGATTTGGAGTTACTGGGTAGTTATTTTTCAAAAAATCAAATTCATTCTTTGAAATTGTTCCAGCACTTTTCCAGTCATATAAACTCCTATGGTACCGCTCTTGAATGTTGGAGATGTTGGTCTCACTGATCCTCAGGTAACATTCTCTGTCAGATAACTGAAGTAGTGCTTCAGAATTATACATTTCAAGAGGCCAAAGGACCACATTACCTCCTTTATCGGACCAACGTACAACCACATCGCTTCTTTCCTTTATTTTAGACATGACATTGTCATAAGCTGATCTCTCATTGACATGTGTCTTAAAACAAATTGTTGCTGCTTGTCCACGACAGAGATATATATATATATATATATATATATATATATATATATATATATATATATATATATATATATATATATATATATATATATATATATATATATATATATGTTGTTGTATAAGCTTTATTCGAGATAATTCTCATAAAAGCACATTATAAAATTTAAAACAATTACAGAATAAGACATAACAATTACAGATATAAATTCATTAAACATTCTGTGCAGCTCATACAATATTAGCATAATAAAATCATTTGTTAGAAATAATTTTACATAAATCGTAGTTAAAAGGAAAACCTGATTACCTAATTCCCCCCAGAGATCGTCGCCTGATTGCCCAAGCCCAGCCCAGGTATTTGGCTACCCCTATGACTATCGAATCCTGGGTTGTTGTACACAAGATTCTTAAAGCCACTGCGCTGTCGCGTGTCCCCAGGTTTTTGCATACAGGCGTGAGCCATTTTCTCCTCGGTAATGAGTATGCGTGACATACAAATAGGAAATGGCCTACACTCTCCACGGCATTTTCACAGGCTGGACATATCTTGTTGGTCGATCTATGCCAACCTGCTGTAAGTTTCTTTAGGGGGATAGATCCGGATCTTAACTGAAAGACGAGCTTCCTATCTGTTGGTACCGTAATAGTATCCCAATAGTTTTCTAGGATAGGAAAGATTTTTGTCTCCAGGTAGCGACCAGCCATAGAGTCGGCCCTGACGTCTTTCAACAGATTACCACCCACCCAATCCCAATATTGTGATTTGAGGGCTTCTTTGCTTGGGAAGTTTTCTCCCACTGGGTTATTCCAGAGATTGGAAAGCCCTAAGTTAGTCAGCATGGCCTTCAGGTTTTTGAGCCATTTTATCTTGTGGAAGATGTCTTCCTTGATTATCCAAAGAAAACCCTCCGTGTATTGTCTGATTTCTGGAGTCGTCCAGAGACGTCTCCAATAGAGGACAGGGCGCAATCGAGCGCTGTCTGCAATTGGACGCCTACCCAACTCCAGAAATAATGGGATTAAGGGGGTGCTCTGTGGAAGTCCTGTGATCCCTCTCAGGAACTTGTTCTCAGATGTCTGTAAAGCCACAAGATTGTCCCAAGCCCATAACTCCGCGCCATATAATGTGGCACCCAAGACCTTCGCATCATACACTATAAGTGCGGGTTTAATCGGTTTTGTCTTGGATTTGCGGTGTTCCCCCCTCAAAGCACCTGAGAGCTGTTGGTGTTTTAAGACCACTTTATCCAAATGGTGCAACCAGCCAACGCCCTCTGCAATCTGTACTCCCAAATACGTGAACTCTTTGACAGTATCTAACCTGCTGTTGTTTAGGGTTACCTTGGGATATATTCTGCGACGTGGTGAAAAGGCCATCAATTTTGTTTTTCCCACGTTCACTTCAAGCCCATGCTCTGTGCAAAAAACATCAAAAATGTTTAGTGCACGTTGCAGCCCTGCAGGGGTCTTAGACAAGATAAGGGTGTCGTCAGCGAACATCAGGATCGGGACCCTGGTGTCCGCTAACGACGGGGCGTCTACACTAGCCTCCAACATTCTCTCAACAATCCCGTTAATAAATAACGAGAAGAGCAAGGGAGCCATGGAACAGCCTTGTCGGACACCCCTTTCGACTGGGAAGTCCGAAGTTGTCTCCCCGTTTCCACCCCACTGTACTCTTGCAAAGTTGGATTCATGCAATCGCATGATTAGTGTGAGCAGATCGACAGGAATCCCCAGCCTTTGCAGAACCAACCATAGCTTAAACCGGGGGACTAGGTCGAATGCCGCCCGCAGGTCGACAAACGCGACATACAGACAGCCTCTTCCTAGTAGAACCGTCTTCCACCGCAGTATAGTGAAGCGGAAGACCTGGTCTATGGTACTGGTTGCACGCCTAAATCCAGCTTGGTATGGAGAAAGGGCGTTGTTGTCATCGACCCAGTCCATAAGCTGGTTTGCTACCATTCTCCCCACTACTTTTTGCATGGTTGCTATTAGGCTTATAGGCCTATAGTTGGCAGGCAGTGAACGATCACCCTTCTTATGAATGGGAATAATAATTGCACCTTTCCAAAGGTCGGGGACCACCTCCCCCTTGGCTAGGGCATTTGCTACTAGAAAGGTATACCTCGCCCATCTAGTCGTGTCATATTTAAAAATATCCGGGGGAATCCCGTCTAGCCCTGGCGCTCTCCCACATTTCACGGAACTAATCGCAATTTCCGCTTCTCTAAGGGAAAACAAATTGTCGGTTGCATAGACTGGAGTTATGCCATCGGCCGCCCCAGGATGGATGACTTCAGCATACTGTGGTCTAAAGTAGTCAACCCAGGCATCTTCTGCTACATTATTATCTGGCTTTGCGGGGCCACCTCCTCTACCCCACTTGAGAATTTTCCAAAATGTCCTAGAGTCCTTGTTACCTGAAGCCTCTTTTAGTTCGGCCCAATGGTCTTCGTCCCATTTCTTTTTAGCTCGGTAGATGGCCATCTTGTACAGTTTCCTATTCTCTGTTATTGCAGCACAGTCTCTATTCCTAATAGCTTTTCCCAGTTCTAGTCGTGCCGATCTACATTGGCTATCAAACCACCTTCCAACATCATTAGTTTTCCTCCCTTTCTTGCTTTTGGTAAAGAAACATGGTTTCAGGAGGGAAAATAACTTGTTGTGGATTTCGGTGATACCACTAGCCCCCGGAGCTACTGGGTCTGCTGCCTCCATTGCGGAAATTGCACTATCGACCACATGGTTAATATAGGTCATGGTAGCCTCATTTGCCAATACCTTTGGCCATTTTAACCTGCGTTCGTCATTACTCATAACTAGGACTTCGTCATTCGTTTGATGCAAGTTTCCCGCTCCAACGTTCCACCACCTATGGGTCACACAAAGGGGGTTGTGGTCACTTTCAACCCTGGGCCTAATGGCCATGTCAATAACCCCATCCCACAGTTGGAGACTACATAATATATAATCAATTCTGCTCCTGCTGTTACCGTTGTCAAAAGTACAGCAGCCCTCCTTGTCCCCTGGTGTCCTCCCATTCAGTGCTCTTAAACCATGTTCCATACAAATAGCATTTAACAATAAAATCTCTTTTGTCCATCGCTTTACGGGTTTTAAACATAGATACGGTACTCCCCAGAGATTGTCCTCGTCCTTCCCTAAAGGGTCGTTTGTACAGTCCAAAGGTTCAAAAGTCCTGTTGAGGTCCCCTGCTATTATCACCATGCTATCTTGGGACTTGGTCTCTAAGGCAGCAGACAACAACTCTATGGTAGAAGAATTGATTACATTATTACCTCTTGCATAAACGTTATACAAATCCATTGATGAACCCTTGCCTGTGGAGATTCTTAACACTTGTAGATCACTGGTTCCCAGGTCCAACATTTTGATATTGATGTGCAAGTCCTGTTTTACCCAAACAGTGAGGCCTCCCTTAGGCCGCCCCCTTCCACCTTTTGATGCTGGTATAAAATAATTTAAATAACCAAAACAGAAAAGGGGGTCACAAGCCCAGGTTTCTTGAAAGCAACAGACATCAAACCCACTGATATAGTCCACCCAGGATTGGGAGTCTAACTTACCGCCCAACCCAGCAACATTCCAAGATAAAAGCGTACCAATGCCAACCTCAATCCCATCGTGAATGTTAATGTTCGGAGATACTTGAGCGATCGTCGGGCTTTCGATATTATTAATCTGCTTCCCATGGTCATCAATGGGATCTACAATCGTGTTAGCTATTGTTGAGGGTAATGTCACAGCATTAGCGTTTGTATTTTCCGGTCCACTACCACCTTCTTTAACAAAACTCCCCATCTCTATGTAACCAACCATTGGGCATGTAACAATGGTGTCAACATAATTGCCACGAACCCCTTTAGACTCAATGTTATTCCCTCCTGTCCAGCTGTTCCTATCTTTATTGTTTTGTCAACATCCCCATCCCGGGTCCTGCCATCCTACATGAGGGTTGTAATTTATATATGTAGTATGATTATGGCCAAATGAAGGAGCTGGTAAGGAATTGACTGGCCATGATACAGTAGGGGGGATAAGGGGTTCATTGAGCAAGCTAGTCGTTACACTGGTTGGGCGGGGGTAAAAAAAGGTAAGGTCTACAATTCCGATACCTCCCTTGTTTGTTCCCCATCCCTGCCTAGTTATCCATCCTGCCACCCTTGGATCTTGGAAATTAACCACGATACAGTCCCCACCCAAGGTTTTCGGTGTATACCCCATCCAGTCTATTCTCCTTACCCCTATGATTAACCCGTCGATGTCACCTGGCAGAGGACGATTTTCCCTTAACCAGTGCATGATCTTGTTTTTGAGCATCTGAAAAGTTTCTCTCTGTCCTGTGGGTAATGGTGGTACATTTATAAGGACTGCTACATAGGGGAAGGAATCCGGAGTAAGATTCACCGGGGGTTTTCTGTAGGGTGGCTTTATCAAGGGAGGTGGGATTGTTTTAGGAACTTTGGGGACGGGTTGGGGGGCTGGTTTCAACATCTGCTGTTTATTATTTGGTTGGGTTGGTGCTATAGTTTTACCTACTAGAGGGCATACATTAGCCCCATTCCCCACCACAGGATTGTTTGAAACCATCTGCTTGTTATTGGGTACTTTTGCAGATATGGGAACATTGCCCGCTTGGGGGCAAACTATAACCTCTGCGCTCGTAGCAGTTGGTGGATTTTGTATCTGGGGTATTGTAGACTGTGGAGGGTATGTAGTGTTCGCCTGGGATTGAACAGAACCTACATGTGCTCTGTCAGATCTATCAGCAGATTTTACAGTTGTTTTGGCGGTAGGGTTGCTTTGCTTAGAAGGTAAAGGGGAGTTATTTTGAGACCTTCTTCCCTTGTCCTGAGTAACAGGGTTAGTAAGAACCTGGGGCTTTGTGCTTACATCCACCCTAGCGTTAGCTTTAATCAAGGATTTTGTGGAATAGAAATTGTCTAGTGTTGCCTGTTCAAAATGATTTAGCCTATCTGAAAGCTTGACAATTCTATCCTCAATAGGAGTAAGTATTAATCTTAGCAATTTTTCCAACTCTGGAAGCACATTTTCAAGTGATAACACCTTTTCATGAATTGGTACGGTGGTGTCAGTACAAATATTCTCTTCTTTATCTTGACTGTCCAAAGGGGCAAGATTAATGTGTGGAGCGCCTTCTGTATTATGATTTTCTTCAGTGACAACCTCTCCAGTGTTCACAGATTTATGTAGCTTCCTGTGCTTTTGAGGGGGTTTGACCACCATTTTACATTTTCTTGCAGGGGCTGGTCTTTTCCTTTTAGACCCGAGCTTAGATTGGGCCAATGTAACCTGAGCACCAGAGTCTGGGAACGATGTAGGTTGGATATTACTCCCACAGGGATTGTTCAATTCTGTTACAACGTCCTTGTTTGTTATTTGCGCCTGTCCCTCAAGATTTTCGTTGGCAACCGGAAGATTCACTGAGGATAAAGGGGTTACCAGGGTGGGGTATGCTAGAGTTGAAAGCTTATCCGTAGAATTCCTGAGTAGTTCTATGGACAATCTACGCTCTGCGCGCCTCTCTGCCAAGGATAACTCTTTGTCTATTGACAGTGAACGATTAAAAAAGAATTTATCTAAAGGGCTAATTGCCAGAGGACCAGACTCAACCGGAGGAGTTGTCAAGTGGCTATTAGCAGTACTTGTCGATGCAGACATTGCCATACTTCTCACCAATCCACAGCTATATGTCAATGTCACTTACTGGAGAAGATGCTGATAAGGGGGGTGGCCCAGCCCGGCCTCCTTCGGCCCCTGACGGCATCAGACGGTCCCGCCCTTGTCCCGGGCTTCTCCCGGCGCCCTCCCGCGCGCTCCCGCGAAGCGGGAGTCGTGATCAGATTTATTCACTGTCAGTGTCTATCATTGGTTGGTGGACAGGGGGGTGTGGCCAGCGGGGAGAGCAGCCCAGGTGTGTGGAATGGGCGCGCAGGGGCTCCTGGAGACTGGAGTCCCTGCCTGTGCTCGCAGCCCCGCCGGCTCTCTTCCTGCCCGCTCCTCCGCCAATCGCCTCACTCAGCAAACAGCAGCCTTAAACTTCACGGCGCTGCGGGACCCGCGAAGCGGGTCCGGCGAGGTCAGAGAATCCCTCAGGGGTTAGAAGCAGAAGCAGAATCCCTCCGTGAGGTCGCACGCCCAGCCAGCAACACGGCAATCCAATTGAGCAGTTCAGGTGATCCACGGGTCTGATGGTGCAACCCGGTTTTCAAAGGACAGAGCGGGGGGCGTGGCCAGCGGGGAGAGCAGCCCAGGTGTGTGGAATGGGTGCGCAGGGGCTCCTGGAGACTGGAGTCCCTGCCTGTGCTCGCAGCCCCGCCGGCTCTCTTCCTGCCCGCTCCTCCGCCAATCGCCTCACTCAGCAAACAGCAGCCTTAAACTTCACGGCGCTGCGGGACCCGCGAAGCGGGTCCGGCGAGGTTAGAGAATCCCTCAGGGGTTAGAAGCAGAAGCAGAATCCCTCCGTTAGGTCGCACGCCCAGCCAGCAACACGGCAATCCAATTGAGCAGTTCAGGTGATCCACGGGTCTGATGGTGCAACCCGGTTTTCAAAGGACAGAGCGGGGGGCGTGGCCAGCGGGGAGAGCAGCCCAGGTGTGTGGAATGGGCGCGCAGGGGCTCCTGGAGACTGGAGTCCCTGCCTGTGCTCGCAGCCCCGCCGGCTCTCTTCCTGCCCGCTCCTCCGCCAATCGCCTCACTCAGCAAACAGCAGCCTTAAACTTCACGGCGCTGCGGGACCCGCGAAGCGGGTCCGGCGAGGTCAGAGAATCCCTCAGGGGTTAGAAGCAGAAGCAGAATCCCTCCGTGAGGTCGCACGCCCAGCCAGCAACACGGCAATCCAATTGAGCAGTTCAGGTGATATATATATATATATATTTCTGGTCAGAACCGGTCGCTCCACTCGCAGCTCACCCCTTCCTGCATTGCTGCCTGGTATCGCTGTTATCCTGCCTTGCTGCCTGGTATCGCTGTTACCCTGCCTTGCTGCCTGGTATCGTTATTACCTCCTGCTTTGCTTTGGTTGTGGATTGTGCCAGCTATTCGCGCCATTGTTCTCCTGCTTTGCTTTGGTTATAAATTGTGCCAGCTATTTGTGCATCAGATCGTGCAGAGATGTATATTAGATCTCAAACAGCAAGATATGGTGTTCTCTTATTATGAGTCCTTCATCTTTAGATTGCTGGCGGCATAAATGAATCAGGAAAGCCAGTCTTTGTTTCAAAAGATCCGACGAGATGCCGCCTCGTATTTCTTCATTAACGTCAGTGTGTTGTCTTGACCCGGTCCCGTATATAAGAACCGAGTTTCCAAATTTCAAATCGTCCGAGCGGCAAGTAGCGTGTAGATCCCGTGTGGCACGGGATCTACACGCTACCTGCCGCTCGGACAATTTGAAATTTGGAAACTCGGTTCTGATAGGACTCATAATAAGAGAACACCATATCTTGCTGTTTGAGATCTAATATACATCTCTGCACGATCTGATGCCCAACTGAACTACCAAGCCAAGACTACGGCTGACTGACATCATTTTCATCCCGGGCTCAGGATAAACCGTTTTTCTACATTTCCAATATACTCTATGCATTTTCATCTTGAAAGAACGCTATAATCTAATTGCCCTGAGGAAGCTCCCCTTGAGGGAGAGAAACGCATTGGCTGATGTATGTTGATAAATGTGGAGCTTTTTGATAAGAAAACTTGAATAAAGAAGACACTTTTTGCACAAAAACATCATTCTCTCTGGACTCTTTTTACTACGTGCACCCCCAACCAAACCCATAAACAAATATGCTTCCTATATTCGTGACACTGGGGACATTATCAATAAGATAGAAGGGATTCCATTTAATCCGGTGACTGACATCCTTGTAACGCTCGACATTGAGGCTTTACACACCAATATTCCTCAGTGTCGGGCGTTACTTGCGGTATCAACCCTTTTACAAAGATTTCCAGATAACCGGCCAGATATTTTTATTTTACAGTATCTTGAGATGGTCCTTTTGAACAACTTTTGGGAATATAATGGGTCCTTGTAAAAACAAATCAAGGGCACATCAATGGGGGCATCTTGTGCACCTAGTGTGGCAAATGCTTTCATGGGGAATGAGAACTACGCAACATCTACAATGAGGTAGCCCCCTTTTTTGAAAATATATCTATGTGGAAACGCTTCATAGATTATATTATTTTTATTTGGAGCGGATCTGTTGACATGTTACAGGCATTTGTTCTTTGGCTCAATGCCAGCGACACAAATCTTAAGTTCACAGTGAACTATAGCCACTCACAAGTTGATTTTTTAGATATCAGGATTGATGGCACCAGTGGACAATTAAAGGTGAGTCTCTTTAGGAAGGCCACGGCAAAGAATACTATTTTACAGTTTGACAGTTACCATCCGAACTGCCAAAGGGAGTTCATTCCCTTTGGTGAGTTCCTACGCATTCGCCGTAACTGTACAGACATGGTTTCATTCCATGAACATGGAGATGCATTAAAAAACAGGCTCCTAAGGAGAGGTTATCCCCACCGTCTTGTACGACATTCTTATAAAAGAGCGAAGTACTATAATAGAGAAGCATTGTTACAGGAGTCGAAGTGTTTGAGTCACAACCGGATCACATGTGTTATCAACCACTCGACACTTAACCACAAAATCAGAAATTTGATAAACAAAAACTGGAAAATATTGAATTCCGATGAAAATATTCCTCCCATGCCATTAACGATGTTAGCCTATAGAAGAAATAAGAATCTTAAAGATATGTTGGTCCATACATGTCAGGTTAAAAGATCACCCTTAGAAGGCCAGCTATCTATTACAGGCTTACCGGATATATTGGGTAATCACAGATGTGGGTTTTCCCACGCTTGTGATGCAGCAATGACATCAGATGTGATTAAGTATAATGATAAAGAAATCAAGCTACGATATTTAACCAACTGTCGTAGTAGTAACATCATATATATTTTGTTCTGTCTATGCGGGCTGGCTTATGTGGGAGAAACTGGCTGTGAATTTCGCCTACGCTTTAGCGAACACAAGTCCGCAATCAAAACTAAAAAACTGACTGCACCTTTGGTTCAACATTGTTTGGATACAAACCACACTGAACAGGAATTTAAGTGGTCAATCCTAGAGAAAGTGCAACCTAAATTAGGCCAGTCAGTAGAAATCACACGTAAAAAACGGGAAACGTTTTGGATCTATCATCTAGACTGTATCAAACGTGGCCTGAATGAAAAGATAGCCTGGTATGTTACGAAGTAAATAGCTCTGCCAGGTCACACACAGTTGCTATCTAGTATCTGGGCTGTGGATGTGCCAACAAAAACTCTGTTTGTTTAGGTAAGGGGAGTTCCATTCTTTCATCTAGTTAGTTATGAGAAAACTTTACTAGGATCAGTTTTATTGTGTGACTTTACCTGCCTGTACTATATGCCTGACTGGGAAACAGCTAATTCTTATTACGTATTTAGATTGTGGATTTCTTTGACATTATCTTTCTATGATTATATGTACCTACTCAGCACATATGTGAGTTGGATAGGAGGGAAACATTTCCCTTTTTTCATCAATTAGTTGACTTCCCCTATCGTGACTATCTTAATACATCGCTACTGAATGTCTGCGACTTATGTCGCATCTACGATCACTAATTGACATAGAGCCCTTGGGTCTATTATTAAACCTTGTTGCTGCAAGCATGTGACTTATGTGGCATTTGCCCTCGTCATCTACATAGAATACTCAGCTATGAGCCTAGCTTGGGTCTATCATCTATCAGCTATGGGTGTATTATAAAACATTGCTACTGCAAGCCCGTGATTTATGTGACATTCACCTTCGTCATCTACATAGAGTATTCAGCTATGAGCTCGCATCTGCTCAAGAATTTGTCATATGGATACTTCATTACATATATTGCGTTAAGTTAGCATGAGTGTATTACATGTTTAAACAGCCGGTTTGCCTTCGGCTTCAGTTTTGCACACGACACATACTTGTTGTTGTAGCTTTCACCCTAGAAGCGATGAGGTGGTTTATTTGAGAAGAATATGTTATTTCCATGCTATCAGCTTTGCCTGGTACACTTGGTACAACTGTCTGCACACTGAGAGCTGCACACTCTAAGATTAACCTAACACAAGGTTGCTGGGAGGCCTGATCCTCGCACCACATTAGACATAACACAAATAATGTTGATGCCAACATTTTGGGCTCTACGCGGGTTTAAGATAGAGTTACACGGAATGAACGTAGACACTTGGTGCTGCGCTTGAAGAGAGCTGGTAGCTGTTGATGTGAACTGCTCCTACTGACATTGAGAGGTATGGGGCCGCCCTGCTAAAGCCCGAATGAGACCTTCCTAGATATAAAATAATATGATAGATAGGGTGCGCGAAATATAGGTGATATAGATTTCTATAGGTTTTGCATTATAACATGCTAGCACCTTTTGCTTACTATGGATTAGTGACTATGCTGCTGACTCTGATTTTTATAATCTGCATTTTGGTATTATACAAGATACTGCGTTTGAGAACTTTGCATTGAATAATAAATATTTCAAACTTGCACTTGTGTTCTTTGACTCCCAGTTTTGGTTTGAAATGATTATATAACGAAAGAGTGTTCATGTGTTCCACGATTCCTGAGGTATTCTAAAGATCATGTTCTGGTTTGTCTAAGACATGGTTCATTCCATAATGATCCATGAGACACTGTAGCTAGCTAGGTAAGGAGATTTCTGACACTGAGATGAGTTTTGGATCATCCTAACTCACTGAGGTTCTAGATCTCTATGCACAGTTCTGTGGGAGAACGGAAACCCTGTTACATGGCGCCCAACGGTTTGGTTGGCCTTAAAACATGACACTCGAGTAGTATATCATTCATACCTTGACACCTTCATTCCCGTTTCCGGTAAACGGTGGTGTCGGAAAACCTACCTGTTTTTGAAATAGGTCTTTTCAAGCTTGAATTCTACTTTAAACGGTTTCTTTGAATTACTACCCAGTTGTGCTACAAAGTGTTCTTTGTCTTTTTTCACTTCCGGTGCTAACATGGCCGTGGACATAGCGCAGCATAGCCGCGTCGCGGTACGCGACCACTTGCGGGCATATAATGTCCCTGCGGAAGGTTTGGCTGTGGTTCTAGTGGTGAGTGCGGAACATGCGTACCCGTACAAATTGTTTTGTTCCTGGGTGACGTTTCCGGAAGTAAACGCTAATTCGGGCGTCTACCACTCATACACTGCCTCGGCTGTTCCGGCGGCTTATGCTCCGTACAGAGCACTGGAAGTACCTATAGATGTTTGGCAGCACGGAGTTTGGTTTGGTGGCGCCCTACCCCATTCTTTAACGGCTCCGAGGTTAGGTCCGTTGTCCATTGCGGGCACGGCCTGGCCCGCCTTGGGTGGCTTTACTCCACATCCTAATCGCGCCACTTGTAATGTGGGTGATCTGCGGCGACTGCATGATGTCGCGGTTGACGTGATTAGAGCGCTTGTTCATTACATTGGTCGTAATATACATGGCGCAGCCCCCGCAGGTGCGCAGCTTCGAGCGGAACAGGCTGGTTTGAAAATCAGTCCTATCTTGGTGAATTCCGTAATGGGCAGAAAGCCAGAAAATAAGGATGATTTTCCTTACTGGCTTGCCGAGAAATTCGACCAGCTGGAGGCTGTGTTTCCTAATACGACTCCGGGTGAAAAACACCGGATTCTTACGCTTAGTTTACCGAAGGATTTAGCCCCTGAACTTGCTGACTGTGAAACATGGGGTAAGACTTTTGCAGCGGTTTACTCGAGGTGCTTTGGCACCCCGTCAGTGTCGAACCTGTCTGCGGTCCTAAAACGTGTTCAGGATGATCACGGACCGGAGTCGGCGGTTGAGTTGGGTATGCGCCTGAGCGGTTCATTTGAGACGGTTTGCGGTGTTATCCTTGCTAATGTAAAAGGGGATGCGGTGAACTTTCAGGTGGCCAATGGTCTGGCGTTAGTTCCCGATGCCGAGAAACCCCGTCAGCTGGCAAGAATTATTGTGGCGGCTTATAAAACGGTTGGCCGCAATTCTAAGGGTGTAAAGGTTTTTCTTGAAAAAGAAAAGAAGCAGCCCCAGGGACAGTCTTCGGAAACGGGTGGACAACCCAAGTCCAAAAAACAAAATTGGCCTAAAAAACAGAATCAGGGTAAGCAACAACAACAACAGACACAGGTTTCTAGTCCGGCGCCTTCACAACCTGCGCAGTCGGATCGAGTTTATGAATTGCGCGATCGCGCTACGATTAAATCGCCTGACAGATATCAGGCATCTGACCAACGCTCTCCTCGTTCCTTTCAGGACTCATCGGCTCCGTCAACCAGTGGTGGAGGGGGCGGCAGGGGCAGGGGTGGCCAGCAAGGACGTGGCCAGTCCCGCACGCGAAGTGAAGGGGATCAGCGGGACGACTCTACGCCAAAGAGACCGCAGTTTGCCAAGAAGAAAGTCGCTGCCTTAACGGCGCATCGATATGCCCCAGATAGTGAGAACGCGGCTTCGGAATCTGATGTGGGCTCTGACCTTGCTGGACAGCGCGGCGGAGATTACCATAGTGAGAGAGGCCCTCCGTCCACTGTTGAAGGTGACAGCGACTGAGACTTTTATTGTGATTGAAACAGCTGATACACATGTTGCTCCCCCTGAAAGACTTTTTGAAATTGTCCTGTTAATTGAAGGTGACATGCAGCGAACTGTAAAAGGGGTATTTTGGGAGAATCTTTCGGATACGTATGACATTTTGCTTTCGGAGGCTGACTGGCCCCCACCTTTTGTTCTCGCAGCTCCGCGAGGGGAGGAGGTAATCCTCCCCAGTTTCGCGCACACTGTATCGAGAGTGGAAGCGCTGCATTTTGCAGAAGAGTGGGCTCTGGCGCTTGCGCCGGCTGTGTACCGAAATCAGTGTGGCTGGGATAAATTGTCCCCTAGCCATGAGATTCCTTTACGGTCACAGCCGCAGCCACAACCCCAGTATCCCATACGGCGTGAAGCTAAAGCTTCGGTCGCGGCTATCCTTGAACAATTGGAATATCAAGGTGTAATTGAAACGTGTGTGTCACCAATGAATAATCCCCTTTTTACTGTTAACAAGCCGGACGGCTCATATCGTCTGGTTTTGGATTACCGGCATTTGAACTCGCATTGCCGTAACTGTGCAGTACAGAATACTCACGGCTCTGCCCTAGTGAATAGTCTTGAGCGTAAACGGTTCAAAACCACGCTTGACATTTCCAATGGTTTTTATGCACATAGATTGGATGGTCTAAGTTCCCAATGGACCAGTTTTACGTGCGGCGGCGTACAAAAAAAGTTTAATCGACTCCCAATGGGATATAAAAATAGTCCTGGAGTGTTTTCCGCCCGCATAGTCTCTCTTTTAGAGAGTTTCGATCCAGTTGCATGTTCGTATGTGGATGATATTTATCTCACAGACGACGAACTTTGGGTGCATCTGTGTCGAGTAAACAGCATAATTTGTAACTTTGCAGACATGGGTTACAAGTTTAACTTTGCAAAATCGCACATTGCGGAGTACACAGTGTTGTTTCTAGGTTATGAACTTAACCATGAAGGAAAGGGATTGGCTCCTCAGTTCCTGGAGAAGTGCGCGCAGTTGCGCTCTCCGACAACGCTGAAAAAATTACAGTCTTTGCTGGGTTTTTTAAATTTCGGGAGGACATACATTCCGGAATATGCCCAGCGTATCAAGCCTTTATATGCCTTGGTACAACCATCTTTTTCCAAATCATGCTGGCTGCCTGAGCATTCAGCCATTCTGCAGTCCTTGCAGGCTGATATGCTAGCTTCTGACTACTTACAGACTCGTGATAACCAGACCAACCTGGTGATAAGAATTATCCCTGGGACGGTGGGTTTCACGTACCTGACTTTTAATGAAGGGGATACTGTACCTATTGCTTACAAGTCGCACTTGTACACTTCGGCTGAACTGCGTTTTTCCACTGTGGAGAAAGTTTTAACGGCTGTGCAGATGGCAATTCTTAAGGAACGTGCCCTGTCGCAGGGAAAGCGCATGTTGGTTGTCACCCCGTGTCCAGCCTTGGAGGCGGTCACGAAAGCCAGTGTACCGAATTCTAAAGCTTTGCACCCTCGGTGGATTCAGTGGGCTACATCCTTGACATCTCAGGATGTCACGTTTGTTTTTGACGCCGCTTTACGGTCGCAGGAGTATTTACAGTATGAATTCGTTCATCCTGCTCCTTTAGCAATGCGGCCGTTGGAGGATTTCCATTGTATCATTTACACGGATGGTTCGGCGCAGGTTGCGCATGGCTCTAAACACGCCTACGTTTCCGCTTGCGCCATTGTGGTCGGTGCCATGGTGAACGATGAGTTCAAGTCCAGTGTTGTGCACACGCAAACATTAGGGGACTGCACCGCACAATTAGCAGAGCTTCGTGCTCTTATGCTCGCATTGGAGTACGCTGATCCTTGTGTGACGACTTTAATCGTAAGTGATTCTTACTACTGTGTCCAGTCTTACAATGAGAACTTGTTCTTTTGGATTCAGAATGATTTTCGTGATTCCAAGGGTAGCACAATAAAACATAAAATGATCTGGGTCCGAGTGGCGGAACTTAAAGAGAAACTGCCGCTCGTGTTTGTGATTCATACTCTCGGCCACCAGCGCGTGGGGGTCCACGCTGTTGGCAACTCGCTTGCTGATGAAGCAGCGAAGTCAGCGGTATCAAAATACTTAGTTGCAGCGGTCACGAGGTCCAAAAGCAAAATAGATGATGACATCTTGGCGGCTGTTGCTGCCACGGAGAAGGGAGGTAAATATCCTGCGGGGTTCCCTTCGAAGTACACATACCACTTAAGTCCCGATAAGGTTCCTTATGTGAAAATTCCTGAAGTTGGAGAGCGTCTAGTTCCCAACTCGGATCGCAGAGCTTCTCTGATTACAGCGGCTCATGAAGGTGTGGCGTCTGCGCATGCGGGCGTCTCAGCCACTGTATCTCAGCTACAACAGAGGTTCTGGTGGCGGGGACTGTACAAACAGACGCGCGATTATGTCCTTATGTGTGACATTTGTCAGCAGATCAAGCCTTCTACTGCTGCGCGTCCGCCTCAGACACAGTTGTACATCTCTAATAAACCACTTGGTTGTGTTTATTTGGATCACTGCGGTCCTTTTTCTTCTGATACTGCGTATAAATACATCTTAGTAGCAGTTGACTCATGCACACGCTTTGTATGGGTATGGCCGCATCGAAGCGCTGATTCGCGAACTGTCATTAAGGATTTGCGTGTCTTTGTGGGAATCTTTGCTTGTGGTACTTTCCATTCGGACCAGGGTCCGGCTTTCGCCTCTAAGGCGTATAAGGATGCTATGGTTTCGTTGGGAGTACAGGTGAAGTTTTCAAGCCCCTACAGGCCTGAGGGCAATTCTGTAGTAGAAAGAATGAACCGCGACTTAAAGCAATCTTTGACAGCCCGTGTTATAGGCACTGGTAGAAACTGGCTGACCCACCTCTATGGCGTGCAGCGTGCGCTTAATAATCTCCCTAGAAGGTCTCTGGGTGGGCGGACCCCATACGAAATGCTCTTTGGTATCAAGATGTATGTACCTGACCTTGATGGGCCGGACTACAAGGCCCAGGCCGGGGCCTTTGACGTAGATGAACATTGCAATGTTTTACAGAATCTACAAAAGACCAGAGACAGTCTTGCAAAGGAACACTTGCCCTCCACGTCGGATGATGCGTTGCAGATCCCGGTAGTTGGCTGGCTACCCCAAGTTGGAGAACTGGTTCGAGAGAAGATCGATAACAAGAAAGAGTTTGGTCCCTCATATCGAGCACCAGTCCGAGTACTTGGAGTGGAGGGCACAAGAACAGTCATTTTACCACCACTTCCAGGTCGTAAAGAAAACAGATTTATTTCTATTGACAATGTCAAGACACACAGGGTGGCCGATTCTTCATAGCATGACACCGGCTGTATCCTGTCCTTCCATGGTGAGGCACTCTGTGCTGGCTATTACATCTGGTGCAGATCAGGAGGTGTCCCTCGAGATGCCTGCCATATCCAGACCTTTATTAAATACTATTCCTGTTACTAACATTGATGAGGTGACCTATGCAGATCCTGCTGATTTATCCATGTCCGATTTACAAGCTCGTTTGGCTAACCAATCCAGATTCTCTTTTGACTCTGATTCGGAACTTTCAAAGAAACCATCGACTATTGCAAAATATGCCACGTTGTTTAAAAAACATTTTTTAATTCCACCTTGGACATACATTTGGCTGATACTATTTTTATTTCATCTTTTTATGTCGATTGGTTTTGTGTTTTATTTTTTCCGACTGATCGATGGCCATTATGTGAAAGAAAGAACAGGAATTCGGTACCTTAATGGAACATTGGCCCCTCTATCCTCCTCACATTCAGTACACAGACTAAAGAGAGACTTACATTCAGTACAGATTACTGCTTGGCCAGTCCTTGATGGGATTGTGTGGGATGCGGTTAGGTTTCAGATACATGGCCCCACAGAAGTTATTAATGTTCCTAATGTGCTTAGAGTAAACATGGGAGATGTGATTAAGCAAAATGTTCGTTCTGATGATTGGGATCTTCAGGCCGTAGAAGCATTGTTCTCTGATTTGAAATATTATGCGGCCTTTGATGCTGAGGATTTGTACTTAGATTCTGTCAATTATGGTGATTTGTTTTGTTATCAACATTATGGGAATCATTTCTTACACAAGACAAGTTCCAGGAGGGTTCCTGTGAATTACACTCAGTGGGAACATTGCCCTACTCCCTTACAGGGGAGTTCAAGTACATTTCTGGGAAAATACTCTTATTTTACAGATTTTAATCAATCGAATCCTGAGTCGTTTTATTTTAAAGTGAACCAGAAATTCATGCCCAAAGTTAGACTTACTGATACAAAATTGCTGTATTCAAAGTCCTTTTTAGAAAGGTTATCTGTGGATGGCTATGAGTTATGGAAGGATGCTATTGACCTTAAATCGGTTTGGGGTACCAAAGATTGGCAGGTACAAGGCACTGAGGCTTTGCATCGTGCATGTCTCATCCCGAATCACATGTTGTTTTTAAATTCTACTGTTTCTCAAACAACATGTTTTGGATTGGCTACATCTAAAAAATTAAATACCCCTACTATCCCTGACTTGGAAGAGTATTCAGGTTGGAGTAATTTCACTACAATATCCATCAGTGGGATACAAGCGCTTTTGCAGAATTCCTCCTTTAATATTTCCCGTTTTGATCCGGAGGGGTGGCTTTTGTGGCAAAGAAGCACTGATGCTTGCCAACGTAGGTTTTTGGGTTTATCTGAAGGTTTTACGCACATCAGGCCAGATCCCAGGTTTGAAACAGATCACACTGTTACCACTTATTCAGTAGGTAAATTGTGTCAGAACTGGTTACAACATTCCACTTTGGCTGCAGTTAAACTGCATCTATCCCAGTTGAATGAGAATATAGAGCTAAATGATTTTATAAAAGGCCCGACTAGGGGTAGATCTAAACGCTTTATTTATGCTGTATACAATGAAATTTGGAAATTTTCACAGGTTGAGGCAGCTAAACGCCTGAGAGCAATTGATCAAGCTAATTTGGAAAAAGTGCTAGCAGTAGTAGATAACAGTATTAACATGCTTTCTTCCAGGATTTACACGTTGGATAATATTGTTTCTTCTGTTGTTGATATTGTACATGATGAAGTGTCCACGTTATACCATGGTCAAAATCAATTGCGTTCTGTAATGCAGTTTGCCTGGACTCTACAGACAATTAAGGCAGGTCGAGTTCCCTGGAACTCATTGAACGTTTCATCCCTTTTCGCCCCTTTTAATCTTACTGAAAAACAGCGCATGCTTTCAATGCGTGATGCATCATTTTCTATGTTACATATTGAGAAGCTAGAATCCTTGCCTTTCTCTGTTGCTGAAACCACTACTGCCACGTGGCTGATTCATAGTTTAATTACATTACCATTTCCTTTATATAAATTTACTAACTGTATGCGGTATATTGCTATAGGACGATATGAACCACTAGGCAATGCATTTTTACACGAGGCATGGTCATTACCATACACATACAGATGTCTGAAGGATGGAAAAGAAGTGAATCTTAATGGTGAGGATTGCACACAGTCACCTGACCAGTCATTAATATGCAGACACATTCAGTTACACGGTTCTTGTAATCAGGACCGCCCAAATTTAGCATGTGTTTTAAAAGGCACGCCAGTTCCAGCAGTAGTTCCCACGTTTACATTATTAGCTAATGGTAGTTATTTACTTTTAAACAACGAATTATGTTGTGGTTTATTAATTGGTGTGGCTTATGTGGTAACTGTATCAGAGCGTGTGGTGTGCTGCAAGAATGTTCTATACCCACCCACGCATGGGTCTTCAGATGTCTCCATCTGGCCACGGATTCCAACCTTGGAAGCAAAATTCAATGGTTTAAGCAGAATAAGGGCCCTTTTGTCTCAAAAACAAGTGACCCTGAGTTCGGCCCGGGAAACTTATGTCCTTCACATAGCTAACACCCGCACAGAGGTGCAGGCGCTTTTAAATACTGATTTGCCGTTTCATTTCTGTGAACTGGTGCACCAGATTTTTAACGCTTCTTCAACGACTGGGCTTGCACATTTTTTTAAATTAGTAAGCAGTGGCCTCGTGACTACATTTGAAAAAGTTTTTGGAATCATTCCCACGTTTTTCCACACTATTTTTTCGAGTTTGTTTGGTGGACTACCTGTGTTGCTGGCTGTAGCCGCAGGAATTCTGGTGGTGTTTTTCTTCATAAAACATGGATGCCCGTCCTGCGCAAGACGCCGTTCAACGCCTCCTGACACTGTGCCGTAATCGGATGCTCAATTACTATGGAACATTGCCGCTTGCAGCATTAAGCACGGCCTATAGATTGTCATTTCGGTTCACCGACTTCACGTGTGTCCAACCTGTGTTTCACTGCCTGAGCTGCGAGTTCGATTGGGCCATTGATTTGTGCCTATGCTTGAGGACTGCTCCTGACGTCGATTTTGATCAGCTAATGCGTCCCGTGGTGGCTCACGAGCTGATCTGTTCTGGCGAGAGAGTTATGGCCTTGGCAGCGATAAATGGAGTTCTGGGCCAATGGGAGATCTCTGCAGCGGCGGATGCCTTTCTGACACACAGCGATCTGGTGAACCCACCGAGTTGTCCTCTGACGTTACAGGAGGACCCGATGCTGGAGGAGCACGTATGTTCTTTCCCATTGCTAAATTGGATTGCTGAACTATTTTCGGATGATGGCAGTGATTTCATGCTGGAGGCTGTGGCAACTTTCTTTGCATATACTTTCCAATAATGAGATGCCTGGGAGGAATGCTTTGTTGTGAAATATGACTTTCCCCTCGCTGGAATGGAGGGATGAACTATGTTCAGCTGATGGAGAGTACAATCATGTGATGTCACTAGGGATAACGTCAATGTGGCACATGACTTTGGAAATCGGATACGTGCCTTGTTTTTTCTCTTACAAACATTTGAATTGATGAAACCTGGTCCTACGTTTCATATTTTTGAGACCTGATGGATGACTTTTGGTTCAAAAGTTTTGTTTTTATTTTTTAGATTTGAGGCCACTGTAGGCATTCATACATATTCATTCATACATATTTTTAGCTTATTTTAGCTCAAGATTATTGAACTTTGCTTTCAATTGTTGTGTCTGATTTAGTATTGCCTTTTCCCTTATGTTTGACGGTGCTCGGACCAATGGGGGGGTGTCATATGGATACTTCATTACATATATTGCGTTAAGTTAGCATGAGTGTATTACATGTTTAAACAGCCGGTTTGCCTTCGGCTTCAGTTTTGCACACGACACATACTTGTTGTTGTAGCTTTCACCCTAGAAGCGATGAGGTGGTTTATTTGAGAAGAATATGTTATTTCCATGCTATCAGCTTTGCCTGGTACACTTGGTACAACTGTCTGCACACTGAGAGCTGCACACTCTAAGATTAACCTAACACAAGGTTGCTGGGAGGCCTGATCCTCGCACCACATTAGACATAACACAAATAATGTTGATGCCAACATTTTGGGCTCTACGCGGGTTTAAGATAGAGTTACACGGAATGAACGTAGACACTTGGTGCTGCGCTTGAAGAGAGCTGGTAGCTGTTGATGTGAACTGCTCCTACTGACATTGAGAGGTATGGGGCCGCCCTGCTAAAGCCCGAATGAGACCTTCCTAGATATAAAATAATATGATAGATAGGGTGCGCGAAATATAGGTGATATAGATTTCTATAGGTTTTGCATTATAACATGCTAGCACCTTTTGCTTACTATGGATTAGTGACTATGCTGCTGACTCTGATTTTTATAATCTGCATTTTGGTATTATACAAGATACTGCGTTTGAGAACTTTGCATTGAATAATAAATATTTCAAACTTGCACTTGTGTTCTTTGACTCCCAGTTTTGGTTTGAAATGATTATATAACGAAAGAGTGTTCATGTGTTCCACGATTCCTGAGGTATTCTAAAGATCATGTTCTGGTTTGTCTAAGACATGGTTCATTCCATAATGATCCATGAGACACTGTAGCTAGCTAGGTAAGGAGATTTCTGACACTGAGATGAGTTTTGGATCATCCTAACTCACTGAGGTTCTAGATCTCTATGCACAGTTCTGTGGGAGAACGGAAACCCTGCTACAAATTAAAGTAGCAGATTATATGATTTAAAATATTTGATGGGGGTCCTTATGAATTCTGTGACCATCGTACTCGTATGTCTCGCCTGTTGCTTAATATGCACTTTTTTTAGATCTCGGATAGAGCTATTATACTGACTATCCTCATTATGAATGGCGGTACCTTAGTCCATCTTTTATCTTTATTTCCACTCCCCTACGCCTAAACCATATCGTCTTTTGGGAGCGACTAGAAATCGCGGATAGAGTCACTACATTAAATATCCCAACTATGGATGGCGATACCTTAGTCCATCCTTTATTTTTACTCTCCCTCATCCAAACGAGATCGCCTTCCGGGAATTACCAACATTCGCGAGAATTCCTTCGTATTGTTAACATTTAAATACTCGGTATTCTCAGGCCTTCGCGACTTCAAATCGTGGTATGAAGCAGGAGGACATGTCGGTCGGCGGTTACGCTTAAATTAAGTAAGTTCGGATATATGGAGTGTATACTAGAAAGTTGGGTTGAGCTTATTGCTCGAGTCTAGCGTTTCTTATTCACCATGACTATTAAGTTGGTGATTATTATGATATCGCGTCTAAAGGGAGATATTTCCTCACATATACGATACCTTTTTGAAGATCTTTTCTGAGTATGCGCCAGTTAATTTAAATATTACACTATTGGGACTAATTCCCTTTTGTTGCCTCTATACACATGTACTCATGGCTTGGGTGCACGCAACAGGGATGTGCATTTTGGGGCATACTATTCTTCTTTTGCCTCCCCCCCCCCCCTCCCCCTCCCCTCTTCCCTTTTTTTTACTCAGGCATAACGATGTGACAACGATCAGATGTTGAAATGTCTCCATTTTTCTTTATGCTTGAGCGTTGCTTACGTAATAGTGATCCGGAATACCTTTATTCTTTTGTGTTTTGCACAACATTGAGAACCACCCATAGATATAAACAGAGGCACAAATTTCTCTACTGCCCTCATCTTTTTCCTTGTTGCGACAAGGAAATGAGTATTGTTGTATTTAGAGGGAAGTTCAGTGTTTTTCTAATGTGATCTACCCTCAGACTCGATAATTAAGATATTGTGTTTCCTTATGACAGGTGACTGGCACATACTGGATGGCATATCTTCATAACTTATCGTGAAAGATATAAATTCAAGACAGGGGTGATCGATGTTTTCGAAGACAATAGTCCACATATAGAGGTGGGTCCAATCTATCGAATACATCCTGAGATATGTTACATCTTTGTGGATTTGAACAATCCTCATTTCCCTGCAATTGTCCCTTCTTCTAGCTGAAGAGAAAATCATGATCCCATCCTGCAAAGAAATTCAATAGGACCCTGCAATAACAGTTAAACCAAATCATTGGGGGTAAGAGATATCCGGACATATTAAGTGTACTTTTTTAACTGAATAGGCAATATAGAGATCATGGTTCTCATATTCTGGTCCTTTGACTTCTAGGGAGCCATACCAAAATCCTCCTGTCTTAGGATATACAGAAAACACAGAGTTTAACTGCTGAAACTTCTCAGAAAAATCAGGATCAGTGACCTATGTTTTTAATGTAAGTACCCCAATGCAATTTACTAATGCAGAGCATATGCATTATGTAAAATCTTGAGGAATATTATAGATATATCATGAGGACGAAATATGAACCACTTTTGTAATTACACTGTTAGGTCTCTTTTTTATTCTTCTCTTTTTTTCTCTTCTTTTTTCATGTGAATGTTTACCTTATGAAAACTTTGATGTTGGTTGGTCACATGGGGTAGTCTATGTTAGGTCTAATCAATGACAAACTTTTGTGCTAACTTTGATGTTTCCTTTTTAGGATTTAATGTGGTGACTGTATTTATTATATACTTCTAGGTCCCCTGGGTATATGAGCTTGTGATTCTGGAAGAGGTCCTGAGGAAGGTGGCCTTGCGCCGCCGAAACGCACGGCGACCAAGTGCGAGGTCTCATACAGTGTTTTGAGACCTTCAAATTTGCATGGTTTCCCTGCCAATTTGGTTCCAGTTTCCTTTTTTCAGAGGTTGTGTTTACTTTCACAGTAAAATACAGAAAATTGCCTCTGCTTTTAACCCACCCAATCTGTCCCTGGATACAGGAACCACTTTACAAAACACCTTGACTCCAAAACTAGATGAATTTCCACTGCCGGATGAGAACGCACTAGGGGCTCTCATGCTGAAAATTAAATCTGGATCACCTACGGACCCCGCCCCCCCCTGCCAGCTAGTAAAAATCGAGGACACCATCAAACCTGTTATTCTTAATATCTTAAACGCCTCTATTACTACAGGCTCAGTGCCCACTGCCTGGAAACGTGCCCAAGTTAAGGCGCTACTGAAAAAGCCTACCTTGGACCCGGAGAATATGGCCAACTACCGACCTATTTCCCTCCTTCCGTGGGCTAGCAAACTTTTAGAAAAACACATTAATATGTCCATTACCCAATTCTTAGAAAAATATCATTTACTTCATGATTCCCAAGCCGGTTTCCGTCCCAAATTGGGAACTGAGGCGGCTCTTTTGGCGGTAACTGAACTGGCTAGAAAACAAATGGATCAAGGCGGCACTACAGCTATTATGCTGCTCGACCTTAGTGCCGCCTTCGACACTGTTAACACCAGCATCCTCCTTCACCGCCTCGATCAAATGGGAATTACTGGGAAGGCCATGCACTGGCTCCAGTCTTTTTTGGAGAACCGCTCCTTTGAGGTTGTTGAGGGCACTACCCGTTCAAAAATTTGGCCTCTGGACCAAGGTGTGCCCCAGGGCTCAGCTTTGAGCCCTACCCTCTTTAATATTTACATGCAGCCTCTTGCTGATATAGTGCACTCGTTCGGCCTTGACATAGTGACTTACGCCGATGATACACAATTAGTTGTATCTATGAACCAGTCTGACTCTTCCTCATCGAATCTAAGTAATTGTTTGGTAGCGGTCGCTCAGTGGATGGCCACCTCGCATTTAAAATTAAATGGCGAGAAAACAGAGCTCATGATGCTAGGCAACTCAACCATCACCAGTCCTATGTCGGACTGGCCCCCGTGTATGGGCCCTCCTCCCCAACCAAAGCCCCACATAAAAAGTCTCGGCATCTGGCTGGACACTAACCTCAGCTTCTTGCAACAAGCTACTACTCTGTCCGCCACATGTTTTGGCCTTATGCGTATGCTGAGAAAGGTGCTACCACTTCTCCCCTTTGAAGCCCGCAGAATAATGGTACAAGCCATTATTTTATCCCGTTTGGATTATGGGAACTCCCTATATTTAGGCGCTCCCACCTCCACTATAAGGAAGTTGCAGGTGACACAAAATGCTGCAGCCCGCCTTTTACTAGGCCTTAACAAACGGGAATCAGGCACAATGGCCCTGAGGAAACTGCACTGGCTTCCCATTAGGGCCAGAGTGTTGTTCAAATCCTTGTGCATCATGCACAAAGCCATGTGGAAGACTGCTCCTACCATGATTTGCTCCCTAGCAAACCCCTACTTTCCCTCCAGATCGCTGCGATCTAGTACTGCCTTCCTGGCCACGGTCAACAAGATCAGACGCACCAGATGGGGTGGGCGTTCCTTCTCTTGCAATGCCGCAAAGGCATGGAATTCTCTGCCAACTCTTCTCCGTAGTGAACCCAGCCTTCTAAAATTTCGGAAGGATCTGAAAACTTATCTGTTCATTTAACTCTCTTCCCCTCACACTTATCTGTTCCCCTCACTGACTATACACAGCGCTACGAGGCCTCCGGGTTGTTTGCGCTTTACAAAACCCGATTAATAATAATAATAATAATAATAAGTGTGGTGAGGGTATGAATGTGTGAGTATGTTGTGACGGATTGTTAGTTACCAGGGGTATAACTATTTGTGTGAATTGATTCTTTTGTATATAGCTGTGTATCATGTTTATATTTATGTATCTCTCTTTTCTTTGTATAAACTATGAAATTGTTCATGTATTAAATATCTAAAAAAAAATCTTTAAACAAAGGAATGTTCCATTTTGAGCAAATATGAGAAAAGAATAATGATAAAAGAAATGATAACTTGAAAATAATGAATAAAACTTTACACTTTTTTAGAAAATAAATGAGATTGTTGTGCATTTGTCACCCATGTTACATTAAATACTGGATATATACCTATATTGAAACATTGTGGCCATTGAGGGAAAACTGTTCTTCTTGCTGTTTTTTTCATTCCCCTCCTTTCCCTGGCCAAATCTAGTTTTGAGGGGGTCCCATTAAAATTGCTATTGGCATTCGCGGTTTTTCAACCGTGGGATTTTTTTCTTGATTTTTTACTGTCTTGGGTTATGGATTAAGCACCTTGTTGGTTTTGACATAGATACTTTTATGTGACCTTCATACTGTGGGTTTCTCTGTGGGTAATTTATGTTTGTGATTTATTTTAATGTATGCTTTTCCCCTTTTTTCTCTCTATATTTGGTTTTTGTCTTTTTAGTTTTCTGAATGGTGATACTTCAAACCTGTGAGTATTAATTGTGAAGTGTGTATACAATTGATCTAGGTGCACCCTTAATATGGACAGTTTTCAGACCTTTGAGTTTTCTGATGAAGACTTTAACTCACTAATGGGTAGAGTTACAGGTGATACAGGATCCCTTCCTACTCATCAGATGGACAATAGTGAGTGGCAGAACCTTCTCAACTAGCGGAAAAAACTTAAACGTATTGAGTCTCATGCATTTTATATGTTTGAGTATCTTAAGGTAGGTGTAATCCCTTCAGGATTGAGAGTACGTAATGCTCCTGCATTATTTGTCGAAATCAGAAAGTTCCTGGAGCGGTGGTCATTGATTTCCAACCGCAGCTCCAGTGATTGGATGATGTACATTATTGAAACAGCTAAGGAGATAGCATCTACCCTTATGCAGGAGATTACTGATCTAGAAGCAAAACGTAATGCCTCCACGGCTGTGGATGATGCTAAGAGTAGCCTCAAAAAAATTCTATCAGAAATGAAGGATTTTGACATCTACCTCACTAACAAGAAAACGGAAAAACTATGTAAAGATGTGAGATGGTTCACAAAAGAAAAAATGTATCCCTACCTTAATCCCAATGACTATCAAGATGGGGGTCAAAGTAATTATAATCCCAACTTTAATGGTAATCCACATAGAAGATATACCAACTTCTCAGACTCAGGGTCATCTGGATCTGATGGTGATAATTATCAAGATTTAGGTAATGGTCAATACAATTCTAGACCTTTCAGAGGCAGATCTGCTCAACGACCATTTCATGGACGGGGTTTTTTACCCCGGGACCAATATCGGGGAAGGAATGTCCGGTGGCAAGACCAAGCCCAACCGCAAATGAGCCCTCAACCTCCTCAGCAGTATGTCAAGACTCGCAATCAACAGTATTGGTGGTAGGTAACACACTGAGGCCCAATACAACTGCTGAGGAGAATTTACCCATCTATAACCTTTCATCAGTTACACTCCAACCGGAAGATATCCAGATGTTGAGTAAGGGCCTTTCATTTGTCCCTAGTGTTTGCCTTAATAAAATCAAACTATATGAAGATTTGTTTGCTTTTTTTAGGAAGGTTAGACTTAATAGGTTTTTTTTAGATCGACCAAAAACTGATGAAGATAATAACCTGTCCAGATGTAAACCTCCATCTACATTTACACCCACTTTGGACATGGTGGGTACTGATGTCCGGATCTTTGAACAAAATGTCCTTCGGGACATTGCCCGGATTATCAAAAACTCTTATAAACCTCAATTCAACCTATCTAAACTAGAAAATGCATCCCTGGAAAGAATGAAAACAGACTCTACTCTAGTGATTAAACCTTGCGACAAAGGTGGCGGGTTCACCATTTTTGATAAAAACACATACGATCAAAAAATGTCTGAGATGTTGGCAGTGACAGACCATTACAGACCAGCACAACAGAGAGAGCTTGATTGATTGAATACTCATATTCAAGAAATGACCCAAATCGCATTCGCAGATGGCTACATCTGCGATGAGGAATATGCTTTTTTGAATAAATCCTGTCCAATAACATCTGCTCTCTATGGACTGCCTAAGACTCATAAGTCTGAAACAAACCCCCCTATGCGGCCCATAATATCAACGATTGGGTCCTGCACTGAACCCCTATCTAAGTATGTTGATACATTTCTGTGTCCCCTTACACACAAATATGCTTCCTATATTCGTGACACTGGGGACATTATCAATAAGATAGAAGGGATTCCATTTATTCCGGTGACTGACATCCTTGTAACTCTCGACATTGAGGCTTTATACACCAATATTCCTTAGTGTCGGGCGTTACTTGCGGTGTCAACCCTTTTACAAAGATTTCCAGATAACCGGCCAGATATTCTTATTTTACAGTGTCTTGAGGTGGTCCTTTTGAACAACTTTTTTGAATATAACGGGTCCTTGTACAAACAAATCAAGGGCACATAAATGGGGGTATCTTGTGCACCTAGTGTGGCAAATGCTTTCATGGGGGAATGGGAACTACGCAACATCTACAATGAAGTAGCCCCCTTTTTTGAAAATATATCTATGCGGAAACGCTTCATAGATGATAATTTTTTTTATTTGGAGTGGATCTGTTGACATGTTACAGGCATTTGTTCTTTGGCTCAATGCCATTGACACAAATCTTAGGTTCACAGTGAACTATAGCCACTCACAAGTTGATTTTTTAGATATCAGGATTGATGGCACCAGTGGACAATTAAAGGTGAGTCTCTTTAGGAAGGCCACGGCAAAGAATACTATTTTACAATTTGACAGTTACCATCCGAACTGCCAAAGGGAGTCCATTCCCTTTGGTGAGTTCCTACGCATTCGCCGTAACTGTACAGACATGGTTTCTTTCCATGAACATGGAGATGCATTAAAAGACAGGCTCCTAAAGAGAGGTTATCCCCACCATCTTGTACGACATTCTTATAAAAGAGCGAAGTACTATAATAGAGAAGCATTGTTACAGGGGTTGAAGCGTTTGAGTCATAACCGGATCACATGTGTTATCAACCACTCGACACTTAACCACAAAATCAGAAATTTGATAAACAAAAACTGGAAAATATTGAATTCCGATGAAAATATTCCTCCCATGCCATTACCGATGTTAGCCTATAGAAGAAATAAGAATCTTAACAATATGTTGGTCCATACACGTCAGGTTAAAAGATCACCCTTAGAAGGCCAGCTATCTATTACAGGCTTACCGGTTATATTGGGTAATCACAGATGTGGGTCTTGCCACGCTTGTGATGCAGCAATGACATCAGATGTGATTAAGTATAATGATAAAGAAATCAAGCTACGATATTTAACCAACTGTCGTAGTAGTAACATCATATATATTTTGTTCTGTCTATGCGGGCTGGCTTATGTGGGAGAAACTGGCTGTGAATTTCGCCTACGCTTTAGCGAACACAAGTCCACAATCAGAACTAAAAAACTGACTGCACCTTTGGTTCAACATTGTTTGGATACAAACCACACAGAACAGGAATTTAAGTGGTCAATCCTAGAGAAAGTGCAACCTAAATTAGGCCAGTCAGTAGAAATCACACGAAAAAACGGGAAACTTTTTGGATCTATCATCTAGACTGTATCAAACGTGGCCTGAATGAAGAGATAGCCTGGTATGTTACGAAGTAAATAGCTCTGCCAGGTCACACACAGTTGCTATCTAGTATCTGGGCTGTGGATGTGCCAACAGACACTCTGTTTGTTTAGGTAAGGAGAGTTCCATTCTTTCATCTAGTTAGTTATGAGATAACTTTACTAGGATCAGTTTTATTGTGTGACTTTACCTGCCTGTACTATTTGCCTGACTGGGAAACAGCTAATTCTTATCACGTATTTAGATCATGGATTTCTTTGACATTATCTTTCTATGATTATATGTACCTACTCAACACATATGTGAGTTGGATAGGAGGGAAACAGTTGCCTTTTTTCATCAATTAGTTGACTTCCTCTATCGTGACTATCTTAATACATCGCTACTGAATGTCTGCAACTTATGTCGGATCTACGATCACTAATTGACATAAAGCCCTTGGGTCTATTATTAAACCTTGTTGCTGCAAGCCCGTGACTTATGTGGCATTTGCCCTCGTCATCTACATAGAATACTCAGCTACGAGTCTATCTTGGGTCTATCATCTATCAGCTACGGGTCTATTATAAAACATTGTTACTGCAAGCCCATGATTTATGTGACATTCACCTTCGTCATCTACATAGAGTATTCAGCTATGAGCTCGCATCTGCTCAAGAATTAAAGTAGCAGATTATATGATTTAAAATATTTGATGGGGGTCCTTATGAATTCTGTGACCATCGTACTCGTATGTCTCGCCTGTTGCTTAATATGCACCTTTTTTAGATCTCTGATAGAGCTATTATACGGACTATCCTCATTATCAATGGTGGTACCTTAGTCCATCTTTTATCTTTATTTCCACTCCCCTACGCCTAAACCATATTGTCTTTTGGGAGCGACTAGAAATCGCGGATAGAGTCACTACATTAAATATCCTCACTATGGATGGCGATACCTTAGTCGATCCTTTATTTTTACTCTCCCTCATCCAAATGAGATCGCCTTCCGGGAGTTACCAATAATCGCGAGAATTCCTTCATATCGTTAACATTTAAATACTCGGTATTCTCAGACATTCGCGACTTCAAATCGTGGTATGAAGCAGGAGGACATGTCGGTCGGCGGTTACGCTTAAATTAAGTAAGTTCGGCTATATGGAGTGTATACTAGAAAATTAGGTTGAGCTTATTGCTCAAGTCTCGCGTTTCTTATTCACTATGACTATTAAGTTGGTGATTATTATGATATCGCGTCTAAAGGGAGATATTTCCTCACATATACGATACCTTTTTGAAGATCTTTTCTGATTATGCGCCAGTTAATTTAAATATTACGCTATCGGGACTAATTCCCTTTTGTTGCCGCTATACACATGCACTCATGGCTTGGGTGCACGCAACAGGGATGTGCATTTTGGGGCATACTATTCTTCTATCGCCTCCCCCCCTCCCCCCTCCCCTCTTCCCTTTTTTTACTCAGGCATAACGATGTGACCACGATCAGATGTTGAAATGTCTCCATTTTTCTTTATGCTTGAGCGTTGCTTACGTAATGATGTGACTCCGGGATACCTTTATTCTTTCGTGTTTTGCACAACAGTGAGAACTAGGGCACCCTCTCACATAAAACCAATCACTCTGCCTTCAGGATTGTCAAGACCTGCCATAGGAGTGACTTATAGGCATATATGTGTCTATATATAAGGGTAGATATAGGTATACTATATCTAAGCAAAGGGTGATTACACCACCTTGCCCAAGCTGAGTGATCAGCCTGTGGTGTCAGTTTGGATGGCCAGCCAGGGGTGGCATAATGAACAAGTTACTTACCTTCGGTAATGCTTTTTCTGGTGGATACAGTATCTGCCTGTGGATTCCTCACCTTGTGAATATCCCCCTACGTCAGCAACGTTCGGAAAATTCTTTTGCAGCACGCCGGCGTGGACCACATCATAGGAGCGCGGCATCGCGCGCGACTCCGACTGAGATCACTGACTCCTTATTAGGCCTATGTCGGCGGGATGACATCAGTTCCGCCCTTTTTTCTGTTTCTTCGAGGCAACCAGACGGACCAATGACAATAGATATATACATACACAATGTACATTGTACAAAATATTCAAGATAACACAGACAGTGTGAAGAAAGGATGAGAACACAATATATAAAAACAAATATATATATATATATATATATATATATATATATATATATATATATATTTTCGTACTTCACCAAAAGAGCTTTTCCAGCAAGCAGATGAACACGCGGACCCAGAAATTCTTTGTGCCAGTTTTATTTTCAAACACCCTGCATCAAAGCCGCCATGACACGTTTCGGTCCCACCTGGACCTTGATCACATGACGCGTTACGTTAGATGAAAACGTCCTTTTAAAGTGCTAATGTTATTGAAAACAGCTGTGTCAAATCAAACAAAGCCTTGGAAGACAGACTATATACATCGAATCTCAGCAGCAAAGTGCATAGTGAATAATACATTTCCTTTCAACATGATATAGCAGCATAAATATTCATATTTGCCAACAATTTAATATTTACAATAAATAACCACAGTAAATGGATATAAATTCATAAATAAATAGTAGTGTTTAAAAACATAAATATTCTAATAGAAATATTTATAAAATTAGTAAATAAACACATTTTGATTCCACCAATAAGCGGCGGTAAAGATGGGCGAAATGTGGCATATACAAAAAAAAACGAATCTCTATGTCTATATGTTAACAAGGTTTTAATGCCCAAGACATCCATCGATAATGGCGTCCTTCAACAGATCCCCATTTACTCACTTAATACTATGGTTATAGTATTATCGGGTGTAACAGTATAGAGGCTGCTATATCGAATTGTGTATACAGTCATCCCTTTATCAGGGATTCTCAATAGAGCCCAAGTGGGCAAACACAGCTGGCCAAAAGTGATTTAGCAAAAAAGGGCAATGGCCGAGCTATTAGCAAAAGGAGCCCCCTAACTTTAAGGCAACCAGAGGTTTTTGCTAAATAAACAAGTGCATTATAAACAATTTATATGTGCCACCCAAGTGAATTACAAAGTTTAATTTCATCAAGATAAAATGATCCAGTGCACGGATTCCTTAAGGTTTCTAAGTGGAGAACAAAATCTACGTGGTCAAAATTCATAAGAGCTAAAATTATCAAATATACATAAGTTATAAATAATTTATAAACATGTATATAAGTCTTCCGTCGCATTCAAACCGAAAGGAGATTTAGTATTTAGCTCCAAAATGTACTTGGTCTTGAGTGTGCGAAGTGCACTTTCCCAATTGCCTCCTCTGCGAGACAATGGTATACAATCAATGGCAAAGTAATTCAGCAGGGTCGGGTTGCTATCATGGACTGCCTCGAAATGCCTCGCAACTGGATATGCTTGATCTTTATTTGCAATTGCGTGAATATGTTGAAGAACTCTTCTGTGCACGGGCAATTTTGTACTGCCCACGTATCTTAGTACACATGGACATTCTAAAACATATATAACATATTCCATTTTGCAGGTAATTCTTTTTCTGATTTTGACTGGTCTAGGTACAAACGGGGTGTTATACGTTTTTACATTTTTTGCATGTTTACATGCTTTGCAAATTAGACATTTAAAAAAACCCTTTTGTTTGGATAACCAGTTGGAAGGTGATTTAATGTCAGGGTTACTCTTCACGAGTCAATTCCCCATGGACCTTGCTTTTCTAAAGGTAAGTTGTGGCAACCGATTATGCTGGGTTAATTCCTCCCCAATTACTGGGTCCCTTAGGAGTAAACCCCAATGTCACTTGAATATTTTTCTAATAGTGCCATGTTGTTTATTAAAGGTCAAGATAACTCTGACCTTGGGTATCTGGGGTTCTGCCATACTTGGAATTACCTCCCCTGGAGTTAATGCCTGTTCCCTGCTAAGGTCTTTGGTTTTGTTGATGGCCTTGTCTACAATAGATGCATTATAACCTCTCATAAGGAATCTCTTTTTACAAGCCTCCTGGGCAAGCTTACATTCATCTTCACTGCTGCATATGCACTTGATCCTGAGCATCTCCCCATAGGGGATGCTGTGGATCAAGTGCTGGGGATGGTGACTAGATGCATGCAACAGTGAATTACCCGCAGTGGGCTTACGGTAAAGTCTAGTGGATATGGCGCCATTAGATATAAAGACCTCCGTGTCCATATATATATAGCAGCACTAATCAACAAATCCGGTTGATAAAACAGCAAGCACATGGGTATCCATATATATACATTTAAAATCACCACAAACGTAGGTATAGAAGAGTGGACAACGGGGAGGCGGGTGGGCATGTGAGGAATCCACAGGCAGATACTGTATGCACCAGAAAAAGCGTTACCGAAGATAAGTAACTTGTTCTTCTGATGGCTACATGTGCCAGTGGATTCCTCACCTTGTGAATAGAGTCCCACAGCAGTTCCCACTCCCGGAGGAGGGTGTCCACTCTTTATACCAGAAAATCCTGGAGGACAGAACGCGCAAAATGGCCATCCCTCCTCACTTCGGTATCTAAGCAGTAATGCTTCGCGAAAGTGTGGAGGGAAGCCCAAGTTGCCGCTCTATAAATATCCTCTACAGGTACACCCCTAGACAAAGCAGATGTAGAAGACTTTGCTCTAGTAGAGTGAGCTCTTATACCCTCTGGGGGTTCCTTACCAGCCAGGGCGTAGCAGATCTTGATGCATAGTATAATCCATCTTGAGACAGTGCGCTTGTTCACAGCTCTTCCTTTTCTGCAGCCAGCAAATCCAACAAAAAGCTAGTCATCCACTCGATAGTCTTTTGTTCTATCAAGATAAAAGCTCACCGCCCTTTTGCGGTCCAGACGGTGAAGTCGCTGCTCCTCCTTGGAAGAGTGAGGGGGAGGATAGAAGGTAGGACGGGTAATGGACTGTCCAAGATGGAAAGGAGTTACCACCTTAGGCAGAAAAGCAGCCCTGGTCCTAAGAACCATTCGTTCAGCATGAATGGTCAAGAACGGGGACTTTGAACTAAGAGCTTGAAGCTCACTTACCCTCCTTGCCGAGGTAATTGCAAACAGGAAGACCGTCTTAAAAGATGAAAGTCTCATGGAACACTTGTGCGAAGGTTCGAAAGGAGAACCCATCAGAAATGTAAGCACAAGATTCAAGTCCCATTGAGGCACAATAAAGGGAGTAGGAGGAAATGTATTTGTAAGGACCTTTAAAAACCTTAGAACCACAGGAGATTTAAATAAAGACGGCTGATCCGGCAGGCAGAGAAAAGCCGACAAAGCCGAAAGATAACCCTTAACTGTAGCCACAGCAAACCCTTGCTGAGCCAGGAAAAGAGCAAATTGAAGTATGTCAGATAAACGAGCCCTCAAAGGGTCAATGGACTTCTCCCCACACCAAGACACAAATTTAGACCATCTGTATGAATAGATTGACTTGGTGGAGTCACGCCTGGCCGATAAAATGACATCCACCACATCATGTGGGAGAGAAAAGGAATTCAGGTTGCCCCATTCAATCTCCAGGCATGAAGGTGTAAGGTCTGGAGGTGGGGGTGTAGAACCTGCCCCTCCATCTGAGAGAGGAGGTCTGCCCTGAGAGGGAGACAGAGCGGCGGGCACGAGGAGAGGTGGAGAAGATCTGTGCACCACACCCTTCTTGGTCAATCTGGGGCGATCAAAATGACTTGGGCCCGGTCTTGGCGAATCTTCCTCAGAACCCGAGGAATCAAGGGTAAGGGAGGGAGGAAACGCGTAAAGGAGTTGTGAGTCCCAACTCAACTGAAACTCGTCCCCCAAGGCTCCCTTCATCGGAAACTGGAGACTGCAGAATGACGGGCAGTGAGCAATATCGTGAGTGGCGAAAAGGTCCACCGAGGAGTACCCCACATCCGAAAGACGTGATGAACTACCTCTGGATGAAGCCTGCACTCGTGGTCGGCTGAGAACTGCCGACTGAGACTGTCTGCACGCACGTTTAGAACTCCGGCCAGATGAATTGCCATCAGACAAATCTGATGATCCTGAACCCAGGACCAGAGACGCAGAGCCTCTCTGCAGAGACACTGCGACCCTACTCCTCCCTGCTTGTTGACATACCACATCGCGGTGGTGTTGTCCGTCAGGACCTGAACCGACCGACCGCGAAGGGAAGAGAGGAAGGCCTTGAGCGCTAGACGTATCGCCCGCAACTCTAAAAGGTTGATGTGAAGCCACCTTTCCTCTGGAGACCAAAGAACCTTGATCTCCAGATCCCCCAGATGAGCACCCCACCCTAGAGTGGATGCATCCGTTATTACCGTGGCCACCGATGGAGGCAGTTGGAAAGGCTTTCCTTGAGACAGATTGCCCTCCACGCTCCACCAAGACAGATCCGCCGCAGTTTCTCTGGAGATTCTGATAGACTCCCTGAGATCTCTGTTGTGTTGAAACCACTGCCTGCGGAGGCACCACTGGAGTGCCCTCATGTGCCAGTGTGCATGGTTGACCATGAGAATGCAGGAAGCCATCAGACCGAGCAGACGAAGGACCTTCAAGACTGGAACGACCGCTCCATTGTGAAATAAAGGAATCATTTCCTGTATGTCACGAATCCGTTGTGGAGGAGGGAATGCCCAACATACAGTTGTATCCAGTACCGCACCAATGAACAGGTTGCGCTGGGAGGGCACCAGGTGAGATTTGGGTACATTTATTGAAAAACCCAACCTGTACAACAACTGAGTTGTGTCTTGCAGATGATGGAGCACTCTCTCTGGAGATTCCGCCTTGATCAGCCAATCGTCCAGATAAGGGAATACTGGAATCCCTAATCTTCTGAGATGTGCAGCAACCACAGCCATCAGCTTGGTGAAGATCCGAGGCGCAGTAGTAAGACCAAACGGAAGGACCACAAACTGGTAATGCTGTGATCCCACCATAAAACGGAGATACTTCCTGTGCGACTTCAGGATTGGGATGTGAAAATATACATCCTGCAAGTCGATCGACACCATCTAGTGTTCTTCCAGCAGCGCTTGAAGTACCTGCGCGAGGGTGAGCATCTTGAACTTTTCCTGTTTCTGATACAAGTTCAAAATCCTGAGACCTAGGATTGGACGAAGCCTGTCATCCTTCTTGTGGATCAGGAAATACCGGGAGTAGCATCCCTGACCCCTTTCCATCTCTGGAACCACCTCTATCGCACCTTTTCTCAACAGTGGCAGGACTTCCCCTGCAGAAGCAACAGATGGTCTTCCGAGCAAAAACCTTGGCAAGGAGGGTAATTTGGGGGAAATTCCCGAAAGGGAAGAGCATACCCATTCTCCACGAGATTGAGAACCCAAAGATCTGATGTAACCGATTCCCAATCCCATAGAAAATAGGTAAGCCGACCACCTACAGGACCCGCATGATCTGGAATGGCGGATATAGGGCAGTTTTGCTGCTGTAGGAGGGGGTGGGTAACAGAAGAGGAAGAGGAGGAGGAGGAGGCCTGTCGTCCACGGGGACGAGCTCTTTGTCTGCCTCTTTAGGACCTATACAAAGGATTTTGCTGCTGCTGCTGCTGTGTCTGCCTATAGGGTCGAAAAGAAGATCTTCCAAATCCCCTATATCTTTTGGTCACAGAGCCTCTGGATTGCAGACCCAAAGATTTTGCTGTTGCCCTGCTGTCCTTAAACCGTTCTAATGCAGCATCAGCCTTCTTTCCAAAAAGCCTGAGCCATCAAACGGCAAATCCATTAGTGCGGCCTGAACATCTGCCGAGAACTCCAAGGTTTTTAGCCAAGCCGTTCTTCTAGTGGCAATCGAAGATCCCATTACTCTCGCTACCGAGTCTGCCGTGTCCATACCACTTTGAATGACCTGCCGAGCAGTAGCTTGCGTGTCAGAAATCACCTTGTTGACATTTTTTCTGTCCTCTTCAGGAAGCTTAGGTGACAACTGCTTCACTGAATCCATCAAAGCATGGATATACCGTCCAAGCAAACAAGTGGCATTTGGTGATTTTAAGGCCATACTACTAGATGAAAATACTTTTTTGCAGTCTGGTCCAGCTTCTTTGATTCCTTGTCTCCAGGCACCTGTGGAAAAGCACCTTCAGATCTCTTAGAGCAGGCAGCTTGCACCACCAAACTCTCCAGTAAGGGATGAGAGGACAAAAAGTCAGGGTCACCAGGAGCCACTCTGTAACGCCTAGCCACGGCCTTAGACACTGCAGGAGCCGTTAGAGGCCTACTCCATACTTCCAGTATTGGATCCGTTAGGGCGTCAGTAAAGGGAAGAATGGATCCGGTATCGACTCCGAAGGCTCCAGAGCCGGCATCTAACGCGGAGCCGGGGCCGGCGTCGAGCTTTGAGGTCTATCCGACGTCGGTGAAGCCGCATACGGTGTTGATGACTTCGGCGGCGCCGAGATATGCCAAGGAGGAGTCTGCGTCGGCATAAAAGGAAGGAAAGGCGCCGGTGCATAGGCTTGAGGCACACCCAAATTATAAGCCAATGCACCCATGGGACCAACCAGTGCTCCAGAGGGGTACATGGCTCTCGCATAAACACCATACATGGCGTTTAAAAAATGCGAGGGGTCCTGACCAGGAGCTCACCGGCTGCTCCGGAGGAGGCTACACCGGAGTCGACACCTCTTGTTCCTCTTTGTCCTCGGGATGGCCAACCGGAGTCGTCGAGCCCTGAAGATCAAGAACCTCTTCTTCCTCACGCTCCGGAGATTGCAATGGAACTGGAGACAGATTCAACTCCGAAGCCGGTGAATGTTCCGGAGTTTCACAAGGCAAGACCTCACCTTCAGGATCCTGAATTGGTGAGGGAGTTGCCATGCCCCTTCAATGCCTTCATTCAGATGAGTTAGCTTTTGAGTCCGAATCCTTCCCTGAATGATGCCTGGAACCTCTTCTTATGTTTCTTCTTCGAAGACCTGGAAACATGCCCCGACCTCGACTTCGAAGCTGACCTCGAACGAGACCTCAACCTCGATTTCGATCTTGACTTCGAGCACCTCAACTTCGACCTCGAACTCTTCCTGACCTCCCTACCTTTCAATTTAGCAACAAGCAGTTTGGCCTCACGTTCTCGAAGCGCCTACGGGTTCATCTTTAAACAGGATCGACAACTCTGGACGTCGTGATCCGAACTCAGACACCAGAATTAGTCACTATGCGGATCCGTGATGGACATCATCTTCCCGCATGCATCAAAGGGCTTAAAACCTGTTTTCTTCGACGACATCTTTCGAAAAGACAGCAACACCAAAAAAGATACAGTAGAAATCCAACAGTAACAAAGTTACCATGAATCACAACTGAAGATTCCCGAAACCGTTAGCGTCGACGACGCAGAAAAAAGGGAACTGATGTCTTCACACCGATGTAGGCCTAATAAGGAGTCAGTGACGCCAGTCGGAGTCGCGCGCGATTCTGTGCTCCTATGACGTCGTCCACGGCGGTGTGCTGCAAAAGAATTTTCCGAACGTTGCTGACGCAGGGGGATATTCACAAGGTGAGAAATCCACTGGCAGATGCATTCATCAGAAACATGCTGCAGCCCCTGGTAGGCCTTGGATGCACCTATGCCCTGTGTACCTATGGTACACTATACAGGGGCTCATAAAAGGTGACCCAATTCCCAATCAGATATGTACCTAAAGTACATGGTATCAATTTAGAGAGAGAACAGCTGGGCTGTAGGTCTGATTAGCAGGCCCACAGCCACACTAAAGTCGAAAAACCAGAGAATTACAGCAAAAAAGTGGGGGTGACCATAGGCAGCAGACCCTACTTTCCTACAAGGCACTCAAAGATGTAAAAGCTTGAATGACGAGACTTTCAGGTGTAGGATGAGTGGTCAGAAAGGCAGGGTCACCCGGCGCCGGGCGATGACACCTGGCCACGTTCTTATCCACAGGGGCCCCTGTGACGGGCCATGACCAAGTGCCCAACAAGACTTCGGTGAGGGCATCATTAAAGGGTAGCAGCGGCTCTGATGAAGTGGACGCCGGCTGGAGCACCTCAGTGAGGAGATTTGTCTTCAGGGTCACCGTGGGGCGATCAAGCTTAAGGACCTCAGCAGCCCGACGGAGCATCACTGTATACGAGATACTTACTTCATAGTGGGTGGGGGAGAGGCGAGCCCCAGGTCAGAGGAGACGTCGAGGCCACTGGCCTCCTCCAAGTCGTCTACCCAGTCCTGCTCAAAATCTCACTGATGAGCAAGCGGGTCCTCAGACTCTTCCCAGTCATCCTCCTGGTCATCAGCGGTGGAGCAGGGACCGGTGAAGGAATAAACGGCGCCAAGAATGACGCTGGCCTGGGCTGAGCTGGCGCCGGTTTCCAATTCGGATCCCAGGCGGGGACAAATCCCTCCGGGAACCGGGGCAGAGGCGGAACCAGCGGTATCCACGACGGAGCCGAGCTGGCGCCGGGGCTGGATCCGCCAAAGGACTCGATGGACCAGCAGGATCCAGACACGGGACCGCTAGGCCCGAAAGGCGCACCGGCGGGAGCCCAAGGCCTAAACAGGCGGTCCATGGCAGCAAGGAATTCTTGCATTGGTGCAGGAGCTGCCGACGGACCCGGGTAAGGCAGGTAGGCCGCGGGATTCTCAGGCTCCAGAGGAGCCACAGGGGCGGAGCCCCTGTCCCCCTCAGCCACATCCGGGGACCGACAGGGGGACGTCAAAGAGCGAAAACACATCTTCGCCCTCTTTTTGTACCGTTTCTTACCCAAATCCGAAGGGGAAGAGGAGTGGTGGTGACGACTCCGCAAGGGGTCACGGAAATGACCCCTGGATCTCGAAAGGCGTGGGGACAAGTGCCAAACTTGAAACAACTTCCGGCACCGTTCCCCCAAGGCCTTGGGGCCATAGCCCTATAGTCCAGAGAGGATCGGTAGTCATGGCCGCACTCCAGGCAGTAGAGACAGACGTCATGTGGGTCCGCCACCGACATATTGCGATGGCAGGTCCTGCAAGACATAAAACCAGGCATTCCTACTAGCACCAGAGAAAACCAACATGAGACAAAAGTCTCAAAAAGATAGTCAAAAAATGACTAGGCTACATGCTCTAACCGGCTCTGCACTTACTGGCGTGGAAAAAGAAAGAACTTATGCCAGCACGGATGGGTGGCACCTAAGTAGTCTCCGTGACGTCATTTTGGCACATACGACACCAGCAACAGATGCAGAGCTGCAGGACGCCACCTACTGGTGCGCAGGGATACTGCTAAGCAAAACTTTCCGGTTCTAGTCTGATGCCTGGGGATATTCCAAGGTAAGGAATCCATCACTAACGTGTCTCTTTCAGATAGGTCGGACTAAGGTTTGGAGGCTGCTGCAGGGAGGGGCTTTGGTGGACTGGCCTGCCCGCTGGGTCCCACGTCCCCGGCCAAGCTTAGCCAGGTAGCTTGTGCAGCCCTGTGGCTCTGGGTGGAACATGGTGGGGTACCCCTACCGTAGCCACGAAAGGGGCAAAAGTCAGTCTACATGGGGTGAGAAGTTGCTGCGAGGCCCAAGTATCTAGCCGTAGCCCTAGTGTCCTTGAAATGCTCAAACGTTGTGTCTGCCTTGTCACCAAACAGGCGAGGGCCATCAAAGGACATGTCCAAAATGGTAGATTGGACATCCCCAGAGAAGCCAGACGTTCTAAGCCAGGCGTAGTGCCTCAGAACTACTGACTACCCAGCGAGTCAGCAGAATCCAGCCCACACCAGATGATGAACTTTGCTGTGTCTTGGCCCCCAGCAACAGCAAGGGGGAGCACGGCCCAGGCCTACTCAGGGCACTGCAGCAGCACTTGTGCAACTGTATACCACACTGTGTGTGTGTATACAGCCCAAGAGACAGGCTGTGTTCACCGACCGCAGTTCTAAGCTGGAGGAATACAACATCTTCTTCCCAAGATGGTCCAACTTCTTGGATTTCCCTTCTGGGGGAGTAGTAGGGAATGCACCCGGAGGATGAGGCTTTGACCACCAAGCTCTCAGGAGTAGGGTGTTGGGAGAGGAAAAGTGGGAAACCCGGGGCCAGGCGGTGACATTGAGCAATCATCTTTTCAACAGGAGCACCTGTGCTGGGCTTGCACCAAGTGCCCAGAAGGATGTCACTGAGGGCCTCATTAAAAGGTAGCGGGGGCTCCGACAAGGCTGCTGCCAGCTGAAGCACCTCAGTCAGGATGTTAGTCCTGACAGTCACCTTAAGAAGTTTGAGGCCCAAGGCCTGAGCCACCTTATGCAACACCACAGCGTAGGAGGCTCCCTCCTCCATAGCCACGGTAGGGGGAGAAAGCATACCAAGGTCTGGGAAGGTATCCAGATAATTGGCATCACCCAACTCTGCTCATCAGTCCGGCTCATCAGGTTGGTCTGCTAGAGGGTCAATAGACCACTCCCAGTCCTTCTCATCCTCTTCTGGTTGCCACTCAGGATGGTAGGGAATGCAAGGTATGCGAGGAATGCGAGGTATGAACAGCAATACAAAAGTACCCTCCAGTGCGGTCTACGTCAGTCCGGCAAGTGTCTACGTCAGAGGTGAGGGTGGGTTTGACACCGGTTGTGGGCACAACTGGCGTCGCCCCTGGAATGGGCTGGGGAAGGTACAGTGAGGTTAACCGGTACCGACCGGCACCGATCTGGACCCAGGCCTGGATCCTTGGGGACCCTGCAGCACCAGGGCCAGAGCCGGAGCCATCAAAGGCTCAGGGCCCCAAGCCGAGTCCGTGGGGCCTGAAGGCACGCCTGCGGAGTCGGAATGCCCAAGAATGCTGTGCAGAGCTTTGTAAAATTGACAAAAGTGGGCAGGGGACGCTCCCAGGAAAGGAGGGAAGTACCAAGCAGTCCCAGTCGGCTCCTAGGAACAAGCGAGAGAGCGACGATGCTCCAGGTACAGCGTCGCGTCGGCCGATGGATGGGGAGAAGGTGAAGAGTGATGTACAAGTTACTTACCTTAGGTAACAATGTATCTGGTAGAGATGATTCTAGCTGCAGATTCCTTAATGTGGACATATCCCCAGGCGTGAGACTGGATCCGGAAAACTTTTTGCCACAGCATCTGTGCACGCCGGGGGGACGGCACCACGTGACTCCGACTTGACGTCCGTGTCCATGACATCAGCGAGGATACATAAGTCCTAACACGGCGCGCCTACGTCAGTTTTCTTCAGAGAACTTTTCCGCACCACAACGTGGAGCCATCACAAACAAAAACTGTGAGAATACGGGAACAGTGTGCAAAAAAAATCGGCTAAATAGAAGGGAAGAAACGAATGGTCAGGAACAGCAGCATCCAGAATAGTGCCAGGTACAATGCACCAAAAGCCCTGGGAGGAAAGAACAGGGCACAGCTACTGCAAAGCAAGCCTGCAAACAAATACAACAGTCTCCCAAAAATTGCACTGCAGACGAAGAAGTCTGCCACCGCCGCCCAGAACAAAGAAGGGCACCAAGGCCAGAATGAAAGAGCAACAGCAATTCATCCCCAGACAGCACCAGCAAGGAAAGACATCCCCTAAAAGAGCTAAGGGTCGAGACCCGGCCAAGGAACCTCATCCCCAAGGACTGCAAAGGAGTCAGAAGTGCAAGCAACAAGAGGAAGAAGGACACAAGCAACCCCACCCCGAAGACCAGGGTGCAGGGGCGCAGAAGCACCCATGAAAGCATCAACCAATCACCAGAAAGGAAGAAATGAAGCAAACAACAAGATGAACATCCCCCTAGGGAGGAAGTAAGAAAAGGCACTCTCAAGAGATAACCATCCGGAGGCAGGCGAGTGCAGAAGACCAAAGAAGGGTCCTTGCATAACGGGGAGGAAGGGCGGGTCGTGAAGGAATCTGCGGCTAGAATCGTCTCTACCAGATACATCGTTACCGAAGGTAAGTAACTCGTTCATCTGATAGAGACTACTAGCCACAGACTCCTTAACGTAGAATCGATACCCTAGTCATACCCAAGTGGGAGGAGGGTCTGCGAGAGGACCCCCCCAGCCGGGACGAACACCGGGCCCCAAAGGGGATGAGTCCCAGGGACAGGGAGAATAGCTTAGTACCCTCAAGCAGAAAATAACCTCACCATCTTGGAAGAACACCGGGCCCTACAGTGGATGTGCGACGAAGACAAGAGAGGCAGCCCAGCCACACCAAGCAGGAAAAGGCATGGACAAGGTGAAAAGGGGGGGGGGCAGTGCACCCAAAGCCCAGTCAAGGTACCAGAGACCCCCACCAGAAGCCCCAGAGGCACAGGCAGTACAGAAGAGTGCTGGGGAAGAGGGACTACCCCAAGACTCCAAGGAGAAGAGGTAGAAACAGAGACAAAGGTCTCCCCTGGCAAACACATACAGTGAAGAGGGCAGCCAAACCTATCACAGCCTGAAGTAGACAGACAATACAGCACAGCACCTCTGTCCATAAGGGCATGCGTGAAAAGAAAAACGTAGTCTCACAAGGCTCCAGCGGAACAAGAAGCAGGAGCGCCAGGGCCCAAGCCAATGCCCCCGGCAGCAAACCAGAAGAGCAGGCAGGCGCAGCTGGCCGCTGACAAGCGCCACCAAACCGAACGCCCAGACTACGCCTGGTATAAAACAAAAGCCAGGCCAGAAAAAACTCCTGAACGACCCCCTAGAAGGAGATTGCTCCGGACAGAACTGATTCACGCAAAAGCGCGACCAGACGGAAGATAAGAGGAGAAACAAGTAGGGCGGACCAAGCAGTCAACACAGGAAATTATCCCTTCTGGAACACCAGACAGGGAACCAAGCCAAACGGCAGACAAAAGGACAAAATCACCACAGTACAATGCTGTGGATGGCAAAGCCACGCCGAGGCAAGACCAAGAGACCGCAACAGCGGAATACAGCCACACCAGGAAAGGCGAGGAACCCACAAAGGGGAGTCCACCCCCCCCCCCCCCCCCCCCCCCATCGTAAAACAGAACTATACAATAGCTACAAGTAACCCACTTAGGGTATGACACTTCCCAAAGAAATTATGGGAACCACTCTTAGGGAATAAAATCCCGCATCAGAGAACAAAACCATAAAACCTGTGGCAGAAACCACAGGTACACTCTTGCCAAAAAGGGGGGCTGAACCAGCAGCCAACTAAAGAGAGGGGCCAGCCAAGGGACCCCGAGGGCACAGCAAACCACACAGAAAGTGTAACGGTCACTCCAAACACTAGATTCTTGGAGCAAGTGGGATAACACCTCCCACCATGTCCTGGAGAATCAACAAAGTCTACAGAGGAGGAGGGGGACGGAGACCTGTAAGAAGACGCTGAATGGCAGAGTCCGCATGAGTGTTAAACAGAAGGACCCCATCAAAGGGCAGGTAAACCAGACTCTCCCTAATATTTTCAGGAAAAACAGCATCACTTAGCCAAGCATGGCGATGGAGAGCCACAGAAGTGGCCATAGCACGGCCAAGAGCACCGGTAACATCCAAGGACGCACATAGAATAAACACGACCAACTCCCTACCATCCAACACATGGCTCTGAAGATCAGCACGGGCACACTCATGGGAGACATGAGAAAGAAGGGACTCCACAGAGTCCCACAGGCTGTAAGTAGCCCTAGCTTACACACACACAGTGTTGAGCGCCCGCAAGGCAGCACTGGAAGAAGCGAAGACGTTACGCCCCCATGAATTCAGCCACCGGACCTCTCGAGACGGAGGGAACAACACCACAGGCAAGGATGGAAAAGCCGTCTGTAGAAGAGAACTTGAGTGGAAGGGTGGAAGGAAAGGCAGACAGGGTTGTGCGGAGTCGGACGGTGGCGATGCAGGAGCAGCTGAGGCACCGGATAACCCGTGGCAGGGCACCCCCAAACCCCAGAAGAGAATTATGGAGCGACGCTTCAAAAGGAAGGGAGAGCTCCCATCCACCTGAGCCCTGGTGGAGAACCTCCAAAAGGTTATCGGTAGGAAATGGAGTGACAGGTTCACCCATCCGCAGAATGCCAGTGGCTGTGGAAATTGTCCGAACAAAGGCAACACTAGCCTCAGTGGGGCGTCGCGGAGGGGAAAGTAATTCCTCCATGGGTGACGACTGCAGACTGAGCCATCTGTCCCCAAGTCCAGGGGGGAGCAGCCAGCTCCCGAATAGTGGGGCATCCACAGACGAGTGGGGAAACTGAGGAGCCCCAGTAGGGGAGAAGGTCGGTGGAAAAGTCAGCTGCGAGCCACGGAAAGAAGGGTTCGAGGATTTAGGCCGTGGAGACGTCGAGGAGCCCTCCCTGGAAGATGCTGGTGAAAAGGCACTAGTGTGGCACCCTGTCTCCGGGGAAGAAGACACCAACAGATGACAGACCTATGGAGCGGAAGGAACCTCAGTAGAGAAATTCAGAACCCGAAGCCGGCATGGCTCCGTGGAGGGTCTGCCACGGGCACCTGATCGGCGTCAATCGGCGCCGGAGTGGGCATTTGCGCCGCGAGAGAGGGACGCCAGGCGGCGGAGAGGGGAGCTCGAAGGACTTCACCTTGACGACACCACCCTCCTTTGGCCTGAAGCCGAAACCTTCGGCGAAGGGGCCGGAGGCGCCGGCGACTCAGCGGAAGTCCCTGCGCGAGGCAAGGGATCCATGGACATCTAAGGAGGTAGAGGAGAGCCCAAAGAATCATGCAGAACTGCAGCATATGCAGTCACCCCAATGCCGGGAAACAGCAAGTAGGAAGGCGACAGGCGGGGGCGCACATCCCGAGGGGAACTGGCGCCCACCGCTGAAGGAGGACAGGGCCTCGGAGACAAGCTGAAGGACCTACCAGTTGGCGAGCAACCCCCTTGATGCCGTGCGAGGGACGATGTCGCAGACGGAACCGGTGGTTCCTGGCCTCCGAGGTAGGGGACAGATGCGGGAACGACACCGACCTGGACAAGCGGGCCGACAGCAACTTCATTCGGCGCTCCCGCCGTGAGTTAGGCTTAAGGTGCTGACAGGCGTCGCAATCCGTCGAGTCGTGGTGCTCGGCCAGGCACCACATGCAAATCGGGTGAGAGTCCGTCGCCGACATGGGATGTGCACAAGAGTAATTAGTTAGTCGTCGCACTCCCTTCTTTTGTCTAAAATTGTATAACTTTTCTAAGTTTAACTAAGATGCGTGCTGCCCAGGTGTTAGACCGCCAGCCAAAAATCTAAACAGTATTCCTGGTAAACCATCACCAGTAAGCCGGGCGCACAGCCGAATTTAAAGTATAAACAATAGCAATGTATTCAAAATTAAACAACAAGTACTCAGTCGTTCAAATTTAACTTGAGTTGTTGTTACTCAACTCATTGAAATCACTGTCATTTATTATTGTACAAATATCAATAGTTGTACCAAACTTTGTTTGAAAGTAAAGTTGTAAAAAAGTGCAACATTTGTAAACATCAATTAATGTAGAAACGAAAATCATATGTTCACATCCATGCCTATGCCCAATGCATTTCGGGATTATCAACAAATCCCTTCTTCAGGGGCCACTGTGAAAATAAAACACATGGATAAATGTAATGTACACAAAATCTGTGATCCAAAATATTATGTGTGCACCATCACTCAACCAATATGACCTGATGAACATAAATAGTATCACTCCAGATCCTTACATGCATCTTACTAGAGGCAATCGAAATAAAAGATACCCAGTGTAAAAGAAGTAGACACCCAGTGACTGTCAAATATTTGTTGTGCATAATTGGGAAAAAGAAGAGGGAGGGAAACGTTTTAACGCCCCAAGGCATTCGCACACTGTTCTCACAACGCCAAAGCATGAAAAGAAAATTAGGCCTGAAAACAGGCCAGGACACAATCCGGGTCTGCGTTGCACGCAGAAAAGAGAAAAAATTGACGTAGACGCTCCGGGGTGGGACTTATGTATCCCCGCTGACGTCATGGATGCAGACGACGTCAGGGCGGAGTTACGTGGTGCTGTCCCCATCAGCGCGCAGGGATGCTGTAGCAAAAAGTTTTTCAGATCCAGTCTCACGTCTGGGGATAATCCTACATAAAGGAATCTGCAACTGGCAGTCTCTATCAGATGATGCTTCTTCGCCTTCTTCTTGTGCTTCGATTTACCCGAGGAGTGCGAAGACTTCGATGACGCGATGTGATGCCTCCTCGAACTGACCCACGACCTTCCCCTTCATGAACCGAAGACTTTGGACTGCCGGGTGTCCAAAGACTTCAGTTCAGGGCCTGGTAGTTGGAGCACCTTTGGGTCGTGGGCGCGCTCCAGGCACCAAAGGTACACGAAGAGTGGATTGTAACCAACAGCAAGGCTTGAAACCCGGCCGACGGCTGGACATCCCTAGTGCACCAGGAGTTGAAACTTCAAAAGACGTCAACAAAAATTCAAAAAAGTTAGTAAAAAAGCGACAAAAGGGCAATCTCTCTCCGGATCTGCACTGGCTGGCGCGGAAAAAACCCAGAACTGACGTCAGCACGCAGGTGTGGCATCTAGGTAGAAACCGCAACGTCATCCCGGCGACCACGACAGAGGCGGAGTCGACCGACGCCACCCACCAACATGCAGGGGTAGTGCTAAGAAAATATTTTTTCTGAACCAGTCTGATGCCTGGTGGTAGTTCTAAGGTAAGGAATCAAAAATTAAGTCTCTTTCAGATGTGCTTTCTCAAACTGCTGGTACACAAAAGGTAACTAGCTTATATGGAGTACTTAAACAAATTCTCTGCTCTGCTTCCCCTGGTTGTTTGGTGGTGACATTCCTTGGATAAAAAATGTAGCAGACTTGAAATATTTGTTGGATAAAATAAAGAAGCAGGCACACTGGAGAACCCATATGGAAAACCTGACAAGAGAGGGAATGTTGGGAAACACACCAATTTAAGCCCACAGAAAAGATGTGAACCGAAAAGCAATGAAGAAACACAATGAAGCAGCGAATAGGACTAGACACATACTATCAAAAATAATTGATTGACATGGTGATCTGCATCTCGAAAATGCAACTATCTGTGTCTTCCCGGACTTCACCCTACACGTCCAGCGCCATTGACTAATGTTCGACGCCGCAAAGCAAGCTCTGCGACATGCTAATGTGAAATATATGGTGCTCTTCCCGGCAAAACTTAAAATTATAGACAATGGAAAATCCTATTTTTTCGACTCCCCAGCAGAAGTAAGTGACTGGCTTGAGGGCTGGCGCAAGGTCGGTCGCAAAGGAAGGAAGTCTCGGGGACCGCCTCAGACGGGAGACGCCATTGAGGGGAGCAAGGTGATAAATGAAGCAGATAGCCCTGAGAAGTACCAATGAACAATGGACAATGTAGGCCTTATCCTATCCCCCGCAAGTATTGTTGCTGCACATTGTAACCTCCGGGACTCAGGGCCTTACAGGAGGAGAGAGCGCCTAGGGAGGGTGCAGGGAGGGTCCGTTTTTTCCACAAAGGGTGGAAACTCATCGAAACTTTTGAGACCTTGAATTGGGCTAACACTTGTAAAAGATGAGAAAAAAGTGTGAGGGAACCAACAGATCTAGGTTGCTACTAGAGCATGTAGGAGAGTAGGGTCTGCTTCCTATGGTTACTCCCACGTTTTGCTGTGTTTCACTGGTTTTTCGTCTTTATTTTGGCTGTGGCCCTGCTAATCAGGACCACAACCTAGCTGTTCTCTCTCTAAATTGATACCATGTACTTTAGGTACATACCAGATTGGTTACTGGGTCACCCTTTTGAGTTCCTGTATATGGTACCTTAGGTACCCAAGGCATAGGGACCCCAGAGGCCTACCAAGGGCTGAAGCATGTATTGTGCCACCCTGGTTAGCCTTCCAAAATGACACCACAGGTCTGCACTTGCAGCCTGGGTAAGGTGGTGTAAGCACCCCTTACTTAGATGTAGTATACCTATATCTACCCTTACATATAGACACATATTACCTTATAAGTCACTCCTATCTCAGGCCTTGACAATCCTGAAGGCAGAGTGCTTGGTTTTGTGTGAGAAGGCGCCCTAGCATGAGCTGAGGCCCTCTGCAGCTTTCGGAAATATCTCCTTATAGCTGTTCTATGATATACGGAATAAAGTTTGGACAAGCAAATGTAAGAAAAGTGTGCATCCCACCCTCACAATTGTTCATGTATGAAGATTGCCCTGCTCTGGGGTAGCACCCTTCAGATTCAGATGGAATAAATAGCGGAGAGAGAGAACTGTGTATGCAACCACACACGGTGAAACATCTTGATTCATCATACAAGCTGGTGTTGAAATTAAAAAAGAAAGGTTTTTTTCCAAACGAACAATTGAAAAAAATTAACATTACCTTATGGAGATTAGTTGTATTGAATGCGTACTTTCATCTTTCACACTGTTTGTCTACCATGGGTTAGGAAGTTATGTGATTATACAAGCTCCATCAGAGCTTAGATCAGTTCACTGCATTATGGGTGATGTAGTTGGTGTGATTTGCAAGTAGTCTTGATTGTAGCACTGATGGCGGGAAAGCGTTTGAAACGGGCCAATCCGGAAGTTTAAACTAAAGACACATGTGGTTAAATAAGGGATGGATGTAGAGTTAACAATTGGCTTTGAACAGAGAGGAGACAGGATGGTTTTGAAACGCTTATGGCAGGTACGGGAGGAGTAGGGTTGTTTATCACAGCTGAGGGATAAATGAGGGGTGAAAGACTGTGTTATGGGGCAGGATTGTTTATTATGCAGTTATGATCGTAGCACTGATAACAGGAAAAGTCAGGGTAATTATGAAATAGATCGAGTTAGGAACAGCAGTTTTCGAATGCAGGAAACTGACATGATAATGAGAGACACAGTGCTAGGATTAAGTTTGAGGGGGAGTACTTGGTCTGGTTGATGTGGGGAGGAAAAGTAGGATAAGGAGGAGTGTGCAAGTTGCTGGGGGGAGTGTTGAGGATAGTAGTCGAAGGGAAGTTGGGGAAAACATGGGGAAGCTGATTATTGGGCAGGTTTTGAATAATCACGAGGTTTAGAGTGGAGAACGTATTAGTTAAGAAACGGGAATGATTAAGGTGAACGGTGGGTGCTTATCAGTACTGCCTGAGGGAGGTAGAGTGGGGTAATAAGAGAGGGCTGGATTGCAAATATAGTATTTTGTAAAACGCATTTTGAACAACGAATTTGTGAATGTCATTTTAAAGCATGATACATTTGTTGGGTTTTACACAAATGGTAATGGTCATTATTGTTTTTGGTATTTACAATGCCCCTGACGAAGGGCACTTGATTGCCCGAAATGCATTGGGTTTTATTTAATAAAACACTGTCTTGAATGAATTATTGCATTGGTCATGTTCTTTCAAGAGTTCCGGACGGGCACAGTTGGAACATAAGAAACTTGGGAAATGGCAAACCATTCCGTGTGTGGCTTGAAAAACAAGTGCAACTTGAAAGGATGTTAAAAAATTGGTTTAAAACGAGAATATTGATTATAATTCATTAAAATGGACTAAGAAAATGATCGCCATGATGGCGCACTCAGCTGTGCAACTGGTAGGGGCAAGAAGTATGCCCCATCCTTTACTATGATATAGCCATACCATATACTCTTAAGTGCATTATGAACATCACGGTTAAATGCTAACTTTGGTTTGGCTTTATCAAAAGATGTTGTGTAAGGAGTCAAATGATTTGGAATACTACCCCCGCCAAATCTGGTGGCTGGGGTTGCACTCCACCCTTCTAGAGGGAAAAGACATGTACACACTGGTATACCCGGTTAAATTTAAACAGAGCCCCAGCACCACAATATGGATGCTACTGCCACAGACACGAGTCTGACCTCCTGCTGCTGGATGAAACTCCGGCAGGGGAGGCCTGAACAATAGGTTTCCTGCCCAGGGAGGTGTTGGCACCTCCCCAGACAGGCTTTTGTGTATTGGGGCATGGTGGGTTGCATTCAGTGAATGCTTTTCAGACACTGCCTGGGGCCCACAAGATGCCCCATGCATTTTCCAGTTCAAACCGGTTGCTGGGGCACTCAGCCCCAGCTCTGGCGCAAAACTGGACAATGGAGAATGGGCGTAACAACCCCCTCCCCAGGTCCACCCATAGGTGGGACCTTAGAGTTAGCCCAACCCCTAAACTTAGTATAAGTATAGGAACCCAGTCCCGAGCACGTTTTGCACCGAAGTACAGAGGCCAGCACTCCACAAGTGACCTGTGAGTCCCCTTTCTTCACCGCAGGTCGAGGCTCCTTCGCGGTTCCTAGTCCGTTGGCTAGTGGGCCCCCACGAAGGACAATCCTTTGTTTCCTGAGCTTTCCTGGTTGCTCCAGATGTGCTCTGTCTCCCCTCCAAAGGGTGAGTCCCTCAGACCTTGCTGGTCTGCACCAAAGCCAATCTTGTCATCTTGCGTTGGTTGCTGTTGCCAAGGCTTGTTGGGTCCAATCCAGATTCTGATGCTGCAGCACTCAACATCCTTCGTGGGACATCACGAATACAGCTCCTGGTCATGGTCGACCCCTCCTGGTCTTCGTGGCTGGAGAGGACTCCTGAGGCAGAAGCCGGGACCCCGTTTGCTCGTGAATCTTGAATTTTAAATTGCCTGCAGTTTTACTTAAAAATCAGAATACTTGATTTTAAATTTAAAAATTGCACTTTAGCTTGTTTGTCCTCGACTTGCATGCAGAAAACGTACCTGTTCTCCCCGATCCTCCAGTTCCTCCGTTTCAGCCGAGCTTGGGGCTGAGGGAGACTGGGAAGGACCGGGCAAGAGGGAGACGCCATCTTGGGAGGGTGCAGGGTCGGCGGACTAGCTGCTCGGGACTCCACCTGGCCAAGAGTATAAATTGCCAGATATTACATTTACCAGTACCTTGAGGGGACTCCTGAGGCGGAAGCCGGGACCCCGTTTGCACGTGAATCTTGAATTTTAAATTGCCTGCAGTTTTACTTTAAAATCAGAATACTTGATTTTAAATTTAAAAATTGCACTTTAGCTTGTTTGTCCTCGACTTGCACGCAGAAAACGTACCTGTTCTCCCCGATCCTCCAGTTCCTCCGTTTCAGCCGAGCTTGGGGTTGAGGGAGACTGGGAAGGACCGGGCAAGAGGGAGACGCCATCTTGGGAGGGTGCAGGGTCGGCGAACTAGCTGCTCGGGACTCCACCTGGCCGAGAGTATAAATTGCCAGATATTACATTTACCAGTACATTGAGGGGACTCCTGAGGCGGAAGCCGGGACCCCGTTTGCACGTGAATCTTGAATTTTAAATTGCCTGCAGTTTTACTTAGAAATCAGAATACTTGATTTTAAATTTAAAAATTGCACTTTAGCTTGTTTGTCCTCGACTTGCACGCAGAAAACGCACCTGTTCTCCCCGATCCTCCAGTTCCTCCGTTTCAGCCGAGCTTGGGGCTGAGGGAGACTGGGAAGGACCGGGCAAGAGGGAGACGCCATCTTGGGAGGGTGCAGGGTCGGCGGACTAGCTGCTCGGGACTCCACCTAGCCTATCTCCCCCATAAAAATATGATCCCTCCCCTGACGCGAAGCGGACGCGCGCAGCGGGCGCGCCAAAGGCAAGCCCGTCCACGCCAGTTCGCGTCAGGAGGTAGGAGACTCTGCCCATGTACACACTGATAGACCACACTTCAGACTCATATGTGTACTCAAGTGAAACACTGTGGGAAATAAAGCGAACCATGCCCAAAGAAGTCTGTGAGGTGGGTAATCTCTGTTGCACATCCCCCATCTCATTAGAGGGCCCCTTCTCATGTCATACTTGCCAATACCAAAGTATACAAGGGATTCTGTCGACAAGGACTCCATCAGTGGTAGTTCGGAAACATCACGAACGGACCCTAACTCTTGCCCTGTGCAATGTTCGTTCCCTAGCAAAACATTCCATCGAAATCTGGGACATGATTTCTACCCTCTCACCGGACATATGCTTCCTTACAGAGACATGGCTCAACCCAACTAATACACCCGCCATTACTATAGCGATTCCAACAGACTACACATTTATACAACTTGACAGAAAGGGAAAGTTAGGAGGGGGCATAGGAATTGTCATAAAAAAGACCTCCAGATAAAATGGACCTCATCTATAAATAACGAAATGATGGAACTAGGCATGTTCAAAGTACTAGTATCCCCAACAATTTCTTGGGATGGAGCCCTCCTTTACCGACCACCCGGCTCTAAATCCAAATCAAACTTTGCCACAGTTGTGACAAAACATATTGCAATGCAAGTCATGAACTCTAAAAATTTCGTATTGCTAGGAGACTTTAACTATCATGGGGAAATCAAAGATAATCCAGAGGTGAAGGACCTCCTCTCAATTCTAGGTGATCTGGGTCTAAATCAGATGGTGTCAGGCCCTACACACACTGCAGGCCACACTTTAGACCTCGTTTTTACAAACTCAGAACAGCTGAAAGTTTTGCAACCACTCCCACTAACCTGGTCTGATCACTATCTTATCCAATTCTCTCTTGATCTCCAATTAGGGCCAAATTATAAGGTAAACCCCACTTACAATAAGGGCAAATATAAAAGATCATGGCAAAAACTGACAATGAACAGCTTCGCCAAACCCTATATCGAGCAGATCATAAAAATTAACTTGACGAATCAGGATCCCTCTGCCATGTTGGCGAGTTTTAATGGAGCACTAACGAAAACACTGGACGCAGTGATTCCCCCTAAAAAAGGGACCTTAGCACAAAGAACCTCATCAACTCCCTGGTATTCGAGTGAACTAAAAACCTTGAAATCCACTTGTAAAGTACTGGAGAGGAAATGGAGGAAGAAAAAGCTCAAGGAAAACAGGGAAACATATAAAGCCGCGCTATCCTATTATCATCACCAAATTAAGAACGCACGGTGCTGCTATATCCAAACGCAAATTGAAAACTCTAAAAATTCTACTAAAGCCCTGTTTGATATTGTTAGAGATTTCGCTTCCCCTCCAGTATGCAAGCAGCTGCCGTTAGAATCCCAGGAACTATGTGACTCCATTGCCCACTTTTTCCATGAAAAAATTGCTAGAATCTATGCAAACTTCCCAGTTGTGGATATAAATAATATCCACTCAAATAATGAATCGCAAACTTCCCCTAAAACAAATAGGGTGACACTCAGCCAATTTAATCATGTCTCATTGGCAGAGACCAGTAAACTATTATCAGCTGCAAAATCTGGGTCCCCTCAGGATATATGTCCACCTAGTACAATGGCCCTTGTCTCCCCACTGTGTGCCCCAATAATCCAACTTATTTTTAACACCTCGATTGAGACTGGTCTGATCCCGGGGGCCTGGAAAGAAGCCGTCTTACGGCCAATCCTGAAAAAGCCAGCCGCAGACCCACTGGAATTAAGTAATTATAGGCCAATTTCCCTGTTGCCCTTACTGGGTAAACTCCTGAAGCAAATATAAACACTCAACTCAGCCAATAGCATACTTGACCCGTCCCAATCAGGTTTTCGGTGGGGCTTCAGCACAGAAACAGCTACGCTGGCAATCACCGACTAACTAAGACGCACCCTCGATGCTGGGGGCTCTTCTATTCTGATTCTATTAGATCTCTCTGCGGCCTTTGATACAATATCTCATCGGAGGCTAGCGGAGAGACTAACTGAGTGTGGTATTGGGGGCATCGCCCTTCAGTGGCTGCAAAACTTCCTAAAAGACAGATGGCAAACCATCATGCTTGGCCCGTATGTCTCCAAAAAAAAAATTCTACAGGATAAGGGGGTACCACAGGGATCTTGTCTCAGCCCCACTCTATTTAATATTTAATTAGCTCCACTTGCCAAGGTGATTCAACCCTTCGGCTTTGAGATTATCTCTTACGCCGACGATACGCAGCTACTATTCCCGCTCGGTGATAACATCACTGAAGAAAAACAACGCCTCATGGACAGTATGCTGGCGATCGCAAATTGGATGGAGGAGCAATGTTTACAACTTAACCCGGGAAAAACAGAGCTAATGCTGCTAGGGAAGTCTAAAGCCCTATGGACCCCAGACTGGTGGCCCCCCAATTGGGAACAGCACCAACACCGTCAACCTCGGTACAAAGCCTGGGAATCCAATTAGATGTCAAACTAGATATGAAGGAAAACGTCACAAATATTGCAGGCTCATGCTATTACAATCTACGCCTACTACGTAGAATTATTCCCTACCTCCCCCTGGAACATCGCAGAACTGTAGTTCAGGCAATGATAGGAAGCAGGCTAGACTATGGGAATGCCCTATTAGTAGAGGTAGGAACCACCACCCTAACAAAACTACAGGTCACCCAGAACACTGCAGCCAGAATGGTCCTGAATTGCCCCCCTGGAACCCCATCCCTCCCCTTGCTCAGACAACTACACTGGCTGCCAATCCAAAAACGCGCCATGTTTAAAATCTGCTGACTGTCATTCAAGGCTTTAAGAAGTGAAGGTCCAGCTTATCTCAGGAACAAACTGATCAAGCACGTTAGTCATTGCAACCTAAGATCAAATGCTCTTGCCCTCCTAAATATAAGGCTAACCCGCACAGGCGGTAGAGCTTTTTCATTTGTAGCACCAAAATACTGGAACTCCCTTCCAGTAATGCTACGAAAATCTCCAACGTACCTGATCTTTAGAAAACAACTAAAGACCTGGCTGTTCTGAACCATTAAGCACAGGCTATTTCCCCTCTCTGGTAAGCGCTGAAATGCCCCCGGGTGAGTCACGCACGATAAAAGAGTAATTAACATAACATAACATAACAGAGTCAAGCTTCACCTACTTCACCTGAAAACACCCGCCATCGGCTGGCATCTTCCTGTCGCCATCCTGGTCACTGGCTAGTGACCCAGACTCTGTCCCCTCTGCTTTCAGGTTCTTCACATCTCCGATCCACCCTTGGATCCTCACGAGTACTCCGGTGCTCCCGTGGGTCTTGACTCTTGAAGTGTCTAAGTCTAAAAGGGTTCCTCCGTAGTTCACCTCTAAGTGTCCTTAATCTTTAAAATTGTAACTTGTTTGTTCTCCATAGAATGTCAATGGTGATCCGCAACTTTGTTTAGACACTGCTCGCCTCCCCTGTGGGCCTCCTGCATCCCTACCTTGGATGGTTCCTGGTTGGCCCAGTGGTTCTACAGGCCCTAGGCCTGCTTTCTAACCAACCCTCACGTGATTCTTATACCACTATTTTAGTACATGGTTTGTCAGGCCCCTAGGGCATAACATATACAGTGCAACTTATTGTATGCTGTATGTTCCTTGTATTGTACTTAATTCCTCTGACCTCATAAAGAGTCCAGAGGGGTTGTGTTTAGAATAAATACATATATATTTGATATATACCTTGTGTGGTGTACTTTCATTTCGTCATTCAAGAGATTAAAGACTGGTAAAAAAAACTTGCCTAGCTCGCCTCTAAGTCTTAGTCTCAAGGCTGCTCTCCACAGCTACCACTAGTATAGCTTTCTATATGGTTGACTTCAAACCTACCATCAATAAGGGTCGTTTGGACTGGTGCAAGGTGCCCACTAGAAAAGTGGACATCATATGCCAGGCTAACTTCTCACATAGCATACTTATGGGGTTAAGTAATACCCTAATAAACATGTATGGCGCTTCGCGCTGGCATGCTGCCTCTTCTTTACAGTTTACTATAACACAGTTCGGGCGACAGGCACTCTTTGTGTATGTGAGGTGGGAGGGATTTACTCACCAAGCAGGGGTGCAGGGTGTGGGGAGTTGGGTATGTTGTTCTATGTTCATTAACAGGTTTGGAGATTTTCTAAGGACCAATATAGCCACAAACGTGCACCTAGTTAGCAAACAATGGAACCAGATAGGGTAGAGGGTAGCAGGTTGTAAAAACTCAAATTATGCACTATGGGGGAGCAGACTAACCTACAAGTGGGACCCGGAACATAAACGGGCTAAGCAATAAAATCAAGCGCACTATGGTCCTTCAGTACATTAAGAGGCACTCACCGGATGTAGTGCTGCTTCAGGAGATGCCCCTGAAAGGTAGCAAGTGTAAAGCGCTGGACCGATTTGGATATAGGCTGGCGGTTCACTCTGGGTTTTCTTCCGGGGCGCGGGGGTGGGTATCCTGCTCTGCAAAGCTTTCCCTTTGACCATAACTAGTGTACACACTGACAAAATGAGCTGCCTAGTGGCAGCTGTGGGTACATGGGAGGGGCACGCGATAGTGTTCTGCTCACTCTACATTCCCCTTGGGCTTCACAGGGTCACCTTTCCCAAGATTAGTTCCTTCCTGCTTGGGTTGCCCCTAAGCACCCTCCTCTTAGGTGGCGATACTAACGCTGTTATGAACTCAGAACTTGACCGCTCCACTACCGGGGTGGGTAGCAGGGGAGAGCACAACCTGGCCGGCTTCATGTTGGCACTTGGCATGATTGACATATGGCAGGCACATGACCCCACAACCAGACAATACACACACTACTCAGCGTGACACAACTCCTTCTCCAGGATAGACTATCTCTTTACACGAAACAGCAAGGTGGAGAAGTTTCTTAATCCAAGACAGATGGCTCTGAGAATCTAAGACCATTCTCCAGTGGGGGTGGCCATTAAGGGACCAGTACTTAATAGAGCAGCTTTCCCACGAATCAACCCCTGGCGTCTGAAAAATCCAGATCTTAGGGACCAGATCCGGAAGAGGTCAGAGCAATATTTCCAAAAGAACACACGCTCAGTCACCTCCAGCATCATCTTATGGGAGGTGTATAAAACGGTCCTGAAGGGACAAGCACAGGCACTCATTGGGGGAAAAAACAAGGAGGAGGCACTTCATGCCAGATCCCTTGAGCTAGAGATTATAGAGATGGAGAAAGAGGCAGTGAGGGATGCCTCGAGAGACCTGAGACATAGGCTTGCGCTGAAACAACATGACTTGCGAGCACTCGCGGATGGGGCAGCACGGGCGTATGCACTTGCGACGCAACACAGGCTACATGACGTAGGGGATAAGGCATTGTGGCTCCTAGTTTGGTTAGAGAACCGAGACAGAGAGCGATCCTGGGTGACAGGAGTGTTGGATCAGGCAGGAGGGCTGCAGACAACCAACACAGGCATTGCTGAGGCTTTTGCAGCGCACTTTGAAGGGGTGAACACCCAGCCTGTACTATTCAATTTATTTAAATATGATTTTGGAACTCCGTGGAGATCCACATATTATACAATAACAAACAGAATGTAATAAGATGAAACCATATATAAACAACTCATGCAGGCAGAAAATATACAAAGATAACATACCATTCGGCTAATATAGTTCTAAGAAACATTTAAAAAAAAATTAAATTTTGTTACAAAAAATTCCATTTGGGGGACTAAAGATAGCGTCCAACAGGGATTTTGCGGATGAAATACCAAACTGAACACATACCGGTTTTACCCAGAGGCGACGATAAGTCAATAATGCTGGACAAACTAGCAGGACGTGAATAGAATCTTGAACTGAAAGATTACAGTAATTGCACACATTGGATATGCCGTGCCATTTGGCCAACAACTTATTCAGGGGGAGTAGATCCTGCCTAAGAAGTAGCCAAAAGCGGCATAAACCGTGAGGTATGTTCCATGACAGGTAAGGTTGTGCTTGTCTGATTAAACAAGTATCGACAGCTTGTATGACCCCCTTCTTTAGTATAATCAAGTTCCGATCCCTTTCGTAACTTAGCTTCCAAGTGGCTTGTTTTAGTTGTAATTTTAATTGGTTCATAGAAAGGTCTAAAAGAGATGCTTCCTCCAGGTCCAAGAGAGTGATGGCCCTCCTATAATTCTTTATGAGAATCGAATATTCTTTTAGTGGGCCCATCAACTCTTTTGTAATAAGGGATCTGAGAGTAGCTGGCTTTCCTTTAATCAAACAGATAACCCAACGGATAACTCCTGCTAGGCCTTGTGCCCAGCTGCTTCTTAGACCAAGTTCTAAACGCAGGGTTGCTGCACTACAACTATTGTTAACCGAAGTTAAGTTTCTCAAGAGGATGCCCTCGACGGTGTCCAAGAAACCCCATTCCACTAAGTCAATTAGTTCTACACCGTAAAGCAGAGTCGGGGGACTTTTGCCCGAAAAGCCTCCAGCAGGTGAGCAAAGTGTCTCTTGCCTGTTGATTTATACAATGCTCTTAGGCCGTTTCCCTGAGACTTTGCCTTACGGGAGCTATTTTCTATGTGGGATTTGTTACTCAAGCTGCTATTGACAACCCTACCCAGGAAAACATATGTTTTTACTCTTTCTAATTTTTGGCCTCCCAGTTCCCAGCTAATGTGCTCCAACTTCAATTTGTTTCGTCCTTCCATGCACATTATCTTACTTTTGGAGATGTTTATTTTCAGGAAGTGCGCTTCGGAAAAGGTGTGTAGTGAATGCAGACGGTTATTAAGACCCTTAGGAGTAAGATCTAAAATTAAAATGTCGTCCGCATACATTAGACAAGAGATATGTCTATCTCCCAGACGTGGCGCGATTCCTTCACATGTAGATATAGTGAGGGGAAGGTCGCTAACATAAAGGGAGAATAAGAGGGGAGCTAATAGGCAGCCCTGTTTAAGGCCGTTCGCTGATGGAATGAGCCGGGAAAGACCCCTTTCTCCCCCCAACAGCACTTTGCACCACGTATTATCGTGCAGATCCTGAACCAAACATAAGAGTCTATGTGGCATTCCCAAGGCATGTAGCTTTCTCCACAGTACCTGGCGGTCGACCTTATCAAAGGCCGTGGAGAAATCTATGAATGCCGCATAGACTCTCCCCTTTCTTGCTCTAATGTATTTGTCAATTATTACCTGGAGGGCGGTTAAATTGTCCATGGTCCCATGGTTTTTTCTAAAGCCTGTCTGCTCGAGTGGAAGAACATTTGAGGACTCCACCCATGCATTTATTCGTTTGAGCAGGCATCTTGTAAAAACTTTGCCGATTGCATCCAACAATGCAATCTGGCGGTAGTTCTGAGGGGATAGACGGTCGCCCTTTTTAAACAATGGGACCAGGATACTTCCCTTCCAGGAAGGTAGGACCTTGCCGCTTAATAGGCAAATATTAAAGATTGGGCAAAGGAGCTTGCTCCATTTAGCCCTGTTCTGCTTTAGTACATTAATGGGCACTTCGTCAGGGCCCATAGCCCCTGAACGTCTCATTTCCCCGATAGCTAGATCTATATCCTTTTCTGAAAAAGGCTCTAACGGCGGACTCGTTTCTATTGGCCATACTTGGGGAGTCACAGTGTTATTACTAGCGTAAAGGTTAGAGACAAAATCCCTCCATATATGTTCCTCGATAGGGATGGGTAGAGGGCTAATTCTCGTTCCGCACCCCTCACCTATAAGGGACCAAAATTGTCTCATTTCCCCATTAGTTGCAGCTTCCCTTATTTTTACCCAGATGGCGTCCTCTTTTTCTTTGCGTAGTGAGACTAAGAGCCTTCTCCTTTTCCTTCTTAGTGTTGTTATTTGCCGTGTTATGGCGTTTGTTCTGTTTAAATATTGGGCCCTTATTAATTTGTTCAGTTCTATGTTAAGCAGTTTCAGAGGGCAGGGGATTATATCAATGGACTTTTTCTTATTCTGTTTTTGTGCCCCTATTATCACCGACTTCAGAAACAGGGAGAAATGTTCAATTTCGCAACCATACCAGGAAGGGAGCTCTGATATTGCTACATCGAGCATAACTTCCAGATTTCGATGTGCCCTTGCATTCCAGTAGCATCTTCCTGATCTGTTACCAAAATTTATTTGGTCACTATTCAAAGTCCATTGATCACATTTAGGAGGGTTTACATTCATCGAGATGAAAAGGATTCTATGATCGCTTAATGAAGTATCGATTACAGCGATGTCCTTTAACAACTCAAATGATTGGGTCCCTAATATTACATAGTCAAGAATCGATTCCCCTTGATAGGATTTGTGCGTAAAGTTTGCTGGGGAATCCGAAGGGAGTCTCCCATTTGAAATTATCCCATCTGTTTCTGCCAACTCATTTATTAATAGTTTGCCCCGTTTATTTGTTAATATATTTTCGGGGAACGTTGCTCGAGGAATATGAAGTATTTCTTCTCTCATTTTATCGCAGAATAAATTTAAACTAAAGTTGGAGATCTTACAGTTCAAGTCCCCAACTAGGATGATAACCGTTCTTGGATCTTTCTCCTTAATACTCTGTATAAGGAGGAAGATCTTTTTTAAGATTACATTAAAGCCAGCTTCTGGAGGTATATAGGCATTTATCAGAGCTAGACGAATACCGGCTAAGGGATTGCCTGACCCAAATAAAGTTACTACCTGAAAAAGGTTACTCGGGTCCATAAAATGATCATAGTCCCAGTTTATGCGGTTTGATAGGAGGCAAGCTATACCCCCGCTGGCGTGGCCTTTTTTATTTGCAGTGGCGCTACCTTCCAGTACATAATAATCTTTCCCTATTTGAATATTACCGCTGCACCATGTCTCCTGGAGGCATATTATGTTTGCCTCTAGCGACAAAAGGAATGCTATTTTCTCTGGACTGTTTTTTAAACCTGCTGCATTCCAAGATATTATGGATAGATCTTTGCTAAAGGTACGGGTTGGATAATTGTTTACTTGAGGATTTTTCAGCAAGTACTCTGGGGAGCCAGTTCCATTGATCGTTTTCCTCTCCGGTAGTGGTTGATAAGATAACAGAGTAGGTTTAACGTAGGATACTACTCGAGAGTCATTAGACTTACTTATTTTTAATTCTTTGATTTCCCCTACTTTGTTTATATTACCTGTTGCAGCTTGCAGCAGAGAAAATGGGGGTTTCTGTTGATTTAGAGATTTGGGGACATTGTTTTGTCTAGTGTGCATTAGCACGGGAATTACATCTATTCCTCTGCTCTGAAGATCTTCTGCACGTTGTAGAATAAGATTAGCTACTAATTTAGAATGAAATTTCAACCTCGTTATCGTCCCCACTTCAGATTTTAATTGTTGGACTATGTCTAGATCGGCTGATTGGATAAGTTTCAGGTTGGCAGATTCTTGAAAGTATTTCAACAAGAGAGATCTATTCAAGATGCAATCAACATCAAAGAGGAGAGAGAATTCTACCCATGCAGTATCTATATTTTCCTCCTTAGATTCTTTTGGAGAGGCACCTCTTGTAGGTGCTCCCGGAAAAGCAGTTGTAAAGGGATTAAGTGATGAAGCTATTTGGGCAGGGGGATTTTGCTCATGCCCTAAAGAAGTTGATTTACGGGCCTCTATAGAACCTTTTGGAGGGACACCTATTGTGGCTGCTCCCAGGAAAGCAGATGCAAAGGGATTGAGTGACAGAGCAACTTGAGCAGGGGGGTTTTGCTCTTGACCTGGGGAAGTGGATTTGTGTGCCACTGTTGTATCCCTATTATTGTTACCTTGCTGACCAAAGGTGTATATGTCAGCTGTTGCTAATGAAGGGGATATGTGGATAGAAAATGGAACTGGCGTGGCCTGAGGCAGGGAGGCAGTGTTTTCTTTGGCAGACATATTTTCAAGGTTTTTATTTTTTTCAGCTGCCACCTGCACTTGGTGTGTCTCTTTCTGTAAGGGAGAGTTTTGGTGTTTTCTAAAGAGAATTTTCCTCCGCCTATTTTTTTCTATCCATCTCAACAATTTCCTCTTATTCTTTCCGTTCTTTTTTATTGTTTCAGTTTTCCCTTTATTACTGTTTTCTTCCGGGGTAGCTTCCTCATCCCCGTCTCCCTTTTGCTTCTTAAAGATCGGGAACAGATCATTCCCAGTTTTTAGCGGGAGCTCCCCATAAGCTTTTATTTCAGAATCGTTAACTGACAAACCATTAAGGGAAGGGGGAGGCTGGGAAACACTTATTTTTTCATCCTCGTGTGCTCTTTTTGTGGCAATTTTAACTGCTGAAGATTGATCTTTTATACCTATCTTATCTGGGGCCAAAAAAGGAGAAATGGGCACCTTCCCGTCCACATCCTTCTCCCTTTGGGTCCTCAGCAGGACTTTTAGAATTTGAGTCACTGTATCGAGCACGCAATCAGATCCCCCCACAAATTTTTCCAGTAATTGTAGAATGGATGACAGTAAGTGTTCTAATATGTGGAGGGAATCAGAAAACGGTTTATCGGTCCCCTTACATTGAAATGTATTTATCCCGGTCAAGTTTAAGTTTGGACTCGTGGAAAAGTTTGAATGTGTGGACTTAGATGGGGTACTGCTATAGAGATGTAAGCCGGCATGGTTCGACATTACCGGGGTGTTCTGGAGTATCTCGACTTTTGTCGAGTCAGGCTCAAGATACCGTTGACATAGGTCTTCATCTAAGATCATTGGGGACAACCCATTGTGAAATGACATTTTGGTTGGTGAATTATTAGCTGCCTGAGGAGCATCAACATGAGGTGTTATCCCGATATGTAGATTGTCTTGCTCTATGTCTTTTTTTGCTTTCATAACTACCTCTGGTACAAGGTCAATGTTATTTTTCAAAGTGGAGAATAGGGGGGGGAGAAAAATCACACTTGGGGGACAATAGTGCCGCTCTTATTGTCCCTGAACTCTTGTCCACAATTACCTTATTGATTTCAGGGCTCTCTCGCGAGTTGTTGGGGACAGAATCTAAATGGATAGCTTCGGAGTCCTTAATGTCCTCCGCTTTATTGTCCACCCCTGTAGCTTTATTCTTACCCCTTTCCCAAAGATTGAAAAGCTGACAAGTGCTTTTCAAATTAGAGGCTTGACTAAGTTTATTTCGGAGGGGATTCGATCTGGTTTTTGTACCTGATCTTCCTACTAATGTTTTCCCAGACCTTAGTTTCTTTGTCATCATCACAGGCAAGCGAAATAACAGTTAAGCAGAAAAACAAAGTAGGCAAGATTGTTATAAGAACACCAAGGCTAAGCTACCTGGAAGAATTTCTAAGATCTAATAATCAAAAGCTGAGCCTACAACAAACCGACTATATCTACAGAATCAGTGGGGGCAATGCAATCCTACTCTAACTTTTCACAAGTAGGATATAACAGTTGATTATTTTACCAGGTGAAAAAGGACTGGCCTAGCCTGGCCTTCTCGTGCCTCTGAGGGCCTCAGAGGGCCCGCCCTTGTCCCGGGCTTCTCCCGGGCGCTACCCGCGCGCTCCCGCGCAGCGGTGTGCTTACACTCTATTAATAAGTTACAAGGGAATAGGGGCGTGGCCTACAGGGAGAGCGTCACCGGGTGGGTTTGGTGAAAGAAACTGCTGGAACTCTTGGGAGTTTGAGTCCAGCAGTGTACTCGCTCGCAGCCCTGTTAGCCTGCAGCCCTGTTTAGATGACAACGATGAGCAGCTCCGTGAAGCGGGACCCCCGGAGCGGGTCCGGCGAAAGGTAGCGCCTTGCAGAGCGCTTCTAGTGATCCTTGTTGCGCTTCCTCTGTCCACCAGCGCCTAACACAGTCTCGAAATCAGCAGGTAGAATAGGAGTGGTATCCGCTGTTGAGTCAAATCCGGTGCCTTTTCACCAAGCAGCAGGGGGCGTGGCCTACAGGGAGAGCGTCACCGGGTGGGTTTGGTGAAAGAAACTGCTGGGACTCTTGGGAGTTTGAGTCCAGCAGTGTACTCGCTCGCAGCCCTGTTAGCCTGCAGCCCTGATTAGATGACAACGATGAGCAGCTCCGTGAAGCGGGACCCGCGGAGCGGGTCCGGCGAAAGGTAGCGCCTTGCAGAGCGCTTCTAGTGATCCTTGTTGCGCTTCCTCTGTCCACCAGCGCCTAACACAGTCTCGAAATCAGCAGGTAGAATAGGAGTGGTATCAGCCTGTACTAGAAGCAGGGGAGATCGCAAGGAATTTTTAAGAGACTTCTCCCTGCCCACACTATCCGCAGAATCACTGGCTACACTAGAGGCAGATTACACAAGAGAGGAGTTGAGCGCGGCCCTGGAAGATCTCAACTCAGGGAAGGCAGCAGGTCCCAACAGACTTCCGGTTGAACTAGGCCTACATAATAATCCTGCCAATGCTGGATATGCTAGAGGAAGCCCGGGAGAAGGGTGAGATTCTGCCAGATCAAAGAGCAGCCATGATAGCAGTTATATAGAAGGTGGGGAAACTGCCAGACCAATGCGCCTCCTACTGCATGATATCTCTGATAAATGTCGAGGTGAAGGTGCTTGCTAATGCATTAGCCAACAGATTGATACCAGTTCTATCTGAAATAATACATCTCAACCAATTGGGATTCATGCCTAAAAGAAGCACCCGTCACTATCTCAGGAGGCTCTACGGCGTGCTCCACCTAACAAACAGCCCAGAAGCTCAACAGAATGCAGTAATGTAATTGGACGCTTCAATGGCATTCAACAGTATAAAGTGACCCTGCCTGTTCGAAGTTCTCCACAAGCTGGGCTTTGATCCCAATTTTGATCAGTGGGTAAGACTACTGTATGAGAGCCATAGCGCTCAAGTCCGAGTCAATGGGGTAGTATCCAGGCCCTTCAGGTTAGGCAGGGGCACTAGGCAGGGTTTCCCCCTGCCCCATTGCTCTTCACCCTTGCGCTGGAGCCATTGGCACACTGGATTAAAAGAGATCCGATGATTTGGGGGATAGTTGGATGAGAAGAACGCATCGCGCTGTACGCAGATGATATCCTCCTATACTTGGCGAGACCATACCACTCAATAGCGAGGGAGCTTCACATTTTTTAGCTCTTCAGAAGCTATTCTGGATACAGTATCAATTGGGCCAAGTCGGTGATATTCTCACTCTCGGGCCCCCCACCAAGGGTGCTGGCTAGCTGTCCTGCCACAATAGTTCTGGAGGGGTTCAAGTATTTGGGCATTTACCTAATGAAAGACCAAGGAGGGTTCATGCGGGCAAATCTCGAGCCCCCGTAGGAGCGCCTCAGTACGGATGTACGTCACTGGCGTACCCTCCCAGTGTCATTGATGGGTAGAGCAGGGCTATATAAAATGATGGCCTTGCCCCATCTTCTTTAAGTTCACCCCATATCGAGTCCCCCCAACAATTTTTAAAAGATATCACAAGAGGTTAGACTGCTACTGTGGCAAGGAGGCTCTCCAAGAATTGCACTCACTAAGTTGCAGAGAGGCGTGTATGATGGAGGATTGGCAATCCCAGATATCAGACTGTACTATTGGGCCTCCCAGTTAATGGTCATCAACGACTGGGTATATACTGACGAGAGCGAAGAACAAGTTACTTACCTTCGGTAACGCTTTTTCTGCATGTGGATTCCTCACCTTGTGAACATCCCCTGCATCAGCAACGTTCGGAAAATGTAACCCAGGGGCAGAGCCAGCACAGGGCGAGTAAACCACTCCAACACGCGGCTCGGGTTGAATTCACCCTGGCACCCTGATGATGTATGTTTTCTCTTTAATGAAGGAATGAAACATATATGAAATCAAGTGCTGTTAATTACATACACTCTCAAAATACTACACAATTGGGGGAGGAGCCAAGATGGCGACCTGATCGGACGTGTAGTCCCTCGGCTCCGGAGACCGTCTCCTTCTTTGTAACTATCCTGCCGGCGATCCTGTTTTTAAAAGACACGACGTGGAAGCCGATGTGCCCAGGCGGCCAGTGGGGTAATCCTGAGGCTTGCGAACCTCTGCAAGTGGGAGCACGGTCCGACTGAAGTTTGCGGCCCTCAGCGGACCTGAGACCGGGGCCTCGAGTGGACGCTGGGGCCGGCACCTGGGTGATCAACACCGGGCGTCAGAAGCAGCTTTGACCCGGTCGGACCGTTTACAATAGACGCGGCCGACTTTGGAACGTGCGCTCCTTTGGACTGCAGGTACTGTGTTGGTTGTGCCTGGCGATTTATCCGCAGAGATTGCTTGCGAGCAGATACCCTCACCGCGACTACAGACGAGTGCTAGAACACAGCCCCGCTAGCGGCGGGAGGCTCCCAACCTTTCTACCCCCTCCATATTGGGCGGAGCGGCTTGCTTCAGAGACAATGTTTACGGCCTCTTTTCAGAACTGCTTAACGCCTTTCCTTGAGCTGTAAGCCTTTGGCCAATATCAGCGGCCCTGCACTACTCGAGGTGTTTTCAGTGGTGATCACGAAGTGCACAATGGAGGGCAGCTTTGGAGAGCCTGTGTCATGGAGTGATAGTGGATGTGTGGTGCGAGACGACTTGACCGGAAGGGAGCATGGAACTGTTCGGGGCTATGGAGATCTATTGGCGGCTATTGTCTCCCTTCATTCCGAAGTGCTACACTCTGCAACAACCCTGATCGACAAGGTGGACGCTCTAATAAGTGCTCGTGGATGCTCTAAAATGGCCGCCTCATCAGACTGTAGCGGGGTTCTTTGTTCTACATCTGACCGCGAGAAGATGGCGGCGTTGCGTAGCGGTGCCTGCCCAGCGACCCCAGATTCCGGGATGCCTCTTGCTACTGCTGACTATTGCCTTGGCCGAAGTGGAAAGTACGGACTGCAATCACGGCAAGTGTTCTCTCCCAGCACCGTATCTCCCTCTACCCGGAGATCGCTCCAGAAGGGGCCTGACATTGAGACTTTCATCCTTGGTCCGGTTTCGCTCTGTGCCACGGGTGTGGCGTACTCTTGGCCCAGCTTGTTATCATTGGCCCTGTATGTACGGGACATGGTTGAATGCTCCAGTCGATGTTCCCTGTTTGGACTATCGCGCACATCTCCCTGGACTCTCTGGGTTTCCGTGGTTAGCAGTGGTGGCGGAGAGAGAACGGGCCAGGGGTGATCGTTTATTATTATGGTCTGGGGATCTCCTGTTGCTGACCTGGGCATGTGGGTGGTGTGTCGCTGCCTTTGACTGCGCTAAATGTCGATTTTGCATCTCTAATTTATCCTGATTGTATTGCTCAATATCACCGGTCTTTTTACTCTGTGTTGTTGCTGAACTTGCGGGACGGTGTGGCCGGGGGACGGGCGGTGGGCTCCTCCCCACCTTTCTTTATTTCCTGAGAGTTGTAGATTAGGATTCTTTTCTCACTCTCTATATTTCGGGACTCCTTTTCTTGGACGACAGGCACACTGCTAGGGGGGGTTGGGCCGTAGCCAGCTGCAGGGGTGCAGGGTGGGGGGTGGATTGGGGTTTTTTTTTGTTTTTTCTTTTTGGTTCTATGGGCCCTCTATTCTTTTTCCTTTTTTCTTCTTTTCTGGGTTTAGACGTTTTGCATGTGTGGTAGGCAGCGAATCTGGTATTTTATTACGGTTCCTATTTGTCTATCCTGTTCCTACGACGCCAGAACCAACTCGTTGTTCTTCAATATCCTGCTCTTGTCTATCCTACAGAAAAAATCTTTAAAACTAGACCTCATTATTCCTGTAACATGTCCTTGGCGCCTTTTCTGTTGCAATGTACTGTACTTGACGGCCCTCGGGCTCATTGCTGGATTGTATGTGCGATTTTTGTCAATAAAGGTCTTCCAAAAATTTTAAAAATAAAATAAAATACTACACAATTGGTGTAAGTATTATTCGTATTCTTTTGTATGTCCTGACGAATGCTTTATAGACCCGGCTGGGCCAGAAAGAGCTGAAACATGTCAACCGTTTTCTAAGTGATATAAGGTGATCCAGTAACTTGATTGACCACTATATCCATTTCTTTTTTAACAACACTACCTCTCCTTTTTACATTAAAGTTCCCTACTGGAGAAGCATTGTTTTTTAAATAGAATTTTCCTTTTCTTCTCTTTTTCTCACCTTCACCTCTGGGGGTGTCCCACATTCTCTCGACACTGCTACCCAGACCAGAGGTTGCCTCAGGATGAGGCGGGCATGTAGCACGATAATTGGACACCCGATGAATATGCCATAACGCTGAACGTGGGGCGGACAACAGATATATACCGCATTCAACATCATAGCATTTATAAGGGTGTTCCATCATAACCAATGGTTATGAAGCTACAAGTGTCCATTCTCCTTTTGAATTAATTCAATAAATAAAATTATGGCCTTGCCCCACCTTCTTTAAGTTCACCCCATATCGAGTCCCCCCAACAATTTTTAAAAAATATCACAAGAGGTTAGACTCCTACTGTGGCAAGGAGGCTCTCCAAGAATTGCACTCACTAAGTTGCAGAGAGGCGTGTACGATGGAGGATTGGCAATCCCAGATATCAGACTGTACTATTGGGCCTCCCAGTTCATGGTCATCAACGACTGGGTATATACTGACGAGAGCGAAGAACAAGTTACTTACCTTCGGTAACGGTTTTTCTGCATGTGGATTCCTCACCTTGTGAACATCCCCTGCATCAGCAACGTTCGGAAAATTCTTTTGTAGCTCGTCACGCCAACGTGGAAGACATCACAGAAGCACGGTATCGCGCGCGGCTCCGCTGACATCACTGAATCCATAATAGGACTCCGTCGGCGTGATGACATCAGTTTTGCCCTTTTTTCCGTGCCCTCGAGGCAAACGGACTGACCGACAACAGTATATGTACACAGTGTACACAGTACAAAATAATCAAGGTAACACACACAGTGTGAAGACAATGCAGTAGAGCAAAAAGAAACAAGACATTGCCTTAAAAACAACATGCACAAAAGCAATAGCAACTAATATTGGTATACAAGGGTAGACAACGGGGAGGCGGATGGGTCAGTGAGGAATCCACAGGCAGATACTGTATCCACCAGAAAAAGTGATACCGAAGGAAAGTAACTTGTTCTTCTGATGGATACCTCTGCCAGTGGATTACTCACCTTGTGAATAGATTCCCACAGCAGTCCCACTCCCAGATGAGGGTGTCCACCATTCTATACCAAGAAGTCCTGAAGGACGGAACAAGCAAAGTGTCCGTCCCTCCTCACCTCTGCATCTAAACAATAATGCTTTGCGAAAGTGTGGAGGGAGGCCCAAGTTGCCGCCCTGTAAATGTCCTCCACAGGAACACCCCTAGACAAGGCAGATGTAGATGAGTTTGCCCTAGTAGAATGAGCTCAGGGAGTAGCATATCTTGATACACAAGACAATCCATCTAGACAGCGTGAGCTTGTGCACCACTCTGCCTTTCCTGCAACCAACGAAACCCACGAAGAGTTGGTCATCAACTCGGAACTCCCTGGTTCTTTCACGGTAGAAGCTCACCGCCCTCCTAGGGTCCAGATGGTGAAGCCGCTCCTCCTCCTTGGAAGGGTGAGGGGAGGATAGAAGGTAGGGAGGGTAATGGACTGCCCCAGATGGAAGGGAGTTACCACCTTAGGCAGAAAAGCAGCCCTGGTCCTGAGTACCATTCTTTCAGCATGAATAGTCAAGAACGGGGGTTTTGAACTTAGAGCTTGAAGCTCACTTACCCTCCTTGCCGAGGTAATAGCAATCAGAAAGACTGTTTTAACACCATCGCTGCTTGAGATATTATTCTTCTGTGCTGGACCATAATAGAAATGGGTGTGGTCATGACGAGCTCAGCTGGTCATGAGCACACGAACTCAACTCGTCATGAGCACACGAGCACCGTGCCTCATGACGAGCTGAGGGAGATGGAGCGGAGGGCACGAGGAGAGGTGGAGACGATCTGTTTACCACGCCATTCTTGGTCAATGCAGGCGATCAATATGACTTGGGCCCGGTCTTGGTGAATCTTCCTCAGAACCCGAGGAATAAAGGATATGGGAGGAAACGCGTAAAGGAGTTGTGAGCCCCAACTCAACTGAAACGCGTCCCCCAAAACTCCCTGCATTGGATACTGGAGACTGCAGAGTGACGGTCAGTGAGCATTCTCTTGAGTGGCAAACAGGTCCACCTGAGGAGTTCCCCACGTCCGAAAGACGTGACGAACTACCTCTGGATGAAGCATCCACTCGTGGTCGGCAGAGGACTGCCAACTGAGACTGTCTGCACAAACATTCAGAACTCCCGCCAGATGATTTGACATCAGACAAATCTGATGATCCTGAACCCAGGACCAGAGACGCAGAGCTACTCCGCAAAGGCAATGCGATCTCACTCCTCCCTGTTTGTTGACATACCACATCGCAGGAGTGTTGTCCGTTAGTACTTGAACCGACTGAACGCAAAGGGAAGGGAGAAAGACCTTGAGTGCTAAACGTATCTCCCGCAACTCTAGAAGTATGTTGTGAAGCAACCTTTCCTCTGGAGACCAAAGACTCTTGACCTCCAGATCCCCCAGATGAGCACCCCACCCCAGGGTGGATGCATCCGTTATCACTGTGGCCACCGATGGAGGCAGATGAAAGGGCTTTCCTTGAGACAGATTGCCTTTCACGCTCCACCAAGATAGATCTGCCGCAGATTCTCTGGAAATCCTCACTGATTCCTGAGATCTCCGTTGTGTTGATACCACTGCCTGCGGAGACACCACTGAAGTGCCCTCCTGTGCCAGCGTGCATGGTTGACCAACAGAATACAGGAAGCCATCAGATCGAGCAGATGAAGGACCTTCAGGACTGGAACAACCGCTCCATTGTAAAATAAGGTAATCATTTCCTGTATGTCGAGAATCCTTTGTGGAGGAGGTAATGCCCGACACAAAGTGGTATCCAGTACCGCATCTATGAACAGGTTGCGCTGAGAGGGCACCAGGTGAGATTTGGGCGCGTTTATCGAGAAACCCAACCTGTACAACAACTGAGTTGTAATCTGCAGATGATGAAGCACCTTCTCTGGCGACTCCGCTTTGATGAGCCAGTCGTCCAGATAGGGGAAAACTGGAATCCCCAACCTCCTGAAATGGGCCACCACCGCCATCACCTTGGTGAAGACTCGAGGTGCAGTAGTAAGACCAAACGGAAGAACCGCAAACTGGTAATGTTGCGATCCTACCGTAAAACTGAGATACTTCCTGCGTGACTTCAGGATTGGAATGTGGAAATACGCATCCTGCAAGTCGATCGACACCATCCAGTCCTCTTGCTGTAGCGCTTGAAGAACCTGCGCAAGAGTGAGCATCTTGAACTTCTCCTGCTTCAGAAAGAGGTTCAAAATCCTGAGGTATAGCATTGGACAAAGTCTGCCATCCTTTTTGGGGATCAGGGAATACCAGGAGTAGCATTCCTGACCCCTTTCCTGCTCTGGAACCACCTCTATCGCACCTTTTCTCAGTAATGCCTGGACTTCCTCCTGCAGGAGAAGTAGGTGGTCCTCATAGCAAAATCCTCGACAAGGAGGATAATTTGGGGGAAATTCCCGAAAGGGAAGAGCATGCCCATTCTCTACAAGATTGAGAACCCAAAGGTCTGATGTGACCGATTCTCAATCTTGCAGAAAATGAGTAAGCCGACACCCCACAGGACCGACATGATCCAGAATGGTGGATCTAGGGCTGCTTTGCTGTGGCAGAAGGGGAGTGGGAAGAGGAAGAGGAGGCTTGACAACCTCGACCACGGGCCCTGTTTCTGCCCATGTAGGATTTGTACAGGGAATTCTGCTGCTGCTGCTGCTGCTGCTGCTGCGGCTGTTTGTAAGAGCGAAAGGAAGACCTTCTGAATCCTCTGAATCTCTTATTTGAAGATCCTCTGGTTTGTAGGCCTAGAGACCTAGCCATCGCCTTACTGTCTTTTAACCTTTCCAAGGCTGCTTCTGCCTTCTTGCCAAACAGACCCGATCCATCAAAAGGAAGATCTATCAAAGTTGCCTGCACATCAGGGGAAAACTCAGAAGATTTCAGCCAAGCAGCCCTCCTAGTGGCAACAGATGAACCCATGACCCTTGCCACAGAGTCTGCAGTTTCCAAACCGCTCTGGATTACCTGGCGAGCGGCAGCCTGCGTATCTGCTAGAACCTCACTGAAGTACTGCCTATCCTCTACAGGTATCTTTGGAACCAACTGCTTTGCGGAGTCCATAAGAGCGTGAATACAACGCCCCAGAAGGCATGTCGCATTCGTAGATTTTAAAGCCATGCTGGCCGATGAGAAAACCTTTTTTGCTGATTGGTCCAACTTCTTTGACTCCCTATCACTTGGTACCTGATGGAAGGCTCCGGTAGATTTATTGGAGCAGGCTACCTGAACTACCAGACTCTCAGGAGATGGATGTGAAGAGAAAAAGTCTGGATCCCCAGGAGCAACCCTATACCTTCTTACTACAGTCCTTGATACCGCAGAAGACGAAAAGGGCTTACGCCACATCTCCAAAACTGGTTCAGTAATAGCCTTGATAAATGGCAGCATTGGCTCTACAACCGAAGAAGGGGAATGAAGCACCTCCGTTAAGATTTTAGATTTAAACTCTGCAGTAGGTAAATTCAAATCCAAGAGCTCAGCCGCTTTTCTAATGACCGTGCGATATGGTACAACATCCTTTGATGGGACATCAGGAGTCGAAGAAAGCTCCCATTCCGGAGATAATTCCAGACCACTTGCCTCTTTAAGCTCTTCAAACAAGTCTTTCAGCCCCCCGCCTAGACCTCATCCTCGGGATCAGCGTGAATGGCGCTACAACCGACTACGATGGAGCCTGCGCCGGCGTCGTGCTCGCATACGGAAGCACAGTCTGGAACGTACGAGGTCAAGACGGGATCAAAGCCGGAGAAGATGGTCCTCGGCGATGACCTTGGCGCCGGGAATTCCAGGAAGGCGCCCCTGGCATAAAAGGCAAAAACGGTGCCTGTGCATAACCCTGCGAAACACCCAGATTATAGGCCATTGGACCCATGGGACCAGATGGTGCTCCAGAGGGGTACATGGCTCTTGAGAAGACGCTGTACATCACATTCAAATAATGCGTCGGGTCTTGCCCCGGGCCTATAAAGGGTGGGTATGGACCCATAGGCTGCTCCTGTCGTGGTACAATCGGAGTCGGGACAACCGGACCCGAGGGCGGATCCATCGGCATCGAAGACCCTTCGGGCAATGGAGCTTCAACCTCCTCTCGAGATGGAGAGTGCAACGGCGCTGGAGAAGGATTCGAAGCCGGAGCAGGGGAATGCTCACCTTGCGACTCCGGATTCGATGGAACAGGAGAAGGAGAGATACAGTCCTTCCGATGTCGATGCCTCGGAGACTTCGACTTCGGATCCGACTCTCTTCCAGAGCGACGTCGCGACCCATGCTTCTTCTTCTTGTGCTTCTTCTTAGATCGAGAAGCATGTCCCGAAGTTGACCTCAAAGCCAACCTCGAGCGGGTTCTCGAACGTCTCCTACCTCTCTTCTCCTTCATTTTCGCTACAAGCAGCTTCGCCTCTCTCTCGCAGCGACTTCAGGTTCATTTTATTACAGCTGGAGCATCCTTGGACGTCGTGGTCAGATGAAAGGCACCAAACGCAGGCATCATGCGGATCCGTGATCAACATCAACTTCCCGCATGCCCCACATGGCTTGAACCCTGATTTCCTCTATGACATGTCAAAAAGAAACTAGTTTTAACTCAAAACAAGTAACAGTAACAAAGTAACACACGAGCTACTGTTGATCCCAAGAAAAAACCATGAGCGTCGACGACGCGGAAAAAAACGAACTGATGTCATCAAGCCGACGGGGTCCTATTATGGATTCAGTGACGTCAGCGGAGCGGCGCGCAATGCCGTGCTTCTGTGACGTGACCCACGTCGGCGTGACGAGCTACGAAAAAAAATTCTGAACGTTGCTGACGCAGGGGATATTTACAAGGTGAGGAATCCACTGGCAGATGTATTCATCAGAACCAGCCTAAAGGGTTGACACACCTGGCATGGCCGATGGCCTCTACGCCTCACTCCTGTACTTGCGAAAGAGGAAGATGGAGTGTCTGCCGCATACAAAGGGAGTAGTAGACTGCTGGAGGGAGGCAAACAAACTACTGGGATGCACTGGGGAGTTAACTGGCCAAACCCCGCTATGGGAGGGCGTATTCCTTAAATAAGTAGTCACATTAACGGGCTTTGGGAAGTGTAAATTAATAGGGATTGAACATCTAGGAGATGTATGGAGGGGACGGCACCGCTCACCTCTGAAAAGTTGCAACAAGAATATGCCCTACACAACACACAAAAATACAACTTTCTCCAGGTCATGCACGGTCTACAGAGACACATCCAGCACAGCACCTCTCTTCCGGACTATTCGCCGCTAGAGGACCAGCTCCTCCTTGACCCCATTATCGAAAAGCTCACTTCCACAATATACCGTAAGTTAATCAATAACATGCCAGACCCCGTCGTGGCATTGCGGGTGGCGTGGACTGAGGACCTGGGGAACTCGGATGACACGGATTGGGAGGAGGCAGTGCCAAGTCCAAGGGAGGTAGCAATACAGACCCGATTTAGGCTGGTACAACTTAAAATTCTAGATCGCATACACTAGCAGTGCATGCACTTGTACCACTGGGGTAAAACACACACAGCACTCTACGTTAGGGGCTGTCAGCAAGAAGGTTAATTTTTTCTCATCCAGTGGGAATGCCTCGAAGATAGATAGCTATTGGCAAGAAGTTACAGATGTACTGTCCAGAGTCTCAGCCGAGCGTGTCTCTATGGACGCAAAATGGCTACTCCTGATGATCAAAGGGGATTTTGTTTGGCCCAGGTACACGGGATCTGGCTGGCCCTGGCGGCCTGTATCGTTAAAAGGAACATTGCTCGTAGGTGGGGGTCACCCTTGCCTCCATCACCGAGAGAGTGGAAATGCGATATGAACTGGTGCCAAAGGGCAGAAGAGAGGGTTCATAAAGGGAGAGGATGTAACAAAAAGTGGGAGAGAATATGGTCTCTATGGCGTAAATATAGGTTGGGGTTGGGTTTGGAAGACCGTCAACCATAAAGTCATAGATAGGAGACAGAGAAGCTCAGTCTCTACTGTGGGGAGGTTTTACTGGCTATATGTGCACATTGATATGGGCTATACCTATTGAAAATAATGTTGTTAATGTCCTTCTGTCCCACTGGGAGTCGAATGTGGTCAGAATGTATTGGCAACTGGGGGTAAATTATTGTAATCATGATTGTCTGTGATCCTTTGAGAAAAATGTTAATAAAAAGATAAAAAAAATAATAATAATAATTATTGATTGCATTCATTTCTGTGGTGCTTTTGAACTGGCCTGAAGAGGGCATGATGAATTTGACATTTTCTCAAATCCAGGTTGTGAGAGGCTGGCTTAAAATATGGTGCTCACTTATGTAAGTGTAGCACACTGCACTAATCCAGACAACTTTTACGGAGATTTTAGTGGTCTTAGACAACCTTAGAAAGCTCTCCAAGTGGTAGCTGTGGAGAGCAGTCTTCACGCTTAGTCAAGAAGCAGTGTAAAGAAGCTTGTTTTACCAGTACTTAATCTTAGGGTATAAGTTAAGTGAAAAAGAACCACACAGTGTAGTTAAAAAATATGTATTTATTATTAAAACTCACTAACACAATGTATGATCTCCTAACCAGAGATATAAGCACAATACACACAATACTTTGTCAAAAGAATATGTAAATAGCACAGAATACACAGTGGTCCCCAGGGAGAGGCTAAACCATACACTAAAATAGTGGAATACAAACCACGACCTAAGTCGAGAATGGACCCAGAAGATATAGAAGAGCCAGGGAGCCGAGGAACCACCCGGGGTGAGTATCTATGAACCCCACGGAGGTCGTGTGCACAGTGGGAACATGACAGCATGCTCAATGTTAATCAATAGGTAAGTTGCAGTTGCAATTTTAAAGAAGAAGGACCATTCCCAGCAGACCACGAAGAAACCCCCTTGGAAGATGGAATGTTGGAGAGTCACTCCACCTGTGGATACCCCAAGGACCTGGATACCTACACCTGGGAAGCGAGGTGCATAAATGTGAAGTGATGTTGGAAACAGTCGTAGACCACAATGGAGGATTTCGGAAAAGATGTCACCGGCAAAGAAGCTGAAAGTGTCAGGTGGGACCCAAAGGTGGATTCAAGATGAGTAGTACCTGCAAGTAGACAGGACAAAGTCTATGCCACTCAGGAGTGACCAGGAGGCATGGAAGACGAATGCCCACCGATGTTGGTGATGCAGGAGTGTGGACGGTGCCCTTGAAGTTGCAGCTGTATTGACCAGGCGATGCAGAGGAGGACCAGGAGCCGTGCTTGGACTGTCCCACATCTGATGTCCAGAGCCAAAGGGTCAGTGTCTGGCAGGGGCACCAACAAGCCTTGGCAACAGCAATCAATGTAGTTGAAGAAAAAGGTGCAGTGCCGGGGCCAGCAGGGTCCAAGTGACTCACTACAAGCAGGTAATCAGAGTGGACCTGAGCAAGCAGAGGAGCCCACTGGAGCCAATGAAGTGGGGACTCATGGGCAAAAAGTATAGGAGCCGCAAGAGGAACTCGAGCAGATCACCAAAAGATTAAGGACCACAGTGCAGAGGATGTGATGCAGGCGAAGTCAATGTGGTGCACAGGGGTACTGTTCCAGTGGTTCTGATGAAGGATACTGGCCTCAAACTCGGTGTGAAGACAGTGCAGGCCTCGAGAGAGTTGCAGAACCACGACCTGTGTTGTTGAGTCTTTCAGAGTCCGTGGGAGCCCAGGATCAGCAGACCGGTCAGCTGTGTTGCGGTGCCTGCAGATGCAGGGAAGTGACTACTTCACTCAAAGGGAGATTCCTTTGGATGTCTTGATGGTGCAGCAGACTTGCAGGATGATAAGACCAGGAGCAGCAGGAGTCTTCCCAGTTGCAGTCTCGGTTCCCAACGTGAAGTCCAGCGAGGTCCAGAGTGCCCAGACGGTCGAAGTTGAAGTGGTATGTGACCCGAATCTTGTCCCACGACGAATCTAGAACCCACCCACAGGTAAACTCTTAAGTACCCCAAGGAAAGGATTGGAATGATTCAGGGATCCCTTCCAGAGGAGGAGCTGTACAATGGGGAGGATATTCCCATATCCTTTGTGCAGTTTTGAGCCAGAGCAGGAGCCAATGGCTACCTGAAGTGGTTTGGACTGGAGTATGCAAAGAGGGCACCAAATGTGCCCTTCAAGCAGTCTGACTGGCGCTGGCAAGTGCCCCCACCCATTCCCAATACACTAAGTCCTGTCTGGGAAGTGGTCACACCTCCCTGTGACAGGATACCTTTATTCCTGCCTTCCTCTGCTTGAGCTTGGCTCAGCAGAAGGAGGGCAGAATTGTGTCTCGGGTTGGCAGCAGCCATAGTTTCCTATCCGGATCTAGAAGCCTAGTACCGGGAGAACTGAGGGACCCCCGGAGGAGCATGACAGCGTACGTTAGTCAGTTTAGAGATGGTCATCACGCAATGACGCATGGCCTCTCTATGTATCCTAATGGCTGGTACACTTACAGCTCAAGAGAATGGACCACGAAGGTTGTAGGGTTGTCCTGCTCATGTAGGAGCACCCTCACACTTAGAAGCGAGCGCCCTGCCTTCAGGATTGAAAGGACTGTCTTAGAGGTGACATAGGTTTCAAGTGCAGTGACCTCAGATATAAGGAAACATATATATGTCATAAGTGGTGCTGGCACCAGCTTACACAGGCTGCAATGGCAGGCCTGTAGTCACAAATTGAGTGGTATCTCATGGTTGGCATAATACATGCTTCAGCCCATTGGAGACCACTAGTGTACCTATGCCCTGGGTACCTTAGTACTAAATACTAGGGAACTCGACTTTGATCTTTTTTTTTTACTCCTTTTCTCTTTTTTTGCCTCAGACATATAAAGTTTGGCCTCTCACTCCTTTAACGCCTTCAGGTTCATCTTCCTGCATGATGAGCATCCGTCGACGTCATGGTCTGAAGACAAACACCAAAGGCAATCCTCATGCGGGTCTGTAATCGACATATGTTTACCACATTCTCTGCAAGGCTTAAACCCTGACTTTCTCAGAGCAGATATGACAAAGAAGGAAGAGATACAATCAGAAACACAAAGTATCCAAACGAAGTATGGAGAGTCCCAGAAAAAAACGTTAGTGTCGACAGCGCAGAAAAAAGGGAACTGTCGTCATCACGCCGACAAGGTCATCTTATGGCTCCAGTGACATCATGCGGAGTCGCGTGTAGAGCCATGACGCTATGATGACCTCGTCGGCGCGGAGAACTAGGAAATATTTCCGTGGAATGTTGGCGCAGGGGATATTCATAAGGTGAGGAATCCACAGACAGAGGTATCCATCAGAAATGGAAGCACATTCAGCATGTGCGAAAGTCTTTAAAGGCACCTCTAAAACTATTAGGAATGAACTTCTTGAGTACATGTTATAGAGAATATACGAAGCTATATTGTCCAACAGTTGAAAACCACAAACTTTGTTGCTAGTCAGGCTGATGACACTACTGATGTGGCCACCAAAACACAGTCCACAAAGTCTGTGGTTTTGAACTGTTGGACAGTCCAGAGCATCCTCAAAAAAAAAATGTTATTGCACAAAGCTACAATGCTGCTTAAGTAATGCGTGGAATCTTTGGTGGAGTACCACAAGAATAGAGATGTGTACCCTAATGCCCATTACATGGAGATATATGCCCACCAACTTAATCTTATTATGCAACAAGCAGTAGCAAAGATCTAAGAGGCACACATTCTCTTTTTGGATGTAGAAGGCCTCACAGGATTCTTCCCACGTTCCTACAAAAGAACGGAAATACTTCAGGACATTGTGGACAGAAGGATTCCAAAGGGCTACTCTACTCATTGGAATTTTTACATATGCCAACCTACTACAACAGTATAGACTTGATCTTGAGAAATGTTTCGACACTATAGAAGCCAGTGCTGACTTTGAATCCAAACATCAGAATGTGGACAATGAGGTTGCTAGGACACTACAAGACAGAGTTTCAGTTCTTTCTGTTTTTATTTCACAAAATTTACCTCATGTTGACATATTATACAAACAGCTACGGTAGCAAAGTGCTACCATTCAGTTTGTCACCAGCATGCCCGCCATCAGAGAAGGGATTGACAATTGGAAGCAGACTGCCAAATGTTTCCAGTTTCTCAAACCTCAGAAAGAACATCAGCAGTGTGGTCCGCATTGCAGAGGAATATGTGACACTATAGTTGTGCATTCAAAGGAACGTTTTCTTTTACAAAGCATTTTGTGAGTGTTACATTACAGCAAAGTGCTCAGTTTACAAATTATGATATTTCTTTCCATAAGTGAGGCTGTGGAAGCTTATCCTTCGCTAAAAAAAGAGGATCTGAAAACGGAGTTAATTGTACTGTACGGAATGCATGTACATCGGCAGGCCACAGGTGCCATTTCTTTGCTTCCTTTAATTAAGAAACTTCATATGGAAAAATCACTGTGACAGTGGCTTTACTAAAAGCACAAGTTACTTACCTTCGGTAACGAAATATCTGTAAGAAACAGTAGTTAGTGTTAGATTCCTTATCCCCAGGCGTCAAACTGTGTCCGGAAAGTTCGTAGCAGCACCCCTGCGCGTCAGGAGGCGTCGTCTGCGGCTCCGCTGCCTCGTCAGCGTCGTGATCGCTGGGATGACGTCCTCGGAGCACTTAGACGCCGTCCTCGGGCGCTGACGTCAGTTCTTGTACATAGCTTTCCACGCCAGGAACACAGACATGCCAGAGAACAACACTGGTGCTATTAAACTAGGGTCCTCAAAGGGAGATACCTTAACCCTAGATATCGATTCGCAGAATGGGGAGGATGGGTGATGCGGTAAGGAATCTAACACTAACTACTATTTCTTACAGATATATCGTTACCGAAGGTAAGTAACTTGTGCATCTGAAAGAAACAGGTTAGTGTTAGATTCCTTACCTTAGATTAGATACCCCAGCAATACCAACCCCGGTGGTGGGTCTGCGAACCAAGATCACACCAGAAAGTCCTGGAGAACGGATCGGCCGAAAAAGCCATCTCTCCGGACCTGGCTGTCCAGTAGTAGTGTCTAGCAAACGTTTGCAGTGAAGCCCACTTAGCTGCCTGACAGATTTCCTGCAAGGGGACTCCCCGACCCAGGGCAGTAGTAGCTGGAATGGCCCGAGTGGAATGGGCCCTCAGCCCAACAGGAGGCTCCTTTTTAACCAAGGAGTAACAGACCTTGATGCACAACACGACCCACGAGAGATGGTTCGCTTGTGCAGCGCCCGTCCCTTCTTAGCGCCCACATAACCAACAAAGAGCTGGTTGTTCACCCGGAACTGGTGTGTGCGGTCTAGATAGAAGGAGAGCGCACATTTTTAGTCCAGACGGTGGAGCCTCTCTTCCTCTTTTGAAGGAGGCGGAAAGAAGGTGGGCAAGGTGATGGACTCCCCAATATGAAAGGCTGTAACCACCTTGGGCAGGAAAGAAGGACGAGTTCTCAAGACAACTTTGTCCGGATAGACAGAGAGGAAAGGAGGTTTAGAATATAGAGCCTGGAGCTCACTCACACTCCTGGCTGAGGTGATGGCAACCACGAATGCAGTCTTAAGAGTCAGAAGACGAAGAGGGCAATTGTGAAGTGGCTCGAAAGGAGCGCACATCAAATAGGTAAGAACAAGGTTCAAGTCCCACTGAGGCATCATGAAAGGAACAGGAGGAAACATGTGTAAGATGCCTTTCAAAAACCTATTTACAACAGGGGACTTGGAAAAAAAAAAGGCTGATCAGGAAGCCTTAAGAAGGCTGAAATGGCAGAGAGGTAGCCTTAGAGAGTGCCCAGAGCAGAGCCATGCTGGGCAAGAGAAAAAAGAAAGAGGAGAACCTCTGAAAGGGGGGCAGAAAGTGGATCCACAGCCTTTGCTGTTCACCATGCCACAAATTTTTTCCACCTGCAGGCGTATACCGATTTTGTGGAGGGAAGCCTGGCTGCTAGAATTACATCACAAACTTCAGGAGGCAAGTCAAATGGCCTCAACTGCCGCCGCTCAATCTCCACGCATGTAGGTGGAGACTGGACAGGTCCGGGTGGAGGACCGTCCTCTGTTGCTGCGACAGAAGGTCCTCCTGAAGAGGCAGATGAATCGGGGGATCGACTGACATGTTGAGTGGCTCGGGATACCAGTATCTTGGCGCCCAGTCCGGAGCCACAAGGATCCGGACTGGGCGCGCCAGATCTTCTTCAGCAATCTGGGCAGAAGTGGTATAGGTGGGAAGGTGTCCAACAGACCGCAGCTCCACTCGTGACTCAAAGCGTCTCTGAGCAAGTGCCACCTTGGAAATTCCAACGCGCAGAGCTGATGATATTGCACGTTCTCTTCTGTGGTGAATAGATCTAACCAAGGCTCTCCCCACTGCTGAAAGAGGCCTTGCGCCACGTCCAAGTTCAGAAGCCATTCGTAATCCATCATGCACCAGCGGCCGAGTTTGTCCTCCCTGGCATTCAGGAAACCTGCCAGGTGTTGAACCACCATGGTGACGCCCTGGTGTTCCAGCCATTGCCAGAGGTGCATAGCCTCCTGACAAAGGGTCCACGACGAAGGGTTTGTTGCAGTACCACATGGCGGTGGTGTTGTCCATGAACACCTGCACTACACTTCCCCGGACAGAGGGAAGGAATGCCTTCAGTGCAAGCCGGATCGCCCAAAGCTCCAGAAGGTTGATGTGGAGCCGGGACTCCGCCGGAGACCAGATGCCTCTGATCTCTGCCTCTCCCATGTGGCCCCCCCCCATCCCAGAAGGGACGCATCCATCCCTACCACGTGCTCTGGTTGGCGTAGGGAGAGGGATCTGCCACTGACCCAATAGCGGTCCATGATCCACCACTGCAACTGTCTCGGAGTGCCCTCCGAGATCCGGACATGGTCGGACAGGTTGCCCTTAAGCTGTGCCCACTGAAACTTCAGGTCCCACTGCAGAGCCCGCATCCGCCACCTGGCGTGATGCACCAGAAGGATGCAGGAGGCCATCAGCCCCAGAAGCCGCAGCGTCAACCTGACTGAGACTCGGGATAAAGGCTGAAAGATCGGAATCAGAGCCTGAATATCCCGAATCCGCTGTTCGGGAGGATAAACCCAAAACTGGGCAGAGTCTAGAACTGCTCAGATGAAAAGGAGCTTCTGAGAGGAGCACAGGTGTGACTTCGGCACATTGATGGAGAACCCCAGCAGGTGCAGGAGGTTGGCCGTAGTCTGGAGGTGGCTGACGACTGTCTGGGGCCAACCCGCCTTCAACAACCAGTCGTCGAGATAGGGGAAGACTGAGACACCTGATCTGCGCAGATGAGCTGCGACCACCGCCATCACCTTCGTGAACACCCGTGGGGCGCTGGTAAGGCCAAAGAGGAGCACGGTAAACTGAAAGTGCTCGTGGCCTGCCATGAACCGCAGGTAACGATGGTGGGACGGCAGGACGGGGATGTGGAAATATGCGACCTGCAAGTCTAATGCTATCATCCAGTCTCCAGGGTCCAGGGCAGCTAGGACCTGAGCTAAAGTCAGCATCTTGCCCTTCTTGGGTTCCAGAAAGTAGTGGGAGAAGCAACCGAATCCTACTTCTGGCCCAGGAACTCGCTTGACGGCCCCCTTGGCCAAGAGGGCCGTAACTTCCTCCTGTAGAAGTTGCAAGTGATCCCCCGACATGTGGTGGCACTGCGGTGGCATGGCAGGAGGGGTCGCCTCGAAGGGGAGTGAGTAGCCCCTTCGGGCAATTTGCAGCACCCACCTGTCTGATGTGATGGTACGCCAGTGGAGGAGGTGATGGCGAACCCTGCCCCCCACTGGCGTCGAATGGGCCTGAAAACTCAGACTAGGAGGCTTTTGAAGGAGATGCTGCGGGGGCGGATGTTGACTGACCTTGCCGTTGTCCCACTGAACCGCCACCGCAGTTACCACATCCGGGACCGCATTGAGGTTGGATCTGCGGCCTGTGGCTAGCTGGACCTATGGGAGCACCCCTTCCTTGGCCACGAAAGGGGCAATAGGTGGAGGTTTGCTGGCGTTGGCCGAGGCCCAAGGACTTGGCCGTAGCCCTGGAGTCCTTGAAACGCTCCAGCACACTGTCCGCCTTGTCGCCAAAGAGGCGACGGCCATCAAAGGGCATGTCCATAAGGGTGGCTTGGACATCCCCCGAAAAGTTGGCGGACCTCAGCCAGGTGTGGCGGCGAACCGCCACTTTCGTTGCAATCGCCATACCCAGCGACTCCCTGGTATCCAGTCCACATCGTATCGAATAGCGTGCTGCATCCTGTCCCTACGCTAGGGCTTGGGTAAGCTTTGCCTGGACCTCAACCAGGCACTGCGGCAGCACTTCCGCAACCGTATCCCACAGAGAGTGGGTGTAACGGCCCAAAAGGCAGGTGGTCTGCAACCCCAAACTCAGGGAGGAGAACAGTTTCTTCCCAAACTGTTTGTACCTTTTGGGATCCTGATCCGGAAGAGCGGTTGGGAATGCGGTGTGGGACATAGAGACCTGGATCACCAGGCTCTCGGGGGTGGGGTGAACGGACAGGAATCTGGGGTCGCACAGGGCCTGGCGGTGGCGTCGGGCCACGTTCTGATCTACTGGAAGGCCCCTAGAGGGCTTGGACCAGGTGCCCACCAGAAAGTCAGTGAGAGCTTTGTTAAATGGCAGGAGAGGCTCCGAGGAGCTTGCCTGCGGTTTCAGAACCTTGGCTGCCCTATTCAACACCATGCTGTAACCAGCCCCAGTAGGAGGAGAGACAAATCCAATGTCGAGCGAAGTGTCCAGACCACTGGCCTCCCCCAGCTCATCTGCCCAGTCCTGGCTCAACTGGCACTGCAGTGCCAGAGGGTCCTCAGACCCGTCCCAGTTCTCCTTGTCATCCATCTCCTGATAGTCAGGGAAAAATGATGGAGCCGGGTCCTCAATGTAGGGCTCGCCGATCAGCGTCGAAGACGGCGCCGGGCGGCACCAGTCCATCGTCGGACCCGGACCGGGCTGGAACCGGGGACGGCTTCGGGGGCGACACCCTTGGTGACTGCGCCAGCGGAGGGGTCGTCTGGCGACCCACGGATACAGGCCTGGATCCTGAGGAACCCTGCGGCGTCGGGACCGGAGTCGTCGAATGCGCCGGGGCCAAAGCACCCGACGGGGCCGGAGCCGCCGGCCCGCTCTGGCTCCCAAACGGACCCGTGGGGCCCGAAGGTGCCTCGGCGGGTTCCGACTGAGGAGAGTGCAACCTCATGCCCGTGAGGAAAGCACTAATCAACTCCGGGGTCGCGTGTAGCCCAGGGACCGGCGGGTATGGAGCTGGACACGGCACTTGCGGCTCCGGCGGAGCAGCGTGGGCGGTGTCGCCCTAACCCCCGGCCACATCGCACGAGCATCGGGGGGAGTCAGAGGAGCGATGATGTCTCTTCAACTTTTTCTTCGAGTGCCTCGACTTACCTGAGGACTTGGAGCCCAACGAGTGGTGGTGACTAGTCGAGCGGTGATGACTGCAGCCCCGCGACCGGTCCCTCAACCTTTCTCCTAGACCAGGACCTTGAGCGGCGCGGGCCGACTGCCAGAGCTCGAGCCGCTGTTATGTTATGTTATGGTATGTGATATTTGTAGAGCGCGCTGACACCATGGGTTTCCTGGCGCTATAGAACAGAGGTGAGACACAGGCTGGAAGATGCGGGATTAGCAGGGTGGGGGGGAAGAGGAAGGTTTTAAGCAGCTTCCTGAAGTGAAGGAGGGAGCTGCTGGATTTGATGATCAGGGGGAGAGGATTCCAAAATTTCGGGGCCAGGAGGGCAAACCTACGCCCGCTGAATTTGTTAGTTCTGGTTTTGGGTAAAACAAGCGTGTGAAGATGAGCTGAGCATAGATTGCGAGTTGGGTGGTATGGGTTGATGAGTGAAGTCAGGAAAGCAGGGCTGGTGTAGTGGAGAACTTTGAACATGAGGCAGCCCAGTTTGAAGGCCGCCCTTTGTTCTATAGGCAACCAATGCAGTTTGTGCAGCAGGGGTTTGGCCGACTGCCATTTGGGAGTTTTGTAAATAAGGCGGGCTGCTTGGTTCTGCACTACCTGCGGGAGAGTACCAAGGAGATGATTACCTGGATCAGAGCGGCTGGTGGTAGTAGGTGGCTGACTTTTCAAATTTTTCGAAGTTGGAACGAGCAAGATGATATCACGGTACCAACTTGAGATCGGAGGGAGAGTTCGGCGTCGATGGTCACGCCGAGGCTCTTTACAGATTTCGCAGGCGTCGGCGGGAGGCCCAGTTTAGTGGGCCAGAACTGGGCTCCCCAAAAAGAGGGGCTGGAGCCAGGAAGAAGAAGCTCGGTTTTTCCAGGGTTTAATTTCAGTTGGTTGCAGTTTATCCACTATTGGATGTGTAACATGGCGGAATGGAAATTGTCCACAGCGTTCGGGGAGTTGAGTGGAAAGATGATCTGCAGATCGTCAGCATAATTATACACTGTGATGTTCCAGTTTCGGAGCGAGTGGATCAGGGGCCGGAGGTAAAGGTTGAATAGTAGAGGTGACAGGGAGGAGCCCTGGGGGACTCCACAGGTCGTGGGAGTTTTGGGCGCTGTGTAGGGACCCAAGCGGACGGCTTGTGTTCTGCCAGTCAGGAAAGACTGGATCCAACTGAGGGCAGGGCCCTGGATGCTAGCCTGTTCGACATTGTGAAGCAAGATGTTATGGTCAACCGTGTCGAACGCGGCCGATAGGTCCAGGAGTACGAGGGCCTTGGGGGTCCCAGAGTCAGCGTTCCTCCTCAGCGTGTCGAGGACAGCCAGGATGACGGCCTCAGTGGAGTGGGCTGGCCTGAAGCCAGCCTGATTGGGCTCCAGGTAGCATGAGGTCTCGACGAAGTTGGAAAGGCATCGGGTGGCATGAGCTTCGATTAGTTTGGAGAGGTATGGCAGGAGCGATATGGGGCGGTAGTTGGACAATTCTGCCGGGTCCGCGCCAGGTTTCTTCAGGAGAGGTACTAAGATGGCCTCTTTGAAAGTGCTGGGGAAGATACCCGTGCTGAGTGAGCCGTTCAGCAGAGGTAAGATTCATTCGGGAAGAGAGTGACAGACGCTCCATAGGATCGAGGGAGGGCAGCCATCATTTAGAGAGCCAGATTTTACCCGGGACGCGAGCTCCGCTTAGGAGGCAGGGTTGAGGGTAGGGAAATCGGTGAAGACGGATGAGTTGTTGAGGGGAGTGTCGGAAACAGTAGTCTGAGGGGGGGGATAGAGGCCTTGATTTTGTTGATTTTCTCAATAAAGAAGAGATTGAGAGCATCGCAAGTTCCTTGGGTGGGGGTCTGACCTGGGAGAGTTCTATCGTCGGAGGTGAGTTCATTCATGATTTTAAAAACTTCCTTAGATTTGTTGTCCGCGGACGAGATTCGATTTGAGAAGTGGGCCGATTTAGCTGAGGAGATTGCGATTTTGTAATCTCTGCGGGCTGAGGTGTATTGCAGTCTGTCTGATTCGGAGTAGTTGCGTCTCCATGTCCTTTCCAGCTGGCGTACCTTCAATTTGTGTTTTTTGAGGTTGTTCGAGAACCATCTATGGGAGTTGTGGTGTCTGGTCGGGGGGAATTGGGTTAGGGGGGCAAATTGGTCACTGGCTGATTTAAGCCAGGTACCAATGTCGCTTTCCAACTTGTCGATATTGGTTAGCGGGTTGAGGGCTGGCCGGCTGTCGGATAGGGTCGTGAGGAAACCTTGGGAGTCGTAAGAGCTCCATTTGCGTGAAAGGCCGCCAGCCATCAGAGGGGCGGAGGTTCTACCAGTGACAGTGAGGGTGGTTTCAATTAGGTAGTGGCCTGACCAGGTGCAGGGGGAGACGGATGGGAGGGAGAGTGTTAGATTTTGAGTCCAGATCTGGTCCAGGATGTGGCCCTTAATGTGGGTAGGCGAGGAGATTTGTTGGATCAGGTTGAGGCTGGTGAGGGCCTCGAAGAGCTCTGTGGCATGGGGCCCGGCATTCGCGTTGTTGAACCAGTAGTTAAGGTCGCCGAAGAGGGCAAGTCTGTGGTTAGAGGTGAGTAGGTTGATCAGCTGTTCGGTCAAGGTGGCCGCGAAAGATGGCATAGGGTGGGGGGGTCGGTAGAGGAGGAGGAGTGTTCAGGCTCCTATGTCCGTTTTTAAGCTGAAGATTAGATTGTCCACTTCCGGAAGGGTGAGGGAAGATGTGGAAATGAAATTGAGGCGTTTAGATATTATGGCAGCCACCCCACCCCCAGGGCGGTTACCTGGACGGTCAGCACGGAGGATGTAGTAGTCTGGGGGAGGGCCGCCAGGATATCAGGGAGAGAATCTGCAGTCAACCAGGTTTCTGTGAGCAGGAGTACGTCAGGCTTCTCGGTGGAGAGAAGGATAAAGATGTCGGCTTGATGTTTTCACAGGGAGCGGGTGTTCAGATATAACACCCGGGTGGTAGTATCACTCTCGGCCGGGTTCGCGGGGGGAGTGCTCCGACTGGAGGGGCGTTGATCAGACGAGATGATGCCGGCTGTGGTGATACGTCTAATGGTGGAAGGAGAGGGTGTGAGGTGAGGGAGTTTTAGGTCCCTGAGGGAGTCAGCCGAGTATAAGATAGGATAGCCGGCTTGGCTGGCCCCTGGGCCCGGCCTGGGGCGGACGGGCGCAGACGGGCTTCCCTTTGGCGCGCCTTCGGCGGGCAGGCGGCACGCCTGTTGCGCGCGTCTGCTGCGGGTCCGGGGAAGGCACATTGTTTTTATATGAGAGGAGGGGGCGTGGCCTGTAGGCTCAGGAAGAAGAATGGCGGCAAAAATCTCAGAGCCGTGGCAGCGTTAAGATCGGCTGCGCGGCGGTTTTGCAGTGATAAGGGCGGGAGAGTGCCCTGGGGGAAGTAGGGAACAGGTAAAAACAATTTAGAGTTTCAACAAGTACATTTTTTAAAATTCGAGCGTGCTCCCGGCTTCTGCCTCAGGAGTGTGATGACCTCTTAATGCAAGCTTTGTATATTAGCGCGGCTTATGTAGTAGGTTCAGGAGGGGGCGTGGCCTCAGGGCCGTTGGCGTGGCCTGTGGGCTCAGGAAGAAGAATGGCGGCGAAAATCTCAGAGCAGTGGCAGCGTTAAGATCCGCTGCGCAGCGGTTTTGCAGTGATTAGGGCAGGAGAGTGCCCTGGGGGAAGTAGGGAACAGGTAAAAACAATTTAGAGTTTCAACAAGTACATTTTTAAAAATTCGAGGGTGCTCCCGGCTTCCGCCTAGGGAGTGTGATGACCTCTTACGCTAACGGGACCACTCCCGCAAGGCGGGACCACTCCCGCCTTGCCTTCGAGGTCGAAGCCTGGCAGTCGGGGCACGACTTGTCATCACGGTCGTCCAGAGACAATAAAGGCACCGGCGGTGGGGGTCGGTCACCGACATCAATCGGTGACAATCCTCACAGGGCTTAAACCCGGCATCCCTACCGGCACCTCGAGTTGAAGGTCGACTCGAGAATCAATCCAAAAAAGATCAAAAAAGTTAGTCAAAAATTGACTAAGAGTACTGCTCTTCCCGGATCTGCGCTTTCTGGTTCGGAAAAAAGAACTGACATCAGCGCACGAGGGCGGCGTTTAAGTGCTCCGACGACGTCATCCCGGAGATCATGGATGCCGACTGAGGTCGCAGAGCCGCAGACAACGCCTACCGATGCTCAGGGTTACTGCTACGCAAAACTTTCCGGATCCAGTCTGAAGCCTGGGGATATTCTAAGGTAAGGAATCTAACACTAAATTGTTTCTTTCAGATATAGTCATTACCACTTCTATGACAACAGCAGAGTCGGAACAGTGTTTTTCAACTTTAAACAGAATCAAGACATTCGTGCGGAACCCCATGATTGAGGAAAGATGGAGGGCCAGATGTGCCACAGTTTTTGTGGTCGCATAGGGGTTTTAGGCCTGTTTGTGGCCACAAAAAAACAGGTGACCCATGTACCACCCCTATTTTGCAAAACCAATGTATGAATGTTTTGCGATCGCAATTGCGGTGGCAAAACACTTGCAATTTACCACCCTTCTGAGAAGGGTGGTAAGGCACTCGCAAATGGGAAGGTCTCCCCAGGGGACCCCTTCCCCTTTGGGAATGCATGCACAATTATTTTCTAAGGGCAGGCAGTGATCCCAGGGACCACTACCTGTCCTTAAAAAATGAAACTTCAAAGTTTCATATTTATATTTTAAAGCATCCCGTTTTCCTTTATTAAAAAAAAAACTGCTTTATTTAAAAGCAGTCCCAGACATGGAGGTCTGCTGACCCCAGGAGGCCACCATACCTGGGAGTGCTAGCCGTTCCCAATGGGGTCGCAAATTGCGACTGCCTCATTACTATTCAAGAGGCATGCAATTTGCGACCCCATTGGGAATCACAAACAGTGTCTCAGAAACTGTTGTACATAGCTGTAGGAGAGTAGGATCTGCTTTTTATGTTGACCCCCACTTTTTGCTGGTGTTTTACTGTTTTTCTTTAGTCTGGCTGGGGCCCTGCTATCCAGGACCCCAGCCTAGCTGCTTCCTCTTTAAAATGATTCCATGTACTTTAGGTAAACTACAGTTTGGTTACTGTGGTACCCTTATTAGTCCCTAGTATATGGTACCTTAGGTACCAAGGGCATAGGTACCCCAGAGGCCTACCAGGGGATGCCGCATGTATTATGCCAACCCTAGGAAGCCTTCCAAAATGGCACCACAGGACTGCTACTGCAGCCTGGGTAAGGTGGTGCATGCACCCCTTACTTAGATATAGGTTACCTATATCTACCTTAAATCACTACACATAGAAACCTATCAATCACCCCTATGGCAGGCCTTACCAATCCTGAAGGCAGGGTGCTGAGTTTTGTGTGAGAGGGTACCCATGCATGAGCAGGGTCCCTCTGCAGCCTTCGGAATCTATTCTCTGGGGCTGTTCTGTGATACAGCCAGACCATTTACTCTTAAGTGCATTATAACCTCGCTGTAAATGCTAACTTTGGAATGGCTGCAAAGAAACATTTCGTGTTTGGTGTCAAAAACTTTGGAATCATACCACACCCCTGCCCGTTCTGGCGGAAGGGGTAGAATTCCACTTTCTAGAAGAAGAGACATGCCCACACCGATATACCTGGTACTAGTTTAAAAGAGCCCTGGCATCACAAAATGGATGCTGCAGCCACAAACAAAAGTCTGGCCTCCTGCTGCTGGACGAAACTCCAGCAGGGGAGGCCTGGACAATAGGTTTCCTGTCACAGGAAGGTGTCACCACCTCCCAGACAGGCTTTAGTGTATTGGAGCTGGGTGGGTGCACTCCAAGAGTGCTTTGAAGTCTGCACTGAGGGCACATTTGGTGTCCCTGTGCATAGCCCAGTTCAAACAGGTTGCAGGGGCTACCAGACACTGCTCTGGCACGAAACTGGACAAAGGAAATGGGTGTAGCAGGGCAAGATAGCGGCCTGTCACTCGGCTGTGTGAGCAGGTGGTGCTTCTCTCCTGGTTAAATCACCCTATCTGAGTTTCTAAAGCCGGAGGGAAGCAGGAAATCTAAGAATTGTGAGCAAGATCTGCTAGCTGCCGTGGAACTACAAGTCATTGACTGTCATGTTCAGGGTTGTGTCATATTTACAGAATATTCTCTTCAGAAAAATATCCTGGTTCTGGTTTGGATCGTTCTCTTACTGCAGTGCGTTTCCTTGCTCTCGCAGTCTTCCGAGGTTCTCCTTCGGTATCATGGCTCAGAAACTGCCCGCCAAAAACGTACCTGCAAAGCCTCGAGCTGCGGCTGCCCAAACAATCAGTCCTGTAAATCCTGCTAGTGCGAATAAGGAGCCACTAACAGCCTGCGGGGGAGACGTGACGATGGCGGGAGAATCAGGCAATAACCAGGCGGCACCCGCTGTGAGCGGTAAGTCAAAGCAGACTCTACCCACGCTATTCAAATTCCAGCCGGGGAAAGTGAAGACCTCTGCCAATGCGGTGACTAGCAAATGCGAGCAGCCTAATGTCAGCAAAGTTGCCAAAGACACGCTCCTGCAGTTTGCAGGCGCTGTATCCATTTTGTCGGACCCTGTGTTTACTTCTGCTGTCTCTGCTGTATGCGGGGGATGTTCTGGCTCTTCCTTCCGAGCGAAGTAAACCCCATAGTCAGGAACATAGCACCCTTAGTCCAGCAGCTTTCAGTGGGGGTGCCGATCCAGTAACTAGAGAGCTCCAAACTACACTCTGTCTCCCAGTCAATGGAACTATGGGAGTTGTAGTTCCGCAAGCTGGAAGCACTTCTATTTCTGCTCAACATATGCCTGAAATATCTGCCCAAGGTGTTGTTGCCGCAAACATACTGGAACAAACGGTCTGTCCCGTCACTTTTGCCGGGGTAAATTAGCCTACAAGGGAGCCTGAAGGGGGGGGGGGGACAAATTTTATTCATTGTCTGAACATACTGGATCATCGGAGGATGAGAACGAAGACCAAGATAGAGAATGGACTGATGATGACAGTCATGCAGGTGACTGGCGAGCTAATGAAGTTCTCAGAGATGAAGTCTCGCCCCAAGGGCCCCGTACTGTCTGTCAAAAGACCAGGGGGCTTTCTCGCTAAGCAAGGACCCAGGCTCGCTTGGCTCGATGACATGGGATTATTCCTTTACTACGCAGCCTGGCTCAGTTGACAACGCCCTATCCTTGGGTAGTGCTCCATTGATCAATCCCCTTCAGGCACTCCCTGGAGAAATAACACTTTCTGTCATCTATCAGACCATCACGGCTCATCACAAAGAAACTCGTCAGGAGAGTGCCCGCACGCAGAGTGGATGTCGCAGGGTGCAAAATTCAATCCGCAGAGTCGCCAAAACGTGTTTCGATAGTGCAGCCAGAATTGTAGAGGCTGAGGAAAGGATCTCCAATCTAGAGGTTGAGCTGGCAACTCAGAAGGGAGTAACTGACATGATTAGTGCACAAAAAGATGACATGCTCTGGAAGCTGACCGATCTGGAGATCTGGTCCAGGAGGAACAATCTCAGGATCTTAGGGATTCCGGAAGGCCGTGAAGGGGGAGACACCAGGCAGTTCATTGTAGAACTCTTTTCCGAAGCTTTCCCAGAAGTAAAGCAGTGGGACTGGCAGCTCAAAGTGCAACGAGCACATCGCTTTCCTTTCAAGCAAAGACAAAAATCTGGACTAGCCGGGGGTAAGCCTCGGGCAATATTGATCTGTTTAAATAATTTCTTGGCGAGGGAAAAGATCTATGATTTAACCAGACCCGACAGAAAAAGGGCAGGGAAAGATTCTGAGTTCTTTGTTAGGTCAGAATTTTGTCCAGCAACATTGAGCAGAGGTGGCATCTCAGCCAGCTAATAGTCCCTTTTCAAGCAAAGGGTGCTCAAGCCTTCCTGCTCTTTCCTTCCAAATTGAAAATAATCTACCAGGGTCAGACCATATTTTTTTCTCTCGGAAATCCAGGCGAAGGAGTTTCTGAGCTCTATATAGTTAAGAATGTTTAGGGGTTTTCTTTTCCCTTTACTTTTTTTTTCTTTCCTCTTTTCCATACCAGGGGCTACAGGTTCAAAGGTGGGGCTGAGCCGATTGTTAGGGGTAGTAACCCTTTTCATTTAAATTCTTTCTTTTCTGTCTGGATTGCAGTTGGCTTTAATCCTCTGATGTTTATAACGATGGGGTGAGGGATCTAGGGGAGAACGGGGGACATCAGCTCATTCCATCACAAGGACCTAGGTCCTGCTGCCATTCAAGGGGGGTATAGGGGGTGGGTGGGTTTGGGCGGGGGTCTACGGCTTAAGGGTGGGGTAGTGGTAGTGGTGGGGTTTTGTGGGAGGGATAGTGGGGGGTCACTAAGGTTTTGGATCTATGCTATAGTCGTGGTATTGATATTAGCCAGCTTTATTATATGTTAGAATATGCCATTAAAAAGTCTAAAGTTTTCCAGTGGGGATCAGATCTTCTTTTAAGCTCTAATGGAGCAGGGTAAATTGCGTTTAAGCTCATGGAACATATGCGGCCTAAATGATGGTAAAAAACGGGCCCTGTTTTCTAAAATTGTTCATATTATGCAATTGGATGTGGTGTGTTTACAAGAGACGCCATACGCTGGGGGAAGTGGGAGTGGTTGAAAATACCCGTATATAACTTAATCGCTTGTTCTAGACAGACATCCATGATCAGAGGGGTGGGCATTCTGCCGAAGCGAGGGGTCGGGTTTGTAAAAAGGTTCGAGAGGATAGCGCGGGCAGATGGGTCTTAGCCAAAATAGTGGTTGATAGTAGACCTCTAACAATCTGTACTATATATGGGCCAAATGTAGATGATCCAGAAGTGATAAAATATCTAAATGTAGAATTAGCAGCCTGGCCATATCCAATGTTTGTGTGTGGGGACATGAACATCAATTTGCCAGGAAATTTTTACTTGGCAGGGGCTCAAAAGTACTCCGGCAGGAAACCTTCGATCTTCAAGGCTCTCCAGACTCTAGTTCAAGAACATGGTCTGATTGATCTCTGGCATAGGCATAACAAAGATAATGATGGGTTTACATATTATTCTGCCCCCCATAACAAAATGGTCCGCCTGGACTATTTTTTTGTGTCTGATCAGGTGGCAGAAGTGGCCTCTATCTCAGTTCCTCCAAGAATTCTATCAGACCATAACCCATTGGTAGCGGTTGTCCTTGGTCTCGTTCGGTTAGAGCTCCTAGGACATGGACATTCGAAAGGAAACTCTTGTTGGACCAGGCCTACCAAAACCACATGAGAAAGTGGCTAATCGAATTTCTAAACATCAATAGGGGGTCTGCTCCTGACTCTATAGTCTGGGATGCTCTAAAGGCAGCAGTGCGTGGGGAGACTAAGAGTTTTGCATCCTTTCGGTGCAAGACTGGGCAGGTTAAGGCCAACGTGGAGGAGCTTAGGCTGGCAGAGTTGGCATTAACACACAAAATTAAGGACGGCCTTAAAATAGACGAGCGTCAGCAGACTGTTGCTATAATTAAGTCTAAACTTCTGCAATTTTTTGGGCCGCCAATCATTTGCAATATCGTACAATGATAATCGAATACGGGGAAAACTCGGGTAGAGTATTAGCTAGGAGGCTCCAACAGAAAGGCTTACAGAATCGCATTACCAGAATTCATGATCAGCATGGTGCGGTTCAGGACACGCAGGAGGGAGTCATGGATGTGTTTCAAACGTTTTATACGTCGCTTTATACTGAAGATAATGCTGGCATTATCACAGAGTCTTTGACACAGGCCTTCTTTCAGGACATTGATACTTTTAAGATCACAATGGAGCAGAATGAGGCTCTATCTGCCCCTCTTACGTGGGAGGAGGTTGAGTTGGCAATAAAATCTTTAGCCATCGGAAAGGCTGCTTGCCCCGACGCCATTCCCTTAGAATTTTACAGGGCGTTCTGCCCAGAGATTCACCAGGACATCTTATCAGTCTTCAGGGCTGCACAGGGGGGTGTCATACCCGATTCATGGCACCAAACCACATTGTTTTGGAGGCTATAGCCGTGGTATCGGGATAAGCCAGAGTTAAATCCCTCATCTTTCTGACCAATTTCTTTGATAAGTACCGATAGTAAAATATACTCAAAAATATTAGCATCTAGACTTGCAGAGGTTATCAACCCGCTAGTTTCCTTGCGCCATCTACATGGCTCCACTCGCACGCATCGCCAGACTTCACGACCTCAACATAATCTCCTATGCCGATGACACCCAGCTGATCCTCTCCCTCACCAACGACCACCTCACCGCCAAAGCCAACCTCCACCGCGGTATGAAGGCAGTCGCGACTGGATGGAAGAAAGCCAGCTCAAACTTAACACGGACAAGACGGAGATCCTCATCCTCTGACCCAACCCCTCAGCCTGGGACGACTCCTGGTGGCCCACATCCCTGGGGACCGCCTCTACACCAACCAACCACGCTCGCAACCTGGGAGTCATCCTCGACTCGAAACTCACCATGACCAACCAAATCATTGCAGTCTCTTCAACCTGCTTCTGCCCCCTCCGCATGCTCCGCAAGAACTACAAATGGATCCCTATAGACACACGAAAAACCGTCACCCCTGCCCTCATCAGCAGCAGACTCGACTACTGCAACACCCTCTACGCCGGAGCCCCGTCCAAGCTCATCAGCAGACTTCAAAGAATCCAGAACGCCACTGCGCGCCTGATCCTCGACGTCCCCCGCCGAGACCACATCATCCCCCACCGGAAAGACCTGCACTGGCTCCCCGTCAACAGAAGAATCCCCTTCAAACTCCTGACCCACGCACACAAGGCACTGCACAACACCGGCCCAGAATACCTCAACAACCGAGTATCATTCTACGTACCCAACAAGAGACTCTGCTCTGCTGACCTCTCACTGACCACCGTCCCACGCATCCACAGGATCACCTGCGGGTGTAGGTCCTTCTCCCACCGCGCCGCGAAGACATGGAACTCCTTCTCTCTCTTTCTACGACAGACAGGAGACCCTCAGACCTGCAGGAGACTACTCAAGACCTGTCTCTTTGACCACTAGCTGCAGCCACCCTTCCCCCAGCGCCTTGAGACCCTCGCAGGTGTGTAGTGCGCTTTATAAATTGACTGATTGATTGATTGATTGATTGATTGATTGCACCACACAGGTTTATCAAGGTATGGACATGGCCGAGCATGTTCGGCGGGTCATTGCCCTATTGGACTGGGCTCAGGCTACTGCTTCTCCCCTCGGTGTGATCCTGTTGGATGCTGAAAAGGCATTCAACAGGGTCTCCTGGGGGTTTTTATGGCCAGTGCTCCGCTGGAAGGGTTTCAGTACCGAATTTATTCAGGCCATCCAAGCACTGTATATCTACCCAGCTGCAGCATTACGCATTTCTGGTTAGGAGTCAGGGTACTTTAACATCAGCAGGGGCGCCAGACAAGGGTGCCCCTGCTCACCCTTGCTCTTTGCTCTGTACATCGATCCGTTTCTTAGTAAATTAGAAGGAAATCTGGATATATTACCGAATAGGGTCGATGGTATAGGACCCTGGCCTATGCGGATGATATTGTTGTTTTAACTTGTGATGTCGACTCTGCCTTCTCTGCATTAAAGATTCGTGCTGAACAATTTGGTCGATTGTCAGGCTATATGCTGAATGTTGCCAAAATACAGGTTGTTCAATCAACCATGATGCGATCTTCTGATGCCCCTGTCGTCAGTGAAGCAATTTATTTAGGGGTTAAAATCACTGCCTCTGTTGACACCATTACCGATTTGAATATTCTTGCGGTAGTCGAATCTGTTAATGTTAAGCTGGAAAGGCTAGACCATTTGCATCTTTCTCCTTATGGTTGCTGCAGCGTGCTCAAAATGTTGGTTCTCCCAAAGTTTTTATATTTATTTAGAACTATTCCATTGGAGTTGTCATGAGTAAGTTTGGCCAGGGCTGAAAGGGTTTGCTACAGGTTTCTCTGTGGATATCGCCAATCCCGCAGGGCAGCTAAATGGATGTGTCTCCCCAGAGACCGTGGTGGGTGGGCGGTCCCAGATCTGGTATTATATTATTGGTCTGCTATGTTGCAACACCTAGGGCTACCATTGCTAGGAGATAGGGCTGAGGTTCCTCCTTCTAACAGACCTACTATCTATGAGATAGGAATGGGTGAGGGCGCTAAGGGTATTGTGACGCAAGTCCTTGAACCAAGTTATTTTAAGAAGACAAGGTTCAAGGTTATTGCGGCCATGTTCTCAGTTTGGCAGAAAATCCGGCAGAAACTGTCAATCTCGAATATTAATATCTACACGCCGTTTAAAGCTGCCTGACTTTTGCCTGCTATCTTTCAGGATCAGACCATCTTTAGATGGCAGTATTGGGTCTGAAGGATATAGGTGACTTAGCCTCTGGAGGGCAAATTGCCTCTTTTTTGTTCTTGAGTGATACGTTTCACTTAAAAACTCACGATTTTTTCAAATACCTTCAGATCAGAAGCTTTATTGATAAATACCTACACGAAATTCCCACAATGTTAGATAAGATTATTATATTTGAACTAATTCAAAGGAAGGCTAGAATAGGGACAATCCATCAGTATTTATTATCTGATCTCTCGGACGACCTTGATTTACAAAATTCCAAGTGGGAGGGCAAATTTGGTAAGACTGAATTGTCAGGTTGTGAAGTTCTTTGATTTAATGAAGGAAAGATTCAAGCACACTTGAAAGACTCATTGGGACTCAATAACAACCTTGAATTGACAATAGTAACTGCTGTATTTTAAATAATTTGAACTGTTATATGGCATTTTAAATAATTTGTACTGTTATATGGCGTTTTATATTTTTGTAAAGATTTTAATTAATCATATACAAATAAATATATTACTTACTTACTTACTCACTGGTAAGACTGGGGTGGATAAAAGGTCGGCACTGGACTTAGCAAGTTATATTTTAGTTTCAGGCAGCTTACGGACTCAAAGCTATATGGCAATATTCAACCTCTACTATACGCCGGCCAAAATTGCAAAATGGGGGGGCAGGAAGGGCGACCGGCGTGCAAGGTGTGGGCTTCCAGCAGCTGACTCTATACATGTTTTATTCTTGTCCGAAACGGGGGGAATTCCTGCATGATGTGGTGTTTTATAAATTCGACACTTAATATCCCGCTCACCATGTCTTCGGAGATGGTGATAATGGGGTCTGAAGGTGTTGCGATGGTTCAAAGTTCAAGATATGTTTCTGCTTTCTTGTTCATAGCAATGTTAATGATTCGACTGTGTATTACCTCGCAATGGTTAAGTCCAGAAGCTCCCACGTTTGTTACTTGGAGAGCTAGGTTGCTTGCTCTATACAATCTGGAGTCCTCAGTGTTCTTATTAAGGGGTAGAAGGAGGCGGGAGCTGGCCTGTAAAATATGGGATCCGTTAGAGGAATGGCTAAAGCAGTGATTAGTTCATTATTGATAAGGTTCAAAATTGTAAAAATGTATTTCTAACTCATCCCAGCTGCAATGATTTGCCTTTGTTGTTTTTCTGTGGTTTTTATCTTGTTTTCTTTTTTCAGGATGTTTAACAGGCTTCCAATGTTCCATGCTGCTCTTTATGTTCTGTATCTTCGCACTCCCCTTCTTATGTATCTGGTTCTTTCTCTATTTCTTTTTTCTTTTGCCGGGTGTACATTTATATGTAAATATTGATTGCCACAACTTGTACTTTTTCTTACTTCGAAAAATAAAAAATAGGAAAAAAAACAAAAAAAGGAAATGAGTGTAGCCATCCCTCTTTCCAAACCCTCCCATAGGTGGATCCCCAGAGTATGTCCAACCCCTTCCCTGGGTATAAGAAAGGAACCCCTGAATACAGGACTTTAGATTACACCTGGACGAAACTTTGATACTGAATCCCAGAACTTCGCCGATCTGCACGACGCCGGATGACTGAAGAATCTCCCTTAGAGTAAAGGAGTTACTCCCCTGTTTGGCAGTCACTAAAGACACATCTGACCAGTCTGCATCTCCGAAGCTCCAGACGGACTCCAAAGTAATTGCAGCCCAGGAGGTGGATTTCCAGACCTCTACGAGGCCGACCAAAGTCCCCAGCAAAGCTGAGACCCGCAGCCCTCGTGAGTACCATGGAACCGGAACCCATGGACACTGTGCATATTTGCAAGTGCATCAGCTTCTTGACGTCCCTTGAGGCTGTGCATTGGGTTACTTGTAGGCCAGACCCCGAGCACTTGTTTCACCGAAGGTTGCTGGCCTACACTCCACGAGTGTTCCGTGAGACGCCCCTTTGTGTTTCCGCTCAGGATACCTTCGCAATTCCTGGTCCGCTAACTGGTGGGTCCCTGAGAAGGCAACTCTGACTTTCCTTGGGCTTCCCTGGTTGCTCCAGACGTGCCCTGACTCTCCACCACTTGGTGAGTCCCCCGGACCTTGCTGGTCGGCACCGTAACATCTTTATCTGCATGGGTTGCTGTTGCCAAGGCTTGTTGGGTCCAATCCGAACACCGACGCCGCAGCAGTCAAAATCCTTTGTGGGACTGCTCGAACTCAGGTCCTGGTCATCGTCGACGCCTCCTGGTCCTCGTGGCTGCAGAGTCAAGCTTCACCTCTTCACACCTGAATCACCCGACATCGGTGGGCATTTGTCTATAGTGCCCCTGGTCACTGGCAAGTGACCCAGACTCTGTCCCCTCTGCTTTCAGGTTCCTCTCATCTTCGATCCAGGCTTTGATAACCCTGGAGACTTTCCACTTCGACTGCAGCAGAACTTTGCAGCAGATCGCCATTGAAATCAGCAGCGATTCCTGACACCAAAAGACACCTATGCACCCGGCTTCCCTGGGTGAGGTAACTCGGAGTCGGACCAGGACCACACCTGTACCTAGGAAACAATGTGTGAACCTCCCCCCTGAGTCACTTCCCTATACCATCATCTTAACTGGAGTGGCTCCATTAGGAGAGGGTAAAAGGGAAACACATAGAGACCTATACAATAAAGTAACATTTTGGTTAAATAAAAATCGGCCCCTCCCTCCAACATCCAAAACAGAAATCCTTAACGTTAGGAGGGTGGACTGGGTGGGGTATAGTAAAAAAGACCTTGATGGGGATTGTGTGGTAATCAGCTTTAGGGAGCCATGGGTGGCTGATTATATTAGCAGGGAACCTAGATATGGAAGACTGGGCGATGTCCAAACCTTGTCTTTGCATTACTTCTATCCCTCACTGAGCCTAACAAGAGACCAATCACATCAACCCCATCCTATCCAAAAGTATAGACCTAGAGATAGATATTATCCAGAAACACCAATCTATCCAATGTTCCTGCCCCATCTTTCTAATCGGTTTGCCCCACTAATGGGACTAGAGGGAGTGGATTGACTTAACAATGGGCCTCCGGCCCCTAGATCGCCCGGAGTGTTTCACGAGGAATTATCCTGTCATCCTCCAAAACCTGGGGTTTTAGAAAACTGTACAATAAATTATACTGCAAATACTGTGGATATGTTGGAATCCGAGTTGGTAAATGTCCCACAAGGAAAGGAAGGGACGGCTGAATCTCCAAGCTATTTTCTTACACATGAGGGAAGTGGGGAGAATGTTACTTCCGCTGGTAGACCACTAGAGTCATCTGTACCTACCCTCAAGATACTATCTTGGAATATCGCTGGGTTGAAGGGGAAACTGGCAGAAGCTGACTGGGGGTCCTTTGTAGAACACTATGACATAATTGTTTTTCAAGAAAGCTGGTCAGTTGATGCCATATATCGAATTGGCTATTTGAATTTCTATAAACCAGCCTGCAAAGGACCAAAAGGTCGCCCATCTGGGGGTCTCGTTATTTGGATTAGACAATCTCTAGGCTATAAGATTTCTGACCTACCTACCTTGAGTAATGATATCCAAGGGTTAAAGTTGAGAAGCGAAAACAGCCAAGATGTCTTCTTAATTAACATATATGCAAGGGGGCGACCAGGAGGGAAGTCATCTAAAACGGTTGAAGATTTAGATCCCTTATTGAACATCATTGGTAGAGACAAATGTGTATTGGTGGCCGTGGATTTTAATTGTACATTTGAACCTATCCCCAATCTGGATAACGGGTGTTATGGCGAAGCCGACTAGATATGGAATATTCCTAGCTTAACCATCCCACCTGTCAAAAAGGTTACAGAGGCCGTTATGCAGTGGCTTGGTCTTTGTCTGGAATGGGATTTGCGAGCAGCGAATGGGAGGACAAAGTCAGACCTGGTGGGAAATGTTACTTTTGATAATTGTCATAGCTCGAGCCGTATTGACTACTTTTTAATCAAGATGGATTTTTAGAGTTTATTAGAGGACATGGAAATAGTCGCAAGACCAGAAAGTGACCACAATCCTCTAGCAGTAAAATTACTAGCAAATGGTGACTTACTGAGAAACAGTGCAACAAATTTAATTACAGCTGATGCTGTCCTTACAAATGACTGCCGAAGGGTACGCTGGGTTAGGTTTCTGGAAGATCCTGGCATTATTGATAATGTATCGGTAGAAGTATCGGCAGCGACCAAGTTGATTGCGCCTTTACTAGATGATGTGGGGTCACTGGAACAAATTGAGGCGATCCATGAGTCCCTTTTTAACAAAATCAAAACCCTTTTTATTAAACCAGGTAGAGGGAGAAAAATTGGCTCGTCTCACCCAGGAGCTAAATGGTATGATAAGACCTGCCGTCTTGCCCATAGTTCTTTGATAGCTGCCATTAAAACTAGACTAGCAACAGACATCAAAAAAGAAAGGGCAAATTATAAGAAGGTGTTGAAACAGGCAAAGATAAATTGGGATGAACAACGTTGGTTAGATTTATATAAGGCCAGCCTCTCCAACAACCAGCAGAAATTTTGGCAAGTAGTGAAATGGGGAGGGACAGGGGACCTGCAAACCCCAGCTAACCATGTCTCGGCGTAGACATGGGTTAAGCATTTCTCGGCACAGTTTAGTAACATAGAATTGGGCTCCTATAACATAGGAGAGACTACTCGGGCTCCGACTGCAGTTACATCTTATGATCAGATAGTTTTTAAGGAATCGGAGGCAGTAAATGCTCTTAATCTGGTTCAGAATGGGAAAGCTCCCGGTATGGACTGTGTCCCAGCGGACCTTTTTAAGTATGATCTAGAAAATTGGGTCCCTTATATAACCACACTGGCCAATGCTATAGCTAGAGGTGTCAGAATTCCTGACTCTTGGAAAGGGGCGGAGATTCTACCTGTGTATAAAAAAGGCGATAAGACGAATGCGGGAAATTATCGCCCCATTAGTCTTATTGACGCCCTACAGAAGGTTATCGCCAGAATGGTGTTGGGCAGAATTCAGTCTTGGATGACAGAAGAAAACATCCTGTCTCCACTGCAGGCTGGCTTCAGGGCTAATATAAGCACAGTCGACCAAGTGCTCAGATTTGTCTTGATCTATTGGAAGACTGTGTTTTTAAGAGGTGGTACAATATACGCAGCGTTCGTGGATCTTAAATCTGCGTTCGATCTGGTCCCTAGAGGAAAGATGTGGGCAGCATTAAGGAGAATGGGTATACCATCTGACCTCCTCGAGCTTACAATCAGGCTGCATAAGGAAAACTTTGCCAGAGTAAGGTGAGGCTGCCAGGGACAGGTGATCGATTCTTTCCCTGTGACCCGTGGAGTGAGACAGGGCTGTGTTCTGGCCCCTACCCTTTTCTTACTTTTTAATCAACCAAGTTGTTCAGTTTCTCTCAGCAACATCGACAGATGCGCCAACCTTGGGTGGGACTAAATTTCCCTTATTAATTTTTGCCGATGACACCCTAATCTTGGCAAAAACGCAGATGGGCCTTCAGTTAGCAATAAACAAGTTTGTGGACTTTTGTAGCCAAAATGATCTCGAAATCAATGTCTCAAATACTACATTTATGGTCCTGACAAAGAATAAACCCCAGAGGGGTCATGTAACCATGAATGGGACTAGTTTAGAACAAGTGGATGTAATGACGTACTTAGGAGTTGTTATCGATTACAGGCTACGCTGGAAGGAACAAATTGAGGCACTCAGTTTAAAATTTGCACGGTTATCAGGGTGTCTGGTGAAAGAACAGCGTTGTTCCCAGACTAAAAGAGTATTACCAGCGCTCAAAATCTATAGCGCCAAAATTAGTACTGCCATACTGTATGGGGCAGACCTATGGGGGAACGTAGATCTGGCTGCCCTGGACAAAATTCAGAACAAATTCTTTCGTAGTTTAGTGAGTCTACCACTTTCGACACCATCACTCCCACTCATGTTAGATATGGGCTTCTATTCTATTAAACATCATGCCCAATATAGGATGGTTGTGTTATGGAGACGTATCTGGTCCACTCCGGAATTATCCATGTTCGCTAAAGAGATTCTGGATGTGAGATCGATACAAGGGGCAGGGGATATACCTTGGTTTAAATCCATTAAGTCCACCCTATTTAGAATGGGTCTCCATATGCTATGGACAGAGCCGGGAGATCACATCTTCCTGTCAAAAAAAGACTTTAAACTGCTATACTGGGCTTTAGTTAAAGAAGAATATGTTGTGCTCTCACAGAAATCTAACTTGACAAGTACATTTCTGATCTACAAAGTGGTTCCACACACAGAGTCCTATTGGGACACTATCCTTAAAAATACCAATAGGAAACTGTATCACCAGTTTCGCGTAGGGACGCTGCCAATAAGAGAATTCACCAATAAGTGGCATAACCATCCTTCCTTGTTCTGCCCCTGGTGTTGTGAGCAAAAAGAATCCTTAGGGCATTTCCTGTTTGCTTGCCCAGCTTACTGTGTACCATGCCAGAAATGGCTAAAACCATTATGTAAAAGATTAGACACCCGGGTGTGCGAGGAAGCATTGTCAATCCTTAGATTTAACACAGCTGAATGGCTGTCCATAGGGGTGGCAAAATATCTTGGATGGGCCTGGATTATCAGAGCAAGATGTTTACAAAGAATTAATAGCTGAATGTCAAATGAGTTGTCCTAAACCCATGTATTTCTGAATTATATTTTATATTTGTATTAATTCTGGAAAAACCGTCTTTCTATGTTATTTAATTGATTTTTTAAAATAAGATCTATGATAGTCTAAAATATTTGTAAATGGTTGTATATACTCGTTGTGTATTTGTGTAAAGATTTTATATGCTTGTCTTTTATGAAGAAAAACTTCGAAATAAAGACGTTAAAAACTGAAAACTGGTAGCTCGAGTACTACGGTGCTCCCGTGGGCGTTAGCCATAGAACCCCTTAAGTCTAAAGGGGTTGCTCAAAGTTCTCTACTAAGTGTCCTTAATCTTAAAATTTCCAACCACGACTTTCCCCACAGAAGCTAACGGCGTCTCGCAGCTGTGTACTCACACTGCACGCGTCCTCCGTGGGTGCCCTGTGTCACTACCTTGGGTGGCTCCTTGTGGCCTCAGTGATTCTGCAGGCTCTAGGCCTTGTGTCTAGTCAAGTCATGGTTCTTATACCACTTTCTTAATATATAGATTTGGTACGCCCCTAGGGCTCAACGTATATTGTGCTATTTACTGAAGTTGTATTGCATTGAAATTGTGTACTTTGCTCTGTAATCTCATAAAGAGATTACTAGAGAGTGTTTAGAAATAAATACATATATTTTATATATATACCTTGTGTGGTTCTCTTTTCATTTAGACATTCAAGAGGTTATAATCCGGTAAACCAAGCTGCTTTACACTCCTTCAAGACTTAGCCTGAAGGCTGCTCTCCACAACTACCACTAGGATAGCTTTCAATAAAGGTTGTCTTAAACCTATCATCAATAAGGGTTGTTTGGACTGGTGCAAGGTGCCCACTAGAATAGTGGACAGCATATGCCAGACCAACTTCTCAGAACAGCATTCTGTGACTCGCAATTTGTTGCAATTCGCGAGTCGCAAATTGCTATGGTCGTAATTCTGGCCCTGAATGCTTTAGTAATGATCTCTATAGAGAGAGACCCTTTTAAGAGAATCACAGACTTTAATATTCAACTCATTGTAAAGTTTTCAGCTATTAAAGACAGATGTGCTGATTTTGTCTACAAAAAGTGAACAATGTGTGTAAATCCTAACATTTCTTGAATAATGGTAGTTTGTGACCTGCTCAGTTGTTCTTCATCTGCTGTACATATATCGGAGTCACTAAAATCATTGGTGTATACCTGACTTCAATCCTTCTAATGTAACATTTACCATATGGTTGCTCTGAAACTCAATACTGAGCATTCGCAGAGTCCTTCATTTAATGATTTTGTTTTAGCAGCGCCTCTCTCATTAATTACCCTTATAAGAGTCAGCCTTGCTCGCTGGGCTCGCTCCCCACCAGGCACTCATCCAAAACTTTTATGCCACACCACTTTCAAATTTTACCCGCTGCCACTGCATCTTCATAAATTTTGATCTACAGTACACAGAAAGGGGCAACAATGAATGCCTCATGGGTATGAACCATTGCAGATGTATAGTAAGGGGCTCTGGGAGGGAACTACAGCATAATGTTATTTCAAACTGTATATCTAATGTATTACGCAATTAAATACAGAATTCATAATGCAACACCTATAAAGTGAATATATCTTACGCCGACCAGTATCGGCAAACAACAGTAAGGAAAGTAATTTAAAAATTAGATAGAGAAATAAGTCCATGGGTTCATAAAAGAGTGGGAATTTCAACCACGTTTAAAGTAGTTTCTTCCCAATCCTAGAATCTCGAAAGTAATAGACTTAAGTTATTTAAGCTTTAATGAACCATTTTATTTTGTTAAAAATTATCAACAATTTATGTGTCTTAGATTCCAAAGCAATTCCGCAATCTTAAACACATTACGTTTCTGGAGAACTCAGTGTATAACAAATAATATACATACAATGAGAAACAAGGACAACAGAACATCATAAAGAATCTATAGTGGTGACATCTATCGTCAGTGCTGTCAGAGCACAGCCATGTACAGAATTCCTCGTTGCACCTTCTACTGAGCAGTTGACGTGGCTTCAGCCAGGATATTCTGCTGCCCTTGGACTTCGTCAGGAAATCAATGACACCAATCTAGGTATAAACAGGAGAACATAGCTGTTAGGAATCAGCATTATAGATTTTTTGCTCATCATATATATTCTGTGATATGTTGATTCCTAACAGCTAGGCTCTGTTTTTTTATACCTAGATATTTTTATTTGAAAATGTCAGTTTTCTTATGTGGATATGTGGCCCATTCAGGGCCACAAATCAACTACATAATAACGAATATGCCCATTCAGGGCATGATAAATGTAAAACAAATGTAAAAATAATTATGCACTTTAGTCATGTTCAAAGTTAGTATTAACTGTGATATGTTATCAGTCTGCTGTCACATGTTTTTAAAAGGGTATGCACTAGAGCATTTTATTTAAGAAACGCCATAAAGAAAGACATAAAGAATATATTCAAAGTAACATACTGTAAGATGGCCGCCACGATGGTTGCACTAAGGTACTACACCATCTTCCATGTTGTTGAATAGCAATATGAATGTGTCTCTAAAATGGCGCCAGTACGAACACGCAAACTGACACTGACGAAGCTTGTTCCAAGCGAAACGAGTCTGTTAGGGGTGACGGCGTTGCAATAAACATTCTGAAATCGGAGACCTGTGTGCTAGCCTGATTTTCAGCCCTACTGGAGTGAAAAGGTGTTCGAATATATATATATATATATATATATATATACATATATACACACACAACTTTGTTCACAGAGGATTATGGGTATCTTTGCTCCTAGCACAATAAGTTATATTCGTAAAGACCATCTTAAAAACTGCTATTGAAGTGACATTACATTACTTAAAACCACTAAAATTCACCAGCAAAGTAACTTTATACAGCATACACCCTCGACCGCATACATGACTTCACTGATGTTATCTTAATTGATGATGGACAATATTGCATTTAATATCACAAATGACATCTGGCATCACTGATACCCCATATGACACCTCAAAATGCATTCTTGGTGACCACTTCATCAGCAAATGATAATTTGTTATGCGTAGCAGGTGCAAGAGGAGAGAGAACTAGACCGAGTTTATATTTAAACTTCACTTCCCTAAGCACCAACACATGAGGTACAAACCTACTAGGTACAATTAGTGCAGGTAGGAAGAGGTAAGAGATTAAAGTGGGGCTGAAGAATATTCTCTATGCATAACATCTAGAAGATTATGGATGGAGTACATGTGCACGATTTTTTGACAACCAGCCACTAGTGTGGGGGAGAGGAGTTGAAATGGTTGCAGAGTAAGGTTACGATGGCGTGCCGTATGCCTTACATCTGTAGGGTGTGTTTTTAGGTACTACCATGTGGGAGAAGAGAAATTATATTTTAGAGAGTGCCAAGGGTCAGGCTGAGTCAAGGCTCATTGAGTGATAGCTGAGAGAGAAAGAACCGAAAGCTTAGCAGAAAAGCACAAAATGACTGTGTCCCTTTTTGAATGCTGATAAAGGCATTGCCCACTGTGACCAGAAAGAAGCATAACGGGTTTCAAGACTATGGTTTAATCCTTGTTCTCTTTCAGAAAAATCTCCAGTTAAATCATAAGGACTTAACTATCACCTCCACATCCAAATAAGTTTCTTCACTTTTCATTAGAAAAACCAAATCTCTTCATTTAAAACAAAATTAAAAGACTATGTTGCAATTCCTTTTTATTTTCTTTAAAATTCAACAGCCCACTTAGAAATATGCAAATCACCCAAAAACTAGGCGACAGAAAAAAACTATTTCACAAATCATTTTTAAAGAAAATAAAGGGCAATTCTAGGACAGTGTACCCTTGTAGGCCACAGCCTTATCAGGTGGGAAAATTGATACTGTAGTTTTAAGGAACAAGTTACTTACCTTCGGTAACAATGAACAAGTTACTTACTTTCGGGAACGATATATCTGTAAGAAACATATTAGTTATAGATTCCTTACCTTAGAATTACTCCCAAACATCAGACTGGATCCGGAGAATTTTCATCAGCAGTACCCCATGGCGTCGGAAGGTGGCGTTGGTCAACTCCGTGTTCATTGCTGGCGTTGTGGTCGCTGGGATGACCTCACGGTAGCTACACAGACGCTGTCCTCGCGCGCTGATGTCAGTTCTTGACACGACTTTCCACACCGGAGGTGCAGAGACATGCAAGATACTGAACAATGGTGCACAAAACTAGGGCCCAGAAAGGAAGTCCTTAACCCCAGAAATCAGTTTCCAGAACGGGGAGGATGGGTGGGGCGGTAAGGAATTTATAACTAACCTATGTTTCTTACAGATATATAGTTACCAAAGGTAATTAACTTGTTCATCTGAAAGAAACAGTTAGTTTTAGATTCTTTACCTTAGAATAGATACCCCAGCAATACCTACCCCGGAGGTGGGTCTGCGAACTAAGTTCACACCGGAAAGTCTGGGGGAACAGAATGGCCAAGAAAGCCATCTCTCCGGACTTGGCTGTCCATGCAGTAATGTTTGGTGAATGTGTGCAGCGATGCCCACATAGCTGCCTGACAGATGTCATTAAGGGGGACCACTCATCCCACAGCAGTGGTACCTGCCGATGCCCTGGTAGAATGGAGATTCCTTCTTCGGGAAGAAATAACAGATTTTGATGTAAAGAACGGCCTGACCTTTCTTGACGCTCACATAGCCAACAAAGAGCTGGTCATACACCCGGAATTGCTTTGTGCGATCCGGATAGAATGAAAGTGCGTGTTTTGGATACAGACAGTGGAGCCTCTCTTCCTCTTTAGAAGGATGCAGTGGGAAAGAAGGTGGGCAAAGTGATGGTCTGTCCTATGAGGAAAGAGGTAACCACTTTGGGAAGGAAAGAAGGCTTTGTGCGAAAGAAAACTTTTTCCGGAAGAACAGCCCGGAAAGGAGGTTTGGAAGAAACAGCCTGAAGCGCATTCACCTAGCGAGCAGAGGTGATGGCAACCAAAAAGGCAGTTTGAGTGTCAAAAGTCTGAGAGGACAGTTATGTAGCGGCCCAAAAGGAGAGCAAATAAGATAGGTCAGAACCAGGTCCAAGTCCCACTAGGGCATTGCGAAAGGAATAGGAGGAAACAATTAAGTGATACCCTTAAGGAAACAATTTACAATACAGCACTTGAAAAGAGATGGCTGATCTGAAAGCCGAAGAGAGGCCGAAATGGCCGAAAGATACCCTTTTGGAGTGCCCAGAGCAGAGCCCTGCTCGGCCAAAGAAAGAATGAAGAGGAGAACCTCTGAAAGGGGAGCCTCGCTGCCAAGATAATGTTAAAGACTTCAAGAGTAAGGTCGAAAACTGTCAACTGTCGCTGCTCAAACTCCACGCATGGAGGTGCAGAGTTGACAGATTCGAGTGGAGAACCCTCCCCTGCTGCTGCGATAGAAGATCCTCCTGAAGGAGCAGCCTGATGGGAGGATCGACACTCGTGCTCAGAAGCTCTTGATACCAGATTCTCCATGCCCAGTTCGGTGCCACAAGAATGACTTAGGCCCGGTCACTCCTGATCTTCTTCAGAACCCTGGGCAGGAGTGGTATGAGCTTAAAGGTGTATCTTGAAGGCATCAACAACTGAGGATGTCCTTTCTGGTATTCAGAGAACCTGCCACTAGGGATATACTGTCTGCTGTTCCAGCCATGTACAAAGATACAAGGCCTTTTGACAAAGGGTATACAAACCAACCCCCTCCCTGCTTGTTGCAGTACCACATGGCGGTGGTGTTGTCCGTGTACACCTGCACCAGCTTCCTTGATAGAGGGTAGAAATGCTTTCAATGCCAACCGAATCACTTGAAGCTTCAACAAGTTTATGTGACCAGTGACCCCTGATCTCCACCTCTCCCATGAGGCCGCCGCATCCCAGAAGTAATTGAAGTAAAGGGTGTCTAGAAGGGATTTAGTTAGTCTATTCACTTATAGTCAATTTTTGAGTTAGTTAGCAAAGATCTAACTCTAATGTATCCAAAGGATAACGACAAGACTTTTCTTTGATGGAAACAATCAATGATAAGTAAAGGAAAAAAGGGAAAAAGCACACGGAGAAGTAATTTTATCTGAAATAATATTGTATTGAATTAATCATTAAATAAATATATGTATGGGGATAAAGTGAACAAATCAAGTACAAGCAAAAGATGTTATGGACAGAAATATGCACAAATCAACAAATTAGTTCATAACAGTTCATCAGCTCCTGTAAATTATAGGCAATAACCAAGTCAAACAATGTACGAAGGTTAATTCTTGGTGCAGATGAATTGCTTATGGAGATGATGAAGAGTCGATGTATCGGTCTTGGTTGCAGGTGTCTATAAGACCATCATCAGGACAGAAATGTTTTTGCAAAGAGTGCCCCCTAAGTAAGAACAATATGTTGTAATTACTTATTATACTAACAGAATGAAATCACTGCATGGATAAACACAATATTTGGAAAACTTCAACAGAACAACCGTGTGCTACACACCCTAGTGATGTGACCTATAGTATTTACATTCCCATTAAATAAGAAGATACAAAATCAATTTGAGGATTAAAAATCAGTTTGAGGCTTAGTCCTCAAGGGGCCATAGTTACTTTAGCAGAACATAAACAGAGTTTTATATGCCTGAAAACATCCGGTTTTATGATCAAATAAATACATATAAACAAGCATTACTCCTAAATGGATTATTGTTACTTAATTGAGGCCAAGAAGAAATTAATCAAGTATTTCCCAAGGAACTACATGGAACTTGCGAATAGCTGATAGCAAATCAGATGGTAGCATTGTCACCAACATTCCTACGGTGAGTAAAAGGATCAGGAACTTACTTTGTAATAAGGCGAAAGGTGTTTGAAAGGATGAGTCACTGTAGATTAATCGCAGTAACGCTCTAATCTAGAAAGATAGAGCGGTTAGTTGCCGTGAGGTTGTGAACTAGTGACTGTTTTTAATAAAAGAAACAAGGCACCGGTCTCACCTGTGGCATGGAGTTGCCCAGACGCAAAGTTGGAATCTGAGACCGGCAAATTAGTCTGGTCAAACGAAAGCACAATCTCTATGAGAAAGAGGAAGGGTACATATTTGTAAGTTGAGGGCCGCCCTAGGAGTCAAAGTACATACACATGATCAAGAAGGAAACAGTCGTCGCTTTCATGCGCTTTGATAGACTGTTACTACATATACAAATACAGTTGTACTTTAACGTGTGAAGGGATAGAAGAAAACAAAGCTATCGTATGGCCTGTGAGACTCTCGTGAAGTCGTAGCAATGTCAGCTGTTGTTCGACACTATAAAGGATACCGACACGCCGGGGCAGGGTGCTGCCGAACTTGCAAACCACATTGGTAGAGCGATCTGCTATATTGGTATCTAACCTTGGGCTTAAATTAAATCAAGCACACCAAGATTTTAAAGGACCTCTAGGGTCATTTCTATTTAAAGTGTATGGGTGCTGCATCGCTCATGACTCAGCTAGAGACGTACGCTAGCGCTAAAGTCGTAATATCTTAGCGATGCCGGCTATTAATCGGCAATAAAAATGCCGACACGCTGAAACATGGTGCTGCCGTATTGGCAAACCGCATCGGTGTAGCGATCTGCTGTATTGGCGTCTAAACATGGCATAAAATTAAACATCAAGATGTTTGAGGACCTCTAGAGTAATTACTATTTAAAGAATATGCATACCACATCGCTCGAGATTCAACTAAAGTCTGACGCTAGCGCTTTAATCGAGCTTAGTGACGCAGTCCCAAAAACTTACTTGATTTGGCAAGCACTCAAACGAGGCAACGTGTACCGTGTAGAGAGTCAATCGCATCGGTCCACAGCGGATACCGAGGGCTGACAGCTGACTGGGTTTTAAATGCAGCAACCCAGAAGTAGCTCACTATCGGGCCAGAGAGACAAAGAAGGGACTTTGTTTCAAAACTGATCGAAAAGTTTTTAATATTCCTTAGGTGCGCTGTATGGTTTCACAATTGTAATTGTCACCAGCAGTCCGATCCCATTGATCCAATGTAGGGTTTTAGACACTCGAATATGGCCGACGTTCCCTCAATCCAAACATTGGGGCCAAGTCCCTTCTTTGTCTCTCTGGCCCGATAGTGAGCTACTTCTGGGTTGCTGCATTTAAAACCCAGTCAGCTGTCAGCCCTCGGTATCCGCTGTGGACCGATGCGATTGACTCTCTACACGGTACACGTTGCCTCGTTTGAGTGCTTGCCAAATCAAGTACGTTTTTGGGACTGCGTCACTAAGCTCGATTAAAGCGCTAGCGTCAGACTTTAGTTGAGTCACGAGCGATGTGGTATGCATATTCTTTAAATAGTAATTACTCTAGAGGTCCTCAAACATCTTGATGTTTAATTTTATGCCACGTTTAGACGCCAATACAGCAGATCGCTCCATCGATTCGGTTTGCCAATACGGCAGCACCATGTTTCAGCGTGTCGGCATTTTTATTGCCGATTAATAGCCGACATCGCTAAGATATTACGACTTTAGCGCTAGCGTAAGTCTCTAGCGGAGTCATGAGCGATGCAGCACCCATACTCTTTTAATAGAAATGCACCTAGAGGTCCTTTAAAATCTTGGTGTGCTTGATTCAATTTAATCCCAAGGTTAGATACCAATATAGCAGATCGCTCTACCGATGTGGTTTGCAAGTTCGGCAGCACCCTGCCCTGGCGTGTCGGTATCCTTTATAGTGTCGAACAACAGCTGACATCGCTAAGACTTCACGAGAGCCTCACAGGCCATACGATAGCTTTGTTTTCTTCTATCCCTTCACACGTTAAAAGTACAACTGTATTTGTATATGTAGTAACAGTATATCAAAGCGCATGAAAGCGACAACCGTTTCCTTCTTGATCATGTGTATGTACTTTGACTCCTAGGGCGGCCCTCAACTTACAAATATGTACCCTTCCTCTTTCTCATAGAGATTGTGCTTTCGTTTGACCAGACTAATTTGCCGGTCTCAGATTCCAACTTTGCGTCTGGGCAACTCCATGCCAAGGTGAGACCGGTGCCTTGTATCTTTTATTAAAAACAGTCACTAGCTCAGAACCTCACGGCAACTAACCGCTCTATCTTTCCAGATTAGAGCGTTACTGCGATTAATCTACATTGACTCATCCTTTCAAACACCTTTCACCTTATTACAAAGTAAGTTCCTGATCCTTTTACTCACCGTAGGAACGCTGGTGACAATGCTACCATCTGATTTGCTATCAGCTATTCGCAAGTTCCATGTAGTTCCTTGGGAAATACTTGATTAATTTCTTCTTGGCCTCAATTAAGTAACAATGATCCATTTAGGAGTAATGCTTGTTTATATGTATTTATTTGATCCTAAAACCGGATGTTTTCTAGCATATAAAACTCTGTTTATGTTCTGCTAAAGTAACTATGGCCACTTGAGGACTAAGCCTCAAACTGATTTTTAATCCTCAAATTGATTTTGTATCTTCTTATTTAATGGGAATGTAAATACTATAGGTCACATCACTAGGGTGTGTAGCACATGGTTGTTCTGTTGAAGTTTTCCAAATATTGTGTTTATCCATGCAGTGATTTCATTCTGTTGGTATAATAAGTAATTACAACATATTGTTCTTACTTAGGGTGCACTCTTTGCAAAAAACATTTCTGTCCTGATGATGGTCTTATAGACACCTGCAACCAAGACCGAAACGTCAACCTCTTCATCATCTCCATAAGCAATTCATCTGCACCAAGAATTAACCATCGTACTTGTTTGACTTGGTTATTGCCTATAATTTCCAGGAGCTGATGAACTGTTATGAACTGGTTTGTTGATTTGTGTATATTTCTGTCCATAACATCTTTTGCTTGTACTTGATTTGTTCACTTTATCTCCATACATATATTTATTTATTGATTAATTCAATACAATATTATTTCAGATAAAATTACTTCTCCGTGTGCTTTTTCCCTTTACTTATCATTGATTGTTTCCATCAAAGAAAAGTCTTGTCGTTATCCTTTGGATACATTAGAGTTAGAGCTTTGCTAACTAACTCAAAAATTGACTATAAGTGAATAGACTAACTAAATCCCTTGTAGACACCCTTTACTTCAATTACCTACCGCCCAAGCCTACAAGGGTCTATTGGGTTACCCATTTCCTTTCGCATCCCAGAAGTGAAGCATCCATCACAACTGTGAAATCTAATTGGGGAAGGGATAGAAGTCTGCCGTTGACCCAATCGTGGTTTGTTAAAAACCACAGCAGGCCCTTCGCAGTTCCTTCCGAGATCCGAAGCACTTAGGTGTGATTTCCCCGATACTGTGCCCATCGGAACTACAACTCCCATTGCAGAGGCTGCATACGCAACCTGATGTACTAGTTGCTTACCTTCGGTAACGATGTATCTGGTAGAGATGATTCTAACCGCAGATTCCTTCATGTAGAATTATCCCCAGGCGTGAAACTGGATCAGTAAATTTTCTACAACAGCGTCCCTGCACGCTGGGGGCAGGCGATATCATGCGACTCCGCCCAAGCGTCGTCCACGTACGTGACGTCAGCGAGGTCACATAAGACCCGCCCGGGTCGCCTACGTCAGTTTTCTTTGGAGAACTTTTCCGCACCACAACGCGGAACCACCAGATAAAAAACTGTGGAAGCATGGGAACAGTGTGTGAAGAGCAGAAAAAATTGGAAAGAAACAGTGACTAACAACACCACCAGAGTAGTGTCAACACCGCAGAACCCAAAGGCAGGGAAAGAAGAAAGAACAAGCAGAGCCCTGCGCAGCCACTCAGCCATCACATAGACATCCTCCTACCCCTTTGCCACTGAGGCAAGGCACATGCGTAAAAGTCATGGCACACGGAGTAAACCTACCACCCCCAACCTGAGCAAGGAAGGGAACCAGTCCCAAGACAGACAGGGACAACAAACTCCCAAGCCACCCCAACATAGAGGGCAACCACCCACAAGGACATGGGCAAGACATGGCCAGATGACCCGTAATCAGAGGATAGCAATAGAAGGAAGGGAGGGGAGGGAGGACAGGGATAGAAAGCAATCTCCCCAACCCTGGAGTAGCCAGAACAGCAGGGCACCGGAGCACCGGCACCCCATCCTCCAAAGAACCAAAGGAGGAATGAACAGCCCCCAGACAGAGCCACCTGTGAAGAACAAAGAAGGCCGTCACAGGAGACCCGGCCCCCACAGGAAGGCGAGTACCAAAGACCAACCCAAGGGTCCTCGCAGAATAGGGGAGTAAGGGGGGCCGTGAAGGAATCTGCAGCTAGAGTCGTCTCTACCAGATACATCGTTATCGAAGGTAAGTAAATCGTAGATCTGATAGAGACTACTAGCCGCAGATTCCTTTACATAGAATAGATACCCTAACAATACCCCCTGGGAAGGAGGGTCTGCAAAAGGACCCCACCAGCCAATACAGAGCAGAGTGCCCCACAAGGGACCAGATCCGTGGACCAGGTAGAACCTCGTCCCTGCCAGGCAATGGGAACCCCCACAAGCAGAACCAAACCGCCTCCAAAAGGGTGTAGGGGGGAGAAGAAGGCTTAAGAGGCCCATACACTCACAGGAGAGGAACCAAGGGCAAGGTCAGAGAGGCCGAAGCACCACACTCCCCCATAAGGCAAACCAGCTGCCGCCCCTTGCCAAGACAGGAAGAGCGGAAGAAGAAGCCTAGAGGACCCAAGGAAACGAGGGAAAAGAAGGCGAACCCACTCCATATGGAGAGCAGCCTGCCAGCCAGAACAGTGCCGGCAGTCAAAAGCCACCAGAAGCAAGAAGAATAGCCCAAGGCGCCAGGAAGGCGAGTAGGCAGCACCTGGCAAGGGAGAACACAGGATCATCCCAGACCTCCGGGCAGGAGCAGGGAGAGGAAGAGAGGCCCGGACACACCACTATGAGTGGCCGCACACACGACCTCAGGAAGCAAAAGCTACCTACATAAACGCCATGGAGAACAGGCACCTGAAGGCGACCAGGACCCCCTAGCAGAGCGCCAGCCATATGACAGCTACCACTACCCCACATAGGGTACATTAAATCCCAAGATATGGGAACCCTCTTTGGAAGAACTTCCGCAGCAGAGGAAAAACAAAAGAGCCATGAGGAAAAAAACACCCCAGCGGGAGGCTTAACAAGCAGCCCAAGCAAAGCAGAAGGCCTAATCTTAAGGCCAAGTCTGCACAACAACTCCGGCAGAACACACACATAGAAGCAACAAAAAGGCTGTCCAGCAGCCAACAATGCCAAATTCCCAAGGAAGGACACAAATGGCCAGAAAACACACTCAGCAGCTAGAACAACTGGCATAAGAAGGCCCAGAATCAACCCAACTCAGGAGTCACTGAGGAGGGGACGCAGGGGGACGAGGATGAGGCGGAGGAGGAGGAGGAGGACGGGGCCCTGCCAAGAGCCGTTGGATGGCGGAGTCGGCCGGGGAATGACACAACAGGCTGACATCAAACGGAAGGTTGATGAGTCACTCCCGAATATTCTCAGGGAACACTCTGTTCCGAAGCTAAACATGGCAACGGAGAGCGACTGAGGAAGCCATTGCCCGGCCCAGCACCTCCGAGATGTCCAGAGCGGAGCAGAGAATAAACACCGCAAGCTCCCGGCCATCCAAAGCATGATGCCGTAAGTCCACCTGACCAGTCTCCTTGGACGCTGCCAGAGACTCAGCCGAGTGCCAAAAACAGGAGGAGGCCCTAGCCAGCACACACTATGTGTTAAGGGCCCACAGGGCAACGCTGGTCAAGGCGAACATGTTGCAACCTCAAGTGTCCAGCCAGCGGGCCTCTCGGGATGGCGGAGTCAACAGCGGTGGCAGGGAGGGAAAAGCAGTCCACAAAAGGGGGCTGGCGGCTGAGAGAGGAAGGGAAAGACATGCCGGGGCACGCGGCGCCAGAAGGTGCCGGTGCAGAAGATGTTGAGGCACCGGTTCCTCGAGGCGGGACGCCTCCAAGCCCCCATCAAGAAAGAAAGGAGCGAACCTTCAAAAGGAAGTAAGATTTCCCTCCCGCCAGAACCCTGGTGGAGGACCTCCAATAGATGGCCTGCCGGAAAGTGAGCCACCAGGCCACCCATGCGCGATGGCTGCACCCGCCTCCGTAGCGCCCCTCGGTGGAAAAAGCAGCTCCTCCATGGGCGACGGCTGCAAACTAAGGCAGCCGTCCCAGAGGCCAAGCGGGACAGGCAAGGGCCAGACCTGGAAGTCAGAAGGAGCCGAAGAATGAAGGACCTGCAGCTCTTCCTATGAACACCTCTGCCTCAGCGACGCCGGGGAAAAAGACACCACACGGCGACCAGTCTCCGGGGAGGATGGCACCAATATACAGGCTGCCTCCGGAGAAGAAGGAGCGTCTAAAGACGAATCTGCGGTACGACCCCTGCACGGAGCCATAGTCTGCTGCCTGAGGCAGGACGTCTGCACCATCTGACGTCACCGGACAAGGTTCCTCCAAGTCACGCCACACCGGAGACTGGATCGGAGATCGGAGTGGAGCTGGAGCCGAACCGGTCCGGGGGCGGTGCCGGACCAACGCCGACCCTCCCCCCTCCGAGGCAGCCACCTGCGTGGGGGAACGAGACGGGCCTGGGGAATGACACGAAGCCCTCCACCAGCCACGGCCCAGAATGAGGCGTAGATTGCTCAGCAACCCATGAGGCGGTGCCAGGGCCGATTCAACCTCCGATGAGGCCTCCGATGAGGCAGCCGCACGTTGGGATGGACGGAAGGGGCCTGGAGAGGGATGAGGGGTCCTCCCCCGGCCTCAACCCGTAGCAAGACGAGGAGGGTCCACCGACCCCTGTGGATCCACACGGTCCAGCTGTTGCCGGTGCCCTAGCGGCGTCACCTCCGCCTTAGACAGGACCACCCTGTCAAAGGACCGAGAGGTACTCGAGGATGCGACCCGAGCCCTGGCTACCTCACACGACACCACAGTGACTCTTGCAGGAGTTTGTGGTGAGACAGAGATGTCATGGCCTGAAGGAGGTGCCACGGAGGAGCCGCACCCCAACAGCACCACATCCTCCAAGCCTGGATTCGAACCAGTCGGTGCCGGGGCGGAGCCACCAGCGGCGCCACAGAGGGCCCTGCCCAGGGCGAGGGATCAACTGACGCCCCAGGAGGGGAAGGGGGAGGAGATGCCAGAAAGGCCTGCAAGGCCGCTGCGTATGTCTCCATTTGGACTCTCAACCCCCCAACACCGGAAAACGGTGGATAGGACGACACACGGGGCCGCATCACCCGCAGAGAGACCACACCCCCGGCAGGCTGAAACCAGCCCCTGGGGACAAACTGCGACACTTACCCACTGGGGAGCAATGCTCACGTGACATCGGAGAAAGGCATGGCCATGGCCGTATCTGAAACAGTCCCCCAATGCATACCAAAGGGAGGACGCCAATCTGAAGAGACTTGCCGAGAGAATTTTCATCTGGCGCTCCCGCCTCAACTTCGGCTTCAACTAATGGCACGCCGCGCAGTGTTGCCGTGATCCTCCCCAAACACCACATACAAATGAGGTGCGTGTCCGTCGCCGACTTGAGATGCCCACAAAACGTACAAGTTTTGAAGCCCAAAGGCATTCGCACACTGTTCTGCCAAAAGAAATGGAAGAAAAGGGGCCCTAAACAGGCCCGTAGCAAGGACCGGATCCGCGTTGCATGCAGGAAAGGAAATAACTTACGTAGGTGCGCCGAGGCGGGTTTTATATGACCTCATTGACGTCACATACGCGGACGATGCCTGGGCGGAGTCGCATGATGTCACCCCGCCCCCGGTGCGCAGGGATGCTGTGGCAGAAAAGTTTCCAGATCCAGTCTCACACCTGGGGATAATTCTACGTGAAGGAATCTGTGGCTAGTAGTCTCTATCAGATGTGTCTTACCAACAGGAAGCAGGAGTCTCAATAGCCTCAGAGTCAACCTCACCGAAACCCAAGATAGAGGCTAAAATATCAGAATCATAACTTGATTATCCTGGACTCGCTGCTCAGGAGGATAAGCTTGAAACTGCACTGTGTCCAAAACAGCTCAGATGAAAGGGAACATCTGAGAAGGAGTCAGGGGTGACTTCGGCCAGTTTATAGAGAATCCCAATTAATGCTGGAGGCTCGCCATTGTCTGAAGGTGGGAGACGACTGCCCGGGGTGGTAACACCTTCAACAGCCAGTCGTTGAGGTAGGGGAAAACTTATACCCCTAACCTGTGCAGATGAGCTGCAACCACCACCATCACCTTGGGTAACATCCGAGGGGCACTGGTAAGACTGAAGGGGAGCATGGTAAACTGAAAGTGCTCGCGGCCTACCTTGACCCGCAGGTAAAGCCTGTGGCCCGGCAGTATGGGTAAGTGAAAATATGCATCCTGCAGGTCCAACGCCACCATCCAGTCTCCTAGGTATAGGGCAGACAAGACCTGAGCCAAAGTGAGCATTTTGAATTTCTCCTTTTTGAGGAAGAGATTGACGGTCCGAAGATCCAAAATGGGCAGGAGCCCCTTGTTCTTCTTCGGAATCAGAAAGCAGCTGGAATAACAGCCACTGCCTACTTCTGAAGCTGGGACCCTTTTTATAGCTCCTTTAAACAAAAGAGCTGTAACTTTCTCTTGGAGCAATTTTAAATGATCCTCCACCAGCCGTTCCTGACTTGGTAGAATAGGAGGAGGAAAAGGAAGGAGTGGAAGAGAATAGCCCTCCTGGACGATCTGCAAGACCCACTTGTCTGTTGTTATAGATCTCCAGCCGGTGAGATGAAGACTATTTCTCCCACCCACTGGAGTAAAATCAGCCAAGGAGTGCTTGGAAGCTGCGGCTGCTCGGGGCAGTGTGGTAGACAACTTCTGGCCTCCATTCCGAGGATGGAATGTACTGCGTCCACACACGGCTTGGGTAGTCTGAGCGCACGAAGGCTAGGATAGGGATAGGGCTAGGATAGAGCTGACGCGAAAGTAAGACTGGCCACGAAGATTGGAGGAGAGGCCCAAAGATCTGGTTGTAGCTCAAGAGTCCTTGAACCTGACCAGGGCCGAGTTTGCCTTTTCCCCACAAAGGCGGTTTCCATCAAATGGCATGTAAATCAAATTGGCTTGGACATCCCAGAGAATCCAGTTGTACAAAGCCAGATATGGTGTATCAAGGCAACCGTCGTTGAAATTGTCCTGAAGAGGCAGTTGGATCAGAGGATCGATGGCCATGTGTAACAGCTCAGGATACCAGACTCTTCGTGCCCAATTGGGAGCCACAAGGATGACTTGGGCCCGGTCGCGCTTGATCTTCTTCAGCACTTTGGGCAGATGTGGTATAGGCGGATAGAAGACCGCAACTCCACGCGCAACAAAAAGGGTCGCGTATCGAGTACCGCCTTGGAAATTCCAACGTGTAGAATTGCTGACATTGCACGTTCTCTTCGGTGGCGAATAGATCTAACCAAGGCTTTCTACACTGCTGAAAGAGATCTTGTGCCTCCTCTGACTTAAGACGCCATTTGTGATCCATCATTTACCTGCAGCTGAATTGGAATGCCCTGGCATTCAGAGAATCAGCCAGGTGTTGAACTACCAGGGATATTCCCTGATGTTCAAGCCATGTCCAGAGATGGAGAGCTTCTTAACATAGGGTCCACAGCCCCACCCGCCCTGTTTGTTGCAGTACCACATGGCGGTGGTGTTGTCCTTGAACACCTGCACCACTCTTCCCCAAACAGAGAGAAAGAATGCTTTTAGAGCAAGACGGATCGCCAAAAGCTGCAGAAGGTTGATGTGGTGTCAAGAACCCTCTTTCTTGTTTCAGTGTTGTTACCAAAAGAACTGTTTATCACCTTGTAAAAATGTCTTCTGTTGAATATCTACACTGGAGAAGACTCAGCCCCAGTTGGGAGGCTTCCTTACAATCCATTTTGTATGGATTAAGGGGTTCCATCCACAATCTAAATGACATGCTCAAAAATCATTTCCCGCTTGGGTTCTCGGTCTAGTTGTTTAGACTCAAGATCCCCTAGAAGCAACAATGTGCCTGCACGAGTTGTGAGCGGTGCACTTTAACTGTAGCTTTACTGTCGAGCAGTTGTTCCAGTCAGCGCGCTTCCACAAAGATAATTTATGTGGTGCCGTTAGACAGTTTTTGAAGTGTTGTCTCCAGAAAGCCTCTAGTACCACTGTGTTCTTGAATTTAGTTATTTCCTGACAAAAACCTCATCATAATTTTGTTCCCAGGAGTAGAGTTTCAGAGTTTGTCAATTCCAACTCTCAGGTTGGTGCAGAAGCATTTCTACATGGGAGCGCCCGTGTCTGAGTACCGGAGAGAGCTTCAGTGAAGAGGAGCTTTCTCCACTTATCCAAGTAAGCGTGTTTAATCTATTTTTTTGGGTATTGCGCATTCACGTTTTTGCAGCAGAGTTGAGAATCAGATAATAGCAGTGTGAGCACCCACTAACTCCAGACTAGAGCTTCAATTTTGCTGCGTGAACATCTACAAACAGCAGCTAGAACTACATTTCAAATGAATTAATGGGCATGATATTCTAGATTAACAATCAACCAAGGATACTTATCCACTTGGAGATTATAACTTATAAGACTGTATTAAAGACTCTTTATTAAAATTAATGAGTAATACTTTAATCGATTGATTTTCAATTCCTCTCATTTTTTCTACATCTACCAAGTGAGTTAAAAAAATTCAGTTCAATCGATCAGATAATACAAAACGAAACGCTTATAGAGAGGGGCTAGTTCTTAGCACAGAACAGGTAAATAGATGGAATTAAGGGGATCTGTTGCATAGAGTAGGACTAGGGAGAAGTAATTGTTTATGTTTCATTCTTCCAGGTTTAAAGAAAAATTCCTGAAGAAGAGTCTGTATCCTGAGGCAGTGTCTCTTGTTTTGTCTTTCCACTTCCCCTTTCCCCCAGACTGAAGCCTTTGACAGTTGTTATTCAGTTGTCACTGGCAGCAGTAGGAGGGATTTGGGGTAAGGGCATCTGCTCCTGAAGAGATCACAGTACAGAGCCCATGCCTAGGAACCTACGCCTAGGCCTAGAAGCACTACAGACAACTGGAGCCAATTGCAACCGAAGTGCAATAGAGCAATGCTAACGCACAAGTTACTTACCTTCGGTAACGATAGATCTGTAAGAAACAGTAGTTAGTATTAGAATCCTTACCTTAGAATACCCCCAGGCGTCAGACTGAATCCGGAAATGTTTGCGTAGCAGTACCCTTGCGCATCGGTAGGCGTCGTCTGCGGCTCCGCGTCCGTCGTCGGCGTCATGGGCGCCAGGATGACGTCGCCGGAGTACTTAGATGCCACCCTCACTCGCTAACGTGAGTAATTATACACAGCTTTTTCCGCGGAAGAAACACAGAGCCATGATAAAAACCGACACTGGTGCCATGAAACTAGGGCCCTGAAAGGGGATGACCTTAACCCTAGATATCGGTTTGCAGAACTGGGAGGATGAGTGGGGCGGTAAGGAATATAATACTAACTACTGTTTCTTACAGATATAGTGTTACCGAAGGTAAGTAACTTGTGCATCTGAAAGAAACAGGTTAGTATTAGATTCCTTACCTTAGAATAGATACCCCAGCAATACCAACCCCGGTGGTGGGTCTGCGAACCAATGATCACAAAAGAAAGTCCTGGAGAATGGAACGGCTGAAAAAGCCATCTCTCCGGACTTGGCTGCCCATGCAGTAGTGTCTTGCGAACGTGTGCAGCGAGGCCCACGTAGCTACCTGACAGATGTCCTGCAGGAGGCTCCTTTCAAGCCAAAGAGTAACAAGCCTTGATGCACAAGACGAACCCATGGAAAAATGGTTTGTTTGTGCACAACCCGTCCCTTCTTAGCGCCCACGTAACCAACAAAGAGTTGGTCATCCACCCGGAACTGGCATGTGCGATCCAGATAGAAGGAGAGCGCACGTTTTGGGTCCAGACGGTGGAGCCTCTCTTTCTCTATCGAGGGATGCGGAGGCGGAAAGAAGGTGGTCAAAGTGATGGACTGCCCGATGTGGAAGGCTGTGACTACCTTGCGCAGGAAAGAGGGTTGCGTCCGCAAAACAACTTTGTACGGATGGACTGAAAGAAAAGAAGGCTTAGAAGAAAGGGCCTGGAGCTCACTCACTCTCCTGGCAGAGGTGATGGCAAGCAGGAAAGCGGTCTTCAGAGTAAGGAGGCGAAGAGGACAGTTATGAAGTGGCTCAAAGGGAGCGCACATCAGAAAAGTTAGAACAAAGTTCAAGTCCCACTGAGGCATCACGAAAGGAACTGGAGGAAACATATGAGTGTTGCCCTTCTAAAACCAATTAACAACTGGGGACTTGAACAAGGAGGGCTGATCAGGTAGCCTTAAGAAGGCGGAAATGGCCGAGCGGTAGCCCTTCAGAGTGCCCAGAGCAGAACCCTGCTGGGCAAGAGAAAGAAGAAAGAGGAGAACATCTGAAAGAGGGGCAGAAAGGGGATCCACAGCCTTTGCTGTGCACCGTGCCACAAATTTGTTCCACCTGCAGGCGTATACCGATTTTGTGGAGGGACGCCTGGCTGCCAGAATGACATTACAGACTTCAAGAGGCAAGTCAAATGGCCTCAACTGCCGCCGCTCAATCTCCACGCATGTAAGTGGAGACTGGACAGGTTCGGGTGAAGGACCGTCCCCTGCTGCTGCGACAGAAGTCCTCTTGAAGGGGCAGACGAATCGGGGGATCGACAGACATGCTGAGTAGCTCGGGATACCAGAACCTCCGTGCCCAGTCTGGAGCCACAAGGATGACTTTGGCCCGATCGCGCCTGATTTTCTTCAGCACTCTGAGCAGAAGTGGTATAGGCGGAGAGGCGTACAACAGACCGCAACTCCACTCGCGACGAAAAGCGTCTCCGAGCGAGTGCCGCCTTGGAAATTTCAACGCCAGAACTGATGACATTGCGTGTTCTCTTCTGTGGTGAATAGATCTAACCAAGGCTCTCACCACTGCTGAAAGAGGCCTTGCGCCACGTCCGAGTTCAGACGCCATTCGTGATCCATCATGCACCGACGGCTGAGTTTGTCCGCCCTGGCGTTCAGGGAACCTGCTAGGTGTTGAACCACCGGGGTCACGCCCTGATGTTCCAGCCACTGCCAGAGGTGCAGAGCCTCCTGGCATAGGGTTCACGACCCCACCCGCCCTGTTTGTTGCACTACCACATGGCGGTGGTGTTGTCCGTGAACACCTGCACTACACTACCCCGGACAGAGGGGAGGAATGTCTTCAGTGCAAGCTGGATCGCCCGCAGCTCCAGAAGGTTGATATGGAGCCGGGACTCCGCCGGAGACCAGAGTCCTCTGATCTCCGCCTCTCCCATGTGCCTCCCCAGCCCTAGAGGGACGCGTCCCTCACAACTACGTGCTCCGGTTGGTGTAGGGAGAGGGATCTGCCGCTGACCAAATCGCGGTCCATGAGCCACCACCGCAACTGTCTTGCAGTGCCCTCCGAAATCAACATATGGTCAGACAAGTTGCCCTGATGCTGGGCCCACTGAAACTTCAGGTCCCACTGCAGAGCCCGCATACGCCACCTGGCGTGATGCACCAGAAGGATGCAGGAGGCCATCAGCCCCAGGAGCCACAGCGCCAACCTGACCGAGACTCGGGATAACGGCTAGAAGATCAGAATCAGAGCCTGAATATCCCGAACCCACTGTTCGGGAGGATAAACCCAAAACTGCGCCGAGTCTAGAACCGCTCCAATGAAGAGGAGCTTCTGAGAGGGACACAGGTGTGACTTTGGCACATTGATGGAGAACCCCAGCAGGTGCAGGAGGTCCGCCGTAGTCTGGAGGTGGCTGACGACTGTCTGGGTCGAGCCCGCCTTCAACAACCAGTCGTCGAGGTAGGGGAAGACTGTAACCCCTAACCTGCACAGATGAGCTGCGACCTCCGCCATCACTTTCGTGAACACCTTTGGGGCGCTGGTAAGGATGAAGGGGAGCACGGTAAACTGAAAGTGCTCGTGGCCTACCGTGAACCGCAGGTAGCGCCGGTGGGCCGGCAGGACGGGGATGTGGAAATAAGCGTCCTGCAAGTCCAACGCTACCATCCAGTCTCCCTGGTACAAGGCAGCTAAGACCTGAGCCAGTGTCAGCATCTCGAACCTCTCCTTCCACAGGAAGCCGTTGACGTTCCGCAGGTCCAAGATAGGGCGTAGGCCCCCTTTGCCCTTCTTGGGAACCAGAAAATAGTGGGAGTAACAACCACACCCTACTTCTCGCACAGGAACGCGCTCGATGGCCCCCTTGGCCAAGAGGGCCGTAACTTCCTCTTGCAGAAGATTCAAGTGATCCCCCGACACGCGGTGGTACTGCGGTGGCATGGCTGGAGGGTTCGCCTCGAAGGGGAGGGAGTAGCCCCTTCGGACGATTTGCAGCACCAACCTGTCCGATGTGATGTTGCGCCAGTGGAGGAGGTGATGGCGAACCCTGCCCCCCACTGGCGTCACGTGGGCCTGAAAGTTCGGACTAGGAGGGTTTTGAGTCAGATGCTGCGGGGTGGATGTGGACTGGCCTCGCTGCTGTCCCTGTGCACCGCCACGGCTTTACCACATCCGCCACCGTGCTAGATGTTAGTCTGCGGCCTGGGGCTGGCAGGACGTGTGGGGGCGCCCCTTCCTTGGCCACGAAAGGAGCGAAAGACAGCAGGTTGCTGGCACGGGGCCGACAGGCCCAAGGACTTGGCCGTAGCCCTGGAGTCCTTAAAGCGCTCAAGCGCACTGTCTGCCTTGTCGCCAAAAAGGCCACGGCCATCAAACGGCATGTCCATAAGGGTGTTTTGGACATCAGCCGAAAAGTTGGCGGACCTCAGCGAGGCGTGGCGACGAATCGCCACCGTCGTTACCATCGCTACCTAGCGAGTCTGTTGTATCCAGCCCACATCGGATGGAGAACTGTGCCGCATCTCGACCCTCCGCAAGGGCTTGGGCGAGTTTAGTCCGGGGCTCCTCTGGACATTGTGGCAGCACATCCGCGACCGTGTCCCACAGAAAGTGGGTATAACGGCCCAAGAGGCACGCGGTGTTAATGGACCGCAACCCCAAACTCAGTGAGGAGAACATCTTCTTGCCATACTGTTCGTACCTCTTGGATTCCCGATCAGGCGGAGTCGTTGGGAATGCGGTCAGGGAATTGGAGGCCTGTATGACCAGGCTCTCTGGGGTGGGGTGGGTGGACAGGAAGCAAGGGTCGCCCGGAGCCCGGCGGTGGTGTCTGGCCACGTTCCTATCTACACTAGGTCCTGTAGCGGGCCTGGACCAGGTGCCCAAAAGAACGTCAGATAAGGCCTCATTAAAAGGCAACAGAGGCTCCAAAGAGCTTTCTTGGGGTTTAAGGAACTCAGTGAGGAGGTTAGTCCTCACGGCCGCGACAGGGAGTTCAAGGGATAAGGCCTTGGCCGCCCACGTCAACACCACACTATAGGCAGCCCCCTCCTTCGAAGCTACGGTAGGAGGGGGGACAAAACCAGTGTCTGGCGAAGTGTCCAGACTACTGGCATCCCCTAGCTCACCTGCCCCGTCCTGATAAGGCTGGCAGACCCCTCACAATCCGCCTCGCCACCCATCTCCTGGTACTCAGGGTCAAATGATGGGGCCGGGTCATAGAAGTTGAAATCTCCCCTCGGCATTGAGAGTGGCGTCAAGTGGCGCTGCACCAGTGCCGAACCCAGATTGAGGGGAGGACCGGGGACGACGTCATCCTGGAACAGCGCCGGCGGCGACACCCTGGGGGCCGACGCCAGCGAGGTCGTAAGGTCGACCGGCAACGACCCGATCCGGAACCGGATCCGGCAGGGCCCTGTGGCATCTGGACCGAAGTCGTCAACGGCGCCGAGGCCGAAGCACCCAATGGCGCCAGGGCTGAAGCACCCGGCCCGCTTGGGCTCCCAGTCGGGGCCCTTTGGCCCGAAGGCGCCGCGGAACCCGACGGAGGAGTGAGCGACCTCATGGCAGTGAGGAACACCTCGATCTCCTCCAGCGTCGCTTGCTGCCCAGGGACCGGTGGGTATGGAGCAGGCTGGAACGCCTGCGGCTCCGGCGGAGCAGCGTGGGAGGTGTCGCTCAAACCCTCGGCCGGGTCGCGCGAGCGTCGGCGGGAGTCGGAAGAGCGATGTCGCATCTTCGACTTCTTGTGCCTCTTACCTGAAGACTTGGAGCTCGAGGAGTGGTGTCAATCCTCCGAGCCGTGATGACCCCGGCCCCGCGACCGGTCCCTCGACCTCCTTCCGGACCAGGACCTCGAACAGCGCCGACTGCCGGAGCTCGAGGCGCTTGCGGGACCGCTCCCGCCTAGCCTTCGACGTCAAGGCCCGGCAGTCGGGGCACGACTTGTCATCGTGATTCGGCCCCAGGCAATGAAGACACCGGCGATGGGGGTTGGTAACCAACATCAGTCGGCTGCAGTCAACCAGGGCTTAAACCCGGGCATCCCTACCGGCACTGTCGGAGTCGTTCGACTTCGAAAAATGATCAAAAATGATCCAAAAAGTTTAGTCAAAGAGTGACTAAGGGTACCACTATTCCCGGATTGGCGCTTGCTGGTGCGGAAAAAATAGGAACTGACGTCAGCGCGCGAGGGAGGCGTCTAAGTACTCCGGCTATGTCATCCCGGCGCCCACGACGCCGACGATAGACGCGGAGCAGCAGACGACGCCTTACGACACGCAAGGGTACTGCTACGCAAAAGTTTACGGATCCAGTCTGACGCCTGGGGGTATTCTAAGGTAAGGAATCTAATACTAACCTGTTTTATTTCAGATATGAGGATCGCAGCAGAAAAATAGGACAGCCTGACCTCCAGAAGGATGTCCGTGAGGAACACTCCATAGGAGTGTACCAAGGCTAAGGCAGTCACCCCATAGCCAGCAAATACCCCACATTGGCTAAGTCTCAACCCCTTTGAGGGGGGGCCTCTCGGGCAAAACACACATTCAGAGGAGTGGAAGGATGACAGAACCAGCCATCCGGCTGTACTGAACGAATACTGAAATGGCGGAACAACCGCTTACACTATCCGGGCACTATGCAAGAATCCGGGTTTTTTTGTTGTTGTTTTTTTTGTTTAAGAAATCAAACCAACAAGGCAATATCTCCTATGCAGAAAACAAACATAAGGCAGGAAGTTGTGCCACAAGATTTACGGTAGCCCAGACAAGAGGCAGGAGACCACCGAATCTGCGTGGTGGTCAAAAAGGTTGGCGCCATTGGATGGCAGATCTCTAAGAGCATCCCGAACATTGTCTGGGAAACGACTGTCGCACAGCCATGCATGGCGGTGCAAAGCCACAGACCGAGCAAGAGCCCGTCCCACTGAGTCAGTTGTGTCAAGGGAAGAGCGGAGGGAAAATTGCGCCTCTCCCCTGCCATCATGCAGAAGTGGAAGTAATTCTACCTGCAGCCCTTCTGGAATAGAAGGAAGAAGGGTCTCGACCAAGTCCAAAAGGGCAGAGGATGAGAACACGCAAGCTGTATTTAATGCACAGATGCAAGCACTGGCAGAGGCGAAAAGCTGGTGAGCACACGTGTCCAACCCCCTAGACTCCCTGGTGGGAGGTAACAGTGGCAAGGCGGAGGAACATTGTAAGTCAATAGCCCCCTGAACAACTAGGCCCTAAGCTCTAGGGTGAAGAGACAGGCAGAGTGGATCATACAGGGCAGGACAGTGTCGACGAGCAATGGCCCGATCAACAGGGTGACCGGCGGAAGGCCTCACCCATGTGCCAAGCATCATGTCAAACAAAGATGCCCCAAGGGTCAGCAAATGCTCCACTTCAACAGGCTCCATGTGGAGAAGATCCAGCAAAGGATCAGAAGGCAGGGAAACCACAGGCGTCTGAAAACAAAGAATAGCTGCCGCCCTGTGAATAGCCTGTGTGTAGGCAGCACTAGCCTCAGTTGCCATCTGGGGAGGTGACAATAAACCATCGATACGAGACAGTTGGAGACTAATCCATCCAATATACAGCAAAAATGAAGGAGCAGGAGGCTAATCCGAAGGCCACGCAACACTAGGTACCTGCACCATGGATTGAAATGACCTCAGATCTGGGGAGTCCAGAGAAGAAGGTCAACCTCTTGCACAAGAGGAGGCGTAGGCGCCGACACCTGCGCCGGCCAACGCTGTTTGGGAGTTGCATCAACATCCGATGAGTCAGGAGTAACACCAACCTTGTGCAAAATAACATAGACACCGGCGTCGACCGACGCCGAGTCGGAGTCATCTGGACATCGACGACCTACAAGGGGGACTCTGCCTGGGCGCAGTCCGACGTCGACCCCACTGCAACATATGGGGAGGAAACACGTTGACATTGTGTCTATCCCGGCACTGACTCCGACGTCAGCGCAGGAAGCTGTGCACAGCTATGCAGTGGCTGAAGGGGTGGGCTGGACGGGTGACTGGGAGGGCCCTCTGGGCCGTGTCCCGTCGGTGTCGTATCGGCTCTGGAACCGGAGTCGATGCACACAGCCGGAGCCGAGGACGAATCCGCCGGCGAGGACCTAACAAGAGTGCCTTCCACCTCTATGGGACCCAAAGGCGCACCAGGGAGAGAGGGTGACCCAAAGTAGGAGTGGAGTGCTTTGGAATAAGCCTCCATTTGGGCCTGCCTCGATCCGACACCGGGAAAGGGAGGGTACGGAGGAGGAGACTGCCAGTCGTCGTGCCTGGCAGGGAGCGAGAGAAACAGGCGCCAGCATCACGTGTATTTAGGAAGACCTCCGCGACTTACGCTTGTGCTTACCCACCTGTGAACAACGTCTGCGGGAATAACCTCGGGAAGGTATACAACGGTTACCACAGATTTTTTAGAACGCGGTACCGTTACCACGCTACTTTTACCACGCACGTCGTTACAACGACATGCGCTGGGGGACGCTCCAGGATAGTAAATACTTTAATTTACTATCCAACTCCTTTCCCTAGAGTTCACGGGGACTGGAGTTGGAATAGTAAATTAAATAATTTACTATCCAGCGCCCCTCCACGCAAGTCGTTGTAACGACTTGCGTGGTAAAAGTAGCGTGGTAACGGTACGCGTTGTAAAAGTACGCGTGGTACCGTCATACATCCCCTCAGGAATGGGCTCGATCCCAAGAGGTAAAGCGGCGACGTGAAGGTGCAGGACTGAACAGCCGAGGAGCCAGCAATTTCATACACTCCGTCAAGGACTTAGGTTTCATTCATTGACAAGCGTGGCACTCTTTGGAGTCGTGGTGCACTCCTAGGCACCACATACAGATGGCGTGTCGGTCCGTTACAAACATCTGACATGCACAGGTCTCACACGCCTTAAAGTCCAAGGGCATTGCACACTGTTCCGTGATGCTGAAGGCTTCGAGAAGGCCCCAAAAACTTGTTAAGAAACCGCTGTTTTTCCAGGATCCGTGTTGGGATGCGGAAAAGAAGAAAACTGACATCAGAGCGCTGGGAGGGGCATATATGGCTCCGCTGACGTCATGTCCGTGGACGACGTCAGGGTGGCGCAGTGCGGAACCACCTCTATTGCACCTTATTGCAATAACACAAGAACCTCTTGCTGTAGAAGCAACAAATGGTCCTCCAAACACCCGCCCTGGCGAGGACGGTAAGGAGGAGGAAACTCCCGGAAGGGAAGGGCGTATCCATTTACCACAAGATTCAAAATCCAAAGGTCTGATGTTATAGATTTCCAATCTTGTAGAAAATGGGACACCCGATCCCCTACAGGACCAGCATGCTCCAAGATGGGGGATCTAGGGCTGCTTTCCAGAGACACCAGTGGCAGGGGCAGAAGAGGAAGAAGAGGATGAGGAGAGATGACTGGCTGCATCCCGCTAACAACCTCTGTTCTTCCCTCTGTAAGTTTTGTTCTGGAGGTTCTGCTGATGTAACTGAGGTTACTGATGGCCTCAAAAGAAAGACATCCTGCCAAAGCCACAATACCTTTTAAAACCAAATCCTCTAGATTGGGATTGGAGACCTAAAGATTTAGCCGTAGTCCTACTGTCTTTAAATCTCTGCAGCACAAACAGCTTTTCCCCCAAAAAGCTATGACCCATCAAAAAGGGAAGACCCAAAAGAGTATTTTGAACATCAGGAGAGAAACCTGAAGACCTAAGCCAGGAATGCCTTCTTGTAGATACAGAAGAGCCCATCACTCTTGCCACTGAATCAACAGTGTCCAATCCAGACTGTTTAACCTGACGAGCCGCTGCCTGGGTATCGAACACAATCTCCTGAAAAGGTATCCGATCATTTTTCCGGCAACTTTGGAATTAACTGCTTTGTAGGGCTGGGAGTAGTTTGCGAAGTAGCGCTATGCATAGCTACGCAAAGTGCTCCACAACTCCAAAATAGGCTCAGTTAAAGCTTAATGAAATGGCAAATGAGGCTCAACCACAGAGGAAGGAGAATCTAAAACCTCTGCTAGAATATTCGGCCTAAAATCAGCAGTGGGAAGCTGAAGATCTAAAAGTTCAGCTGCCTTTCTAATAACCGCATGATAAGGCGCAACATACTGCGAGGGTAAAGATTTAGGTGATGAAAGCTCCCATTCTTGGGAAGTATCCAATTCACTTGCCTCCTGAAGGCCTTCAAACTCATCTTCCTCAATCTTGCCTTCCTAAGCCTCATCCTGTTGATACTCCTCTTATTCAAGAAACCTATGCGCCTCTCTCCTACACCTTATCTTTAAGACAGGATCCAACATCAACAGAGCCATGCATTGCACCAAAGAAACAGGCACCGGCGTCGAAAGCACACCTTCAGACGCGGGCTACGGCGCCAACCGAAGCCAGGCAGAAGAGCGACCTCCAGAGGGAGCTGGAGACTGAGAGACCGGCATCGAGAACCTCGGAGCCGGAAAGTGTTATCGCCATAAAAGGCATGAAAGGTGCCTGGGCATAATATTGAGGAACGTCCAAATTAAATGTGAGTGGCCCCACGGGCCGAAGGCACACCGGTATGGTAGGTTGCCTTTGCAACCACACCATACATCGCGTTAAGAAACTGTGATGGATCTGTAGCAGGCCCAGGGAAGGATGGGAATGGAGCCGTATCCTGATCCTCACAAGGCCGTGTAGGTGCAGGTGAAGTCAGGCCTAAGACTGGAGAAGTCACTGGTACAGGCTCAATAGAAACCCTCGGTGCCAGCAAAGAGCTCGGCCCAAGAGCACCCTTCGGTATCAGCGAACGTGCCTGAGAACCTGAGGGCGTCGGAGAACGTGCCGGATAAGAAGAAGGTAATGGAGAAATGACATCTCTAGTACGATGTCTTGGAGCTGGTGAGGGTGATCTCGAAGCGCTACCCTTTGGTGAATTACTTCGAGAACAATGCCTCCACTTCTTCTTGTGCGACTTCGAAGCATGCAAAGTCGACGACTTCGACCTTTTACGACATATTTCCTCCTTCCTTGCCTCTGCCATGAACAACTTGGCCTCACGCTCCTTCAAGGCCTTTGGGTTCATCTTCCGACAGCTGGTATAACCATTGACGTCATGGTCGGATGAGAGGCACCACAAAGAGTCGTCGTGGGGGTCCATGATCGACATATGACCCCCACATTCTCTACAAGGTATAAACCCTGATTCTTTGACGCCATCACGCTGCCACTCCAGAGGAAACAGCAGAAACAAAGTAACTATCAAAATATTAATGAAGAGTCCCAGAAAAACCGTTCCCTCGTCGTCGGTGCTGAAAAATGGGAACTGACATCAGTACGCCAACAAGGTCTATTTCCGGCTCCGATGACGTCAGACGAAGTCGCGAGCGGAGCTGTGTCAGTGTGACGTCCTCATCGATGTGGGAGAGCTAGGGAAAAAAATTCTGCTGAATGCTGGCGCAGGGATAATTAAAAAGGTGATGAATCCACAGGCAGATGTATCCATCAGAAAGGAATTGCACAGGTGGAAGCGAAGAACAAGTTACTTAGCTTTGGTAACGCTTTTTTTGGTGGATACAGTATTTGCCTGTGGATTCCTCCCAATATGATTCCGCACCTTATGAATATCTCCTGCACCAGCATTCCGATGAATTTTTTCTAGTTCTCTACGCCGATGAGGACGTCACAATGCCATGGCTCCGCTTGCGACTCTGCATGACTTCACCGGAGCCATAAGAGAGCCTTGTCGGCGTGATAACGTCAGTTCCACCCATTTTTTCCACATCTCCGAGGTGAACAGGTGGATCGACAACAGATTCAAAGTATACACAGTACACAATATTCAAGCAAATACACATAGTGTAAAATCAAAAGCAAAGCCAAAGATTATACGCATTTCCTATAAATCACACAATGCAAAAAGCACGAAATATTAAATAAACATGTTAAACAAAAACATCTTTAAGGTATATAAGGGTGGACAACGGGGTGGAGGGTGGGTCAGTGAGGAATCCACTGGCACATACTGTATCCACCACAAAAAGCATTACCGAAGGTAAGTAACTTGTTCTTCTCATGGATACATCTGCCAGTGGATTCCTCACCTTATGAATAGATTCCCACAGCAGTCCCACTCCTGGAGGAGAGTGTCCACCCTTCTATACCAAAAAGTCTTCCAGGACAGAGCAGGCAAAGAGGCCCTTCCTCCTCATTTCGGAGTCCAAGTAATAATGGTTTGCGAAAGTGTGGAGTGTGGTCCAAGTCGCTGCCTTACAAATGTCCCCTATAGAAACACCTCTAGCCAAAGCAGAAGTTGATGACTTGGCTCTAGTAGACTGAGCCCTAATACATTCAGGAGGCTCCTTACCAGCCAGGGCGTAGCAGATCTTGATGCACAAGATGATCCACCTGGATAGAGTGCGCTTGTGCCCAGCCTTGTCCTTCATGTGACCAACGTAGCCCACAAAGACCTGATCATCCACTCGCAAGTCCTTAGTCCTATTCAAATAAAAGCTCAACGCTCTGTAAGGATCCAGGTGGTAAAGTCTCTCCTCCTCTTTGGAAGGGTGAAGGAGAGGATAGAATACAGGAAGGGTAATAGGCTGCCCTAGATGGAAGGGAGTAATCACTTTAGGCAGAAAAACAGCCCTGGTCCTGAAGATCATCCTTTCAGCATGTGTGGCAAAAAAATGAGGTTTTGAACTAAGAGCCTGAAGCTTGCTCACCCTCATTGCTGAAGTAATAGCCACAAGAAAGACCATTTTAAAAGACAAGAGTCTCAAAGGACAACTATGTAAGGGTTCAAACGGGGAACCCATCAACAAAGTCAAAACAAGATTTAAATCCCATTGAGGCATAACAAAGGGTGTAGGCGGAAACCTATTGGTAAGGTATTTAATAAAATGTAAAACAATGGGAGACTTATAAAGATGGCTGATCCGGCAAACATAGAAAATCTGATAAAGCCGACAAATAGCCATTAAGAGTGGCCACAGCACAACCCTGCTGAGCCAGGAAAAGTGCAAACTGAAGTACATCTGACAAGTGGGCCTTTAAAGGATCAATGGATCTCTCTCCACATCACTTAACAAACCTAGACCATCTATAGGAGTAAATCGACTTAGTGGAGTGTCGCCTGGACGATAAAATAACATCCACTACATCCGGCGGGAGAGAGAAGTTACCCAGGTTGCCCCTTTCAATCTCCAGGCATGAGGGTAGAGGCTCTGGAGGTGGAGATGTAGAACCTGAGACTGCAAGATGAGGTCTGCCCTGAGAGGGAGATGGAGCGGCAGGTGCGATGAGAGGTGAAGTAGATCTGTGTTCCACACCCTTCTTGGCCAATCCGTGGTGATCAATATTACTTGGGCCCGGTCTTGGCGAATCTTCCTCTGAACCTGCGGAATCAAGGGGATGGGAGGAAACGTGTAAAGGAGTTGTGAGCTCCAATCCAATTGAAACGCATCCCCAAGCGCCTACTGCATTGCATACTGGAGACTGCAGAATGACGGGCAGTGCACGTTCTCGTGGGTGGCAAACAAGTCCAACCAAGGAAACTCCCACATCTGAAAGATGTGATGGACCACCTCCGGATGAAGCCGCCACTCGTGATCGGCCGAGTAATGCCGACTGAGACTGTCCGCACGAACATTTGGCACACCGGCTAGATGATTTGCAAACACACAAATCTGATGGTCATGAATCCAGGACCAGAGTCACAGAGCCTCTCAGCAGAGATGATACGACCCTTCACCTCCCTGTTTGTTGATGTACCACATTATGGTGCTGTTATCCATCAGAACCTGAACCAACTGACAGCGAATGGAAGGAAGGAAAGCCTTTAGTGCCAAATGTATCCCCCGCAATTCCAGAAGGTTGAAGTGAAGCAACCTTTCCTCTGGAGACCAAAGACCTTTGATCTCCAGATCCCCCAGTTGAGCACCCCACCCTAGAGTGGAGGCATCCGTTATCATTGTGGCCACCGGCGGAGGAGGCTGAAAGGGCTTGCCTTGAGACAGGTTGCCCAGCACACTCTTCCAAGACAGATCCGCTGCAGCGTCTCTGGAGATCCTGGCAAACTCCCTGAGATCTCCGTTGTGTTGATACCACTGCCTGAGGAGGCACCACTGGAGTGCCCTCATGTGCCAGCATGCAGGGTTGACCAGCAGAATACAGGAAGCAAACAGACCGAGCAGGCAAAGGACCTTCAAGACTGGAACAACCGCTCCATCGTGAAACAAAGTAATCATCTCCTGAATTCTTTGTGGAGGTGGAAAAGCTCAACACCAAGTAGTATCCAGTACCGCCCCTCTGAACAGGTTGTGCTGAGAAGGCACCAGGTGAGATTTGAGCACATTTATCGAAAATCCCAAGTTGAACAACAGCTGAGCTGTTACTCGCAGATGATGAAGAACCATCTCTGGCGACTCCGCTTTGAGCAGCCAATAATCCAGATAAGGGAAAACTGGAATCCCCGACCTACTGAGATGAGCGGCCACCACTGCCATCACCTTTGTGAATACTCGAGGTGCAGTAGTAAGACCAACCGGCCGGACCGCAAACTGGTAGTGCCGTGACCCTACCGTAAAACAGAGATACTTCCTGTGCGACTTCAGGATGGGAATGTGAAAATACGCATCCTGCAAATCGATCAACACCATCCAGTCTACTTGCTGCAATGCCAGAAGAACCTGAGCAAGGGTCAGCATCTTGTACTTTTCCTGTTTCAGGGAAAAGTTCAAGACCCTGAGGACCAGAATCGGACGTAACCTCCCATCCTTTTTGGGGATCAGGAAATACCGGGAGGAGCATCCCTGACCCCTTTCCTGCTCCAGAACCACCTCTATCGCATCTTTTTGTAGTGAGGCAAGGACCTCCTTCTGTAGAAGAATCAAATGGTCTTCTGAACAAAATCCTTGGCAAGGAGGGTAAGGAGGAGGAAATTTTACAAGGTTTAAAACCCAAAGGTCTGACGTGACCGATTCCCAACCCTGTAAAAAGTGGGACAACCGACCCCCTAGAGGACCCACATGATACGGGATGGGGGATCTAGGGCTGCTTTTCTGCGTTACCAGGGGGAGCAGGGGAGGCAGAGGAGGAGGAGGAGAGATTGCAAGTAGAGCCATGTTGGCGACCATTGGCTCTTCCTCTACAGGACTTATAGAGTGGATTTTTCTGCTGCTGTTGAGGCTGTTGCAAGCTGCGAAAGGAAGACATTCCAAATCCACGATACCTTTTATATCGAAACCCCCTTGACTGGGTTTGCAGTCCCCAATATTTTGCCATAGCTCTGCTACCTTTAAACCTTTGAAGAGCAGAATCTGCCTTCTCCCCAAAAAGCTTTGAACCATTAAAGAGCAAATCAAAAAGGGTAGCCTAAACATCTGTGAAAAATTCAGAGGATCTATGCCACGCTTGTCTCCTGGTAGCCATGGAGGAAACTATAACTCTGGCCACCGAATCAGTCATATCTAGGCTGGATTGAATAACCTATCTAGCTGCAATCTGAGCATCTGACAGAACCTCCATAAAATTTCCCTGCTCCTCAACAAGTAACTTGGGCGCCAATTGCTTAGCCGAGTCCATCAAGGCATGTATATAACGGCCCAACAAACAGGTAGCATTGGTAGATTTTAGAGCCATGCTAGAAGATGAAAAGACCTTTTTAGCCGACTGCTCCGGTTTCTTAGAGTCCCTGTCAGCAAGAGCCTGGGGAAATTTCGCCTGAAGATTGTTTAGAGCAGGACGACTGTACCACCAAACTTTCTGGAGAAGGATGAGAAGAAAGAAAAAGTGGATCCTTTTCGCCACAGATTTAGACACAGCAGGAGTAGAGAGTGGTTTACACCACGCCTCAAGAATAGGCTCTGTCAAGGCTTCATTAAAAGGCAACAAGGGCTCAACTATTGAAGAAGGGGAATGTAAAACTCAGTGAGCAAATTTGGCTTATATTCAGCAGTTGGTAATCATAAGTCCAAAAGCTCTGCAGCCTTTCCTATAACATTATGGTATGGAGCTAACTCTTGAGGTGGAGAAGCCCTTGTGGAAGATACGTTCCACTCAGGTGAGGTGTTCAGTCCACTTGCATCCTGAGTACCTTCAAATCATCCACTGAATCATCTATCTCACCCTCTTTAACGTCCTGTCTCTGATACTGCTCTACCTCCAGTGGTCTCTGTGCCTCTCTCCTTGATCAAAATGTTGGAATCGGCGTTGGCGGAGCCACACACAGCACAGATATCTCTGGAGCTGGCGTCAAAAGAGGATCCGAAGGCGGAATCGGCACCGCACAAGGCCGAAAAGAAGGCCCAACAGACGGCACCAGGGACGTAATAAACGGGGTTGAAACCCTCGGAGCCGGAAACTTCCATGACGGCGCCGTCTGCATGAAAGGCACAAAGGGTGTCTGGGCATAGTGCTGAAGCACGCCCAAGTTGAAGACCAGCGGACCCACGGAACCCGAAGGTGCTGCGGAGGGGTTGGCTGCCTTAGCAAATAATAATAATAATACTGAGCTTATATAGCGCCTGGTTACACTAGCCTGTGTGTCCCCACGCTTCCAGACTCCATACATTGCATTTAAAAAATGCGCTGGATCTGAACCTGGAGTAGGAACTTGTGGAAATGGATTTGATCCAGTATCCTAATGAGGAGTATCTAGCGCCGGAACAACCGGATTCACCAGAGCCACATTATCAACCTTGTGCACAGGAGAAGCAGGAGATGGATCAACCTGGACTGTTAAACCTTCTGAATCCGGCGAACCCCTCAGCGCCGGAGAATGCGCCGGAGTGCCTTTTGAAGAAGGAGATCTCTCTGGAGTCACTCGAGGAGAAGGTGAAGGCAAAAGAGACACAAGTTCTTTCTGACGACGTAAAAGCCTTACCATTCGATGAACGGCGCTGAGATCCATGTCTCCTCTTTTTCTTGTGTTTCCTCGACATCGACGTATGCGAAGCCGATGACTTCGATTTAGCTCTTTTAAGGTCTCTTCCTTCCTTCTTCGCCTTAGCCATAAACAATTTGGCCTCCCGTTCTTTAAGAGCCTTTGGGTTTATCTTCCTGCAACTGGAACAGTCCTCCATGTCGTGATCAGACTCCAAACACCATAAGCAATCTTCATGGGGGTCAGTGATGGACATGGGACCCCCACACTCCCTATAGGACTTGAATCCGGACTTCCTCGAAGACGCCATCCCAACAGCAACAGTTAAAGATTGAAGAACAACAAAGTAACTCGACAAATATCCAGAGAGCCAGAAAACCATTACACGTCAACGGCACAGAAAAAAGGGAACTGACGTCATCACACAGATGAGGCTCTCTTATGGCTCAGGTGACATCATGCGGAGTCGCGAGCGGAGCCGTGGCATTGTGACGCCTCATCGGGGTAGAGAGCTAGAAAGAAATTCCATGGAATGCTGGCGCAGGGGATATTTAGAAGGTGAGGAATCCACAGGCAGATGTATCCATCAGAATCTTAAGTCAGCTCCAGTTTCACAACAAGCAGCACATAACTTGCAATTTTCAGCTCCTCATTTGGTGGTTTCCTTTACTGTAAAATGCTGAGATTTACAAGTAAGTGGAGGGTCCGTGATGATTGATTCAGGGACAACAGGTAATTTTTGTTGAGAAAAATGTATTGGAAGCTGTCCGAGCTGTGGACGGAACAAACTTGTCCTCAGGGCCCATCACCCATGAAACTGAATTGATTCAATTGCCTGAATTAAATGGTCATACAGAATTAATTACATTCAATCTTATTGATGCACTGCAGTTCCGGTTAATGCTAGGCCTACTCTGGCTTACACTTACTGAACATAAACCTCGCATTGGTTGGAACAAGAGAACAGTTTTAATGGATTCATCCTATTGCAAGGAGAACTGCTTTTGTGAATAACCTAACCAGTTAGAAGACTAACCAGCCAGAAAACTAGCCAATCATCTGGCCTTAATTTGCACCTTGGAGACTAAGGATATTCCCTTGGACTATAAGGAATTGTCTTCAGTGTTTGATAAGAAAGAAGCTAAGAAACTTCCCCCCCATCGACCCTATGATTGCAATATTGAAATCAAACCTGGAACTGTACTGCTTTACAGTCAAAAATATGCATTAACGGAAACTGAAAATAAATATTTAAAGACATATCTGGAACAGTACTTGGCAAATGGTTTTATACGCCCTTCCCAGTCCCCGATCTCCTCCCCTTTTTTTTTCATTTCGAAAAAGGTTGGAGAGCTCCGCCCTGTATTGATTATAGAGCCCTGAATCAAGTGACAATGAAGAATCGCTATACCCTCCCCCTAATCCCAGTTTTATTGGACCAGGTCAAAAATGTTAAAATATACTCCAAACTGGAATTACGCGGAGCTTATCATTTGATCCAAATTGCTCCTGGTGATGAATAGAAGACAGCATTTCAAACCCGCTATGGGCTATTTGAATATTAAGTAAGGCTGTACGAATTATGTAGTGCTCCGGCGGTGTGTCAATGACTTTTTCAAAAACACAATGTGGACAGTGGACCACTTTTAACACCCTACAAGCACCAATCCAACTGTTTCCAATATTTGCATTTGGGTTGTCTTTCAGATCGTGTGCAATGTTCGGAATACTCCCTGTCCAGAGAGTATAACCCAACAGCTTTGGGTAAACACAAGATTTACTGCAAGTTCCGAAATGCACCACTTTAACCGTCAAAATTGCACCATGTATCAGTGAAGGAGTCTAAGTTCGAAAGGAAATAGTCCAAATAAGAGAACGCTGAGTCCAATCAATTGATTGTCTATTTATGTATTGAGCACTATATCGGTTTGCTGCAGGTTCTTACACGTGGTTTTTGTATGTTTATTCACGTTTTACAGCCCTGAAGAAGTTCCTCTTGAAGGAACGAAACGCGTTGGCTGGCTTTTCGATTTGAAAATTAAAAGAATTCTGAACACTTGCTTGCAACTTTGGACTCAGCGTTCTCTTATTTGGACTATTTCCTTTCGAACTTAGACTCCTTCACTGATACATGGTGCAATTTTGACGGTTAAAGTGGTGCATTTCGGAACTTGCAGTAAAACTTTGTCAATGACGTTCTTAGAGAATATTTGGATAGATTTGCAGTGGTCTATATAGACAACATTTTGATATTCTCTGACAGTGTGGAAAAACACGTTCACAATGTGAGATCAATCTTGACAAAGTTACTTGAGAATCATCTTTATGTGAAACTGGAAAAGTGTGCCTTCCACGTAGAAAAAGTTGCATTTTTAGGATTTGTATTATCTTCAGAAGGTGTAAGAATGTATTCTGCAAAAGTAAAGGCAGTGCAAGATTGGCTGTCTCCCAAAAGTGTAAAGGAAACCCAAAGCTTTGAGGTAATATAAATTTTATGATCGATTGTGTCCCCTAACTTAGACCCCACCGACTCCATGTATTAGCTTGAAGTGCATGTAACTTCCCTCCTGTACCAGCTATGAAGACGCAAATACATTTGCGTCCAACGTTAACATGTTCTCTTTCAGATCCACCATGAATGGATCAAATAGTCCGTTCCTAAATATGCCATGCCAACGTCTCTATGTCGTGCACTTTACACGTTTTTCAGCTCTGGCGAATTAGGCCTGGGTTCTGCCATCGAGCCTCTTTTTCCTGCCTTCTGACTCTGAAAGCCTCAGCCCAGGCTGTCTTTGTACAAGTGACCCTTGCCTTACTTCTTGCGCGGCGAACGGTGCTCGGCTCTGTCCGTTGCCTGCCAAGACTGTATTCAACCTTCGAATTATCTGCTCCACTCCTCGAAAATACATTCCTGTCTGGTAGATTCACGTCAACATCCTTCCAGCTGCAGAGCAAAGGGTTAGGCCTCACTGTCTATATGCAAGTAATTCATGGCCCTGTTTCCATGGTAGGCCCATGCCCTCCCTCGCACCCCTCGCGTCTCATGCAGACACGTAGACGCTCATACACGCACTCATAGCCAGTATAGAATAGCCTCTTGTCCGAGAGACCTTTCCCTTCCAGATAATACAGTTCCTTAAACATAAGATACCAGATATGATTTGGGATTAGGTTGATCTGACATCCTAGACTTATGTCTCCACTTGTAGGGCTAAGTGTCAAGCCCCTTCACCCTCCAGTTGCACGTCAATCACACATCATGCTGCTGCGCGCGCATCTCTGCCATGTGTTTTTGCTGACACTGCCGGATTCACTTCTGGATCCGCCTACTTGTGACATCATGTTCAATGACGTTCTTGTTCACGCCTTCATGCACGCCTATTGTAACGCCTTTTTGTTTTACGTACATACACTCTTATCTCTCTTCTCAGCTGTTACGCCTCCTGCATATGCCTTTACTGTAATGCATTGACTATATATATGAATGCCTGTCAATAATGTGTCGTCGCATACTTGCATATTCGCATATTACCATTGACTCTGTCAGTCTGTCCCTTCCCGAACCTGCGTGGTGACGGAACGGTATGCCACCTTGGCTCGAGCCAATATGCTAATCACCCAATTCCTTTTATAGGAATAAAACCCTTTTTGAGAAACCTCAAATATCACGGATTTTGCCTCTTATTTATTATGAGTTATTCTTATTGATTTTACCGCATAGAAATTAAGCATCGGTAATTAGAATTTACCACATTTTGGCGCCCGAACAGGGACCCCTCCCCCATCTCACGCGCCGGTGGTGCGTTGCAGGCCTGGCCCCCTGCCACAGCCGGACGGACAACTACGCGTACCTGCAGGATTTCCTGTATCTCCCTCAGGCCAACGGAGGTGACTGAGGCTGCGATCGACACCCAGACGAGGCGGTGAGAAGTGCGGAGGATCCCGACCAGAGCCTAGCTGAGAGAGCAAGATCCGAGGTATACGGAGGCCCACCAGGTTCCGAAGTTCCGAAGTATCTGCGTCACGAGTCGAGTCCGAATCCAGTCGAGTCCAGTCCAGGGTTTCCGAGGCCTTCCGTTTCCGTGCTTCCCGGTGAGTACCGTTGCTGGGGACGCATCTAGACGTGCGCATTAGTTTGTGCCGGTCAAGACAGGTGTGGGTACACAGACCTGGTCTGCACTGTTTTAGACAGTGTATCTGTACTGTTTAGCAGTATATCCAGTCTGCACTGTTGAGCAGTGTATCTAGTATTATGCAGTTAGCAAGTTACCTTCTGATTGTCATTATTCATGTCAAAATGTTTTAATGTGTCTCAAAATGTCGTGGTATGAGTGATTGTTCGATTATCATTATTGTGATTATTGTGTTCATTGTGTTCATATCTGAGTAAAGCATCAAGTAGCTAGATTTCAAGATGCCGTTGTTCTCCAAATTAAGACAGATAAAGACTAGAAAAGGGGTACTCGAGGAAGCTGTTCCCATCCCACCTAGGGACACTCCAGGGTACTTTATGTACCACAAGCACGGCCTAGATGCCGTTTTATTTCTCGATCTATGGGTGGACTACACTAAAGATCTAGCAGAAAACCAGAGATGGCCCGCTGCAGGGACATGGGATTCAGAGTGTATCATAAGAGTAGAAGAAGCATTACGGAAAAAGAAAGCCAGACAGTCACAGAAAGATGCCATTGAATTATGGCGTAAAGAATCACATAGGCGTACAGAAAAAGCACTTAGAAAAGAAGAGAAAAGGAAAGAGGATCCAGACAAGGCCCAGGAAAACGTATTAGTTGAGGAAGGTATCCGAGTAAAAATAGAACAAGTAGACAGACAACTGAACACCCTTAGGAATGGTATGTATCCTCTCCTAGCCGAAGGTTTACCTAAGGCCACTCCGGAAGTATCAAAAGATCTACCCCCTCCCATGCTCCCGACCAAAATGCATCCCAAAACCGCGAAGGACATTTTCCTTTCTTCCTATCTAGATGATGTGGCACCCGCATATGTTAATACCGCACCGCCGCGTACACCCCCTCTTGGCGGCGCCGGACCCCGAGACAATCAGCTCCTACCCCCGCGACAAGCTACTCCTCCACCTCTTCCTCCCGTTCCGAATGTCCCTCCTGGTCTTCCTCCCGTTCTTCCAGCTCTTCCCGCACCCATTCCTCCCACTTTACACCCGAACAACCCCTTCGGAGGCAGTGCCTCAGGAGGCGCGTCCGGAGGAGCGATAGGTTTCCAGACACCTCCACAAGTACATAGAATGACCTATAGAGACCTAGCACAGCAACGTACACCTAGAACAGGCGATATTACATTACATGGAGATCGTCTTGCAGACTGTAGATATGATCCAGTACCTGGTAAAAAGAATGACGAAAGAATGTTGCTCGCATCAGTACGTCTACGACGAGTCACGAACTTCTTATTAACCCTACCTGGAATGGTAGATCATCTAGATCGGATATATCAGTTCGTACAGACAGGAGTAGGGCCTGAAAGTATTAAAGAGGCCATGGCCTATCAGAAAGTGGATACGAAAGCCAAGATATTACGGTTTCTTATAAACTGTTTTATAAGGGAAGTGGATAGACCGGGTATGAACCCGGAAGACGTGAAAGCACTCCACCGGTGGGGCCAGAATATAGCAGATGGGAATCACGATAAAGAGGCCTGTGTAAATAACATGTACCGAAGAATCAGAAATGCGATAAAGAAGATGCATGAGAAAAGACAGCCCCCACCGGAAATAGATTCAGACAAACTAGAATCCTCAGAAGAGGAGAACGAGCAAGAAGAGACACCAGAGCAGACACAATTACCAGTTAGAGAAACGATAGCATATGTAGGTAAGGGAAGACCCTTCAATAATTCAATGCGCCCAGTGCGTCCAGAAAGTAAGAGAATGTTTCAAGAAGCCATGTGTAATCCAAGAACTCCTGAACACTTATTCCAAGCTACTGATAACAGACTTCGAGAACGAATGGGGTACCATGTACTCGATTCTATGGACGAACAAGAATTAGCCAGGTCAGCCGTGCAATGGGCTGACAATTCTGAGAAATATGGTGATGATGCGTTAGCACATACGTTTTTGAACCTGTCACCGAGCGAACAGCGTCTAGCTGGTACATACATGATACAACACCTGCTCTTATTGTATAGAAGCCAACATTCTGATCCAGGCCCCTTGCCTGATATATTAATAGAACTACTCATGAACAAATGGAGAGGTCTAGGTACCGATCTAATTAAAGTAATTCTAGAACACCGACACAGATATAGCGCCTTCCTATGTCCACAGACCGACTCAGCCCATGTCATGGAGAGAAAAATGTATTACATGGATGGACAGAATCCGTTGCGAGAAGTGCACCCGGTACAGAACGCAGACAATACCTTTAGACGCGTGTTTGTGTACACACCCATAACTAAAATAGAATTATTGGAAATGAAAAAATGAGTACCTAGTCATGATAAAGATCCCGCAGGTTTCCACCGTGAAATAAAAGATATGATACTTATGGGTGACTATACTTATCCCGACATTATGAAAATATTGAAAGTATTACTGCCCCCCGGGATATACGAGAAACTTAAAGAAAAAGAGTGGGAGGTGGGAGACACCAAGATTGATTGGGCTGCATTAGAAAACGAAGAAAATACTAGAATTCCGGGCCAAGGGCTTGGAGACAAAGTTAAAGCATTACCAGGATTGTTAGTACAAGTGTTGCCACGTTTACTAAGTACCAAAAAGGAAGATTGGGGTGCCATTTCAGCTTGTAAACAGAAACCCGATGAAGACACCAGTGATTTCTATACCAGATTTGAAAAATGTTTTGGCATTAATAGCGGTCTGAAAGCAAGTAGCGAGTCATATCCACATCTTTTTGTAACAAAATTAGTCGAGAATTCACTGCCCCAGGTTAAGAACAGAGTACTGAAAGTCGAAAGCACCTGGCAAGCTAACACCCCTTCACAAATGTTACAAATGTTACAGTACCACCAGAATAGAATTAGAGAAGAACAAGAACATGAACAAAGACGTATGAAAGACACGAAAATGAAAATGTTAGTTGCCCAGTCAGTCCCCGCCGATGGCCATAAGAAGGGAGCGACCCAGCCCAGTAATTCGACAGCTCCTGTAAAAGGGACATGTAACTATTGCAAACAGCCAGGTCATTATGTAAACGATTGTGCCGTTCTGAAACACAATATCTCCACGGGTAAGACCAAGGAGAGACCGCGCGTACCTAGACAGGATCAGGCCCAGCAACAAGTACCACAGAACATACAACATATTCCGCCTATGCCAGCTTCATCACAAACTGTAGCAGTGCCACAGCAACAGCCTATTACTGCAACGCAGAACACAACACAACAGATGTACCAGTATGCACAAAATGATTATCCCGATTATCAACGATACACATGAAACAGCCTAGAGAGGGAGTTTGGCTTGCCCCTTATTGAAGTTCCTGTAGATCAAGAGGGTCCTTATGTACACAGTCAGGTATTAGGAAAAGACCGAAAGTTCCTAATTGACACAGGGGCAAGCAGGACCACAATCAGTCACAATGAGGTTCCAGGGGCACCCCTCTCAGGCTCACAGAATGTTTCCCTTGGATTTTCAGGACAACCTATTATTAATGAAGTATCACAGCCACTTCCCCTTGCAGTCGGTCCTCTGACAAGAACTACAGATTTATTGCTCACAAAATCATGCCCGGAAAACTTATTAGGAATAAAGACACTGAAAGCTCTAGGAGCTATTATATGCTGTTCTCCGGAAGGAGTACGCTTATTTTTGCGAGATTTTAAAGGCCATTATGTATTAAGAAACATGGATCCCCGGTTACAGAATGTACCTGCACACTTGTGGGCACAAGGTCCCACTGATGTAGGTTGTATGCACATTACACCATATCGAGTCACACTTAAAGCAGGAGTGGTATTACCACGGATTCGACAATACAAGTTACCTCCAGATGCTGTAGTGGCTTTACTGAGAATAATTGACGAGCTCATTGCACAAGGAGTGGTTGTGGAAACCGACTCCAATGTATGTAATTCTCCTATCATCCCAGTTCTTAAACGTACTGATCCAAATGCACCACCTGTTTATCGATTAGTTATTGATCTACGCGAATTGAATAAATGTATTGTACCACAGTATCCTGTGGTCCCAGATATCTCTTCACTATTGACAGCTATTGATGCAGAAGCTGCGTTCTTTACTGTAATTGACCTCAAGAACGCCTTCTTCAGTGTCCCAATTGATCCAGAAAGCCAATACTTGTTCGGATTCAGTTTAAATGGACGATCTTTCAAATTTGCACGCGCACCTCAAGGATTCACAGAAAGCCCCAGCATCTATAGTCAAGCACTGAAAAGACAACTCGACAGTATTCACATGCCAGTTAACACTGCCCTACTCCAGTATGTCGATGATCTGCTGATCACCGCACGGAGCGAACACGAATGTGAAAAAGCATCACTGACAGTTCTGAATTTCTTGGCCGACAAGGGGCACAAGGTGTCCCCTTCGAAGCTGCAATTCTGTGTTCAGCAAGTTGTGTACTTGGGTCACTTGATGTCCAAAGTGGGGAGACAGCTCACTCCAGATCGCATTCAGTTAATTGTAAACATGTCACCACCAAGAACACAAAAGGAGGTGCGGGCTTTCATAGGCCTCACCTCGTACTGTAGACAATGGATTCCCCAATATGCATTTCTAGCAAAGCCACTCATCCAGTTGACAACTCAGGAGGCAGCGAAATCGACTGTCCTCCCTTGGACTCAGGAACATACACAAGCTTTTGAAAACTTAAAGAAAGCGTTATGCCAAGCACCAGTTTTAGCAACACCATGTTACAGTAAACCTTTTACACTTTTTGTCACAGAACGTGAAGGCACTGCTTTGTCAGTCCTCACCCAGGAACAAGCAGGTTCACACAAACCGTGTGCTTACTTTTCTAGTACATTAGATCCAGTAGCTCAAGCTTTACCTGCGTGTCTGAAATCAGTCGCAGCGACAGCTTTAGCAATCAGACAGAGAGATGCCATAGTATTAGGGCATCAATTGACAGTACAAGTTCCACATTCTGTGGAAGTTCTTTTAAATCGTACACAGACCCAACACTTGACCATAGCAAGACTGACAGGTTATGAGTTGACATTGTTTCAACCACACATAGAAATCAGACGCTGCAGCACATTAAATCCCGCCACCCTGTTGCCATTAAATGGAGTAGATCCATTGGCACATAATTGTATTGAAGTCATTACTATTACAACAAAACCCAGACAAGACTTGACAGATGTTCCATTACCAGACCCAGATCTGACACTTTATGTGGATGGTTCATGTATGAGAACAGGTACAGGAGAATTAGTGGCAGCCTACGCAGTCACTACAGACACCGAAGTTATAGAAACAAATTGTATTGACACCCTGTCAGCTCAAGCAGCAGAGCTCATCGCTCTGACACAAGCCTGTATTCAAGCCAAAAATAAGAAAGTCAACATATATACTGATTCACGTTATGCATTCGGAGTCGTTCACGACTTTGGAGTCCTCTGGCGAGAGAGAGGTTACTTAACTTCTCCCGGTGCCAACATCCAACACGGTCCCCTTATTCAAGGTTTATTAGATGCAATACATCTACCTACTGCAATCTCTATCATGAAATGTAAGGCACATACAAAGGTTACCGATACGATCTCCCAAGGTAACGACCTGGCAGACCGAACAGCTAAGCAAACTGCTCAGAATCGAATGCATGCAACTGATTTGACAAAGACAATAGTTCCGACACCATCACACTGCATGACAGTCAGGGATCCCGCCCATGATGTAATTGATATACAGACACATGCCACACCAGACGAAATCAAGAAGTGGACTGAACTAGGAGGGATCCAAACAGATCAGGGATGGATGACGAAGGGAAAATCTACATGGTTTCTCCCCGACTCTATGGTTCAAGTTATCATTAACACAGTACATAGTCCAGCACACCTAGGAGAAAAGGCAATGCTAGATAGCATTCAGCACATATGGTGCAACAAGAACTTACGAGCAGCAGCCAAACAAAAAGTGCGTACTTGCATGATTTGTTGTCAGTTCAATCCAGGTAAAAGCATCCCTGTAGAGAAAGGTGGATTTCAGCCTCCCGATCACCCTTTTGAAGTCCTCCAGATGGATTATATCCAGATGGACCGCTGCCGAGGATTCAAGTATGTCCTCGTAGTCGTATGTGCACTTTCCCGATGGACAGAAGCATACCCAGTCCCAGACTATACTGCTCCGACAACAGCCAAGCAACTGGTTCGCGAGTTTTTCCCGCGGTACGGTTTGCCCCGTATCGTGTACTCAGATAACGGTCAGCCATTCTCATCCGAGCTTGTGAAAAACATTAAACTACTGTTAGGCTATCAGTGGAAGTTCCACTGTGTTAGGCATCCCGAGGCAGCAGGTCTCGTGGAGCGCCATAATCAGACCCTAAAAATCCGACTTTCCAAAATCTGTAGAGAAAAGGGCGTTGACTGGATAGTTGCTTTACCGGTAGCCCTCTTCTATATGAGGATGGTTGCGCATTCCCGAACCGGGCTATCCCCGTATGAGGTGGTCTTTGGTAGGCCTCCGAATATGTGGGGGACGCCTATTCCGCGGAAAATTACAGATGTTGACTGTATTATGCTGACAGATTACCTTGCCTCCTTGATGTCTGCACTACAATCTTGTCGTTCACAGGTGGCTGCAGCCTTTCCCGACAACGCCGATGTGAAGCCCCACGAGGTGGTTCCGGGGGATTATGTCTTCGTGCGCAACTTCGATCGGAGAAGTCCGTTGGAGCCCCGCTGGCAAACGCCGAAATTGGTTCTTCTAACAACGAGGACAGCTGTCAAGGTTGAGGGCAGGAAGGGGTGGCTGCATTCCAGCCACGTAAAAAAGTTTCACGGACTCCCTTCGGACTTGGACTCTAAGCCCTGCCCTCCTACACAAACTGACTCAAAGCTCCCTTTGATTGAGAAAACAGCCTCTGAAGAATATAGACTAAAATTACGATCTAGCAAGTCAGACAGTTTAATTGTTTAAGTCCTCCCCTAGGTGAATCGGTTAAATAGTTTCTGACATGTATCCCCTAGATCGAGACAGAGAGAGATAGACAGAGAATACTAAAGAAACGTGCATATTGTAAATCACTTCGTAGTCACTGTATAGTGACATTAATAATTATGTTTTTTCTAAGTCTTCTGATTATTGCTGCTAGTATCTTGCTGCACATTTACTACCCTATTTTCAAGCATGTACAATCTGCTTATAATGTCACTGCCGAACACTCCTTCAGTGAGTTACCTCCACACGAACTTTCTTACAGACTTGCGCTGCGCAACAACACATTCATTAGTATGTTACATCACTCTCATCAGACTAACAATGCTACAAACTGTTGGATATGTGGCCGACTCCCTCCCTACCAGAAATACAAGGGAGTTCTGCCCCTCTTTCCGTACCCGTTCACTCACAATGGCTCCTGTGGGGCATGGTTTAGATTGATTAATTCCTTAGATTCTGACATTGCTGTTTACAATGGAAATTGGGTTTGGGGAAACCTGAACTCAGTTCTACTTAAAGTCTGTTACCCTGATAAGAAGGGACTTCCTACTAGAACAGGAACTGATCTAGAAAATGAAGTATATGGATTAGGTAATTACACAATTAACCTCATGATTCTTACTGTTGAATCCGAAGCTGCACCAGTATTGCCTGCTATGTCAGTGTTACCAGTCAAAGGTGAATTCTGTATCAGGAAAAATGGTTCCATACACTTAGGTCATAGTAAATGTACTACTGTGATCGAATTCAGTGATCAAGGCAAATCCACGTTTAGAGCTACACGTCATTCCTACTTTGTTTGTGGTCATATCGCATACATACGTTTGCCTCCAGATTGGGATGGTACCTGTTACATTGCATTCCTTCTGCCACCTGTTTTCCTAGCTCCCCCTGATTATCACAGAAATACCAATCTAGTAAACCATAGACTCCAAAGAGATCTCCCGATTGTCGACTACACTGAAACGGCATGGGAGCAATACACAGACTTCAATAAAGGTTTCTTTCCCTACCTAGGTGCTGTCTTTAATAGTAAACTCATACGCAAATTAACTAGAACTCTTGAAGCCGTAGTGAACGAAACTACTTCCGCTTTAGGCAACTTAACAGAGGAGCAGTCCGCCATGCGGGTTGTTGTCCTTCAAAATCGTCTCGTTATTGACGTCATCCTAGCTGATAGGGGTGGAGCTTGTAAGGTCATCGGGTCAAGTTGCTGTGTTTTCATTCCAGAAAACGCGCCAACGGTATATAAAGCTATAACACGTCTCCATAAAATTGCAAGTCTGATACATCAGAATCCAGGCACCTGGACTTGGTCCGGTTGGTTCTGGACAACGTTGACCGCTTGGGGATGGAAGATCCTATCTTTCCTAGGCATTGGCCTTCTCATAGTATTCAGTTGCTGCCTGTGTTTACAATGTGGGCCGGCGATTTGCGGCTTGTGCGCCACATCATGTATTCCGCATCAAAATTCAAAACGACAAAAGAAGAAAGAAGAGCAAATGATGTTACATGAACAAATTGATCGATTCATGCAGATCGATATATCATGAAGGGTCCGTAGGGGACAAGGAGGGAATGAGGTAATATAAATTTTATGATCGATTGTGTCCCCTAACTTAGACCCCACCGACTCCATGTATTAGCTTGAAGTGCATGTAACTTCCCTCCTGTACCAGCTATGAAGACGCAAATACATTTGCGTCCAACGTTAACATGTTCTCTTTCAGATCCACCATGAATGGATCAAATAGTCCGTTCCTAAATATGCCATGCCAACGTCTCTATGTCGTGCACTTTACACGTTTTTCAGCTCTGGCGAAGTAGGCCTGGGTTCTGCCATCGAGCCTCTTTTTCCTGCCTTCTGACTCTGAAAGCCTCAGCCCAGGCTGTCTTTGTACAAGTGACCCTTGCCTTACTTCTTGCGCGGCGAACAGTGCTCGGCTCTGTCCGTTGCCTGCCAAGACTGTATTCAACCTTCGAATTATCTGCTCCACTCCTCGAAAATACATTCCTGTCTGGTAGATTCACGTCAACATCCTTCCAGCTGCAGAGCAAAGGGTTAGGCCTCACTGTCTATATGCAAGTAATTCATGGCCCTGTTTCCATGGTAGGCCCATGCCCTCCCTCGCACCCCTCGCGTCTCATGCAGACACGTAGACGCTCATACACGCACTCATAGCCAGTATAGAATAGCCTCTTGTCCGAGAGACCTTTCCCTTCCAGATAATACAGTTCCTTAAACATAAGATACCAGATATGATTTGGGATTAGGTTGATCTGACATCCTAGACTTATGTCTCCACTTGTAGGGCTAAGTGTCAAGCCCCTTCACCCTCCAGTTGCACGTCAATCACACGTCATGCTGCTGCGCGCGCATCTCTGCCATGTGTTTTTGCTGACACTGCCGGATTCACTTCTGGATCCGCCTACTTGTGACATCATGTTCAATGACGTTCTTGTTCACGCCTTCATGCACGCCTATTGTAACGCCTTTTTGTTTTACGTACATACACTCTTATCTCTCTTCTCAGCTGTTACGCCTCCTGCATATGCCTTTACTGTAATGCATTGACTATATATATGAATGCCTGTCAATAATGTGTCGTCGCATACTTGCATATTCGCATATTACCATTGACTCTGTCAGTCTGTCCCTTCCCGAACCTGCGTGGTGACGGAACGGTATGCCACCTTGGCTCGAGCCAATATGCTAATCACCCAATTCCTTTTATAGGAATAAAACCCTTTTTGAGAAACCTCAAATATCACGGATTTTGCCTCTTATTTATTATGAGTTATTCTTATTGATTTTACCGCATAGAAATTAAGCATCGGTAATTAGAATTTACCACAGCTTCATCGGATTTTCACAGTTTTATTGAAGGTTCATTTTGGATTTCTCTCACAAGGTGAGTCCTATCACTTGCTTGTTAAGGAAAGGAATCAAGTTTGCTTGGACTTCTGAAGCTGAAGAAGCCTTCCAGTTTTTGAAAAAATCTTTTATTCAGGCCCCATCTTGTTGTATCCAAGAACCAAAGAGCCATTTTACGTTTCAGTGGATGCCTCTGATGTAGTCATTGGAGGAATGTTATCACAACACCACAGCTTCATCCAGTGGCCTATTTCTCCAGAAAGTTGACTCCACCCAAATGTAATTACTCCATCGCAGACAAGGAATTGTTTTCTGTCAAGAGTGCCTTTTTAGAATGGAGGTACTATGTGCTAGGGGATAAACACAAAGTTACCGTGTATACTGATCATCGGAATTTACAAATCCTTAAATAAGCTCACACACTAGCTGCTAGACAGTTACGATGGTCCTTGTTTTTTGCAGATTTTCATTTTGTAATTACCTTCCGCCTGGTGTAGGAAAATCCAAAAGCTGATGCACTTTCCAGAATAGATTCTGATTTTTCGGAACCTAAAGAAGAAAACCAGATCATAATTCCAGAACAAAAGACTGTTTTAACCATCTTCAGTACTGATCTTACAACCAAAATCAAGAAGGGTGTGCCTGAAGAAGAGATGAATCTCTGGTCTAAGGAAAATTCAGAAAGAGAAGTTAGGGGTGGTTTTCCATATCCGAGTAATCGATTGTACCTTCCCACCAAGGAACTCCAACAAAAGGCATTAAAGTCTTGCCATGATGATTTGCTTGCAGGGCATAAAGGAATTCAGAAAACTGTGGAATTGGTGGAAAGACATTTTTGGTGGCCTAAAATGAAGTCACAGATAAGACAGTATGTTTCCACTTCTGAGAGATGCTTGAAAGGAAAATCAGATCGTTTGGCTTCTCAATGGCTTTTAATGCTGATGCCTACCCCTCCTCATCCTTGGCATACAGTCTCAATGGATCTGATAGTAGATCTTCCTCCAAGTCACGGGTTCAATACCATTCTGGTCATGGTTGACACATTTTCCCAGAATGTGCATTTTGTTCCATTAAAAAATATACCTCAAGCCTCACAACGAGCGCAATTGTTTACCCACCACATCGTAATATTACATGGAATCCCAAAAGGTTTAGTCTCAGATCGTGTTTTGCAGTTTGTTTCCCACTTCTGGAGAGCATTCACTAAGAGGTTAGGAATTGATACTCATTACTCCACCAGTTCCATCCCGAAACTGATGGACAGACGGAGAGATTCAATCAAGATCTAGAACAATACCTACAACTCTATTTGTTAGAGCAGAAGTTGGGATGTTAGTGTTGGTGTGGGCAGCTGAGTTCGCCTATAATAAGTCCAAAAATTATTTTACTGGGTACTCCCCTTTCTATTTAAACTATGGTAGACATCCAAGTTTGATATTTGAAAAAGAGGAAAGATCTGTTCCTGCAGTTGAAGAGTTTGTAAAAGAAGTCCAGAGTACATTGTTACGTGCTGAAGAGAATATTGTTAAGGCCAGGAACTCTTATAAAACTCAGGCAGATAAAAGAAGGAGAGAGAGTTTCCTCCTTTTTAAATCAGGGAACAAGGTTTGACTGTCTAAAAAAATCTGAGGCTAAAACAGAATCGTAAGTTTCAACCTAGGTTTATTGGTCCTTTTAAGGTAGATCGAATGATAAACCCAGTGACAGTTAAAATACAATTGCCTTTATATCTAAAGGTACACCCAGTATTTCACATTTCATTGCTCTAGAAAAGCCCACCTAAATTGAGATTACATTCACCACCAAAGCCAGTCTTGATAGAGTCTGTAGAGGACTTTGAAGTTGACAAAATTCTAGAATCATCTTTTAGAAGAGGTAAATTGTATTATTTGGTCGATTGGAAGAAATTTGGTCCCCAAGACAGATCTCATACAAGACTTTCACAAAGCCAATCCAACAAAACCAAGATTGAAGGGACGTCTTTTGGAGGGGGGTACTGTCAAGAACCCTCTTTCTTGTTCCAGTGTTGTTACCAAAATAACTGTTCATCACCTTGTAAAAATACCTTCTGTTAAACATCCACAAGGGAGAAGGCTCAGCCCCAGTTGAAAGGCTTCCCTAAGATCCATTTTGTATGGAATAAGGGGTTCTATCCACAATCTAAATGATACGCTCATAATAGTTTCCTGCTTGGGTTCTCGGTCTAGTTGTTTATACTCAAGATCCCCTAAAGGCAACAATGCTCCTGGGCGAGTATCGCGCAGCACACTGCAACTGCAGCTTTACAGTTGAGCAGTCGTTCCAGTCAGCGCGCTTCCACAGAGATAACTTATGAGGTGCCGTTAGACAGTTTTTGAAGTGTTGTCTCCAAAGAGCCTCTAGTACGACTGGGTTCTTTATTTTAGTTATTTCCTGACAAAAACCGTGTCATAATTTTGTTCCCAGGAGTAGAGTTTCAGAGTTCGGCAATTCTGACTCTCAGGTTGGTGCAGAAGTATTTCTATGAGGGAGCGCCAGTGTCTGAGTACCGGAGAGAGCTTCAGTGAAGAGGATCTTTCTCCACGTATCCAAGTAAGCGTGTCTAATCTATTTTTTGGGGCATTGCGCATCTTCGTTTTTTTCAGCAGAGTTGAGCATCAGATAATAGCAGTGTGAGCTCCTGCTAACTCCAGACTAGAGCTTCAATTTTGCTGAGTGAATATCTACTAACAGCAGCTGTAACTACATTTTAATTGAATTAATGGACATGATATTCTAGAATATCAATAAACCAAGGACGCATAACCACTTGGAGATTCTAACCTTATAAGACTGTATTAAAGTATCTTTACTAAAATTAATAGACACTAATCCTTCTACTAATTCTTCAATCGATTGATTTTCAATTCCTCTCATTTGTTCTACATCTACCAAGAGAGTGAATAAATTCTGTTCAATTGATCAGATAACACAAGACAAAACTCATATAGAGAGGGGCTAGTTCTTAGCACAGAACAGGTAAATAAATAGAATTAGGGGGATCTGTTGTACAGAGTAGGACTAGGGAGAAGTAATTGTTTATGCTTAATTCTTCCAGGTTTAAAGAAGAATTCCTGCAGAAGAACCTGTATTCTGAGGCAGTCTCTTTTCTTTTATCTTTCCACTTCCTCTTTCTCCCAGGCTTAAGCCTTTGACAGTTGTTATTCACCTGTCGCTCGTAGCAGTAGGAGGGATTTGGGGTAAGGGCATCATCTCCTGAGGAGATCGCAGTACAGAGTCTGACATGTGGAGCCCAGACTCCGCCGGAGACCAGAGGCCTCTGATCTCCGCCTCTCCCATGTGGTTGCGCCTTTTGAGGTTTTGTCCTGGACCACCAAGCTCCATGGGGTAGTCCTGACTGCCACCATAGGAAACTCGAGGCCTAGGGCCTCACCTGCCCTACGCAACACCACAGCATAGGAGGCTTCCTCCTTCGTAGCCACGGGGGGAAGCATACAAAGGTTTGGGGCGGTATCCAGACCACTGGCATCATTCAACTGCTCTCTCCAGTACGGCTCTTCAAGTTAGTCTTTCTGAGGATCAAAAAACCCCTTCCAGTCCTTCTCACCCTCCACTGGCTGCCACTCAGTGTGGTAGGAGACGCCAGGGATGAACAGTGGAATGAAAGTACCCTCTGGTGCCGGTACTGAAGTAGGTTGACGTCAGTCCAGGGCTGTGTCCAAGTCGGGGGTGAGGCCAGGGTCGACACTGGGTGGGGATGAGGCTGGCATCGGTGGCGTCACCACTGGGAATGGGTGCCAGGGTAGGTACCGCGAGGTCAACCTGCACCGTTCCAGATCAAGGCCTGGATACAAGGGGTCCATGGAGCGCTGAGGCCGGAGCTACCGGCATCGAAGGTTTAGAGTCCTCAGCTGAGTCCGCGGGGCCCAAAGGTGCACCAGCGGACTCTGGCTGCCCAAAGATGGAGTGGAGGGCTTTGTAAAATGCATGAAGCTAGGCAGGGGATGTTAGGGCTCCCAGAAAAGGAGGGAAGCACAGAGTAGTCCCTGCGGGCTCCGAGGATAGAGCCGGGGAGTGGCGATGCTGCGGGTCACGCGTCACGATGCCCGATAGATGGAGAGAAGGCAAAGAGTGACGATGCTTCTTCACCTTCTTCTTGTGCTTCAACTTACCTGATGAGTGCGAAGACTTCGATGACGAATGGTGATCGCTCTGCAACCGGTCCCGCGACCTTCCCCTCGCCCAGACCTCGAGTGGCATGGAGTGGACTGTCAGGCCTCCAAAAGCTTTCGGGATTGCTCAAGCAAAGACTTCGGGTTCAGGGCCCAACAGTCGGAGCACGACTTTGGATCGTGGTTGTGCTCCAGGCACCAAAGACACACGAGGTGCAGATTGGTGACCGACATCAACTGTTAAAGGAGTTACAGGGCTTGAAACTGGGCTGCCAACTGGATATTCCTTGTGGACCAGAATTCGCAAGACTCAAAAAAGATGTCAATAAAAGTAAAGAATGAGTTAGTCAAAAAGTGACTAGGGGCACGATCTCTCCGGATCGGCACTAGCTGGCACGGAAAATGAAGAACTGGCATCAGAGAACAGGGGTGGCGTCTAAGACACCGCAAAGTCATCCCGGCAAACAAGACGCCAACAACGAACGCGGAGTCAACCGACACCACCTACTGATGCGCAGGGGTGTTGCAACAACATTTTTTTTACGGATCCAGTCTAACGCCTGGTGGGCAATTCTAAGGTAAGGAAGGGCTGGTCCTGAAATTAATTGACTGTATTGAGATGGATATCTGATGTATAATCAGTGTAATAGTGTGATATATGAACAATATATGTTCTGATGAGATTCTATGAGGATAAAAGAAGATTGGATGAACCACTGGATCAAGTTGTATTCTTTCTTAAAGAAGCTACAATTATAAATTGATCAGGGAGTGACTGGTGGGGACGTTTTTCAACTTAGGAGGATGCTATTTTTTTGTATCTTTATACCTACTGATCGGAAGGAGATACCCACCTGCATCCTTTAAAGTTCAACAAGGATTACTATCATTGAGAAATCAGAAGTGCGATCAACTTTTACTCTTTTCATTCATGCTTGTCCAAGACGTCATCATTCTCACTACTTTTCGCATTTACCTGAAGGTTTTCACCTACTTCTGTGGGGTGGTCCCTTGCATGTCCTGCCAGGAACTCCTGAGTTGTATCCTGGTAGGGTTGGAACTAGTTCCTATTTGTTTAGCATTACAGAGCAGCCTTAACTCTCCAACCGGTAGGTTGGAGTAAGGGGTGAGTTCTTTTTGGAAGACCTACACTGTCAGTTCAAGATACTTCCCCTAACTGCAGGGACTTTGAGTTTTTCTAAAAAATGCTCCATGGACTTAACACAAGGCCCTAACAAAGCTTTTTGAAATTTGGAAAAATTAGTCAATCAAAAAAATGAGTTGTACTAAAGACAATTTTCTTGTCATGTGATCAGAGGTTGACTAAGTTAGTTCAATAAATGCAAGGCTTTACATCCCACCGCTGACTGACCAATGTAGGAAGCTCGCTCTGTATATACTATACTCAAGTAAGGTATAGTGTTCACAGAGTCCAGGGAGTCCCCAGAGGTATAGCAGAGGCTAAATTAATTAAGTACTAACAGCTTTCTTTGTGGACGTGTGGGTGAGAAGTTAGGCTTATTCAGAGGGTGTGTTAAGCATTTATTGTAGTCCCTCAATCAAGGACTGAAGAACAAGTTACTTGATATATCTGTAAGAAACATTAGTAGTGATAGTTTTCTTACCTTACTGTTACCCCAGGTATCAGACTGGATCTGGAAAATTTTCGTCAGCAGTACCCTGCGCGTCGGAAGGTGGCGTTGTGCGGCTCTGCGTCCGTCGTTGGCGCCGTAGTCGCTGAGATAATGTTGCGGCAGCTACTTAGACAACGCCCTGGAGCGCTGATGTCAGTTCTGTACATGACTGTCCATGCCAGGAACGCAGAGCCATGCAAGATACTGACCACTGGTGCCTTGAAACTAGTGCCCTGAAAGGAATAACCTTAACCCTGGGAAATCAGTTCTCAGAACGGGGAGGATGGGTGGGGCAGTAAGGAATCTATCACTACTAATGTTTCTTACAGATATAAGTAACTTATTCACCTGAAAGAAACACGTAGGGATAGATTCCTTACCTTAGAATAGATACCCCAGCAATACCAACCCCATGGTAGGTCTGCGAACCAAGATCACACCAGGAAGGCCTGAAGAACAGAACGGCCAAAGAAACCGTCTCTCCAGACTTAGCTGTCCAGGCAGTAATGCTTAGTAGAACAAGTTACTTACCTTAACAGTAGTTAGTGTTAGATTCCTTACCTTAGAATATCCCCAGGCGTCAGACTGGATCCGGAAAGTTTTGCGTAGCAGTACCCCTGCGCGTCGGTATACGTCGTCTGCGGCTCCGCGCCTGTTGTCGGCGTCGCGAACGACAGGATGAATTGTACTTAGACACCGCCTTCGCGCGCTGACGTCAGTTCTTGTACATAGCTTCCTGCGCCAGGAACGCAGAGCCATGCCAGAGACCGACACTGGTGCCATGAAACTAGGGCCCTCAAAGGGAAATACCTTAACCCTAGATATCGGTTCGCAGAACGGGGAGGATGGGTGGGGGGGGTTAGGAATCTAACACTAACTAATGTTACTTACAGATAGATCGTTACCGAAGGTAAAAAACTTGTGCATCTGAAAGAAACAGGTTAGTGTTAGATTCCTTTTCTTAGAATAGATACCCCAGCAATACCAACACCAGTGGTGGGTCTGCGAACCAAGATCACACCAGGAAGGCCTGGAGAACAGAACGGCCAAAGAAACCGTCTCTCCGGACTTGGCTGTCCAGACAGAAGTGCCTAGTAAACGTGTGCAGCGAGGCCCACGTAGCAGCCTGACAGATGTCCTGCAAGGGGACTCCCCAGCCCAGGGCAGTTGTAGCTGCTGTGGCCAGAGTGGAATGGGCCCTCAGCGCAACAGGAGGCTCCTTTCTAGCCAAAGAGTAACAGACCTTGATACACAACATGACCCACCGAGAGATGGTTTGTTTGTGCACCGTCCATCCAATCTTCGTACCCACGTAACGTAACAAAGAGCTGGTCATCCACCCGGAACTGGCTTATGCGATCTAGGTAGAAGGAGACCGCAAGTTTTGGGTCCAGAAGGTGGAGCCTCTCTTCCTCCTTCAAAGGATGTGGAGGCGAAAAGAAGGTGGGCAAGGTGATGGACTGCCCGATGTGAAAAGCTGTGACTACCTTGGGCAGGAAAGAAGGACGAGTCCTCAGAACAACTTTGTCCGGATGGACAGAGAGGAAAGAAGGTTTAGAAGATAGAGCCTGGAGCTCACTCACTCTCCTGGCAGGTGTGATGGCAACCAGGAATGCAGTTTTAAGAGTCAGAAGACGAAGAGGACAGTTATAAAGTGGGTCAAAGGGAGCGCACATCAGATATGTCAAAACAAGATTCAAGTCCCACTGAGGCATCACGAAGGGAACAGGAGGAAACTTGTGAGTGATGCCTTTCAGAAATCTATTTACAACAGGGGACTTGAAAAGAGAAGGCTGATCAGGAAGCCTTCAGAAGGCTGAAATGGCCGAGAGGTAGCCCTTAAGAGTGCCCAGAGCAGAGCCCTGCTGGGCGAGAGACAGAAGGAAGAGGAGTACCTCTGAAAGGGGGGCAGAGAGTGGATCCACAGCCTTTGCTGTGCACCATGCCACAAATGTATTCCACCTGCAGGCGTATACCATCTTTGTGGAGGGACGCCTGGCGGGCAGAATCCCATCACAGACTTCAGGAGGCAAGTCAAATGGCATCAACTGCCACCGCTCAATCTCCACACATGTAGGTGGAGACTGGACAGGTTCGGGTGGCAGACCGTCCCCTGCTGCTGCGACAGAAGGTCCTCCTGAAGAGGCAGACAAATCGGGGGATCGACTGACATGCTGAGTAGCTTGGGATACCACTATCTTCATGCCTAGTCCGGAGCCACAAGAATGACTTGGGCCCGGTCTCGCCGGATTTTCTTCAGCACTCTGGACAGAAGTGTTATAGGCAGAAAGGCGTACAATAGACCGCAGTTCCAGTCGCGATGAAAAGCGTCGTTGAGCGAGTGCCGCCTTGGAAATTCCAATGCGCAGAAGTGATGACATTGCGCGTTCTCTTCGGTGGCGAATAGATCTAACCAAGGCTCTCCCCATCGCTGAAAGAGGCCTTGCACCACGTCCGAGTTCAGACACTTTTAGTGATCCATCATGCACCGGTGGCTGAGTTCGTCCGCCCTGGAGTTCGGAGAACCTGTCAGGTGTTATACCACTAGGGAGATGCCCTGGTGTTCCAGCCATGTCCATAGGCACAGAGCCTCCTGACAAAGGATCCATGACCCCACCCCACCCTGTTTGTTGCAGAGTCACATGGCGGTGGTGTTGTTCTTGAACAACTGCACTACACTTCACCGGACAGAGGCAAGGAATGCCTTCAGTGCAAGACGGATCGCCCGCAGCTCCAGAAGGTTAATATGGAGCCGGGACTCCGCCGGAGACCAGAGGCCTCTGATCTCCCTCTCTCCCATGTGGCCCCCCCATCCCAGGAGGGACGCATCTGTCACCACTGTGCTCCGGTTGGTGAAGGGAGAGAGATCTGCCGCTGACCCAATCGCGGTGTGTGAGCCACCACTGCAACTGTCTTGCAGTGCCCTCCGAGATCAGGACGTGGTCGGACAGGTTGCCCTGATGCTGGGCCCACTGAAACTTCAGGTCCCACTGCAGAGCCCGCATTTGCCACCTGGCGTGATGCACCAGTAGGATGCAGGAATCCATCAGACCCAGAAGCCGCAGCATCAACCTGACCAAGACCCGGGATAAAGGCTGAAAGATTGGAATCAAAGCCTGAATATCCCGAACCCGCTGCTTGGGAGCCCGAAACTGCGCAGAGTCCAGAACCACTCCGATGAAGAGGAGCTTCTGAGAGGGGCACAGGTGCGACTTCGGCGCGTTGATGGAGAATCCCAGCTGGTGCAGGAGGTCGGCCGTAGTCTGGAGGTGGGAGCCCGCCTTCAACAACCAATCGTCGAGATAGGGTGAAACCCCTAATCTGCGCAGATGAGCTGCAACCACCGACATCAATTTCGTGAACACCCATGGGGCGAAGGTAAGGCCAAAGGGGAGCACGGTAAACTGAAAGTGCTCGTGGTCTACCGTGAACCGCAGGTAACGCCGGTGGGCCGGCAGGACGGGGATGCGAAAATATGCGTCCTGCAAGTCCAACGCTACCATCCAATCTTCTTGGTCCAGGGCAGCTAGGACCTGAGCCAAAGTCAGCATCTTGAACTTCTCCTTCTGGAGGAAGCCATTGACCCTTCGTAGGTTCAAGATAGGGCGTAGGCCTCCTTTGCGCTTCTTGGGTCCAGAAAGTAGTGGGAATAGCAACCACATCCTACTTCTGGCCCAGGAACACGCTTGATAGCCCCCTTGGCCAAGAGGGCCGTAACTTCCTCTTGCAGAAGTTCCAAGTGATCCCCCGACATGCGGTGGCACTGCGGTGGCATGGTTGGAGAGGTCGCCTAAAAGGAGATGGAGTACCCCTTTTGGACGATTTGCAGCAGCCACCTGTCCGACGTGATGGTACGCCAGTGGAGGAGGTGATAGCGGACTCTGCCTCCCACTGGCGAGGAACGGGCCTGAAATGTCGGAGTAGGAAGGCTTAGAGGCAGATGCTGCAGGGGGGGGGGGGGGACTGACCCTGCAGGTGTCCCCCGGTACTGCCACGGCGGTTTCCACGTCCCCGACCACGTTGAGCCTGAGTCTGCGGCCTGTGGCTGGCTGGACGTGTGGGGGCGCCCCTTCCTTGGCCACAAAACGAGTGAGAAGCAGAAGTTTGCTGGCGTTGGCCTAGGTCCAAGGACTTGGCCATAGCCCTGGAGTCCTTGAAACGCTCCAGCGCACTGTCTGCCTTGTCGCCAAAGAGGCGACGGCCATCAAAGGGCATGTCCATGAGTGTTGCCTGGACATCCCCTGAAAAGTTGGCGGACCTCAGCCGGCGTGACGGTCGAACCGCCACCGTCGTTGCAATCACCCTACCCAGCGAGCCCATGGTATTGAGTCCAGATTCAGGAAGGAACTGAAAACCAGATTGTTCCCTAGAGATTAGATCTGCCTTTTCTTTCGCTCCCACTGTCTTGGAATCTAAAGCGCCAGGATACCCTTTGGGTGACAGTTGTGCTATATAAGTGCACCTTACATTTCATTACACCGTATGGAGTAGCGTGCTGCGTCCCACCCTTCTGCTAGGGTTTTGGTAAGCTTTGCCCGGGCCTCCTCCGGGCACTGCGGCAGCACTTCCGCAACCGTATCCCAAAGAGAGTGAGTGTAACGGCCCAAAAGGCAGGCGGTTTTGACAGACCGCAGCCCCAGACTTAGAGAGGAGAACAGTTTTGTGCCAAACTGATCGTACCTTTTAGATTCCCGATCCGGGCGAGCGGTCGGGAATGCGGTCTGGGAGGTAGAGCCCTGAATTACCAGGCTCTCTGGGTGGGGTGAACTGACAGGAAGCTGGGGTCTCCCAGAGCCGGGCGGTGGGGTTGGGCCACGTTCCGATCTACAGGGAGGCTTGTAGAGGGCTTGGACCAGGTTCCCAGCAGAACATTGGTGAGGGCTTCGTTAAACGGCTGGATAGACTCCGAGGAGCATGCATGCGGTTTGAGCACCTCAGTGAGGAGGTTACTCGTCACGGTCGCAACAGGGAGATCAAGAGCCAAGGTCTTCGCTGCCCTAGTTAACACCACGCTGTAAGCAGCCCCCTCCTCCATAGCCACGGTAGAAGGGGAGATGATTCCAGTGTCAGGCGAAGTGTCCAGACCACTGGCCTCCCCCAGCTAGTCTGCCCAGTTTTGCCTCAACTGGCACTGCAGTGCCAGAGGGTCCTCATACCCCTCCCAATCCTCCTCATCCTCCATCTCCTGATAGCCAGGGTAAAATGATGGAGCCAGGTCGTCGGTGAATGGCTCACCCATCGGCATCGAAGACGGCGCCGTGCGGCGCTGAGCGGCGCTGGTCCGACGCCGCATCCGGACCGGGGCTGGAATCGCAGACGACGTTGTCTGGGGTCGGCGTTGTGGGCGACACCCTTGGTGACGGCACCAGCGGAGGGGTTGTAAGGTCGACTGGCAACGCCACGGATCCAGGCCTGGATCCTGCAGAGCCCAGCGGCGTCAGGATCGGAGTCGTCTAATTCACCAGGGCCGAAGCACCCAACGCGCCGGGGCCGGAGCCGCCGGCCCGCTAGGGCTCCCAGACGGATCTGTGGGGCCCGAAGGCGCCTCAGCAGGGTCCGAAGGAGGGAAGCGGGCCCTCATGGCCGTGAGGAACGTGCTGATCCAGGGACCGGTGGGTGTGGAGCTGGACATGGAGCTTGCGGCTCAGGCGGAGCTGCGCGGGCGGTGTCACCTGAACCCCCGGCTGCATCGAGCGAGCGTCGAGGAGAGTCGGAAGAGCGATGACGTCTCTTCAACTTCTTTTTTGATTGCCTCGACTTACCTGAGGACTTTGAGCCCGACGTGTTGTCGTGACTCATCGAGCGGCGAGGACTGCAGCCCCACGACCGGTCCCTCGACCGCCTCCTAGACCAGGACCTCGAGCGGCGCGGATCCGACTGCCGGAGCTCGAGCCGCTTAAGGGACCTCTCCCACCTAGCCTTCGAGGTCAAGGCCCGGCAGTCGGTGTAGGAGAGTAGGGTCTGCTTCCTATGGTCACCCCCACTTTTTGCTGTGATTCTCTGTTTTTTTTACTTTAGTGTGGCTGTGGGCCTGCTAATCAGACCCATAGCCCAGCTGTTCTTTCTTAAAATCAATACCATGTACTTTAGGTACATACCTGATTGGGTATTGGGTCACCTTTGTAAGCCCCTGTATAGTGTACCATCGGTATCCAGGGCATAGGTTCATCCAAGGCCTACCAGGGGCTGCAGCATGTAATATGCCACCCCTGGCTGGCCATCCAAACTGACACCACAGGCTGATCACTCAGCTTGGGTAAGGTGGTGTAATCACCCCTTACTTAGTTATAGTATATCTATATCGTCCTCATATATAGACACATAGTAACCTCTTGTAGTGTTGTTCCTATATTCCCAATAGGCTCTGCGCATTGGAATAACATACACAACAGTTTAGACGTAGGACTAAAGTCGACTAGGTCTCTATTGAATATGTTAGACTTAATCGCGTGTGCCAGCTAGCTCAGAGGTCACTAGAAACTTTCTCGAATACACAAGAAGGGATTAGTTTCTGACAACCATATCACATGACAACTTTGTTCCCCAAGAATAAGAAATATATCTCCAGAGTCGCGGAAACAATAGATGGCTATTTCACTCAGTCAATTGTGCATGCTTCGTTTCACCAGAAGTGCAGAGAAATAGAGGGACGGGCGTTTTCAATAAAAAGGTTATTTATTGAGCAGTCTTCTTTCTCATGCATGAGAAGTGAATTGCTACAATCGTAATACTTGCTATGAAGTAAAGTGCGTACAGTAAAAAAGAGTATTATGAAATAATACTGTAAAAGCATTTATATGGTTTCTAAGCCTTAAGATACATAAAATAGATAAAATACATACAATGATAAATAATGACTAAAAGTACTCAACTAGTGCATCTAAAATACGCCTACCCCGGTGTACTTAACCTAAGTCTAGTACAAGGGAAGAAGTAAGTGAGGTGTAGCTTGAGTTAAATAGTTTCTGCCAAGAATCTATCCAAGAATTCTCTAAGGGTCTAATCAGCTCCGTACCTTGGTTATAGAATGAAGGAGGTCTTGTTTCTTTCTCTCAGAACTCGATCTCCCAGTAACCCGCCAGGGTAGCATTGAAGTACTGGAGCTGGATTTCTCGGCAGGAGAAAAGACAGCGTCTCTCTCAGTGCGTCAGAAGGGTGGGTCGGCTTCCTTCGGCACTCGCATACAGCAGGGCGTCGGGCAAGTAGTTAGTCGATCTGCTCCAAAACCACTGTGTGTTTGTTAGGGCAGATGGGGGTATATTTACACCTGGAAGGTACCGAGTTTGACGTAAGGGTGGACATAATAACGTCACTAAGAACTCAAAGTTCTTTACACGCTCCAGGAGTTCTGGGACAAATCAATACTGAAGCAGGGGGAATTCCCGTACTGCTGAAGACTCGTTGTCTTCAAGAACTCGTTGTACTCTGGGAGCTTAGTGGAAGTAGCCATGCCGTATTTGGACTGCATTGGCTGTGTCTAAACATGGTTATGATTCTTATGCCTATATAAGGATATGATAAGTTATATCTATATAAGGGCATGAATCTGGAAAATTACACTAGTGCCCTAGATACGTTACAACACCCACTCCAAGTAGAATGTCCATCTTTACTAAATACTAAGCAGTTATAACATTTCTGAGCATGTGTTTACAATCCCACCCCAAAAATACATAAAATGCATTTGAAATGGTTTGTACACGAAAAATGAGTATTGTACTGTACGTTTTCAAAGCAGTGGTATCATTCAAATAATGCATATAGTTTTTACATTTGAAATGCTGGCTGAATGATTCAAGAAATTTACATTTATGAAATGGCTCTTAATACAGAAGTGAAGGTCGAGACCATTTCATCACAGATTTATATAATACTGTACATGTGCTAGAGGCTAAGTTTAAATATTGTCTCTAGGTATCGAAAAGTAGAAATCTTGTTCTCTAATAATAGTTCTACACTAAGCAGATTACTCTGTGCCAAAAAAAGGGTAAATATTTTGGTATTGAGAAAAATTTATTTAGTTGTAGTAAAAAATTGTTCCAAATTTAGAAGTTCTGTTTATCAAACCTGAAGGCCGAAATCAAAGTTCAGGGAACGCTGTGTGCTTGTTTCACAAGAGTTATTCTCGTTGTTAGGAGAAAACATTAACTCAGATAGTCTGGCAAAAAATGTGTCTACCACAGTAGGTGAAAGTTGGGCCATTTCCGAAAAAGTGGAAATAGTGCATATGTGAGATGCATTACCGTCAGCGTTATCTGGATCTGCAATGTTCACAGAAGGTTGTACCTGTGTGCTGCTTTCCTCTCGTACCTCACCGCCACTTACTCGTAATGGTGAGGTCTCAACAAATGCCGTCATCAGAATTGGTAGCCACTGGGGACAACATGAGCATGAGCCTTTACCGAACCAAGCAAAGTATCGACATCCATAGATACTGCTGATGGAAGTGAGAGACAGATGTCTAACACGCATTCTTATCTGCAGAGCAGGCATCGTAGAACAGGTAAGATGCAATCTTGCCAGATTGGTCTGAATGATAGAAACCATGTGGTAATCAGATCTCTTAGACGAGCCAAGCCGAGAACCTGTGTTATCCTATTTCGGTACTGCAGTGCCTGGATCGCTTGTTCCATGGTAACCTGGGTATCGCTAATGACTGGACTTGCCATATCGGAGCAGAAGTAATAAAAATAGAATTCCTGCTACGAGTCCCAAAATGAGAGGCAGACCGCCGAACACAGAGTACACGAAATTCGGAAAAATGCTCAAGACTGCTTCAAAGGGTGCTAACAGTCCCGAAAAAAGTGTCTTAAATACATGTGCGATGCCACTGGTATCTGACATGTTTAAAATTTGACCTAACATTTCTACGAAATGTACGGGGCAGTTTGTTGATAATAATGTATGTATCTCTGCTGAGGTCCTTGCAATTTGCAGATCATACGTTTCTCCAGACGAGGTCAAAGGCACAGTTTTTTGTAAAAGAATGACTTTCATTTTGCCTAATGTATCAATTCGAATAGAAGAGATATTTAATGAAGGCCACATTTTTGCCTCCTTGTCTGGTTTGCTGTTTGGATACAATAATTGTATACAACAAGTGACCCTGGATGTAACACTGATGAGATACGGCGTTCCTGGCAACATGCCACAACAGCTGTGGTCACTTAACATAACGTAGCTATCGTTGGAAAACTTCGTAAAAACAAGTTCTATTTGTGTTGCTGGAGTGCCGTGCAAGTGGCAAGAAAGATCATTAGGTGAACCCTCACAGGCTCCATGTAAATTAATTTCTTGACACAGAAGTGTACCACTTAGTGACTTTTCACAATTTGTTCCACTAAGAAATACCTCTTTGTTACCCCCACTCCAACATCTATGTGTGTAAGGTAAATTCTAGGTCGACTTAATGTATCCTTTACCCAACCTTTCATACAGGCACGCTGGTATATGCTGTAGGCAGTATTGAAACTGGAATCTCGTTATTGGTATTGTTATGGTACCATGTATTATCCATTCAATGACAGGTTTCTCGGAAACTGTTAATGGTAATCTTTCTAGTTTTTCAATGCTCAGTACCGTATAGTCTGCTCCTTTTTGTGACAAAGAGATTTGTTTATCAGTAAGGTTAAAGATAGAATATAATGACGTTGTGTTGATTAGACGCCAAGGCACGTAGCCTGAACGCAGATTTTGTAAAGTCCAGCCTAACTGTACAATAGAACGTAATAGAATATCCTGTTCTATTATATCAATAGCAGATGATACAATGCTGTCCAAAGAATAAATTCTGGAGGACAGAGTCGTTAACCCATTGTCCACTACAGACAGTGATTTTTCCCAATGAATACAATCAATTTCTCGTATTTTTTCAGCAGTTTCAATTTGCGTTACTGTCCAAGCTTCGTTGTAAGCAGCATATATACCGGCGTATATGAAACGTTTTTGACGCTGTTTGCGAGGTCCCAATAAGAAATCTCGCAAGTCAGCACCTTCTTTAAGTAAAGTCAAGAGTTGCTTAATTTCAGGTAGTTGGATTTCTGTAGCTATTCGAGCCATAGTTTTCCTACACTGTATGTCGTTATTATCCCTGGATGTTGTCTCTGGGAATATCTTGGGTCTGGCCTGTTCTGTTTGAACCCCTGTGTTTTGTCCAGGAATCTATCTTGACAGTTATTAGTGTCTGTGGGCCAGAGCAACCATTTTTTCCAATCAGGATTAGTTCTGTTTTTGTGTAAAATATGGGACACGTCTAACCCCTCATCTGTAGTGCTATTTCTATCAGGCTTAGGCTTTGGTATAGACGGGTTGTTTAAATCTTTTATCTTAGCTAGGCCAAGACAGGTTGTTTGTTGAATGGTGTCATTCAGGAACATTATTTGTTCTAGGATCATGCAGGCTCTGAATAATGATTCTAATCCCTGTACTTGCCAATCTTTTGAACCCCAGATTGTTTTTGTTTCAATGTTGTCTTTCCAGAATTCGAAACCAAATGTAGACAGTTTTTCATAAAATGTAGCAGAATATATCTGTTTTGTATTTGTTAACATATTTTTCATTCCTGTCTTATTCACATTTTTTAAATGAAACGTTTCTGGATCTGTGACATTAAACCCTGAGAAGTATGGAAATTTCTCATAAAATGTTTTCGAGCTGCCTTTTGGCGGTGTTGGACTATGTTCCCATTGATTATAAGTTAAAACATTTCTAGGTGTTGCAGATTTATGCAGATTTATGCAAATAGTGGGGCCCTAAATGATTAAAGCAATACATTTCTTCATAATCAGATGAACCTTCTAAATAATCATGATCTGTAAACTTTGCTGACATTTCTAAATCAGACATCATATTATTAATAGACTCAAGGTCCCAATCATCAGAAAAACTGCTCGGTGAGACAAAGTAACCTAATGAAACCTTGAACTGATGTGGATACTTCAAGAGTTTAACCGGGCCATAGATGTCGTAAACAGTAGCGTCCCATGCTACACCACCAGGTATAGGAATGGCTGTGATGTTTACTGAAGACATGAGATGACTTGTGTGGCTTTAGGACCAAGTTGATGTTCTGACTTGCTGTGTCCGTTGTACTGTATTTTCCATCAATCATTCTTCCCAAGCTTAAAACTAAAATGAGCCAGAGCAAGAGGAAAAGTACACCTAACACAATCCAAAATTCAATCCATGGTAAAATCAGATATATTTCTCCAAGCTGATGAAAGGGTTCTGTTATTTTTTCTTTGAATGTTGTTTGCTGGCTTTTCTTCATGTTCACTAGGATCTTCAGAAAAGTCATTGAAATTGATGAAATAGCCAGAGGCAGTTCCGTCAATTGTTTGGATCGCATCAGGATTGTTATTAATCTTTGTAGTTGCTTCTTCCATTTTCATATTAGTATAGTCCGAGGCTACATCATTGTAGACAGGTGTTTCTTGACGAACTGTTGCAATTTGGGTTTCAAGAGGCATAAGTTCCATGGCTTTGTTGCATAGTCCTTCTTTATTCACTGCAGGTTTATCAAATGTGATTAGTCTCTCAGTTTGAACCTCTTGAATTGTAGCAAGGTTTGGTCTTCTGCTACATCTTGGGAGTCCACTGGGCCTACTACTTATTATTGGCCACATGGTTGTGGTTTTACCAGGTCAATTGATACAAGTCTGTTCTCCTTTCTACTAGCAAGGGGCGGTAGTACTACTGATCTTGTTCTGTTGAGTGCTAAGACAGGTACTGCTTTTCTGTAAGAAGGCCCAAATTCCTTCTTCACCGCGATCTTTTCTCTGACCAGATCCCTAATCTTTGGAATCCGAACAGGTCTTGCTGGGACAGGTGGTTTTTCTTCAGTGGCCGTTGGCTTTAGCTTTGTGTCACTCAGAATTCTTCTTGTTTCATTTAAGTCCTGTAAAACAGCCAAACGATCTTTGATATCAAAGGTTTTTTGTTCCACCACTGAAGTTTGACTATCGAGGTCTTCGATTATCATTCTAGTACCAAACAAAAGTTCATACGGAGTGACTCCACCCAGAGAATTTCTTGGCAGAATATTTAGCCTACGTTGGACACTTATTAGATGTTTGACCCACCCATCACCTGAACCTAATACCCTCGCTGTTATAGATTGCTTTATGTCACGGTTTTTTCTTTCCACTACTGCATTTCCCTCAGGATGGAAGGGACTAGAGTACCGCAATGCAATGCCCAAGCTGGCCATGGCCTCCTTGTAAGCCTGAGAGCTAAATGCAGGACCCTGGTCAGAATGTAGAGTGCCAATTGCGTATGTGCTGATAAAGACTTGCAAATCTTTTATAACAGTTCTGGCATCAGCCGAGCGCTGGGGCCACATCCAAATGAATTTTGTCTTAGTGGTTGTGGGGCCGCATTCGTCCGTAGGGACGCCTGCGTGTAGACAGTCTAATGCTATCTAACAGAGGTGTCTGGGCTGGACTGACTGTGCTGTTGTCAGTCCCCTGGTCCGGTTCATGACTGCGATCTCTGGTGCAGTTTTGACAATCCATTGCAAAGTTATAAATTTGACCGCTCATTTCCGGCCACCAGTACTTTAGTTGTAATTCTATTAGGGATGTTAAAATCCCTTGGTGCCTCAGACCCACTCCCATGTGTGCTTCTTGAATCAAGAAAGCACTCCGTTTCCTGTTTGGAATCATTTTGTCCCCCACTCCAGGGATTTGAGCAAAAGGAACGGAGTTTGCATCAATTATGTATGTATTTCTGAGTGGATAATTTAGAGGTAACGCCGCATAATTGCCTTCCATTGAGGCTTTTACTGCTAGTAGCGTTTCACCGTCTATTCTTTTTTTAGAACGCTTAGTTGTAGCTATGGAAGCCTTGTGGACGGCTGCCTTTTCGGCTTCATCAGCCAATGAATTCCCTGCAACGTGAACGGCATCACGTTGATCACTCAGTGTATGGATCACGTGAGTCTTTCGTAGTTCTTTTTGTAAAAGAACTACTTGTTCCCATAGCTTTTTATGCTTGATTGTGCCACCTTTTGCATCTTTGAAACAGTTTTGAACCCAGCTCTGCAAGTATTCATTGTAAGACTGGACGCAGTAATATGAATCGCACACTATTAGTGTGGGGAATTTGCGATCGGCATTTTCAAGCGCCATCTTTAATGCCTGTAGTTCAGTTTGCTGAGCTGTACAGTTTCTGAGTGATTGAGTTTTAGGTACCATAGGTCTGAATTTACCTATACGCAGCGACCTTTTACAATCGCACATGCCGCATTGTATACTTGTTTTTCCACAATCCAATGTTGCGCAGATCCGTCTGTGTAAATTACGCAAACGTACTGTTCGAGAGGCAGAATTTCGGTCGGCAGAGGAAATTCGTGTTCATATTCTAGATATTCTAGCTTCTTCATATTGAGATCAAAAGCGTGTTCAACATCTGTTGCAGCAATTAACCCATTGTATCCACCTTGGATGTAAAGCTTTAGTATTTGGAATGCTTGCTCTTGTTACTGCCTCTAAGGCAGGTACAGGTGTAATGACTGATATGCGTTTTCCCTGTGCGAGGGCTCTTTCTTTTGCTATAGTAGTTTGAACCGCTGTCAGAATTTTCTCACCTGAAGTGAATTTTATTTCAGCTTGTGTGTACAAGTGTGATTTGTAAGCTATTGGTACCGTTCCACCTTCGTTATAAGTCAGGTACGTGAATCCGCATCTTCCTGGGATGACTCGGATTACAAGGTTGCGTTCGTTTACGCATGTTTGCAGCTTTGTTTTAGCTAACATTTCTGTTTGTATTGAACGTAAAATTTCTGTGTGTGTCTGAGTCCAATTAGTGTATTTAAAATCAGGTTTTATTAATTTGTAGAAAGGTTTAACCCTCTCTGCGTAATTTAGAACGTAAGTTCTTCCAAAATTCAGGAAACCTAGAATTGATTGTATGTTTTTCAGCGTTTTTGGTGCTTGGAGCAGCGCACATTTCTCTAAGAAATTGGCTGCTAGGCTTTTCCCTTCACTTGATAACTCATATCCTAGAAATAGGACAGTGAGGTGGGCAATCCTTGATTTTTTAAAGTTGAATTTGTACCCTTCAGATGCGAACCCAAGTAATATGGTGTTCACTCTTTTCAAGTGCCTGTCCAAATCATCGTATGTTAAATAGATGTCATCGACATAAGATAATGCCTCATCATCATACATTTGTAGTAATCTGGCTGAAAATAATCCTGGGCTATTCTTGAATCCCTGGGGGAGACGGCAAAATTGCCCCTGGGCCCCCATACTTGAGAAGCGGTCAAATACCTGCTTCCTGTGCAATGTTTTGACAGAAGAAACCATTTGAAATATCTAATGTTGTTTTATATTTTTTGTGCACAATGTTATTCATCAGTGCTGCACTGTGTGAATTTTGTACTGCAAATGTTTTGCAACAAGAGTTTAAGTGTCTGTAGTCCAATACTAGACGATATGAATTGCCTGGTTTGGAGACAAGAAACAAAGGATTGTTCATTTGTGAAGTGCATGTTTCAATCACCCCCTGGTACTCAAGTTGATCTAAGACCTCCCTGACTTGTTTTTTAGCTTCTTGCTTAACAGGATACTGCCTTTGTGCAGTAGGTTGATTTTTTAACTGGATTTTATGGTGAAGGGATTCCTCATCCCATCCTACATGATTTTTATATAATGCAGGGGCTTAGGCAACTGCCCATTTTCTTGCATATGTGTATTTTTTATGAATTGGAATATGATTTGAGAAGGCAGGCAAAATCATTTCTTCGCCATGTGGGCACTCCCTAACAAATTCTGGTGGCCAGTCTTTCTCAGCTAGAAGAATATCATAGCCTATGGATATCTTCTCCCAAAAGAGAGTTCTTATTTTCCTAGTTATGTCCCATTCTATACGCAATGTTATTTCATATAACTTATGGGGTACACTGACTCTGGTGTCTGCAGTTTCCACCTGATTGTACTCATTCGTGTCTACTGTCTCCAGAAGATTCATCAGGATCTTGTGAGCTATGGTCACTTCTGCTGCACTGTCTAGCACTGTTTGGGCCCACTCCCCGTTCTTGAGTTGTGTCCTCAGGATTCTCGGCATGTTTTATCTTTATGCTTGCTACCTTCTTTTTGGGAAATTGAGATTTTTTACTTTGGTGAGCGGGTTCCTTGTCTTTGGACTTGACGCGCTCTTCTTTATGCTCTGACCGCCCTCTTCTTTCCGATTTCTGCGAGGAAGTCTGAAAAGATCGAGAGGGACGTGTATCAATATCTTTATCTGTCAGGTTTTTTCAAATTATCCCTATTTCTGAGGTTATATCTTTTCTCAGAGGGCTAAAAGGGTAAAAGGTAAGTACACACTACGCAATCCTAAACACCTTAGGCAAATATCACGCAGGGAACCATGAACTCACTAGCATAACCTATACTAGGAACACAACCTCCTAAGCATAAAAATACAATTAGAGATATAAGCAATAAAGCATTTGCATATTATGCAGAAATCACATTTGCGCAAAATATCACAGAACTGACCCCAGGCCACCTGGCCTCTCAGAGGCTTACGACCCAATGTCCAGAATGTCTGGGCTGGCTGCGCAGGCAGCCAAAGAGGATTGGCAAGGGGCCTAAACGTAGCAGCTGCCCACTAAGTGCTGGGCAGCTGGAGAACTGGGCCTGGCACCAGGGTGCCTCCTGGCTCTTTTCTGGGGCTCTGAAGAACAATGCCCAAACATGTGGGAGCCTCGCAGGCTCTAATGAACACAATGGCCCAGTTGGAGCCTCGTGGGCTTCGACTACACTGTGCCCACAGGTGGAGCCACGTGGGCTCTGAAGGAAACTGTGCCCCCAAATCACGCTAGAGCCTCCTGGGCTCTAATTGGCCAAAAATACTGTCACCACTGTGGGAGCGGCCCGCTACCAGCCGGGGCCGCTCTACCTACAGAAATGCCCAGAATCGTTGGGGCCTCGTGGGCTCTGTAGCCAAGGAATGCTGCCCCACTGTAGGAGTGGCCCGCTGCCAACCGGGGCCGCTCTAACACCAAATACCTGGAAGCCCGCACTCACCGGCTGACTGCGGCACTCCTGTCACTGCGGTGGGGGCAGGTACTGGCCGGGTCAGGCAGCGTGCGGGGCTCTCCTTCCATACTGGAGCCCCGCCTTCCTCGTCTGCTCTGCTCCATCGCCAGCTCTCCTCTCTCCTGTTGGCAGTCAATGGCAGTGCGGCCTAACACGTCAAGCCCCCAGGCTCAGGGGCGCCTGGACCAATTGTAGCGCAGCCCTCGGGACGAGCCTCCAGGCTAAGGGGCCGCGTCAGCCTATCGTAGTGCGGCCCTCGTAAGGCAGACCCCGGGCCGGCGGCAGTGATTTCTTTAGCAAAATACGGGGTAGGCTCCCTTTTAAATGCGCAAGTCCCTGGCGGGGTGGGCACCTGCTAGGGATTAACGACTAGCTGCACGTCCTCGGCGGGGTGGGCACCCGTCAGGGGTTAAGAAGGTACAAATACGTGGGGTAGGCTCCCGCTCTCTAAATAAAAAGAAACACTGCAATGAGCGGGGTGGGCACCCGCGCCGATGGTTGAAGGCAGAGGGATCCCCACGCCGGGGAATCCCTCAGAAAGGCGATCGCAGCTCCGGGCTGCAGTTTAAAAGTAGGAGTGCTCCCAGCACTCAGGACATAGCGCTCCCGAGGCGCTTTTTTACAGGCAGAGTCCATGAAAAGTCCAGCAAAAGTCCTGGTAGTGTCTTGTGTATTGGTTTCAACTTTGCACTGTGTTAAGTTAGCATGAGCTTGTTAGAAGTTTAAACGCCATTTTTCCTTTTCTGCTGCCTCTGCACACGACACATTTTGTTAATAAAGTTTTTCGCCTAGATAGGTATTTTGCTTTACACGAGAATAACATGTTTGCTTATAATATCAGCCTTGCTTGGTAAGCTATGTCGGTACAGTGAGTGCAGAGGCCTTCAAGGTTATTTCAACACAGCGCTTATTGTTTGGATTGATCAGCGCACAGAGTAGACATAATATGGATGCAGCTGTGGCCAACTTTGGGTTTAGGTGCATTTAATAATGCACTGCGTAAAGCAGGAGACACACACTTGATGAATATCCGTATGCAGAGAGTTGGTGCAGAAGATGATGTGATCCATTGCTGCTGAACCCAAAGTTATTGGCCCGCCCTTCTAAACCCAAAGAGACCTTCTGTAGATATAATATAATATACTAGCTAGGGAGGGTAAACTGAGGTTCTATTAAAACCTGTTTCCTTTAGCATTTTAACATGCTTTCACCCTTTGTATTTTTTATGGAATAGTAACCATGCTGTTAACCTTGTTCCTTATAATAGGTTTGCTTGTATTAGCTAAGATACTGCGTTTGAGAACACTGCATTAGAAATAAACATTTCAAACTTGCACGTGTCATCATTGACTCCTCGTTCTGGATTGATATGTTAGTATAACAAAAGAGTGTTCACATGTTCCACGTTACCTGAGGTGTTCTAAGTCCATGTTCTGGGTTGTCTAATCATTGAGGGTCGGTAAGAACCAATGAGACAATGATAGCTAGTCTGGTAGGGGATTTTGGATACTGAGGTGAGTTTTGGCACACCCGAATTCACTGAGGTTCCGAGTCTCTATGCACAGTTCCGTATATGAGCAGAAATCCCTGCTACATGGCGCCCGATCATTGGTGGTCTTATTACATGACACTTGAGTAGTACTTATATCGGTCCTTAACACCCTTCGCTATTGTTTCTGAAAAACGGTGGTGTCGGAAAAACCTACCTATACTTACTTAGGTCTTTTTCAAGCTTGATTCTTTCAAAATGGTTTCCTTGAATTACTACCCAGTTGTGCTACGTACTTTTTGTTGTACCTTTTCCTTTCTGTGTCACTATGGCCGCGGTGGACATTCCGTAACATAGTCGCATTGCGGTGTGCAGTCATTTGCAGACTTATAATGTCCCCGTGGATGGCATGGCTGTGATCATGGTGGTGAGTGCGGAAGTAGCTTACCCTTACGAAATATTTTATTCGTGGGTGACCTTCCCGGCTGTGAACGCAAATACTACTTCGACACGTACACTGCCACGGCTGTTCCAAACAAATATGCTCCGTATAGGACACAGGAGGTTCCGATTAACGCTTGGCAACACCGACTTTGGTTTAATGGCGTCCTACCCCACTCTTTAAAAGCTCCGAGGTTAGGTCCCTTGTCCATTCTAGGCGCGACTTGGCCTGTTTTGGCTGGATTTACACCTCATCCTCAGCACAGAGCTTGTTCCATTGCCGAATTAAGACGACTACATGTAGTCGCGATTAGCATGATTAGGTCGTTAGTGCAATACATTGTGAGAAGTTGGCCTGGTATATGATGTTCACTATTCTAGTGAACACCTTGCACCAGTCCAAACAACCCTTATGGTGATGGTTGTAAAGACAACCTTATAGACCAGCTATCCTAAAGGTAGCGTGGACAGAGCAGTCTTAGGCTAAAAGACTCTTGAGGACGTGTATAGCCAGCTGTTTTACCATATGTAACCCCTTGAATACCAAATGAAAGGACACCACACAGGATATACATAAAATATATATGCATTTATTCACTAACACACTCCTCTGAACTCTTTATGAGGTCAGAGGCAAAAGCACATAACAAGTTATACTCAGAAATACTTTAAATAGCACAATTTACAGTTAGGCCCTAGGGGCGCGTAAAACCATATACTAAGTAAGTGGTATAAGAACCACGACTCGGGAAAGGAGAAGGCCTAGGGCCTAGGGAATCGCTGAGGCTACACTATCTGACCTTTAGGTTAGGAGTAGGAGGCCCACAGGCGGCGCGTGCAGTGTCAGTACACTCACGTGAGAGTCAATAGAAAGTCAATAGGAACTTAAAAGGTAAGTAAATGGAGATTTAGGACACTTCCGGTCTACCTAGGAAGATACAACTAACAAAACTAGACACTAGGATAGTCAATCCCTACAGGAGCACCGAAGTACTCGCGTTACCTCACCCACGGGCTGTGGGTGCATAGGTGTCAAAGTGTGTCGGGTTTTCTCGTTGATTTCTATGGAGCCTTGGAAGAAGATGCTGGAGGCGACCAGGGGGAAGATGTCCGGGTGGATCCAACATTGGATCGGAGTTGAAGAAGACCTGAAAGCAGAGCGGACAGAGTCTAGGCCACTAGCCAGTGACCGGGTGGAACCAGGAAGGAACCAGACATCGCCGATGAGCAATCAGGTGCTGTCATGAAGCTTGTTGGTACAGCCAAGTGGACCAGCAGGCGACGAGGACAACCAGGTGCTGGAGAGGAGCTGTCCCATGAAGGTTCTCGGAGGGGTCGGCTTCAAGTTCGGAGCCAACAAGCCTAAGCAAAGGTAACCCAAGCAGGATACACAAAATGCTTCTGGTGCAGACCAGGAGGGTTTGAGGTACTTCACCTTTGCAGGGAAGCAAGGGCCAGTCTGGAGCAACCAGACCAGTGATGGATTTTCAAGAGGGTCTTCACCACAGGGCTACTAGCCAATGGGCCAGCAACTGGACAACGCGTCGAGCAGAACACAAGCAGAAGGGCCCCACGCAGATCTCGTGGAGTGTGGAGGGCTGGTCTTCGGTGCAGGTGGAGCTCGGTGTCGGGGTGTCTCAGTCCCCAGTGCACAGCTTCAAGGATGCCTCTGGAGCTGCGTTGTTAGCAAGTTGAAGACTTTCCAAGTTGCCTGGTTCCACAGGTTCCGACGCCTTCCACGGGGCTCAGCTGTGCTGGAGTCGTGCAGTGGGGTCAGAGAGGTCCGGGAGTCGAGGTCTTGTCAGGCTCTGTGATCAGGTTCCAGCAGGAAAGGGGACAAAGCAAGCCATCGAGTTGCTGGATGGTGCCTGGTTGCCCAGGGTGGTCACTCCTTGGCCACAAGGGAGATTTCTTCAGTCTTCAGCTCAGGTGAATGTCGAAGGGTCCAGAGTTTTGTCTCAAGTCGATTCCAGGATTAATCTAAAAGTCTCCTGGGTCAGCTCCTACCTTTATACAACTAAAGGGGGCTGGTTTACTCACTAGGTCCCTCCTATGGGTGGGACCAGGAAGGGGGGTGGTTACACCCCCTTTCCTTTGTCCAGTTTTGCCCCAGAGCTGGGGCTGGAGTGCACCAGCAACCGGTTTGAACTGGGGTATGCATGAAGCACCTAGTGTGCTCCAGGCAGTGTCTCAATCTATTCAGCCATCCCTGTCCCAATACACATCCTCCTGGCGAGAATTGGCGAGTGGGTAGTATTCCAAAGCGTATGACACCTTACACGACATGTTTGGATAAAGCCAAACCAAAGTTAGCATCTAACCGCAAGGATTATAATGCACTTAAGAGTATATGGTATGGCGATATCACAGAACAGCTATAAGGACATGGTTCCGAAAGCTGCAGACAGGCTCAGCTCATGCTAGAGCACCATCTCACACATAACCAAGCACTCTGCCTTCAGGATTGTTAAGGCCTGCCATAGGAGTGACCTATAGGTTACTACGTGTCTATCTGTAAGTAGGTATAGGAATACTACACCTAAGCAAGGGGTGATTACACAACCTTGCCCCAGCTGAGTTATCAGCCAGTTGTGTCTATTTGAGTGGCCAGCCAGGGGTGGCATAATACATGCTGCAGCCCCTGGTAGGCCTCGGTTGCACCTATGCCCTGAGTACCTAGGGTACACTTAGTACAGGGGCTGACAAGGTGAACCAATTCCCAATTGTGGTTGTACCTAGGGTACAGGTTAAATTTAGAGAGAGTACATCTTTGCTGTGGGTCTGATTAGCAGGCCCACAGCCACATCTAAGTCGAAAACCAGTAAAGCAAAAGCAAAAAGTGGGGGTGACCATAGGAAGCAGACCCTACTCTCCTACACAACCCCCCCCCCCCCCCCCCAACTTAGGGACATTAAACTAGCCTTGACCAGTTGAGTCTTCATGTTCTAAGTGGAAATATCTGGAGAGTCCATCTGCATTGGCATGGTCAGTCCCAGGTCTATGTTCCACTGTAAAGTCCATCCCCTGTAGGGATATGGACCACCTAAGAAGTTTGGGATTTTCACCCTTCATCTGATTTAACCATAGGAGGGGCTTGTGGTCTGTCTGAATCTTGAAGTGAGTGCCAAACAAGTATGGCCTCAGCTTCTTCAGGGCCCAAACCAAAGTAAAGGCCTCCCTCTCTATAGCTGACCAACGTTTCTCTCTAGGGGTCAGCTTTCTGCTTATGAAAGCAATGGGCTGATCTTGACCATCTATATTCAGTTGTGAAAGTACAGCTCCCACACCCAACTCAGAAGCATCTGTTTGGACTATGAACTCTTTGGAGTAATCTGGACTTTTCAGAATAGGTGCAGTACACATGGCCTGCTTCAGGTCATCAAATGCCTTTTGACAGCTAACTGTCCACTGAACTTTCTTTGGCATCTTTTTGGAAGTAAGGTCATTCAGTGGAGTCACAATGGACCCATAGTTTTTCACAAACTTCCTGTAGTACCCAGACAGGCCCAAGCAAGCTCTGACCTGTGTCTGGGTGGTTGGAGGAGTCCAGTTTCTGATAGTCTGGATCTTACTCTCCAGTGGTTGAACCTGACCCCTACCTACCAGGTGTCCCAGGTACACAACCTTGCTCTGCCCTATCTGCTTCCTGCTGGACAGGGCGGAATAAAACTTAGTCCTGTGATAGTCAACGCTTTGATGGGCAAGCGTCCCCAGGATGAGGATGAATTTCCTTTCTGGATTGCCGAGAAGTTTGACCAACTGGAAGCCGTATTTCCTAACACGACTCCTAGTGAAAAACACAGGATTCTGACAATTAGCATGTCAAAGGACTTGACCCCAGAAATTGGTGACTGTGAGTCGTGGGGAAAGATCTTTGCGGCAGTTTATGCGAGGTGCTTCGGCACTCCGTCCATGACTGTCCTTCCAACGGTCATTAAACGTGTTCAGGATGAGCACGGACCTGAGGCAGAGGTTGAATTGGGTATGCGCCTATGCGTCTCCTTTGACGTAGTTTCCGATCTCATACTTGCAAATGTCAAGGGAGATGCGGTGAACTTTCAGGTGTCCAATGCATTGCAGGCGGTTCCCGATGCCGACAACCCTCAACAGTTACCGAGGATTATTGTGGCGGCTTGTAAAACAGTGGGCCGCAATAGCGTGGGTGTCAAGCCATTTTCCACTCAAGAGAAAAAGCAACCCCAAGGGCCGAAGTCAGAGACTGACGAACAGCCCAAGACCAAAAAACAAAATTGGCCGAAAAAACAAAAACAGGGTAAACAACAACAGCAGAAACAGGAGTCTTGTCCTGCATCACCAGTGCCTGTGCCTACAGAACGTATTTATGACTTGCGCGATCGCGCAACGATAAATTCACCTGATCGTTTTCAGGTTTCTGAACAACGCTCTCTTCTTTCTTTTCAGGACTCCTCAGCCTCATCGTCCGGTGGTGGAGGAGGCGGCAGAGATCGGGGAGGCCAGCAGGGATGCAACCAGCCCCGCCCGAAAGACAGTAAAGGCAAGCAGGACGATTCAACACCGAAGAGACTCCAGTTTCAGAAAAAGAAAGTTGCCGCTTTAACAGCGAGATATGCCACAGATAGTGAGAACCCTTTCTCGGAATCAGACATGGGCTCTGACCTTGCTGGACAGCGCGGCGGAGATTACCATAGTGCGAGAGGCCCTGCGTCCGCTACTGAAGGTGACAGTGACTGATTGATATGTTGTTGTGGAGACAGCTGATACTAGAGTAGCTCCCCTTGATAGACTTTATAACATAGTCCTTTTGATTGAAGGTGACATACAGCGTACCATCAAAGGGTGTTTTGGGAAAATCTTACGACTACATATGACATTTATTTAGCGGAGGCTGACTGGCCCCACCTTTTGTGCTCGCAACTCCGAGAGGGGAGGAGGTGATCCTCCCTAGGTTCAAGCACACGGTCTCGAAAGAGCATGCGCTGAATTTTGCAGAAGAGTGGGCTAAGGCTCTTGCACCGGCTTTGTACCGTATACAGTGTGGTTGGGATACATTTTCCCCACACCACGAGATTCCTTTACGGTCTATGCCACAGCCTCAACCTCAAGATCCCATTGGACGTGAAACTAAGGCTTCCGTCGTGGAAATCCTTGAACAATTGGAATATCAAAGTTTGCTTGAAACTTGTGTGTCACCGATGAATAACCCTCTTTTTACTGTGACCAAGCCTGACGGCTCGTACCGTTTGGTATTGGATTACCGGCATTTGAACTTGCATTGCCGTACCTGTGCAGTACAGAATACTCATGGCTCTGCTCTTGTGGATGGTCTTGTGCGTAAACGGTTTAATACCACGCTTGGCATATCCAACGTTTTTTTTGCCCACAATTTGGACGGACTGAGTTCCCAGTGGACCAGTTTTACCTGTGGCGGCAAACAGCGCCAGTATAGATTGCCGATGGGCTATAAGAATAGTCCAGGCGTGTTTGCTGCCTGTATAGTCTCTCTCTTAGAGAGAATAGACACTGATGCGTGTTCGTGACGACGAGCTTTGGGCGCATCTGTGTCGCGTTGACCGCATAATTTGTAACTTTGTGAACTTTGGTTACAAATTCAACTTTGCAAAGTCTCACATTGCAGAGTGCACAGTGTTGTTCCTGGGCTATGAGCTCAACAATGAAGGTCGAGGATTGGCTCCTCACTTCTTGGAAAAATGCGCACAACTGCGCGCTCCTACAACTCCTACAGTCCTTGCTGGGATTCTTGAATTTCGGGCGTACTTATATTCCCGAATATGCCCAGCGTATCAAGCCTTTGTATGCTTTGATATAACCTACTTTTACCAAAAGTTGCTGGCTGCCAGAAAATTCAGCTATTTTGCAATCTTTGCAGGCTGATCTTCTAGAATCTAAATTCTTACTGACTCGTGATAACCACACCAACCTGGTGATAAGAATCGTCCCTGGGGCGGTGGGTTTCACGTACCTTACTTTTAACGAAGGAGACACAGTACCCATTGCTTACAAGTCACACTTGTACACTTCGGCTGAAATGCGGTTTTCCTCTGTGGAAAAAGTTTTGACAGCAGTGCAAATGGCGATTCTCAAGGAACGTGCGCTGTCGCAGGGAAAACGCATGTTGGTTGTAACCCCGTTTCCTGCATTAGAGCTAGTAACGAAAGCCAGTGTGCCAAATTCTAAAGCTTTGCACCCTCAGTGGATACAATGGGCAGCATCATTGACGTCTCCGGATGTCACGTTTATTTTCGATGCCTCCTTACAGTCGCAGGAGTTTTTGCAGTATGAATTTGTTCATCCTGCCCCTTTGGCTATGCGGCCTTTGAAGGACTTCCATTGCATCATATACACTGATGGTTCTGCGCAGGTTGCGCATGGGTCTAAGCACGCATACGTTTCCGCTTGCGCTATTGTGGTAGGTGCCATAGTGAATGGTGAGTTCAAGTCCTGAGTTGTGCACACGCAGACTCTAGGGAACTGCACAGCACAATTGGCAGAGCTTTGTGCTCTGATGCTTGCATTGGAGTACCATGATCCTGGTGTGACAACTCTTATTGTGAGTGATTCTTACTACTGTGTCCAGTCTTAGAATAAAAACCTGTTCTTTTGGATTCAGAATGATTTTCGTGATTCCAAGGGTAGCACAATAAAACATAAAATCATCTGGGTCCGAGTGGCCAAGCTTAAAGAGCAATTGCCCCTCGTGTTTGTGATTCATACTCTCGGTCATCATCGCGTGGGAGTCCACGCTGTTGGCAATTTGCTTGCTGATGAGGAAGCAAAATCAGCGGTATCGACATATTTGGTGCAGCAGTTACATGTTCCAAAACTAAGATTGATGATGATATCTTGGCAGCTGTTGCTGCAACTGAGAAGGGAGGTAAATATCCAAAAGGATTCCCTTCGAAGTATTCATACCACTTAAGGCCTGATAAAGTTCCTTATGTGAAAATTCCTGACGTTGGTGAGAGGTTACTTCCCAATGCGGAACTCAGGCTTACTCTTATTACCGCAGCCCATGAAGGTTTTGCGTCTGCGCATGCAGGCGCTTCGGCTACTGTAGCTCAGTTACAACAACGTTTTTGGTGGCGGGGGCTGTACAAACAGACGTGTGACTATGTCCTTCAATGTGACATTTGCCAGCAGATTAAGCCTTCAACTGCTGCGCGTCCGCCCAAGACACAGTTGTACATTTCTAATAAACCCCTTGGGTGTGTTTATTTAGATCACTGCGGTCCCTTTTCTTCTGATACTGCGTATAAGTACATTGTGTGGGTCTAGCCTCACCGCAGCGCTGATTCACGGACTGTCATAAGATACTTGCGTATCTTTGTAGGGATTTTTGCCTGTGGTACCTTCCATTCGGATCAGGGTCTGGCTTTCCCCTCTAAGGCATATAAGGATGCCATGACTTCGTTGGGGGTCAAAGTCAAGTTTTCGTCTCCATACAGACCTGAGGGTAATAGTGTTGTGGAATGGATAAACCGAGATATAAAGCAGTCTTTGACGGCTCGAGTTATAGGCACTGGCAGGAACTGGCTGGCCCATCTCAATGGCGTGCAGCGTGCTCTTAATAATCTCCCTAGAAGGTCTCTGGGTGGGCGGACCCCATACGAAATGCTCTTTGGTATCAAGATGTATGTTGCGGACCTTGACAGTCTAGACTCGGTGGCTCAAGCTTCCTCCTTTGACGTAGATGAACATTGCAATGTTTTACAGGATCTACAAAAGACAAGAGACAGTCTCACAAAGGAACATTTGCCCTCCACCTCGGATGATGCGTTGCAGATCCCTGTAGTTGGCTGGCTACCCCAAGTTGGAGAACTAGTTCGTGAGAAGATCGATAACAAGAAAGAATTTGGTCCCTCTTATCGAGCTCCGGTTCCAGTGCTTGGAGTGAAGGGCACAAGAACAGTCATTTTACCACCACTTCCAGGTCATAAGGAGAACAGGTATATCTCCATTGACAATGTCAAGATACACTGAGTAGCTGATTCTTCTTAGCATGACACCGGCAGTCTCATGTCCTCCGATTTTGAGAAATTCTGTTTTGGCCCCGGTTTCCAATCCTGTGCCTGATGTTGCTCTCGAGTTGCCTGCAATTTCCAGTCATTTATTGAGTATACTGCCTGGTAATCAACATGATGAAACTGACTATACTTATCCTACTGACTTATCGATGCCTGATTTTCAAACTCGCTTGGCTACAGAATCCAGATTTTCTTTTGACACTGTTTCTCGCACATCTAATAAGCCCTCAAAGATTTCTGTTTTGGCAAGACTTTTTAAAAAGCATTTTTTGATTCCCCCTTGGACTTATATTTGGATGGTGCTTTTTTCAATTTACCTTTTTATGTCAATTGGTTTTGTGTTTTATTTTTTACGTCTCGTCAATGGACACTATGTCGAGGAGAGAACTAACATTCGACATATTAATGGAACTTTGGCTCTCCATTCCTCATCACACAGAGTGCAGAGACTTGGCATTTGTTAACATCACTGCTTGGCCTGTCTTAGATGGGATTGTATGGGATGCTGTTTGATTTCAGATTCATGGGCCCACTGAGGTTATAAATGTCCCTAATGTGCTTAGAGTATCTATGGGGGATGTGGTTAAACAAAATATACGTTCTGATGATTGGGATGTTCAGGCCATTGAATCATTGTTTTCTGATTTGAAATATTATGCTGCCTTTGATGCTGAAGATTTGTACTTGGAGTCTGCTAATTACGGTGATTTGTATTGTTATCAACATTTTGGCAATCACTACCTGCATAAAGCTACTACCAGGAGGCTCACTGTAAATTACACCCAGTGGGAACACTGTCCAGCTCCGATACAAGGCAGTTCTGCTACCTTTTTGAAAAGGTTCACTTTACAGATTTTAATCAATCTAATCCAAATGCCTTTTATTTTAAAATGGGTAACATTTCCATGTCCAAGGTTAGACTTACCGATACTAAATTATTGTATTCAAAGTTCTTTCTAGACCAGTTGGCTGTTGGGTGCTACGAGTTGTGGAAGGATACCTTGACCGTAAATCAGTTTGGGGTTCTAAAAGCTGGCAAGTGCAAGGCACTGAGGCTTTGCACCGTGCATGCCTCATACCGAACCGTATGTTGTTTTTGAATTCTACGATTTCACAGACAAGATGCTTTGGATTGGCTATTCCTAAAAAATCAAATGCTCCTTTTTTCCTGATTTAGAGGAATATTCCGGTTGGGGTAATACTACTAAATTTTCCGTGAGGGAGTTACAAACTCTATTATTGAATTCCTCCTTTAACATATCCAGTTTGGATCCCGAAGGCTGGTTGCTGTGGCACAGAAGTGCTGATTAATGCCAGCATCGTTTTCTGGGTTTAGCTCATGGCTTTACACAGGTCAGGGTAGATCCCCGTTTTGAAAGTGGCCATTCTGTGACTATCTATTCTGTAGGCAAATTATGTCAAAACTGGCTTAGACATTCTACCTTGGCGTCAGTTAAACTGCATTTATCTAAACTGACTGATGATGTTGATCTGAATGATTTTATTAAAGGCCCGGCTAAAGGTAGCTCTAAAATATGGATATATGCTGTTTATAACGAATTCTGGAAAGCTTCCCAGGTTGAGGCGGCTCCCGCCTTAGGGCTATAGGTCAAGCTAATTTAGAAAAAGTGCTAGCAGTTGTGGATAACAGCATTAACACGCTCTCTTCTCGCATTTACACGTTAGATAAGATTGTGTCATCTGTTGTAGATATTGTGCAAGATGAAGTGTCTGCTTTGTACCACGGTCAAAATCAGTTGCGTTCCATTATGCAGTTTGCATGGACATTGCAGACCCTTAAGGCAGGTAAAGTGCCGTGTCATTACATGAATACGTCCTCCTTGTTTGTCCCTTTTAATTTGACTGACAAGCAACGCTTACTATTGATGAAGGATGCTTCTTTTTCCATGTTACACATTGAGCGGTTAGAGCCTTTACCGTTTTCTGTGACAGAAGCCAATGCTGCAACGTGGCCTATTCACGTTTTAATAACTCTGCCGTTTCCTTTATTCGAATTTAAAAACTGTGTGAAGTATGTTTGCCATTGTTAGATACGAGCCTCTTGGAAGTTCTTATCTCCACGAAGCCTGGTCGCTTCCTTTTACATATAGATGCCTTAGGGAAGGAAGAGAAGTTTATTTGAATGGTGAAGAATGCACTGAAACACCGGATCATTCCTTAATGTGTTGACATGTCCAATTACATGGCTCTTGCAACCAAAATGAGCATAATTTAGCCTGTGTTTTAAAAGGTACATCCGTTCCTGCAATCGTTCCCACATTCACGTTGCTGGCAAATGGGAATTATTTACTTTTAAACAATGAGGATTGTTGTGGGTTAATAAAAGGGATTGCTTATGTCGTTACAGTCATTGAACGTGTAGTTTGTTGCAAGAATGTAATGTATCCACCCCCGCATGGGAAACTTGATGTTTCCATCTGGCCTACGATTCCGACCTTGAAAGCAGAGTTCAATAAGATGAGATGCATAAGAGCTCTATTGTCCCCAAAAGAAGTTGCCCTCACATCTGCCCTTCACGTGGCTAACACCTGCACAGAAGTGCATGCCTTATTAAATACTGATTTGCCCTTGCACTTCGGTGAGTTAATTCACACTATCTTCAATGCGTCCTCCACTTCGGGGCTGGCTCACTTTTTTATAGTTGTAAGCAGTGGCTTAGTGACTTCCTTCCAAAAGATTTTCAGAGTCATACCAGCTTTCTTCCATTCTATTTTCTCCAGCCTGTTTGGTGGATTTCCCTTGCTACTGGCTATTGCTGCTGGCGTGCTATTACTGTTTTGTTTATTTCAAAATGGATGCACATCCTGTGTTACAAGACGAGCTGTCTCGGCTAGGGCTTCTTTGCGCCCGGATGCTTGAGTACTATGGTGCGCTACCTCTAGCTACACTGAGTGCAGCTTATGGATTATCATTTCGATTTTTCTACTTTACATGCATTCAGCCTGTTTTCCATTGCCTGAGTTGCGACTTCGAATGGGCCCTGGATTTGTGTCTCTGCAATATGGTGTCTCCCGATGCGGATTATAATCAACTTATGAGTCCCTTAGTTACTCATGAATTGCTTTGTTCTGATGGAGGGACTATGGCCTTTGCAGCGATGCATGGTATACTGGGTCGTTGGAATGTGTTCGCAGCGGCGCAAGATTTCTTGGCTCGCAGCTTCCCCGAGAACCCACGAGTTGTCCTCTGATGGTGCAAGAGGCTCCGATAATTGAAGAGCATGTGTGTTCTTTCCCTTTATTAAATTGGATGGCCGATTTGTTTTTGGATGATAACAGTGACTTCCTGTTGGAGGCTGTTGCTGCATATTTTGCATATTCATTATTGGGATGAACTGTGTTTGCAGTCTCGGTTTTTTGACCTACACATCTCGTTGGAATATTGGATTTTTTTTTAGAACTCTGACTTTTTGCAACGCTTGCCTATTGACTTTATCCATGTCCAAAACTGAGATTTCTTCGCAACAATTATATATTTTTTCTCTTAGATTTTTTAAGTGCCAAATTAGAGACTTGTGTTTTAACTATCGAACTTGAACTCTGCGTTTCTAAATGTGTCCCTTCATACTTGTCCTATCAGTGCTCGGATCAAAGGGAGGGTGTCTTGTGTATTGGTTTCACCTTTGCACTGTGTTAAGTTAGCATAAGCTTATTAGAAGTTTAAACGCCATTTTTCCTTTTCTGCTGCCTCTGCACACAACACATTTTGTTATTAAAGCTTTTCGTCTAGTTAGATATTTTGCTTTACACGAGAATAACATGTTTGCTTATAATATCAGCCTTGCTTGGTAAGCTATGTCTGTACAGTGAGTGCTGAGGCCTTCAAGGTTATTTAAACACAGCGCTTATTGTTTGGATTGATCAGCACACAGAGTAGACATAATATGGATGCAGCTGTTGTCAGGATTCGCCGCTCTATCGCGCCTACCGCACTAGGAAACTACATTTCCCATGAGTTGGCGGAGTCCTGCAGGAAGTTTATCTCGGGACCAGACGCGCTTCCGGTTGCGCGTTATTCTGGATCTGGATCAGCACTCGGCGTGAGAGCGGACGCTCTGCACGCCTGCCTTTCGTGTCTCCTGTTGGTCATCTCCTCCCCCCCCCTGAGGCTCTGTGGGGAGTGCTTCATTGTTCTGCCCTCAGTGGTTGACAGACTTCAAGCGCCAGCAGGTATTGCCGTTCTTATTCCTTCGGCCGCCCATGCGGTCAGCTGCTTGCTTCCTGGTCAGAGTGCTCAGGGAAGTTCTGTGTCTGTTGCTCACAGACCATATCATTGCTGATACTTTCTTGGTTTATTTGGGTGTGGCGGAACACAGTGGCGGTCGAAACCACGTGTTACCGTACACCCGGGGATTGTTTTTGTACTAAGAAAGCGGGGCGCTGTAGTGAGGACAACTACGCGTCTCCGTTGTTTAACTGGGTATTTACAAGGAACAAAAGAACTGGACATGTAGTGAGGAAACTACAGGAAACCCCAGTTCTCATTGCATGGTCCTCCATGGGGTGTATTGTTGGCAGAATCCAGTGGTGGTCGCAACTACGTTTTTCTGTTTGACATTAATCAAGCATTCTCTATTGGGTCATTATTTAGAGAGCGGAGTGTTGTAGTTTTTGCTTCCTACACACTACCGTTTCCCTCTTACTTTGTGTTGGAACTAACATCCTTACTTTGGAGTTTTGGGACACCCCTTGTACATTGAGTCCTCTGACATGTTTGTGGTATGTTGTGAGTAATGGATTTGGTGTCTCAGTACAGCGTGTGTGTGTCTGGTACGACAGGATTGTTTTCTTTACTTATATGTTTATGTGTTCCTTAGGCCTTCCTCACAGATTCTGGCAGAAGGGCTGTAGTTATTTCCTATCCAAGGTCGTGTTTTCTTTCTGCTCAGGTACTTGCCTATTTCCTTGTTTATCTAGTGAGACTATATGAGAGTAGTATTGCATGTTAGAAAAGCACTTAACTGAAGCCTGTCTTGTCTTTTGTTACAGGCGTCCTTTCCCTGCTGACCCTACCTTTACCCATCCCACAAATTTTTATTTTAGTTTGTTATTTTTCTCCCTCGCCTAATGGCTCGAACACCCTGTGTTTACACTTCAGGGTGTTGGTGACATTTGGAGGTGGAACCATACTTGCAGCGACTGGATCCCGTGGAGTATACCTGACAGCTGTTGCCAAATTTGGGTTTAGGCGCGTTTAATAATGCACTGCGTAAAGCAGGAGACACACACTTGATGAATGTCCGTATGCAGAGAGTTGGTGCAGGAGATGATGTGATCCATTGCTGCTGAACCCAAAGGTATGGGCCCGCCCTTCTAAACCCAAAGAGACCTTCTGTAGATATAATATAATATACTAGCTAGGGAGGGTAAACTGAGGTTCTTTTAAAACCTGTTTCCTTTAGCATTTTAACATGATTTCACCCTTTGTACTTTATGGAATAGTAACCATGCTGTTTGTAGGAGAATAGGGTCTGCTTTCCTATGGTCACCCCACTTTTTTGCTTCACTGGTTTTCGACTTAATGCGGCTGTTGGCCTGCTAATCAGACCCACAGACCAGCTATGCTCTCTCTAAATTCAATACAATGTACTTTAGGTACATAACTAATTGGGAATTGGGTCACCTTATGAGCCCCTGTACAGTGTACTATATGTACTCAGGGCATAGGTGCATCCAAGGCCTACCAGGGGCTGCAGCATATCTTTTGCCACCCCTGGCTGGCCATCAGAACTGACACAACTGGCTGATCATTCAGCTGGGGCAAGGTTGTGTAATCACCCCTTGCTTAGATATAGTATTCCTATATCTTACCTTATATCTAGACACATATACACCTAGAAGTCACTCCTATGGCAGGCCTTAACAATCATGGAGGCAGAGTGCTTGGTTTTATGTGAAATGAGGCTCTAGCATGAGCTGAGCCTGTCTGCAGCTTTAGGAACCATGTCCTTATAGCTGTTCTAGGATATAGCCATTCCATATACTCTTAAGTGCATTATAAACCTCGCGGTTAAATGCCAACTCTGGTTTGGCTTTATCAAAACATGTCGTGTAAGGTGTCATACGCTTTGGAATACTACCCCCTCGTCAGTTCTGGCGACGCGGTAGCATTCCACCCTTCTAGAGGGAGAAGACATGTTGTTCCTACTAATCCCGGTTAAAGTTAACCAGAGCCTCAGCATCACAAAATGGATGCTGCTGCCACAGACACAAGTCTGACCTCCTGCTGCTGGGAGTCCTTCCAGCGAGGAAAGCATGGACAATAGGTTTCCTGTCTTGGGAGGTGCTAGCACCACCCCAGACAGGCTCTTGTGTATTAGGGCAGGGAGGGCTGATAGAAATGAGACACTGCCTGGGGCACACAAGGTGTTCCATGCATAGTTCAGTTCAAACCGGTGCTGGGGCACTCCAGCCCCAGCTCTGGCGTGAAACTGGACAAAGGGAAAGGGGTGTAACCACACCCTTCCCTGGTCCCACCCATAGGAGGGACCTAGCAGGTAATCCAGCCCCTAGATTTGGTATATAGGTAGGAGCTGAGTCCCAAGACTTTAGATTTATCCTGACTGAAACTTGAAACAAAACTCTGGACCTTCGACGTTCTACTTGAAGATAGAAGACTGAAGAATCTCACTTGTGGTCAAGGAGTGACCACCCTGCACAAGCAGGCACCATCAAGCGATCAACGGTTTGCTTTGTTGTCGCTCCCGCCGGAGCCTGAACACAGAGCCTGACAAGACCCGGACTTCAAGACTTCCTTCAGCCCGATCCACAGCCACAGCAAAGCTGAGACCCCTGGGGGCGACGTGAGACGTGGGACCGGCCATCTTGGAAAGCCAGCGAATTGCTTTCCGTGCAACTTCTGAGGCACCCTCGAAGTTGTGCATTGGGGACTGACAAGCCCCAGCCCGAGCATCATCTGCACCAAAGATTATCCCTCCACACTCCATGAGTGCTGCGTGGGGCCTTTTTGCATTTTCCTGCTTGACGCATCTGTCCGGTCACTTGCCCGTTGGCTAGTGGCCTCTGTGCTGATGAAATCTTGAATCTACACCACTGGTCTGGTTGCTCCAGACTGGCCCTTGCTCCCCTGAAAAGGAGCAGCCCATCCGACCTTACTGGTCTGATTAAGAAGCCATCTTCGATTCCTGCGTGGTTTGCCGTAGCCAAGGCTTGTTGACTCCAATCCAGAAGCCAACACCGCCGACAGCGAGAACCTTTGTGGGACAGTCCGTGCCTGACTCCTGGTCATCGTCGACGCCTCCTGGTCCACGTGGCTGCAGAGACAAGCTGCACAACATCACCTGATTGCTTCTTTTTTTCTTTTAAGTATTTTATTGTTATTGCAAGAGAAAGTTTAAGCACAAACATTACTAATGCATACCGAAAATAAATATAATTCGCCCCGCCATAACTATAACAGAGGAGTACAGTACATAGTTAAATAATACAAGGAAGACAGAGCATTTGAAAAACAATGAGTATTGAGCTGGTCTCAACAATTCCATAAATCAAATGAACGTTCCCCAAATCTTTTCCCTTCTTATCAATGACCTACATCCTCTTAAATTAGCTAACGCAATTTCCATTGTGTGAATTTCCTTGACCAGAGCCCACCACTCCGTAACATGTGGAGGCTCGATAGAGATCCAAGACCTAGCTACAACTAGCCTCGCACAGGCATATAATATAGATATCAAATCTTTATGTATGCTATTAGTATCCTGTGTATCAAGTAGAATCAAATGAGCGGAAAGCGGCGGGGATACAATTTGTTTCATCCTTAAAACATAAGTTATGCCTTTCCAGAACAGGGCAAGTGAAGAACAAGAAAAAAGCATGTGCTCTATGCCAGCCACTTCCAAATTGCATTTAGGACACTTGGGCCTAGATGCAGGTAATTTCATTTTACCACTTCTTAAATACCGAATTTTACCGATTCGGTATTTAAGAAGTGTTAAAATAGAGGGTGGGGATGTAGGTATTACAGAATTAGTAAATACTGAACCGTAAGATTCGGTATGTACCGATTCTGTAAATACCGATTCGGTAATGCCCATTGATTCCTATGGGCATTGAAGCCCATAGGAATCAATGGGCATTACCGAATCGGTATTTACCGATTTGGTAATTTACTGAATCGGGAATTTTACCAAATCTGTAAATATACCGATTCTGTAATTTTCAGCCCACTACATCTGAAAACCCTAATACCAGTCGGAAACGGTCGTAATCGGCCGTTTCCGAACGGTATTATTGCTCCTACATCTGGCCCATTGTGCGCTCATTAGATTGATTGCCTAATGACCAGCTAGAGATTCTTTGGGGAGTATAGTATAGTTGGCAGATGGTTCTATATAATTGTAGCCTTAAGTTTGAAGATTGGACTACCTTATTAATTTGACAAAGTGAAGCGGAGATCTGATTAGAGCTAATGTTGATTCCCAATCTATTTGACCATTTAGCTGCCATTTTTCCACAGTTCTCTATCTTACCTAGGATTAGATAACTCTCACTTATAAGTGACTTCAGACGATCTGAGTACTAACATTTTAAAGATTCTGAGTGCCCGACTTCATCAATTTTCATTTTCCGAACTAGGAAGTCCCGAATTTGAATATATTTGATATACATACCATCGTTTAGATTATATAAAAGCTTCAGTGAGGTAAATCCTAATAGACAGTCAAACCCATAAAGATCCCCCAGAGTGTTAATGCCGTGCCCTGCCCATAGAATCCCCGCTCCCTCTGAGAAAATTCCATTCAATCCGGGATTTCCCCATATTTGTAATTCAGAATTAAAAAAAGAGATCTTATCCAAGATCATGATTTGGTTCCAAATTTTAATAATATGTCTGGCGGTCGTGAATTTGACTCGTTTGAAGTAATTTGGGTCATAGAGACGCAACAGGAATTGTTTGCAATCTGGTCCCAAAATAAATTGATGAAAAAAATAAAGAGCTTTCATTTTTCAAGAGACTACGTATTCGACAAAAGAAGGTTGCAAAAAAATATAATCTAAAATCCGGGAAAATTAAACCTCCTTTTTCAATGGGCAATTTCAAGAGCTTAATTGATCTGCGAGCCTTTTTATAGCCCCATACAAAACTGCTACAGATACCGTCTAGTTTTTTGAAAAAGAAATTTTTAGGTTGCAGTGGAATAGATCTAAATAAATAGAGAAATTTAGGCACGATTTTCATATTTTAATCAAGTTTATACGCCCTACCAAACTGAGTGGTATCTTATGCCAATTTTTTAAGAAAAGCGTTACTTCCTTCAACAGCGAGTTATAATTCAATGGTAATATTTCATCAATGTTTGCCGTTATTTTTATTCCTAAATAAATAGCATTTGAGCATAAACCAAGAACCGGTACTACCGGTTTGTGGTTAGCAATAACTTGAGTTTTGCTTACATTCAATTTGTAACCTGAAACATCCCCGATTTTTTTTGCTTCCTCAATAATCCCGGGAATAGCCTTAGCTACATCTGTGGTAAAAATCGTGATATCATCCGCAAATGCGGTTATTTTTAAACTATTCCCACCATGTTGCATAGGGATGATATCATCTTGAGCCACCAATGAGTTAAGAAACGGCTCCATAGAATGGGCGAACAGCAAGGGTGACGGAGGGCAACCTTGCCTTGTTCCCCTTTCAACCGGGAAATTAGAAGAATTCGTACCTGCGTAGCTAATCTTAGCCATTGGTTGATCATAAAGCGAGCGAATCCATCCTAGATATTGTCCATGCATACCATAAGACCATAGGAATGCCCATAAATACTCCCACCCCACTCGATCGGGGTGAGATTAGTTGCGGCTACATCAAACGCTGTGATAGCCATGTTGATATGGGCAGTAGTGTCTCTCCCTACTACAAACCCATGTTGTTGACTGCTAACCAATTCAGGCATAAGAGGAGCTAACCAGTTGGCCAAAATTTTTGCGAAGACTTTTGCGTCTGAATTAATCAATGAAATCAGCCTATATGACCCACATTCTTCCGGCGGCTTATTTTTTTTAAGAAAACATATGATTTTAGCAGTTTTCCATGATTAAGGGGTCTTTCCAGTTTCTCCAATAGAATCTATAACTAACTCAAAAAGAGAAAGCAATTTCTGAATAAATATCTTATAAAGTTCTATGGGTAATAAATCATCACCAGCTGCAAAGAGAGAATAGCAGATTTTATTTCAATGGGTGTTATCTTTGAACTCAATTGTCTAACTGCTTCAGTATCTCTTTGATTAGACATATGTGAATTGAGATATTGAAAAATATTCTCCTTAGTAGGATTATTTTCTGGAGTATATAAATTACGGTAGTATTTAGCAAATTAATCTAGAATCTGATCAGCCTGGTTATAAATGAGAGAATCTGAGCCCTTGATTGTTTTAATATTTGTTCTAACTTTTTTATCTGCCACTTTATAAGCTAACACTTTGCCTATTCTGTATCCACTTTCATATTGTGACAGCTGGTATTTGTGAATCTTTGCACTATATCTCTCTCTTAACATCTTCTTAACTTCTGATTGTAACTTCACTAGCTCAAATCTTAGTTCCTCAATATTTGATTTTCCTTGAATGAGAGCCTTCACTAATTGTTGTTCCATAGATAGAATATTAGAAGTTATTAGCTTTGTATCTTTCCGACTCTCAGTGTTCTTTTTTAAGACATATTGTTGAGCAAAACCTCTTATACTACATTTACAGGCATCCCAAACGGAAATTATTGCTGCGGAATTCAAATTAATTTCAATAAATTCCTTGATGTGTTTTTTTAATTGCGAAATAAATAGTGCATCTGAGAACAAATATCTAGGAAATGTAAATTGCCTGACCGTTCGCCTCTTGTCACAAATGTTGAAGTCCATCAAAATGGGGTTGTGGTCCGATGTTATTCTCGGGCAAAGTTCTATATTACAATTTTCCAAAATTCGATTTGATGCCCAAACCATATCTATCCGGGAGCATACTTTGTAAGGCGCTGAGTAGTACGTAAAACCTGCTATATTAGGGTGTTTGGAACGCCAGTCATCCTTCAAGCTATGGAACCGGCTTAATTCTAAAATAGCGACTCTAACTTTGCTCATCCTTAGTGAAGTACCTTGCCTCGTGGAGTCTAACTTATAATTCATTACACAATTGAAATCCCCCATGATAAGCAATTCGCCCTCCCTTTCCAATAATTCTGTGTTTAGCTGGTCATACATCATGGGTTCATCAATATTAGGCCCATACACCAGACAGAATACACATATATATATATTTTTTTAAAACCTTTATTGAGAGATGCAAGTTATTACATGCGCAGGCCCACAACCACAGGGGCAGGCCGCAAATGAAGCAAGAAACCATAAGTCGAACAACAATAAGATAAAGGAGAAGCTGTGCGACTACCACACGTGGTCATGGGCACCCCAAGGCAAAAGGATACATTAGGTTTTCATTTTTTCCAATTTAGATGAAGAAGTAGCGGCGGCTATCTCAAAGGCGTCACACCATCCAGTTGAAGAACAGGAGATGAGGGGGGACGAACCCCGCAAAGCAATCGATATCAGGTGAACACTCACACAGTTATGCAAACGATATGGTCACTGAGGCAGCAACAGAGCTACAGGCAATACAGCAGCTATTGATTTAACAGAGCACCATCCCATACACCCACCCTCTAATGACAGAAAGGCATAGGCAAGTGGAAACGCCTGATAGAAAAAGGAGAAGAAGTAAAAGAGATCGCCAACCCTACTGGAGAGACAGAGTGCCCTCCCAAGAACCGACAGAAAGAGAAGAGAAAGGGACCATAGAACAAAATAAACTAAAACAACAAACTCCCCCCCACACCCACCACCCTGCACACCTGTAATGGCTATGGCCAACCCCACTAACAGCGTGCCTGTCGCCCAGGAACTGCCCCACAGAAGGGAAAATATAAAGCGGAGGAGGAGAGCGACAAACACACTCCTGGACTTCCTTACCCCCCACCATTGGCAACCTCCCCAAAGCAAATCAACCAACCTTTAAAAGCAAAGAGCAAGCGTCCAGTTGGGGAGGGTATCAACCAAGTCTAACCACCTCCCGGTAAGAGCCCAGCCAAGATCAAACCCGCATTAAAACACATGTCGCCCGAGAGACAACAATTTCAAGAGAAAAATACAGCAGCCCAGTGAAAGCAATGGAGATGTGTCAAAGCCGGATACCAGATGAAGTCAGCCTGGGCCAGTGCGACTCTGTGTAGGGCCCCACATCCTCCGAAGCACAATAGGAGGGAGACAGTCAAAATGTCCGCAGAGGTGCAGGGCAGAGAAATCCAAACAAGGACCAGTCTCAAAATGGCGGAGTCCACAGGACCAGCAGGACAAGATGGAGAGGAAGGACCGACTCCTCCAATAGTTCCAAGAGGGCTTTCTACTGCGAGCAGGATCATTAGCAGCAAGGGTCCACCGGGCGAAAAGCACATAGGAAGGACCATTGACAGCGACGGGTGCAGAGTAAATCGGGCCAAAAGAATCCAAATGAGCCAGGGCAAGGCGCCGGTCGGAAACCTCAGAACGTTGGGTCAAATCTTCTACCGGTATCAAGGGATGTTGGTCGCCTGTCACAGGGTCGTCGTCCGGTCCTAGGCGAATATTGTCCAGCTTTTCCGCGAGCCGGCTATACGTGATGGTAAACTGGGTATGGAGCGCCCCTATGGCGGCCATGATGGACCTCAACAAAGGAGCGTCACCCGTCCGCTCCATCCCCCGGGCCACAGGGACGAAGCAGGACACGAGCTACCAAGGTTCTAGGCGCACACAAAGCAGACGGAAACTGCGGGCGCTCTCACCACCGGCAAACACTTCGCCTTCTCCAGCCGCGGGGAACAGCCCTCAGACCTCGTCCCCCAGCAAGGTCCCCGGGCACGTCCCCGGGCGCGGCTCAGGATGATCGTCGTCCGTCACGATTATATAGCGTCGTCGCCTAGGAAGACTGGATTGCGATGCAGAGTCTCAAAATCCAAAGTCACAGGACCGGACGAGACCCCGGACTCACAGCCGCTGTTGATCGATAGCAAGCCGGGTAGACAGGAAATCGAGGTCCCGGCGGCAGCCCTGAAATAGGCCCAGAAGAAAACATGACAGAACTCCGTCACCCAAGCAGTTAGAAAGACCGGGTTTGCACCAATGGGGTCAGGCAGGCTTCACACACCCAGGCGCCCGGTGGTGGCATAGGATGAATAGCAGGATAAATCGGTCGCCGGTGGAGGTCGGCGGAGCCGGGAGCTTACGCGGCCATCTTGAATCGTTGCGTAGCTCCTCCCAGAATACATATTTACTATGTTCAAGTTGTACTTGAGTAATCGCCTATCTCCCCCTCGGGTCCGCCGCAGTTCTAATATTTTCCATCATTAAATGCTTCTGTTTCAGTATTGCCACCCCCCGGATAGAAGCATTAAGAGTCGAGCAAACAATAGGCTCATAGCCTAGTTGTCCAAGGAGTTTTCTATCGTGGAACCCAATGTGAGTTTCTGAAATTAGCGCTAGATGGGGTTTATACATGTTTAGTTCTTCCTGAACAAGTCTCCTTTTATGTTTACTATTGAGACCAGATACTTTCCAGACTAAACATCGAAACAAAGACATATCTTATAATTTGTATACTTAGCTTTCCTCTGTATATAGAAACTAAGAAAAAAATGCTTCATTTTATTTCTATTGAAAATCTCTCCCTCTTGCAATAAATGTTTCCCCCTTATTAACCCACCCGGCTCAAGCACACCCACCCCCCCCCCCCCCCTTAAGTCCCTGAAGAGAGAACACCCCTCTATACCCTGCTGCCGCTGTAGTGGCAGCGTCACAAAGTAACAGGCAAGGAGGCTTCCACCGACTATCCCCAAAAGAAAAATCATCTTTTTTTTTCCCCTCATGAGGAAAGAGTGAACAAACAACAGTATCAAATCATACGTCAAACATTTCTTTTGCTATTCACTATTGACTGATAAGTAAGCAATTTTCCCCAGAAAAAGACAGATTATATATCACAATATCCAATCTCCAGCACCTACTTCAGGAACTAAATTTAGCTAATGCCTGCTCAGCTTCTTTTAAATCCATAAAGAAATACACTTGCCCATTTTTGATCACCTTGAGACGGGCTGGCTCCTGCAGATATACCATGCACCCAATAGCTTTGAAAGAGTCAATTGTCTGGCGTAACTGCCAACGCCTATCCATAGTATCTTTACTCAAGTCTGAGCGCACGAAAAAGGTTAAATTATCCACTGTTACAGGGTTATTAGGTCTAGCTTTTAAAGACACAGCCTGCCTCAACAAGAAATTCCCAAAATGTATCAATAAAGGCAGTGGAAATTTACTTTCTTTGTTTCTTTGGAAAAGAGGCAGTCTATGTACCCGTTGTAATTGTGAGTCCCAGTCCCAATCTGACAAATCTACAAATGCTTTCTGGAACAATTTCACTACATAAGACTGGGGATCTGCACCTTCAGACCCCTCAGGAATCCCGAAGAGTCGGAGATTGTATCTTCTCGCCCGATTTTCCATGTCCTCCACTTGACTGTTCGTTCTGTATGTGAATGGGTTAAAGATTCGGTTCGAGTAGCCCCTTCTTCCACTTCCACTACTCTGTGCTTTAGCTCTTTGATTTCCTGGGTTACCCCCCCTAGTTTGCTAGATACTTCCAACATAAAAGTCTGCAATTTAGTATTATCTTCTCACAACTGTTGCTGTTGAGCCATTAAAGTCTGCATAAATAAGTCAGTAGAGGAATCGTTCGAATGATCTAGTCCCCTTGCTTCTTCCACAAGGGGCAGCTCATTAGCAAACATAGAAGATATGTTGGGAGTTGGAGCACTGTCTGGAGTGGAAGAGGTAGTAACAGCATTAGTCTTGTTGGCAGTATTAACAATAGCCGTGGTAACAACTGCAAGAGTGTCCAGCGGCCTGGTACCTACGGCTGTGACCCTATCTCCAGCTCTCTCCTCCACAACCTTCAAAGTTAGGGGCAAGCTGGGGTGAATGGCAATGGTAGCATCTGTGACTGTCGCTGTGACTATAAGATTAGAAGTGACCGAAACAGGGGTATTAGCGTCATCTGCATCAGTGATAGTCCCAGCAGTAGTAGCTATAGATATGACTGGGTGAGTCACGGCGGGCACCAACATTGAGGAGCTTGAATTCCCAGATCTTATAGATCTTATAGATGAATTCGCTTTGCCCATTGAGTTTGGATTTTCTTCCAGGCTTGCGCCTGATAGTCTCAGGGCCATGTTCTTGACCCCTCCTTTCTCTTGTATCCATTTCCTTAACGGGCTCTCATCCCTATTCATTTTTTTACCCAAGTCGGATGAATCCTTAGCCATAGAGTTGCTGATGACTTTCTTCAGTTTAGCTTTAGCTTTCATTTTTCCCTTCTTTGAGCCAAGCGGCTTGGTAGTATTTGCCCTGATATTTGTAGTTCCTGTTTACTCTTCATCAGAAATCTCTTCATACTCCATGTTTAGACTCTCTTCTGCTGCCCCTAACTCTTCGGTGAGAACACCATCAATGTCTGGAGCCTCAATTGTTTCACTAGCTTGCTTCTCAGCCCCAGAAGTAACTAAATTTAATGGCATCAAAGTTTCTTTCGGTATATCTAGAGAGACATCTATCCTGCCAGCAATGCATGAAGAGTCTTGATTTTCTAGACCTGGTGCCAGGTCTGAGCCCTCCTCACCTTTGCCCCCATTATCCAAGATATTATCGTCCTTTTCACTTAAAATTTCGTTAGTCAAATCTGTTTCTATTTTATCAGTTGCTTCCGTTATATTGGACGGCTCAAGCCCTTCTCCGGGCAGCTCAGAAGTAAGTGTGTTTTTATCTCTTTCATTCCTATGGGAGCTCTAAGGCAGCATTAGAGTTTCCTTAGCTTGCGCATTAATTTGTGCATTAGTTAGCGCGTTCTGAGCAAGGCCAATTTTCGCTGCGTCTTCAATGCAGGACAGCTCAGATTCATTGTTACTGTCATTTTTGTTGCTATTCTTCGGATCAGCAACAAATATAGAGGGTCATATCAATTGCTTGGAAACAACAGCCTTGGATACTGCCTGGGCTGTGGGCTGGGCTGTTGCCACAATCGACGTTGCTGCCCAGGCTACTTTATCCCCATCAGTTATACCAAAGGTCTCCCCACTCGTTTCCTTTGTTGTTGCCATTGCCGTTGGGGAGTCTACTTTAGCAATCTTCCCGGCCCGAGTCGACCGGGTGTTCAGCTTTGGGGCCACCGTCTCACTCTCACGCCGAGCTTCCAATCCCTCGCTCTGCGCTGCCTTCTCCTGCACACAAACACCAGGCTGTGCCGGAAGCAAACCGAGGCCCACCCACCAGGCCCAACGACATACGTGCGGCCGAGTAAGTGAGACCTCCACCCGGCAGCGTCTGCCACCCCCAGCGGCAGGAGAATCGAAGCATCAGCGTCAATGTCGGTGTTTCGATGCGTCTCGCCCGAACACAGCCTCGGCAGCTTTCCCAGCAAAGAGCGGCACTCGTGATTGAAGTACTTCAGTTTTCCTTCCTCTTTCGCTTGATTTTACGCCGATTTTCCTCGTTCAAAAAATCCTCTCTCCTCGTTTATCACATTGGAGGAGTTGGGAGCCTCTCTGCACTGCTTCTTTCGCTTGGCGGCGTCAGTCCGCCATCTTGATTCTCCCACCGCAGTCTACTTTCACCTGATTGCTTTGGGACATCGCCTGGTTCCGTCCTGGTTCCTTCCTGGGCACTGGCTAGTGACCCAGACTCTGTCCCCTCTGCTTTCAGGTACTCTTCATCCTCGATCCACCCTTGGATCCAACCGGACACTTCTCTCCTGGTCGCCTGCAGCATCTTTCTCCAAGGCTCCATAGTATTCAGCGACGAAATCCGACACACTTTGACACCTATGCACCCGCTTCCTGTGGGTGAGGTAACACGAGTACTCCGGTGCTCCTGTGGGTATTAACTATCCTAGTGTTTAACTTTCAAGTAGCTTTCTCCTAGTCCATTCGGAAGTGACCTAAAAGAACCAGTTTCTAACTCTTTCGTTCCCATTCAAACTCTATGGTAACTTGCGTGTGTGTAAAGACACTGCACACGCCTCCCGTGGGCCTCCTACTTCCTATCCTTTGGTAGTACAGTGTAGCCCCAGCGATTCCCTAGGCCCTAGGCCTATCCTTTGCTCGTGACATGGTTCTTATACCACTGTTTTAGTATATGGTTTGAATTGCTCCTAGGGCTCTACTGTATTTTGTGCAACTTATTGTATGATAATTAAGTAACTTGTTATGTGCTTGTGCCTCTGATCTCATAAAGAGCTCAGAGGAGTTGTTTAGAAATAAATAAATGTATATTTTATATATATCCTGTGTGGTGTCCTTTCATTTGATATTCAAGGGGTTACATATGGTAAAACAGCTGGCTTTACATGCCCTCTGAAGTTTTAGCCTAAGACTGCTTTGTCCATGCTACCTCTAGGATAGCTGGTCTATACGGTTGCCTTTACAACCACCACCATAAGGGTTGTTTGGACTGATACAGGGTGCCCACTAGAATAGTGGACATCACATATCAGGCCAACTTCTCACACTGTTAACCTTGTTCCTTAAAATATATTTGCTTGTATTAGCTAAGATACTGCGTTTGAGAACACTGCATTAGAAATAAACATTTCAAACTCGCACGTTTCCTCATTGACTCCTCGTTCTGGATTGATATGTTAGTATAACAAAAGAGTGTTCATGTGTTCCACGTTACCTGAGGTGTTCTAAGTCCATGTTCTGGGTTGTCTGATCATTGGGGGCCGGTACGAACCAATGAGACACTGATAGCTAGTCTGGTAGGGGTTTTTGGATACTGAGGTGAGTTTTGGCACACTCTAATTCACTGAGGTTTCAAGTCTCTATGCACAGTTCTGTATATGAGCAGAAATCCCTGCTACAGTAGGAGGTGGGGGGGCAAAGGCTGGGCTCAGGGGCCAGCTCACAGGGCCCTCCAGGCAGGGAGTCAGTCCCCAGTGGCGGTCTTCCTGGCGCCCAGCAGCAGCAAGGTAGGATCAGGAAGAGAACATTTTGTAAGGGGTCACAGCCCCTTTTAATATACATAAATCCTTTGTCTGTGTCTGCAGGGTGGGGGGGGAAACAGACGCAGCTGGTTTTGGAGCACACTGTTGTGCTCAGCCCCTCTCACCATTCACTGGCCAGGCTAGGGTCATCAGTCGCACCACAGGGGGAAAAGCCAGCATTGTGTGGGGAAAGCCCAGCCCTATTCAGGTCCCAGGTGCACTCCTCCAACCCATCTGGCTGTCAATCTCCCTATTCACCACCGGAGCAGACCCATCCTGATTCCTGGAGCCAGGCTCACCAGTCAGCTCCAGCCAATCACAAGCCAGACAGTCATTTCACAGTTATTACACAGACATGCCAACTTCTAGAAGTGGCACTTCCACACTAGGCACATTAACGCTGCACACATCATCGCGCAGCATTTAATCACACGAGTCCGCACATACCAAACTCGCACCTGCACTCCCCACGCATCAGGAGCTACCATGGACACCCACATTCCCCATGCATTCCTATGGGAGGGCAGGCCAATCTCACAACACGCACACACTTTACACTGAGACACAGTGATAATGTGCGCAGAAGCCAAAAACTCACTAACACCAAGTCACCATTAAAAGCAAAAAGTTCATGGGTGAACCTGCCAGAAGGGCCAAGTCCAACACCCAGACTCTGTCCCCTCTGCTTTCAGGTTCTTCACTTCTTCGATTCATCCTTGGATACACCCGGACACTTTTCCACTGGCCGCCTGCAGCAATTCCTTTGCAGATCTCCAATAAAAACATCGACGAAACCCGACACAAAAAAGACACCTATGCACCTGGCTTCCCTGGGTGAGGTAATTAGAGTACTCCGGTGCTCCCGTGGGTATTGACTCTTCAAGTGTCCTAGCTAAAAGGGGTTTCACCGTAGTCCACCCGGAAGTGTCCTAATCAGTAACTTTGTAACTTCTTTGTTCTTCATTATAAGTCAATGGTAATTCACGACTGTGTTTAAACACTGCACACGTCTCCCGTGGGTCTCCTACTTCCTAACCTTTGGTTGCGTAGTGTAGCCCCAGCGATTCCCTAGCCCCTAGGCTATTCCCTATTCCTGAAGTGGTTCTTATACCACTTACTTAGTATATTGTTTGTGAGGCCCCTAGGGCAAAACTGTATTTGTGCAACTTATTGTATACTAATTGAGGAACTTGTGATGTACTTCGATCTCTGACCTCATAAAGAAGTCAGAGGGGTTGTGTTAGAAATAAATACATATATATTTTATATATATCTTGTGTGGTGTCCTTTCATTTGGTATTCAAGGGATTAAACAAACGCTTTACATGCTCTTTGGAGTTTAGCCTAAGACTGCTGGTCCATGCTACCACTAGGATAGCTTGTCTATAAGATTGACTTTACAACCACCATCAATAAGGGTTGTTTAGACTGGTGCAAGGTGCCCACTAGAATAGTGGACATCATATGCCAGGCTAACTTCTCACATTGGTGTGCAGCGGATGGGATAAGAGCATGAATTTGTTTTACCATATAATCTTGTAATATCATTTGAAAGATCACATTAAGGTACCAGTAGGTACATATAAATCAAGTCTTATAATACTTTAAGTTCTACTGAACTTAGTTGTTCTAGAGCAAAGGGCTTAGCACACCCTGACTGCAACTCCTAGAGAGGTACTAGTAGATAATATTTAGTGTAGGTAGGCGCACACACCACACCTCACTAGAAAATGTCCTTAGGAGGAGAGCCTAGTGGGTCTCTCCCCACAGAAGACCCTCCAAGGGTACCTTCTAAGTATGACTCATTCACTTTTAATGAACTTAGAAGCCTGTGTGCAGTCAGAAAGTTGAGACAAGGACAGAGTCCAACCTTTAACCACCTGGTAGATACAATAGTGGAACATGATACAGAGAATGCATCAGACACAGATAACCAAGGTAGCAGAGAGGGGGGAATCCATCCACAGAAGAGAATGTTGGGGAGAACCAGCACTATCTGATGAGGAGGTGGATGCTGAACAGGATGAGGTTGCTGAAGCTATCCTGGGCAACACAGGACTATCTGGAGGTAGAGAGGGCCTTGGTGGGCCCCCTTCTACCTTTCCAAGTAGGCCTAACAGGAGACACAGAAGGCACCAGTCACTGTCCAGTGGCTCTGAGCATTCTGATGACTCAGTAGGGTCTGATGCCTCTGCTCTAGGGAGGATAACTTGCCCTCAGAGGAGAGAGCACAAAGCTAGGATGAAGGAAGTAAATCTTAGGAGCAAGAGGCAAGAAATTGCCCTTGCAAAAGAGACCCTGGCTCTTTCGAAAGAGCAAAAGTTGAGTGGGATAAAACCCACTGGTGGCAGCAACATTCCGAGAGATAGGGAAAGGTCTTATGACCATAAAAACCTAAATAAGATTGTCCCTCCCTACAAGAGTGGGGATGACATCCACAAGTGGATAATTGTTTTGGAGAGGGCCTGCAAAGTACAGCAGGTACCCCAGAGTCAGTGGGCAGCAATCTTATGGCTCTCCTTTGTAGATAAAGGAAGAGACAGGCTCCTCACAGTTAGTGATGAGGATGCTAACAACTACACTGTCCTGAAGAATGCTCTGATAGATGGGTTTGGCTTAACCACTGAGCAGTATAGGTTGCTGTTCAGAGACACCCAGAAGACACAGACTCAGGACTGGACTGACTTTGTAGATTGTGCTACTAAGGCTCTGGAGGGCTGGTTACTGGGCAGTAAAGTTAAGGACTATACAGGATTGTATAATTTGAACATGAGAGAACAAATACTTAGCAACTGTTAGAACCAGTTATTGCATCAACACCTGATTGACTCTGATCTGACCTCTCCCCGATAATTGGGAAAGAAGGCAGACAAATGGGTCAGATCCAGGTTGAAGCAGAAGGTACAGAACCAAGGTGGTGATAAGAAGAAGCAAGTCCAAAAGGGTGGGGAGAAAGCAAAAGACCAGAAGTCTTCGCCAGGTCCCCAAAAAGCTTCTAATGGTGGGAGTCCCCAAAAGTCTAAAAGGAAAGAAGGTCGAAAGAAACCAGAAAACATTTGTAAGGTTAATATTCACTGGACCAGTAAATGCACCAAGAAGGAGGCAGCTCCAGACACCATTGCCCCTAAGGCAACTGTTCCCCATAGTACAGCTAATAGTGGTGGTTCTCACAGAAGGGTGTAGTAGGGTTGACCCTGGGAACTGAGGTGGATTCTGGCATAGTCAAAATACCAACTCAAGCTGTTCTTGTCTGTGATGTGGACATGGTTATGTCCTCTACTCTGAGCCCCAGTAACTTGGGCAAGTACAGACAGACTCCTTTGATTTTTAACAAAGTGGCTCAGGCCTACAGGGACACATGTGCAAGTGTCAAAATGGTGACACCCAACTTTGTGGATCCTGGACAGATAATACTAGGTGACAATTACCTAGTGACCAATGCAAGCAATGTCACTACCACCCATAGTATGGCAATTGTTAATTTCTCCTGGGGAGGGGTAACTGGCCTCAAAAGAGTTGTTGTTAGTTCAGACCTCCCTGTAGAATGTTTGCTTGGCAATGATCTGGAATCTTCAGCCTGGTCTGAAGTGGAGTATAGGACCCATGCAGAGATGTTAGTTATATCAGCACATGTCCTTGCTGTGACCAAGTCACAGGCCAAAGCACAAGTTACTTACCTTCGGTAACAAAATATCTGTAAGAAACAGTAGTTAGTATTAGATTCCTTACCTTAGAATATCTCCAGGTGCCAGACTGGTTCCGGAAACTTTTGCGTAGCAGTACCCTTGCGCGTCGATAGGCGTCGTCTGCGGCTCCGCATCCGTCGTCGGCGTCGTTATCGCAGGGATGTCGACGCCGGAGTACTTATACGCCCCCCTCGCGCGCTGTCGTCAGTTCTTATACACAGCTTTTCCGCACCAGAAACGCAGAGCCATGATAAAAACCAACACTGGTGCCATGAAACTAGGGCCCTGAAAGGGGATGACCTTAACCCTAGATATCGGTTCGCAGAACGGGGAGGATGGGTGGGGCGGTAAGGAATCTAATACTAACTACTGTTTCTTACAGATATATCGTTACCGAAGGTAAGTAACTTGTGCATCTGAAAGAAACAGGTTAGTATTAGATTCCTTACCTTAGAATAGATACCCCAGCAATACCAACCCCTGTGGTGGGTCTGCAAACCAATAATCACACCAGAAAGTCTTGGAGGACGGAACGGCCAAAGAAGCCATCCCCACGGACTTGGCTGTCCAGGCAGTAGTGTCTTGTGAACGTGTGCAGTGAGGCCCACGTAGCTGCCTGACAGATGTCCTGTAAGGGGACTCCCCGGCCCAGGGCAGTAGTAGCCGCCGTGGCCCGAGTGGAATGGGCCCTCAGCCCAACAGAAGGCTCCTTCTTAGCCAAAGAGTAGCATGCCTTGATGCACAACACAACCCAGCGAGAGATGGTCCGTTTGTGCACCACCTGTCCCTTCTTAGCGCCCACGTAACCAACAAAGAGTTGCTCATCCACCCGGAACTGGCGTGTGCGATCCAGATAGTATGAGAGCACACGTTTTGGGTCCAGACGGTGGAGCCACTCTTCCTCTCTAGAGGGATGCGGAGGCAGAAAGAAGGTAGGTAAGGTGATGGACTGCCCGATGTGGAAGGCTGTGAATACCTTGGGCAGGAAAGAGAGTCTTGTCCGCAACACAACCTTGTCTGGATGGACAGAAAGGAAAGAGGCTTGGAGGAAAGATCCTGGAGCTCACTCACTCTCCTGGCAGAGGTAATGGCAAACAGGAAAGCAGTCTTAAGCTTAAGAAGACGGAGAGGACAGTTATGAAGCGGCTCAAAAGGAGCACACATCAGATAAGTCAGAACCAGGTTCAAGTCGCACTGGGGCATTAGGAAAAGAACAGCGAGGTAACATATGAGTGATGCCCTTCAAAAACCTATTTACAATTGGGGACTTGAACAAAGAAGGCTGATCAGGCAGCCTTAAGAAGGCGGAAAGGGCAGAAAGGTAGCCCTTGATAGTGCCCAGAGCAGAGCCCTGCTGGGCAAGATAAAGAAGGAAGAGGAGAACCTCAGAAAGGGGGGCAGAGAGTGGATCCACAGCCTTTGCTGTGCACCAGGCCACAAATCTATTCCGCCTGCAGACGTATACCGACTTTGTGGAGGGATGCCTGGCTGCCAGAATTACATTACACACTTCAGGAGGCAAGTCAAATGGCCTCAACTGCTGCCTCTCAATCTCCAAGCATGGAGGTGGTGACTGGACAGGTTCAGGTGGAGGACCGTCCCCTGCTGCTGCGACAGAAGGTCCTCCTGAAGAGGCAGACGAATCTGGGGATAGACAGACATGCTGAGTAGCTCAGGATACCAGCATCTTCGTGCCCAGTCCGGAGCCACAAGGATAACTTGGGTCCGGTCACGTCTGATGTTCTTCAGCACTCTGGGCAGAAGTGGTATAGGCGGAAAGGCATACAACAGACCGCAGATCCACTCGCGACGAAAAGCGTCTCCGAGCGAGTGCCGCCTTGGAAATTCCAATGCGCAGAACTGATGAAATTGCGCGTTCTCTTCTGTGGCGAATAGCTTTAACCAAGGCTCTCCCCACTGATGAAAGAGGCCTTGCACCACGTCTTTGTTCAGACACCATTCATGATTCATCATGCAACGATGGCTATGTTCGTACGCCCTGGCGTTCAGGGAACCTGCCAGGTGTTGAACCACCAGGGTCACGCTCTGATGTTCCAGCCACTGCCAGAGGCGCAGAGCCTCCTGGCATAAAGTCCGCGACCCCACCCCGCCCTGTTTGTTGGAGTACCACATGGCGGTGGTGTTGTCCGTGAACACCTTCACTACACTCCCATGGACAGAGGGGAGGAATGCCTTCAGTGCAAGCCGGATCACCCGCAGCTCCAGAAGGTTGATGTGGAGCCAGGACTCCGCCGGAGACCAGAGGCCTCTGATCTCCGCCTCTCCCATGTGGCCCCCCCCAGCCCTGTAGGTACTCGTCCGTCACAACTACATGCTCTGCTGCTGACCCAATTGCGGTCCGTGAACCACCACTGCAACTGTCTTACAGTGCCCTCCGAGATCAAGACATGGTCGGACAAGTTGCCCTGATGCTGGGCTCACTGAAACTTCAGGTCCCACTGCAGAGCCCGCATCCGCCGCCGGGCGTGATGCACTAGAAGGATGCAAGAGGCCATCAGCCCCAGAAGCCACAGTGTCAACCTGACCAAGACTCGGGATAACCGCTGAAAGATCGGAATCAGAGCCTGAATATCCCGAACCCGCTGTTCGGGAGGATTAACCCGAAACTGTGCCGAGTCTAAAACTGCTCCGATGAAGAGGAGCTTCTGAGAGGGACACAGGTGTGACTTTGGCACATTGATGGAGAACCCCAGCAGGTGCAGGAGGTCGGCCGTAGTCTGGAGGTGACCGACGACTGTCTGGGGCAAGCCCGCCGTCAACAACTAGTCGTGGAGGTAGGGGAAGACTGAAACCCCTAACCTGCGCAGATGAGCTGCGACCACCGCCATCACTTTCGTGAACACCCCTGGGGCGCTGGTAAGGCCGAAGGGGAGCACGGTAAACTGAAAGTGCTTGTGGCCTACCGTGAACCACAGGTAACGCCGGAGGGCCGGCAGGACGGGATGTGAAAATAAGCGTCCTGCAAGTACAATGCTACCATCCAGTCTCCCGGGTCTAGGGCAGCTAAGACCTGAGCCAGTGTCAGCATCTTGAACTTCTCCTTCCAGAGGAAGCCGTTGATGTTCCGCAGGTCCAAGATAGGGTGTAGGCTCCATTTGCCCTTCTTGGGAACCAGAAAGTAGTGGGAGTAACAACCACAACCTACTTCTGGCCCAGGAATGCGCTCTATGGCCCCCTTGGCCAAGAGGGCCGCAACTTCCTCTTGTAGAAGTTTCAAGTGATCCCCGACATGCGGTGGTACTGTGGTGCCATGGCTGGAGGGTCGCTTCGAAGAGGAGGGAGTAGCCCCTTCGGATGATTTGCAGCACCCACCTGTCTGATGTGACAGTGTGCCAGTGGAGGTGGTGATGGCAAACCCTGCCCCCCACTGGCGTCACATGGGCCTGAAAGCTCGGACTAGGAGGGTTTTGAGGCGAATGCTGCAGGGGTAGTGTGGACTGGCCTCGCCGTTGTCCCCCACCGCCACCACGGCGGTTTGCATGTCCGCCACCGCGCTGGATGGTAGTTTGTGGCCCGTGGCTGGCAGGACGTCCGGGGGTGCCCCTTCATTGGCCACAAAAGGAGTGAAGAACAAGTTACTTACCTTCGGTAACGCTTTTTCTGGTAGATACTATATCTGCCTGTGGATTCCTCACCATGTGAATATCCCCTTGCGTCAGCAACATTCGGAAATTCTTTTTGTAGCTTCGCGCCGACGTGGACGCGGACGTCACAGAGACACGGCTCCGCTCGCGACTCCGCTGACGTCACCGATGCCTATAATAGGCCCACGCCGGCGTGATGACATCAGTTCCGCCGTTTTTTCCATGCCTTCGAGGCACACGGACGGACCGATGACAGTAGAAATGTACACAATATACACAGTATAGAAATAAAAGTAACACACACAGTGTGAAGTAAATGCAATAAAACATTTTACAATAAAACAATCCATTAAAGATACTCTGGCAATACGGAAACACATGTATCCCCGATCTTCTGAGATGAGCTGCCACCACCGCCATCACCTTGGTGAAGACTTGAGGCGCAGTAGTAAGACCAAACGGAAGGACCACAAACTGGTAGTGTTGTGACCCAACCGTAAAACGGAGATACTTTCTGTGCGACTTCAGGATGGGAATATGAAAATACGCATCCTGCAAGTCGATCGACACCATCCAGTCTTCTTCCAGCAGCGCTTGAAGAACCTGCGCAAGAGTGAGCATCTTGAACTTTTCCTGTTTCAGGTAAAGGTTCAAGATCCTGAGATCCAGGATTGGCCGAAGCCTGCCATCTTTCCTGGGGATCAGGAAATACCGGGAGTAGCACCCCTGACCCCTCTCCTGCTCTGGAACCACCTCTATTGCACCTTTTTTGAAAAGAGCCAGGACTTCTTCCTGCAGGCGAAGCAGGTGGTCCTCCGAACAATAACCCTGGCAAGGAGGGTAATTGGGAGGGAATTCCTGGAAAGGAAGTGCATACCCATTCCCTACAAGATTGAGAACCCAAAGATCCGATGTAATTAATTCCCAAACTTGTAGGAAATGAGTAAGCCGGCCCCCCACTGGGCCCACATGATCCGGAATGGCGGATCTAGGGCTGCTTTGCTGCGTTGGCTGGGGGTTGGGAAGGAGAGGAGGAGGAGGAGGAGGATTGACGACCTCTAGGGCGGGATCTTTGTCTGCCCCTGTACGACTTGTACAGCGTATTCTGTTGCTGCTGAGGCTGCTGCTGGGAAGGTCTGTAAGAGCGAAAGGAAGATCTTCCGAACCCCCTGAAGCGTTTACCAGTAGTTCCTCTGGACTGAAGACCCAAGGACTTTGCAGTGGCCCTACTGTCCTTAAAACGTTCCAAGGCAGCATCAGCCTTCTTGCCAAACAATCCTGAGCCATCAAAAGGCAAGTCCAACAAAGCAGACTGGACGTACGCAGAGAACTCTGATGACTTAAGCCAGGCAGCCCTCCTGGTGGCCACAGATGAACCCATGAGCCTTGCCACCGAATCAGCAGTGTCCAGGCCACTCTGAATCACCTGTCTCGCAGCTGCTTGAGTGTCTGAAATCTCCTCTTGAAAATCCTTCCGTCATCCTCAGGAATTTTCGGAACTAGCTGCTTGACAGAATCCATCAAGGCATGGATATACCTCCCCATCAGGCACGTTGCGTTGGTTGACTTTAAAGCCATACTGGCTGAAGAGAAGACCTTCCTGGCACCCTGATCTTGCTTTCTGGATTCTTTGTCCCCAGGAACCTGTGGGAAAGCTCCAGCAGATTTCTTTGAGCAAGCAGCCTGCACCACCAAACTCTCAGGCAAGGGATGAATTGATAAAAACGCAGGGTCCTCAGGTGCCACTCTGTATCTCCTCGCAACTGTTCTTGAAACTGCAGGAGCAGACAATGGCTTCTTCCAAACCTCATAGATGGGCTCAGTCAAGGCCTCGTTGAAGGGTAACACAAGCTCAACTACTGACGAGGGAGAATGAAGAACCTCAGTCAAGATGTTAGGCTTATAGTCAGCAGTAGGAAGAGTAATATTCAACAGACTCGCTGCTTTTTTTATAACAGTGTGATAAGGCACCACATCCTTTGATGGCACATTTGAAACTGAAGCCAACTCCCACTCAGGTGACAGTTCAAGCCCACTGGCCTCACACAAATCTTCAAAAGGATCCTCAGAATCCCGTAACTCCCCTTCTTCAGTATCCGAATAAAGATACCTTTCCTCTTCCAGAAATCTCTGAGCCTTTCTCCGAGACCTTTCCTTCACAGTCGAAGCCAACGGGTTCGGAATCGACTCCGACAGCGCCGGAGCCGGCGTCGAACCCGACGTCGGACTGGAGTTCTGGACTTTTTGGTTCCGTCCAGAGGTGTCAGGGTACAACACCCAAAGACCCCGGAGTCCCACCTGCCTTGGTGCACAAATGAACAGAAACACGGGCTTCTCGATGGTGGCGTCAAAGACCAAAGGTTTATTACTGCAGGGACACAGAAGTCATAGATACTACACACGGGCAGTAACCAGGAGCCTGTTCGATTTGTACAAAGTGGGTTGCTCCTTATATACAAAAAATTGTGCTCTAGGCAAATATTTCACATGTCGGTACATTCCCAAACCTTTGTGTCTCTAAACAAAAAATATTTGGCGTTACACAGGAACTGTCGATAATATCTGATACCAAACATCACGAAGAGGGGTTCCCACCAGTCCATCACAATCCCTTGTCAATATTGTATTCAAGAGCCGGACCGCCTCATCGTAAAGTTCGTTACCTCCCCCTAATAAAGGCCCAGAAGGAAAGGAGCAGAGCCAGGTGCAGAAGATAGAAAAGCGGGATAAGAGATGTTTGTGGGTTGTAAATGGGCAAGGCTACCGGCTTCGGCCGCCTAATCATGATCAGGTACAATGGACACGAAGACCAGTTTGGCAGGACTGGCCTCGGGCAGAGGAGGCAGCCTTTGTCGAGTCATGCAGCTACAGCGTGATCTGGTTTAAGGTGCACGTGTCATGTAAGAGGTGAATCTCCGGCTAAAGCTACGTGTCCTTAATCAAAGTGGAGTGAATGAAGTGATCAGAGGCTATTGCATATGTGAGGGCAAGGAACCACAAAATGGCGGCCACGATCTAAGATGGATGCCGTGTGTATATCAGAAATGTGTCAGTGGAAGGAGTGCTCTTGCTCGTAGCGTAGCGGAACCACTAGGATATACTAAATGGATCATTTGCGGTTCACTGATACCATTTTTATGTATTTCCGACAAACTTGAAAACACGGGTTCAAGTCGTCACGGAACCGTCACGGAACCTCAGACCCTCCTTTTGCCCTTACATAGGCAATTACTCAATCTATGTCTGAATCTAGTTCTATGCTCATCAGGTCAGTGACATGCTGTTGTATCATCATCCTTTCTCGTGTCTTTTCTCCAAACGCAGGTGGTTTTCTGAGACAAGTTGTAGCACAAAGACTACACAGAGCAGGACCACACTGGATAATCAGACAACATGAGAATAGGAATACTAAGATGACACCAATGACCATTAGAATCTTCCATCCCCACGCTGAGATCAGAGTCCAAACCCACTCCATGAAGGACCAGTTTCCCTTGTCTACATGTATGGAGTCCGAAATCTTGTGCAACTTAGAGATCGCCTCGTAAACTGTTGGAGCATTATTAGGAATAAAGACACAGCAGCTCGACTGGATCATTCTGCATACCCCACCTCGATCTGCAAGTATAACATCTAGAACCATACGGTTCTGCAATGTCATGAGCCTATCCGCCTGAAGCTCAGCTGTCAGATTGCTAAGGGCACCAGCAGTTTCGGTAATAGTAGATTCAACTACCCGTGTTAGCTGACGTATATTTCTACTATTGGCCATAGGCCCCCAGAACGGAAGGAAGCCTTTGAAGAAGTCTCCAGCTTCCTGACCAGCGGTATCTTCCTTGCTGAAAACACCTCTAGCTACTCTTGTTCTGTGGTAATCCGGTGAAGCAGTGTATGTCGGAGGCAACAATCAAGCAATATAACATGATCCTGAGAAGTCGGCAGGCAACCATGTATAAGCTCTGTCTCGACAAATGAAGTAGGTACCCCTAGCAGTGAGGAAGGCAGGGGAAGAGTTAGCCGGAAACACATAAGTCTCTACGCACTCACTCCTCCCTAGCTGAGCTCTCGGATTTCTCCCATTACCTTGCAGACAGACCTGACCTCGGTGAGGTACGACCCAGATTGGAGTTGAGCTTTTACGCTTGCTTTCTCCTAAACTAAGGCGATACTCTGAAGTATTCCAACTTAAATATACTCGCAATTCGTCTCTAGGGTAAGATGGAGTATTATTGACGTCCTTGACCATGTCAATAATTCCCTGGACTAAGGCTTTGTTGGCAGAGTTATATTTAGTGGAACGTGGTGGACGTGGAGGATAGGTTTCAAGGGCATAAGCAAAGATAGTTTGGAAGGCCTGAAATGATCCATTATAGCTGTAAGGCAAAACCAAATAGGGAATACCTTTATCCATAGTGTGAGGTATCAAGCCACACACCCAGCAGTTTGTAGTGTTAACTACCAGTTGGTGTTGGTGCAAGAGCTGCACAAAAGTGTTGTTGGTGAATTCTGAGCGTCGAGCTTGCTCATGTTCTGGAAATGAGTGAAAAGAGTGTATAGAAGAAACAGTAGAAATAGCTGGATCAAGGGGAGGCACTGTTGAAACTGGCACAAAAATCAAATTTATGCTAAAGACAATTCCACCCACCAATGTTGCTAAAACAATCAAAAATGTAATGGCACATTGCATCAAGAAACATTTGCTGTGAAGAATTCTATTAAGTTTGTTTCTGCGAACGTAGATCACATTTTCTCGTTGCAGCGCAGGAAGTTCCATCTTCTACAATCCGCTCGCGACCACTGATGATGTGTACGTAGATGAAAATGCCTCTGTCAGCCCTGGGAGTTCCCAGAACTAACAGAAAGATCGACCTTGTGTCAGACCCCTGCAAATTCAAACTAGGCACACAGCCACGACCCTACGGCTACCCAGACGGCAAGGCAATTTAAAAAAAAAAAAAAACAATAAACAATAGCAAACTTCCTGGCTGAAAAGCAAAAGTTCAATATATATATGTATCAAAATCACAATATGCAGTTGCCTGCTTTATTAGTTCGTTTTATGGCTTCTAAGATTGTATCTCTTCTTTGCTGGTACTGTCTGATCGAAAAATAGTGTATCACTAGCAGCTGTTGCAGAGTTTAAGTTCGCAGATAGCAAAGTTTTTTCTGATGCTGGAGACAAATGTTCAATGTTCAAAGCAGTCTTTTCAGGAGGAGAGTCACGTTTCAAAGTGTCAGTAATCAAATCGGCATCGCTGAAAGGGACAAATTTCGGAGTTATTTCAGATTCGGAGGCACCAATTCCCTTCTTCACCCAGTCGTCGTAGGGCAGCGGCAGTGGAACACGCTTTACGTGAGAAGCGTGGATCCAGTGCTTGCGGCCAGCAACACGTACAGCTGTCCTCGTTGCCAGCAGGACCTGGAAGGGGCCGATGTAGCGAGGCTGAAGATTCTTTGTCCTCGCAAAATTTCTGACCACCACGTGGTCGCCGGGTTTCAGCTGATGCCCTGGACTCTCCGGAGGTTTTGGCAAAGCATCAAAGACCTGTTGATGAATAAGACTTAATTTAGCAGTCAAGTCGTAAAGGTAGTCTATCAACATAGGATATTCAATGGAGCAAAACCTTTTAGGCCTTGGCACACCCCAGATATTTGCTGGGCGGCCAAACACAATCTCATATGGAGAAAGCCCTATTCTAGAATGCACTGTTGCTCTCGTTGATAACAAAGCCAAAGGAAGTGCGTCTGGCCAAGCCAAACCTGTGGATGCTTGTATTTTGGCTATTTTAAGCTTGAGGGTGCCATTGTAACCCTCGACTAAACCAGCAGACTGGGGATGGTTTGCACTATGGAATTTTTGTTTCAATCCTAGACCAGCACACACACTCTGCATAACTTTCCCTATAAACTCACTTCCGTTATCTGACCATACAACCCGTGGCATTCCGTACCTAGGGAAAAATTCTTTTAGAAGAATTTTGGCAGTAGATAGAGCAGTGTTGTCCTTTAGTGGGTATGCTTCTATCCACCTGGAAAAAGCACAAACTACCACCAGGACGTATTTTAAATTGTTGCAGCGTTCCATGTGAATGAAGTCTAACTGAATCACTTCAAAGGGACAGGAAGGAGGAGCAAAATGACCAGCTGGAGTTGGAGTTCCCTTGCCAGGATTATGCATCAAGCACACCATACAATTTTTCACCACTCTCTCTGCACACTTACTGATTCCCTCATTCTTCCAGACCGGAGCCAACATCTTACATATCCCTTTAGAACTTATGTGCGCCACTCCATGCGCCATCGTCACTACTGCAAGCACATACGCATCAGGCAACATCCAACGCTGCTGTTCTGTCAAATCGATCCAACATCCATTCGAGTCCAATTTGCCCGTACTTTCTCTCCATACACGTTTCTCTTCCTCAGTCGCTTCTTTCTGAATCTCTTTCACACTTTCCATAGTGTCCTCACACATTCCAGACTCAGCAATCCATCTTGCAGACGTAGCAACATACATTCTACTCATCATGTCTCTAGCTGTTTGTTTAGCGGTTTCATCGGCAAAGGTATTCCCACGACCAACATCATCCATGATCGCTTTATGAGCACTGCACTTCACAATCGCAACTTCAGTCGGTAAGGTTAGAGATTCCAACAAGTCGTTAACTAGCTGACCATGTTGAATCTTAGTCCCATGGGACGTAATGAAACCCCTTTCTCTCCACAACCGGCCAAAACTATGGGCCACGCCAAATGCGTACTGACTATCTGTAAACACATTCACTCTCTTTCCCTCAGCTAAAACACACGCTCTCGTAAGAGCTATTAATTCTGCAGCTTGGGCAGAATTCTGACTCACTCTTGCAGTCTCCACAATCGTCTTCAAAGTCGTTACCGCGTAGGCAGCAGTCACATCACCATTCTCCAATTTAAAACATGACCCGTCCACATACAGCGTACCATCCGGGTCGGATAGGGGAGTATCCCTCAAGTCGATGCGACCTTTTGTCTCTTCCTCCGTCTTGAAATAGCAGTCATGTGGCTCAGAATCACTCGACTCTTGATCAGTCGGCAACAATGTTGCTGGATTCAATACATTGCATCTTTTGATCTGAATATGACTCGCTAATAACGTCAGCTCGTAACCAGATAATCTCGCACTAATAAGGTGTTGTGTCTTCGTTCGGTTCATGAGTGTATCCACTGCATGAGGAACCATGACCACTAGCATATTGTTCATCACCAAACCAGCAGATTGTCGAATGGAAGCTGCAGCTGCCGCTGTAGCCCTCAAACAACTAGGCAATGCTCTAGCTACCGGATCTAATGTTGATGAGAAATACGCACAAGGGCGTTGTTTATCACCAAACTTCTGTGTCAGAACACTCAACGCGCAACCTTCTCTTTCGTGAACGTAGAGCGTGAATGGCTTGCTATAATCAGGTGTACCCAATACAGGAGCTGAACACAGTGCTTTTCGTAACTCAATAAAACTCTCTTGACATTCATCAGACCATGGCACCGGACTCGGAACATTTTTCCCAGTCAAAGCTACCAATGGTTTCGCTAAAAGTGAAAAATTTGGAATCCACTGCCTACAGTAAGAGGTAACACCTAGAAAGGCACGTACTTCTCTCTGTGTGCGTGGAACACTCATCTGCGTAATTGTTTTTATTCTTTCTGGGGTCAACTTCCTTCCCTCCTTTGATAAGAGGTGACCTAGGTAGGTTACTTCTTGGCAACAATATTGCATTTTGGAAGGTGACACCTTGTGATTCAAATTAGACAAATGATGCAATAGTGAAATTGTAGCTGCTTTGCAAGTTTCCTTGTCATCGGCAGCCACTAAAAGATCGTCTACGTACTGTACTAGGGCAGAGCCTGGAGGAAGGACAAAAGAATCTAGCTGACTTTTTAAAGCTTGACTGTAAATGGATGGACTTTCACAATAGCCTTGTGGAGCGCGTTTAAATCTGAAACTGCGACCTCCTAAACAGAAGCCGAAAATATCCCTACTTTCTTCAGCTATCGGAATGCTGAAAAAGGCATTCTTAAGGTCTATAACTGAGAACCACGTAGCTGTGGCAGGAATCAATGTTAACAAGGCAGTAATGTCTGGCACTACAGGAAACTGCGGAATTACAATCTTATTAACTTCTCTAAGGTCTATGACAAACCTATAAACTGGAGGCTTTGTAGGATCAGTTCGTTTCAAGATCGGCAATACAGGACTGTTACAGACATTTCCTCGCGTTTCTTCAACCACACCTTTCTTAATCAAATCTTGCACAATCAATAAGAGTGCACGCTCACCTTCACTCGATATTTTATATTGAGGAATTCTTGGAAATTTTACATTCGCTTTCAAAGTTACTACATACGGTGGAATTTCTAGTAGACCTACATCATTGGGACCAGTCGCCCAAAGAGAATCAGGGAGTGAACGTAGCTCCGGCGGGAGTGCGTCCATTGACAAGTACATCGGAGAGGTGATTCTTTTACCCAAAGTAAGCTGTACTCCTTCCGGAGAACAGTACAATGTCGCATATAGTCGTTTTAACAAATCTAAACCAAGCAGATTTTCATTACAACCTGTCGTCAAAATCAGGGGTGCTTTCAATTGACACGGTCCAACAGAAATAGACAAAGGACCAGATATCGGGTTGTACACAGCGGCGCCTGAAAAACCTACGGAAACATTTGTTGAGCCAGACAAAGGTGCGCCAGGGAGTTTCGCATGCATGATAGAACTTTTTGCGGCACCAGTATCCAACAGAAACGGTTCGACTACACCTGATGTTGCTACTGCGACATAAGGCCCACTCTGATCCACTGGAACTGATACTACTCCCTCTCTCTGTCCATGGCTGTCCTAGTACCCATTTTGTTGGAATCCCTCATCAACTTCACAATAATCCTCAACAAGATATTGCTGAGATCTATTCTGTTGAGCTGACTGTACATTTCGTTGATCAAAGTGATTAGAAGGACGATCATTTGTTTGCGGAGGCATAGCACCTCGCCCTCGTCCTCTAGAATTCTGCGCATAACCACCACGACCTCTCTGAGCTGCTGCTGCATTATTTTGCGCTAAGATCGGACATTCATTTTTATAGTGACCCTCTTTCTTGCAGTACGCGCACTGATTCCACTGATATTGAGGCCTTGATGTACTATAATCTGTCCTTTGATATGAGTTTTGCTGTGTATTAGTCTGATTCGTACGAGGCAGATACGCCTGCTGCAAAAGAACTTTAGTCTTTAAATCTTTCGTTTTCTTCTCTGATTTCTCTTTTTCTTCTTTATCCCTATTTTCGTAGTACTGTGCAGTCGCAAGTATTTGCGCTGTCGTAGATACAGCCCATGCACTTTCTGAGTCTTTCAATTTATTGCATAATTCAGGTAACAAATTATGCACAAATTTATCGACAAACAATCTCTGTCCTCCTTCAGTGCTCATATCCTGACCACTATGGTCTACAAAAGTCTCTTCGAACCTCGTGAAGAAGTCCGAGACGCTTTCGTCTTTCTTCTGCCTACACGCTGACAACTTGTCCCAATTAACACGCAATGCTGGCATCAGAGTCTTCATTAGATCAATTATTCTACCTGGCAGATTAGCAATCAAAGGTTCGGGTTTCGCACCACCTATTTGTTGAGCATCTGCTGCAGTGATAGCTGCCCAATCACCACCTAAAGCAGCCTGATGATCCTCTCTACGAATTTTAGCCCACACTGGTTGCGGAACTACATTACCAAACAACATATCAATGTCGGCTAAGTTCATTATACAAGCCTCAACTGTCTGTGTCAATTCCTTGTAATATCCAGCTGGATTCTTACGTGGATCTGGCAAGGCCTGTTTCACTGCTAACACTTCTGCTCGCTTCCATGGAATGTGTATCCATACTCTTTGGAACTGCGCTGGAGCAGCTGCAATTCCCGCAACCGCATCAGCTTGCACGGCTTCGCGCCAAATTGGAGGAACCTCCCTCATAGGATATTGGCGACTTGGCTTCACTTTACCTTTTTCTAAATCTCTCGGCGAACGAAGAGATGGATCATTCCTAAAACTTAAAATAAGTTCCATCGCTTGCTGTATTTTATCACCCACTATCATTCCTGCAGCAAACTCTTTTTGAACTTTAATTAAATCTTCCAAATCTGATTCGACATCGTCTTCTTCTATTTCCTCACGTAACAACGAGCACATCTCGTCGAAGACGTATCGTTGCGTTGGCTCTCCCCATTGCATAAATGTCTCTAACACATCTCTCGTACTATATCTTCTACCCTTCGAAATCCATCTGAGAGCCGTGGAGTCTAAAACTCCCCGTTCCTCAGTACTTGGAAGCTGACTCCGTCTCTGAACAGAGTCAGGAGTAGGAGTCTTAATCAAGGTTTTATATATAGGAGACAGCATATTAGTAACGGAATCAGTGATTCTTCGACGAACAGAAAGTGGAGTTAGTACACTCGCAGACATAGAGAATGCAGTAGAGGTAGGAATAGATGACGAAACAGTAGGAGTATCGAGGAAAATAGTTTGAGGAACAGTAGGTACAGTGGTAGGTATAGGAGCTGGCAGTGCGGGAAGAGGAGGAGCTGTAGGAACATTTACATTCACCACAGGAAGTATAGGAACTTGATTCTGAGGAACAGGAGCAGGAACACCAGGTTGTCCAGCAACCGGCAATTGAACATCCGGAATGAGTGGAGCCGTAGCACCTTGTGCATACGGTGGAGGTGAACGTAACAGATAAGATAGCAGAGGATCGTTTTCGGAATCCTCCAGTATCTTAGCCATTTTCGATGGCAAGGCAGGATAGCACTTGTCAATCGCTAAGTTATGCTCTCTAATGGCTACATCTATGGCCTTCTCACACTCGTTAGCCTGCAACTGTTTAGTCGCTTGCTCTAGAGTTAATTCTTCTTGTTCTTTTTGCTCTTTCTTCAACCTTTTCATTTCTCTCTGTTTGGATTCTTTCCGCCAATAACGAAAAGAGTCAAACATTGCCGGCCGGGCTTTCTTCCTAAACAATTTCGCTTCTAAGTTGTCGAGAATCTCTTGTTCAAAACTACCATGCAGTGGCCAACTAAGGACACCATCCTTCTTACAATAACGAACCCATATTTCATTATAAGTTATAGGACCCACACCATACTTACAGTATAAATCATATAGGGGAGTCCCAATCGGAGGAACCAGACAAGAGTCCTCTAATTGTGAGTCACTGTTGCAACTAAAACAAGACAACATTTTCCGACTTACCATTTTCAGTCCGGAACACAAAACAAACAAACACGAAACAAATTGTGCACTTGAACCAAGAACTTAGGCCTACCAAAAACGAACTGATGTATCGATACCCAAAACTAAACCAAATAGATTATCGTAATTAGAACAACCAATGATAATCTTACAAGACCAAACCAAACCAAGAACCGATCAAGGATTTTTAACAATCCTCACAAAAGTAACCAGCTAGCTATCACTAAATACTTAACTGAGTCACTGAAGACGTCACCAAGGAGAAACCCGTCACGTTTCGCCGTACTAAGGACTGCACCACTTCGGGTCCAAGACAGGGCGACGGTCAAGGCAACGGCCCACTGCAGCCGTCCTGAACGGGAACCCTCGTGGAAGAGAACTTCAGGGCCACTTTTGCGATATGCCGGGATCGATGAAGTGGGGCGCCTCCCTCAGGAATCTTCACACGAAGCTTCTCGAACTCTTCAGGCTTTTGGACCGGTACCGAATGACGTCGCCCCACGTTGGGCGCCAATTGGAGTTCTGGACTTTTTGGTTCCGTCCAGAGGTGTCAGGGTACAACACCCAAAGACCCCGGAGTCCCACCTGCCTTGGTGCACAAATGAACAGAAACACGGGCTTCTCGATGGTGGCGTCAAAGACCAAAGGTTTATTACTGCAGGGACACAGAAGTCATAGATACTACACACGGGCAGTAACCAGGAGCCTGTTCGATTTGTACAAAGTGGGTTGCTCCTTATATACAAAAAATTGTGCTCTAGGCAAATATTTCACATGTCGGTACATTCCCAAACCTTTGTGTCTCTAAACAAAAAATATTTGGCGTTACACAGGAACTGTCGATAATATCTGATACCAAACATCACGAAGAGGGGTTCCCACCAGTCCATCACAATCCCTTGTCAATATTGTATTCAAGAGCCGGACCGCCTCATCGTAAAGTTCGTTACCTCCCCCTAATAAAGGCCCAGAAGGAAAGGAGCAGAGCCAGGTGCAGAAGATAGAAAAGCGGGATAAGAGATGTTTGTGGGTTGTAAATGGGCAAGGCTACCGGCTTCGGCCGCCTAATCATGATCAGGTACAATGGACACGAAGACCAGTTTGGCAGGACTGGCCTCGGGCAGAGGAGGCAGCCTTTGTCGAGTCATGCAGCTACAGCGTGATCTGGTTTAAGGTGCACGTGTCATGTAAGAGGTGAATCTCCGGCTAAAGCTACGTGTCCTTAATCAAAGTGGAGTGAATGAAGTGATCAGAGGCTATTGCATATGTGAGGGCAAGGAACCACAAAATGGCGGCCACGATCTAAGATGGATGCCGTGTGTATATCAGAAATGTGTCAGTGGAAGGAGTGCTCTTGCTCGTAGCGTAGCGGAACCACTAGGATATACTAAATGGATCATTTGCGGTTCACTGATACCATTTTTATGTATTTCCGACAAACTTGAAAACACGGGTTCAAGTCGTCACGGAACCGTCACGGAACCTCAGGACAAGGCTTCTCAGCACCAGGTCGGACAGAATCCTGCCTCGGAGTTGTAGGCATCGGCGTCGATGTGACTGGCGTCGACGGAGTCGGCGTCGAGCGCTTCGGCGTTGACGACACCGGAGGTGTCGGAAAATGCCAATGCGGTGGTATAGCCGGCATAAAAGGCATGAAGGGCGCAGGGGCGTAAGCCTGGGGAACACCCAAGTTGAAAGCCATAGGACCCGTGGGACCAACAGGTGCACCAGACGGGAACATTGCCCTAGAATAGACACTAAACATGGCGTTCAAGAACTGAGATGGATCCTGACCTGGAGCTGGAAACTCAGGATATGGTTCTCTGGGTCGATCCTGAGGAGGCGGAGTCGAAACGACGTCGACCTCTTCAACGAGTCCTGGAACCGGGGTCGACGAACCCGCAGGCACCGGAACCTCGACTTCACCAGCCCCCTGCTCCTCACCTTCATCCTCCTGACCAGAAGGATTGGATGGAACTGGAGAATGGACCTGCTCCTGTGATTCGGGTGAACCTGGATGTGAAGCCTCACCAACAGAGACATGCTCCGACTCCGAAACCACCACCTCTTTACTCAGAAGCTTGACCTGGGACTTCGGTCTCCAACCAGAGTCTTTTCCGGAGTGATGACGTGACTCATGGCTCCTCTTCTTGTGCTTCTTCCTCAAAGACTTCGAAGCGTGAGCTGAAGATGACTCCGAGCGTGACCTCGATCGAGACCTTGACCTCGACCTCGAACGACGAGTTCGAGACTTCGAAGATTTCTTATCCTTCTTACTCTTAAGCTTAGCCACAAGGAGCTTCGCCTCTCTTTCTCTTAGCGCCTTCAAAGTCATCTTCTTGCAGCAAGGACAGTCCTCGACGTCATGGTCGGAGCTTAAACACCAGACACAGCAATCATGAGGATCGGTGATAGACATAGTCTTGCCACATTCGCCGCAAGCCTTAAAACCAGTCTTCTTCGACGACATCTCGAAGAATAAACAGAATAACAGGTTAATAGTAACAAAGTTACTGTAAAGCTACAGTACAATCCCTGAAAACCGTTAGCGTCGACGACGCGGAAAAAAGGGAACTGATGTCATCACGCCTGCGTGGGCCTATTATAGGCATCGGTGACGTCAGCGGAGTTGCGAGCGGAGCCGTGTCTCTGTGACGTCCGCGTCCACGTCGGCGCGAAGCTACAAAAAGAATTTCCGAATGTTGCTGACGCAAGGGGATATTCACAAGGTGAGGAATCCACACGGCAGATGTATCTATCAGAAAGGCAGCCGTTTGCTGGTGCAGGGTCGAGAGGCCCAAGTACTTGGCCGTAGCCATGGAGTCCTTAAAGCGTTCAAGCGCATGGTCTGCCTTGTCGCCAAAGAGGAGACGGCCATCAAACAGCATGTCCATAAGGGTGTTTTGGACATCTGCCGAAAAGTTGGCGGACCTCACCCAGGCGTGGCGACGAACCGCCACCGTCGTTGTCATTGCCCTGCCCAGTGAGTCCGTGGTAACGAGCCCACACCGGATGGAATACTGTGCCGCATCTCGACCTTCCACAAGAGCTTGGGTGAGTTTAATCCGGGCCTCCTCCAGACATTATGGCAGCACGTCCGCAACCGTGTCCCACAGAGAGTGGGTGTAATAGCCCAAGAGGCACGCGGTGTTGACTGACAGCAACCCCAAACTCAGGGAGGAGAATACCTTTTTCCTGTATTGCTCATACCTCTTGGATTCCCGATCGGGAGGAGCCATCGGGAATGCGGTCTGGGAGTTAGAGGCCTGTATGTCCAGGCTCTTGGGAGTGGGGTGGGTGGACAGGAATCAAGGGTCACCCGGAGCCGAGCGGTGGCACCTGGCCACGTTCCTATCTACAGGCGGACCTGTAGCGGGCTTGGACCAAGTGCCCAGAAGAACGTCTGACAAGGCCTCATTAAACGGCAGCAGAGGATCAGCCGACCTTGCCTGCGGCTTTATGACCTCAGTGAGGTTAGTCCTCACGGCCGCAACGGGGAGCTCAAGGCCGAAGGCCTTGGCAGCCCGCGTCAGCACCACACTATAGGCAGTACCCTCCTCCGTAGCCACGGTAGTAGGGGAGACAAAACCAGTGTCGGGAGAAGTGTCCAGACCACTGGCCTCCCCAAGCTCACCTGTCCAGTCCTGAGAAGACTGGCACTCACGTGCCAGAGGGTCCCCGGAGCCCTCCCAATCCTCCTCGTCACCCATCACCTGGTACTCAGGTCCAAAAGATGGAGCCGGGTCATAGAAATAGAAATCTCCAAGCGGCGCTGCTCCGACGCCGGACCTGAATCGAGGGTAGGACCGGGGACGATGTTGTCCTGGGACGGCGCCGGGGGCGACACCCTTGGGGCCAGCGCCGGTGAGGTCGTGAGGTCAACTGGCAACAACCCGGATCCGGAACCGGATTCGGCGGGGCCCTGCGGCGTCGGGACCGAAGTCGCCGACGGCGCCGGGGCCGAAGCACCCTACGGCGCCGGGGCCGACGCACCCAGCCCGCTTGGGGACCCAGTCGGGCCGCTTTGCACGAAGGCACCGCAGAACCCGACGGAGGAGTGAGCGACCTCATGGCCAAGGAAGGCGTCGATCTCCTCCGGCGTCGCGTTCTGTCCAGGGACCAGCGGGTATGGAGCAGGCCGCGACGCCTGCGTCTCCGGCAGAGCCACGATGGCGGTGTCGCCCGAACCCCCGGCCGCGTCGCACAAGCGTCAGGGGGAGTAAGAAGAGCGATGCCGCCTCTTCGACTTCTTGTGCCTCTTACCTGAGGACTTCGAGCCCGAAGACCTATGATGACTCCTGGAGCTGTGGTGACTCCGGCCCCGTGACCGGTCCCTCGACCTCCTTCCGAACCGGGACCTCGAGCGGCGCGGGGCTGACTGCCGGAGTTTGAGTCGCTTGCGGAACCGCTCCCGTCTAGCTTTGGACATCAGGGCCCATCAGTCGGACTTCGAAAGGCGATCAAAAAGGATCGAAAAAGTTAGTCAAAAATTGACTATGGGTACAACTTTTTCCGGCTCGGCGCTTGCTGGCGCGGAAAAAGAAGAACTGACGAAGGAGGCGGAGCCGCAGATGACACCTACGCAAAAGTTTCCGGATCCAGTCTGACACCTGGGGATATTCTAAGGTAAGGAATCTAATACTGACCTGTTTCTTTCAGATAAGTGCAACACTGAACAGGCCCTGGATCCTGCCAATATGGACCAGTTGCCTACCAGGAGGAGAAGCAGTAGGGTTAAGGCAGTGCCTTCCCCCTTGCCTCAGGATGAGGATCAGCCTTCCAAGGAAGCTGATTGTGAGACCCAAGAAGGAACTGTCCCAGAAGAGCTTGAGCCTGATCAGGTTGACTTTCTTGGGACAGGGGACCTTCAAGGGCAGATCTGAGGCAGGCACAGTTGGACTGCCCTTCTCTTGAACCCCTCAGACAGCAAGCTGCTGTGGAGGCTGCTGGAAATGCTACAGGTACCCATAGAGTGTATTGGGATGAAGGGATCCCGTATTCGGAGGCTAGAGACCCCAAGGAATCATGCTGTGAACTGCTGTGGAGTTAGCCTCTACTCGCCAGAACTTTTCGTGGAGCCTGCTGCTTGACCTTACTTGAGGACCCCGTGGGTGTTGCTGTAGCCCCAATCCTTGCCGCACCCGCTTCGCGGGTGCCGCTTCGCGGGTGCCGCTTCGCGCTGCCAGGAGGTGGTGCAAAGGTCTGGAGGCTGCTGTGCTGTGGGCGAGTCCTTCTGCCACAGGGGAAAGACCAGCGCGCAGCAGGGACTCACTTTCCCAGGAGTCCCTGCACGGCCTCGTCACCTGGCCCGCGCACCATTGAGCCCCACCCCCGGGCCGGCCAAAGAACATTAAAGCCCCGTCACCAGCGTGTAAAGTTGGGAATCACGCTGTGAACTGCTGTGGGTTTAGCCTCTACTCGCCAGAACTTTTCGTGGAGCCTGCTGCTTGACCTTACTTGAGGACCCGTGGGTGTTGCTGTAGCCCCAATCCTTGCCGCACCCGCTTTGCGGGTGCCGCTTCGCGCTGCCAGGAGGTGGTGCAAAGCTCGGGAGGCTGCTGTGCTGTGGGCGAGTCCTTCTGCCACAGGGGAAAGACCAGCGCGCAGCAGGGACTCACTTTCCCAGGAGTCCCTGCACGGCCTCGTCACCTGGCCCGCGCACCTGTGAGGGCCGGGCCGGGCCGGCCAAAGAACATTAAAGCCCCGTCACCAGCGTGTAAAGTTGGGAATCACGCTGTCAACTGCTGTGGGTTTAGCCTCTACTCGCCAGAACTTTTCGTGGAGCCTGCTGCTTGACCTTACTTGAGGACCCGTGGGTGTTGCTGTAGCCCCAATCCTTGCCGCACCCGCTTTGCGGGTGCCGCTTCGCGCTGCCAGGAGGTGGTGCAAAGCTCGGGAGGCTGCTGTGCTGTGGGCGAGTCCTTCTGCCACAGGGGAAAGACCAGCGGGCAGCAGGGACTCACTTTCCCAGGAGTCCCTGCACGGCCTCGTCACCTGGCCCGCGCACCTGTGAGCCCCGCCCATGGACCGCCCTTTCCCTCTACTTGTTGGTGGAACGGCACACTCTGCGGGACGCCCGGACGAAGCCCGGACAAAGGGCGGACAGTCTAAGACAGTCCGAGACTGTCCGCGACTGGACTGGGCCATACCCCCTGCCTCTGAAGTAAGGGAACTATTTTCTATTTTACTGTTTGTGGGAAGTTTTTTATCTAGCGTACAATATGCCAAAAAAACAGCCCCCAATCGTTTAAAAAACAATGGACAACTACTTGGTTCAGGTGGTTGCGAAAATCAACAGCGAAAGGAGACAGTCACTGGGGTTAAGCCAGTCTCTCAATCTGCAACCCCTGAGCCTAACTCAAACTTCCTCACAGATAGACACCCCACTCCCACCCCACCCCAGCTGGATGCTCCTATTGACTTGATAGACATTACTGTACACCCAAGTCACAACCATGATCAAAATAGTTTCCCGGCTGTCGATATAGCAACTTCAGTTTTAACTGACCCAGAAAACAATGTTGACTCTGACCATGAGACATGTGTCCAAAATTCAGATGATGCTCCCTCCTCCTCTTCTGAACAGGAAACTCGACCTGCGAGAACACGCAGAAAAACTCAGCAAAAACGGACAGGTCTACGATCAGGAATGAGGAAAAAAAGAGCAACACCTCTCGGGAAAACTAAGGTCAGAACCATGGAACAGGGGGATGATAGTGATAAATGCAACAGGGACGACGAATTGCTCCACAGGATAGCTGATATGATAGACTCCAAAATTAAATCTATCATTAAGCCTCTGGTTGCTAAAATCGATAAATTCAATGCGGAGGTAAAAAGAATGAGTGGAATCCAGAACAAGGTTGTGGATGAGGTTGACAAATTAACAACATTAGTAATAAAGGTGGCTCATTCAACTGAGGATAATGTGGGGAGTACTACAGAGAAGGGGAGCGGCCCAACGCTATCTGTTTGCCCAGCTCAAGTCCCAACAAGTACTAACAATTACCCTGAGGCTACAGATGGTGGTCCAGTAACATCAAATATACCGCCTGTAACATGTCAAGAAATTGATCCCCTTCAATTCATAGAAGAAGCCTCTCCAGTGGTATTGGTGTTGGCCAATGTACCACCCCTAGCGAATGGTCAATCGGAATCTCCAGCATCATTGTCTAGTAAGGCACTGCATTGGCTAACAGGAAATATGCAGATGGCGCCAGGAGGAAAACAGCAGCTCGCGGGTGAAATTAAGGCAGTGAAAAGGGTCGCTTGGATTGGGAATCGACCAAAAAGGTTTACAGGAGACTGTGTCACAGTGACTTTTTCCCACCCGGCTGTCTTACCCAATGTCCTAACCAATATTTTCCCGCCACAAAGAAGATCTGGGACTGTAGTCCCCCTCACTCTCAAATTTTTCTATGGCGAACAACAAAACGTAACATTCCCCAAGACTCCGGGACCTGTGTGGGACATTGTGAGAAATAGTAGAGGAATAAAGGTACCATGTAACGAATGGGGAATGGCTTTAGGAACTAGATATGAGGCTCTATCAGGGTTAAATGATTGTGATTGACTTGGTAGGAGACGTAACACTGCTTGCTCCATTCCCCTTGGTGATTACCTAGTGGGAGACCCGATGGTCCAGATAAATGCCGTGATAGTTGATACTCCCACATCCCAGATAAAAGTGAGGAGCAGACAAGACACTCTGGTGGTTCTAGAGGAAGCTCACGACCCCGCTGGCCGACCTGTTTACATAACTAATCATAGTTTAAATGTAAAAATATCTTCAAACTTGGTGGCAATTGAGAATAACACGAGTGAAAGTATTCCATCTCAACAATATAGGGTCAGCCAATCCACTAGCACGGAACCCCCTAATGCTAATGTCTCTCCACAATATACCTTGGTGTCATGGGATGTTGCAGGTCTAAAAAGTAAAATGACATCGCTGGACTGGCTAACTTTCCTGAATACAAAGGACATAATCCTTCTCCAGGAAACTTGGCAGATAGCCCCAGAACCAATACATGGATATCTACATTTTTATATCCCGGCTACACCGAGTTTAAGGGGAAGGCCAAAGGGTGGCTTGGTGACATGGGTCAAACAGAACAGTGGGTACTCTGCTCTCCAATTGACTATTAATAGCCCCGATATTCTGTTAGTTAAATTTCAGCGACCTCACTGCAAGGACCTTTATATTTTTAATATTTACTCAAGGGGGCTACCAGGTGGTAAATCCACTGAGGCAGTTGACCAATTAGATTCTCTTTTAAAACAATATTGTTTGAACGCCAATGTTATTGTTGGCGGTGATTTTAATTGTTGTTTCGAACCCCTAGATAACCATGATATAGATCTTATGGTAGAAGAGGACTATATCTGGGAAATCCCTCAGCTGTCTCTAATACCTATTAAAAAGTGGATAGAGGCCGCATTACAACTAAAAGTTCTATGTATGGAGCATGGGCTACGGGCCACTAATGGAAGAACGGGTTCTGATAAACAGGGTGCCCTTACTTTTACCAATAGCATATCACATAGTCGTATCGACTATATCCTCACTAATAAGGAGAATTGGTCCAGTGTCGATGATATGTGGATAGAGCCAAGGGCCGAAAGTGATCATGACCCATTAATTCTGTTATTTAAATTGTTCGATCTATTGAAAAGTGATGAATCGAGGGATAATGTTCAAATAGCCCTCTAAAATGACAATAGACGTATTAGATGGTCCAACTGTGTAACTAACGAGGAAAGTATAACAGCTATGAGGGACCTAACAACGCAGGCTATCATAGAATTAAGGAGCAACTCCACTATGGAGACTCCGGTATCTAATGTTAGTAGGCTCCATGATGTGTTTTTTAATAAATTGAAATTCTTCTTTGTCAGAAAAGTTACTAAAAAACAGTGTAGGCCAGCAAGGAAGGAGGATCAATGGTACAATAAATCCTGTAGGGTTGCCTACAGGGCCCTGTCTGATGCAGTAAAGACAAAAGATATAGTTAAGATAAAGGATGCCCGAGTCATGTATAAAAAAACACAAACTAGGGCTAAGGGGGAATGGGATGAAGGCTATTGGAGGGATCTCTTAAGAGCCAGTAAAGAAAGATCTATGACCTCCTTCTGGAACATCGTTAAATGGGGAAGGGGGGCCAAAAGAGGAGAACCCATGAACCATGTGTCACCAGACGCATGGGTTTCTCATTATGCGTCCCAGTTCGCTCCTGAGGATGGAGATGAAGATGGGTGCGAGGTAATTGTGAATACAATTACGAGTGCCAGTCACCTATCTTTCTCCAAAGCTGATGTCCTAAAAATTTTAAATAACATCCCAAAAGCGAGGGCCCCAGGTTTGGATTCTGTTCCTGCAGATCTGTTTATGCATGGCAAGGACCTTTGGGCTTCCTATATCCAGTTGCTAGCCAATGGTATTGCGACGGGTTCGCCTATTCCGGAGACTTGGAAGGGTGCTGAGATTATCCCAATCTTTAAAAAGGGGGCATGCTCGGACCCGGGCAATTATAGGCCTATCAGCCTTATCGCATGCATACAAAAAGTATTGGCGAGGCTTGTACTGCAGCGTATCCATGGTTGGGTAGATGAACAGGACATACTGTCACCCCTACAGGCAGGGTTTCGCAATCACACTAGTACCATCGATCACGTTTTTAGATTTGTTTTATTATATTGGCGTGTAGTGCTTCTTGGGGGGGGGGTATGCTTTTTGCAGCCTTTGTTGATTTAAAATCAGCATTCGACTTGGTTCCTCGTGCTAAGTTGTGGAACGCCCTACAAGAACAGGGCATCCCAAATTAAATTTTGTCCATATTAATTAGATTGCACAAGAACAATTTTGCACAAGTTCGATGGAATCAGCAGGGTAGCGTAACTGATAAATTCCCCATTGCAAGGGGAGTACGCCAAGGATGCGTGCTAGCCCCAACCCTCTTCTCGCTATACATCATGCACCTAAGTTGGCCGGAAGACTGATCCCCCTGTTGATGTTTGCGGATGATACCCTACTAATATCAAAGACCCAACAGGGACTTCAGAAGGCCATTGGAGTTTTTGAAGCGTTCTGTGCAGACCATGGTCTTATCATCAACACAACTAAAACAAAATTAATGGTTCTGCACAAACTGAAACATATCAGAGGGAAGGTTACCATGGACAACTAGAACAGACCCAAGTTTTTAATTACCTGGGCATTACCCTGTCATACAAACTAGATTGGAAACAGCACACCAACCAGCTGGTTACGAGGCATGCACAATTGACAGGAGCACTCACCAAGGAATTATTTTCCTCACATACTAGACCTATTACTCTGGTCTTAAAGATCTACAATGCAAAGGTTGGAGCAGCGGTCCTTTATGGGGCTGAACTCTGTGGGCCCAGTAACCTTACAAAGTTGACGGTTGCCCAAAATAAATTTCTCCGCAACATTACTGGTTTACCAATATCAACTCCTATGATACCTCTCCACTATGATTTGGGAACCCACAGCTTCGAGGATATGGCCAAATACAGATCAGTAGCCTACTGGAGGAGATTATGGGTTACCCCAGAACTCTCCCAGTATGCCCAGGGTTTCCTTGAGGTTAGAGCCTTGGGCAAAGCTCATAAAATTTTATGGATGAGAGGTAAAACAATCTATACGGCTATGGGTCTATCTCCATTATGGGACGACCCTGTAAGGAATGTTTTCCCACCTAAGAAAATAATTTGTGACCTATATTGGAGCATGGTTGAGGCTAAGTGTTTTGGATGTCGTATTGAACGATCCTTTACTACTGATTTCTTAGAACTCAAGCATGCACCGGCCCTAGAACCTTATTGGGATTGGATTACCGTCCCAGGGGACCGGAAGAAGTATCATCAACTGAGGCTGGGGACACTACCATTAAATGCCTTAACTGCAAAATGGTATGAGATTCAAACTTCGGGGTGCCCTTTCGGTCCTGATCAAAGGGAAAATATTGGGCATGTGTTGTTCGCCTGCCCAGAATATAACGCACCCAGACGATCATGGCTAAAACCGATTTGCGCCAAGTTGGGCCTTAAAACTGCTAGAGAGGCCGTTAGGATTTTAAGAACTGATACCTCTCAGCCAGTTGTTATAGCCATGTCGAAATTTCTTCACTGGATGTGGATAATTCGGGCCCGTAAAATGAGTTTGGAATAACCCTAGGCCCAGTTGTTACATGCTGCTATCCGATTTTGCACACTGTATTAAGTAACTGATATATTTTTCATTGATGAATTTCGTTTTTAATAACTGTTTTAATCTTTTTAATATAACATATTTAAAATTTTGTAAATAGGGATGTGCTAGTTTGATATTTTTAGATAAAGCTGAAATGATTTGTTGTGGATCTTGTATTTTGCTGGGTGTGGGGGGTTAATTTTGCAAATGTCTTTTTATGATTGAAAAATATCGAATAAAGACTATTTGAATCAGGAAAAAAAAAGACCCCAAGCCTGGTGCTTCTAGGAGGTTGGTCTTACCTTTGGCATTCAGGGGCTTCTGTCTCACCTTAGTCCATGATGTTCCCCTAGCAGGACATCTTGACCAGAACAAGACTTGGGAAAGGCTTGTCCCTCACTTTCACTGGCCTCACATGTCAGAAGATACCAAGGAGTTTTGTCGCTCCTGTGTCATCTGCAAAGCCAGTGGCAAATCAGGTGGCACCACAAAGGCCTCCCTAATACCACTACCTGTGGTAGGGGTTCCGTTTGAGAGAGTTGGGATAGACATTGTTGGACCAAAGGATCCCCAAACAGCATCTGGGCACAGGGTTATTCTGGTGGTAGTGGATTATGCCACCAGATACCCAGAAGCTTTTCCCCTAAGGACCACAACACCACCTGTTGTGGCAAGAGCCCTCCTGGGAGTTTTCTCAAGAGTGGGTTTTCCGAAGGAGGTTGTCTCAGACAGAGGTGCAAACTTCATGTCTGGATATTTGACTACTATGTGGAAAGAGTGTGGAGTGAACTACAAGTTCACCACACCCTACCATCCACAGTGCAATGGTCTATTTGAAAGATTCAACAAGACCTTAAAGGGCATGATTAAGGGTTTACCTGAAAAGCTTAGGCGAAGATGGGACATCCTACTGCCCTGCCTTTTGTTTGCTTACAGAGAGGTCCCACAGAAGGGGGTTGGCTACAGCCCTTTTGAACTTCTATTTGGGCACCCTGTAAGAGGGCCCCTTTGTCTGGTGAAGGAAGGATGGGAGTGACCTCTCAAAGCTCCAAAGCAAGACATAGTGGATTATGTACTTGGTCTCCGCTCCAGGATGGCTGAGTATATGAAAAATTAAGAAAATGGGGTATAACCCAGAAAAAGTCAAAGGACCTGTGTATCAGATAACATAGCAAACAGAGTGGTCCTGAACAAAATCATTCAACACATTTAAATGTAATACTCATTTTAAATCTGAGTTATTTAACTGGACTTGATCCTGAAAAATACAAAGGGAAGGAAAAACATATATAAAGCCAAATGCGTATCTGGTCTCAAATAATGATACCCAAAGAAATAATTTTGAACACAAAGTTATATATGGCAAAGTAGATTTGCAATTTATTTCTTATTATATATATATATATATATATATATATATATATATATATATATATATATATATATATATATCTACATATTTTAAAAAAACAGAGATTGAAGGAAAGCTACAAGGTGCAGTATAAAGTGCAAAAGTGCGTGCTCAAGTGAAAGAGAGAAAATGAATATAAAAGATAATCTAATAGTTTAAAACAAAAGCTAAGGTTCTATTCACTTAGTATGAGCCTGCCCCCGTATTTAATCATACGGTTTTCTTATAGTTTTTAAGGGGGAGCAGGGGTGCAGGCTTCAAAATGGGGGAGATCATCAACGTTTCGACCCTTGCGCTGTGGAGTGAAGATCAATACCTCAGCTACGGGTCTTCCTCAGGATGGACAGCGGGTGGGGGGACCTGGGAGAAACCATATGGAGAATCAAACAACCAAAATCTAAAGAGTAAAAACTTTGAGAAAGCACAATCAATGGGGTGGGTACATTACCTAGATTGTAGTACGACAGCGCCCCAACATTGAGGTCGGCCACCTAAAAACAAAACGCATAAGGCTAAGTGCCCACAGACCAATTACTGGCACCTGAGACACACAAAATACACATTCACTAGTGTATTCCAGAGTAAGAAAAACAAGCACTCACCAATTAATGATGTGCTCCAATGTTCCCAAAAATGGAAAAAAATTATCTGGCTTTCAGCCCTTAATGGAGAGGTCATAAGCAGGAAATGTATTCCAATTGCTACAAGCAAACACGTGGACAAAATGAATATACTGTCTAACACACAAAACATCACATCTGTTATACATCAACACAATGTGCAAACACACTTGATATGAAGCACACTCACCCGTTGGTGATACTTGATTAAGGCAACACAAGGAGTAACAACTATTTAGCACACATAGCCAGTCCTTAATTTCATGGCGTGGTTCTGAAAATAATTGAACCAAAAGAACTGATTAATTAATGCCAATAGCCTGGTAAACGTTCTAATCTTTAAAAAACTGAGGCCTCATTAAGCCCTGCTACCAGCTAAATCCTCGTACCTGTCAATGAAAAAGCAGTAGTCCTCCTACTTGGGTGCCGTCACACAGACAACCCGAGAGCCGTGGCATTTCTATTAACACGTTAGCTGCTTCGCAAATATCCCTCCCCAGTGCTGCGCTGTCCATTGGAACTAGTGCTGAATGGACGTCCAATGGTCGTGCGCAGCACTGGGGAGGTAGCGCTTGTGACGACCGTTGGCCGTCAGCAGCGCTTAAGAGGTTATTATGCACCTTGCGCGTTGCGTGCATGCTTACAGAAGACGTGCTACGCGCCCGGCGTTTCAAAACAAAATTCCCTCAATAAGGAGCGTCACCGACCGGCGTGTCAAATTAAAAGTGAATAATCACTCGACAACGAAGGATACTACCGGCATGCGTGCTGCAAGTGGAAGGGCTTAGGCAAGCAAGAGTGATAAAGTTTGATAGCGTGACATAGAGTAATAAAACAGATATAACAATTAATATACAATGTAAGACAAATAAAAGGCATAAGATATCACATTTGAAGATATCAATTAACAGCCAAGCAATAATGGCATAACAAATATCGGAATAATTTCTAGGTGCATGAAAAAATCACTACATGCATGTATTTGAGGCAAGATCACAAAACTCATGTCATCATGTCAGCAGAAACGGGTATAAAGGACAAAATAAGTCCCATGTTCAGACTAATGTTCATGGTCATGAAAAAACATACGCCTAACATCTCAAGGGTAAGTACATAGAGATGGTTATGAGCATACGTGATTGATGCAAGATCGTAGAAATACATATCAACAGTACATAGACATGCATGGTCAAAATCATTAGATATACATGTGTAGGAGGAGGAGCTTCGCGGGCAAGCAAGATGGCCGCGTAAACTCGGAGCTCCGCAGACCCTCCGACCCTCCGCATAAATCCTGGTTGAAATCCTGTTCCACGGTGGTGGACTCTAGTTGGTGAATGGTCGTAGAGACGGGATCTGCTTTCCGACTCAAAATCCGACACTCCTTGACGAAGATACGTCGTGTTGAAGTTCCGTGCCAGGGGCGGACCATTGTCTCGGTGATGGCCGGCGGCTGCGACGATGAAGTGCATGATCGATATGCAGAGTGATCGGCTCCTGCTCCAGCCGGCGGAGTGAGCGGAGTTGCGGAGTGGCCTATCGCTGACTGAACATCTGTGGCTGCTACCCTCCGCACTTGCCTGAGTGCTCGAAGGGACCTCGGGGTGCCAGTCCTTTGTTCTGCTCCTGTTTCAACATGGCGGGCAGGGGCGACCCGGACAGAACGGCAAACCGGGTCAGCAGGAAGACGGTTCAACCCCAGACCAACAAGATAGACCGGTACGCCCAACAAAGGACCTCGCCAACTGTGGCCGCTCAATCGAAAGACTCTCTACGTGCTTGCTCGCCAGATGAGTCGGAGCCAACACTCCGGGACATCATGGGGGCTATAGCTGGCATCAGGACGGAGATGCATAAGCAACACGAGGTCCTGACGCACAAAGTCGATACCCTGGCGATCGACCTCAACCTGATCAGAGCCGATCTTGGCAAGACCAATGATAGAGTTAAATCATTGGATATTAAAACTGCGAGCCTCACGACTGATGTCTCGGACCTGCAGACGGAGGTCCGGAATTTGAGGTCGATCAATGACCTATTCTCAAGGCGGCTGGAAGACTTTGAGGGATGGGCCAGGCGGCAAAACGTGCGCATTATTGGGGTACCGGAGGGTGCAGAGGACTCGGCCACTGACCTCTTTGTCGAGGACCTGATAAAGACTCATCTGGCCCCGGCGGGCCTCAGCCATTTCTTTTCGGTCGAGCGGGCCCACAGAATGCCGGGTGGACCACCGAAGACGGGTGCCACACCGAGACCCATCATTGCCCGCTTGTTCAACTTCAGAGATCGAGATGTGATCCTACAGGCCTCGAGAAGGCATGGGTCCCTCAAGTTCCAGAATGCGGATGTCAACTTTTATCCGGACTTTACTAGGACTGTTCAGAGACAGCGTCAAAGTTTTGCGGGAGTGAAGCGGCGTCTCAGAGACTTGGGGATGAAATACTCCATGATGTTCCCCGCTAGACTGCGTATTGAGCGCGATGGTCGTGCTATGTTTTTTGACATGCCTGAGTCTGCGAGTGACTGGCTGGACACTCTACGGCACAGACGCGAGGAACAGGAGGGACATTCGGAGGGTGCCTCTGGAGGCCCTGATCGTCAGGAGTAGTACTCATCACACTAACTTTGTCGGTTGGTGTTCCTGTTGACTATGACCTGCAAGCCATAATGTAGCACTCTAATGTGAATATCCTTTCTCTAACATGGAGGGTGGCGGGGGGACCTCCTTTCTCCTCTAGGATCTTCTTGTAGTTTAGTTCATGGGGCGACAGACACACTGCTGTTTTGGGGGGCTCTTTAGTCTGATGCAGGGGTGCAGGGTGGGGGGTGGTGTGTGGGGGGCTTTTGTTTGTTTTCCTTGCTTCTTCTTTCCTTTTCTAAGGCAATGCAATGTATGCTCTAATTCGTTCAATGTATCTGTGAGGTCTACTGGGGTCGGCGGCGGCCCAGGATTCGACGATGGGGGGTAGGAAATTAAAAGTCCTGTGTTGGAATGTTAATGGCTTGGGTGACCGCATCAAGAGAGGGGTGGTTTTGCAATTGTTTAGAAGAAATATGCCCGATGTTATTTTGTTACAGGAGACACACTTGGTGGGTAATACGTGTCGTGCGCTTAATAGGAAGGGTTTCAAAATGGTGGCACATTCTGGGTTCTCCTCCGGGTCCCGGGGGTGGGGATTATGGTGCGCACGTCTCCCATTTGAGATTGACTCCACTGTTGTGGACGAGAGGGGGCGGTACGCTGCCGTCACGGGGAGATGGGAGGGGCGGTCCCTGATTCTGGTTTCAGTTTATGTCCCCCTGGGTTACAGAACAACACTTTTCAGGACCTTGGGAGCGCCATTTTGAATCTGCCTGAGGGGCTGCTTATTGTGGGTGGTGATTTCAATTCAGTCTGCTACGGGACCTTGGACAGGCATCCGCCCAGAGATCTTCGTAGTTCACAATCTTCGTTGCCCGATTTCCTTGACACCATGGGTCTGATTGATTGCTGGAGACTTATGCACCCCACCCAGAACCAATACTCGTTCCATTCTGGGGCGCACGGTAGCCTCTCAAGAATAGATTATGTCCTGACCTTAGCGGCCCATGCGCCGGCGATCTCTGAGGCCCGCTTGTTGGCAAGGGGCATCTCGGACCCCTCCCCGGTGTGGGTGTCCTTTGATTTCGACATTGTGGTTACCTAGCGGCCTGTGATGGTCAACCCATGGTATTTTCAGAACCCGAAGACGCGCGGGCTCCTGGCCAGGGCTATCGAGCTCTACTTTACTGAGAATACTGGGTCAGTCACGTCAGCTGCCACCTTATGGGAGGCGTTCAAGACGGTGCTGCGAGGTGAGGCCCTCACCCTCATAGCGGACGTCCGCAGACACAGAGATGCCGACATGGTGCGCATCGAGGCAGAGATTATGGAGCTGGACTCCCGATTGGAGGCGGGCCCGACGCCTGAGTTGCTCCATACCCTCTCTCTTAAGCAATCGGAATATCGCGATCTTGCCTCCGACGCTGCCATCATCATGGGTAGGGAACAACAGGGCAGAATCTACGATGTCGGTGACAAGGCGGGCAAACTCCTAGCTTGGCTTGACAAGAAGGAGAGAGCGGGCCGCGTAGTTCCGGAGGTGCTGGAGGACGACGGCTTGCTTGTCACTGACCCGAGGGCAATAGTCGAGTCGTTCTCGGACTACTTTCAGGGCATTTACACTTCGGTCTCGGACCGGTCCGAGACCGACTCCTGTGCTCTCTTGGCAGGTATCGATCTCCCGTGCCAGTCGGAGGCAGACCGTGAAGACCTAGACAGGGACATTTCTGCGGACGAGATTGCCCTTGCCATTCGCTCCCTCAGGTCTGGCAAGGCGCCAGGCCCCAACGGTATTCCAGTGGAACTTTATAAAATCAAGCCAGATGTCGTTTCTTCGCCCTTACGAAACATGTTCCTGGAGGCGCGAGAGACAGGTATGCTTCCCCACGACCAGACGCTGGCCACCATTGTGGTTATCCATAAGGAAGGGAAGCCAAGAGATTTGTGCCGATCGTATCGTCCCATTTCTCTGTTGAACGCAGAGCCTAAGATTCTAGCCAAACTGCTTGCCAACCGATTGATTGGCGCAATCGGCGACTTAGTGCACCCGGACCAGTCGGGCTTTATTCCACACCGCAACACTGCCCTTAACCTTCGGAGACTCCACGGAGCCCTGGCTAGGGCCCACGCACTCGAGGAGCCAGCTGTTCTGGCGTCATTGGATGCCACGATGGCCTTTGACTCCCTGGAATGGAACTACCTGTGGGCAGTGTTGACAAAGCTCGGCTTTGGACCGGAATTCGTAGGGTGGGTCAAACTCCTGTATGCTAGCCCGCTGGCTAATGTGTCGGTCAATGGTCGAGTTTCGGCGTCCTTTGTTCTTCAGAGGGGCACCAGGCAGGGCTGTCCTCTGTCGCCCCTTTTGTTCGCACTTGCACTTGAACCATTGACGGCATGGATACGTAGCCACCTGGACATACATGGTATTCGCTGGTCTCCTGAATTCGAGGACCGAGTGTCCTTATATGCAGATGATATCCTTCTGTACCTCACTTCCTCTTGCAAGTCTCTCATCGTGGCCTGTGATGTGCTTCGAATCTTTGGTCAGTACTCCGGCCTGGTTATTAATTGGTCGAAGTCGCATCTATACGTCCTGAAAGGGGGGATGCCTCGTCTCCCGAGGGACTGTGGCATACAGGTGGCGCGACAAGGATTCAAATACCTGGGGATTTACATCTCCACTGACCCCAAAGCACGCTATGAGAATAATTTGCTTCCCCCTCTTCTTCGTCTCCGACGTGATGTAGAGGGGTGGCGTAAACTTCCTCTCTCCCTGCATGGGCGCGCGGCATTATTTAAGATGATGTCCTTGCCTAGATTCCTGTATGCCCTGCAAAATACTCAGGATCCGGTCCCGGACAGATACTTTGGCGAAATCGAGAGCTTGCAACGTGCCTTGCTCTGGGACGGCCGGCCGCGCATTGCTATCACGAAGCTCACGCTCCAGTGGTACGATGGGAGAATAGCATTACCCGACGTGAGGAGATACTATTGGGCCTCCCAGCTGGCGGCCATCAATCATGGCCTATATGGCCCGGTGGATGGTCCAGGGTATGCCATGGATCGGTGGCTCCTGGATGGTGGAAAATATCATAGGGCGCTGTATACGAGATCTCTTGATAGGCGGATGTCTGGGCCAACGAAAACTGCTGTACACATCTGGAGAACGATCACAAAGGCACAGGGGTGGAAGGACAAGCTTACAATGGCGACTCCACTTTATGATTCTGAGATTCTGGGTAAACTGTGGCACACTAAAGGCTTTGATAAGTGTGACATGATCGGGATCTCCAGGGTGGAGGACATGATGTTGCGCGGGGAGGTGAAGTCTTTCGCCCAACTACAGACGGAGTTTCAGCTGGGTGGCACAGAATATTTTCGGTACGCTCAGCTACGACACGCGCTCCTGTCCGCCAGGCCGGAGGGTGAGGCGATTCCCGAAAGTTCTTCCTTAGAGGACCGTGTACTGGACGGCCACATGCCGGACAGCGCCATCTCTTTGACATATAAAAAGCTGATCAATGTCCGCACGGATCTCCTTCTGGGGGTGAGAGACCAGTGGGTGTGGGACGGGATAGAGATCGACAACGAGGACTGGCAATGTGCTGTGTCATCCCCCAAGGAGGTCGCTATCCCCGCCCGTCTTCGATTGGTGCAACTAAAGATTCTACACAGAGTCTATGTCACTGGCCCCAGACAGATGCATATGGGACATTCGGCCGACGGCTGTGGGGCTCTCGCCACCTTCATGCACATAATTTGGGAATGCAATGTGGTGGCTTCCTACTGGAGGCGGGAGCACATGATCATGAGTGAGGTGACCGGGGTGAAAGTACATGCGGAGGCCCGGAGATGCCTCTTAAATATCTGGGGCCCAACGGACTACAACTCTGCTAAGACCCTGTGGGTAACCCTTGGGAATATGGTCGCAAAGCGGGACATCGCACAGATGTGGGGGGGCAACAACAGCCCCGAAGGTGGTACAGTGGAAGGCCAATATGGATTGGTGTATGTTCCGAGAAAAGACTGTGCATGTGGCCAGGGGTAAGCCCAAGAAATGGCAGAAGTTGTGGGGGGCTTGGAATGAGTATAGGGGTGACATCTGCATACCACCGGAATCCGTTCCACTGGAAGAACACTTGACCCCATAGTCCATGACTCCAACTGACGGTTATATATCCCCATCATCCTGTGTTTCCTTCCCCCAACGGTTCTCAGTATCTATATTGTTCTGAATATAGTTGTTGTCATTGTGCTTGGCCGACTCCTCGACTGGGCCTCACTGCATATTGGGTTAATTGCCTTCTTTCTTAGCGCTTGTTTCGGCGCCTCTTTCTGTACCTGTTCTTTTCTTACAAAATATAAAATGTAAAAAACGTAACCTTCATTCGTTCTGATACTTTGCTTCTTGCACTCTGATTTGCTGCTTTTTGAGTTGCTGCCTAGCCTCCGGGATGTAAGGCTGAATAGCTGTGTGCACTATTTGAAAATAAAGGTTTTAAAACTTTAAAAAAAGAAAAAGATATACATGTGTATAGTTTAGTTGAAAAACAAGGCAAATGCAAGCAAGAGAAACACTATCAGCCATTATTGAGGGTGGCCATTTGTCTGGTGACCTCCCCATATTCGTTTAGACCTTTGTTAACTGTATCAAACACATGCATCCATTTGCACACACGCGTGCTTAAGATGCTGGCAAAATTCCCACTGCGTGGGTTCTTGGTAACCGTCTCGATCACCCACCATTTCAAACTTTCAGGGGGATGATCAAACGTGGTAAAATGTTCCACCAAAGGTGCCTCCTGGACTTTGCAGCGTACTCGACTGCAATGCTGCAGAATGCAGGTTTTTACTTTTTGCACCGTCTGGCCTATATACATAAAACTACATGGGCACAGAATAGCATAAATTACTCCCATTGAGTTACAATTAGTATGGTGTTGTAAGATGTTGGTGTGTTCATTATATGTGAATCTTTTTAGCTCTACAGTCATTGTACAAGCCTTACAGGACCCGCACTTATGATGAACTAACACTGGAGGCATATTCCACAGTGTGGTTTGATTATGCAAACTCCTTTTGGGGAGGAATGATTGGACCACAAAGTCCCTTCAACTCCTACCTTTACGGAATGCATGCATCGGCGGTTCTGGTATACAGATTTCATCTGCAACTAGATGCTAATGGTTATTAATAACCTGCTTTATCTCAGTGCTCCGGGTGTTAAAAGTGGTAACACAAGTCATTCTTTCGTTGTTTTTGGGTTTCTCTGGTTTTGGTTCAAGAAGGTGTTCCCTATGACAGAACCATGCTCTCTTCCTTGCTTTCTTTAAGAGGCTCTTCGGATAACCCCTGTCTAATAATCGTTCCATTAGTATGGCTGACTCCGAGAAGAAATCAATTTTCCGGCTACAATTCCTCTGCAACCTCAGGAATTGACCATAAGGGAGTTATCCTTGAGGTTGCGAGGGTGATGGCTGGAGTATCTCAGTAGCGTGTTTTTTTCAATGGACTTCCTAAAGAGGATAGTGTGCAGTTTTTCTTCCTCCTCTTTGATAGTAATGTCTAAAAAATTGATCGCTTTGTTACTGTGATCAAGGGAAAACGGAATATCCTTGTTTCTATTATTGAGCCATATATGAAATGACGTAAATGTAGGGATCCCGCAAGGCTTTTAGTCAGAAAAGCAACCGGGTGCACAGCCTAAGTGAGCGCCCTGTTTGTATATAAGCTATAGTTAGGTGGCGCAGATGGGTGAGTGGAAAGCCCTTTGAACCACTCAATTTTAAGTACACTAAGCTACCAAAGTAGAGATTACGGGTTTACCCAATGCACTCAGACAACAGTAAAACATATATTATGGGACATGTGAACAAATGGTACAAAGAACAAAGTGACAGAAGTATCTCGGAAGCTCCAGAGGGAGAGTAGTCCGTTGGAGTCCTTTATTATGTCAAACAGCCAGCCGACACGTGTTTCATCGCATTTGCGAATCCTCAGGGCTGAAACAAACAAATAAGTAACAATGGAGCATTCTCTATGCGTGAGTACAGTTACACAAAGACCGTAGTACACGGTCTCAAGCGTAGTTTACAAGACTTCCACTAGTGTAAACCAACAGTAATACACCTGGTAACATTTCAGTGCAACCACAAGACATACGTGTCGAAAGTGCGTCTACACCGTCATCTCGTAGCCTTGCTGGTGACCATGTGAAACAGTGAATATAAATGGAGGATATTTCAATGTGTCTTACTGAAAAAACGGCGCATTTCCTAATTAAAAACCACAAGTGCTATAGTTTGTGCACGGTTCATTCACACTCCATGCCATGTGAATTGTGATAAAGTCACATAGAATTGTGACTTATAGACAAAGAGACCACATACCTATGATGGCTGTGTCAAACCCAGAAGGTCTGTGTATAAATACTTAAACACCAATCTGATATCAAGAAAAGAAAAGCGAGACAATTGAGAAGGGACGAGTTAGATTATGCACAGGGAGGGATTTTTACATATGATAAAAAATATGACTCCCTGATCCCCAACAATTCCAGATCCGAAAATAGAAACAAAGCTAGCACTGAACCGGCTTCTATGTCTTCTAGTAATACCTCATTGAACTCCGTCAGCACAAATGGTGAAGAGTCCGACAACTTAGACAGGGCGGAACAAAGTAGTTCAGCTTTTTTTCGCGAGGTATTACGCATTCGGAAAGGCAACAGATACAACCCTCCAAGAAATCAACCAGATCCAAAACCCGCAGGGGCAGGGGCAACAAGCTCAGAAGACTACAGGAGGAAACTAAGGTCAGCGACGAACAAGAATTAAATAGGACTAGTGCCAGGGAAGTTCAGGTGATTAACCTCTCTTCTATTCATCTCACTAAGGACATGATCTCACTCTTAAGCAAAGGTCTAAATTTCAACCTCTATGCCACAGGGGATATATGCAAATTGAAGATAGATCTTTTCAAATTTGTAAGAAATCTGAAATTAAAAAAGCGTTTTTTTGGGATGGATAAAAGAGATAGAGGGGCTAGGAGTATTCCTGAACTGGCTAATACTGACTCTCTCTCAATAAAAGACATACAAACAACTCACCTTCTCTTGTCTCTAACTGATATGGAGGATTCTCCTTTTGATATGGACAGACTACTAGAGGAATTAAACATTGATTCAGACTATAGCATTGCCAGTGGTCTTAAAACCAAATCCCGATGGATTCCAACATTACCCGGTGGCAATGCTATAGACAATTTCCACAAACGTGTGATCGAGGATCTAGACAACCTGAATCGCCTGCGAAAAGACAGAATGTTTAAATACAAAGACAATTTAACTGATGGAGAGAGACGTGCGCTGTCTACACTCACGAACACTGAAATCATCACGATCAGAGAGGCAGACAGAGGTGGCAACCTGGTAGTGATGGACCGCGTTAACTACCAACAGGAGGTTTTAGACCAACTGGGAGACAACAGCTGCTATGAACGCCTTACTTACAACCCCATGGGTCCATTGACACTTGATATTAACTCTAAGTTATTAATTTGGAAACAATCTGGGTTAATCAATGATGATGAATATCTTTACCTGAAAGTCTTCAGACCCTCTTATCCCTGGCTATATACTTTACCAAAAGTACATAAGAATCTCCCTTTTCCACCAGGGAGACCCATTGTTTCGGGTATGGGGGGGCCGACTGAAAGAATTGCTGAATATGTGGATCTCTTTTTGGGTCCCTTAGTGAGAAATTTACCGTCCTACATACAGGATACAAAACACATTCTAAGTACCCTGGCAGACATCCAGTGGCAACCGGGTTCATAACTAGTGACAATGGATGTAGTGTCATTATACACTAGCATAAACATGGACCTGGGTATGCAGGCGGTAAATAAATTCTTACATAACAGACCAGCGTCACTTTGGCAACACACAATGATGCTTTCCACTATGATTGAACTTGTGTTAAAGAACAATTTTTTCGTGTTTGACCAAACTTGGTATTGCCAGAAGAGAGGTGTTGCCATGGGCTCCAAAATTTCACCTTCTTTTGCTAACTTGTTTATGGGTACACTAGAGTCGGACCTGATCTTGGGGAGTAAAGGCACTCAATTTATCGACTCCATTATATTTTGGGGTCAGTATATTGACGATTGTATCTTGATATGGTCGGGTACAGAGGAACTTCTAAATAATTTTTTCAAACATTTGAATGACAACACATGGGAAATACAATTCACAATGAATTGGAGCAGAACAAACATTGAATTTCTTGATGTGGAATTTTATGTGTCCTCTAACTGCCAACATAGCAGGCTTTTTAGGAAGTCGACTGCATGCAATGCAATCTTGCATGCGTCCAGTTTACATCCTAAACACCAAATCAACGCAATACCTTATGGGGAATTTCTGAGGGCAAGAAGGAATTGCAGTGAAGACTTGGAGTTTAGGAAATGTCTAGACAGAATGAAATATAGATTCTCTGCAAGAGGCTATTCAGCCAATCTAATACGGAAAGCAGAAAAAAGAGTTGGGAAAGTGAAAAGATCAAACACCTTAATTGCACACAAGTCAATATCACCTCAAACTGAAACTGTTAGATTGATTACTCATTTCAACTCCCTCCATGACACACTTCGGAAAAGTCTCACTAAACATTGGGGGCTCTTGAAGTCGGACAGGACTCTTGCCAATTGTATTTCTGACAAACCACAAATTTCCTTCAGAAGAGGAAATACACTGAGGACCAAACTCAGTCCTACTGTTCCACGCAACACCACACCCACTACCTGGATGACACAACACAGTGTAGGATTCTATAAATGCGGTTTCTGCACGATGTGCAGATTGGCCAAACATGGCACCACACACTTCAATGGGCCTAGTGGTGAACCTTTTACTATTAAAACTAATATCAACTGCAAAACTAAATTTGTAGTGTACGTTATAGAATGCAACTGTGGCAAGGTTTATGTGTAGAGCACCATCAGACCACTTAAGGACAGAATCGCTGAACACATAAGGGCAATACACAAATGTGACCCCAAATATCCTGTGGCCTTGCATGTCGCAACCTGCCAAAATGGAGATACTAACAAACTTGTAAAAAATGTTGGGATTGATACAGTTCCAGTAGGAGTCAGAGGAGGGAACCGGGAACTTAAGTTAAGACGCGCTGAAGCCATGTGGATCATGTGCTTGCGCACTGTTGAGCATGGACTCAACTACGACAAGGAGATGCAATTCTTCCTGGGCGATTGAGTCCTTATCATATTCTATGAAGTTATCACATGACCTGGTTGTGCAATCCAGGGATTCTGATGACTGTACACTGAATATGTGCTGTATCTGTCAGATCTTCACCTATCGAACGTATACTGTATCACTGGAGATCGATAAACATTCAAAGAAGTAGATTTCACTTTGTTTTTTATCATAATGACTAGTCCAATTAATACCCTTTCTGCTGTATAGACCAATCATAAGCTCAAAAATTGAAACTGAATCACTTACATTATGAAGAAATGTATATCGCTTTATGTTTGCAGATTCTGATATTTGATGAGAATTACTGTACTTAATTGGGAGAATATCGAGGTTTGTACTATTTTTTCAGTTTTTGGATTATATACAATGATCTCATTAAACGACAATGTCATTTTATTTTTAAGTCACGTATGAGTGGGATGTGCACCTCGACATGACTCTTCATCACCCATCTGTGACCACTTCTTTTCCTGCCCACTCGTGCTCCCGCTTTCTTTTTCCATTGGCCCATCAGGATTGCTCTTGTCCATACGGTGACGAGGAATATAGGTCTTCTGAACACCAATGGCCTTCTAGCTACACCCATAATGTCGGGGTATGACAGAGGTCTATGTGTCTAAAATTCTGCGCATGTACATAGGTTACGAGATCTGTAAATAATTTCGAATATGAATTACTATCCAGGTCACACCCACAATGTTAAGGCTCGACGGAGGTATATTCGTTATAATTTTGTGACGTGCTTACAGACCAGTGAGCTAACTCATTTCCGCCCTGCCACAATATTGGGAGGGCAGCGCTCTAGCATTTCCATGACGTCTACGCGTCATGTCCTCTTAAAGTGAAGGATTTCCGGGTCACGTGTCCAAACAGGAACACGGCCCGGATAGATCACACGCCGCAACCCGCTGCAACCCTGTCTCAGATACACGGAGGTAAGCGCCTCAACATAGAATCACAGAGTCTCCCCTACTTACTAAAGAATGGAACTGTGGTTCCAGAGAATTTCAATTCTATCACTGAATCCATAATTTATTATTTTTTTCGTTAGACTCTGGCGTCCTCTTGAATAATATGGAAGTCGCACCCGACTCCCAGGTGGGGCGTTTGTAACTACTAAACCCCTGGAGGTAAGAACGTTACCCACGGTCTTTGTGAGTCTTTCCAATTAATGTACATAGGATTGTATATATTTTAATTGGGATATCTTAAACTTTACAGACTTTTACTGATTACAATTGACACAAACCAACTATCTAAAAGACCACCCAGTCTTTTGATGTCTGCTTCATCACGGGACAATTAGGCATGCAACGGCTATATACTGGTAAGCCACTGTCATATTTGAGCCTGTAACAATGCAGACCTTACTCATCTTTTTTGTAATCTCTGAAATGTGTAGACCTTCCTCCGTGTCTCTAGGACGCTGGCTGCTATATAACGGTTCTAACTCTTATATGATTAACGTGAAATGCTCTAATCATGGAACATTACATAGTATTCTGGAAATTGAATTCTGTTGCTCCCTTGTTTCTTGTCACTTTATAACAACCTCCAACCCGCCAATTATGTCAGATAATATGAGATTGCTAGAAACATAGCTGTTCAAACCGTACATTGCCTTTGATTTGCGATATTCTTGAACCCCTTTTGTCTAGATTTGGCCAATAATAGAATGAGACATTGTTGTCTGGTACTGTGAAGAACTAACGTGTCTTCTATTAAACTAGCGCCTTTTCACCTTACACTATTCCCATTTTTTGGCCCCATCTTAGTTTGGAGACCAGTCCCCTGACTCTTCCTCATCTTGACACCGACGGTCACGGGCCTGGCTGGGTCGGAATTATCACCAGCTGCGCGGTGAGTCTATAACTGAACTGTTCTTTTGTTCTGTTTTTTTTCTTCCAAAACTGGTTTTATTGAATCGCAGAGAGAAACATCCACAGCGCTCCGAACCCCGGAGGGACTGCGACGACAATCATGGGTCATGGTATGCGATACATTTAATGAAACAGTGCCCGTCCCTCCCCCCCCCTAACCACCCGGCCACACCCCCCCCCCCCCAGTCCTGCAACACTCCGTCTCCCAACACTGCCATGAAGAGCAAACAATCCAACATAAAAAGAATCAAGCCTCAATATGCCCCCTACTTCTGCTCCTCCTCGCTCCGTGGCGGCGGCGGGGGCTCGAGCCACAATCCCCTGTAGTCCGCCCACCTCTTCCATATCTTATAGTGTTTTGTGGGACAGCCCCTGGCCTCGAACACCGGCCTCTCCAGTCCCATGCAGAAGTCCAGGCCTTTTTTCCACCCGACCACCCTAGGAGCCCCAGGTTCCTTCCAGGCCTGAGCCACATCCCGTTTGGCCAGCGTGAGTCCCAATAATAACAAGTGCCGCTTGTACACATTCCCACCTACCCCTTCAAGCACATGGAGCAGGCCTAATTTCGCCGTGCGAGGGAGCTCCCACACAATCCCACACACCCTTCCAGAACCGCGCCAGGCCACCACATTCCCACACTGTATGTAACAGGGTACCCATCTCATGACCGCATCGCAAGCACGCCGGGGACTCAATCAACCCTGCCTTCCACAACCTCTCTCTGGTGTAGTATGTACGGTGCAAGTACTTGAATTGTATGAGCCGTAGACGGATTGCTATTGCTGCACCCCTGGGGGACTCCAGAGCCTCCCGCCAGTCCTCCTCCTCCAGTTCTCCCACATCTCGCTCCCATCGCTCTCTTAGAGGCTGTAGGTCCGATGAGCAGTGTGTCACTAAGGTCTGATATGTTTTGGAAATTTTACGCTCCTCCAAATCCCCCATAAAGACTTTCGCTTCTATCGGGCTGAATTCGGGCAGCGTGGTCAAGCCCTCCAGCGCAGGAGCCAAAGCATGTCTAAACTGTAGGTAGCGAAAAAACTGGGTGCGGCGCATATCAAATTCTGCACTAAGATCCTGAAAGAACTTCAGCGTGGTGCCTCTAAGGACCTGGCCCAGGGTGGAAATTCCTATCAAGACCCAACTCTTGAATCCTGAGAGGGACATCAGAGCCGGTAGTTGCCCGTTACGCCAGAGCGGGGTCTCCCCAGTCAACTTACCCCACCATCCCATGCGCTTTTGTTCTGTTTTAACAAATTTGTGTTCCTCATTTTTCCCCGGAATTGAAATAAAGAATCCAATAGTGATGGGTTTTTCCTCCCCTCTGCTTGTTTTTATACACAGGCCTTTTGGTTTTGACACAGCCATCATAGGTATGTGGTCTCTTTGTCTATAAGTCACAATTCTATGTGACTTTATCACAATTCACATGGCATGGAGTGTGAATGAACCGTGCACAAACTATAGCACTTGCGGTTTTTAATTAGGAAATGCGCAGTTTTTTCAGTAAGACACATTGAAATATCCTCCATTTATATTCACTGTTTCACATGGTCACCAGCACGGCTACGAGATGACGGCGTAGACGCACTTTCGACACGTATGTCTTGTGGTTGCACTGAAATGTTACCAGGTGTATTACTGTTGGTTTACACTAGTGGAAGTCTTGTAAACTACATTTGAGACGTGTACTACGGTCTTTGTGTAACTGTACTCACGCATAGAGAATGCTCCATTGTTACTTATTTGTTTGTTTCAGCCCTGAGGATTCGCAAATGCGATGAAACACGTGTCGGCTGGCTGTTTGACATAATAAAGGACTCCAACGGACTACTCTCCCTCTGGAGCTTCCGAGATACTTCTGTCACTTTGTTCTTTGTACCATTTGTTCACATGTCACATAAGATATGTTTTACTGTTGTCTGAGTGCATTGGGTAAACCCGTAATATGAAATGACGTAAGTTGTTTAGTGCTGCTGTTCCATATCAACAACACATCGTCGATATGTTAAACAGGAGTGGGGAAAGGGGACATCCCTGCCCGGTTCCCCGTGATATTTTAAATGGCTTGGTGAGTGTACCGTTGACTAAAAGCTTAGCTGTGGGGGCTCTGTACAGGAGCTGGATGGTTTGACAGAAGTTCTTGCCTAGCTGAAACTTCCTTAATACTGCCGCCAGGTAGGGCCAGTTGACCCTATTGAAGGCCTTAGTGGCGTCTAGGGTTAATGTAGCCAAGGGTAAGGTAAAAGTTGTGGCGATATCTATCGTCGCAACCAGGTCCCAGGTTAAGTCTGCCAACTTGAGCCCTCTAATGAAGTCTTTTTGGTCTTCATGAATTATCGAGCCGATCTCACTTGCCAGCCGCGCTGATAACACTGCAGCGAAGATCTTATAATCATTATTTAAAAGTGAGATCGTCCGATAGGACCCGCAATCAGTTGGACCTTTACCCGGTTTCGGTATAAGGACTATGGTTGCTTCAGTCCACGAGTGCGGAGGAGGGAGGAACATAATATCACTCCTTTTGAGTATAGCGGATGGGTGAAGTGTCTGGGTATGTATGCAGATGACATCCTTATATATACCTCAGACAGTAATCAGGAGAGCAGAAGAATTTGGGCAGATTTCGGGAAATGAGATAAATGCGGGGAAAACGGAAATAATGGTGTGGAATATCAACAACACACAACTGGACCTAACCTCCTCAATGCGTTACTTGGGAATTAAGATCACCCAGGAGGTTGGGAATATAGCACAGGTCAATTTGGACCGGGTTTCCCGAGAATGTCGGGCGCTTTTAAAAGCACGGACCTTTCTCCCTTTGACCATCCATGGGAGAGTGAGTCTAATAAAAATGTCGATTTTACCCAAGCTCACATTCATTTTTAACAGCATTCCTCTAGCCTTTGAGCCAAAGCAAATCATGAAATGTCAACAGGAGATCAATTCATTTATTTGGAACTACAAGTCCACCAGGATAGCTTGGAAGAAACTGAGGAGGAGATGGGAAAAGGGCGGGCTCTCTCTTCCAGACATACAGTATTACGCTTGGGCCTTTCAGCTGTCATTTTCCAGAATGTTGCTGAAAACTCCAACAGACTCATCAGCAGGGAGAATGTACAGGGCCATGTTAACTGGAACAGGCTTGCCAATGGACGTTTTTTTATTTAAATTTGGGGAACAGAAGTTCTTCAAAAAGGTGAGGCTGAAGGTCTTGCAGTCGCTGGCCAGAGCCTGGACAAGGATTAAGAGGACGGCAGGGCTGGCCTACTATTCAAATCTGGCTCCAATCTGGGGGTATCCGGGGCTCCCCCCGTGCCTGGGTGACTACCTCTCGATACCCCTAAGAGAGGGGGGGATACTGAGGTGGGGTGACTTAATGGCAGGCGGGGTACTAATACAGTGGGACAAATTGTATGAAAGGGTCGGCCCAAGATTATCAAGGTTTAAATACATACAACTTGTAAGCTGGTCTAGAGAGCTCATTCAAAAGAACGCCCTAGTGGGGAGGTGTAGTGTCCTAGAACAACAGCTGGTGGAGAAACCTCCGGGGGGTAAGGAGGTGGCGCACTGGTATTGGGCAATCCTGGAGGAGGTGGATGGGGACTTTGACCTCCCGGATCAACTGTGGGCTCAAGATATGGATCTTCGAGGGGAGGACTGGTGGATAAGATCATTCTCTCTTCTTTATAAAACTGTCAAGCCTGCTTGGTTGAGGCGGAATCACCTGTTCTCGGTTCATCAAGCCTGTTGGTCACCACAAAAGCTTGCGAAGCTTCAACCCGGAAAATGCTGCAACAAGTGTAGTCTTCAGGGCGCCTCAGATGTTCACATGTTCATGGAATGTCCCCCAATCAAGGCTTTCTGGGCAGAAGTCCTGTCTACGCTGGGCTCGATACTTAAAGTAACCTTACCCTGCACATTAACACTGGTAATCTCTGGGATGGATGACAATGTCACTGGCCTAGCAAGGCCGTTGTTGTTTTATGCAATCTTACTTGCGCGGCGACAGATATGTAAATTATGGGTCGACTCTAAGGCGCCAACACATACCAGTTGGTTATCATCCCTATATGAAACATCAAAAGTCGATCTGGCCAGAACTTGTAGTAGTAACAAGTAGTAACAGTAACACCAGTCTCCTTGAGATTGCTATGCGCAAAAACTTTTTCTATTTACAGGGGCATCATTATGTACAGACCAATGGTGTAGCCATGGGGGCAAGGTTTGCGCCGGATTTGGCTATAATATACATGGATGCTTTTGAGCATGAACATGTCCTTAATGACTGTAACCCGTACCGTGAGAATGTCAGACTCTGGCGTTGATATATCGACGACGTGTTGTTGATATGGAACGGCAGCATTGAACAACTTACGTCATTTCATATATGGCTCAATAATAGAAACAAGGATATTCAGTTTTCCCTTGATTACAGTAACAAAGCGATCAATTTTTTAGACATTACTATCAAAGAGGAGGAAGGAAAACTGCACACTACCCTCTTTAGGAAGTCCATTGAAAAAAACCTGCTACTGAGATACTCCAGCCATCACCCTTGCAACCCAGCTCCCAAGATGGCCGTCGGGTAGGAGCTCCTGGTTAGAGCTCCGAGTGCTAGGGATTCCAATTCTGGTTTTAATCCCTGTTAGCACCCGAGCATCTTTGGGGATTCTTTCTACAACAAGTAACTGGATGCAAGTAACTGGATGCAAAGTACTACTGGACCTGTTTTATTATTTGTACCCGTTTGCGAGCGGAGATCGGCTGCTGCTGCTGGGCGGACGACTGCTGTGCTGACGCTGGACTTCACAGGCGCTGGAGGCCGGGATCGCCGCGAGGCTGAAGTGCCTGCACCGGATCGGTGCTGTTTACACTGGAGAGCCGCGCACCGCTGGTCAGCTTAGGAGCTACAGGTGATCGGCTGGTCGGACAGAAGGCTGCTGCTCGGGAGCTACACACTGGCTCTGGACATCTCTGCAGCCGGAGCCCGGGATCGCTTGGAGGTCGGAGAGCACCCGTGGCCACACCGGTCCTGGGGGGGCTCTGTCGGGGAGTCCTGCACCGCCACAGCCAAACACAGACACACGACCCAAACAAGGAGTGTCCCAATGCCCACAGGTGGGCGCCTGTCGGTCTGAGCGGCATCACCGGAGCGATCCTGTGGGGCGCGAGTCTCAGGAGGGCTCTTGGGACTGCACCGGACTGGGGAGTGTGGTGCTGCTGGTCGCGCCTGATACCGCGGGCGCTGTACAGCCCACGGGAGGGCTCCTGCAGTGGCGGTTGTGACCGGGAGCAACACGCATGTCAGCAAATGCACATCGGCTGCGGCTGAGAGGTCTGCGCCGTCGGGCGCGGTTGGAGGGGCCGGGAGAGCAGTCGATTGGACCCACCGGAGCCGGCTCCTTCTCACCACAGCGCCCCCTCCCTCCCTCGGCAGGCAACGAGGTAGCTGGCGCTACGGAGCTTGACTGGAGCTCACCACCGGGGAACTCCCTTCCCAACTACATCGGCGACTGCAGTGCGAGCCTGTGGAAGGGACGTCCTCGCACCCCCCTCCCTCGACAGCTGTCCTCACTGAGACATCGCCCATTCCCTGCGCCCCCCCCACTGCCGCCGCCGGGAGGTGGCGAAAACGGAGCCGCAGTGGATGCAAGGGTGCCTCGAGGAGCCGCCTACAGCCCTAAAGGTGTGTGCCCATAACTTGTATTAACCTTCATTAACACTGTCTCCTCAAGTCTGTATGCCGGTTTTACCGGCCGGTTTCCCCCTTCGCTACCGTGATGGACCAAATCAAAACTTCCCCCTAACAAAGGGTTCTGTGCCAACGTGGCAGAGTTGCACTGTTGGCTAAAATGGCGGGGGCTATAAACTAGAACAATAAATCGCCCCACTGCCCACAGTTGACCATGAGGCTACATTCCTACTCGGTCAGGGGTCACCTGTACTGAGATAAAGCTCCTTCCTCCTCTCTCATCTTCGCCAAGCAGCAACATAGAAGTGGGACTAACTGGACCTGCCCATCAATAGAAAGGGAAACTGGGCTTGCTAACCCAACAACAACAGACAAAGGACTTGTACTCCTGCCTCTCTATTCTCTCTATGGCGGCCATCTTAGACTAGTACACCACTGTGGTTGCCATCTTAGACTAGTCAGTCTCCTTCATCATCTCACACCTATAACTATACTTTATTTTTCACCGCTAATCTCTCCACGCTTCCCGCCCTATAACCGTGTTCACACCTTTAGCTATCTGCTATTTCTCTCCTTATTCTCTCCATGCCTCCCGCCCTATAACCGCGCCCACCCACCTACACACTCCACCCCCCCTCCTCTACCTCGTATACCTACACCTCTTCCATTATGGAACGCATGGGCAAGCACACATACAAGATTAACTATCCATCCGAGCTCACCAAAAAAACCGCCAAACGCTTCAAACACAACTTCCTGAAGACCCACCCCGAAACCCCGTTTGTGGACACCTACTTTTCGCTAACTAATGGGGCCACGAGCACTGATATCATCTTCTACACCCCACGCAGAGCACAGTGGAGGAAAGTGCTCCGCGCCTCCCTCACCATCTCCACCTCTAGAAAAACCGCGCATGGCCTAACACTCTCTATTACACCATCCCAACTGTTCCCGGGCAGAGCGACCATCTCCATATATAACAATGGGATTATCCTATTCCAATCCACTGATAGGCACCTTGATCTACTCGACAATCTGTTCCCCACCTTCCTAAATCATATCTCCAACAGGCAGTCCGCCACGCCTAACACCACGGGTTACTCAACACCCCCCAACTCCAAGCGTCAATACTCACAGCAGAGGAACACCTCTCACCTCTCCCCTCTGTCCAGCGCGGTACTCAGTTACACACCCGATCATACTTCCCAAAATTCCCCAAGCACTGGCCAAGTTCACCCCCCCTCGCACATTCCCCATACCCCCACACTCCTCACCCCCCACCTTACGACTCCCGCGAATGTCTCAGATCCCACTGTAATCGATCACCCATCCGATCTCACTTCCCCACACCCCTCATGCACGGCCGAATATCACCCCCCATCACAAATACCCTATACCCCTACCCTCCTTACCCCCCATCCCCCACCTCACACGAGTCTCACAGAACCCACCCACACCGCACTGAGCATATCTCTCACGCCCCCCTACACGACCAACTCTCTCCCTCTCTCCCCCCCCACCCTCACTCCCCACTACACCACCCCACCAGCCAGACTCACGGAACATTCCACCTCCCTCAACCCAACACCCTACCCTCTAGCCCCCCCCACTCTTAGCCCCCACCATCCTAATGTCACCCCTTCCTTCTCCAGCCTACACTCATCCCTCAACTCACCTGCGCCACCTTCCTCCAGCGCCATCACCTATGCTACTAACCTCCCCCTGTCCTCATCCACGCCATCCCCGCCCATTGCTCACAAACTCTCTCATCCATCTACTATGGCCACAGAGCCCTGTACCCCACCTTCTACGGCCGCAGAGCCATGTACCATCGCGTGCACATCCCGCCCCACGCGTCCCACTGCCCACCCTTTTGCCCCACTCAATGACGCACCCACTGCTCTCACTGCCAATACCATCCCCAATCCTACTCTGGACATGATCATATCCACCCTCCTACAAGTCAAAGAAGATCTGCACTCCATCAAAGAACTTCTGTTCACATACCCCAGACACCCCCTACCCTTCACTTCTGTGCCCAATAAGTACACCACTCGCCCCTCAAACCTCTTCACTCATCACTCCCCACGCTGGCCCTCGATCCCCGACCGCAAGGCCACCGGCCGCCCCCGTCGCACCCTACACCCCCTCTCTGACCGAGACTTGCATTCTCTACTCCGCTCATATGGCCCAGGTCCCACAAAACTCCCACCCACTACACACCTTCACATACCCACGATTATCACAAATCCCCTCAGGCCCCCCACACGGAGCAATAGAAGTTCCGTCACCTGTAATCTCAGAAAAGTACCCCTCGCCCTAGAACACTCACCCACTCTCTTCACCCCCAAACTAAAGTGTATCCTGCTCAACTGCAGATCGGCCCCGAGACACTCCGCCAGCATCGCGGATCTCGTATCATCAATGGACCTCGATCTAGCCATTCTGACTGAAACGTGGCTAACTGAAGCCTCCACACCTATAATGGACATATTAGTCCCCCCCAACTATCACATTATTAGACTCGACAGAGATGGCAAGACGGGCGGGGGAATCGCTTGCATCTACAGGAGCAACCTCGTCATCACTGAAGGTCCCTCCCCCTCCCTCTCCTCCTGCGAACTCATCTGCCTCGATATTACTAGCGAGTGCAAACCTGTGTGTTCCCTTCATGTTATCTACCACCCACCCAGGGACAACCTCACCTTCTCCCAACAAATCATGGACACGATATCCACCAACGCCGGTCGACAGATCAATCAAATATACTTAGGAGACTTCAACCTCCACTGGAACGACCAGAAAGATGCTGTGGTGAATAGTCTTAAGACTTTCCTCAACGCGCTTGACCTCACCCAAATCTGCAACCGTCCAACACATGTAAAAGGCTCTATCCTTGACCTTATCATCGCCAAAGAAGACTCTACCCTGCTGGAGGCAATCGAACCCTGTGATTGGTCAGACCACCATATCATCACCTTCTTCATCAACGAAAAGGTCAAACTTAACCCGGCTCAACCTGCCAAAACCAAGATCTGGAAGAGGGACATGAAGATTCTTAACCCAAACTCCTTGCCTGCCCACACAGGCAATCTCCTTCTTCCCCCGACGGGCGTCTCTGATGTGCATTCACTGACCGACCACTATCTAAACACTATGTCTACAATAATCAATGAAGCCGCACCCCTGCAAATGAAGAGAGTCGCCACCAAGAACTCGAACCCATGGTATGATGGTAGACTCAATGAGGACAGACGTGCTATGCGCATGGCAGAGCGCACGTGGAGATCTGACCCCTCAGCACGGCACCTTAGAGCGCTTAAGAGTAGGAGAAACGCTTACTTCAGAAAAATCAAACGATCAAAATCAGGCTTCTTTAGCCAACAGCTGGACCAAGCAAAAAACCGACCAAGAAAACTGTTCGAGCTAGTCAAAACCCAAACCAAGACGCAGCCTCCACAACCTAACAGCTCAGCAAAGGATATTCCAAGTTGCGAAGACTTCTCTGCTTTCTTCAAGCAAAAGACCGACAACATAAGGAATGATCTCATCAACGACGTAAGTCGATACTCCTGCTCCATAGGCATAACTAACACTCAACCTAAAAACAACGCTTCATGGACGTCCTTTGTCACCTACACTGAAGAATCAATTCAGAAGCTGCTCGGCAACCTGAAACCCGCCAATCACCTCACAGACCCCCTACCTGCCAACGCTGTTAAAGCCCTCACCCCCATGCTCCTCCCACTCTGGACTAAAATCATCATCTGTTCCTTGCAACAAGGAGTCATCCCAGACTCCCTCAAAATAGGGCAGGTCACGCCTATACTCAAGAAACCCACAGCCGACCCGGCCGACCTAAACAATTACCGACCTATCACCAATATCCCCACTCTGGCCAAATTGCTAGAAAAATGTGTACAACTCCAACTGACAAAACACATTGAGCAGTTTGACCTCCTCAACCCTCACCAATCAGGATTCAGAGCAAAACATAGCACGGAAACGGCTATGACACACATAATTGATGACGCCCTCCAAATCCTTGATCACAACGAGTCCTGCCTCCTCATCCTCCTTGACCTCTCCTCCGCATTTGATACGGTCAAACACGAGAATCTACTGGAGCTGTTAAACAACAGAATGGGCATATCTGGGACGGTTCTCAAATGGTTCACTTCCTTTCTGCACAACCGGTCTCAGAAGTTCAAGATCAACAATGCATTGTCCTCGCCTGTGCCCGTAACACTAGGTGTCCCACAAGGCTCCTCCCTATCGCCCACACTGTTTAACCTCGTCATGGAACCACTCACCACCTTGCTTCAAGCATCAAATGTACACTTCCATATGTACGCAGATGACACTCAGCTCTACCTCAAACTTCAATCCCCTGAAGACATCAAACTTCTGAATGCCACACTAAGAAACACTCAAGCATGGCTGGCCGACAATCACCTTAAACTAAATGCTCTGAAAACTGAGTTCCTTCTGATCTCACCTCCTGCGAAAAAGGCCATCACCCAAACCTGGCTCAATCATCTAACCGCACTAAATGTCCACCCCACCATCGTGGACTCGGCGAAATCCCTTGGCATCACACTTGACTCCAATCTCGACATGCAGCAGCATATTAGCAAAGCAACCAAGGGTGCCAACTTCCAAATCAACACGCTGAGAAAACTCAAACCCTTCCTACCACCCAAGGACTTCCGAACTGTTGTACAAGCCCTAGTCATTCCTCGCATAGACTACGGAATTGTGGCTCTCAGCGGGCTCCCCCTAACTACAACGGCGCCCCTACGAGCCTCCTTGAACGCGGCCGCAAGGCTCATCACTGGTTCAAGAAAACACTCGCACATAACCCCTGACCTAAAAGCCCTGAACTGGCTGCCGTTTGAAGCCAGAGTACAGCTGAAAATTGCCTGTATGACACATTCGGCCGTACACCACAAGGCACCCAACTACCTCACTCACAAACTGACTATATCAGGAGGCTCAAGATCCAACAGAAGCACAAAGAATCTCCTCCTGAAACCTCGCAGATTCCGGAAGGAAAAAACATACAAACGCTCCTTCTCAGGAATGGCACCCAGGATCTGGAATGCACTCCCGCCAGAAACTAGGCTTATCCCCTCCTCTGTACTTTTCAAGAAAGAGGTAAAAGCCATCCTTATGGCTAAGTTCACCTGAACCCTATTGCTACTGGATCAATGACAGTACAGTCTACCGGCTACCTGATTGCTTATCTATATTAGACTCTGATACGACTGCTACTGGACTAAAATCATAGCACGGATGCCTTAATATTTGTTTCCAGAGTGTTTTACTAGGGATGTACACTGTGACCTGAGTGCCCTACTAACTTGTAATCCATTCACTACTGCTTATTATTCCGTTCTCAATAGTGTGTTTACCCACCCTCTGGGGTGCTATAATCTTACTCGAATCGTCATTGCACGGCTTCAATATTATTGCTTCTAGATTGTTATTAGTGTGCATACTCTTGTGCAAGTACTACCCTACTTTGCAACTCACTCTCTACCGTATATTACACTGTTTTCAAAAGTTTGTTTTCCTACCTACTGTCTCTGTAAAGCGCTCTGATATCTGCAAAGATCTTGTTCGCGCTATATAAAACTCTAAATAAATAAATAAATAAATAAACCTCAGGGATAACCGCCCTTATGGTCAATTCCTGCGGTTGCGGAGGAATTGTAGCTGGAAAATGGATTTCTTCACGGAGTCAGCCAAACTAATGGAATGATTATTAGACAGGGATTATCCGAAGAGCCTCTTAAAGAAAGCAAGGAAGAGAGCATGGTTCTGTCATAGGGAACACCTTCTTGAACCGATACCGGAGAAACCCAAAGACAACGAAAGAATGGCTTGTGTTACCACTTTTAACACCCGGAGCACTGAGATAAAGCAGGTTATTAATAACCAATGGCATCTAGTTGCAGATGAAATCGGTATACCAGAATCGCCGATGCATGCATTCCGTAAATGTAGGAGTGTAAGGGACTTTGTGGTCCAATCAATCCTCCCCAAAAGGAGTTTGCACGATCAAACCACACTGTGGAATATGCCTCCAGTGTTAGGTCATCATAAGTGCGGGTCCAGTAAGGCTTGTACAATGACTGTAGAGCTAAAAAGATTCACATATACTGAACACACCCACATCTTACAACACCATACTAATTGTAACTCTATGGGAGTAATTTATGCTATTCTGTGCCCATGTGGTTTTATGTATATAGGCCAGACGGTGCAGAAAGTAAAAACCCGCATTCTGCAGCATTGCAGTCGAGTACGCTGCAAAGTCCAGGGGGCACCTTTGGTGGAACATTTTACCAAGTTTGATCATTCCCCTGAAAGTTTGAAATGGTGGGTGATCGAGAAGGTTACCAAGAGCCCACGAGGTGGGAATTTTGCCAGCATCTTAAGCACTCGTGAGTGCAAATGGATGCATGTGTTTGATACAGTTAACAAAGGGCTAAACGAATATGAGGAGGTCACCAGACAAATGGCCACCCTCCATAATGGCTGATAGTGTTTCTCCTGCTTGCATTTGCCTTGTTTTTCAACTAAACTATACACATGTATATCTAATGATTTTGACCATGCATGTCTATGTACTGTTGAAATGAATTTCTACGATATTGCATCAATCACGTATGCTCATAACAGTCTCTATGTACTTACCCTTAAGAAGTTAGGAGTGTGTTTTTTCATGACCATGAACATTAATATGGGACTTTTTTCGTCCTTTATGCCCGTTTCTGCAGACATGATGACATGAGTCTTGTGATCTTGCCTCGAATACATGCATGTAGTGATTTTTTCATGCACCTAGAAATTATTCCGATATTTGTTATGTCATTATTGCTTTTGCTGTTATTTGATATCTTGAGATGTGATATCTTAAGCCTTTTATTTGTCTTACATTGTATATTAATTGTTATGTCAGTTTTATTACTCTATGTCACGCTATCAAACTTTATCACTCTTGCTTGCCTAAGCCCTTCCTCTTGCAGCACTTATTATCCTCCGTTGTCGAGTGATTATTAACTTTTAATTTGACATGCCGGGCGATGACCCTCCCTTTTGAGGGACTTTTGCTTTGAAACGCCGGGCGCGTAGCACGTCTTCTGTAAGCGTGCACGCAACGCGCAAGGTGCATAATAATAGAAACGCCATGGCTCTCGGGTTACCTGTGTGACGGCACCCAAGTAGGAGGACTACTGCTTTTTCATTGACAGATACGAGGATTTAGCTGGTAGCAGGGCTTAATGAGGCCTCGGTTTTTTAAAGATTAGAACGTTTACCAGGCTATTGGCATTAATTAATCAGCTCTTTTGGTTCAATTATTTTCAAAACCACGCCATGAAAGTAAGGACTGGCTATGTGTGCTAAATAGTTGTTACTCCTTGGGTTGCCTTGATCAAGTATCACCAATCGGTGAGTGTGCTTCAAATCAAGTGTGTTAGCACATTGTGTTGATGTATAACCGATGTGATGTTTTCTGTGTTGGATAGTATATTCATTTTGTCCACATGTTTGCTTGTAGCAATTGGAATACATTTACTGCTTACGACCTCTCCATTAAGGGCTGAGAGCCAGATCATTTTTTTCCATTTTTGGGAACATTGGAGCACATCATTAATTGGTGAGTGATTGTTTTTCTTATTCTGGAATACACTAGTGAATGTGTATTTTGTGTATCTCAGGTGCCAGTAATTGGTCTGTGGACACTTAGACTTATGCGTTTTTGTCTTTAGGTGGCCGACCTCGATGTTGGGCCGCTGTCGTACTACAATCTAGGTAATGTACCCATCCCATTGATTGCGCTTTCTCAACGTTTTTACTCTTTAGATTTTGGTTTTTTGATTCTCCATATGGTTTCTCCCAGGTCTCCCCACCCCCTGTCCGTCCTGAGGAAGACCGGTAGCTGAGTGTTGATCCTCCCTCCACAGCGCAAGGGTCGAAACGTCGACGATCTCCCCCATTTTGAAGCCTGCACCCCTGCTCCCCCTTAAAAACTATAAGCAAACCGTATGATTAAATACGTGGGGCAGGTTCATACTAAGTGAATAGAACCTTAGCTTTTGTTTTAAACTATTGGATTATATTTTATATTCATTTTCTCTCTTTCACTTGAGCACACACTTTTGCACTTTCTACTGCACCTGGCAGCTTTCCTTCAATCTCTGTTTTTTTAAAATATGTATGTATATAATAAGAAATAAATTGCAAAGTGTGGGTGTTGGAGCCAGTGGCCCCAGCAGTGCTCCAATACAAATGGTCTAGACCCCACACTACTGTTGAGCGTAGTGTAACCTATTTGGTTGACCTTGGAACTCCCAGGAGCCCCCACAGGGTGCTTCATGTCAACAGATTAAAACCATATGTTGACAGGGCAGACATGGGCTTGCTCATGGCTACAGTCGAGGGACAGGAGGAAGAGAGTGACCCTCTCCCAGACCTGCTTTCTCAGAACCCTGATGATGGTTCAGTTGATGGGGTAGCCTTGGCAGGCAGCCTCACTGAGCGGCAGCGGAAGGACTGCAGACAAGTTCTACAGTCCTACAGACATATGTTTTCTCTGACTCCAAGTCAGACTAGCTGGTGCACCCATGAGGTGGACACTGGTGACAGTCTGCCTGTGAAGAGTAAAATCTTCAGGCAACCTGATCATGTCAGGGACTGTATCAGGACAGAGGTCCGAAAGATGTTGGAGTTGGGAGTCATTGAGCCCTCAGAGAGCCCTTGGACAAGTCCTGTAGTCCTAATGCCTAAACCTCACGCCCAAGATGGTAAGAGAGGAACAAGTTACTTACCTTCGGTAACGCTTTTTCTGGTAGATACAATATCTGCCTGTGGATTCCTCACCTTGTGAATATCCCCCTTGCGTCAGCAACGTTCGGAAAATTCTTCGTAGCACGCCGGCGTGGACGACGTCATAGGAGCACGGCTTCGCGCGCGACTCCGTCTGACGTCACCGACTCCACATAAGGCCCACGTCGGCGTGATGACGTCAGTTCCGCCCTTTTTTCCGTGCCTTCGAGGCACCCGGACGGACCAACAAGTACATATATATATATATATATATATATATATATATATATATATATATATATATATATATATATATATATATATACACAATGTACACAGTACATGCAAAACAAATGCAATCAAAGTGCAAAACTATACAAAGTCAGATAAAACCATAATTACATTTGCACATAACATCAGGTATAGCAGAGTGGACAACGGGGAGGCGGGTGGGTCAGTGAGGAATCCACAGGCAGATATTGTATCTACCAGAAAAAGCGTTACCGAAGGTAAGTAACTTGTTCTTCTGATAGATACATCTGCCGTGTGGAGTCCTCACCTTGTGAATAGAGTCCCACAGCAGTCCCCACTCCCGGAGGAGGGTGTCCACTCTGCTACACCAGGAAATCTTGGAGAACAGAGCGCGCGAAGTGGCCATCCCTCCTCACCTCAGCATCCAAGCAGTAGTGCTTTGCAAAAGTGTGGAGGGAGGCCCAAGTCGCGGCCCTGCAAATGTCCTCAACAGGAACACCTCTAGACAATGCAGAAGTAGCAGACTTTGCTCTAGTTGAATGAGCT